>NC_140068.1:74325663-75629480 GCF_964194135.1 Talpa europaea
AATGGTAGTCTCTTTAAGTTGATCATATCACCTCCAATGCACAAAATTTCCAAATGCCTGAGGTAGAAGAAGCACAGGTAATCATAGAGAAAGAAAATGTAAAAATTCAAAACATTTAAAAGTGTAGCACTCACAGGATTTTGTACAGACTCAAATAAAGTATAAAGTTCAAGTCCTACGGCATTTGGACTCAAAAGCTCATAGTTTCCCATTTCCAGTAGGGTTTTACAGATTGTTATTCAAAAAGAGTTGTTCATACAGGGCCTCCCCAGTGGCGCGGTGGTTGAGCGCTTGGTTGCGAAGCTGCCCGCAGCCTCTGCAGTGCCAGTTCGATCCCCGGCCGCCGGCAAGGGTCCCACATGGCGTGCAGACCTCTCCTGCCGCCCGCTGCTCCCCTCAGCAGTGTACTTCATCGGTCTATCTGTTCTGTTCCCCGCTCTGGCTCTGGTGAATCCTCTCACCCTCTGGCACTTCTGACTGTACCCAGTGCTTGTATAAATAAATAAATAAATCTTAAAAAAAAAGAGTTGTACATACAACTACTATAATAATATATAACATCTCTTCTAAGGTTATGTGCCATAAATAAAGTGGTAAAGTGGGCAGGCTGAGTCCCTATCTTCAAAGAGCACCTGGCCACACGACATTATAAATATTTGTTTGCATATTTATCCCCTGACCTATACTGGAAGCCATGTTAGGGCAAAAATATGTCTTGTTCAGCATTTGCCTAGAATCCATAGCATGGTTTATAGTAAATCTAGCTCTAAATAAACAGTTGTAGGATGATATTTAGAGATGTTTTTCTGTAGGACCAAAATAAAAACCATCACATTGCACTGTCTGATTAGTAAAAATTAATGGTTTTGAAGGGAGTTGGGAAAGGAGAGAGGTTGGAGGAGAGAGAATTATAAAATTCACAATAAAATTATATTTTCTCAAAGGACAAAAACAGCTTTGTCCTTAAAGTAGTTATGATTCTATTCCACTTGCTTTCATCCAGATATATTAAGAGAGATTCAGGGCCTCTCTGGTGGCGCCAAAAGCCCCAAAAGTATTGACTCCGTCTAGCATCAACTCAAACTACCAAGTCCAGAGTCTCATCTGAATATCATCTAAATCAGATATGGATGAGACAATTCATCCTGAGACAAATTTCTCTCCAGCTATGAGCCTATAATATCAAACAGGTGATGTGCTCCCAAAATAAAATTGTGAAATGTTGTCATTCCAAAAGGGAGAAATAGAAAATAAAATTGTAGCAGATACTGAGCAAGTCAAAACCCTTTCAGATCCCCTGGGCCATCTCTACCTACTGGTTTTGCTAAGCAAGTCTGTGCAGCAGCGTGCAAGCTTTGGAGTTGCTTATCACGCCCAGGTGCAATCACAGACAAATGGCTCCCCATTGCAACCTCCAGTGTGACTTTGCAGGCCCATGTTTCTGGAGAGTTCCATCCTTCAAAATCTAGGTAGAGTTAACTATGATGCTGTGCTTTGTTGGGCAAGGGTCCTATCCCAGCTTTGGGCAGCACAATCCCCAAGGCTTTAGGCCAGTGTCATCTGTTCTATTAAAACACATTGTGCAAAAATGTAAAATGATGTTAAAAAAATATATATAATTAAAAAATAATAATAATAAAAATAAAATAAAATAATAATAATAAAACACAGGTGACAGGGCATCTCTGGTGGCTCAGTGGTTTAAGCACAGCACTATGAAGCTGTCCCCATCCTCTGCAGCACGAGTTCGATCTCCAGCCAGCCAGGGAGATACCCACCTTTCCTGACTCACCCGCTGCTCTCCTCAGCAGTGTATTTCAGTCAGTCTGCTTGTTCTGTTCCCCACTCTGTCTCTGGTGAATTCTCTTACTCCCTGCACCTCTGGCCTGTACCCCAGTTCTTGTGTGCATAATAAATAAATCTTTTAAAAAAACAAATAAAATAAAACACAAGTGACAACATGGTTACCAAAAGGAAACCAAATGACAACTCTCATATCCTCTGACTCATCTTTGTGGCTTTTTTTCACTGGTTTTGAATTATCACGTTTGCAGCCAGTTGCTATATGATCCCATTCTGCAAAAACTAAGCCTGACAACTTTCTGACATTTTTTCTATTTCCTTCCCCTTCAGTTCCAACCATTTTCCTGCTTGACTGGTTGATTAGGTCTTTAGTTCACATCCATACTAATGTTCTCATCAAAAGGTCACTTGTTCATACCATTAGTGTTCCCTTCCAAACATGCCTTCTTACTCTTTTCAATATGGAAAGACTGAGAATTGCCAAAAACTTAAGTTCTGCTTCCCTTTTGATTAACAATTCCATTTGTTTCTCTCCTCTCTCATTTTACTATAAATATTTGTGAGAAACCAAGCTTCACCTTTAACACTTCATTTAGAAATAGCTTCAGCTCTGTGAGTTGTTAATTAGCTTGACTATAGAATGATTTAACTATGTTATATATAATAAATTATCATCTTTACAGTAAATATAATATGTACATTTTTATTACATAAGTAAATAAATAAAATTATAAAGAAAAAGTGGCTATAGCCAAATACCACTTTGTCAACAAGTTTTCATGAAACACTTGGAGAAAAGCACAATTCAGCCAACTTCTTTTCCACTTTATAACAAAGATTGCCTTTTGTTGTAGCAACACTCCCAGCTCTACATACCAATTTTCTGTTTTAGTCCATTTGGGTGACTTATCCAAAGTAACACAGTTACATATTAATATATAATTTTTTTAAGATTTTTTTTTTTATTTATACCAGTGCTGGGGTACAGGCCAGATATGCTGGAGGGTGATAGGATTCACCAGAGACAGAGTGAGGAACAAAACAGGCAGACTGACAAAAAACACTGCTGAGGGGAGCAGCAGACATGACAGGAGAGTTCTGCCACACCATGTGGGAGTCTCGCTGGCCAGCTGGGATCGAACCTGCACTGCAGGGTCTGTGAACAGCTTCAGAGTGCGGCACTTAATAGCCTGCACCACCAGGGAGGCCGCATATTAAATATATAGACTAACAAAAAGCAAAGCTAACATAGACCAAAATGAAAGTAAAAGATAAAAAATATTTACTTAGTTTTGTTTTTTGTTTCTGTGGTTGGTTTGCCAGTTGGTAGATTATATTAAAATTCTAGTAGACTGTCATACACATTGATAACTCTTGCACTCAACACAATTTGCCACTGTGTGGACAACTGAATTAGAGGGTTTCCACAGTTACACATCTACAGGCAAACATAGTGTTTGATGATGAAAGTCTTTTTCCAAAATAAATGTGAGTGCTTTAAACTAAATCCTTTTAACTTAAAAACAACCTTCTCTTTTTCTCCATTTCCTGTCACTTCAAACAATCATACGAGACTTGACAGAGAAGTTGTGTAGGTGGGTATGTGACATGCCAGAGCAGAGTGGGGGTGAGATCAGCCTGTTGTGCCCAGATTCATATGCCTGACTTGCTTCTGATGTTTCCAAAATCCGGGGGAAAGTTATCAAAATTGTCTGCAAGAGTTGTACACTAGGTAACAAAGAACCGCTGTGAATTCTAAAATATAAAGAGGTATTTGGGAATTACTTTGTAAATTTTGAAGTTTGGAATTTGGTGCAATAGATTGCTCTTAAACAAGAGCTTATCACAATATTACTATTATTCTTAGAGTTTTTAAGTTTTATTTTTTTCCAGACTCTACAATCTTCTGCAACACATTTCTTTTTCTTTTTTCTTTTCTTTTCTTTTCTTTTTTTTGGCTTTTTTAGGCTTTTATTGGGATTTTACCAGGTACAGAGCAGACAGGGGTCGGGGGGCGCCGGGATGCTGACAGGCCTCCCAGGCTTCCTTGAATCTTCACTCTTTCTGGGCTCTCTGGCACTCTCTCTTGGTCTCATTCCCTAACGTGTGTTCAACCTGTATTCCAAGCTTAGAGACGGAGTCTGAAATAATACCATGTACTGAAAAATATTCTTTAGGACAGAAATTGTTATTATTATTGGACTCCACATGGAGATGATTCTGCAAAATTGCCAAAATGATCTCTTTGCTGACAAGCTTGATTCTGAATCTAAAGGTGCATGACACTAGATCATGAGTTGATTACTGTTGTCAACACAGTAGAACCTCCTTTATTGCAAAAATTCATTTTGTGCTTAGTGAACTGTGACTTGCAAACTCTTGAGAAACTGCAGCATTTGAGTTAAAATCAAATTTGTATTGCTAACTTCTTCAAGTAACCATTGTAAATATTAAAAAAAAAAAATCTATGCATTTTACTTTTGTAGTACAAAACAAAGATAGGATCTTCCTTCTCCTATATTATACTTTAACAGTGTTTTGTTATTTCAGGAATTCTTCAACTATCAAATAGGTGATCAGTAATTCTCAAACTTAATTTGAGGTTTTTGTGGATGAGTTTCTTCACTTTTGATTAAATCTAAAAAAAAACTTTAAAAGACTTTTGAATCGCATTTATTTATCTAGTAAATGTGTCCCTACCCTCCACCTTAAAGATATTTTGGAAGTATATCTCAGACATCTGAACATTTTATTTCTAAATATTTTTGTACATGTCTATAAGGTAAGAAGTCTTCAAAAACATGTAACTGTAATTGCATTATAACATTTGAAAAATTAACCATAATTTTTTACCAAGATATATACAGTTAGTTTTCACCTTTTCCTGTCTTATAGCCTTCCTTTAAGAAATAGTTTGTTTAACTAGCAGGCAAACTATAAATCTGAGACTTTCAGGTAGGGAGTTGCAGGAGAGGGATCAAAACATGGGAGGGAAGAGCACAAGAGACTGTGGTGATGGTTCATGGATGTCTCATGGTGATAATTTTATGGGGATTACTCCGAGAGGAGAATGAATGATTATAATAAAGTATATAAATAAATTAAAAATGGAAATAGCTTGTTTAAATCAAACAAATCAAATAAGATCCGTATATTGTGATTAGGCAATATACCTCTCCAATATCATTTGATGTATAGAATCTCCCTCTGAATATGTAGAAATTTCCTTTATTATACTCTAAAGCTAGCATGGTTTCTCATCTTTTCCTATGTGAAAAATTAGGCATTTCTCCAAGGAATCCAAATTCCTTTTGCTATCAAATAATCCTTACAGCTCAAAAGTTGATCTAGAGTCTACTCTGCATTGCCAACTTTTCCCAAGCTTTTCAGTAGTCAAGAATTATTTTTAGTTTTTATTTTCAAGAAAATAGATAGCTAATATTGACACTTGAGATAAAATTGAGAACTATGTGATTTTTAGTTCATCTTCTTCCAAACACGCCTAAAACCTCTGTTCTAAATGACACTATCATAATACACATTTGATTTATTCCACATTCAACACATATCTATCTCAATATAATTATATACTACTACCACCAACATACAATTACTAAAAGTAGTTTAATAGTTTGGGTTTTCTTCCTGTCCTTAATATTATAAATAGGAATGTAGACTCAAAAATATTCGTCATTAAAAATCAGTATTTTATGTATTTTACACCATCAATTAGACACATAGAAAGGATCATTAATTTTATTCCTGAGTTTTAATAATTGCTTTAAACATTTTTTAATTTTAGTTCATAATTATGTAATATATTTACTTGGCCTAAAATTCAAATCTGTGTTTGACGGGGAAAGAATCTGAAATAATGTAATCTCCATACAGGTATTTGTCAAGTCAATATTGAGTACAGACCTGGACTTACCATTCAGTTTTGTCAAAGTTAGGGCCCTCACAATTAATCCAGGCAATTATAATCCCTTGTTGAGTAGTTATTGAATCAAAACTGTCCCCCAAAACAAGAAAAATGATGGGTAAAAATTTTATTCACATCTAGAGAATTAGATATGAATAAGCAACTTTCTACTATATATATATATACTAGCCACATAAATTTTGTATTTCTTAAAAAGTACATGTAATTTAATAAATATGTCAATAAAATTGATAGAGGAATTATTAAAATTGATAGGCTAAAATAATTATTTTTGTATAACTATATTTTCATTGTGTTGCTTAGGTCTCACATTTAGACTATAGGCTTATATGTGTCAGTGGCATTATAAATAGTACACTGCCATCACCCAATTTATTTTTACCTTACATAGTTGTTAAACATCTGAAACACTACAAATTAGCTTCTAAATTCATCTATATGTGCTCAAATGGGTTCTTTCTAACAATTTCCCTCTTTTTCTTGAGCTGTATTTTTCCAAGATTTCCAGTCTTGGAATATTTTTTGAGAAACTAATACTTGGTATAATTTAACAAATATCCATAGTATTAAATTTTCTTACTTTTAGTTTCCCTCCTTTCTTCTATATGTTCCAAATATAATATATGTTCCAAATATAATTTATCAAAGTCCTTACTTCATTTACCACAATGTTATTCACATCCTGTCTGCTTGTTTAGCCACTAGCAAGTATAGGACTTAATTATATCAGACTTATATTGCCTTATGAGCTTTTGTATGCTTTAGTTAGATTAAAGCTGATACTGATTGGGGTTTCCCTGGTTGTTCAGGGGTTAAAGACTCAGGGCTATCAAGCTGTCACCAGCCACTGCTGCCTGAGTGCAACCCTTGCCCATCCCTCAATGCCCAGTGTCCCCATCCAACAGCAGGGAGTTAACCCACATGGCCAGCAGCAGACCTTTCCTATCTGGCCTGCTGCTCCTCTCAGCAGTGTATCTCAGTACATCTGCTTGTTCTACTCCCCACTCCATCTCTAGTGAATACTCTTGCCCCCCTGCCCCACCTCTGGCCTATACCCTAGTTCTTGTATGTATAAATAAATAAATCTTTTAAAAAAAAAGCTGATACTGATCAAATGATTATATTATCAATGCATATACCAGTAAAGGATTTAATTAAGCTTGACTAGCATATGAAATGCAGGTAAGAATGGATTCATCACAGGACAACAATAAAGTGAATTTCAATTATGATAGTTAAAATTTGTGAAAAATCAAATTAATAAATATCCATACTATTTGAGTTACTGAGGAGGAATTCATACTTCTGGAATAAAGATTAGGTATTATAAGAGCATAAACCTAAACCAATAAAAGTAGCTCCATCAAAAACAAAAGCTTGCAGGGCGTCCCCAGTGGCACAGAGGGTTGAGTGCAGAGCTGTGAGTACAGCCTCTGCTGTCCAGACTCTACTCCTGGCCCACCAGGGAGATAAACATGGCACGGCAGACCTCGCCTGTCTGGCCTGCTGCTCTCCTTAGCGGTGCTTTCGGTCCCTCTGCCTGTTCTACTCACCACTCTGTCTCTGGTGAATCCTTTCACCCTCCCACACCTCTAGCCTGTACCCCAGCTATTGTATAAATAAATAAATCTTTAAGAAAAAAAAGATTTTTAAAAAAGCTTGCATAAGAAAGAAAACATTTTTGGGCCTCCCCGGTGGCGCAGCGGTTGAGCGCTGGGTTGCGAAGCTGCCTGCGGCCTCTGCAGCGCCAGTTCGATCCCCGGCTGCTCCCCGGCCACCGGAGGAGGGTCCCACATGGTGCGCAGACCTCTCCTGCCACCCGCTGCTCCCCTCAGCAGTGTACTTCGGTCCCTCTGCCTGCTCTGCTCCCCACTCTGGCTCTGGTGAATTCTCTCACCCTCCCGCGCTTCTGACTGTACCCAGTGCATGTATAAACAAAACAAACAAACAAATATAATAAATAAATAAAAAAAACATGCCTCTATAAAAAAAAAAAAAAAAAAAAAAAAAAAAAAGAAAACATTTTTATAGTTTATTTAAAATGGCTCAATTTTGAAAAATTGTGTATAATAATATAAACATTAAACACTGAAGACAGAATTATGAGGCAACTCAAATTGCAGTTATTATGATTCTGAAGATTTATATAATTGAAACTTGTTATACAGGTTACAGATTTAATATTACATAAACGGAAATCTACAAAACTATGTGAATTGAAGAATGCATGTACAACAACAGTATAAACATGTTACTTAAAAGCTAAAAGGCTAATTCCAGAATAAATTGATTGAAGAATGTGAAATTATTTTATCGGGGAGTTGGGGATAATAGTAAAAGTTTGGTAGTGAGAACTTACTACCAAAGAGAATTCTGTATTACAAAAAAGCCTATGGATTTTCTGAAAACCATGAATGAATAATTGGTAGTGTACCATCCTTATTGCCATAAATAATTAGAAATTTGAAGAAAATATATAGGAAAGCATGCAACAAAATAGCAATACTATATTTAGTATCCAATAAACATATTAGCTATTGAAAGAAGTAAGAAACTGTTGACTGTCATCAAGATAAAATTTGTGTCAAGAAAAGATCAAGAAATAATGGAGATTATATGACTAGCATTAAGCACTTTAAACAGTAAGCCTTCTAAAGATAAAAATACAGTAGCTGAACTACATTGATTTAGTGACAAATTATATAATGTAGGAGAAAAGACCACTGAACTTGAATGCGTAAGAGTGGAAACTAACTGCAGTGACAGAGAAAGATAAAAAGGGTAGGGAAAAATGAACAGAAACTCAATGTTGGTGTTAAAATATGTACAGTTGCTTGCTGTTCCAGAAGGTAGAAAAAGAGGAACAGAAAAACTGGTTGGAGAAATAATGACCAAAATTGCCTGAATTTGATGAAAAATATCAACTCCATAATTCCAGTAGTCTTAAAGCATACAATAAGAAAATTATCACGGACTTCTCATCAGAAACAATAGATATCAGAAGGCAGTGAAACTATGTTTCAAGTCCCAAAATTAAAATAAATTGAAAAACTATTCAACTACAGAACTCTCAATCCAATAAAAAATAAAATTTAAAATAGTGCAAACTAGTGACATTTTCACTAGAGAAAAAATCCTGATGGAATATGCTCCTACTAGATCTAATTACAAAAAAAAGAATGGAAAGTGCCAGAATCAAGCTTAGACACAATGATGAAAACAGGAAAGAAAATACCTAGTAACAACATCAGAGAGGGGAGATCTTGTGTCAGTTTAAGAGGAATTTTTTTTTTGTAAGTTACAGTCTTTTTTTTTTTCCTGGCATATACCCCTTTGTATGTCTTTTTTTTAAATTTTATATATTTTACATCATTTTTGGACAATGTATGCATTTTTGTAATGGTTATAGTACCCATACAATTCTTTTTAAGCTTTAGAATATAAATTGTCTGCATGCACACACACACACACACACCCCTTCAAAATTTTTCTTCTCACATAAGGGTTGAGTTTAATTCAGGATTCAAATAATATTTTAGCAATAAAAACTTTATTCAGAAAAAAAAATCTGACACAGACAGGCTATATATGAGATAAAAGTAAAAGTTTCTTTCAGTAATATATGAGCAGAAGTTTCACTCAGTCTTTTTCCTATTGCTCCACAAAGTTAGCTGAAGTTTTCTGAGAAAACATTTAAGCTCCTTAGATCACATAGTATGAAAGCAATTAATTAATATTGCTAGCTTTAAAGATTCATTATTTTTATTTTTTGCAAATATCTATCAAAATACTTCATTATATCTAAGATAAGATCTTCAAAAAATTTTATGAAACAATATTCAGTAAAGAGGGAACAATTGGAGTTGTTTTTGTAACATTGATATTTCTTTTTTTTTTTTTTTTTTAATTTTTATAGAGGCATGCTTTATTTATTTGTTTGCTGGTTTGTTTGTTTTGTTTATACATGCACTGGGTACAGTCAGAAGCGCGGGAGGGTGAGAGAATTCACCAGAGCCAGAGCAGGGTGCAGAGCAGGCAGAAGGACCGAAGTACACTGCTGAGGGGAGCAGCGGGCGGCAGGAGAGGTCTGCGCGCCATGTGGGACCCTCCTCTGGTGGCCGGGGAGCAGCCGGGGATCGAACCGGCGCCGCAGAGGCCGCAGGCAGCTTCGCAACCCAGCGCTCAACCGCTGCGCCACCGGGGAGGCCCTGATATTTCTTTCTTAATTGATTCCAACCATTTCACTGGTTTTCAAAGTCCACTAATCCAAAAGGTCAAAAGAAGTTGAATTTGACCATAGGTAAACTAGAGAACCATTAAAAACCATAAGCAACAATAAAACTGTAAATAGTAAGAACTTATAAACTATTGATTCAAAAGAATGAGAAACTAGCCATTTATTTATTTATTTTAAAGATTGATTGATTGATTGATTGATTGATTTCTACAAGCACTGGGTACAGTCAGAAGCGCGGGAGGGTGAGAGAATTCACCAGAGCCAGAGCGGGGAACAGAACATACAGACCGATGAAACACACTGCTGAGGGGAGCATTGGGTATGGCAGGAGAGGTCTGAGCGCCATGTGGGACCCTCGCTGGCAGCCGGGAATCGAACCGGCGCTGCAGAGGCTGTGGCAGCTTCGCAGCCCAGCACTCAACCGCTGCGTCACCAGGGGAGGCCCAGAAACTAGCCATTTAAACAACCACTTAATAGGTCTCCTCAAGTAATTGTGTTTCTTCTGTGTCAGAATAATAAAAAAGGAACACTTACTCACTTATAACATTTTTACATGACATTAAATATTTGCATCATTTTGAAAAAAATAAGTTTGTATTTAAAATATATATAAATTTGTAATGGTGCATGTTTGGTCTAAACTATAGCCATGAAAGCACTTTTAACTTTGTGTAACTGATGTTGAATATTAATATATACTGTTTTATACAGCATAGATGATAAAAAAGTGAGAACTCATTATTATTGCTCAGCATCATTAATTATATTCTTGATACTGTGTGGTTATGTGCTGCATTATCATTTTATATTGTTTAGAAACAACTGGGAGTCATTTTCCCCCTATTTTCTTAAGTAAAACTAGGAATTATATGTGAGAATGTGTAGGAATGTATCTGAGAACAAATGTTTTCTAATTGGAAGGAAAATAATGTGCATTCCTATGATCTAATATAGGCAATTTTTCATAATTTCTTGTCCTTAATGAAACTAAGCAATTGTTACTTTATAACTTGTTGTATCTATGGATTATACTTGTTGCACTTGCCATTAATATTAAGAATCCTGTCCAGTAACCTAACTAACCAACTGTGATTTGTTAGTCAAATTCAAGGGAAATAATTTCCCACATTAGAAATTATCAAAAAATCATGTGATTGGGGATTAGTATTCCGATTTAATATTTCTGGACAAAAGTTGACTTACTTTTTGCAAAATGAAATTTTCATATTCAAAGTGAAATAGATTTACATTAAAACTTGGAGACCTATTAACCCATCCTGAAAAAGGCTGCCAGAAGTTAATATGTGAGCAAACTGGATAGTTGAGAGTTTGTTAATATAAAAGAAATGAAGGGATTTTGAATTAATTCAAAAATAAAAGTTTGTGGAATTTTTTTCTTGCCCTTTTCAAAATCCAGATGAATGTATTAGTATTTATTCTACAACTCATAATATATGAATCGGATTGAATCATAGAATTCTAAAAAATATCTCAATTACAGAATCATAACATCATTTCTTTAGAACATTTATCCTAGCTCTCTGGCGTCTTCATATTTATTCAAACTACTCAAAATATCTCTGTTGTCTTCATTATTTAAACAAATAAGGATCTTTATGAACAGAGTAAGATACCTATTTAAGTATGCACATTTATTATGCTATGTCATATATATGTGAATAAAGTTATAGCATTCACACTCATTATAATCAAAAGCATTTTTCTAAGACCATCTCTTTTTTGTTTAATTTTTTTAATTGTAAACTGTACTGCCTTACGTTTATGATGTTTCAGGACAGATAGATGTAAATTTTATTTTAAAATTTAAAAACTAAGTTCCTGTATAACTAATGATTATAAAAATTAAATTAAAAATAAAATACAAAAAGATTAATGAAGCCCAAAAAAGCTTTAAAGAGTTTCAAATCAATACTTTATCTTCTGCAGCATGTAAGAGCAAACATTTCTATTTTCCTTGGAATCAAGTGACTTCTTTGTAAACTTACTGTGTGAAATATTGTTTTATTTTCTAGTTCAGTCATTTCTGACACTTGACAGAGTGTTACTTGTTGTGAGGGTTTGCAGTACATTTGAGCCTATATCAGGAAAAGGAAGAAAATATTTCTTTAAAGGTTCTTAACCTGAGACTACAAGTTGAAAGATAAAATATATTTATCATAAAATTCTTAAGAGTGTAAAAGCTTTATCCTATCATTTATTTATTTGCAACATTACACTAAAAAAATGCATCTTGAGAAAGCAAGTAGGGTATATGTTTAAGTAAAAATTCCAGGCAAATGTCTTATTTTTCCAGTGTGCAAAAACATTGTTTACCCTGGTCCAATTTGGTCTATCTTAACTTAAATTGCTCAATAATTTCAAAACGTAACAGAAGACAACCTGAAATAAATGCTCATTTCAAGTTATTGAATTCTGAGCTGTGCCCCCCTCTTAGTTTTTCTTATTTGTCTTTTTCAGAGCCCTGTAAATGTATATGCACATATAATTACTAGCAGAGTATTGTGTGTTCACAGTGAATAGAATGCAAAATAATATGTCTGTTTATTTTTAAGTGGATATGTCTTTTTATCAAAATGAATGCTTTCCAATGTTCTTATTTTTTTCTTTTTGCTTTTGGTCCTTTCACAATCTCGCTGGAAACCTTTTTTTTTTTTTTCCCCGTTATTATTCCTAAAGAGAATAGGCTGCACAACTGATCAGAAAGACATGCCGAATGCATCCAGGCTGCAGATGTCACAAATATTTGTAGCTTATTCTGTGTTTCCTTTGCCTCTGGAAATAGCAATTTTTCTTGATGTTTTGATAGCTGTGGATGGAGCAAGGTAACTAATGTCTTAAAGAAAAAGTGCAAAGGACAAAGACAAAATATGGAAAAGGGTAATTCCTTGTCAGGAAGGATGTGTGTATCAGTTTTTCTTCTATTTTCAATGATAATTTACTATAAAAATGAAGACATTTTCTGTATCCATGTTACTTTGTTTACTTCAAATAATAATAAGGTGTTCAGACTCTAACTTTTGACTACATGTATTCTTTTCCTATTTATTTTTGGAATGATATTTATGAAAAGTGTTGAATTGGGGCCTCCCTGGTGGCACAAGGGGTTAAGCACCACACTATGAAGCAATCCAAAACCTCTACAGCATGAGTTGGATCCCCGGCCCACCAGGCGAAGCAGACCTCTCCTGACTTGCCTGCTGCTCCCCTCAGCAGTGTATTTCAGTCATTCTGCCTATTCTGCTCCCTACTCTGTCTCTGGTGAATCCTCTTATCCCCCACATCTCTGGCCTGTAGGCCAGCTCTTGTATGCATAAATGAATAAATCTTTAAAAAAAAAAGAAATAAAAGGGTTGAATTACTTTTCAATTAATATGTTGAATAAATTAAATCATCTCCCTAATCTAATTGCATACTCTGACTAGTTTGCAGCAAGAATAATACATCGTTTCTCTTTCTTGCTCTTGCTCTCTTATAGATTTCTGGGCCCATCAAAAATTTCACTAGCTGCAGAGAAGTTGTAGAAGTTAATAACCAGGTCTCTTTCATCCCATCCAAGACAGTGAAAAAGTTCAAAATAACAATTGCAGGTAAAACACAACTAATGAGTTTTCCAATAATTATTCAAATAACTACACCAGATGGTAACATTTCCATTTGAAGTAATCTAATGGAGACTAAACTATATTTCCTCCATTTTTTTTCCTTCACACATTGACATTCTACTTTACTCTCTACATAATACAGAATTTTCAAACTATTTCTCAGTAAGTTGGACCATTTATTTATTTATTTATTTTTATGAAGATTTATTTATTTTTTTTTATTTTTTTTTATAAATTTTATTGTTATATTCCCCATACAATTGCAGCCCCCCATTCTGACCCCAATCCCTCCCCTCCCGCCCCCGCCCCCCTAAAAGTGTCTCTGGTTCATAGTTTTTTGTTGATTTTGATTTTCACTTTCTTATAGTTATTCATTTTCCTGGTCCCTTATTTAAGTTTTCTAGATTCCTGCTATGAGTGAGACCATCCGGTATTTTTCTTTTTCTTTTTGGCTTATTTCGCTGAGCATGATCCCTTCCAGCGCCATCCATGTTGCAGCAAATTGCATGTGTTTATCTTTATTGAATGCTGAGTAATATTCCATGGTATATATGTACCACATCTTCTTGATCCAGTCATCTATTTTTGGGCATTTGGGTTGTTTCCAAAGCTTAGCTATTGTAAACAGTGCTGCTATAAACATAGGGGTGCAGGTGTTCTTTGGAATTGATGTTTCTGTGTCCTTTGGGTAAATACCTAGGAGTGGAATTGCTGGATCATATGGAAGCTCTATGTTTAGTAGGTCCAGAAATCTCCACACAGCTTTCCACAGTGGTTGGACCAGTTTGCACTCCCACCAACAGTGCAGAAGAGTTCCTTTTTCTCCACACCCTCGCCAACATTTGTTGTTGCTAGTTTTTTTAATATGTGCCATTCTCACTGGTGTAAGATGGTATCTCATGGTAGTTTTGATTTGCATTTCCCTGATGACAAGTGATGTTGAACATTTTTTCATATGCCTGTTGGCCATTTGCATTTCCTCTTCAGAGAAGTTTCTTTTTAGCTCTTCTGCCCATTTTTTGACTGGATTATTTTCTTTGTTGTTGTTGAGTCTCATCAGCTCTTTGCAGATTTTTGTGATCAGTCCTTTATCATTAGTGTTGGGTGCAAAAATGTTCTCCCAGTTGGTGGGGTTTCTCTTTGTTTTTGTTATTGTCTCTTTTGCTGTGCAAAAGCTCTTTAATTTGATGTAGTCCCAGCTGTTTATCTTTGCCTTCACTATCACTGCTTTGGGTGATGTGTCTGTAAAGATGTCTTTGATGTGCAAATCACGTAGTGTTTTGCCTATATTTCCTTCTATATATTTTATGGTTTCAGGTCTTATGTCTAGTTCTTTAATCCATTTTGAGTTGATTTTTGTGTATGGTGTGAGGTGGTGGTCAAGCTTCATTCTTTTGCATGTAGCGACCCAGTTTTCCCAGCACCATTTATTGAACAAACTTTCTTTGCTCCAATGCATAGTCTTTGCTCCTTTGTCAAAGATTAGTTGACTATAAATCTGTGGGTTTATTTCTGGATTTTCTATTCGATTCCATTGGTCTGTATGTCTGTTCTTGTTCCAATACCATGCAGTTTTGATGATTATGGCTTTGTAGTATAGTTTGAAGTCTGGGAGTGTGATGCCTCCATTCCCTTCTTTTTTTTCAGGAGAGCTTTGGCTATTCGGGGTTTTTTGTGATTCCATATGAATTTCATCAATAATTGTTCTATTTCTTTGAAGAATGACATTGAAATTTTGATTGGAATAGCATTGAATCTGTATATTGCTTTTGGAAGGATGGCCATTTTAATAATGTTTATTCTTCCAATCCATGAGCAGGGGATGTCTCTCCATTTCTTTGTGTCTTCTTCTATTTCTTTTAACAGTGTTTTATAGTTTTCTTTGTATAGGTCCTTTACCTCTTTTGTTAGATTTATTCCCAAATATTTGATTTTTTTTGTTTCAATAACAAAAGGGATGGTCTTTTTGATTTCTTCTTCTTCAGATTTATTGTTTGTGTATAGGAAGGCTACTGACTTTTGCGTGTTGATTTTGTATCCTGCCACTTTACTGAACTGATTGATGAGTTGAATTAGCTTTTCTGTGGAGTTTTTGGGGTTCTCTATGTATAATATCATATCGTCTGCAAATAGTGATAGTTTGACTTCTTCTTTTCCTATTTGGATTCCTTGGATGTCTTTCTCTTGTCTTATTGCCCTGGCTAGGACTTCCAGTATTATATTGAAAAGCAATGGTGAGAGTGGACATCCTTGTCTTGTTCCAGATCTTAATGGAATTGCTTTCAGCTTTTCACCATTGAGAATGATACTGGCTGTTGGCTTGTCATAGATGGCCTTTATGATGTTGAGGTATGTTCCTTGTATCCCAAGAATTTCAAGGGTTTTTATCATGAATGGGTGTTGCACTTTGTCGAAAGCTTTCTCAGCATCTATTGATATTATCATATGGTTTTTATATTTCTTTTTGTTGATGTGTTGGATAACGTTGATTGATTTTCGGATGTTAAACCATCCTTGTGCCCCTGGAATGAATCCAACTTGGTCGTGGTGAATTATCTTATGGATACATTGTTGGATTCTGATAGCTAAAATTTTATTGAGGATTTTTGCATCAGTGTTCATTAGGGAGATTGGCCTGTAGTTTTCCTTTTTTGTGTTGTCCTTGTTCGGTTTTGGTATTAGTGTAATGTTGGCTTCATAAAACGTGTTTGGTATTGTCCCTTCCTTCTCAATTTTTTGAAAGAGTTTGTGAAGGATAGGCACTAATTCGTCTCTGAATGTTTGGTAGAATTCATTTGTAAATCCATCAGGTCCTGGGCTTTTGTTTTTGGGGAGGTTTTTGATTACCATTTCAATTTCGCTAATTGTAATTGGTCTGTTTAGGTGTTCTATTTCTTCTTTATCTAGCTTTGGGTGATTGTAGAGTTGTAGGAATTTGTCCATCTCCTCTAGATTGTTGAACTTGTTTCCATATAACTGTTCATAGTAGTTACTGATTATTCTTTTGATTTCTGCTGTGTCCGTTGTGATTTCTCCTCTTTCATTGATGATCCTGTTTATTTGTGCTTTCTCCCTTTTTTCCTTTGTGAGCCTGGCTAGGGGTTTGTCTATTTTATTGATTTTTTCAAAGAACCAGCTCTTGATTTCATTGATCTTTTGGATTGTTTTTTTAGTTTCAATTTCATTTATTTCTGCTTTGGTTTTTATTATTTCTTTTCTTCTACTGGTTTTGGGGTTTTTTTGTTGTTCTTTTTCTAGATCTTTGAGCTTCGAGATTAGGTTGTTTCTTTGCGTTCTTTCTTGTTTCTTGATGTGAGCTTCTATTGCTATATATTTTCCTCTTATTACTGCTTTTGCTGCATCCCATACATTTAGGATATTGGTGTCCTCCTTGTCGTTCAATTCAAAGAATTTTTTAATTTCGTCTTTGATCTCCTCATTAGTCCAATGGTCTTCCAGTAGTGTGGTTTTTAATCTCCATGAGGTAGGAAAGTTCCTTGCCTTCTTTTTATGGTTTATTTCTAGTTTGATGCCTTCATGGTCAGAAAAGATGGTTGATATGATTTCAATCTTGGTGTATCTGTTGATGTTTGTCTTGTGCCCCAGTATGTGATCGATCCTGGAGAATGATCCGTGTGCGCTTGAGAAAAATGTGTACTCCGTTTTTTTGGGGTTTAGTGTTCTATAGATGTCTGTTAAGCCCAATTGCTCTAGGTCTTTATTTAGAGCTTTGGTTTCTTTACTTATTTTTTGTCTTGTTGATCTATCCATTGTTGATAGTGGTGTGTTGAAGTCTCCCACTACGTATGTGTTTTCTCTGATGTCTGTTTTCAGAGAGGACAACAGTTGTCTGATATATTTTGGTGCTCCTTCGTTTGGTGAGTATATGTTAATGAGTGTTATTTCGTCTTGAAGTATTGTCCCCTTGATCATAATGTAGTGACTATTGGGGTCTCTTTTTATCTTTTTGAGTTTGAAATCTGTTTTATCTGATATAAGTATAGCTGTTCCTGCTTTCTTTTTTGGTCCATTTGCTTGTAGGATTGTTTTCCATCCTTTAACTTTGAGCCTATTTTTATCTTTTGTAGCTAAATGTGTTTCCTGGAGACAGCAAAAGGTTGGGTTTTGTTTCTTAATCCAGGCTGCAACTCTGTGTCTTTTTATTGAAGAGTTTAGTCCATTTACATTTAGAGTTAATATTGATATGTTAACATCGGTATTTGCCATTGTGTTTGTCTTTCCTTTGATTTTATTTATTTATTCTTTTAATAACTTTTTTTTTTTTTTGGCCTTCTTTCATTGTTATTCGTCGCTCTGAGGTTCTGGCTTTAGGACTCCTTGTAGTATTTTTTGGAGTGGGGGTTTAGTTGCAATGAAATTCCGGAGTTTCTGTTTGTCTGGGAAGTTCCATATTCTTTCTTCAAAGAGGAAGGAGAGCTTTGCGGGATAGAGTATTCTTGGTTGGCAACTGTTTTCTTGGAGTCTGTTGACTATGTCCCTCCACTCTCTCCTTGCCCGTAGTGTTTCTTCGGAGAAGTCTGATGTCAGCCTGATTGGTTTTCCTTTGAATGTTATCTGTTTCTTCCCTCTTGCCAGCTTCATTATTTTTTCCTTGTCCTGGATTCTTGGGAGCTTTACTATTACGTGTCTTGCTGTATTGTTTCTTTCGTCGTGGAAGTTTGGTGTTCTTCTTGCTTCTTGTATATCAATTTTCAGCTCCTTCTTCACATTTGGGAAGTTCTCTTCAATTATCTCTTTGAATATTTTCTCTGTTCCTACATCTCTCTCCTCTCCTTCTGGTATTCCTATAACTCTTATATTTCCTTTCCTCATGGAGTCAGATAGTTCCCGAAGTCTTTCTTCGTTCTTTTTCCTTCGTACTTCTCTTTCCTTTTCTGTTTTGGTTCTTTTTATTTCTGTGTCTTCAAGATTACTTATTCGTTCTTCCATTTCATCTATTCTGCTTTCATTGCTTTTCCCAGAATTCTTTAGTTCTTCCATTAATTCTTTGATCTCCTGCATTTCTTTTACTTCCCTCTTTAGGGACTCAATTTCTTTCTTCTGACCATTGTTTTCCCTCTCTAGGGACTCAATTGCATTCTTCTGATCGTTGATTATTTTTCCCTTATCATTGTTTTCCTTTATGACTTTTGTCAGTTTTTTAATCACGGCAATTTTAAATTCTCTTTCTGGAAGGCTCAGAAATTCTTCCAAGTTATTGTCGTTGCAATCTGGGGGCTGGCTTTCTTTTTGTGGTGTGCTTTTTCTCTGGAGAGTTGCTAGGTTGCGTGTAGTTCTTCTCCTCCCTACTGTCTGTTTTCTAATTTGCCGTATGCGTTGGGACACTGTGTTGTTGGGACTGGCCGGCATCTTGGGTGGGCTTCTCTGTTCCCCTCTGGTACTTCCAGGAGTCATCTGTCAGTTTCAAGCAGCCTTTACTGGAGAAAGGTCCCTGTTCTAAAATGCCGATGTGGGGACACACTCCCCTGTGCGCCTGGTCTGCCCCGGCGGTGGGTTCCTGCTCCCCTCTGGGCTTGGACTTCAGGCCAGAGGGGGTCTGGCGTGGGCGAACTTCCCCCGCTCACCTCTGGCTCCTGAGGAAGCCTTCTGCAGGTAGTCTTTACTGAAGAAATGTCCCTGTTCTAAAATGGTGATGTGGGACACACTCCCTGCGCTTCTGGTCTCAGGTACACTCTTCTGCGCGCCTGGTCTGCCCCGGCTGTGGGTGCTCGCTCTCCCTGTGGGCTCAGACTACTTGTTCGGAAGGGGCCAGGTGTGGGCTAACTCCCCAGTTGGCCACTAGCTCCTTCAGTAGCCTGTGCTGGGGTCAAGTCGCTAGGTGGCGCCAGAGATCTCTCCTAGAGCCCTTGGGGAGCTGATTTTCCACCCCGTGGGACAGGGAGCAGAGCGGGGATGGTAGGGTACACCTCAACGGCTTTGGGGTGCTGTGTCTGCCTTGTGCCCCACCGTCGTGGGGAACCCACGCCCCTAATTTCGTGCCCCGGGTCTCAGTTCCAGAGCCCTCAGTTCCAGGACGTGGGCTGTAGCCCAGATCAGTGGCGCGGGAATGGCGCCTTTTGAATCCCGCTCCCCTGCCTGGGCACCTTGTTCCTGCTCACTCAGGGAGGGCCTCCGCCGTCTCCCTGCAAGCCTAGGTCGCAGGCAGGCGCGGGGACCTGGGCAGCTGCAATCCGAGCGCCGCTTTCGCGCAAGCTTACTGGGCGGCCGGGGCTGTGTGCTGGTGCTGGTCTCCTCCTGGGGGGCGGGGCTCTCTTTAATGGCGCCTGGAGCTCACCTCTGCGGCGGATCCTGCAGGGTTCGCCTCAGCTCCCGTTCACGGGGTGTGGTGGCTGAAATAGTTCCTTTCCACTCACAGTCCCACTTGCTGCGTCCGTTTTTCTTGTTGGGCGTTTTGGTTTGTTGTTTTCCTCCTCTCTGCCGGTCAGAGTGCCGCCTCTGTGGGCGGGGGAGGGGAGCAGGGTTCTGCGCTTCCCTCCCTTCTCGTCCTCTTTTATGGCAACTTTCTTCTTCGGGCAGTTTGCTGGAGTCGTCCGTTTATCTTCCATGTCCCAGTTCTCACTGGGACCTGCCGCTTTTCCTCCCTATTAACTTTTTTTAATGGGAGATCTTACTCGCAGCGTCTCCTCGCCGCCATGTTCGAAGATTTATTTATTTATTTATACAAGCACTGGGTACAGTCAGAAGTGCGGGAGGGTGAGATAATTCACCAGAGCCAGAGCGGGCAACAGAACAGGCATATGGACCGAAATACTCTGCTGAGGGGAGCAGTGGGTGCGGCAGGAAAGGTCTGTCGCGCCATGTGGGACCTCGCGGGCAGCTGTGGATCAAAACAGCACTGCAGAGGCTGCAGGCAGCTTCTCAGCCCAGCACTCAACCACTGCGCCACCAGGGAAGGCCCTGGACCATTTATTTCTAATGTGTTTCTGCTTTGTGCTGTATAAGATACATCTTATCTACCAACAAATGATTTGTCAGTTTGTTGCGGTCAGAAAAAATCTTATCAGAGCTGTTTCAAATATAAGCATAATAGCAGTCATGTGGGTGGAGAATTGTTCAGAGTACTGCAATTACTCTTTCATCAACAACTCCACAATATCACTCTCAAAAAGTCACCCTTGTATTTGGATTACCATTATTAGTGACATATTCCTTGCAGAAATACTGCTTCTGACTATGGAAGTGTCCACATTTGTGCATGTGGGGGCAGGGAGTTGGGGTGAAGGGAAAAGTATATTTGACACAAAATTGACTTCAGTGCACTGGTATGAATTGTTTAAAAAAGAAATTTCCCCTAACATTGTTTTCTGGTTCAGAGAAAAAGGTTGATACAGGTGAGGTGGGATTGCTTGGTGAGGCAGGACATTTGACCATTGGACCACTTGAAAGTCTGCCAGCATCACAAACACACTGGTTCATTCTTTCAAAGTTTTTGAAATACTGAAGTCCTACTATGCACTATGATCTAAGGTCAGTAGACAGCAATTCAGTGACAGTCCTGAAGGAGTTTATAGTGTAGTAAGCGGAACGCTTGATGAAATATTCAAATAATTATGTAAATATGAAGAGTAATTTGGAGGAGAAAACAGTATGAAAACTTTACATGTTTGAATATAATCAAATCAGCTTTCTTCACAGTTTGAGGGAGGAAAGTGTATCTGAAGAAATACTTCAGAAAGTAGATGGGTAGTTCTTTCTCACAGTTTCACGTTAGGCTAATTCATTTAAAATATATTCATGGCATCTATGACACATTGGTAGATGAGTTACCATTTTTGTTTGCATTTTGTTTTCGATCAGATGAAAACTTAATATTCAATTATACATAATAGGTAGGTCTGGAAATTTTAATATTAAGCAAACACCTGTAAGTCTTTATATTTATTCCTAGTTTTAAAATTAGTTTCCCCATTTATTATTTCTTTTGCAATTAGCAATGTTTCCTGACACTTTACTCTCAGATTTTTTGCTTCCTACCTTATCTGCTAAAGACTATGATGCTGATAGTAAAATAAAGAGTAATCACTAGGTAGCAAATTCATTGAAAATTATACAGCCCTTCAATAATTTATGTAATCATTTACAAATTCAGCATTTGGTAAACATATTTTTATATTTTTAATTTTATAAAAGAAATAACTTTTTGCATAAAATAAAAATAGCCATTCATTTTGAGATCTTAGCTGTCTACAAACCAATTCTAAATCTTGTTTTTTCTTGATCTCTCTTCTATAGAAGTCCTTTTTATTTACTTCAAATTCCATTCATTTAACTTTTAGGTTCTAATGTAGGCTCTTTAATTTCTAGTGATATTTTCCCCCTGCCTCTAATACCCAACACAACTGTGAACATTTAAAGGTGTTTTGCTTATAATTAGGGTTAGGGCAAGTGGAGATAAGTTCATTTTTCTGAACATTTACTAATTCCTCTTACTACCCCTTACCATCACTTATTCCACTTATAACTCCTTCTAAAAGAGACATAATGGATTAGTTTAGAATATAGCTTTCAAAGCTTAATTCTGCAATTTATTGGCTGTATTGATTCTGTATAGAATACTTCAATATATGCAGTTATAATGGAATATTATTATCATTATTATATGTGAAATACACACACACACACACAGCATATGTGTATATATATGAGCGTGCAATTTTCCAAAATACAACTAACATAAAATTTGGAGGTGGAGATCAGAAAAAAGGGGTCATATATATCACAACATAAAAAGGGCAAAAATATGAAATATTGAATTAACCATCCTTGACCATTCCTACCTCACATCAAGTATATATAGATAGAGAGACATATATACATACATATGTATACATATAAATTATTAGGCTAACATTGGTTTACAACACTATACATGATTCAGAAATAAAGGATAAGATGTATGTTATACCACATCTGCCTCCACGGCACCAATCGTCCTTTACTTTAACCACCACAGACATTTCTTAAAGATCTGTTCTTGGCCTCAATCCCAACCTAATTCTAAGTTATGTGCTCTCTCCAGGATCTGTCCTCATTTCATGTTCTAGGCACCCTCAGTCCTCACTCTCTAGAAAATTTAAATTTTTTCTATCATATTAAGAAGAGAAATTCACTTTTCTATTTTTTTTCTTCTGGACCATGCCCTGCATATAAATTTTCACAATTGAATTTCTACCATAGTATTAGACAAACTAAAGTCAATTACTCCCCTAGAAATAATTTCAAAAGTTTTTCTTTTTTACCATACAGATTTGATCACATAACATGGTTTACATACATTTTTGTTCATAAGACATATAAACATGGTTAAGATGCAATTGCAGAAAGACTGCTTCTACTGGGTCATGCAGATTGGTACTAGAGAGCTTAAGTGCAAGGTTTGTGAAAACAATTGAATTAAACTGGTGCAATTCTGTGGCAGAGGAGCTGACAATTAGATATGCCAAGTTTCAATGTTTAGCTCAGCTGTTACTATCAATATAATCTTGGCAAAGTTACTTAACCTCTCTGTATGTTAGTTTCCATACCTGGAAAATAAAGCAATAAAAATGGTATCAATGGTTGGCATGAGGATTGAATGAAATTGTAAATAAGCAATGCTTACAGTACATCAGGACACAGGAAGTGCTTCCAACGTAGTTGCTAGTATTAACCATCTTCACACATATTTATTTCCCCATCTACCAATCAACTAGAATAATCAGCTAAGAAGAATAATGCTTTCCACAAGAAGTTCAAGTGTGCAGTCTTCATTTCTTAAAATGCAATGGTACATTAATATAATTATAATTATACATTACAAAATAAATGCAATTATACACTAAAATAAATAAGATAGATGCAAAGACACTTAAGAGCAAAGAATAACTTTGAAATTCTTTGGTTTTATTATACTATAACTTGAGTTTACTTCTATTCAAATTTAACTTTTCATGTAGCATACTTTTTTTTTAAAGATTTATTTTTATTTATACAAGAACTGGGGTATAGGCCAGAGGCACGGGAGGGTGAGAGGATTCACCAGAGGCAGAGTGGGGAGCAGAACAGCCAGACAGACCAAAACCACTGCTGAGGGGAGCAGCAGGCAAGACAGGAGAGGTCTGCCCTGTTATGTGGGAATCTCCCTGACTGGCCAGAAATCAAACCCTTGCTGCAGAGGCTGCAGACAGCTTCCTAGCACTGCGCTGCGCTTAACCCGCCGCACCACTGGGGAGCCCCTGTAGCATACATTTTTTAAGCTGAAATATATTTCATTTCCTGTAGAAATTTTCCAGTGTTCTATTCCTGTCTCATTCTAATCTTTGTGCATTGTATGATTTCCTTGACAATTGAAAGATATCAATATTTATATTTTAAAGTCTATTTTAATACTTGGGAAGTGAAGCATTCAGCAAAAGAAGCTATTTCTAATTTTGCAATGAAATGGATATAGTTAGACTTTACTTATACAAATATAATCAGACATTGTAGAATTGGATATGAACATTCAAATGTTACTATTTGTGGGCCTGTTAATACATACCATGTCTTATTGTAAAAAATGGAAGCATTGTTCATTTTTGAAAAGTAGCATTCATAATGGTATTCATGATTAATGATGGCTTTGCTAAGAAATAACTCATGTTCAAAACTGGTTGTGAGACAGTAAGGGTCATATACCTCAGTGTCCTCGGGCTTCTATATACTCTATACTGTGGTTCAGGAATATTTTATTTTCTATTTCTGCTTTTGATTTGAATGGATGGACATCTTTCAAAAGCATAGCATTGTTTTCGAAATAAAAGTTAAAAAATCTGGTAAATTTGTAATCAGACAGTTCATATACTCCCTCCATAATATTGAATTGCCACATAAAAGTAATTGCATACCCCCCCAAATTATTTAATCTCCTCCATTCCTCCTTACTTTGTATCCAAGTGAGGTTATAGAAATAGTCCTCAATCATGGAATGTGAATTGAAATATTGTGTCTAATTTCTGACCTGTGATGTTCGGGATTGCAGTTGTTGTAATTTACTAGGAGGACTTCAATGATTTAACATATGATTGAAGAGTCTAAAGTTCAGAAAAGCTTTTTATAAAACTTCCCCAAAAAAGGAATTAAGACTATACAATTTTGCCAGAAACACAGGTCTATTAAGAGATATCAGTAAAATATAAAATGTACAGCGTAGATATATCTTTTCCAAGCATATCATTCAGATGACTTCAAGGTAGCTGCTGTTAAGTTGATAGATAAAGCTATAAAAAGAGAAGTAAAACAAAAAGAAATAAATAATGTCAGCATGAGTGTTATAACAAGGAAATATCAATAATATTTTGTGGTATTACAAACATAGGCTAGACTAGATGCAAACAGATCATTGCTTTCTAAATTTCAATAGAAGTATATTACTAAGAAAACTGCAAGCTGGATTTTTAGAAATCTGCAGCTGTAAAATATCTGTTGGTCGCTAAATTTAAACTAGCATAAAGTGCTATCCAAAACTCTGCCTTTCCCAAGAGCACATACTGACCAAAACCTTACTTGAGGTGCCAGGAATTTTCTGTTTCACCTTTAACATCTTTCCTTTTCTGGTGGCCTCCCTGGTGGCATAAGGGGTTAAGCACAGCACTGTGAAGCTATCCATAAACAACCCCTGCAGCACTAGTTTGAACCTTGGCTGGCCAGAGAGCTACACACATAGCACAGCAGACCTTTCCTGTCTTGCCTGCTGCTCCCCTCAGCAGTGTATTTCAGTCAGTCTGCCTGTTCTCTTCCCCACTCTGTCTCTGGTGAATCCTCTCACCCTCCTCCGCACCTCTGGCCTATACCCCAGTTCTTGTATAAATAAATAAATCTTTTTTAAAAAATCTTTCTTTTTAGATTTCATTGTCTATGTCTAGCTTCCTCTGTCTCACCACTCCTGCAAATCTGCATATTTATTTTTCAGACTTACAATACTATTAGCTCCTGCTATGTTGGGGATATTTTTTTCCTAGTTTTGTTGAGAATTAATTAACATACATCATTACATAAGTGTAAGGATTTCTGCTTGATGGCTTGATTTACATGTATTGTGAAATGATTTTCAAATAGGGTCAGTTTACATCTTATTAGATGGATACATGAAAGTGAAGAAGAAAAGTAAAATAATTTTTGAGATGAGAACTCTTGGGATTTATACTTAACTTTCCTACGTATCATAGGAAATACATATCATGATTACCAGTGTTAGTAACCATGGTAATTTCTTTTTTTTTTAAAGATTTATTTTATTTACTTATGCATACAAGAACTGGGGTATAGGCCAGAGGTGTGGGGATTGAAAAGACTCATCAGAGTCAGAGTGGGGAACAGAACAGGCAAATCTACTGAGATGCACTGCTGAGGGGAGCAGCAGGCGAGAAAGGGGAGGTCTGCTGTGCCATGGGATCGAACAGGGGAGGTCTGCTGTGAGGTAAGAGGTCTACTGTGCCTGGCTCCCTGGCCAGCGATCAAACTCATGCCTTATTGGCTGGCGATTGCTTGATAGCACTGAGACTTTAACTCCTGCAACACCAGGGAGACCCCACACTGTAATTTCTTTATCCATTTATCCATCACTGGACACTTAGGTTATTTCAGTAGCTTGGCTATTGTAAATAATGCTGCTATAAGCATGGAGTGCAAATATGTTTTCAAGGCAGTGTCTTCATTTCCTTTAGATAAATATCAAGAAATGGAATTGCTGGGTCAGATGGTAGTTCTATTTTTAATTATTTTGAGAATCCTTCACTGTTTTCCATAGTAGTTGTAATAATTTATAATCCTCCCTTTTCTCTCCATACATGCTTGCATTTTTGATCTCTTGTCTATTTGATAATGGTTATTCTTTTTTTTTTTTTTTTTTCAGGTGCAGAGAGTTGCTTTGCCTGGTGTTATTCTCTTCCTATGGCAACCCAGACCCAGTTATTGATGCATTTGGACTGGACATAAAGCACTCGGAAAGGTAGCACTTGCTCTAAAGTATTTCATTGGGTTGACTGAGATTTTGTCAGGCCTGACAAAGTTTGACTTCTTCCTGGATTCAGACCTGTTTTCAGGTTAAGTCCTGACTTTCATCCCAAACTCCATGTCAGCATCTGCTTCTGAAAACCCATGGGTGATAGAATCATGTCCCTTAGACATGTCCATGTGATCCCAGGGGATTTGCAGCTTTGATTGAGGATTTTTTTTTTATAAATTTTATTGTTATATTCCCCATACAATTGCAGCCCCCCCATTCTGACCCCAATCCCTCCCCTCCCGCCCCCGCCCCCCTAAAAGTGTCTCTGGTTCATAGTTTTCTGTTGATTTTGATTTTCACTTTCTTATAGTTATTCATTTTCCTGGTCCCTTATTTAAGTTTTCTAGATTCCTGCTATGAGTGAGACCATCCGGTATTTTTCTTTTTCTTTTTGGCTTATTTCGCTGAGCATGATCCCTTCCAGCGCCATCCATGTTGCTGCAAATTGCATGTGTTTATCTTTTTTGAATGCTGAGTAATATTCCATGGTATATATGTACCACATCTTCTTGATCCAGTCATCTATTTTTGGGCATTTGGGTTGTTTCCAAAGCTTAGCTATTGTAAACAGTGCTGCTATAAACATAGGGGTGCAGGTGTTCTTTGGAATGGATGTTTCTGTGTCCTTTGGGTAAATACCTAGGAGTGGAATTGCTGGATCATATGGAAGCTCTATGTTTAGTAGGTCCAGAAATCTCCACACAGCTCTCCACAGTGGTTGGACCAGTTTGCACTCCCACCAACAGTGCAGAAGAGTTCCTTTTTCTCCACACCCTCGCCAGCATTTGTTGTTGCTAGTTTTTTTAATATGTGCCATTCTCACTGGTGTAAGATGGTATCTCATGGTAGTTTTGATTTGCATTTCCCTGATGGCAAGTGATGTTGAACATTTTTTCATATGCCTGTTGGCCATTTGCATTTCCTCTTCAGAGAAGTTTCTTTTTAGCTCTTCTGCCCATTTTTTGACTGGATTATTTTCTTTGTTGTTGCTGAGTCTCATCAGCTCTTTGCAGATTTTTGTGATCAGTCCTTTATCATTAGTGTTGGGTGCAAAAATGTTCTCCCAGTTGGTGGGGTTTCTCTTTGTTTTTGTTATTGTCTCTTTTGCTGTGCAGAAGCTCTTTAATTTGATGTAGTCCCATCTGTTTATCTTTGCCTTCACTATCACTGCTTTGGGTGATGTGTCTGTAAAGATGTCTTTGATGTGCAGATCACGTAATGTTTCACCTATATTTCCTTCTATATATTTTATGGTTTCAGGTCTTATGTCTAGTTCTTTAATCCATTTTGAGTTGATTTTTGTGTATGGTGTGAGGTAGTGGTCAAGCTTCATTCTTTTGCATGTAGCGACCCAGTTTTCCCAGCACCATTTATTGAACAAACTTTCCTTGCTCCAATGCATAGTCTTTGCTCCTTTGTCAAAGATTAGTTGACCATAAATCTGTGGGTTTATTTCTGGATTTTCTATTCGATTCCATTGGTCTGTATGTCTGTTCTTGTTCCAATACCATGCAGTTTTGATGATTATGGCTTTGTAGTATAGTTTGAAGTCTGGGAGTGTGATGCCTCCATTCCCTTCTTTTTTTTTCAGGAGAGCTTTGGCTATTCGGGGTTTTTTGTGATTCCATATGAATTTCATCAATAATTGTTCTATTTCTTTGAAGAATGACATTGAAATTTTGATTGGAATAGCATTGAATCTGTATATTGCTTTTGGAAGGATGGCCATTTTAATAATTCTGACAGAGATGAGGCGATGTGTCATTGTGGTTCTAATTTGTATCACTAATAATGAGTGATGTTGAGCATCTTCTCATGTATCTGTTGACCTTTCTTTTATTTTCTTTGGAAAATACCTATTTGGGTTCTTTGCCCATTTTTAAAAATTGGATTAATTGTGTTTCAGTGTTCTTTATATACTTTGGATGTTAACCTCTTCTCATATATATGGTTTGCAAATGTCTTCTCCTATTCTATAGGTTCTTTTTATTTTGTTAATGGTTTCATTTGTTAACCAGAAGCTTTTTAGTTTGATGTCGTCCTACTTGTTTTTTATTTTGTTACTTGTATTTTAGATTTACTATAGCTGATGTAGATAGTGACATAAATAGAGTTCCTATCATTGTGGAACTCACATATTCAGGAGAGCATATGAATAGACAATTAAAATAAAAGTGTCAATTACAATACTATAAATACTTTCTTGGTTACCATAGAGTGACTGTGATTGATGGAAAGATATCAACAACTATAGCAAAAGTTATTTAGAATAGATACAAGGTATGACTAAATAGCACAGTTACCTATATTGGGCTCAGTCCCAATCAGAGAGACAGATGGCCTGGTCCTTAATTCCAAAGAAAGCATTCAGCTATGACATATACTGCATTCAGCCATTTTTATTATACCTTGTGTATATTTCACATTCACGTCTCTATTTCCCTAGCTAAATCCCTCATTTGATTCATGTATTTTATCAAGGACCACTTCTTTAGCAATACCATTTTTTAACAGTCCAACTAAACTAGTTAGGCAAGGAGGGATCAGTAGCAGTGGAGTGGATTGAAAGTTTTCCCAGTAGTTCAGGGATAAGATGATGTCTTGACTTAGAATGTGCCTCAGTTACTATGTATGCCTCAGTAACAAATTAGTCCAAGATGTGTGAGAAAAAAAAATCATCCAGAATGCTTGTGAATTCTGTGGGTCAGAAATTCCAACAGAACACAACAGGGGTAACAGTTCCTCTCACACATTTAGAAAGGAACTTAGCTAGAAGACATGAATGCTGGCACCTTGAGTTGTCGAAAGTATATTTAGTCACATGTCTAGAGATTGATTCTAAGTTGATTGTAAGTTAATTGTTTGTATTAAAGTTAATACCTATTTCAAGTATAAATTTACTATATTTTCACTAGTAAGGGGCTTTTCTTCACTTTGCCTTAACTAGTAGACTTTATGAAAACATACCAAAGTTTGCTTCCAATTTGGAAGCATCTAGCATAGGATAAAGAACTCATTGCAGAATTGCTACTTAAGTATCTGTGTTAAACCTGTTGTAAAATTTTTGCAGCTAAGAAAGACTAGTGATTTATTACCCTCAGGTTCAAGGTACAAACTTGGACAATTCTGATTAGTCATCCATTGGCTAATTGAAATAAATTTATTGAGGCCAATGTATATGGTGGGTTCCTTATACATTGCAATTTTCAGTTGTGTTTGTGTGCCAACTCAGACATCAGGATAGACACATGTTTCCACCATGGTTAATGTCTCCAACTTCAAATACAATTATAGTCAATCCTTATTCTCTTTACCCTGCTCCTTTATGAAGTCAGTAAGTTCTATCAATTATGTCCCTTAAAATTATATCAAAAACAGGGACTCCCTGATGGTGCAGGAGTTAAAGACAGCACTATCAAGCTATCACCAGCCACCAGAGCACAAGTTGGATCCCCAGCTGGCCAGGGAGCTAACCCACATGGTGCAGTAGACCTCTCCTGTCTCGCCCTCTGCTCCCCTCAGCGGTGTATTTCAGTCAATCTGCCTGTTCTGTTTCCCACTCTCTCTGGTGAATCCTCTCACACCCCATACCTCTGGCTTACACCCCAGTTCTTATATGCATAAATAAATAAATCTTAAAAAAAAATCAAAAACATTCCAGCTGTTCCATATTCAAGGAGAGTGCCCTAGCACAAGATTATCATTCCAAATTCTTCAATCTTCTTTGTTTCCATATTTTTCCTCTGAATATTTCCTTTATATACATCTTTGTTAGAATAATCCATCTAAATTGAAAATTATGTCATATACAAAATATTTAATGGGAAAAATCTGAATTATTCAAATGGTAGTAGATTATGTCTTTTATGAACTACCCATGGACTGAAAAATGAGATATTCCTCAAATCTGAACAGAATTCCAATTTTAACTTAAAAGAATTTTATCACTGAAAGTCACCTCTATTTTGTTTTGAAAATATCAAGTTAACAGTTCTTACTGCTTTACATATGAGTGATAGGCTAAACTTGCATGTAAATTTTAAAGATTCTGTCAGTCTCCCGTATAAATACTTGAATGGCTTAATTTCCTACTATTAGTTTAGATTTTGTTAGGTATTCATAATCCAACATAATGATTTAAATTACACAAGTTATTTCTTAAGGTATTTTCAAATACACTTTTGAAGTCTCTGAGATAGCTGATCTTGACTTCTGTATTTGCCTGTCACCTTGACAGTCCTCATTTCTCACAGTTTAGTAATATTGGGATTCAAAATATTGGGATTATTTTGAACTGCCACTGTTTTTAAGGTTATTTATCTTTAAAAGATGTCTTAAGTTAAAGGGTTTACATAATCGTTAGAGTCTTCTGATTAGAGATTAACTGAATATAGCAATGACAGAGTCAATTAAAAGATTATAGTATCCAGGTACCAACTATACCATTTTTGTTTATTTTTTATTTTAAGGCATAGTGCTTTAAGTAATTCCATAACAATAACATATATTGTCCTTCATGAGACCTTTACTGTAAAATTTAATGAAAATACTCTTATCCGCAACCATAGTTAGTTGCTGCAGAAAGACAGATATTCTTACCAACAAAAGAAACATTCATTTCCAAAAACTGCATATAAATATTTTATACAGTTACCTAATTTTCTCAAAGTTTAAATTGATTATAAATAGTTTATGTGCTTTTTCTGTATCTGAAACCTGCAGAATTCTTTAATGAAATCTTGCTTAAGCCTTCCATGCAACACTAAATTGGATCCACAGTACAGCAGTGCCCCCTAGAGCTAAGTGGCTCTGCATATTAACACTTTATCTCTTGTTCTATTGGATTAGAACTTCAGAAGCAGTGACTAATGTTCACAGACTTTGTTACCTGTAATCTAAAAACAATGAATGATAACTAGAGCATCATATTCTTTGTTCTAGGGTTTAGCTTAATGTAAAATGTCTTTTCTATTGATCAGCGTTGTGTACAAATATGACTATACTAACATATGTAGAATTTTCCTATAAGCATAGGACTTAGATTTTCCTTCATTCCCATTTATGAATGAAGTTATATACCTACAAAATTGACTTAAATAGTCTCAAGCACATTTATATGTTTATAAATATTATAAATATGTTGGATGTAGCTTATGGAAGAAATCATAATGATAATAGAATTTTTAACCTAGAAAATACCCTAAGAGATCATCTAGGCCAACACGTTCATTTCCTCATCTGAGAGAGGATAACTATGCTACCTGCAGTCACCCAATCTGGTTCACAATAAAGCTAGAGCAGTATGTTTGTGTGCAGGATAATCACTAATTAAAAATATCACTTAATCACCAAAAATCACTAGCTGGTACAAATGTCAATCTAGCACTGGATAATACATTCATTCATATCAATAATAAATGTTTCTGATTTCTTTACTATATACTTTTCATGGTTTATGAAAAAACCCTTATGACAAATCTACCAACAGGCATGATGATAGATGCCATTTAGAATGAACTGCAATTTACACCAAAAAAAAAAAAAACAGGAACAGTGTAATTTGTTATTGATTTGTAATTATTAATTTGTAATTTGTTATTGTATTGTTATTCTTTTAATTGAAAATTAAAAGAATGCCATGTTTGGGGAAAAATGTGAATCTTTTCTTTCTCTGTAAGCTACTGTATCCAGTGAATCATGCCGTAAGTTCTGGAACAATAAAGAAATATAAAATATATATCAAGTAAGCGATTCAATTCCAGGCCTAAACATCTTCAACTCTTTGGTATGATATAGTTGTAAGACACAAACTATAATTTTAAATATGTGAACTTTCTGCACTAGGTATAGGAGTGCAAGTCACCTAGACTGTAGAGAAAACAAGAATGAAGAAAAGAAAGACAAAAGGCAGAGGGGGAATAAAAGAGGAATACCATGATGCCCTTTCTTGGATGCAGTGGTAGAGAGTAAATGTAGTAAGGACCAAAAGTACATTGTGAGCATTGTCACTGGTAAGGGCCAATTATAAGCTAGAAAAATAATCATCTGTAACTCCTGGTCCTGCCTGTAAATGTAGTGGCATGTACCTGGAAGTCAAATACTTCCAAACTTAGGAAATATTCACATCCCTGTGTTCTTTCCTAAGGCAGGTATCCATCATATGCCCCCTACCCTCATAGGCAGGGAGAGAGTTCTCTAGTGAAGTGTGAGAAGTAGCCCAGTAAAAAGAATTTGGTAATGTTTACGTATAGGACCTTTTTTTCCCAACCCTAATTCTAAATTTTCTGTTAAGGAAAAGAGCAGATATCATTAGTTTTGGTTTTAGGCTGATGTAAGCTTCATGCTTGTGTTTAGAATGCTCTCTTACCCTTGGGAATCAGCAGTGTATGTATCACAGACATTCTTACTGCAGAGTAAAATGGCAACATTCTTCTTAAAATTATGTCAAGTTAATGTTCCTTTGTATTTAGTGTGTTTTTTAAAAAAAGTAAATAAATGTATGTGAAGTCATAGTGTTACATTTTACAAGGAAAAACAAGTATGATTCTTAAGTATATGGTACTAGGAAAATTATAGGGCAAGCATAAAGGGTTAGAAAGCGACAGCAGAATGTAATAAACTTGTTTTTTGTAACAGGAAAGATTTGTTAATAAGAGAGTCTGATCAGCTTACATATATTAAATTTTCTGACAATGTTGAAAGGAGAGCAACATCATTTTTTAGTATCCATATTGTCAAGAATAATTTCAACTTTCAGGCAATGAAATATTTTGTTTTTTGTATTGTTTCTGAATTACAGTAAACTAACAATATTGTTTCCTTGGGATGATTTACATAGATTTCTTAATAAAATGAAGTGTCAGGTATCTGAAAGTCCTAAAATCTGTTGCTGAAATTACATTGCTTTAAATTAAAAGGTAAGATGATAATTATCATAGCTTAGATCTTAAAACTATATTTTTTTCAAATAAAACTTAAAAGCACTTGATCGAGAGACATATTACTAATATATGATGTTGGTCATATTCCAACAAGTGCCATACAACACACTTGTGTTCACTTGCAAGAGTAATACACACCTCAACTGGCATTCATGAATTGGTATAGTGCTTAGCAGGAAAACTAAACTTTCCACCTAATTCAGAAGTGTTAAGTGATCTTTGACAGGTAGCCCTCCATAGACTGTGCTTATAGATTTGATATGGTGTTTACTACATCATCAACCATCCAATTGTATTTTTCAGCTGCTATAAGCCCTATAATGCTTTTATGCAAAATTCCCCAGCTACATCTTCCCTGATTAAGTATAATTGTTTTCTACATTCCAGCCTTTCAGCTTCTTAAGGATCATTAGGGCTGTGCTAAATATTTTCAAGCCGAATATCAGTAGTTCCTGTTCTCAAATAATATGATTTCTGGATGTTTCATCCTTTTTCCTTCTCTAGACTTGATGTAGTTCATCATTTATTATTTAGTTTTGGCCCCAGAACTATTTGAAACATTTTCAAATATGATCTGAAAAATATGGATGTTGTTTGCTTAGAATTCAGTCTGAAAATGTATTAGAATGTTTGAGTCTATCCAAACACTTTGTTTACCATCCTGCTTGACTATTCAGTCAGGTATTTAGATAGATCTGCAACTTATTTAAGTACCTCAAGGTATATTTGGCACTTCAATTCTGCTTTATGTGTTTAGAATAAACTTTCCATTTTGCAAATCATTCTCCTTGAAAGCTAAGAGATCTATAATTTATATTTTCCTCCTAGAACCCATTATGCTTCCTCATCTATCCAATAACCAGGACTAGCCTTTCCAAACCTTTCTTCATTTATACTGGAAATAAAAAATCTTTAACTCTATGAATAGTTTGTAAATCTCACTTATTTCTGTTTTCTCTTAAGAGGTTTATATAATAGTGTATGTGCATTTTATGATTATTTTTTCCTTGTTTTGGGACCACTCTATACATTTATATATGTGACACTGAAAGTGTACTGAGGATGATGTAGTCCACGTTCCTGTGGAAATTGCCATAATGTTTTCCACAACGCTATTTTTGAAAATCCCATGAAATTTATTTGGGTGGCAGAGATTAGGAGAGAGTTTGTATTCAGTTCAGTACACCAGTGAGTCAAATAACTCCTCAATGCCTTTGTGTGAACAATGTGAATTTTGGAAGATTTCTATGGCAGGTTTTGATAGGTGACAACCATGGTCATAGAAATATCTCAAAAATGTTACCATGGAATATATTCTTTTGACATATATAGAGCTTGAAAAATAAAACTACCTAAATAAATTAGCTGCCATATGTTTTCAAACATACTAAATTTCCTTAATTGATTTATGGAATTGTTTCACATGCAAGATAGCTACAAAATTATTTCCAATTTTGGAATTGGTAATATGCCAATCTTGTGACAATAATAGGAATAAACCAGACTATAAAGGTCAACTGTAGGTTTTGACAATAAAGCTACATTTTATCTAAGAGAAATGTTTATCTTCCTATGCTCTGTGATAAGTAGTTACTATACTTAATGAATCAATATTAGCATTTCAGGTCTTTGAATCACACATAGACTCAAAAATATATTTTCATCATTACTGTACCTTTTGAAATCTGTTTTGTTAAATGTCCCACATACCTACATTTTATGTATATTAGGACAATAATGTTACTTGCATGGTCTTTCTTAATATTTTCATAATTTCTCTTTTAGCAAATTATTCTTTATGGCTTCAGTTTAAATCAGGTAGCAGTTTCCTCAATTGCTTCTGGATTTATTTATTAATCAAAAATAATGATTTGAATTAAGGTAGTTTTTTGCATAGATCAAGTTTAAGCTTTGATGAAATTTATTTTTATGGTAAAATTGGAAATAATAGGTAGAGTTGAGTAAAATGGTCAAAACGAAAGTTCTGATTTATGCAGGGGAATGGTAAAGACTGAGACTATATTTCCAAGAGCACAGAAAGTCTTTCAACGGTATAAAATTATATTGCTTGAATGTTTAGATTTTCTAGAAACTTAGCACTGTCTGACAGTAAATCTTCAGTCTTGTAATCAAGTTATCAACCACAAAGTCAACACAAACAAATTCAAGGGCCTCCCTGGTAGCACAGGGGTTTAGGACACAGCACTATCATGCTGTCGCCAGCCACTGCAGAACAAGTCCGATAACCCACGTGGCGCAGCAGACCTCTCCTGTCTTGCCTGCTGCTCCCCTCAGCAGTGTATTTCAGTAGACCCATCTGTTCTGCTCCGCTTTCTGTCTCTGATAAATCCTCTCACCAGCGCCCCCCCCCCAGTACCTCTGGCCTACACCCTAGTTCTTGTATGCATAAATAAATAAATCTTTAAAATGCATGTATATATTTTAAAAAAAAGACCACAGCTAACTTTAAAGCATTCAGAAAAACAGGAAAAAAGACTTTATCCTGATTATGGCAAGCGTATAAAGACATTTTCAAGGGCAATGTTGTATTAGAAAGATAAGAAGCTATATCGTTCATTAAAAATTAATAGTATTGCAGTTGAAATGTATCTGTTAAAGTAATAAGCTTTAAAAAGAGACTGATAAGTGTGCATTTGTATTTGACTTTGATTTCATCAAAGTGTAGACAATCTATAAAGAGAATGAAAGTATCCCCAAATTGAATGGAAATGCCCAGATCTAGATGTCTTTAAGTACATACAGACTTTTGCACATACTACCATGCAGACGGAAGAAATTAAGCAAAAATAAACTCTCAAAAGAAAACCCCATCAGAGTTTAAAATATGTATTAATACCAATTGCACACTGCTTATTAATTTGTTAGTAGGCTCATCATTTTACAATTGTACTTTAAAAGTAAAATATATATCAGATATGGATGTACAGCTACATTCTTTATCAGTTATTACAAGTTATACTACTCTACCACCACTCCTTACTATGCCATTTAGTTTTCCAAATGCTGTACCTATGCTTTCTTATAAATCTGCTTCATTTTCATTAAATTCTAGCAATCAGTTATATAGTTTTGACTAAGCATTCATTCATTGACACTTTTAGCTTTATGTATCTATTTATTTTATAATTGCATTGTTTTAATTGAGGTAATATTGGTTTACTATGCTGTATATGATTTAGGAATATAAGTGCACAACTTTTCAGAAGTATGTTACCAGGCCACAACGACCACCAAAGTGCAAATGATCCTCCCTGATATTACTGGTTCCCCCCATCCAGTGACTCCCCACCTGCCACCCTCTCCTTTGTGTGTCCTCAATTCAGCAGTCAGATTTCCTGGGTTTATTTTGATTTACTTCTGCCTATCCCTTTGTTTTGTTACTTTACACTCCCACATATGAGAAAAAATCATCTGGTATTTGTCTTCCTCTGAATTACTTTGTTTAATTTCTACTAGTTCCATTCATATTGTTTCAAATGGCAAGATTTCATCTTTTTCTTCTGTGTTGGTAGTAGTCCATTGTGTATATATAATACATTTTCTTTATCTAGTCATCTGTCATTAGGTACTAAGGGTCTTCCCATACCTTGACTATTATAAATAGTCACACTTTTAATTTTTATATTATACAGTTAAATATCTCCTCTTGCTTCTCAATACACCCTCCCAAAAGTATAAGTATAGTATCTGCAAGAGTATAAATTGCCCCAACCTTCACCATCACACCTTCCTTACACAGTTCAGTAATTGGTACTGTATTTCAAAAAAAGTTATGGGTGTATACATATCTTAGTACATGTGCAAGCCACTCTCTTCAGTAGAATTCACAGTGTATTGAAATGAAAAACATAAAGCAAAGTATTTATTTTGCTGCAGTGAACCAAGCACACAGAATAGCCCATGGGAAATTGCATGTAAATAGGGCTATTGTTCTCTTTAGAAATGGTCAAAGAAGAAAGTGTAAAGTTATATCTAAGGCGAGAGTTATGATAAATACTAAGGCTATATTTAGTACTATGCAGTCACTTTCATCCAATAAACTAGATAACAAAGGATGCCAATTTAAATTAATTGCCTAGGAATAATTTTACTCAAAGTAGGTTAATGCCACTCAATAAAGTAGGTTTTATTTTTAACCATTGTAAAGTATTATAGCAAGTTGAATAAAAATTATTTCTATTTTTCATTCAAAATCAAGACATGTTTGTTGTAAAATACCCTGAAGATAAACACTATTAATAACTTGATGATATCTTGCATACAAAAACCCACTCTTGAATGTACTAAAATATTGATATTCTTAAAAATATAACAGAGATCTGGTAGAAGAAATAATAGAATGGAAAGAAAAAAATCAATGCAATTTCAGAATTTAAAGTAGCAAGCAACAAAATCAAAAGTATAAATATGAAATGGTGCTCTAAAAATATGTATATATATATATTTGACATATATATATCTCAACTGAAATATTCAGATATCCATATAGATATGTATATTCTACACATGATCTTAGCCAAAAGGCTGAGAAGCGATAGATCTGTATATTCTCGAAAGCTACTCATTTTTTCAAACATATATGTCCATTTATATATATTAGTAAAGTCTCTGAAATTCATTTTTGTTTGTTTGTTTGATTAGTTGGTTCCTTGAAATTAGGTATTTTACAAAGGTGAGGGATTACTAGTTTTTCCTTTCCAAGTCATGAAAAATTAGTACTTTCCTTTAAAGAGATGAAATAGGTTAAATCAGCCTAGATTTTTCAACATTTTCTACTTTTACTTTATTCCATCAAATAGATATAACCTGCACTAGTTTAATCAGTCCCTTAACTCTATAGTATTTTTCTTTAATTCAATTGTCCTTTATAATGTGAAAGCATTTCACCTTAGACAGGGAAAGCAGTGAGTTTCCTTAGTCGAGCTCTCTAATAAGTCTGTGCTGCTTCAAAGAGAACCTATTTCTGAACATGATCCCACTGCCCTTTCACGGCCTAGTTGAATGACAATGAAAGTCACTTGGGCACAATTCATGCATATGTCAAAGCATCGCATTATACACCTTAAATACATACAATTTTTGTATGTCAACCATGCCTCAGGAAAACAATTAAATACTTTATTCTCTGTCAACACACTGAATGAAATTTCCAGTTCTCTAATAGAAACCTCACATAGGTTAAAAAATATTTTTTTCTGTCAAAGAGAAATATGTGAATATTGTAAAATGTTCTCATTTTCTTTTGTGTTAAATCAAATGTAAATTTTCTTTTGGAAAGAGCTATCAGTATCTGCAGAAGTCCTTGCTAGGGGCGATGGGGGAAACATGTATCAATCCCCACTCTTCCCAAGAAAAAGAAGAACTAAATCATGAAAAGACTCCAAATAGAAACTACTGAGCTTAAAGTAGAATTGTCAGTGCATCTACTATAATCCTGCCCCCTCACACTCTGCTCATTTTTGTAAACATCACTCCAGTGTATTCAGTTGCATGGGTCAGAAGCAATCCTGGTTCCTCTCTTTCTGGTCTTCTAAGTTCTATTCATCAGCAAGTGCTATGTACTTCTAACCTATCCACTTTTTAAAACTGGTGAAAAACCAAACACCCCCTAATGCCCACATGTCTGGATTATATACCAAGCCTGGCTGCTTAACTCTGCTGCTTCTAGCCTATTCACTTTTCCTTCTCATCATTTTCTCCCTAGTCTGCGAATACCATCAACACTAATGGAAGCATTATAAATTCTAGTTGGTCTTCTATTCCTATGTGACTCTGACTCTACTGCATAGAAGTCCCTTTATAATGCAGCATTTCAGATCTCATTGAGTGTTGTATTTTGGTGTTAATTTCATGCAACATTTCCCCTCAAAAATTAAAAGGTGGAATAAATAAATTTCATGGAAGCATGCAAAAAAAAAAAAAAACCCTTTACTTGACCAAATATCTTTAGGTGCTTCAAAACATAGTTGTGCTACATAAATATAACAGCACCTCATTTTTTGCAGCAGCTCCAAGAGCATATTCTAAATAATTACTTTAAAAATTTAATATTTAAGGCATGCATAGTATGACTATTTTCATCTTTTTGTTTTCTTATAGAGAAACACAGCCGATAAGCAAACATTTTCAAACATCAAGTATTGCAGTGATAGCCTTAGTGATCACTGTTTACTATTTTATCTTTATAGTACTTTAACTTCTTTTGCTGCTGTCAGTCTAATGTGCTGCATCTAATTTGGTAGTTTTATTAAACACCTCAATGCCTGGTTAAGAACTTCGTGTTAGCCCTTGTCCCCTGGAGTGATATGGGTGACTCTTCTGACAGACGTGACTGCGCAGAGACCTGACTCACTAATGCCCTGATTATAGCTGTGTTCTGGATGAGTGAGGTTGCCATAAATCTAATCTCCATGTAAGTGAAGTGTCACTGCGACATTTCATCTGATTTTTGTCCTCAACTGACTTTTTTTTTTTCCAGGCAAAATTGGGATATAAGATCTTAAATCACCAACAGTTCAGTAACACACTTTAAAAAGTGCTTTGTTATAATGGAACTGTAAACTCACTGATCTGAAGACAGTTCCACCCTGAGGAATATAATTTTTGTTCCACTTTTGCTGACTGGTAAAGCATTACTTACTCAGTTTTTTTCCTTTCTGTTGTTTTAACTAAGGACACTTTATATTGTTTTGCTTTTCAACGGGAATATTTCATTAACCTCTCACTGAAACCTAAAACACTATTCCTTGAGTGTTATGTATATATTAATATCGAGCTATAATTCCATCACATTTTAATTGAAACACTCATTCACTAATGAATTAATTGAGTTTTTAGTATCTGGGTGTTATGAAATTACAAATTAGAGATAAAATTAGAAATGGAATTGGATAATGCAAGCTGATTACCTTGGTGTTCTGATTAACTCTTTGTACCTCTTTGTTCCATCTTGATTCTCTTTTTAACATATTAGTACTTAAAAATTAGTTATACTTGCAGTTCTTGCAAAAGTATGTCATTATTTTACTTAACATTCTTTTATTAGACTTTTCTTGAATGTAATTTCAGAATACAAAGATGAAGTGACACTGTGCCTGTTCCCACACTTTCAAATTTGGTAATAACTTAGCTGCTTCTGTTGGGGGGAAAGGATCTCCTAAACAAACACCCCAAACAGGTTTTATGGACCCCATCCACTCCCCAGACCAAAGGGATCCAAGAAACCAAAGATTACAAATCTCATAATGTCATCACCACCAAAGGGAGAATTGCTGGGAACTGAGGGTGGAGTTAAGCAGCCAGGCTTGGTATATAATCCAGACATGTGGGCATTAGGGGGTGTTTGGTTTTTCACCAGTTTTAAACATGCTATTGGGGTTCCAGCTCAGCAGAACTGGTAGAATGCATTCACCAATTTATCTCTCTTTCTCCCTGAGTTATTCCTTTTGTCATTTCCCCTTTTTTGTAAATAAGCCCTTGATTAACCTTTTGTGTGTGCCTGCAATTGAGTCTCATTGTAAGACCCTTTTAAGCGCACAGTTGCCACAGTCAGGCAACCTATTTCACATTTGGGGTTGCTCAGTAACACTTCTAAATAGAAAGAGAAAGTGTAGTGTAGAGCAAAGGGGCAGAGGATTGAATCAGTGTTTGTTTCAAGATACTACTTAGTGATTTGCACAAAGTTATACAGATCACATTAACACTGAAACCATTTTAGCTTTACCTTAAAAATAGGTATAATAACTTTCACTCTGCTTATGTCACAGATTTCGTTCCTGAGAGTCAAATGAGATAAACTATTCCCATTCACAACCATTTGAGTGACTAAGCTAATTAGCAGGAAGAACCTAGAAGGAAAATACATTTGTAGTTTTATAACTATTTAATTATATTGACTCCAGGAATTCTCAATTAAAACAACACTTAGAATTATTTCTTGGTGAATAAATACTATAATCTGCATATTGTACTAAAAACTTTTTGTACAGGGCCTCCCCAGTGGCGCAGCAGTTGAGCGCTGGGTTGCGAAGCTGCCCGCAGCCTCTGCAGCGCTGGTTCGATCCCCAGCTGCTCCCCGGCCACTGGAGGAGGGTCCCACATGGCGCGCAGACCTCTCCTGTTGCCCGCTGCTCCCCTCAGCAGTGTGCTTCGGTCCTTCTGCCTGCTCTGCTCCCTGCTCTGGCTCTGGTGAATTCTCTCACCCTCCCGCGCTTCTGACTGTACCCAGTGCATGTATAAACAAACAAACAAACAAACAAATAAATTAAAAAAATACATGCCTCTTTAAAAAAAAAAAAGTTTAAAAAAAAAAAACTTTTTGTACAAGTCCTGTTAATTCTCAGAAAAACATTTTCAAATGTGGAATTCATTGTTAGAGACGATAATTAATTTGTCAAAGTCACACTGATAATGAGATATACACAGATATGACTAACACTAATGTACCAACTTTTCCCTGGTTTGTGATTTTGAAAATCATTTTTGGTAAATTTTGCTTTATTTCTATATTTTTAATTTCCAATCACCACCTGGTCAATATAAATTGTCAAAGCAAATGAGACTATACCGTATTCTAGAAAGTATTCTCTAGACGTCTAGACATCCTGGATATTTCAATTTCAGACCCAGGAGGAGCCCAAAAGCTTAAGTTCAAAGTTGAGAAAATTCACCATTAGATAAAAGACATTTCAAAGAGCTCTAAGTAATCAAGGTATTCTGATTAAGTCATATACTCAAAGTTGAACTAAACTGTATTTATCTGTTTTATCAATTTATTGTTTTCATCCAACTTTTCAATTTGTTGTGAAAAACTGATACTTCTACAGTCAAGTATTCATACATGAAAATAAGTATTTTATAAAATTCTTACTGCAATTTTTATGATCTTAAATGGATGTGATTATCCATCTTTGATATAATCCATGCTGTTAGAAAATCCATGATGATAAAGATTAATTAAATCAAAATACCTTCAATACACTGTGGTTTAAATTTTGGGACAAAATTATATAACCACAGGCATAACAAAAGTGGACTCAAAAAATAGACAAATGAATTTTTTTGCCACAATAAAATGTTAGAAAATATTTCTTGACTTCACTCCGATAGATTGCTTATAATTCATAATCCATTCCTGTATCCATGCCATTGGCAATGTGATTAGCAGCTCTTCTCATCAAGAACTGAAGTCCCTTGAATCTGGGTGGGCCCTATGACTTGCTTTTGTAATATTATGCAGCAGAAGTGACATGGTACCAGTTCCAAGCCTAAGATTCATGAGGAATGACTTACTTCCTTTGCTCCCTCAAGTCTCCTATTACTGTCATGTAAACAGGTACTAAGTTGCTGAACAGTGAAAGAATACATGGAACAGAAAAGAGTTGTCCCAATTGAGGCCTTGTTAAATCATATGAGGCTAGTAACAGAGCAGCAGATGTAAGAAGAGACAATATGTCTCAGGGAGTGAAGAACTACACAGCCAAGCTTGTTCCAGATTACCAACCTGTATAATTGAAAACTGAGAAAATATTTTTTGTCTAGGAGTGGTTTGTTACATGGTTTCAACTAATACAGTCACTATTAACTAGTTCAGGGTAAAAAAAAATTCTACTTGAACTTAAAAATTAGGCAGCTTTTGTATTATAGGACAGACATTGGTTTTTGAGTTCTTCACCCAACAAATCCATTTCAATTGAGAAGCTTTAGCTTTAATTAATAAACATGGTGCAGATACGTAGATGTAAAATGTAAGGATAAAAATCTACATTGATCGATCTCCAAATTAAAGCATTTGTTTAGGACAAGGACAGGAAGATTTTTATAACTGCATTTCTGAGGTTATTTTTTTGTTATTTTTTACCCTTCTTTTGTTCAGGGGGAAAAAAAATGCCATCTCATTCTTTAGAAAGCCACAAAAGCACAACTTTTAGATCATATGTTTTGAACTGATCCCTGTAGGCTTCACACTGCTATATGGATCTACATTTAATAAAGAACTGTTTTTCAAGCCAACATGTCCATGGACAGTGGTTAGAACTGAGAGAAACTGTCATATCCTGAGCATTAGAAATCACTGAGAATAGGCATGGTTTCTTTATTGGAGCCTGAATATTGATAAATTTAAGTGTATAACAATATAGCTTTCATGAAAAGATATTAAAACCAAGATAAAATAAACATCATCTTGAAAGAGTAACACCTTTATGATATGGCCTACTGTAAGATCCAGGGAAAATGTCGTATTAAATCAAATTCAGAAAGTTATGAAATAAGACAATAATATCCTAAGGAAAGAACAGCCTGGCTTAAAAGGACAGGATAAGATAAAAAGTCAACAAACTGAGATGAAAAGAGACCTATCTGAGACCAGAAAGGATTGCAATAAAAGTAAAATTGTAGAAGTTTGAGTAAAATAAACATTGGATTTACTGGTTAGTGACTTGAGAATATCAAATCAGTAAAAAAAAAAAAAAAAAAAAAAACAACAACAACAACAACAACTTCATAATTGTCCCTGAACGAAGAGCAAAAATGGAAAAAAAGAAATTATAATGAGATATTTCTAACCATTATTATTTCTGAGCAATTACCCTAGGTTAGATTCCTTTTTAATATTACAGATTATTTTTTTATCCTCAGACAAGCCCATGCTATTTGCATTATCATCACTTTACAGACAGAAAATTAAGGCAAATAAAGTTTATGGAAATTTCCCTATGCTGCAAAACTTGAAAAATAGTTGAACTATAATTTAAACTGGGATACTCTGACTCCAAAAATTATATTTATAACACCAATGTAATAATATTGCTCCCCTTTAGGAATCAAGACAGTAAAAAGAAAACAACACTGTGGAGCTAAAAAAAAAGAAAGAAAGAAAGAAAGAAAGAAAGAAAGAAAGAAAGAAAGAAAGAAAGAAAGAAAGAAAGAAAGAAAGAAAGAAAGAAAGCTGTGTAAGCAAATCAAAAGAGTTCTCCGGATTCTTACAAAGTTAATGAAGGGCCTCCCTGGTGGTGCAGTGGGTTGAGCACAGCACTGTGAAGCTGTCCACAACCTCTGCAGCATGAGTTCGATCCTGGCTGGCCAGGGAGATACCCATATGGTGTGGCAGACCTCTTCATCTCAGCTGGTTCAACAGTTTTGCTTCCCAGATATACCTATAAAAGCAGCTTTTTAAATAAAGTGGAATCTGTAGTCAATGACTTTGTCGCCTCTGCCCCGAGCGGTTGAAAGCAGTGCGGGATGAGGGAAAGGTTACTCAAAGTCCATGTGGAGCAAAGAGAGGCCTAGAGGTGTTACACCAGAAGTAATGTGCAGTCCCTGTCCAAATGCAGTCTCATATTTATTTTATTAGTATTGAGTGCAAAAGTGAGGCAAGTACATAGGGAGTGCACATGATGGGATTAGGGATGTAAGGTAGGGTAGGGTGACCTGGGGCTATTGCCAAGGAGGGTGGGGGGGGAGGGACACCTCCATTATTCCTGCCAGTCTAAGCATATTATCTCTGTTCTAATATCTGCCTGCTGTATCTGCAGATACTGGTTTCCTAGTATGTTCCTCATACCAGAATTTTTGCCCTTGGTGAGGGCCCCTCTGCTTGACCCTAAACCTAGCTGAAAAGCAGGAACTCTGGGCACCAAGACAAAAGCCCCAAGAATAAGGAGGGCTAGGGATGCCATACTTTCCTGGTGATATTTTAGGTCTGAGAAAGACATAGAATTAAAATCCAGTGGAGGGTGGGTATGTTAATATGAATCCAGTGGGTTGAATTTCAGAAAGTTCAAGGAAGCCCTTGAAATGACATGTACATACACAGCATTTCAACCACAGAACACAACTTCTAAAAGCCAAACAACCACGAGCTTGCCTAGAATACAGGTGGAAATTCTGGTCTTAATTTCAAGTAACTATAAATAATATGGGGGCTCTGTCCTCAGAAGGCAAGTACCCAGAAATACCACTTTTAAAAATTACATAAAATGCCATTACCATAAGAATAGACAAAAGTATGGGTCCAGATGACTCAGTGTATTGATCTAACTGAATGCCATCCAAATATTTGGCTGGCAAAAGTGTTGATATGGTAGTGTCACGTCAGTGTGTTAGATATTAGGTGCCTATGGGAATGTGCTGTGGGGAACATTGTATAAGCAAATGTCTGCAGGCTTACATTCATAAATAATTAACTATAATGAGCTTTAGTTAAAAAAAAAATTTCCAGAATATTAGCAGCCTAGAATTACTGAGACACTTCCTCACTGCTTTATGTATTAATGTCTATACACTTTAATGCAGAGATTTAATATGTTGAGGCTGCAAGGAGTCAGCTAATCCACTCTTTTTTGGGCCTCTGCCTGAGGGAACATGGACTCACCTGAGGGCTTGTCCACAATCACATTGGTCTGACTGGTAGAAGCAAGGTGCAGGCACTGCTGTCACAGCTGTCGAGTTCTCCGGAGCTCACTCCAGGTTTTCCTACCCACCTTGCCATCTCCTCTCTTCTGTTTCTGTCCCTTCCTAAGGTCTGTGACTCTGAAAAACCTGCTGCTCCTCTCTGAGTCTCAGCTTCCCCATCTGAAGTGACAGTGTAGACTAAGTAGGAGACTACTGGGCTCTTCCCTCCCTGAAGGGTCTCCAAGATCCCCCATTGTAGGATCAGGTCTGATATTGCCTCCCCTCCCCTGAATTGACTGTGTCCCCAGAGCCCCAGAATTGCCCCTTTCTATTCCATGGGCTTCTAGGATACCTTCTGTACAGATAAATAAAAAATAGATAGGCAGAAAGGTAAACAGATGAATGAATAATTGAATCCTATTAGAGTATTTCTCTCTTGTGTGATTATTGTGTTGACTTAAAAGGACAAGCTCATATTATCCTACCTGGTGTAATGTTGCTGTTAGTATGTTCTTTTATTAATTATGTGACCCTGTATTCAGATTCACATTTTTTTCCTCACGTTTACTTTTATAAATTTTGACCTTAGAGTTCATATCAGAAGGCACACAATCCTTTCTGTGCTTGGATTAAACAATATGGAAATTTCTGTGTGACATTTCCTCTCAATTAGCAACCAATTGATTTGTGTCATTTTCACTAGACCAGCCTGGGGAGTTCACTCTCCAGCTGCCTTCGTGCTCTGAAGCTTACTGCTGCAGGAGATTTGCACTGTAGTGCTCAGAGTTCCCTTTATAGCAGATTGACTTTATAATAAATTGAACTCTTTACAATGGATTGAACACCTGAAAATTAGAAACTTGAAATAGACAGCATATTTCATCCTCTAACCATCATACTATTAAATTTTTGCTTATTCTCAAATATAGTATTTGAAATCTGATCCCTGCTATATAGGAAAAGATGAAGTAGGTTAAGTGGAGGCATGAATGAATACTTGAGCTTCTTTATTAAATTAATTTGTTTTTACATACATATATTTATGCCAGTAACACTGCATTATAACATTATTTAAGTTTCAGGTGTACATCATTAAAAAATCAATATGTGTATATATTATATTATGTTTGTCACTTAAAGTCCAGTTTTGTTCTTCACTGTACATTAACTTCTTTTGGACAGTTTACCTGCCCCTCTCCCCCTTCCCTTCTAGTAACTACTATTTTGTGTTATAGTCTAAAAGTTTGTCTTTTATTTTGTTCATTTGTTTGTTTTTGCTTTATCTATATGCCCCACGAGTGAAGTTATATATTGTGTTTTTCCATCCTTCTGACTTACTTCACTAAGCATAATGCCCTCTAGTTCTGTCCATGTTGTTGCAATGGCAGGATTTTGTCTTTTTTATATTTGAATAGTATTTCGTTATGCTTATTTACTACATCTTTATCTAATCATCAGTTAATGGGCACTTAGGTTGTTTGCAGCTCTTGGCTGTTATAAATAATACTGTAATAAACAGGGGGTGATACACACACACATATAAAAACATACATAAAGATATATCTGTCTATCTATATCTTCAAATTAGTGTTGTAGGTATATTTTGGGGTAAATACCCAGAAATGGGATAACAAGATTGTGTGGAATTTCTGAACAAGATTGTGTGAAATTCCTCTTTATTTTTTTTTTCATTTTTTGAGGACTATCAATACTGCTTTTCATAATAAATGCACCAATTTTCATTCTCCCCAACAGTATATAAGGGGTCTCTCCTCTCCACATATTCTTCAAAACTTGTTTCTTATCTTTTGGGTAAAAATCTATTCTCACAGCTGTGAGGTGCTATCTTACTGTTTTAATGCATATATATATATATATATATATATATGCATTAAGTTCACATGTCATCTGCAGCTTCACATGACCAATGGACTTCCTATGGAGCAAGTGTCAAGTCAGGATTCGGTAGCAATTTAAAGAGGGCAAAGTGTCAGTTTGAAAATTGGCACTGAATTGAACCATTTTTCCCATATCCCTTCTATATGACAAAGTGAGGATTTCTTTAGTTACTTACAGTTAAGTAAGATTTTGGCAACACATATGTAGAACTTCTTCTATTATCACATCATAAAATTGAAATAGTGATCACCATTATCAACATTGCCATCAATACCCATATCATTTATTGCAGGTGTGGGGTGTGAATATTCCTGGATAGTAATTAAAATGGTAGTAATTTGCATGTTACCTTCTAATTTAAAATCAAAGAAAATACATATTACACATGACTCTATTCAGTGAAATAAAATATATTGTGTATCTGCTAGTACATGTACTTTGATTAATGCTATAGTTACAAAGGTATGTAAATTACAAAGGTACCTGACTTTGTATTCATAGATGGGTGAATGTAGTCATAGTTGGGTGAGAAAAAGATACAAAGAGATAGTTCCAATATCATATCACATACAAAGAGGGGAGACCTCAAGTCATCTTGAAATTGAGGTCAAACTGATCCCTGACCCCTGATCATCAAAAAATGATAAATGAAAATGGAAAAAAGGGGAATTATATTTTACATACATTAAAAGAGAAACAACCCTGCTAGAAACTAATTATCAACTGTTAAATTTTAAAAAGGAAAAACTCTGTAGGTAAGGAATTTTGAAACCCATGGATAATGGATGGATCTTGGGGCCCATTTATAGGAATAAACATATGTGAATTTTTATAAAGGACATTATTAGCAATACTGGGGCCAAAGGGTAAAAGCACGTGGGATATGTTGGCAACTTGATAATAGATATATCTTGTTAGAGCAGAGCAAAGAATGCAGAAATAGCTCAGTATTAATTGTGTTTCTAGATATTTTAATACCTTATGGAATTAAATATTACAATGTACAACATGTATCATGTTATCTATAGATGAGATTTGAAAAGCACAAGTCAGGATGTTACACCAAGGAAATGAGTGGGCACAAAGTCCTGTTTGGGATTTGAAATTTAAAAAATAACATCTGGGCCTTCCTGGTATCCTAGGGGTTAAGTCTCAGTACTGTCACCATTGCGTTTTGAGTTCAGTCCCCACCCAGGGAGCTAACCCACATGGCTCAGCAGACCTCCCCTGTTTTGTCTGCTGCTCCCATCAGCAGTGCATTTCATAAATCCTCCTGTTCTGCTCCCCACTCTATCTCTGGTGAATCCTCTCATTCCCCTGGCACTTTTTAAAAAGTTTTCTTTTTAAAGTTCAAAAAAGGAAACTTAAAACTCTTGAAGAAAATTGAATATAATATTAAGTTAAATTAAATATAATTTGTAAACCCCCCTCCCCCAAAAAATTAACAACCAGCTCTTTGGACCTTATGATATTTAATTCTTTTGGAAATTAAGGATATTTAGTAATTATTGGAAGCAGAGGATGTTCTTGACCTTTTTTTTTTTTTTTTTTTTTTTTTGTGGGACCCTCACCGGCAGCTGGGGAACGAACCGGCGCTACAGAGGCAGCGGACAGCCTCACAGCCCAGTGCTCAACTGCTGCGTCACCAGGGGAGGCCCTGTTCTTGAACTTTTAAAAAAATCAAATTTACTAATCTTTGTTGCATTGGTTGGAAGGAAAACTAAAGATTGTGAGAACAGTTAGGAAATTATTTCAATAGTTCATTTAGGCCCAAGGGAATAGAAAAACAAACTGAAGATATCTCAGAGTTTTTCAGTTTGAATGAATGAGAACCAAGAGCAAGGTTTGAAACAATAGAGCACTTTATTGAAAGATAATAGATTTTTGAGGTGTTGATTAGATATCAGAAAGAAAATGAACTGCAAGGGGCAAGATACAGAGCTGCAGGTCTGGAAAGTCAATAAAATAAAAACAGAATGGGAAATAGCCAGCTGAAGGAATTTCATTTCTTCTAACCCTCATGCAACTATTTGATAACTATCATTATTTTGATCTCTCTAACCCTAGTAGAGGTAGGCATCAAAGGCAACATTTATTATTTAAAAACATAAATGGTAGGCTATGTTTTCTCACTGCCTTTCATTTCTTAGGACTTGATAGTTCATAAAGGCAAATCTAATTACTCGATCTTTATTGATGGCCATGTGTGCTTCTCTTTGTAAACGGGCATCATATGGGCTCCTTAATAACTTTGCCACAGGACAGTTGAACTGCAGCAACTATCGGTACAGTTAAGTGGGGCTTCCCTTTTCTTCTGCTTCTTTGTCTTTTTTTTTTTTCTTTACAGCTTAGCAATAAAGAGAAAACTGGTGGGGCTGAAAAGAAATTGGAGCCAAATCCACAGGAGCCTCTTAAATGAAATATCAAGCACTAACTCCTCAGTGTAAGTGGTTTCCACACAGCCATTCATTGTGAGCCCCTACTGGGCTGAAACATAGTGTCCAATGAATTGGACAGGCTCAGCTCTACATCTCAGATCAGTCTTATGAGAAAGGTCCTAAATGCAAACACGTTTAAGCATGAGTAGATTTTTCGTTTTTCTGTTATTTGTGTTTAACTGCCATGAGCAATTTAAAGCACATATATCCCAAATTTTTCAAGAAGAAATGAAATATGTAGTAGAAAGTTTTAAAATCAAATCTATTTGCAAATACTAAGTGGATTTAATATACTGTTGTATATGATTTTTAATTCTCAATGTAGGTAAATCTTTATCAAGGTTAATACTATAAAAATTATGTGCATAATACATTAGAAAAGTACTTTGGACTTTGTCACTTATAGTGAGTCTTAGATTTCTGGAAAATATTTAAAAATATCTACTATCAAATCAGTAACTCATAATCATGCACAGAAAGATATAAAATACACATTTCCAAGGTCTTACAACTTAGAAAGGTGGGATGAGGTGTGTGTGGGGGGTGGAGGTCTGGAGGGCTGTGGAAGAAACTGGAGCTCCGCTCCGTTGTCCAAGGGAAGAAAGATGGATTTTCCTAAGAAGAGAGACAATTAGCTCTTCCTTCACCTTTTTTTTATTCGGTCCTTCCATATTTTGGATGATGATGGACACAAATCCTCTTAACTGTGTCTACTGATTCAAATATTAATGTCTTCTGAAAATACCCTGTCTTAATCCAGTCAGACAGCTATAAATATTTACTGCAGTCTGAACAGTTTATGAACAAAAGACATTTATTCCTCACACTTTGAGGTTCTATGAAGTTTAGGGTCATGGTAAGGGTAGATTTAGTGCTCAATTCGTGAGGGCTTATTTCATAGAGCTGTTTTTTCACTGTGCTTACATTAAAGAAGGATCTAGAGGACTCTTTTGGGCCTCAAAGATCAGGGTACTAATGTTATTCATGGCAGCTCCACCCTTATAATTGAACAACTCCCAAAAGCCCCTTCTTCTGATATCATGCAAATAGGTTAGCATTTCAGCATATGAATTTTAGCAGAACACATTCAATCCATGGTATGGTAGTAGTCTAAATACCTATAAGAGAAGTAAATAAAATTTAAAATAAAAAGTATAAATATTTTATTTTTTTTTTTTTTAAGATTTATTTATTCATGCATACAAGAACCCGGGTATAGGCCAGATGTGCTGGAGGGTGAGAGGATTTCTCCAGAGACAGAGCAGGGAGCACAACAGGCAGACTGACTGAAATACACTGTTGAGGGGAGCAGCAGGCGAGAGAGGAGAGGTCTGCCATGCCATGTGGGTATCTCACCAGCAGGCCAGGATTGAACCCATGCTGCAGAGGCTGTGGACAGCTTCACAGCACTGTGCTCAACCGCCTACGCCACCAGGGAAGCCCATATAAATATTTTAAAATTTATTATAATCATGAAAAATTATATAGAGTCAAACATACACACATATACGCAAACACACACTTTTAAACATTCCACACATACTTTGCTATTAAACTGTGATTGAATTAACTCTTCGGATAGACAGTGTTCTGTGAGGTGGACAACTGCAATCACTCTCCTTTTTTATATAAATGGTGATTCTTTAAACCCAATTAAAAACATCAAAATTTCATGAATAATTTTTAAAATGCACAAATAATAACAAATATTGAACATTAATTGCATCATTAAATATTATGTTACCAGTAATCATATATACATATATACTTGTCTGTTTACTAGAAATATTAATAAAAATAAGTTATAACGAGAAAAATAGAGGAATAAAAGAAAGAGAATAACAGACAAACTGGATAAAGCAGCATTCCAGTTGAGGAAGTTTTTCAGGAACTCTTTTTTTGCTTCCCCTAGGTTTTAAGCTTTTTGCAAGAGTAGATCTCACTTTTTCTCTTAACTTCCATACCTCCTAGATCCACCTCTAGTTCCACTAAAAACTACTCAGAACACAGTTCATGACTGGCTGGTTTTTATTCAACTGCCTCTGCTGAAATTGCTGTCATCATGGTGAAATATGATGGTTTAAATCCTAAAAATAAGTGAACATGTTTCAAGTCTCAATGCCTGGCATCTCTCTATAGCATTTCACATTCCCTGCTCTTCAAAAAAAAAAAAAAAATTAATGCTTGATTTTCCAGTTAATCTCCATGTTTTGCTCTTGCTTTTCACTTTTTTTCCATCTTGGTCAAGTCATCATTTACACCAGATTTCCCTTGCATATGATCATCTCCAAAACTTTGTCCTTAATCTGTTTCCCTTTACTTCCTGTATGTAATTTCATACATTTCCGTATCTTCAATCAATTCTGCAAGGTCTTTTTCTCAAAGACAGGTGTATTGACAGGTGTATCAGTCAAGGTCTAGCCAGAAAATAAATGCACAACATGTTACAATTCAAGTAGAATTGATTTACCAGGTGACAAACATTTGCTGCATAGCTGCTGCTACAGCCGGGCGTAAGTAGGTTTAAAGGCTGCAGCAAGTGCAGTATGAGTTCTGGAGGCCTTCCTTGGCTGTGAGCTTGGGCCACCACAGAAGCCAATTCTGGCTGAGACTTCCCTGTGTCCCCATCAGCTGTGTCCCCAGCTGATGAACCTACTCTAACCTCTGGGCAGGCGACTAGATTTCCCTTTTGAAGTCAGTGAGCTTGCCCTGCAGGAGTCTGCCAGCTGGCGTTGTAAACAGACCAATCAGACTTGAAAGGCAGGGGGTATATAACCTGAGGCTCCAGAGGGCCGGGATGATCCAGTCCTTTGGATTCAGACTGATCGGGACTTTCTCCTTGAAAGACCTTGACAGTCAGCTGGACGTACGGGAAGACTTGAGAACTTCATAGATCTTCGTAGACCTCCTAAATGTTCACATCTGATCTCGGCTTCAACCTGCAGCCTCACCGCTGCTCCCACTTCAGGGCCTGCCTCCATTCCTGGCCCACCTGCACCTCTCAGCTGAGCCTGTTGGCCCGGGCCTGTGACTTTCAAAGGCGCTGTTAGCTCTTAAGGGCAGACAATGGTGTGTCTGTTCTCTGGTCTTACCAGCGGCGCTGCTGGCCTGTGTCCCGTCGCCTCTGACAGCTCCTACCGCTCCCGTGTCTCCGGCACCGCCGCCAGGTGCTGTCGCCTCTGACAGTGTCAGTCAGTGTCTGGCACTGGCTGCCTCGCCTTCGAATTGGCGTTTCTGGCTGCTGTGGTGCCCACTCCCAGCACCGCCTGTGAGGACCACGGAGGCTGCGGTGAGTTGAATCCTGGCTCACGGTTTGCGGGCGCTGGCAACCTGGGAGGGAAGGCGCCATCTTGAGCCAGCGGCCCTTGTTTAGGGCCACAGGACACTGTGGACGCTGCTTGGGTGAGAAAGCGGCCATTTGTGGCCTTAGAAACTTTACTTTTCCCCAGTCTCCCGTTTGTTAATAACCCCCGTTGTTGCACCCTGAGCCTGAGCTGTATCTTACAAGTGCAAGTGCAGGGGTGAGAACCCACAGACAGTGACCTGTTCCCCACCTTAGCATTGTTTTAACAGTGTTTTAGCAGTGATACAAATGTGGATGGGGTGAAGTAGAATCACACGGGGTAGCAAAGAAACTGCAGGCAGGCAACTGACAAGCTGTTGCCATCCCTGATCCGAAAGAGATAAGGAAAGGGAGAGGATATAGAGCCGTGTGTTACTTCAAGGGATGCAGCAAGGTTGAAATGACTTGAGAGAGGGGGATAAATATATCCTAAACTCAGTCTCCTTTCCAATTCTTACTAGTATTCCTCATTGGCCCAAACAAATCAAAAGCCAGAAAACATCATGGGTATAGTCAGATCAGTCAGTTTCTGGACAGAAACCATGGTAGAAAACAAGCTCATGAGGACTGTGAAACAGCAAACTATAATATGTATCTCTAGGGACTTAAACTGCACACAGTGTATGCCTTTTTGGTTCATACTTTCAGATGATCAGTTTTATTAAGATATAATTAGCACAGAACGTTGTATTGGTTTTGGGTATGCATGTTTCAGTATCTGTATTCTGAATGGTCACCACAATAGCTATAGTTACTATTCATCATTACCCACCTATATAAACTTTTTTGGATGAGAACCTTTAAGATCTTAGAAACTTTCAAATATACAACTCCGTATTATTAACTATAGTGACCATGCTGTATTTATGTTATAAATGGAAGTTTGTGCCCTTTGATTACCCGCATCGATTTCATCCACCTCCTAACACCCACCATTGTCAACCGCCAATCTGTTTCTTTGTACTTATGGGTCAATTCCACATATAAGTGAGATCATAAAGTATTTGTCTTTCTTTGTCTGACTTATTTCACTTAATATAAGGCCTCAAAGTCCCTGTCATTGCAAATGGTAAGGTTTTCATTTCTTTATGACTGAATAATATTCCATTGTATATGGACTTTTTTCTTTATCCATTTGTCCATCAACAGACACAGGTTGTTGTGTCTATTATAAATTATGTTGCAATTAATATGCCCTTGAATATATCTTTTGAGTTAGTGTTTTCATTCTCTTTGAATACATACCTAGAAGAGGACTTGGTTCATCAAATGTCATTTCTATTTTTTAATTGTGCGTGAACATCTATACTATTTTCTCTAGTAGCTGCTTCCATTTTCATTCCCAGCAACAGTTAGAAGTATTTCCTTTCCTCCACTTCCTTGCCAATACTTGTTATTTCTTGACATTTTGATAAAAGTCATTCTAATAAGTGTGAGGTAATATGTCATTGTGGTTTTGATTTGTATTTCCTGATGATAAGTTGGTTTTATTACTAATTTAACTACATAGGCACACTTTTTCTGAACTAATACATGTCTGTCTAATATTACAAATCTTTTAAAATACTGAGATATTAGTTTGAAAACACGGACACAGTGATATAAAAGGGCCTTTTATGAAGAAAGTCAATAATTGTTGAATCAAGTCTCCAAGAAACTCCCACAAGCAGTCACCAACTTCTGTGATCTATCTTGCACTGGATTCCCAAGAAAATAAAATTTGGATGAGATGTTACATCCCCAGAATGAGTGGGAAAGGGGATGAATGAAACAGAAGATTGAGGATAAATAAGGGAACCATAACCTCATAGCAGTCTCAGGTACCTTTTCAGCCATGTAGGACTTTTTTTTTTAATTTATTTTATTTATACAAGTGCTGGGGTACAGTCCAAATGCATGGGAGGGTGAGAGGATTCACTAGAGATAGAGCAGGGAACAGAACAGGCAGACTGAGGAAATACACTGCTGAGGGGAGCAGTGGCAAGACAAGAGAGGTCTGCCTCGCCATGTGGGATTCTCGCCGGCTGGCCAGGATCGAACCCACACTGCAGAGGCTGAGGACAGATTCACAGTGCAGTGCTCAACCACCTGCACCACCAGGGAGGCCCCGTGTAGGACATCTTGAGAGACTTTTACATGTCATCATATGAGAATAGTCTTTAGGGGGACAAAGGAGATGAAATGACCCACTGTTCTCTCTCATCCTTTGATTCCTGTTGGAGTCTATCTAATGCCCCTGCACTTACAGATCGCCTTGGGGATACTCCAAAGAAGCTTAGAGGAAGCCAGAGTAGGCTGGTTCTGGGCTCAGGTGCAGTGGTCCTTCTCAGATAGAGGGTGTTCTCTGAGGAATTATTCAATGCAGACCTAACACTTCTTTAGAGAAATGAAAGCTGAAGACATTGTAACTTTCTGTGATGACCAGTAATCCTACAGAAATTTTTAAGATAGGGAAATTATTTGTGGTGATTATTGTGACATTCAGTAACCTGAGACACTATGATGATATAAGTAATACAAACCTCTGTTGGCTATTTTCATAAGAAAGGACTAATGTATCATTTCTAATGCCTATTTGTTACCTATAACCAAAAAATGAGACTTTCAAACACTTAGAATTAAGTTTGAGTCTATCATTCCATTTTGCATGAAACCTACCAATACCTAAAATTGTGTGTCTTCAGAGTTTCCATGGTGGGGAATTAAAAGAACAGAAGAAGAAACAGTCACAAGAAATCTTGTGTCTTACTCTAGCAGCAGAGTGCAAAGAATATTTCATTAACATGTTTTGTAAAGCCATGCAAATACTCAGTATTAATTTAATTAAAACATTTAAATAATACATTCATTACTTTTTAGAAATACTGATATTCTCAGAAACCCCCACATATTTACCTTCAGGATTTCAGGACTATCTGGTATATGTATAAAAGCATTGACATATAAAGTCCAAGCTTCTTAACATGATAGGTAATCATCTTTCTGATCAAGAACCTACACATTTGTTCATTTATCCAAATATTTCAAACATAAAAAACCATGACTATTCAAGGTACTGTATGGGTACCAGAATACATTGAGGAAGGAAGAAATACAAAATCCCTTAACTTACAATTTGGATTCTAGGGATAACATATAGGTAAATAAGCTATGCACTGCAGGATGATAAGACTTCTAAAAGAAGTGCAGGTGACTGTATATGATGTGTTTCTAAATTCTACTTAAACTGTGTGAGGTAAAACTTGCTAGAGAGCTATCTTCTAAGTTAACAATTGAAGTAAAAATAGGCATCATTTAGGGAAAGCAGGAAAAAGCAAAGGAAAGCAAATTGTTTAAAAGCTGAGAGATTAGAGATGAGATTCCTCAGGAGGCAGAAACCAGCTTACAAACAACTTTGAAAGCCAGGGTAATCACATTAAACTTAATACTAAGGGCAATAGGGAACTTCTGAATAGTCTTAGATGGGGAGAGATGTGCTCTACTTCACATTTTAGCATGCTCACCCTCACTGCATTGTGGCAAATAAATTGACAAATTCAAGAATTGAGGGGAGGAAGCCAATTTAATTGTTTTTACAATCACCTAGACAACAAGTGGGGATAGTAAAAAGTGAGCTGAGACTAGAGATACTATAAACTGATAAACTGAGTAGATCCTGGTGACAGAGTATGTATGTGGCAGAGGAATAGGAGTAAAAAGAATTATGCTTGGGTTTTTCATTTGAGCTTTGGCCATATAGGGAGTGATCCAGGAAAAAGGATGAGGTTTTGGTGTGAAGTGAGACTCCAGTGCTTGTGAAATGTCCCGAGGCAGTTGCAGAGTTGTGCGCAATGAAACTTTTCAATACCTATAAGAAAAAATGTTAAGCCAGCATTTAAGTATAGTCCAATTATAATTTATTTGACTTTAAAATCTGTCCTCTATAATATATAAAATTTTCCAGCTATACTAATAATGGAAACATTTCACACTATTTCACATGATTTTTTTTTTCAGCCTAGGATAACCTTTGCCACCTGGAAATCTCTATTCTGGATTTAGATCAATTGACCTTTCTGTGAAGCCTATTTAATTTCTTGATGCAGACGATTTCTCCTTCTATGTGTTGTCATAGTACCTTTCTGTTCTGAAACTTATTCTAAATTACTTTGTCCTTAGTGTGATTCACTTCATCAAATTTCTTAGGGTGTCTGACTACATAATCTTTGCATACTCACTACCTGGTAAACAGTAGGCACATGGTGAATATTTATAGAAGAAATTGAACAAATGCCATCTACTATTTCTGCCAATATAGTCATAATAGCAGCTTTACATAAAACAAAGAGAGAAAAACATAATGGAATTTTACTTTTGGAGAGCTCCCTGTCTGCTTACTCTCTCTTGACTAGAAGAAAATTGATAACTATATGAAGTTATTTATAATACCCCTTTCATGATCAGTATTGGTATCACACTGTTCTCCTTTAAACATTTAAACATCTTCATGGCATTCCTGAAGATGCCTTAACACACTCAATAAAATAAAATCTGTATTGATATCATATGCAACCCTAGTTAATTATTGGTTTTTGGCCACTGCTACACAATAATTCTCTGAGAGCCAGTTATTATTACTGTGAATCTTCCTGGTAGTTCTCTGAAATATGATGTTAAAATACATAGAGATTGGGCCCCCCTGGTAGCGCAGGTGGTTGAGTGCAGCACTGTGAAGCTGTCTGCAGCCTCTGCAGTGCGGGTTTGATCCCAGCCAGCCGGGGAGATACCCACATGGCTCATCAGACCTCTCCTGTCTCGCTCACTGCTCCCCTCAGCAGTGTATTTCAGTCAGTCTGCCTGTTCTGCTCCCCCCTCTGTCTCTGGTGAAACCTATCATCCTCCCATGCCTCTGACCTGTACCCCGGTTCTTGTATGCGTGAATAAATAAATCTTTAAAAATAAAATTAAATGAAAAATTAAAAAAAATACATAGAGTTGTAAAGTTGAATCACTACAAAGATCATTAAACAAATCTACCTTTCTTGAGATAAACTGATAGATTTATTTTAAGGTATCATGTTTGAATGTATAGGAAATAATGGTGTATGTAGACTGTCTACTGTCCTGAGGATATTGCTGGTTAAGTCCAATTGCCCAACTTCTCACAGAAAAGCCATTAATAGATGTTCACATCACACGAGACTAAGTCTGTTGCTTCAGTAACCTAATATTGACTGTTTAAGAGCCAGGTAAAAGAGACAATGCAATTTTAATATACTTGACTTACCTTTGTTTCTGCACATTTTCATCTACTTATTAATTTTCTTACATCATCTAGTGTATTTTTGAAAAAAGATTAATTTACACAAAAACTGAAGACTCATTTCTGTTCCAAGGTTTGAATAAAGGAAAAAATGGTATCCTAAATATGCCTAAAATTAATGAAAGATATAAATATATGTGAATCTTGCTTGAGAACTTAAATGGAAATGGATTTAGAGCACTGACTGCATGAACTTGTTCTTTGTAATACAGTAGAATTTTCAGTAATTATCTTCAATTCAGGTTTAGGTTTATATGTTCATACCTTTCTAAGATTCCAAAAGTAATTTTCAGGTCTTACAAAACAATAGTAAATTAATGACTGTCCTTTACTGTAAGCTGTCATGTTTTGAAAGTAAAACTATTATGTCCAATATTATTTTAACATTTTGAATTTTGAAAAGAACATTATCCATCATTGTTTCATCTATTTGTGGCTGTTTTTTTATACATAATATGTTCAAATAAATCTCTTAGATCATTCCCCTGATGCAATAGGCATTTGTAATAACTGTATAGTTTCTCTTTAGAAAAATCATTATATCCCTTTGGCCATGAAGTCTGCAATTCTGCTAGCTGCCCCCAGGTGAATGATGATATCAGGGTTGTGATTTTCTAACCCAACAGAGCAAGAACGTAATGAAATGGATCACTGTTCATTTGTAAAATTATATTTTACTGACTTCTCATGCAAAGTGTTGATACAAGTTCATGCACTTAAGTCTCGTCTCATGAATTGGAAAAGAAATATTTTTTAAAGTAAAAACATCTGTGGAATAGAAGAAATATCACTAGGAATTCCACTAAGATATCATGCAGTTAGAGCAAGATTGAACAAATGTCATACTCAGCATGAAACCTATATCTTCTATAACAGAAAATGGTGTTACTCATTCAGTTGTGAAGGCACAAACCTGAGATCATCTATACTTTTTTCTCTTGTCCATGGACTAGATATTCTCTGTTTCACCTCCAGATTACTCTATCTCTTTCTACCCTGCTTGGTACCCTCGGAAGCTGACTTCTTTCTGTGGACTGTGACTACCCAGCTGCTGTGATCTCTGACTTGCCATTGTGTTTGGCCAACAGGGTGACAGGACATTGAAGAATAGGAAAGAGGGAGAGATCAAGTTATTTGTTCTCTGTTCTCTCAGTTAGATGTAATTTTGTGATGGTTGCATTCTTTTCTTCAAGATCATAACTCCTATCAGATGATCCTGTCCCTAAACCTATATCTTTGCCCACAAGACAGAAAGCAATTCATTTGGTGGGGCACTTCTTTGTCTTTTATTCATTCTCTTTTACTTTTCCAACTTATAAATAGTGTCTATATTCAATTCACTTCAATAACATTTCTGAAAGTACTTTTTCGTGACAGTGCCTGAATGATGCACATCTCATTTTGGAGCTGATGCAAAGTCCTTTTGGAAATCAGATGTTGTGAGTTTGTTCAATTAACATTTAAATAGAGCCCCTGGTGTCAGATAGTGAGTATAGATTTTAAAAAAGACCACAAGGGGATGGAAAATAGAGAAGTTTATTGCTCTCAGGTTCTGAAGGAAGTACATGGTATCCCTTCTGTGGCTAAGCAAGAGCACAGGTGTAGAGATAGGACCTGGAGCACAAGTATTTTTTCTAGGGTCTGCAAATGGAGTGATTTTAGAGTCCCAAGACCAACATCATATTGGTCAATTCAAACCAAAAACCCAAAATTTGGGTGAGGTTCACAAGAGTATTATTTAAAGGGCACACAATGGGAAGACCCATTGTGAGGGAAGAGAGTTTACTACAAAAGCAGATGAGGGATCATATGAGGAACTTGCATTTACTTGTCATTCAGCAGACTATCATCTGGAACATGCTAGTGTTAGAAAGGGATGAGGGTCACTTAAGGACAATGCAGGCTACTGTGCCACACCAAAAGGTTTCCAAAGTAAAAATACCATGAAATTTTGGTACCCTCTCAACACCAAATTTCTCCCAAATCTCTTCACTTCTCTACATGTCCAATGACATTCCCTTAGTTCAAGTCCCAAGCTGACTATTTATCTGCTAGAATAGTTCAGCTGCTTCCAGCTACTTCTCTTTTACAAACCATTCTCTATACTAGAATCAGTGGTAATTCAAAAACAGACATGGATTATTAATTTCCTGCTTAAAAGTCTTTGATGATTTCACATTGCGTTGAAATGTGACCAATGAGCCTCTCTCATCTCTTTCCAAAAACCCTTTACTGTCACTTATACACACACACACACACACACACACACTCACACTGTAGCTTCCTCCATGCCAAACTGTTAAAATTTCCCACTGGTGTTGTATCTTTCCTCTGGGTCTTTATACTCTCTGCTGGGAAATTTGGATAAAGGGATCTGTGTGCACTACCAAACATCACAGCTTCTTTTTCTACCCTTCCTTTTCTAGTTATTCCATCTGGCCTTTTAGAATTCAACTATAAAACTCTTGAGGAACCCTTGCTAATGGTTATTATTCTATTATCTTCCCACAGCATCCATCTACAACCTTATCATTAGTGTATTCCCTCTTTCCACTAAGAGTATAAAAATTTTGAAAAGTTCAAGCTTCAAACTATATGGGTACAAATTCATTAATACCATACAATTACCTTATAACTTGAGCAAGTGTATGAAGTGTATACCTCTGTTATCTAAAATGTAAATTTGGAAAAATAAAAGTAGTCATGATTTCGTATTTTGTATTTTTGTGAGAATAAATTAGAATTAAATTATTCTCACAAAAATTTGAAGATAATAAATAGTGCTGGACTTAGCACTTGTCATAAAACAGCAGGTTGAGGTTCTTCTGATTGCCATATGGTCTTGATTAGTGAATTTCTGGATATAGAGAGAACTCTCTTAAGTCCTCTGAGGTTGAATAAATAAATGAAAGAATAACAGGCCATGAATTCTAGATTGATTGACTTGTGGTCTCTGTAGGTCCATATTTGATTTTCAAGTCCTGACTGATAACATCTATTTCTTGATTGCTTAAAGGAATACTTTCTGTAAAATAAATATTCTTTGGGGCTGTCTATGAACCTGATAAAATTCCACTCTCTTTGTAAGACTAGAAGACAAATTTGAATTCAACTTTTCCAGTATATATGTTCTATAACTGAATTTATGTACATGACTTTAATCATATCACCTTGATTGTTGACTTGTCTTTCTCTAATTTGTTTTTTTTAATAATAAATTTTATTTTTATATTCCCCATACAATTGCAGCCCCCCCATTCTGACCCCAATCCCTCCCCTCCGGCTCCCCACCCCCAAAAAAGTGTCTCTGGTTCATAGTTTCTTGTTGATCTTGATTTTCACTTTCTTATAGTTATTCATTTTCCTGGTCCCTTATTTAAGTTCTCTAGATTCCTGCTATGAGTGAGACCATCCGGTATTTTTCTTTTTCTTTTTGGCTTATTTCGCTGAGCATGATCCCTTCCAGCACCATCCATGTTGCTGCAAATTGCATGTGTTTATCTTTTTTGAATGCTGAGTAATATTCCATGGTATATATGTACCACATCTTCTTGATCCAGTCATCTATTTTTGGGCATTCGGGCTGTTTCCAAAGCTCAGCTATTGTAAATAGTGCTGCTATAAACATAGGGGTGCAGGTGTTCTTTGGAATTGATGTTTCTGTGTCCTTTGGGTAAAGACCTAGGAGTGGAATTGCTGGATCACATGGAAGCTCTATGTTTAGTAGGTCCAGAAATCTCCATACAGCTCTCCATAGTGGTTGGACCAGTTTGCACTCCGACCAGCAGTGCAGAAGAGTTCCTTTTTCTCCACACCCTCGCCAACATTTGTTGTTGCTAGTTTTTTTAATATGTGCCATTCTCACTGGTGTAAGATGGTATCTCATGGTAGTTTTGATTTGCATTTCCCTGATGACAAGTGATGTTGAACAATTTTTCATATGCCTGTTGGCCATTTGCAATTCCTCTTCAGAGAAGTTTCTTTTTAGCTCTTCTGCCCATTTTTGAAAGGGTTATTTTCTTTGTTGTTGCTGAGTCTCATCAGCTCTTTGCAGATTTTTGTGATCAGTCCTTTATCATTAGTGTTGGGTGCAAAAATGTTCTCCCAGTTGGTGGGGTTTCTCTTTGTTTTTGTTATTGTCTCTTTTGCTGTGCAGAAGCTCTTTAATTTGATGTAGTCCCAGCTGTTTATCTTTGCCTTCACTATCACTGCTTTGGGTGATGTGTCTGTAAAGATGTCTTTGATGTGCAAATCACGTAGTGTTTCGCCTATATTTCCTTCTATATATTTTATGGTTTCAGGTCTTATGTCTAGTTCTTTAATCCATTTTGAGTTGATTTTTGTGTATGGTGTGAGGTAGTGGTCAAGCTTCATTCTTGTGCATGTAGCGACCCAGTTTTCCCAGCACCATTTATTGAACAAACATTCTTTGCTCCAATGCATAGTCTTCGCTCCTTTGTCAAAGATTAGTTGACCATAAATCTGTGGGTTTATTTCTGGATTTTCTATCTGATTCCATTGGTCTGTATGTCTGTTCTTGTTCCAATACCATGCAGTTTTGATAATTATGGCTTTGTATTAGAGGTTGAAGTCTGGGAGTGTGATGCCTCCATTCCCTTCTTTTTTTTTCAGGAGAGCTTTGGATATTTGGGTTTTTTTGTGATTCCATATGAATTTCATCAATAATTGTTCTATTTCTTTGAAGAATGACATTGAAATTTTGATTGGAATAGCATTGAATCTGTATATTGCTTTTGGTAGGATGGCCATTTTAATAATGTTTATTCTTCCAATCCAAGAGCAGGGGATGTCTTTCCATTTCTTTGTGTCTTCTTCTATTTCTTTTAACAGTGTTTTATAGTTTTCTTTGTATAGGTCCTTTACCTCTTTTGTTAGATTTATTCCCAAATATTTGATTTTTTTTGTTTCAATAATAAAAGGGATGGTTTTTTTGATTTCTTCTTCAGATTTATTGTTTGTGTATAGGAAGGCTACTGACTTTTGCATGTTGATTTTATATCGTGCCACTTTACTGAACTGATTGATGAGTTGAATTAGTTTTTCTGTGGAGTTTTTGGGGTTCTCTATGTATATTATTATATCATCTGCAAATAGTGATAGTTTGACTTCTTCTTTTCCTATTTGGATTCCTTGGATGTCTTTCTCTTGTCTTATTGCTCTGGCTAGGACTTCCAGTATTATATTGAAGAGCAGTGGTGAGAGTGGACATCCTTGTCTTGTTCCAGATCTTAATGGAATTGCTTTCAGCTTTTCACCATTGAGAATGATACTGGCTGTTGGCTTGTCATAGATGGCCTTTATGATGTTGAGGTATGTTCCTCGTATCCCAAGAATTTCAAGGGCTTTTATCATGAATGGGTGTTGCACTTTGTCGAAAGCTTTCTCAGCATCTATTGATATTATCATATGGTTTTAATATTTCGTTTTGTTGATGTGTTGGATAACGTTGATTGATTTTCGGATGTTGAAACATCCTTGTGTCCCTGGCATGAATCCTACTTGGTCGTGGTAAATTATCTTATGGATACATTGTTGGATTCTGATAGCTAAAATTTTATTGAGGATTTTTGCATCAGTGTTCATTAGGGAGATTGGCCTGTAGTTTTCCTTTTTTGTGTTGTCCTTGTTCGGTTTTGGTATTAGTGTAATGTTGGCTTCATAAAACGTTTTTGGTATTGTCCCTTCCTTCTCAATTTTTTGAAAGAGTTTGTGAAGGATAGGCACTAATTCATCTCTGAATGTTTTGTAGAATTCATTTGGAAATCCATCAGGTCCTGGGCTTTTGTTTTTGGGGAGGTTTTTGATTACCATTTCAATTTCGCTGCTTGTAATTGGTCTGTTTAGGGGTTCTATTTCTTCTTTATCTAGCTTTGGGTGATTGTAGAGTTGTAGGAATTTGTCCATCTCCTCTAGATTGTTGAACTTGTCTCCATACAACTGTTCATAGTAGTTACTGATTATTCTTTTGATTTCTGCTGTGTCCATTGTGATTTCTCCTCTTTCATTGGTGATCCTGTTTATTTGTGCTTTCTCCCTTTTTTCCTTTGTGAGCCTGGCTAGGGGTTTGTCTATTTTATTGATTTTTTCAAAGAACCAGCTCTTGGTTTCATTGATATTTTGGATTGTTTTTTTAGTTTCAATTTCATTTATTTCTGCTTTGGTTTTTATTATTTCTTTTCTTCTACTGGTTTTGGGGTTTTTTTGTTGTTCTTTTTCTAGATCTTTGAGCTTCGAGATTAGGTTGTTTCTTTGAGTTCTTTCTTGTTTCTTGATGTGAGCTTCTATTGCTATATATTTTCCTCTTATTACTGCTTTTGCTGCATCCCATACATTTAGGATATTGGTGTCCTCCTTGTCATTCAATTCAAAGAATTTTTTAATTTCTTCTTTGATCTCCTCATTAGTCCAGTGGTCTTCCAGTAGTGTGGTTTTTAATCTCCAGGAGGTAGGAAAGTTCCTTGCCTTCTTTTTATGGTTTATTTCTAGTTTGATGCCTTCATGGTCAGAAAAGATGGTTGGTATGATTTCAATCTTTGTGTATCTGTTGATGTTTGTCTTGTGCCCCAGTATGTGATCGATCCTGGAGAATGATCCGTGTGCGCTTGAGAAAAATGTGTACTCTGTTTTTTTGGGGTTTAGTGTTCTATAGATGTCTGTTAAGCCCAATTGCTCTAGGTCCTTATTTAGAGCTTTAGTTTCTTTACTTATTTTTTGTCTTGTTGATCTATCCATTGTTGATAGTGTGTGTTGAAGTCTCCCACTACGTATGTGTTTTCTCTGATGTCTGTTTTCAGAGAGGACAACAGTTGTCTGATATATTTTGGTGCTCCTTCGTTAGGTGAGTATATGTTAATGAGTGTTATTTCTTCTTGAAGTATTGTCCCCTTGATCATAATGTAGTGACCATTGGGGTCTCTTTTTATTTTTTTGAGTTTGAAGTCTGTTTTATCTGATATAAGTATAGCTGTTCCTGCTTTCTTTTTTGGTCCATTTGCTTGTAGGATTGTTTTCCATCCTTTAACTTTGAGCCTATTTTTATCTTTTGTAGCTAAATGTGTTTCCTGGAGACAGCAAAAGGTTGGGTTTTGTTTCTTAATCCAGACTGCAACTCTGTGTCTTTTTATTGAAGAGTTTAGTCCATTTACATTTAGAGTTAATATTGATTGTTAGCATCTGTATTTGCCATTGTGTTTGTCTTTCCTTTGATTTTATTTATTTATTCTTTTAATAACTTTTTTTTTGGCCTTCTTTCGTTGTTATTCGTCCCTCTGAGGTTCTGGCTTTAGGATTCCTTGTAGTATTTTTTGGAGTGGGGGTTTAGTCGTAATGAAATTAGAGAGTTTCTGTTTGTCTGGGAAGGTCCTTATTCTTTCTTCATAGAGGAAGGAGAGCTTTGCAGGATAGAGTATTCTTGGTTGGCATCTGTTTTCTTGGAGTCTGTTGACTATGTCCCTCCACTCTCTCCTTGCCCGTAGTGTTTCTTCAGAGAAGTCTGATGTCAGCCTGATTGGTTTTCCTTTGAATGTTATCTGTTTCTTCCCTCTTGTCAGCTTCATTATTTTTTCCTTGTCCTGGATTCTTGGGAGCTTTACTATTATGTGTCTTGCTGTATTTTTCCTTTCGTCGTGGAAGTTTGGTGTTCTTCTTGCTTCTTGTATATCAATTTTCAGCTCCTTCTTCACGTTTGGGAAGTTCTCTTCAATTATCTCCTGGAATATTTTCTCTGTTCCTACATCTCTCTCCTCTCCTTCTGGAATTCCTATAACTCTTATATTTCCTTTCCTCATGGAGTCAGATAGTTCCCAAAGTCTTTCTTCATTCTTTTTCCTTCGTACTTCTCTTTCCTTTTCTGTTTTGGTTCTTTTTATTTCTGTGTCTTCAAGAGTACTTGTTCGTTCTTCCATTTCATCTATTCTGCTTTCATTGCTTTTCCCAGAGTTCTTTAGTTCCTCCATTAATTCTTTGATCTCCTGCGTTTCTTTTGCTTCCCTCTTTAGGGACTCAATTTCCTTTTTCAGATAATTTTTGAGTTCTGTCATTTTTTTAATCATGGCAATTTTAAATTCTCTTTCTGGAAGGCTCAGAAGTTCTTCCAAGTTACTGTCGTTGTAATCTGGGGGGTGGTTTTCTTTGTGTGGTGTGCTTTTTTCCCGAGGAGTTGTTAGGTTGCGTGTGGTTCTTCTACTCCCTACTGTCTGTTTTCTAATTTGTCGTATGCATTGGGACACTGTGTTGCTCGCACTGGCCTGCATCTTGGGTGAACTTTTCCGCTCCCCTCTGGCTCCTCCTGGAGCCATCTCTGGCTCTGAGGGAGCTTTCTGCTGGTTTCAGGAAGTCTTTACTGAAGAAATGTCCCTGTTCTAAAATGGCAACGCGGGACTCAGTACCTGCGTATCCGGTCTCAGTCACACTCTTCTGCGCGCCTGGTCTGCCCCGGCCGTGGGTGCCTGTTCCCTCTGTGGGCTCAGACTGCTGGTCGGAAGGGGCCTGGCATGGGCTAACTTCCCAGCTGGCCACTGTCTCCTCCGGGAGCCTTCTGCCCTTTTCAAGCAGTCTTAAGAAATTTTCCTGTTCTATGGGGTGTTCTGGTCGCTAGGTGGCGCCAGCGATCTCTCCTATTGTCCTTGGGGGGCTGTTTATCGCCCCTCCCCACCCCGTGGGACAGGGAACAGAGCGGGAATGGTAGAGTAAACCTCAACGCCTTTGGGGTGCTGTGTCTGCCTTGTGCCCCACCGTCGTGGAGAACCCACGCCCTGAAATTCGTGGCCCGGGTCTCAGTTCCAAAGCCCTCAGTTCCAGGACGCGGGCTGTAGCCCAGTTCAGTGGCGCGGTAATGGCGCCTTTTGCACCCCGCTTCTGTGGCCGGGTGCCTGGTTCCTGCTTACTCAGTGAGGGACTTTCACCTCAGTGAGGGCCTCCACGCAACTCCCCGCATGCCTAGGTCACAGGCGCGGGGACCTGGGCAGCCGCGATCCCAATCCGCGTTTGCTTGCCAAGCGTGCCACTCCTCCGCGCAAGCTTACCGGCAGGCCCAGGGCTGTGTGCGGGTCTCCTCCGGTGGTCTTTGTTCTTTTCTAATGGCGTCTGAAGCCGTTCGCTCACCGCTGCAGTGAATCCTGCAGGGTTCTCCACAGCTCCAGTTCACGGGGTGTGGTGGCTGCAATAGTTCCTTTCCACTCCCAGTCCCGCCTGATGCGTAGTTTGTTCTTGTTGGTCCTTTCAGTTTGTTTTTTTCCTCCTCTCTGCTGGTCGGAGAGTGCCGACTCTGTGGGTGGGGGAGGGGAGCAGGGTTCTGCGCTTTCCTCCCTTCTAGTCCTCTTTTATGGCAACTTTCTTCTTCGGGTAGTTTGCTGGAGTTGTCTGTTTATCTGCCGTGTCCCAGTTCTCACCTGGACCTGCTGCTTTTTCTCCCTATTAACTTTTTTTAATGGGAGATCTTACTCGCAGAGTCTCCTCGCCGCCATGTTGCTCTGCCCTCTCCCCCAGTCTAATTTTGACTTCCATTTGCTTCTCTTAGACTATTGTCCTTAACACCTCCTCAGGATTTCTCGATAGAAAAAAGTGAGGAAATCGCAGTAGTTACCAGAAGAGCTGGGTTCCAGTCTGGTCTCCTCCATGAATATGTGGAGGGCTTTAATCAAATCTCTTAAGGGCTTTGGGTCTTAATTTCCATTTTTGAAGTGAGAAGAAGTAGGCCTCATCTTGGAGGTTTCCACTTAGCAGTACTTGAAACCTAAAGATGTATTTTGTTTGACTTGCAGAGTGCTTTTGAGTTTGTTTAGACTTAATTATCAACAGTGTGGAGACTGCACATTCTGAGACTTCACAGTCTCCATCATTCCATACTGTGATAATAGATTCTGTTACCCACTTGCCATTAAAGGCATGTGAGTATGTGACCTCTCTTAAACAATATCTATATTTCCTTTCTGAAGCTTAAAATGTGTGCATAGCATGTCCATACCAAAAAATCCTATTTACTTAAAATAAATAAGATAAATAGATATAATAAAATAGATAATATGTTCAGTTTTACCAGTCTTTGTTTCAGTTTTATATAACCTTAGCACAAAGGTGCTGTCTGTTTTGGATGCCTCCCTAGTGTGTTCATTCAACACAGCCTGCTTAGCACCTTCATGGCATTGCTACTTCAGTGATCTCTCTCCCCTCCAACCTGTTAGATTTAACAGGATAGAATGTATCTCATAATTTTACTGCTAATTTCCCACACAATTCCTAGCATATGGGCCACAGTCAATAATGGGTAAATACAAAATTATGTGGAAGAACGAAGAAAAATGATTGGACTCTAATGTAGTATGTATCTGGCATAGAGTTCCACAGGCTTTTCAGTAAAAGGCCAGAAAGTAAATATTTTACTTTATAGATCATACAGTCTCTATCAGAGCTTCTGAATTCCACTGTTGTAATGTGTATCAGACAGAGTTCTCCAAAGACACATTATGCACATGATTTATTTTAAGGAAATTACTTACACTTGTTCAAGTTTACAAGTCTGAAAATCCATTTTTGCAAGTTAGCAGGCTGGAATCTCAGGCAGGAGTTAATGCTGCCATCTTGAATCTGACATTTGTAGGTCAGGATGATAGACTAGAAACTCAGTCAGATTTATACTGCAGACTTGAGACCGAATTTCTTGTTCTCCGGGAGACCTTGCTCTTAAGACCTTCAACTGATGGGATGAGGCCCACCAACATTATTACTGAGGGTAATCTCTTTTACTTAAAGTCAGTTGATTGTAGATACTAATCACATCTAAAAAATACCTGATAAACATTTGATTAAATAACTGAATCCTATAGTTAAGCAAGTTTATATGTGGAAACAATCATCACAGAGTATTAAAGCAGTCATAGACAATGTATAAAGAAATGGATGTGTACATGTGGGAATGTTCTAATAAAACTTTATTTAGTTTTAACTTTACATACTTTTCACATGTCTTTTTTTTTCTTTTGACTTTTTTCCAAAATTTCAAAATGTATATACTATTCTTAGTTCATTGAATGGGCCATGAATAATCAGGTGGTGAGTCAAATTTGCCCTAATGACCATAGTTTGCTGACCCCTGTTTCAACACATGGTTTGTATGTATTATCTACATGTATAACATTTATAAATAATATTTATTTAACCATTTATCTATACACAAACTCATACACACGTGCAAAGAACTTTAAAATTGAAGTTAACAACAGTAACTCTCAAAACAGTCTAAATGTAACTGAATTTATTGCAGTGAAAGAGTAGGAAATGCTAAAGAAAACTAAAAGATCAGTTTCTCGAGTCTTTTAAAAATACTGAAATTTATTATCATAGTATTGTTTGTGTTTAACATTCTCTGAGAAAAGTAGAACTAACAAAAATATCTGTCAAGGTATTTCAAATCCTTAAACTCCACAAAATAGTAGACAAATAATGATGAAATATGTTGCTAGAATGGAGATGGGGCATAAGTTTTTCCAATTTATTAATCTCTTCTTTCATACTAATGCTCAGCTGTGCCCCTCAACACACACATTCTTCAGGTATTCATACTTTAAGCATGTACTTACAATACATAATAGAATTACATGCATATTTTCTCTGAGCAAACCCAAGAGGGAGACAGATGATTTTAAAAAAAAATGAATGCACATCTTAGGTATATTAGGGAGTCAAAAAGGTGAAATTAATTTCCTGTGTGTAACTTCATAGGGTCAAATATTTGGATAGAGTCTGAAAAGTGAGTTAAATGTAAGTAAAAATTAAGAATACTAAGTTGAAATATTTAAAAAATTATTCTTTAATCCTACAAAATACTATCATTTTTTCAAGATACTCTCTGTACTTAACATTACCATTTCAACTCATTACTCTGTGTGTTACAGAAGTATTTCCAGAGAGCAACATGTTTTCTGCATTTTCTTGTTCCTTTCAGAATTGGCAAAATTCTATTCCATTATTACCAGAATAAAAAACTTCAAATTTCCTTATATCCTTGTAAAAAAATTAATCTTATATTCAAGACAGATATAAAGTGAAATCTAAATAGAAATTTGTCTAGTTACTTTGTCTTATAATTGTTGCTGGTAGATCAAATAAAGAAAGCCAGATGTCTTTACCAGGGAGTTAAAAGAATTATTTCACACATGCAATCGTTGATGAAAGAGGAATATCTATTGCTTCCTTGTTTCTCTTTCCTATATGAAAAAGATAATAATAGCTGACAACTGAATTCTGATTACAACTGAAGAAATAAATGTGATTATTTCTTAACTTCAATTTAAGTCTGTTGTGTAGGTAGAGAAGATACTTATTCCCTCAATTGTATAACTGGACACCAATATAAGGCAATGCTATTCTTATGGATTGTTTAATTCTTAATCATTGAGCCATTTCCTAAATGTTTAATGCAAAATTTTACATTTGTATTTCAACTTTTTGCCAACAAAACATGAAATTTGAGTAGTAACTACAAAGACTTTTCTAGAATTACAGTTTAATTTTAGCATGGTAGCATAAGAATTATGATGTTTTACTTTCTTTATATTGTTGGAAACAACTTTAAAAGATTTTCAATATGATGAAATTTGAGAAAAGTGACTCTTCACTGTGGAGTCCTTGATGCTATACAGATGAGTCTAGAAACAAGGTGCAAAATGAAAGTAAAAACAAGATGGTGAAGGAGAAACAGGCACTGGATATGAATGCACACTTTGACACCATAGTGTAAAACAGTAAAGGGCAAGTTCAAAAACAGTGTCTCCATATCTAGACAAAGATCTATCAATCAGTTCATCCCCAGACCACATTTTCTCTAAATTACCACAGAACGATAATTACAGAATTACAGAACGATAATCACAGAGGGGGAAAAAATGCATTTTGTGATCTCGCTGGTTACTCACTCTACAGTGTCCTACCAGAATATGTGCCTGTTTCCTGAGTGAAGTGGGAGGGGATAGCAAAGCAATACAATTAAACACTCCTTTTGCAAAGTAGTCACTTAGCACTTGCATGCAAAATTTTACACACTTTTCTATTCAAGTTCTAAACATATCCTAGTCTACAGGTGACCATATTTTTAAAATAGCCATAAATGAGCCTAGAAAGTTCTTTTAAAGCACTTTCAGTTTCTCTTTCTAAGGGAACAGATCCTGATGAGTGCAAGAGGGAAGAATGCACTAGTCTGTCTTGTCAGCCTTCCTTTCTAGTTGCTTTTACTCAAGGAGAGGATGTCAAATCTGTCCTGTGTACAAGAGAGCCTCAAGTGATTTTCTAGTAGAATTGCTTATGTTTCTGCTGATGTTTCTTTCTCTTTTTTTAAAGATTTATTTATTTATACAAGAACCAGGGGACAGGCCAGATTCGCGAGAGGGTGAGAGGATTCACCAGAGACAGAGCAGGGAACAGAACAGGCAGACTGACGAAATACACTGCTGAGGGGAGCAGCGGGCTAGACAGGAGAGGTCTGCTTGCCATGTTGGTTGCTCCGAGGCCGGTGGGGATTGAACCAGCACTGCAGAGGCTGTGGACAGCTTCACAGTGCTGCACTCAACTGCCTGTGCCACCAGAGAGGCTCTCTGCTGATGTTTCTTAAGGGTTCCATGAAGTACAAAACAAAGAGAAAGATACTTGAAAACAGCTATCCAAAAATATGCATTAGGTGATAAAGACTGAATTTTATTCTAACTTTGCACAAAAGTTTTAAACATCTGCTCTGGTAACAAATTCACTTAAATGTATTCAGACTTATTTTTAAGTTCATTACACAGAAGATGCATGTAGCTGCAGATATTGTATTTGGTGCCCACATTATTTTATTAAACATATATTAATTTATTTGATAGCCATTAAAAAGAATGTGTGTGCATGTGTGTCATATATACACATGCGTATTTCACACTTGTGTGTGTGTCTGTGTAACCATGAATATCCTTCCTGGTTTCCAAACTCTCATGAAAAGCCAGAAAATCTGTACGTTTGAATGCATATTCACACATGGCATCCCTAGGTAGGAGCTGAATTACCACTGTCCCTATATAAGGGCTGTTTGCCCTATTTGCTGTGTTTCACCATAACTGCATGCCTACCTTGCCTCACTCATTTGAGTGGCAAACCTGGGCATGAGAATCATGTGAATTTGCTATCCTTGATGGATACTGTGGATACTACCTGCAATCACAATGGTGATTTTTAGCCTGGCGTGGTGAGAAGATCATTAAATGATTCTGGGACCAGCTCAGCCAGTTTTTCACCTTTGCCATGTAAAATGAGGATGCTATAATTACTGATTTTTCAGATATAATAAGAATTAAGTTAAATGTGTTTTAAATGAATAATACATCTGGTGTACAGTATCTCTCTGGTGGGTAGTTGCTCAAAGATGATGACAATGATTATCATGAGGATAGTGATGTGATGTTGATAATAAAGTTTTGAGGCCACAGTTTTCTCCATAGAATAGGAAAGTGTTTGAATCTAATCACAAGAGTCCTTCAGCACAAAATGTTTCCAACATAGGTAGGATATTAAGCCCTGTTCCCTTTTAATTTTAGATTGCTATAAAATAAATCAAAATCTTTGCATTGTTTGGAAAGCCTGTTCATATAGAGACAGTGCTTTTCAATGTCTGTGATAAAGCTCAGCTAAAATTAAGCAAAACTAATATTAATTAGCTGGTTGTAAAAAGTGACGATAAAGAATTTTCTGTGAAATACTGAAATTTTCAGGAGTATGACTTGTGACTTAGAGGAGAATTATATGTTTAAGTAAAACAGGGTGGTAATGTTAAGTGAAAGGTATTTTTTCTGTGGTGGAGCTTTCATTGATTAAATAATAATGACAGGGCCTCCCTGATGGTGCAGGCGGTTGAGTGCCACACTGTGAAGCTGTCCACAGCCTCTGCTGCGTGGGTTTGATCCCGGCCAGAGAATCCCATATGGTGAAGCAGACCACTCCTATCTCGCCCGCAGCTCCCCTCAGCAGTGTATTTCTTCAGTTTGCCTGTTCTGTTCCCCACTCTCTCTGGTGAATCCTCTCACCCTCCCACACATCTGGCCTGTACCCTGCTTCTTGTATGAAAATAAATAAATCTTAAAAAAAAGATAACCAACATGTAGCTGAATTTTGGGTTAGGTGTTAAATTGTTTCCATAGCATTAAACAATGTCTTAATGTGTTGGTGAGCAATAATTTCAAATATATGTAGCTACATTTACAAAAAGCCTGAACATGAATGAAGGCTTGCTGGATAGATATGTTTTTAATGAAATTATCCTCTTCAATCCTTGGATTTGTGAAATCTGAACAAAGAGCAAAAGACAAATTTTCTATTTTCTAGATATTTTCAGTGTCTTTTGTTAATTTATCTACTTCTCTACAAGTAGCTTCAAATGCCAGCCTCCTCCCACCCCCAGAGGAATAGTATAAGATGCCAGTAATTCAAAGGCTTTTTTTTTTTTTTGGCATAATGGTGACTTTGTATAAAAATAGAGTTCAAAGAAACCAGAATGCTAATTGACTTTTTGGAACAGTTCAAAAATTTTTTTCCCATTTACAGAAGTGCAGTGGGAACATAAAGTGCTAACTTTCTGCCGACCACATAGGCAAATACACTTACTTTCTTTTTCATAGATTCTATCCTGCTTGAAAACAACTGTTTCCCTGCAAAGTAAAATGAGATAATTTTTTACAGATGACTCTATGATTAAAACTTGTATTCTTAATAGAGGAGACCTGGCATTAAAATTTTGAGGCTATGAAATAATTTTTATTTATAGTGATGACCTATCACTTTTTCAATCAATCCATATGAAATAATTATGTCAAGTGAGATGGAAAGGGAATATTGTATTTCTATTTGATCAAGAAGAAAGGTTTTTATGGTAGATTTTTATATTTAAACAAAGAATGTTAGATATTATGTTGGCCAATATAATCTAAGAATCTATAAGTCATACTTTATAAGCAAAGTGCTATGTTTTTATTGCATACTCTGTTTCTTCAGATGGATTGTCTGCTAATACTTGTTGAACAGTACTAAGTATCCTCAATTCTCTTTCATTTATTCAGTCAAATAAAATATTTCTTCCCAACTACCATTCCCTGTATTGTGTCAGGAAAAATGTTACAGAACATTCCATCTACTTCTGATGTAAACTCACTTAAAAAGAACACACAGGTGCCCCAAACAGCATGCAACCCAAGCCAAAGGACTAGATCCCTACAAAGGTAATGAATAAGCCAAAGCCTGAAGGATGTATGAGTAGCAGCCAGGTATTGGGAACAGGGCAGAGATGTCTACAGTGGAAAGCAGAATGGGAAAGAGTGTCGCAGTAGAGGCCCAGATGGTATGAATGTAGGGTGTATAAATAAGTGTAATCAGAATGATGGTGACTTTGGGTGGGTGAGCTAAGACTGACAAGGTGGTTAGCCATTCATTGAGGAATATGGCCTTTGACCTGAGAATAACAGAAAGTTTCTATGGCATTAAGGGAGGCAACATGTTTTCACTGGTGGTGGGTGAGGAGGCTGAGGCAAGAGAGGGATGTTTATTTGTTTCTTTTAGGAGAAGCAAAATAACAGTATTTTTTTTATGGTGGGAATAGTATAATAGAATGAAAAAGCTTAATGTGTAATGTTGTGTGTGTGTGTGTGTGTGTGTATATCTCCTCTCATTCATGCACACTGGAAACATATAATGTTATAATGCAATGTTACTTCAATAAAAAAAGGAAATATATTATTTGATGCTAAATAGGGAAAGTAGAGAATGGTAGATTGATGTCTTTGAGTGTGATGGGACAATGGACTCAAATGGTCTCACAGGATGTTGTTAACCTTCTGGAGGAACAGAGGACTCTTCACAGTGGTTTATAGTGGCATGTAAGAATTCTCTTCAGAGTTATTCTTTCCTTAATCAAGAAGGAGGACGTACACTCCTGAGGAAAGATAAGGCATGAACTAGCGACTGACACAGTGGCAGTAAGGAAATACAGTGTGATTGTAAGACTTAATTCCTTACTGTGATTTCACATAGAAATAAAAATTTTAAATGGTTTCAATAAAATCACAAAAATGTTGTATACCTTAAGCATTACAGGAACAATTAGGAACATTTTGAGGATGATCAAATTTGTTACTTTATACCATAATTCTTAAGATTTTTCATGTTAAAATTCATTATCAGTGGGAATGAATATTTAATACTCTAAAATAAGTCTTTCTCAATCAGAAAGAATGAATGGCACCTGAAATACAAGCATGAGTAGAAATGGGCCAAGAAAATGAAATTCTTAAAAAAAAAAAAAGAAATTCTGACAGATTAGGGTTCATGTCATAGAAGTCCTCAGGCTTTCCAACTAATTGAGAATATTAGTAACAAAATGGATTGTTTGCAAAAGCTGTGACCTATTAGCAGCTAATTTTCTAACCCTTGGAAAAATGTCATTTAAAGTATGTTAATATTATAACCTTTGCCAATATCAGTGACAAGTAATTGTTTCTTTTATTCCATCTATGGCACTTTAGAGATAAAAAGGCATCTTTTTTAGTACAACTGAAATGCTACCCTTTATTTTGTTGGGGGTAATTTTTCGATAATTAAGTAATCTAGAGAAATGTTATGGGTCTCCTCGGGCTCTAAAAATGCAATGTGAGTCCTGTTTTCAAAGATGGTTCATTTGCATTACTCCATCAGAAATATAATAAGGCAAGCAAGGTTAATATATATTTATTCTGTTTCCACATAATAATTGAGGTTGTTATACTTTCAGAAAACAAAAATAAATAATGAGATTTGGGGCCTTCCCGGTGGTGCAGCGGGTTGAGTGCAGCACTGTGAAGCTGTCCACAGCCTCTACAATGTGGGTTTGATTCCCAGCCAGCCAGGGAGATTCCCACATGGCGCAGCAGACCTCTCCTGTCTTGCCCACTGCTCCCCTCAGCAGTGTATTTCCATCAGTCTGCCTGTTCTGCTCCCTGCTCTGTCTCTGGTGAATCCTCTTACCCTCCCACAACTCTGGCCTGTACCCCAGCTCTTGTATAAAAATAAATAAATCTTAAAAAAATAATAATAATAATGAAATTTAACTTTATCCTCTTATAGGATATGTGATTGTCATTAGTGAAAACATCCAAGATTCAACCTTTTAAAAATGAATCATTGCATAGTACATCATCTACTTTTATTTTTTACTAAATGGCATAAAAGACACCCTTTACCTGAAGGAATTCTTTATTGCAATCTAATGATTTAATAATAAAACTTATACCACCAGACTATTGCTTTTAACCTGAAATCTTTATATTCAATGAAGAATTTATCTGTATCATAAGAGCATAGACAGTTCAGCATGTTGTAATTTCATTACTCTGAAAATTAGCACTATTTTCCTTTTTACTAGTTGTTTTATATGTGATGCCTTATGTCTGTCAAAAGACTACATCATCTGGTTTTTGTTGTGTTTTTTTTGTTGTTGTTGTTGTTCTGTTTGTTTCAACAACTTGTCACAATTATTTCATTTTTTTAAATTTTTAGTTGTGGTAATATTAGGATACCTCCATCAGGTATTGCCACCATAGTGCACCTACCAACAAATCACTCCTACTCCACCCCCATAGTCCATTGTGCTCCCTTCCCTCCTTCTTATGGCCTCCCCCAACTCCTCTCTGCCACTAGATACTTCACTTCTATAGTCAGCACTCAAAGATTAGTTTTTAAGCTTATTTTATCTGACCATTATCTATTCCACACATTAGTGACAACGTCTGACCTTTATCTCCTTCTGGTTTATTTCAATTCCTTGAAGGCAAGTATCTATCTTAAAGTCTTTACTGATGCCTGTAATACCCATTTCAGCATTATCCTTTCAGTAAACACTTGTTCAATTATTATTAAGATAAATGTTAAATCTGGCCTCATTGACTCTTTTTTGTTTGTAATGTAATTATTGGTATTAGAAAATCTGAGGAAAAAACAGTAATTTCTATTTACAGATATGTTGACAGATTATACATGTAATGAATGCAGTTCCTCTTAACAAATTACCAACAGAGTATTAAATTCTGAAGTATATTATCATAACGAGAAAGAAATCGGGTATTGTGCCAATTTAAATATTTGAAAAGAAAAACATTAATTCAGGATTTTTTCAAGTTGATAGTATGCTGCTGTAGCAAACCAAGAGAGTTCTAACAGCAGAGCTTTGAACTGGTTTAGCTCTCTCCAACCTCATGTAATTCCTCCCAAGTACTTTATTGTCACCACCAATTTAAAATTTTGTTGTTTCTCAAACTCCAGATTTTGTAGTCTTTCTAACACCCTGAGTCATCTATACACAACTTGGAATACTTTATCTTCTTCCCACTTCCTACTTGATTCATATATTTGCCAGCTGTATATTGAGTTCCCTCTCCAGGCACATTCAGTTCACTGCCTGAAATGGGGTAAATAAACAAAAAGTTCTGCCCTTATGAATCCATTATTCACCTAATCTGTCCCCAGAGCTTTATGAATCAATTCACAAACTCCAGCACCAATTTTTGCCTTAAACACAAGACAGATTATGTAGAGGAAGAAAAGGAATGACGGTAGTTCCCTAGTATTAGAGTCTTTGAAGAAAGTGATTCATAATTTGATGATAATTACATTTGCCACATAGAAGACTTTCTGAATTTTTAAAATCACCTTTCACTCCAGTCATTTAATCTTTAACTGAACATTTTTAGAATACCTACTAAGTGCCAAGCCCTATATTAGTGCTTAATGTATATAATAGATTTACTTGTGTGAATGTCAATCTAAGATTTCATGGGAAATAACAAATTCACAGCTTTATATCTTAAGTTTTATCACAGGGTTGATATTTTTTTTTCTAAAACTCTAAAAGTTGGTTTTCCAGTTTAGATTGTGATTTAGAATTGGCATTTTAGGTCTTTTTAAAAATGTAACTCCTCTAGTTTCATGCTCTGGTGGTTTTTGTGTGGAATTAGCCCAAGGTAGTTTTATAGCAATAAGGGATGTCTTATTGAAGAAGCCTTCTAGTACTTTACCTTTTATTCTTTTATTTCCTACTCAAAAACAATTGAAAAACTAGAAACTGTACCCAAGGGAGCTAGCTCTCAAGTATGATATGAAACTATTGGGTCATACTTTCCTTAGTTTTTAAGTAAAATAATATTCATTCCATTCTCTCACTAGAGAATGTATTGGGTTGGTTTTAAAATGAATCAATATGTACCTAAGGCTTCAGATTGCTTTTTAATGTCAGGGAGATATCTAGTAATTTTAAAAGCTGACTATCACAAATTTATTGCCACACTATGAGTATAATTTCAAATTACAAGGCAAGCAGAAATGGAAGAAAAAAACCAACATTCTTGCCTAGGAAGGCAATTGTGAACCTGCTTGGAGGCCAAACTTGGTTTATAAATTTAGGTCTCCTGGTAATAATGATTTAATATTATTGTAGGCATATAAACAGAGAACTACTAGTGTCAGGAATAAGGGATTATATATTATTTATATGACTTTTTTATTATTGGTGCTTTTCTTCCTTGGTGTATAAAGTGCTTTTTAAATACCCTCCTGGCAATGCTGAAAATTTCTTTGTTTATGTCATTTCCTTCTTTTACTTGAGGAAAGTGAATTAATAGTTTGTCATTTACCAAAGTTCACATTTCTCTGATTCCTACTAAATATAAGGCTTGATGCTGAGGCAAAATGCAGCAGTCTGTCACCCCACCTATTTTCATCTATAGAGTTAATACATAAACTCGAGTCATGAGACATATAAGCCTATAATGTGATGTATTATGTAATAATTTACTAGGTCACGTTTAAAGACCCTAAGCTAATTCCAGCCATGTAGAAAATTACAAAGTCAGGAGTATTTTAGATATGACAGGGAGTTTTGTTGTCTTACGTAACTAACCCAAGGAAGGAACCTGATACAGTTGGATACAAATATGAACAGAACCAGTTAGAAATAGCACTAAAATAACTTTTTATTGAACATCTCTAATTCTGTTTTTTTTTTTCTTTCTGCTGTCAGTTTCCTTTATCTGGCTATATATTAAATTAGACTTCCTAGTAGAATACACATCATCCACATTCATATCAAATGGCTAATTCAGAAAAATTTACCTGCTAGAAAACTGGTAACTTGAGGTTTTTTCACAAGAAAGGAAAAACATAGAGAAAAATGTTGATCAGCCAGGTTTGGGTTGCATGTTCACCTTATTGGCCACAAAATCTGCTACTAAAATTAACAGAAGAAAACAATGATGTGAATTTGAAAACTGTAACAGAGGGAATATGGTGTGTGTGTGGGGGGTGTGTGTGTGTGCGTGTGTGTGTGTGTGTGTGTGTAGAAGGAAGGGTGGGGTGAAGAGGGAAAGGTATGAGTAGTTTCCTAAAGTTATGAGAGTTCATATTCTAAAAGAAAAGGAGAGGCTTTCTCAATTAATAAAAACACAGATAATCATTCAAATTATGAAGAAAAGCTTCTGATCAATAGAGACTTTTTAATTGCTTTTAAAGTACCAGAGAAATCAAGGTAGGGACATGAGAGTATGAAGAGTGGCAAATTAAACAGACTAAGAGAATGTGAATTGTAGTAGATGAAGCCATAGAAGGCTCTTTCAGCACCTGTCATAGTAAAATTTTATAAACATAAGCCTCAATAAACATTATTTGATGAGGATAGCCAAAACTTATCTGGTTGATTAGCAGTGCAATCAGCAAACTAAATTAGATGGACTTCCTAGAAAAATACATCATGCATATTCATATGAAAATAATTGATTCAAGGGATTAATGACATTTCAAAAGGGGAGAACTAATTAGAAGAATAATTTAAAATATAATCTCATTAATGTTGATTAGTTATACAATAGCTTAAAGAACAAGATTAGAGAAAGTAAGTGAGAAATATTAAGTATAAGATATGGGAGGAAAATAATGAACAAAATAGTGTAAAATATATGAAATTGTCAGCTTTTTTCCTGCAAATAGGCAAAAAGAGTAGAAAACACATAAAGAGAATAAGAAGATTAAAAATTTGATGTTTCAAGTATGTGAGTAATTTCTATTTAATTATTAAACAATTAGTTACAGATTTTGCTACGACAGCCTTTCCCCTTAGGCAAGCCCATCTGATACCGCACCTCTCTCCACTGTGATGGGCTTCCTGCACACTGATTACCTGGACCTTGCCTCCGTCTGCTTCTGTTTCACTCTTATATGTGGATGCTTGTCTCCCCACAGCTTGACTTTGCCTGGCTAGCTGGATTCTGTCACATGACACCCCAGATCTCTCATGGATGCCCATTTCTGTAGGTTACTCCAGGCAAAGGTGATTAAGAAAACAAGTGAACAAATTATCTGTTTTTCAGCCAAATTAACTTTTATCTTACTTAGTTCTCAGAATCATTGAAAGTCTGCCTAATTCTACTAGATTTGCCATTCCAAATTTATTAGTATATATATACAGAGTTTATTTCATAAATGGTTGAAAAAATACATATTTATACATATACATACATGTATGTGTATATGTGTGTGTGTGTATAACTGGTATCAATGGTGTAATTCAGGATCTCATAGCTGTGTTCTAAACTGCTTTCTTGCAGACTTGACACACAAAATACTTTTACTTTCACTTTGAAACTCTAAAAATAATCTAGTTTTTCAATGATCAAAAAGTAATAATTAATTATGGATATAATATAAATTTTTGCTTGTAGTCCAAGTATTAAAATTACAATAACAATACAAATTACAATAATTTTAATAATATCCACCGTCTATAGCCGTGTGTTTCTAAAGATGCCATTCATGATTTGCACAGCAATAATAAACAAGAAGGTAGGAAGAATATCCAAAATCTGTATTTTATTTTATATCAGACTCTGAGGAATTTACACTTAAATTTACTTTTGTCTTCAAACTAAATGGAAATTTTACTGAAAACCTAAATTCATTTCTTGATTTTCCTTTAAAAATTTTCCTTGACACTAAAATTTCTTTCAATATGAACATATAACTTTAGGACTCACATTCAGTCTTAAAGTAGTTTAAAGCTGAAAACATAGTTACCAGAAACAAATCATCTTTGAGAGATTTTTTTAAAGAAAAATTAGTGTCATATTTAGGATAACCATGTCCTCAGAGAATTTAGAAATTTATTTTCCATGGTACAACACACATTTGAAATTTTTGATTAAAGAAATATTTTTCATATTCATCATTCCAAAATAAAATGATTGAATTACATTCCAAATTTCAACACAAAATATACTTAGGGCTCATTTACAAATATTTATACTTTGTGATATGTTAAAAATTTATTCTCCCACTATGCAAATAGTGTTTTTTCAGTTAGCTGCATATGCATATCTTTTACTCTATTATTATTTTTGTATTGTGATGATGTTGGTTCACAGCACTGCATCTGTGCAGAGGTATAGAATCAGACCTCTTCAGCTGTATATTACCATATCGCACCCACCGCCAAGGTACCCATAGCCCTTCAACATGGCTCATTGCGCTCCATCCACATTTTGTGCCCCGTATTCCTCCTCCATCTTTGGTACCCTCAATTGTACAGCCAGATTTCTAGGGTTTGTTTTGGTTTGGATTTGTCTGACTCTGTTTTGTCTCTCTATATTCTGCATTTGTCTTTCCATCCAGCATGTGTCTTTCTCATTCTGACATATTTTGCTTAACGTAATCTACATACTAATAGTGTTTTAACACCAAAATGTTTATTATCACAATTTTTCATCTTAGGGAATAATGCAAATATTAAAACTAGTTAGAATATTCCAATTGTCTTCCTTCTGCTCCTCCTGATTTCATCGTTTACTACTTATTATCTGTTCTCAACCCAGAAGAAAAATCCCAATATTTAAAATTCATTTAATGCTTTAGTTCAAAACCCTGTAACTCCTTTTCACTATGAGTAAATACTGAAGTCTTTGTGATATCCTCTAAGATCCTGCCTCTCAGACTTGCTCCTGCCTGCCCTATGACTGTCACATCACTCTTGCTGTACCAGTCCCAGCTGCTTCTCAAATGTCCTGGGACCACATGCCAGCTTCCTTTACTCAGAATGTCACCATCTGTGAGGCCAATCTTTACCATCACATGTAAAGTTTAATCCATCAGACCAGAATTAATTACTACCCCTTACCTGCTCAGATTTTCCCATGATACTTATTTTCTAATATATAAAATGTTGTATTTAGTGTGTATGCATGTGTGTGTGTATACCCACACATACACTCTATCTCCCCATGCCAAAATATAAACTCCAAGAGCAACGTTTTATCTGTTTTGCTCCTTCTTATACTCCCCAGTAACTTCAACACAGAGAATGTGTATCAGATGGCTCTTATGTACCATTTTACATCCTCTTAGCTTTAGATCCACTGGGGATCTAGTGACTGGAATTCAGTCCCTCTTCTATCCACACTTATACTAGAGTGACCAAGTTTACATGGCACTATAGGACGCAACCTGAAATCTTGCCTCTTGCCTATCGTGTGCTCCTCTCACCTACTGCTCCTTGGCATCCTTGTTGAAAATGAGCCATGAGACCCCTCCATGCCCTTCATCTCCATGTGTTGTGTAACTGTCCCTGGTGTAGTAGGTTCACTGTCAGTTTGGGCAAATGGAAAAAAAATCTTAGAGCCTTAGGTATATCTGCCATGTTCCTTATACCATGTCAAGCCAATGATTTTTTTTCATATACTTAATGACCAGTCATCTACCTTCTTTGCTGTAATTTCTATTCAAGTCTTTTCCACATTTTTATTTGGATTACTTATCTTTTTAATGTGTTATTTTATATATGTATAAATATAATCTGGATACAAGTTCTTTATCAGATATAGAATTTGTAAATATTTCTACAAGTCTGTCACTTGTCTTTTTGTTTTCTCAATATGATTTTCATTTATAACATGTATATGTGTGTGAATATATATATCCCTCTGCATGTATTTACGTGTATAGGTGTGTGTGTGTATATAAATAAAATACAGTTTTATATATATAAGTTATGCCAGCCACATATTCTTTACTTTCCTTTCTGCTGTATTCATGTCAGATTCTGTTTCTTTTCTTCTAAGTTTCCCTGAATTTGCATGAGGTTGTAAGTTCTAATCTTAGAACTTTGTGGGACTTCATGAGGCTGAGACTGAACATCTGTCGCCCATAAATAAGCTCATGCATTAAATAAAAAAAAAATGCAGGTAAAAGGAAACATTATTCCAAGTATTGGCATTGTCATATTTTCTGCTGTGAAAAGTTCATCTTCCTATCACTTTATTGTCATGAACCTAAATATCAATAATCCATCATCACCATCACAATCAAGACTGCCCAAGATAGAATAAGTCATTCTCCACTTTGCTGTATAATTTAATTTTAAATCATAGGCACCATTTTACATACCAGAAGCAACTAAATAAATATATGGTAATCATTCCTTACTTACGCTATGATTTTCTTATTTGGAATCATCGCTTGCTACAAAATTTACATAACCATTAAATGAAATACAGGAAGATTTAGACTATCTAAATGAAATCTTTCTCACTTCTCCTATCAAAGTATTTTAGATCAACCAGCAGGACATCTTCTACTGTTCATATAATTTTAGAAAATTATGAAATAACCTATGTGTGTGCACATGGTGGGGAATCTAAATGAACCTCTCTGTTATATTATAAATTGATTCTTCAACTTTAGTAAAAATTGTATGGCATGAGTTAAAAAAGAAATATCACATTATTGTATCAAGGAAATATGTCACTAAATTAAAGTATAACATTATCCTTAGCAGGCTTCCTTTACAGACAAACAGGTAGATGAGTCAGTTTCTGTGAGCACTATGCTCTGTTCCTGATTAATATTTGTAATTCAGCCTAAACTTGGATGAAAAAGCAGGAACATTTTCTTTGTTTTGGTGTTATTGATCATGACTTCCTAGAATGCATCGTTAGCACCGGCTCTGGCCTGGCCCTGCACTCAACTGCTCAAAAGAGATCTCTTTTCTTTAAAATCAGCTCGTTAATGCCTTCAGGATGACAGAGTACAAACCCTAGTCCTTCATGTCTTTCTCCCACTCCTCTTCAGATAATTTTGTACAGACTATGAAACACCCTATTGATTGAAGTCTGAGGTTGTAAATGTGATTTATGAGTTGCATTTGATTAAATGTGTGACTGCTACAGGGGACATAGACATTTCTTCTGGTTATGGAAACCCTGTGCATACCACTTAAACCCAACCCTGCAGGCTTGGAGCAGCACCTCCTTAAAAAAAAACTTAAGTCAAAAATTGCAATATATTGGAATACTATATGTTGACTAATTAAGTCAGCATGAGCACCATTCATATCATAAAAGGTATTTTCAGCTGGATAATTTTTTTTTTATTTTTATTATGTGTTAACAATTGATCTGTACTTAGCACCTGATCGGATTTGTGCTATTTAGCAGTTAGGTATTTTGAATATTCCAGGCAAAGTTTTCTTGATAAAAGAAACAATTAATCTTTCACAGTGTCTACATATACCATATCATTACAATGTATACACTAAATATCTCACTCAGTGGTGAGAAAAAAATGCAAGCAAATGCAACAAGAAAAAAATTCATCATCCAAATTGCTGTGAACTGAAATATGTTTCTCTAAAATGTGACTCTAGAGATAGGACATTTAGAAGGCAACTAAGGTTGAATTGGGTTCTAAGGGTGGGGTTTTGCTTAGATAGGATAGGTGGCCTTATAACACAGAAAAGCTTTCTTGTATTCTGCATTCTCGCTCTCTCTCTCTCTCTCTCCCTCCTCGCCCATCCACATACTCTCACAGCAAGGGGGAAGCTATCTGCAAGCCAAGAGGAGTTCTCACCAGTTGGCCATGTTCACACCCTGATCACATACATCCAAACTCTCAATTTCTGTTGTTTAAGCCACCCTTAAGAAACAAAAAAATGGGGGCCTCCCCTGGTGGCGCAGCGGTTGAGCGCTGGGCTGCGAAGCTGTCCGCAGCCTCTGCAGCGCCGGTTCGATCCCCCAGCCACCGGCGAGGGTCCCAGCCTGCCGTGCCCACTGCTCCCCTCAGTAGTGTATTTCGTCACTGCCTTTTCTGTTCCCCACTCTGGCTCTGGTGAATTCTCTCGCCCTCCCGCGCTTCTGACTGTACCCAGTGCTTGTATAAATAAATCTTTAAAAAAAAAATGGAAGTTATTAGAACAGGTGATCACTACAGTTTCCCCCTACACAAAGATGCCAAGGAAGATTCAGTATGAGTGGCACAATAGAGGGAATAATGCCATCAAATAGCATTCTTACTAGTGCTCAATATGCCCACTAACTGAGGTGTAAGTGTGGAGGAGGAAACACCATCCTATTTGACAGAAGTTTGATGAACTATAGTGATGAATTGTCTTTTCATACTTTCAGAATTTAGGCATAGCTAAGAAAACACAATATGAAAAGTCATGGAAAAACATGAATTTGTCCTTAATTAAGAGAAATTAAGTGGGCATCCATGTTTCTACAACTTATGCCAATACCAACCTTTCTACATTATAACCTTTCCCCCAGTCTTCTAAAAGTCAATAAATCCTAAGTAACCAAATATAATATATTAAGTGGGTGCTTAAATATCTAACAGAACTGAGGCAAAAGCCTTAAGGAAAGTCCATGTTTCTTGGACTGATGAAGTTATACTAATGGGGAATCATCTTCAAAGCAGTGAACAACCTGTAAATTTGTCAGCGTTCTAGTCCCATGTTGACAAGTATAGCAACCCTGGCACCTCCTTAAAATTCAAAGTGTCAGTGCTGCATTATTTGTAAGCAATGTCTATAGATGGTGATTGCTCCTGCAAGCTATTGTAAAGGAGCATTCTAATCAAATAAAAATATACCAGCAAGTGTAAAATTACAAGTATAGTTCAAGCATATAAAAGTCAGGTGTTTCTTAACAATCTCCTGAATTAACAAGTAAGATTCTTTTTCAATAAATACTATTATAATAGTCAGATGAGTGCCAGCAATGAAATTCCAAAACCAAGAAATTGTACAATATTTTTTTCCAAGAAAATACTCATGTTCAGGTAAAGAAATTTAGAGTTACAGTAAAGCTACTAAATTATATTTTTTCTTATATTCCCATCTATAAAATAATTAAAGAACCAACTGTTCATAGGAATAAATGAGAGTTAAATAATCCCCTTTAGCAGTTAACTTGTAAAGAGAAGGAAACAGTGACTATTTTCTGAGGTTGATCAGAAAAAATTCATTCCAATAACCAAACCTGAGAGCTTGCCTGCAGACATATCAAGATCACCATTTAAGGCTGACTTTACACAATGCCTGATGCTTCGAAGATGGTCAGAGAATCAACACCCAGGAAAAACATATTTTTCCAAACTGGAAAACAAAATCAAAACACAATTTAAAAAGCCTCCTTCAGCAGTTTGAGAACAACACTTAGTCTTCCCATGGGACCGGCATCCCATAAACTAGTTCAGGATGCCTTCTGGGCAGTGTCTTTCATGACTATTTTTCTCCCTTCCTCTGACAAAAGTTTTTGCTTTACCCAGAAAAAGTTAAAATGATGCCAAGGTAGAAATTGATACGTTAATTGAGGGTTCCCAAATCTTACTGTGTTCCTCTTCTAAAGAACCAGGTTTAATGGGAAAAAAATTTTTTTTTGCCTTTTTGAAAAGTTGGCCTTCAGTTGCACAGTGGGAAAGAAATGATTGTGTTGCATAATTATCAAATGATATTTATTCCTGTATACATTTGACATTCTTTAGCTGTGATTCCTTATCTCTTTTAATTTTTTTTCCTTCTTTTTTTTAAATGTTGGTAATGTTGGTTTATATCATGGTTTTTATTTTGGGAGTATAGGCTCCCCCTTCATGTTTTAGTACCCTTTTTCTAGAAACCTATAAGCCAAATTCAGAGATTGGACATAACCAAGGCAATAAATACATAAATGAATAATGTGTAGATTGGAGTTACTATGTTTCTTTTGGGTCTGAGAATATATCAGAGCGTGGTAAAGAATGCACACTTTTTATTTTAGCTTAGATTTACTGTCTTCAAATTTATAGGTTAAAAAGAGTGAAAGAATTTATTTTAAGTTAGAGGACAAGAAATTAATTAAATGATTAAAGTAAGAGCTAATATTTTTTTAAACTTGAGAAGCTCAGAAGTAAAAATAATGGTAGCATGGAATGCATATTATATAATATTCTCAGTTTTTGTTTTTGGCTTATAGGATTTTTTTTTCCCCTCTGGCGCCTTATTTCCTATAGGCTAAAGAAGTTACTTTTTCTCTGTTAGAACACGATGTTCCTCCCCCTGTAAACTCCCACCCACCCTTTATTAGGGGAATGCCAGTCAGCCTGGATTACTTGGCCAATAAAAGGAAACTGTTTGAGGAGAAGACAAGTAGATGAATTTGTCGAGGAAGGCAGCAGACTAGCGTCTGAAAGACCACGGTCCTGCTGCTTGGCAGAGGGCAGGGGTCTTTATCTAGAATTTCAAGGGAAATGGAGGGATTGGGCAAGGGTCAGCATGTTCCTCCTTGAGACACAAGCTTCTGGTGACTCTGTCTGACACAGCTTGCTTTTACCATGGTCTGGTGGTCAGCAATTCTGATGTTATCTTTGTAGTGAGGCTCTTTTCCCGTGGAATGTAAAAATCACGGTTTATTACGCCTAAAGGGAAAAGAAAGAAAATGGAAAAGACAGAAAGACATAAACTTTGTTGCAGCGTCACCTTTACTAACAAAACAACATGATTTGTAATACAATAAAGCCTCTTAAACTGGAAAGCACCTTGAGGACAAGAACAATATGTCTTTTTAACCTTATATCTATTTCCAGGTGCAAGCTATTTCCACAGTGCCTAGCATAAAATAGCATTCAATAAACATTTTTGAATGAGTGAATACATGAGCTCACATTATTTGTGAGCAGTAAACTCTGAAGATTAAACATACCAAAACCTTGCTGCAATAATGAATATTACAAGCAATTAATTTATATTTAATAATTTAATGGCACAATTAATCATTATTGCAATGCATGCTAATCAATCATAAATGGTAAAGCGTTTACATAAATTAGCATGCTGCAACTGCTCTGGCATAGTCTGGCCCCAGTTTTTTTTAATTACCGGAGAGAAAAGGGCTGGAGAGGGCCATCTAGTAAAGTAGATCCTGATACCCCGTATACTTTTCTGTCTCTAATTTGGGGTAAAAGGAATTTGGACTCTATTTCCCAGCCTCAAACCAGCATCAATAAACAGAGGACTTTGCTTTCTCAATGTGATTTTAGGAGAGGTATAATGGCAACAATTCCAGATATCACCTGTTTCAGGAACATGGGTGACCACACCCAAGAGCTCCTAGACACCTCACTGACTTTTGACTAAGGAGTAGTGAGGGAAGCAGAGTCCTGTGTTCTCTGGAATTATAAAATCACTCATTCCTCCCTGGGTGAGCAACAGATACAAGAAAAATAATGAACAAGAAAAGGCATGGTTTTTGTGTTCCTAAAGCTATGTACATGGCAGAAATTAATCAAATTATCACAGAATAAATGTATAACTGCAATTGTGATACATTTTGCAAATGAGGGTTTCCTATACTCTGTTTATATAGCAATGTTAAGTCCATGAATATTAATTGAAACGGATGTTGAAATTCCAGGAAAAAACCTCCAATAATGTCAATATTATAATAACTACCAGGTCTCCATGTGTATGTTAAGATCATCAAGTCCTTTCTTATGTCATAAAGAACTTTCTTGTTGTTTTTTTCTATAATTCCACTTTCAAATCATTTAATAATTAAAAGTTCTTGGAATAATTGTCCATTTGGTATTTAACTAGATATCATGAAAAACATTCTCTTTCAGAGACTCACTTTACCCCTTATCCCCACCTTTGCTGATACTCAGTATCACAGATGCCTTTTACCCTCTTTCAAATTGAATATAACATATGCTGGGTTTATCTCTTCAAAGAAATCATTTCCCAACAGAAATATCTTGTGTTTGAAATGACCTTGCATTAATGCAAGTACTAAGACATTTACCCACCAGAAATACCACTTGTATTTTTGTTTTGTAGAAAGACTTATTTGACTTATTACTTCCATGACAGTCACAGCCTACTGACAGAAGACAAATGTTTGCTTCTCTTTAGTTTTAGAATACTCTTGAATGTTTATTCCCAGTTACCTACAGTTTCTTGATTAGAGGTAGCCAATCAAATCCTTGGACAGCTATTATTTATCTTCATAGGTGGACTGTTATCGTGGCCAGCCATACAAAAGTACACCCTCTAGTAACATGTTGTATCTTTATTTCTTCTGAAATCTTTTTTTAATACTTGTAGTGCATTTTTAGCAGCTCTTCTGAAGAGAAATAATGAAGGGTTGATCTATTGTAAAATTGGTGCTTTGAGTCACAATTTTATTGCCAGTTCATTAAAGCAATAGTACACTTATTCATGAGGCTCTTTTGGGTTTTTTTTTTTTTTTAATGAAATGAGCAAAGGCATTCATAATGACATATACCGAGGCCTACAGAGATTGGTTTATTTATTCCCCAGGATACTTAGGGGCTGGAGATTAGCCTGTGCCTGTCTTGGCCATGGGACTGCAGCCCTGGCTTTATTCACATGAGCATGTTGATACAGCTCCTGAAGAAGTCTATTACTAAAAACTGAGAGTGGACCCCAAAAGGGAACTGAGAACTCTTTCATCAACCCATCTGTATGGGGGAAATTTTGCAGGTTCATACTCATCCTTGACAAAATTGTATCAAATAGCTGTGCTTCATTCTGGAACACCCCATACCCAAAAGGACAAAAATGTATAAGAGAAAATGCCTGCACTGAAGAGATAAAAATGAAGTTTAAATGTAAACTAGTGCCATGAATCCAGCGAAGTGCCCCAAATTCAGGCAGGTAATGTAATAGCTTTAAAAAAAAAGTTAACTATACCTTTTTTGTATGGATACGTCATCATCCTACTACAGAATAAGCTGGATTCATACCCAGAGAGCAAACTGCAAATGTGTTTGTCCTCCAGGTCCCCAGGAATGCTTTGACTTGTTAAATATTTAAAATCTATTTGGCATTCAGTAGGAAGTCAATATAATTTCTTTAGAAAAATGATGAACTCATTTCATGGGAATGAATAAGCTAACTTGCACATTTCATACAAATGAATCACTGGTCCAATTTTTCAGGAAAATAATAACAAGCACTACAGTAATCTAATAAATGTGCTTATGCATTTCGTAGGGGCTATTCAATTTAAAATAATTGTCCCCACCCTCCAAAGTCATTAAAATGTAGACTATAAATCTATTTTTTAAAAATAGGTTTCTTCACTAGAGGTTGCAAATTGTTGAATAGACAAGGATTGGTAAAATTCCTCAAATCATGTTTTACTTGGGCACAAAATCAGATAAAAGATGTTCGGCCACTAGGTTGGAAACCTAATTCTGCCATTTGACAGCTCTGGGAACTTCTGCAAATGAGCTCCCACAATTTGTACTTCAGTTTTATCATTTAAAAAATGGAATAAAAATAGCACTTCATATTCTTTCAGTCAAGATTAGATTACTTAATACTCAAAAAAATGCTATTATGCTGAACAAAAGGAAACCTCTAATGACAATCTAGCATTAAGACTCTCTTTTAGTACTCAGACCTCTAAACAGGCACAGCTCTGAGGGGCTTTTCTTTCTTGCTCTACCAATTTGTCCTGGCGATATGGATGTTCTGTAATCTAGGCTAAAGAGCCATGGGCTATAAAGGAATTTCTGAAATGGCAACAAAAAAGAATCTATAGTTAAAATATGTACAACTACATTTTCCACCACAGCTATAATTTTAAATCCATCAACACAAGGACACAAAGATCAATTTTGCTCATTATTACGTCCCAACACCCAACACTGTCTGCACATAGTAGTTGTTCACTAAATGTTTACTAAATATTTGTTGAATAAATGAAAGACTGCTTTAATTGGTGGATTTACCTTTTGCTCATAGGGTCCCTTCTTCATGTCCTAAACTACAAAATGTCCCAGAAGGAAGGCTAATTCTGTTAGTGGTTACAATGGTCCTCAAAAAGACCATTATTATTGCAGTTTGGCAGATGATCTGAAGTACATGAGTGAGTAAACAGAAAAAGGAGTTAAAGGATCAGTCAATAAAGTGTCAACTGGGGACTGCAGCAATTGTTCAGGTAAAAAATTGGTGACTGAAAAGTATACAGGAAGAGAGATCTCTTGTATATTTGCTGATTTAACTCAGAGAGAGAAGTGGGTGAAGGAGGAAGAGGGAGAGAAAAAAGAAATTAACTAATAGGTAGAAGACTGAGTATTCTCTTAGTACCTGAGAAACTATGGTTTTTAGCAACTTACTTTTCTTCTTAGGATTTCTTTGCAGCATCATATATCAGTTTGCTTAATCAAAAATATTTCTCCAATATGAAAAAAAAGAGAAATGTAGTTCCATTCCATTACTAATCTGTTCACTAATTCAGCAAACAAGTATTGCTTACATATGCCCACACCTCTAATAGCTGTTGGGATAAACTAGTGAACAAAACAGACGAGAATACATGTGTCATGAAGCATACATCCTAGTGGGAGGAAAACAAACAATATAAATAAGTCAAATAGGTGCTAAAAATTGATTGGTGCAGTGCAGAATTTAAAGAAGAGTAATAAGAAACAGCTCAGGAGAGGCAGAGGCAGGTGATATGAATTTTATTGGGATGGTCAGGGTAAGCTACACTCAGTAGGAAACATCTGAGCAATAGTTTTATTTATTCTTTTTTCCAAAGATTGATTGATTGATTGATTTATGCAAGCACTGGGTACAGTCAGAAGTGTGGGAGGGTGAGAGAATTCACACAGCCAGAGCAGGGAACAGAACAGGCAGACTAACGAAACACTGCTGAGGGGAGCAGCAGGCGCAGCAGGAGAGGTCTGTCGTGCCATGTGGGACCCTCGCTGGCGGCTGGGGATCGAACCTGCACTTCAGAGGCTGCGGGCTGCTGTGCAGCCCAGCGCTCCACCGCTGTGCCTCCAGGGGAGGCCCTGAGCAATAGTTTTAGATGAGAGATCAAGCCGTTACAATATCTGGACAAAGCCATTCTGATGTGTTGAAATTTTTAGCAGAAATCAGCATTAGGATACCAGATCTCACTGTCTGTTTTAAATGTTGATTAAAATGTATTATCTGGGAGAAATAAGCGTGAAGCTCATTGTTTCCTTTTATCAATAATAGCAACTTCAACAAACATTTGCCATTACGAACTGTATTACAAGGTACTGGCCAGATTCTTTATATGTAATTTGTAAACCCTTAGGTGACTTGTGAAGTAGTAATACTTGTGAAATAGTGATAATATACTACTTGTGAAGTAGTATACTGATGTCTGTTTACTAGGTAAGATCTATGAGTCAAAAGGATTAGTTGAAAGTTACAAAAACTTATAAAAATTTAGAAAAAGTAATTTTAAATTAACAAATAAATGAGACAGAAATAAGATGAGTACAATTTAGACTATAATCATTAATCAAAAATTATATATCATTAGCTTCAATTGTAAGTGAAGATTTTTTTCAGTCACACATTTATTTCCACTGTCATTTTGTTTCATCCTGATAAAATTAGGATGTGTTGAACAAGACACACACCTCACACAAAATATAAGGGGTACCAAAAAATCCCAGTAATCAAGATAGATATGTTAATGCTATATAATATTTTAAAAACAAAGTTAATACAAAAATCCTTATGAATAAAACATTAAAATTTAAATAAAGACAAGATCAAACTGCATTACATACTTCACTTCCTGCATCCTAATCACAGATCTGACATTTTAATTATTACTTTCTCCACAAAACCAGAAGATAACTGATAATGTTTACTTGACACCCATCCTAAGGGTACTTTAGTACTTGAAGAAATCTTAAGTTACCTATTGCCCGACTAGTGCTTTGGAGTTAAGTCTTTCTATTTACCCTTAAATTACCCCATGAACTTGACCTCTCAACTTTTTCTGAAACAGATCAGGTTCACAGAGCATGTGCTTGTGCTGAAAAGCAGGGACCTAGTTTACAAATGAACCCAAGACTGCACAGCAGTGCTTACACTCTTCAATCAGTCACACCGGGAATGGTTTGCAAGAAAAGGCCTGTGCTAGTTGGTAATGCCGAAGTCCCTTTAGATACTGACAATAAACTATGTCTTGGTCAATGTTTCTAATAACAAGATATTGCTTTAAATTGCATGTTAGATACAGTATAATACTAAATTGGGTATATTTATTCATTAGCCTCCTCAGGCCTAGCTCTAGGCAAAATTGTAAAGCAGGTTAAGTTTATACTTGACAGACCTCCTCTCTCTCCACAATGCCTGCAGATGCCAGGTCTCCTCAAGCTGCCCTACTGACCTGTCCACCGACCCTGTCAGTCTTCTTGGAAGCACTCCAAATTTGTCCTCATTTTCCATTTTATAAATATGACTACTAGTTTTACAACACCACAGGGTGTCAAATTAGTTAGCTGTGATTAGAAAACAATCACTCCAAAAAAAAATTTGCCCTAAGGTATGTTTCCAATAATATTTTAATGTGTTTTCATGGGCAGAATATTAGCATTTTGACAGAGACTAGGGTTGGGATGGGAATTGCTTGCCTCTGTGGGAGACAAAATTGTATATATGGTGTGCCCTCAGCTGTAAATTAATACTGAGAATATATGAAAATATGCTGATATTTTTAATTATGAATTACAAGTTTTGCTTAAATAATAGCATACAGGAGGTATCATTTTTTGCATTTTCCATTTTCTTGTGAATGCATACTATATTATGAACTATTTTATTCACATAAAAAAAACATAAAGGATAATGAATATCAAGTAGCCATCACAGCTTTAACATCCTCATAGTTTGCCAAGGAGGGAATGAGAGAGGGAGAGAGGACCAAAGATATGTTTAACTTTATAAAACTACCAAACTTCCAGAATGGCTACACTATTTTGCATTCCACCATGAGAGATCCAGTTTCTATATATCCTTCCTCACCAGTATTTGGTACTACCAGTATGAAGTGTCTATCCAACCCTTTTGCTCATTTTTAAATCAGATTGCTTTTTCATTGTCGAATGTTGAGAATCTTTATATATTGTGGATACAAGTCCTTTTTCAGATTGAATTTGTAAATATTTTTCCCAGCCTGGCATTTATTTCTGTTCTCTTAAAGTGTCTTTTAGAGAACAAAGTTTTTAGTTTGGATTAAATGCTACTTACGAAGTTTTCCTTTCATGGATAGATGTTTTGGTGACCTGTGTAAGAACTCTGCCTCACCCCAGATCACAAATTCTCCCTGATGTTTTAAAATTTAAGACTTCCACTTATTTCTGTGATAAAGTGTTCAGTCTTTGCCATTAATTATGATGTTTGCTATAGGTTTTTTGAGATGCCCTTTTCTATATTAAGGAATAACTGGAAAGTATTCCATCCTCTTCTATTCTGAAATGTTTGGTAGAATTCACAAGTGAAACCATCGGGGTCTTAAGAATTCTTTTTCAGAAGAATTTAACTATAAATTTAATTCTGTTAATAGTTATAGAGCTATTCAAGTTATCTATTTCACCCTGCATGAGTTTAGGCAGTCTGGATCTTTGAGCAGTAAGTTCATTTTATCTAGTTGTCCAATTTATATAGAGACTTGTAATATTCCTTTCTCTTATTATTTGCAAGGTGTATAGTGTTATTACTGTTCCATTCTTTATTCAGCTCTCAAAAAAAAAGTTTAAAAAATTTCATACAGTAGAAGCTTTCTTTGAGAACTATTTTTTTTTAAAGATTTATTTATTTATACAAGCACTGGCTGCAGTCAGAAGCGCAGGAGGATGAGAGAATTCACCAGAGTCAGAGTGGGGAACAGAACAGACAGACCGACGAAATACACTGCTGAGGGGAGCAGCCCGGCGGCAGGAGAGGTCTGCACGCCATGTGGGACCCTCGACCCAGTGCTCAACCGCTGCGCCACCAGGGGAGACCCTCTTTGAGAACTATTTTATGAATAGATTCAATGTAGAAAACCAAAAGGGGACCCTGTGGTTGAAGGTGGAAGTTGACTTAGGACCACCAGGGCTCCTAGAGCTAGAAGGCCACTCACCTAGACTGTTATGTATGATGAGAGCAAGGTGCCATGGTGCTTAAGCCTCTGGCTCTGGGTTCAGAAAGAATGAGGTGGGATTGTGTCAGACTTATCCCCAGGTTAGCTGGTCTGGGGTGGGCGGCGGGGGGGGCGGAGGTGGGGGTTGCGGTCCATATATCTTGGGCACTGCTCCATTTTACCTGGATACCATCTGCCTTACCCTCCTGTCTGGCCATAAGTAATGGCCTGTCACTCATAGTGTAGAAAATTTATCTTCATCATCTTACATTTAGTAACTTTAATCTTTAAAGATACGAGTTACAAGAGTAAAACCTTCTTTTTGCCCTTATAAAATGCATAATCTATTTTTTTCTATATCAACAAAAGAAGAATGTTCATATTAAGATCATGGTGTAGGAACCGCAGCAGGACTATACCTTTAACTCCAATGCAGAGAATGGCAGGAGGAAAGATTCATATTGAAATTACCAAAAGGACCTCCTCATAAATGTAAGCGATCACTTCCAAAGGGTTTTTGACCATGTGCAAGGTGTTCTTGCCAAACAGCAGGAATTCACAGTGGATGAGTTGCTCCCAAAAGCCATTCTTGGGCTGAATGATGAGTCAGCAATACTAGGTCCATGTGTGGACATCCTGCAGGGACCAGGCCTGGTGCTTCATAAGGTAGGCAAGGCAAAGGGCAGCCTAGTGGCTCACATTCACAATGCAGTTGCGGCAGCATGTAGCCGCGCTTCACCTCCATGCTGTGCATGAGGGAATGGGTCAGCCTCATGCACCAGCACATACTGGATGTTGTACAAGATGTTCACCACCTCCACTGAAACTTTGGTGACCATGGTGATCTGGTTGCTGAGGGCATGAGCTTGTTGCTGGAGGCCACCCTGTTGCTGATTTATAGGCTGCCAGTGATCTGTGAGAGGCCGCTGAACTTGTGCTGCCAGGGGAGAGAGCACAGGGGTTGATGTGCTCAGGCTGGGGAGCCAATGAGGCATAAAGACTGCATCTGTGCTAGATTGCACCCATGGAAAACTGGTTCGATTATCAGAGCTACGTAATAGCACGATATATGGAGTTAACATTTCCCATTTACACATGGGGAAAATAAGAAAGGTAGGGGCAAAGGACTCGCCTAGAGTCACGAACCAAGGTCTAAAACTCAGTGTTTCTGGTCTTGTCATGTGTGCATAAAGTCAGCAAATACAGCAGGGCATTCATTCAGTTAGTAACAGGGAACACATTACAGAGCTTGAGGTTATAAACAGGGAACACATTACAGAGCTTGAGAGGAGCAAGATGCCAAGCCAAATCCAGGGTGTGAGGCAAGTAGTTCGTGGGGAGACGGCTTAAAATGGGTTTTTTAGCCCCTTCAGTATCGAGATCCCAACAGTCTCACCTCTCTGGTGCATGTAGGAGAGACGGCAAGTTCATTCTAGAATAACCTTCTCTCAGGGTCTTGAGGAAAGAAAAGACTGGTCACAATCCAGAGCCATGTTCCCTAAGGGGCCCACTGCTCTGGTTTCCATGGCAATAGCCCCACATTTTAAAAAAAACAGAATTTGTCTATGTGCCTTGAGCCTGCCCCACCCTATGTTCCTGCTTACCTGCCTCCTGCCTGTCACACTTAGGTTTTTAAAAATTGATCCATTTGGATTCATGTACTCTTCTTCCTCTTAATTTAAACTGTTGTTGTTTATTCTCATTAAAATCAATGTTGCAGTGTTTGGGGGGTAAGATTAACTTACATTATTATTAATATTTTGGAAGCATGAAATCCCCCTTATTCCCCTATCCCCAGGTAATGTACTCCTCACCAAATCATAACATAGTCCACTGTGCTCCCTTCCCCCTTCATTCTGACCCCTTGCCTACCCCTCCCCCCTGGGTGATTCAGTTCTCTTGTCAGCTTTCAAGGATTAGTTTCAAACTGTCTTTATCTGACCCTTTGTTTTGTTTCCCTGTATTCCACATGTTAGTGACACCATCTGACATTTGTCTTTCTCCTTCTGATATATTTCACTGAGCATTATCCCTTCCAATTCTATCCATGTTGCTGAAAATGATGTGAGTTTATCTTTTTTGGACACTGAATAATACTGCGGGGGGGGGGGAGGTGTGGGTGTGTGGGTAGGTGGGTGTATATGCCATATCTCTTGATCTACTCATCTGTTTTGGGCACTTAGTTTGGTTATTATAAATAGCACTGCAATAGACTTGGGAGTTTCCTTTCAAGTTAGTATTTTTGAATTTGGGGGGTTGATGCCTAGGAGTGGAATTACTGGGTCATACGCAGATCCATTTATAAACTTTGAGACACTTGCATATGGCTGGACCAGTTTGCATTCCCACTAACAGTAGGAGGGTTCTGTTTTCTCCATCCTTGCCAATACTCGTTCCTGATCTTTTCCATATAGGTTTTGATGTTTCTGATCTTTTCTCACATGTGTGGGGTAGTATCTCATTGTGGTTTTGATTTGCATTTCCCTGATGATTACTCATGATGAATATTTTTTTTCATTACCTGTTTATCATTTGTATGTCTTTTAGAGAAGTGCCTGTTTAGCTCTCCTGTCTATTATTTTGATTGGCTTATTTGTTTTCTTATTGTTGAGTTGTATAATGTTGCAATTACAAAAAATTGTGTATCTCCACGTACATATGTGTGAATATTTCTCTACAGTCAATAATTAAAAGTAAAAATGCTGGGTTAAAGTGCATGAGCATTTTTTACTATTCTAGAAATTCCAAATTGCTGTCCACAATACTTTATATTCTAACCTGTGAATGATGACAGTTACTGTATCTCCATATCATCACTAACAGCTGATTTTTAGACATTTTAATTTTTGCCAATCTAAAGTATGTGGAAGGGTACTTAATAGTTGTTTTAATTTGCATTTTCCTAAGAACTTATAAATTAAAATTTCTGTTAATTGCCTGTTCTGTTAATTGCCTGTTTATATCATGTTCTATAGTCTTTAATGACAAAAGTGTTTTGAAGTTCTAATGAAAACGTCTAGTGATTACCCTTCAATTAAGAAGGAACATCTTCTTATGAGGCTTCTCCCAGTACCCTTTAAATAAATCTAGTGCTGCTTTCTTTGCCTATATCAAAAATTAATTTTAATGGACTCAGTCGCCATACATTGTATCTTCAGATTATGATTAAGCATATAACACAAGCTTCAGCCTTCCTGGGTTCATATCCTCCTTTATCTCTTCTTATATGTGACTTCTGATGAAAACTTAATTTCTCAGTGGTTCCATTTCCTAATCTTATAATGAGTTAATAATAATCACTGCAATCCCCACACCCTAATAAGATAGAAATAGTATATCATAAATGTAGTTGATGCAGTTAGAATGGTGCCTGGTACATGGAATTAGTAGTAGTAGTAGTAGTAGTAGTAGTAGTAGTAGTAGTAGTAGTAGTAGTAGTCGTAGTAGTAGTAGAAATAACGTATTAAGCCACATCTTAAGCACTTTGGCTTTGAGAAAAATACTTTAGTAATCACATTTTGGTTTATGTAATTTGTTTCTTTCTGCATGGCAGATGGTTATTTTTTAAGTCATTAAGTTTTTCCTCATCTTCATAGCTTTTTATTGCCTATTTTTCTCTGATTAAGCTATTTTCATTCTTCATTTCAGAGAAATTTTCTCTCTACTTACATATATGTCCCTATAAACCTTAGTGAATGCCATGGAGATGCTTTGAAAGTTTTCAGTGAAAGATCTTATAAAAATGGCATTGGTTTTTATTTCACATGACTCAAGATGAATCCCTAGATGTAAAATCATAGCCTTTTCCAAAATCTTAGCAAGAAATGACAATCTTAGAATATGGTTATAACTGGAAATGTCATTTGATTGCAATGCTACAAAATAGTATCTTTGACCCCAGTATTAAAAGCTAGGTTAAAAGTTTCAAAACCTAGAGACATCCCTTGCAATTGACTGTGAAGCCTCCTAAAGTACTAAAAATTAGGGGATCAGAATAGAAAATAATAGGAGCACCACAGTTTAGTTGATATCTAAAAGCACTAAAAATTAATCACAAAACTGAAAACAGGGCAAATGCAAACACATTTTTAAAATAGTTTCTAACATTTCTTCCCTATTACCTATTCATAGCTCTTGTGTGTGTATTAAGAGAAAATACATGGAGTGATTAAGACGATGGACCTTGTCATCACCCTTTACGTCCTCTTAATTTAAACATTATATTTAGAAACTATTGCTTTTATAATCTGTCCTGCACACATTCTACATTTTAAGGTTGTAGTTATAGCTTAATGAACGCTTTCTAATTTTTATGTAAAAGAGTTCTTGAATTTGTTGTCAAGGTAAAAATAACTTTAGAATTGAAACAGAGTACACTGTTTAATAATATTGAGTAGTTCTTGTTGAACAGAACTACTATTGGAGAGAAGAGAACCATTAGTAAAAAGAGATCCAACTACAGGAGAGGCAGTGCAGAAGCAAAGGCTCAGAAATGTCATAGAATGTCTATCTTTATGAAAGATACAAAAAGAAGTGTCAGTGGTTTTTTAATCTATATTTTTACATATATGCTCTGTAAGTTTTTTTATTGAACCTGGTATAATAACTATTTTTCATATACACATGCTTTGTATAAACTACTTCATTCTCTGCAAATGCAGCAGAGTATTCTGATGTATAATTGAACGTTACTGCATTTATTCCTCTACCAGTAGACATTTCGATTGTCTCTATTTTTTTTCTTATTGCAAAGCATGGATAATGTTACACAAAAAATATTTGTGTACTTAAGCAAGGATTAGTAGATAATATCTTATAAGAATATTTGCTTGAAGGGCAATTTCTTGATTAGGAGATTATTTTTTAAGTGTGCATAGATTCTACAAATGAAACCCCCAAATATATTGTACTAACTTGTATTGCTACCAGCAGTGTATGAGAGAATAAACTGTCCTTCACGAAATGTCCACATTTGAAGTAATCAGTCTGAGGTTGTGCCAACCTGATAAATAAAATAGTAATCAATTGTACTTTTGATTTGTATTCTGACCTCTAATGAGGTTAGTAATTTTATATGGCTAATGCATAATAATTTTTACATAGTATATCATGTATGTATATTATATATATGAACGTTATTTACTGAATATTTTATCATAGAAATTTCCAGATTTTTATGTAATCAAATATGCAAATAGCTTTTAGGTTGTGTAATTAATAGCAAGACCTTCACCTTAGACATCCCATCCTCTAAAATATTTTCTTCCCAGAGCAGTTTGCAGAGTTATTTACTTTCTTTAATATATCGTCTTCTTTAATATATCATCTTGTTGCTATTGTTTGCTTGCTTTCTGTGACAAATGCAGTTACAATGAATAATTTCATGCTCTTTCCCAAGTTAGTCTTTGGTTTCGTACTTACATAAGACATTTTCAATGACTATAAATCCTACCTGTTTACTTCAAGTATATTTAATATACTAATTTATAAAACCTTAAGCCTTTTCCTTCAGACAGTAGTTTTAAAAATATCTCAGACTTCCTCAAACTTCTTTGCCCATAATTGTTAACCATTTGTATTCAAACTGTGAGATCTTATGCCTGATGTCTTTGCTGAACAGTAACCCGGCAGTCTGGAATTAACCTCCAGGCCTTTACAGAGCTCTGACCTGTTAAGTGAAGACAGATTACATTTATTTCCTACATTAAAATCATAATTTTCTATCTGGTTTTATCTACCTGATCATTTTTTCCCTTCTAAGTACATTTAACTGCATTATTGGAAAGAATACTTGAAAAAATACTTTGTGTGGGACAGATTGTAAAAATAATAATTTCTAAATATAATGTTTAGATTATGAGGAGGTAAAGGGTGATGATAAGATCTGTTGTCTTATTCACTCTGGGTAGTTTCTCTTAACAGACACACATAAGCTATGAATAGGTAATATTTGAATATGTTAGAAAGCATGAGCTCAAATCCAGTCAATTCTAATACTTGGTGATTTGATGAGATCCTTCGGTCACCCTAGACCTTGCTTCCTCTTCAGTTTTGGTTAGGCATAAATATTTAGAGAATTTTCTGGTTCGTACACCTTTTTCCCACCTGAGCAATATGTTATTGTGGGTATTGTTTCGACAAAGATGACATTTGAGTTCATCTCTTTCGCTTTCAGTTGTCGTACTTATATTTTGTGCTATCTGTTATGTTAAAAATCCTGTCTCTTCCCTCAAATTATCTTTAAGATTTCCCTGCTAATCTCTCATCTAAATTTTTTAAGGGAAAAACTTCAAAAACTGTTACTGGAAGTTTCTATTATTACTTTGCCATAATCAAACTTAAATAAGTCCATTGCTGAATTTGATTTTTATTATTCTATGCACATTTTTCTAACCTAACTCCCTTACTACCTTATAAAGGAGAAGAGTTATTCTCTTTTTTCCCTTGTTAGAATTCTGAAAACTCTTATGATGTTCATTAAATCTGCTCATAGGTATCACATCATTTGTCTCTTTTTCCTTATAGCCCCCTTTGAATTTTGAAACCTTAATATAAACAACACACACTAACTTCCAGCTTCTGACAGATTCCTCTGAAGTATACAGGATACCCCTACTCCCCGGTAAAAGAAAATAAACACCACAAAATAAAACATACAAATGAGAAAGCAAGCATAACAAAAAAAGAGGATCATAAATTGGCATTCATGTTAATAAAGTACATATCTGCCCCCATAATTTCTCAGCTTGCCAGCACTATCAATGCTGCTATAAGAGAGCTTGTCAAGCAAGTCCTAAGTGAATCTTGCTATAATTTGGGTGACTTAGAAGCTCCCTGTAATGAATAAGCATATTTGTTCTTCTTTTCTAATCTATTCTTGTAAGGACATCCCATTGGTCTGGAGGATCTTGTAGGTAGTTGATTCAGCATTTTACATCCATCCCAACCTGCCATCTGCATTATGACTTAAAATCTCTAAAATTTTTTCAGAGCAATACCAGATAATGTCATCTCAAACTTAATGTACCTAAGAGTCATCTGAAAAGCTTGTGGAAGTGCAGATTCTAATTCAGAGGGTAAAGGATGTACCTAAGACTCTGCATTTGTAAAGAAATTCCCAGGAGATGCTGAAACTGCAGTGCTGTGGACCACATTCTGAGTTCCAGTTTTCAGATTCCTTTTTTACATAAGAGAAACTGCAGGATAGTTCCAATTATGAAAACAATTACAATGACCAAAAATGGTGACTATAAAATAGTTCACATTTATATGGCATTTCAAGTTGACAGAGCACTTTGACATTTGTTAACTCCTTCTGATATTCACAATAACCCCCTGATGAAGGCAGGGCATTAATTATTCAGAGCAGAAATTGAAGGAATGTTAACTCTCTTGCTCAATGTCACACAACTAATAAGTTGCAAGGTGATCTGTGAGGTTAACTCAGACAGTATAACAAAATGACTTAAGAGCACAGGCTTTGGATATTGTCTATCCTTTGACTATTGTCTCCTTCACATTTTAATTATGTGACATTGTACAGGTTACTTAACCTCTCAATTTTTGTTCCCTCATTTATAATCTGGACATGCTTACTTCATACACTTTTTAGGTTTAATAAGCTCTAAAACATGTAGTATAAATGGCTGTCACATGGTAATCACTAAATAAATGGCAATGGCTGCTGTTGTTTTGTGATCGTCCTTATTATCCCAGAATTTTGCTGAATTTCTGTAGATACCTTATATCCTCGTAAAATCTTAGTGCCCACCAGCAAGAAATATCTAACTTCCCTGAAGCACTTGACCATCTTGGGCTCTACATTAAAAATATGACAAGATTAAACACTTGGAGTGAATCTTTTTTTTTTCAGAGTCTCTATTTAGCTGAATCTGTGGGAGGATTAACAGAGTGACTGCCTATTGATGTTTTGTTATGTAGATAGAGAATTTCTCCTGCAGAGTTTCTACGAGGGCTCCTTTCACAAGCCCACAAATCCATGCACATTTTCTTGAAGTATAAAAGTTATTTTTTTATTTATCTTAGGATGCTGGTGAACGTACTTGGCTAAGCATCAGATGATTTTGCCACTTATGTTTTCTGTAAAAGTAATTGAATAGTGCCACTAGAAAAGCTGAAAAATGACATCTTTGTCAGTGACAGATAAGTGAGACAAAAATAAGATAACACTGTACCATATTGATATGACTTATGAATTTGTCTCAATAATCATTAGATATATATTTTTGCCTTTTACAAATACATCCAGGTAAGGGCAGCACCATCTTTTAAAATGTCTTAACAAATAAAAATATTCATTTTTTTCCCTTGGATTAGTTTTTCATCTAGTGGAATAAAAGAATGTAATCTTTTTCTTATTTAAAATCTGTCTTTCTCTAACATGTAAGTTCTGTGGTTGGAAAGTTGATAGTTCTTGCTATTTTGACTTCTAATCATTTTTCACCTAACCTGATCACTATCACATGAGTTTTAGTGCTATAACATCTTTCAGAAATCTCAGGTATGCAAGAAAAATAAAACTATAGAGCAAAGATCAATGTTTAAGGTAAATTGTAGGGTGAGAAGCATAAGTCTATGTTTTCAAAGTCCATAAGGTGAACAATTGGTTAGTTCAGCCAGTCACTCAATTGCTATTTTGCTTGAATATCTGATTAACTCATTATGAGCAACTGACGTATTGGTAAAAGATGGGACTTAAGGGCAGCATTTCTTTCTATTTTAGGCTGGACTCCTAGATCAGCATAACAGAATATTCTCATTTTGCAATAAAAAGTAATAAGGAATATGCATTATATAACAGAAAAGAGAGCTAATATATTAAACAAAGGTAAGAAATTATTTATATCCATCCACCAAACAAGATGCATTAGAAAATAAATTTGACATCAGACAAAACTTAGTAATGATATTTAACCATTAAAAAATTAATTTTACTGTAGTCTACTTGAAATCATATTTCAATAGTATATAAATACTTTGTTTCTACATGTAGAAAGACTGTAAGAAAACACACCAAAATTTTAATTATATTGTGACTTTGAGATGATTTTCATTTCTGAATACATTTTATATATTTTTATAAAATGTTCATAAAGTTTATCAATTACATTGATAATCAAACATATGATAAACACTTTAAAATTGAAATTAAATATAAGCAGGAGTCAATATTTTATACTTTAAAAAAAGCATATATGATTTTTTGAGTCATATCAAATTGAGTTAAAATTTTATTCTTCCATTTAGACAGTCTAGGCGAGGATGTGCTATAATAGCAAGTGGCCCCAATATTCTCATTGGAGTAGCAAAAATAAATCAAATAAGTTTATTTATCACTCATGCAAAGATTGCTATTGCTGTAATCCTTAGGGTGGCTCAGAACATCCAGGGTAATTTGCTTCTATGACTCTGCTTTCCACATTCGGTAGGACTTGAGAAAAGGCTTCAGAGTCGAGCTTCAGCAATGAGGCACATCACTTCAAAAGTGGCACCCATCATTTTAGTTCCCATTTCACTGTCACAACACTTGAAAAGTGTAGCCTTCCTTGTCCTGGAAGAGGAGGAGAGACAGATGAAGTCATAGCTTCCTGCATGCCAGTGAGCTATGGACCTCTCACACTTATTTCCTTAATAGTCTTACTTGAGTATTTAAACTGCAAAACATTTGTAAAATCACACTGTAGTGCCTGGCATGGCGTAAGTTGTTAGTAAATGTTCACTGTATGTGCCTCTTGCCTATAGCTAGAACCAAATATATAAAATATATTCTAAGTCATCTATATTGGAGGATCACTATGCATTCTGCCTGTGAGCTATGAACTACACAATATCTATACTGTCTGTGCCCAGGTTTAAGAACAGAATTTTTTACATTGTATTATACCTTCTAGTCTAGGATATTCAGTGGCTTTATATGAATCAGTAATATTTTCTCAAAGCTCAATATGTTTTTCTACAAACTAAGATAGCTAACAATTTACCACACCACCGCTTTATCAGCCCAAGACAACAATTTCGTTTTACTGAACAGCACCAAGTTTATATGACTCATTGGCTTAGGTCTCCTTCCTCCCCATGGAAACGTGATGTGATGCAAAATTAACAATTCTTTTGCATCAGACAAATACACACTGAAATTTTATTTCTGTCACCTATGTCCCATGAGATCTCAGGAAACCGACCTAGCCTCACTGAACTTCAATTTCCTTACTCATAAGAAAAATTGGGATGAAAATATTTACTGTAGCAGATGTTTTTGATCAGCCGCATCACACCTTTAAGGACCACCCTCCATTTCAGTCTCAATTTTGGTGAGCAGCTCATAGAGCTGTTGGTGTTTGCCACATGGGTGCTTCTCTCTGCGTATCTGCTTTGGGGCTTTCTCCCCTTATGCTTACTCAGCTCACATAAGTGCTCAGTTAAAGTGGAGGGGAGTTAATACCTGCTTGGGTAGAAACCATCCTGGTAGAATCATGCATATATTGCCCACAGCAGAATCTACAAAAACAGACGTCTAATGCACTTATCCTTTCTCCTTTTTTAACCTTCCTGCCTGTAGGGCAAATGGCTTTCAGGCTTTTCTGCCCTCCCACCATTAGGCTTGCCCTGCCTGGTGGAGCACCTACAGTTGGTACATTGTTGTAAGCTCTCTTGTTTACTTCTGTGGGCCATGGGAGGAGTATTGAGATAGTCACAGAGAGAAGCAGGAGAAGAAGCAGGAGAGAGAAGGGGAGAGAAGGGGAGAGAGAAGCCCAGAGTGAAGACTTGCTGGGGGCTTGGAGCCCTCCTGGCCCCACCCACCCTGGCACCCTTGTCTGCAGTGTGCCTGTTTGCCACACTACATGTAAAGCTCAATAAAAGCCTGAGAAAGCCACTGAGGGCTCCAGGACTCTCCTTTACCGGGTCTGCTCAGATCATAGATACCCTGTTCTGTGCCCTTCCTGCCCCTACACCGCCTCAGTTCTATGCCTGTGGATCACAACTCATATAAACAGCCTACACTCAAGTCCTTGTCTCACCTTCTGCTTTGAGACAACCCGAATTTAGACAGTAGCAAATTTTAGAAAATGCCTATAATGTTTTTACACTTTGTAATTTGAAGGCATTTTATATTTCATGGGTGTTGGGGGTATTTCACATTTTCTTTGGTGGCAATTAACCTTATTAATAAGTTCACACATTTGGTGTGGTATATTAATGTTTTATATGATCACTGGTCATATAATTCCTTGTCATGAAGCCAGGTAAGTCAGCATAGTGGAAGGTAAGAATATTTCTGAAATTCATTCCTGTAACAAGACAACTAGAAATAAGCTCATTATATATACTCACAAGTGACTGTGAACCTCATACATATTACTCATACACCCAAGCTACATGTACTCCCAACTCAGCTGCCTTTAACTAGGTCCTCAAGTTGCTCCTGGGGCCTCCAAAATTATTCAACCCAAGCAAAGTGTAGCAGAGAGGATTTCAGGATGGAGAATGAGCATAGTGTAATTTAACTTGAAGTTACATTATCTTATTTTAGAAGATTTAACAAAAAGGTAAGGTTATGTGAACACATCGCAAAAGAAAAGTATTCTCAGGACCTTGGAAAAGATCAGTGCAAGTTAGAGACCCTGAAGCTTGAGCTTCATTAGCTTCATAATAATGCCACCCCAGGTCATGTCTATTAATAAATTACTATTAGATGACAGAGGGAGTAAGAGAAAAGAAGGAGTGAAGAAGAGCCTATCTTCTTATGAGGCCATTTTGCATTCCATGTGAAAAATATAGGCTGGAGTTATGGAAAGCCTTTTATTTTTCCTCTCAATTATTAAAATCTTAATTTAAAAATGCATGAAGAACTTTCTTTTATGAGTAAAGAAAAAAGATAAGGTTTTAAAATTTAAGCATGTACTTATTCTGGGGAATGAATTGGAAATGAACAAGAGGAAGAGTAAAACTCCATTCATTTGGCACTTGTGATTTTTCATATATGGTGTGCAGCTAAAGAAAGAATTTGACAAAGAATTTCAGGAGAGAAATGAAATTTAAAATGACAAAATCTTTTCAAACATTTTAATGCAATTGATATACTAATTACAATTTTATCTCTAAGTATCGTGTAAGATCCACTCTTTAGTACTACTTTTGTTGCCTCACGGCTTGTAAAGCACGGCTTGCGTTCACAGAAATAAAATGTTCGTTCCTTCCATGAATTGGGGGGGTGGGATGTGTATGTATATGTACTTTGGATTGGTTTTTTCTCTAATTACCCTGCATTTGTGAGATTTTACTGAATGTTTGTCACTGTGTGGTTAGATTACATATCTTTAAGGCTGATTATACCTTTGCCTCATGTACAGTCCTAAAACTAAATCATAAGAAAACAAGACAGAAAATTAAAAGGAAAGGAATCATTACGTTCTAGTCTAGAAATAATAAAGAACATTATCCATTTTGTAAAATAATCTTTTTATTTAATAGAAGCTGTCAAATTTTCATCCCTCAATTTTTATTGTCTTCTTGGCGGTTACAGAAGAATTTTTTTAAAGAAACAATTTCCCAGAAAAAAATTATACAAAGCTAATATATCGAGTTACCAAAAGAAAAAGTACAGCACTTTTTAGCATTGAGTTCACTGGGAAATAGTGGAATAGTTAGCTAACTGGAGATACAGAAATAGTATATGAGAGGAACATTTGTTGAGAAACTCACTATTGTACTCTCCTCAATATTGTAGAAAGTTTGAAAGAGGACCGGTTCCCCACCCGTGGTCTGTGTCTGTCATTCTAAGTGCTACCTATTAATATTACAGGATCTTAGGAGCCGGTCATGTTTCACTTCCTCAGACCCCTCAGGGATAAGAGGCCTGGAGAAGGTAAGAAGGTAAGATAAGAGGTGTGGAGAAGGCAGAAGTCAAGTCTGCAACCAGAGAGAATGAGGATGAAAGGGAAGGGGAGTGGGTCTTGAGGAGCAGGTGATGTTTCAACAGGCAGCAGAAACAGGTGTCTCCTTCAGAGTAGGGGCAGCCCATTGGTTAGGAGGACCCGAGCAAACGAGTGCTGCAACAGAAATCCCAGAGTCCTCTGGTTTTAGCGTGGCAAGCATTGGGACTACCTGTTCTCAGGCACCCTCTGAGCATCCCCTGCTTCATAATAAATTGAAGTTTTTTAGTGCAGAAAGCTGTCCCCATGTTTTTATGGAAAGATCATTGACACTATTTTTCCTGTGAGGACTCATTTTTGTCTCATTCTCTAGCTTGGCAAACAGATGCATGTTAGACTTCTAGTGTATGGTTTTGTGACACTAGTTCTAGTTTCCAAAGTGTTAAGCAATATGATAATAGCAGGCATGATCAAAACAATTGCAATAGCATAACCTGTATGAAAGTATCCACTTTCTAACTTACCATGGCCTTATTCTAGTCCTATGACATGTAGTGTTTCGGTGAAATGAAAAAATGGTAGCAAGTTGATGGGTTCAATCAGAACAAGGTCCATACAAACCTCAGCTTCAGCATTTCATTGAGCTCAATGAGTTGTCATATGACCTTGTGAATTTCATTCCCCAAACTAAACAGATCCCTGAAATTCTTAAGTAAATCTGTCTTGCCACTGAAAATCTCTTTTTTCTTGCATTGGATATTTGATTAGGTATTGTAATCTTACATTATTCCAAACAAAATGTATTTCTGAATACTAATCTACTTAAAATGAGATACCTAATGCCTTCCAAAAGAAAACTATCGGAGTTTGTACTCTTTGACCAACTTCTGCCCATTTCCTCTGCTCCCTAGTCTCAGGTAACTACCATTCACCATTCAAGTAACTGTCACTATAAGCTCAACTATTTTAGATTCCATGTATTCCATTCCATAGAGGATTTGTTTTCTCTGTCTGGTTTATCTCACTTAGCATAATGACCTAAAGCTCCATTCATCTTATAGCAACTGGCAGGTAGTTCTTCTGTCTCATGTGAGTAATATGTATGTGTGTGTGTACACACACATTATATATATATAATATAGGTAATAATTCATATGACACTTCAGTTACAAAATGAATAATTGGAGAAGCTAATGTACAGCATGGTGATTATAGTTGATAATATATTATATGCTTAGTTAATAATATATGCTAGAAGTTACCAAGAAATTAGATCTTAAATGTTCTCATCACAAAAACAAAAATGGTAATTGTAGGTTATGATGAGGTGTTAGCTAAAACTGTGGTGGTAATCATCTTGCTATATGGAAGTGTATCAAATCAATAGTATTTGCAACTAAACTTACACAATGTATATGCCTATGATATCTCAATAAAGTTATGGGGGCAGGACAGGAAAAAATAAGATGGAAATATCCATCACCCTGAATTTTCCTGTTTCCTTTAGGATGGCAAATAATTTGGAATAATTGACTACATACACCTTAGTCTCACTTTAGTTTAATTAATTACTGTCTCACTTTAGTTTAATTATTGTCAGGGTCAAAAACATTTTGTGACAGGGAACAACTATTGTCCTTGATTTGTGTTCATGGGTCTGCAGCTTACATACAAGTCTAGCTGATAGTCTAGAGTGGAGTCAGATACTATTTGGGATAACAGAGGCTCATTTCTCTAATCTGTGACGTAGACACAAAATATCTTAGTTGATGTCTTCATCAGAATTTTGTCATGACATCTCAGATTTGAACATAATATCTTTCCCAGAATCTGTACCATCTTTTTAAATATTAGAGTGAATACCAACACTCCTTAGAAACACAGTAGTCAGCCTAGATTTGTTCCCTCTCCTCTCCATCATTCTTGCTCCAGTTCATCTCATCTGCTCCTCCTGCCCCTGCCACACCACTCCCGCCCTAATTTTTGTCCTAATCATTTCCTACTTGAAGTAAGGATACATAGCATTTCTGATCACTCTCTGTCATAGACTCTGTTTTTCCCAGCCCACCAATGTATGCCTTATGCAACTGTACAAATTATTATTTTAAATAGTAAGTCTGATCATGACTTCTCATTTCTTCAAATGGCCTTCCTTAAACAGCAAGTTCAAGGGGTGTTGTGACCTGGTCTATGCAGACTGGCCAGTTTCATCCGTTAGCTTTCTTTTCTCGTGACTCTATCATCTACTGAGCCTTATGCTGCAGACATCCTCTTGCTTTTCATTCACTGAACTGGCTGGTTTTTTGTTTTTGTTTTTTTTTTTTCATCCTTTGCCTCTGTATATGATGCTTCAGTTTTGGGTTGTTTTGTTTTTGTCTACACCTGTAACACCTACCTGGGTAAGTCACAGCTCTCAAGTCAGAGCTCACTTGTGCTTGGAAGATTTTCCAGACACAAACTTAACTGTTTTAAGAACACTCTCCTATGCGTTTCCATAGTATCCAAAACATTTATCATGCTGTATTGTAGTAATCTCTTTGTCTGGATTGGAGTTTTAAGTACTCAGACTATAAATTGGGATGTTTACATGATCTCTCCATTCTATTTGACAGACTTCTTGTTAGAAGTGCTTTCTCTTCTTCTTCTCTTAGAAGACTCTCAGTTCCTCACCACTTACTGTACTGTCTACTTTTCTCCCTTTTCCCCTTATACCAGTCTTAACCAGTGTAAAACTGTACTACTAGTTTGAATCTATATATTTCTGATTAAAGCCTAAGTTGGTAACTTCATTGACATTGTATTTCTACTCTTGACACTAAATCAAGAAGGGAAAAATTTGGAACTATCAATGACCATATGGGTGGGGAAGAGAGTATGGCAGAGAATATAAAAACAGAAAGACTAAATTTCCAGATATAAAATACTGCCACAGATTTAATACTCAACCAGAAATCTAAATATTTAACCTTATTCTTACATTGAAGAAAACAATGCCCATTTTTTAAAAGAAATTAACCTTAGGCTGTAGAGCATCCTAAATGTTTAAAATAAATTAGGAATGAACTATAAGTACAGTTATTACATGATTATAGCTTATGAATTAAATACAGTATGTTCTGAAGTTAATAGATTTCAGCTTAGAATAAAGATGTTTCTGTTAAAGGGACTTGTTTTCATTGTTTTTTATGATCATCAAGTAGCCACTTTATTGGTTGCCAAAAATGAGATAGCTACTGTTTCAAATATTAGCACTTTTGTTCTGATACATGGTCTTTGTTTCCAGTCAGTCACCTGCAATATTAAAAGTGATGTGATCAACCTGCTTTCCATTTAATGAAGCATTTCTAGGAAGTGATTTCTTTCTTTTATAATAACAACTACATTCTGTATTCAAATATCATGCCATTCTTGCCAGGACAAAAGCTTTATGGATTTTTAATATTTCCATATAACCATTCCAACTAACATCATTCACTAAAATATTTTCAAAGATGGGAACTCATATCTATATCTAAAGAACTTCACTGGAAATCTCTGTCTCCCAGCCAAGGAGTAAAGAATGCATTGTGCTTCCAAGAACCTTACTTTGTATAATCTAATTAGGAAACAGATACATTTACATTTGAAATTTTGCCTTATACTAAATGAAATTAAAATGAGAATGGAAATTATAAAATAAAAAATTAGTTAAATGCATCTTTCCAATTATAACAATATACTCTAAAATAGGATATGAGAAAATTCTACCAGATCATAAGGACACATTTTTAACAATGTGTTAATACAATGTTATTAACAATAGTGATTTTTTTTGTCCTGTCTTAGGATCCCAATAGGAAAAAAAGGCACACTCAAATTAGGGCAATTTGAGGATGGTTTCACAAGGAATGTTTAGGACTCGTTAGTTAAAGTAAAGAAAAACCACATGGATATGATGGTAATTACTCCTCACTAAGGAGTGGGAGCTTTTTTTGTCAGGCATGAAGGAAAAGAGATTAGCATTTACCAAAACCTGAAAAGACAGAGCTCTGTAGAGAGGGCTGCCTTCACTATAGGACCCTTCAGCTTCATAAATAAAGCTACCAGAGAAGACAGGCAAGGAGAAAGAACAAGGTAGGGAAGGAGCACAGTGGATTATGGAGGAGAACTATGGGTGTTTTGGTGGTGAATGTAGTTTGATAAAAATATCTGAAAGGAAAGATCCTGTTGTTCTAATCATAAACATTTTAAACCAGTGTTACCGCAATAAAAAAGGAAGATGCAAAAATAGAATAAAACACTAGTGAAAATCTAAATTTGTACCTATTGTAAATTTGTTTATTGTGTATTGGTTTTAAGCAACATTATAAAATTAATTGGTATTGTTCTGATTTCTTTGGTTGATTTTATTGTAAAATGCAATGTGAAAAAAATCTAGACAAATAGTGATGAATATGCTAAACACTTTAAAATATTATTTATCTGGAAAAAGTTAAGGAGGCCAACCTTGAGTGGCAAGTATTTTTAATGTTCCTCAAGTGTAGTTGTCTTTTACAATATAACTCTCATCCTGTCATTAAACTCACATTTGTAATATTGTATAATTATAGTAAGATATACTATTTCTCTTTTCAAAGCTGAAAAGACACAGCTTCAAAAGAAGCTCATTTTTTTCTCATTTATATTCTCTAGTCCATTGCTTTACTACCCGCATTACTTTATTTAAAAAACATTTATTAATATTTAATCTTATTAATATTGGTGGAGATACCTTAAAAATAAGAAACTTATAATTCCTATTACTTAAACAGGATAGCTAATAATTCATTATAGCCAGTTCTTTTTGTTTATTCTAAATCAGTGTATCCTGACAAGCTGTCTGTATTTAAGGAAAAACAGTGATAGCCTATTATACTTTACTTAGAATGCTATCAAAATAGTTTCTTTGATATGTCTGTGATAGCAAATCACCTAATTCCAAGAACAGAAATTATAATTTTATGTGATAATGTATTCTTTGGCAGTTCTTTTACTTAGAAAAAGGCAACTATGATTAATGAAATAGAAAAATGAATATTTTATATAACATAAAATGAATCTTCTAAAAAGTTTTAATCTAAAGACATAATATATTATTTTAGGTATATTGGAAAGAAATAAGTGAAGGCTTGTAAGGAAGTAGTCTTCTACTCTAGTTTAGTCATTCATTTTCACCTTTCTGGAAACACAGAATTAGAGGGTCTAATCCAATTGTCCTTGTTTTTGACTGGGATACTATTTATGGTTTCTGAAAACTAGTATGTGTGCTGCTATTTAAAGCGTTTGTCCATCACAATAGTCTTCAGGCTGAAGAATCTAGGGTACATGTCTAACTCACCTAGCACTTCACCAGCCTTTAGCACAGAAGAAGGGTGACTACATCTTTCTCATTCAGAGTTCAGTCCTATAACCCAGGCTGCTACTATTTATTATATATTTACTGTTTCTACTAAGATCTTTACATATTTACAGTCTCCTACATATTACATATTTACAGTCTCCTAAGATCAAGGTTCTACTTTCTCCACTTATGTTCTGCATATACATTCAAACACATGCATGTGTATGTGTGTGTGTGCACACAAACACACACACACACACGCACGATCCTCTCTAGACATATACACAAGCAAAGCGGTTGTCCAGCAGTTAACAACACAGACTGTGAATGAAGAGTGTTTGAATCAAATCTTGGCTAAAACATTTGTCAGTATTTTGTACTAAGCAATCTATACAGCTTTTCTGTTTTGTTTTCCCTTCCAAATCTGCTTTATTTATTTTATTATTATAGCAACATTAGTGTGCAGTGCTGTTTTGGTTCCAAGATTACATTTTCTCACCAAACCTACCACCCAATGTCCAGTCATCATCCACCATAAACCAATTGGCCCCTTCTACCTATTCTCTCCTCCCTCCACCTGTCTGGTAATCATCAATCTGTTATTAGAGTCTAAAGTTTCATTTTTGTTTTCTTTGTATCCCACAAGTGAATAGAGTCATACAGTATATGTCTGTGTCCTTCTTACTTATCACTACACTTTCAATTTGTAAAATGGAAAATAATAGTACTTAATAATATGTAAGAATTTTAAAAATCAATACATAAAAGGCTTAAAATGTACACATAGTAAGTATTCCACAAGAATTAGCTGTCAAATCTCTGCACAACATAAATCAGATCATGTCCTTCCCCTCTTAAAAATCTCAAGTGGTTTTCTGCAATAAGAATTTAAAATCAAAAATGCTTACCACAGTCTCTGAGGCTCAGGATAACCTGACTCCCTCTATCTCTCCCACTTCACTTCTTGCTACCTGACCTTGCAATTCCTCCGTGGCTTATTTTTCCCACTTCAATATCATTGCTCCTATGATTTCCTCTGTGTGTAAAGTTTCTTCTCCATTCTTTGAATGGATGGCATCTTCTACCAGAAGTCAGAAAACATTTTTTGTTAAAGACAAGAAAGTAAAGATTTTCACATTTATGAGCCATATAATTTCTGTTGCAAGAACTTGACTCAACTGGTGTAGGGCAAAAGCTGTCATGAACAATTCATAAATGTTGAGTGTCACTCTGTTCCAACAAAACTTTATGAAATCAGGCAGTATGTGACTATGGGCTATTGTTTCCCTAACCACTATAATCTAATCATTGCCTGACTAATTTAAATAATATCACTGGGAGAGATATTTGCTAATTCTACAACTATGATTATTTTCCTGTAACATATATCACAATGTATGATATTAGATTTATTTACTTGTTTACTATTCTTCATGATACCCTACACATACACTCTAAGTGTTTAGCATAGTACCTATTGCTTAGAAGGCACTCAATAAATACTTGGAATGGATAAATACCATTTTATCTCACTTTAAAAGTTAAGAAAAACAGATCGGTAGAACATTGCTTAAAGAGTTATATAGATTGCCAATAGCAGGAATGCATCCTTTATAAGGAATTTTTGAAATAAGCTTTATTGAACAATATAGAAAATCCCCATCTTGAAGTCCTGAGCTCACACAGTGCTGGAATGTTGCTAGTCCTTATGTGTCTGCTGCCTTCGGATTTCCTAGGGATTAGAGATAAGCATGACCTCATTTTTGTTGAATATGCATGTTATGAGAATTAGAACTAAACAGGCCATCTGGGGAATAATGTCTTCCTTTAGTATTGTTCATTTCATAGTATATACATGAGGGATATTCATTTCATGGAGAAAATTAAGAAGTCACAGCAATCAAAGCATGCTCCATTTTAAAAAGTTCATGGTATGCTTTAGGGCTAAATATTCACAGCATGCATTTTAAAGATGCAATTAGGGGCAATGATGCACAAAATTGCATGTGCAAAGAAAATATTATTTTTAGAAATGCAATTGAAACATTCAAAGGAACTAAAAATAAAAGATTGTACTGTTCAGGTGAGAACCTATAGCAATGTAATAAGCTCTGTACACAGCAGAAAATACTCTTGCATTGGAGAATGTTTTTTCAGTGAATTTCTTCAAATATCTCATTCAATAGCCTTTGATCCAAATGGGTAGATATCATAGTCTGAGAATCTAGATTTTGGATGACGTTGTTAAATAATATTTAGGTACCAGTTATTATAATTATGCACATCTGTTTAATCTATGGCTCATATTTTACGTCCTTTGTTAAAATTATACTAAGAAGCCAAGAACACTTTTTTTGAGACACAGTTCTTTGGTGGATTTAAACTTCCATTTAGTATTCCATATACTGTGATCTCCATATTTGGTGATTGCCAAGGTTTTTTGAAGCAATTTCAGTACAACTCTCCTCTAGGTTTATTTCATTTGGGTGTGATTTCGTGGATACTTTTATTTTCAATCCATTTTTTTTTTATCTTTCTTCCTATGTATTAAACTATAGCTATAGCTTGCATTCTTTTCAAAAGCTTCTAAGTTACATATTCAGTAGAAACAATTAATTTGCATGTACTATAAGTAAAATAAATGTGAAATTTTTAACAAGTTTTATTCCTTCTAAGTAAATAGAAATATGGGGAAAAAATCATTTTGAACATACTGTGAAACAAATCTATAGAGCAAAGAAATTATCTAATTTGTACTAATACTAGAAAAGAATAAAAGGAGGAATTTTAGTCAAACTAAAACCGAGCCTTCTGGTTAAAAATATCTTTCAATAAAAAATAATTTTCACAGCTTACCTTCTTGTAACTTTTTAGTTGATTTTAAGTAATTGCAGTTATTGTGTAGCAGTTATTATTATTTGAAAATGACCTAGTTGAAGAATCAGCACATAAGATGTTGTTCAAGTCAATTAGTCAGATGTTTTCCTTCCATGTAACTGATGTTGAATTTGTTTAAAATTTTGAAAGTCTAACTATAAGCGAGACAAGTAACATATTATTCAGGTTATGTAGTGATAAACTACATAATTTTTTTTAAAGTACAAATACTTAAGTTTTAAGTTTATACTGATAGATTCAATGTTTAAAGTAAATAGTTATCTTTCAAAATTTAACAAAAAAATCAGTAACAAAAAAAATTAAACAACAGTAAATCTCATGTAAGGCTTCCCTAAAGTAGTCCCCTATGATGAAAAGTTGCTTGCACATATCACAGTCATATCTAACTATGATACAGAATCTTATTCAGAACCTACAACAACATCTGACATATACCAGACACTCAATATATATTTGAATAAATTAAACATAATTATTACCATCACTGGCTTCTGTGATTTACAAATGAAATTATAGCGAGAAGTTAAAAAGGACATAAGTGATAATGATCACTAGCCAACAAATAATTGTTCATATTCCACTGAGGTCAAATATATATGTAATGCTGCATACTTGTTGATGTCTATTTAACCCTTGTCAGAGAGAATTTACTTTTCATTTGTTTCTAGCCAGCTTTCAAAACTTCCCCCTAGACAGAAGATAAAATAGATGAGAGTAGGAGGATTCAAGTCTAAGGAAAAGACCAAAATGTAGGGTGGAGAAAGTAGGAAGAGCTCCATGTTATCAATATGTTTCTTATACTTATGTTGAGTAAAATAAAAAGGAGTGAGATATTTCTAACCTGCCAGAACAAAGTGAATCTTTGCTCCTGGCTACAACTTTCAAATGAAAATAAGATACTATGAGATTCCTTGCTTTAAACATCTTTTATAGCTGTACACTTTCCCCTGGCTTTTCTTTATATTGTTCCATGGGGCTTGCTATTTTATACATCACTTTTATTTTCTTTAAGCCAGCAAAATCCTGGTTTGGATGCTTCGCCTTCCACTGACCCAGCTGCCTTATCATTTTATCTAATAGTTGTAAAATTAGAAAGTTCTGACAAATCCCTTACGGCCCTGCTGAGCCCAAGGAAAGAATGTTCAGTGGATCCTAGAAATGGGAAGGCTGCAAAGAAATTTTGCTGTGGGTAACTTTTAAACCAAAGGTACAATCTTAGAATGGGGATCTTGAGACTGAAATCACTCTGTAACTTAATTGTATCAATTTTAATTTTGCACTTATATCTTCTTGTTTGTTTTTGCTAGACCCTAGAGGCCATACTCAAGGATGCCATCTCACTTGGTTTCCCAGTATATTTCCCAGAACAGAACTCCATAGAATTTATGACCCAATTTTTGTGTTTTGATTTAATCTGAAAAATATCCAACTCACATCAAGCACAGAGCTGGCAGTTAGGAACGATAAAGCTGTCTCTCTCTTAAACCAAGGTTGCTAAAAGGTTCAAATCGAGGCTGTGTCTTACTTCCTATACTCAATCTCTCTTCCTGTATACAAATAGATTTCATTCTTTGTTGTTTTCCTTTAACTATGCTTGTTTATTAGAGAAAATTAACGACAATGATAAAATTCTTCAAAAATATATACCCATATATATATATATATGAGTATATATATATATATATATATATATACACACGCACACTAAAAGAGAAAGCAATTCAAGACATTTGTTCCCACATGAAAGTTGGACTGATATGGAGAAATTAGTAATAACAATAATAGTGTTGAATAATAGAGAAAGCATAGAAATTTTAGCATATTATTAATAATAATATAAGAACACTTTTTGATATTTCCAAAATAGGCTTTGTAAACAACTCTATTATCTGTTCTGAGAAAGTAATTATTAATAAAATTTTCTACATTATTTTTTGCATCATAAAAAGAATGCTTCTTAATGATATTTTTAAAGTTATCTAAACTAGAACTATATTTGCATAAGAAGAATTAATCTTTAAGATATCCAAGATATTGACCTGTTTATACAGTGATCAAAAAATACTCAAAAAGTTCTAAATTCTTTAAATATTATTTTAATTCTTCTAATATATCTATAGTATAGATACTGTCATTGCTATTATTATTGCTCCTTTGATTATTATTATTATTATTTCTTTTATTAAAAAAAAGCAAGATACAGCAAGGTTAATTATCTTATTCAAGGTACTAGTAATAGGAGACAATAAAACATAAGATTTAGGTAGTCTAGCCCTGGGCTCCACAATGCTCCTCCTTAATACCATAAAGTGCTTATTCATCTTAAGTGTATTTATTCATATCAGCTAACATTAAGCCCAAAGTCCTCTAGAGCTATATGGCATAGCTAAAGCTTTACTAACTCATATTCATAAGCAATTTGTTTACAAAGTAGCATTCTTTTGGGGGGACATGTTTGTACCATAAAAGTAGGGCCTATGTATTTAATAGTAACTTCATAAACTTAAAACATTTTTTTCATGATTAGAAGGATATTTATTACAGTTTTATTTAAAAGAATTTAATGTGCAAATAATTATACACCTACACATGGAATAGATGCAACCATTTAAAAATATGCCAAAAAAATAAAATCACCATTAATTGTAATCACTATTCTTTTTCTACTTATTTTATGAAATGGTTTCAGGTCTTTATAAAGTGCCAGAAATCAAAAGCAATATATAATCCTATGGTGTAAAACATATTTTTAATCAAATTAAAATCTTAGACTGCTGGTAACATTTCCACAATTATTTTTTATAAATTTTTGCTATTGGATTCTACTAAAATTAAATGCATCAAAACGCTGCTTCAGGTAGGGTGAAAGCTATGCATGTTTACAGCATTTGGAAAGCAACCAGCATATATATTTACTACATCAAATGACTAAAAAGGATGCATTACTGTACTACATGACTAAATAAGGGCCAATCACACATTATTAAACATAATGCCAATGGGGATAAAACAAAGCAGTTGAATAGCAGACATATTTCAAATTAAGAAATGATAAAATTTGGCCTCCCCGGTGGAGCAGGGGTTTGAGCACGGTGGTGTGCAGCTGTCCGTAGCCTCTGCAGCACAGGTTCGATTCCTGGCTGGCTAGGAAGATACCCACATGGTGTGGCAGACCTCTCCTGTCTGGCCCGCTGCTCCCCTCAAAGGTGCTTTTGGTCCATCTGCCTGTTCTGCTCCCTACTCTGTCTCTGGTGAATCCTCTCATCCTCCTGCACCTCTGGCCTATATCCCAGTTCTTGTATGCATAAATAAATAAATCTTTAAAAAAAAAAAGAATTGGTTAATGACAGGTCTTGGGTACCAACAAAACCGATTATTAACAGTCCTGTCCACAGCCAAGCCACAATACAGGCACTGTGATGTCCCACAATACAGGGATTTCGGCATTTGACTAGTCCATGGTGCAGCAAAGTAAGGGAGGTATGAAGATGGCAGTACAGGCAAGAAAAATGGTGATGCACCTAATAGAAATTGGGAATTTAAGAGGGATAATTTCTTGAAATTGGTTTTGGATGAGTTGAATTTGAACTGGGTCATAAAATTAGAAAACTGCTGAAGATGCTAAGAGATAGGAGACTATTGCTAGAGCAAGATACCAAGATTAGAAATATAAATTTGAAAGTCTTCTGTATATGCTTGAGAGCTGAAACTCAGAAAGTAGATTAACTGTATTAAGGAAATTTTGATGACTGTACCAATAGGCCTAGAGAGGATATAAACATAATGGGTATAAGTCCTGTCTTTTAAATTGGACAGCTGTTAGCCCTACTACTACATGTTAACAGTATGAATTTAGGTAACTCACAAAACCTTTGTGAATCTTAATTTTCAAATTAAAATGGGATTAATATGGACTCCACAGTGGAAGACAGAATTTCTAAGATGTTCCCCAAGGTTCCTGCCTCGCATGTTCCTTTCCTGTGTCATCCGCTCCCCTTGAGTGTGGGTGGAATCTGTGAATATTGGATTATGTTATGTGGCAAAAGGTGATGGCACAGTCACTCCCATGAGTATGTTAAGCATTATCAAACTAGGTCATCGTCTATTGGAGACAGAAGCTGCAGAGATGCACTCCTGCAGATCTGGAGGAAGACAAACATTTATGCTGTGTTCTGCTTATGGGGGCCACATGGCCAAGGACTGTGGGTGGCCTCCAGTAGCTAAGATCAACCTCTAGTTGACAGTCAGTGGGGAGAAAAAAATCTCACACACAAGGTTATTTGCCAATAACCAGAGAGATTGGAAGAGGACCCTGAGCCTCAGATCAGAAAATTGCCCAGACAAATACTTTGATTTTATTCCAGTGAAACCCTGAGGAGAGGAAGCAGCTGATGGATACTGTGAAGGAATAAATTTGTTTTCTTTTAAGTTGCTACTATTATAGTAATTTGTTATGCATCTTACATGTCTAAATACATTATTAATTATAAAATGCTTTTTAAGGTATCTTCCACATAGTAACATACGCTAATTGATACCATAATAGCATTGTTAAGTGTTCTGAGTCCTCGATTTCTACATTAAAAAAAAAAAAATACTAAACCCCAAAGTCTTGGCAACAGGCGAGCCTATGACGGCTCTGCCTCTGTGACTGGCAGAGACCAGCTTAGGAGCCTGTTTTCCAAGTTCCTGATCAACAAAATGCTCTGGGACTCAGAACCTGAGCTCACCATGCTCAGGGCATCCTCCTTGGCATCCTCATGACAGGGTTACAGCATTAATGGACAGGTTCAGCTTGACCTGCAAGTCAGAATACGATGAGGACAAATGGGCCCCCATGTTTTCAGTTATTACATTAGTGACTTGTGGAGCGCGTGTTCAACAGATGGGATTTGTATAATATATTGGATCAGTGGGAAGTGGGAAGAAAAGGCGGTCTCAAGTTTTTTTGGTTTTCATCACTGAATTGATGGTGGTGTCACTTAGCCAAAATGAATATTTTCTGTTTTGGAGGAGGTATACTAAATATCACAGGGGATGCTCTCCTGGCACTCTGAACAGTGGAACAGAATCAACTGAATGATATCTACCCTGACAAAAAATACAATGTGGAGATAACAGGAGAAATTTGTGATGTATTATAGTAGCAAATGCAATAAATCATGTTGAACAACTAGCATAAACAAAAAATTATTCTAATTTAGATGACAAAATTGGGTCTCCCCTGGTGGCGCAGGCGGTTGAGCGTTGCCATGTGAAGCTGTCCACAGCCTCTGCAGCGCCAGTTCGATCCCAGCCAGCCGGTGAGGGTCCCACATGGCGGGCAGACCTCTCCTGTCTAGCATGCTACTCCCCTCAGCAGTGTATTTCATCAATCTGCCTGTTCTGTTCCCCTCTCTGTCTCTGGTGAATCCTCTCACTCTCGCGCATCTGGCCTGTACCCCAGTTCTTGTATAAAAATAAATAAATCTTTAAAAAAAAACACCAACTATTAGATGACAAAATTGTCTGATTGAACTGATTATTTTGATATCATATAAATATGCTCAATAAAATAGTACTTTAAGGAAATTAGACTTTAGATTTTGGCATCATATGGATAAAAAGCTGAAGCCACTAACATTTTTTTCACATTTCTTCTAGATGTAAAAATCTAACTTGAAGGATTAAGAAAAACCATTACAGAACCATAAAAATGAATTCTACAAGTCAAATAACAGTAGAATTCAGTTCACATTATATACACATGATGTGACGGTGATTTAAAACGTATCTCTGCCACTTAGTGGCAAATGCATGCTAAGCATTTGTTAATCAAGTGATATTTTCCCATTGTCTATTTTTTATTTTAATATCTTTTAATGATAAAAATACAAAAGTTTTCATGTTTGTAAGAAACATTGTGTTCTATAGAGAAAAAAAATTACTGCTTAAATATGTTTTAAATTTAATAGAAAGTGAAGCTAATAAAAATAATGCACATTAAAATGTATTTTTTGAAAAACAGTATGGTAACAAGAAAAATAGACTAGGAAAAGTTTCAATAATCATCACAATTATAGTAAAGTTAAGAATTTTACACATCAGTATTTCCCCAAATTTACCTCTTGATGTCTTCAAGAGAAATTATAAAGTATTTACACCTTCTCTCCTAACAGCCTTACTGGATTTAGTCAAGTAGAACAAGGGTTGGAAAACCTTTTCTGCAAAGGACCAGATAAATATTTTAGACTTTGCAGACCATACAGTCAGTAGAAACCGTTCAAGTCTGCTTCTGAGCGTGAAAGCAGCCATTGGCAATATGTAAATGAATGGGCATGGCTCCAATAAAATTTTACCACAAAAATAGGAAGCAAGCTGATTTGCCCTGTTTGCCATCACCTGCAATAGATTAATGTTAGCAATTTTATAGCCATTTTAAAACAAGGCAATAAGAAATGGTCTTCACAATTAGTAGCTGGTATATAAAAGAATATAGTCATTTTAACATTTTGTAATACAATGGCAGCATTCTATCTGATACATCTATAGATGCTTAACCATGGTGAAATTTATAAATGAAGCTAACTCCATCAAAGACAGAAAACAGATTTTATGTGTTAAGATTTTCCTGCATTCTTTTTTATTCTAGGAATGCAAAAGCTCTATCTCCCAGTTACTGAGTGAATATCATAAACTTGGGACTGTTTTTTACATTTTACAAATATTATCTAGTTATTTCTCACAACCTAATGAAGCAGGTAGTGCATCCCCCTTTTTAAAAGGGAGTAAACTAAAGTTAAAAAGACTACATAGCCCTCTTCAACTACCCAGCTATTGCATGACAATTGAGATTCAATACCCCAAAAGACTTTTGAAATCAGTGCTACTACAGTGATTAAATCAGTATGTAAACATTCTTAAATCTAAATTGTAATTTGTTTCCAATTGCAAAGAAAAAGAGATTTATAAAAGATCATGGTTAGTAAAGCACGATTCATAATTAAACTTACAGATTGCAAGATATTTTCAAATGTAGCTTGTATATTACATTATAGTTTGAGTGTTGGCTGTGAATGAATACTTTTTATCAGTCAATAATTCTAAAGACAGTTTGCAGTTTTCAATAACATAGCCTTAAGGAATGAACAAAACTAAAATTTAATTTGTAATTATGGGATTCAAAATTCAGTTATAATTTGCATTGTCGGAATGCCAGTGCATATTTATCTCCTGATTATGTTATGATCTTGGGGAACAAATAATGTGAATGCAGCACTCTCACTGGGACCTCATTCACAGTACCATTTGTATCAAAAAAAAATGCTAAAAAGTAGAAAATCAATTTGTCTGAATAATTATCTTATTCTATGTTCATTAATAAAAATTTAAATTTTACTTTAATATGTGGAAAACTTTTAATTTGAAAAAATCTTGATTCCTATAAGGAAAAAAAAAGTATGTGACGAGCCACTGATCTCAGGTTGGTTGTCAGAAAACTCTGTTTTGATCCTGAACTTTTAATACCTGGTTGGTGACTTTGGAAAAATTACTTAACCTCCTTGAGCATCAGCTTGCTCAGCTGTGAAAGAATTAGTGCGAGAGGAGGAATAGCTATAAAATCTATGATTCTATCACTGAGAAAAGGATTACTGAAATCCACATATCAAAGCATTTGGCTTAATCTCTTTATAACTCATTTCAGGGCCATATAATTAGCTTTGTCCTATTCAACTTTTTCATTAGTCACTTGGATGGAGATGTAGTCTGTTTTCAGGTAGAAATTTGTAGTAAATTTGCAGATAAAACAAAGCCTGAAAAAAACCTGAATAAGAGGGATAACAGAATCAAAGTCAAAAAACCTTGACAGGCTACAATAATAGTCCAATGCAATTTATATAGACTATATACTAGATATAAATAGCTGTCTTTTATGTGCATACTAATGACTCATACTAATGACCCAGGATTTCATACAATAATTTTAAGCTGGGGGTGGTGCATAGCTATGAGAATTTATTTGGCATTTATAGATCTAAATATATTTTTTCCAATATCTTTAACCTCCCATATGACTCCAAACAAAATTCAAACCTGAATAAGCCTGGGTATCCATCTTCGTGTCATCACCCAAGACTCTGGATTTACTCTTTAAAAATAAATCATCTAGTTGGGAAAACGGGGACCGCCATAAATTCATAACCACGAACCTAAATTGAGTCTCCTTCAGAGTTAACAAATATTATATTTATTTGTTTAATCTTATTTCCCAGTTACCATATTGACTATTTTAAATCTTCACATTCTCAAAGCTGAGACCTTAAATATCCCACTTACTCTCAGGGAGTGAATTTGTTTCCCACTTTGCTGAGAGAAGTATGACTCTCAAGAGGCATCTCTCAAAACTGACATCTATGTCATCATCCATTTGTTCTTTCTTCTCTCCGTTAGTATAAAAGACATTTTTATTTTATTTTTTTTAAGATTCATTTATTTTTGTGCATACAAGAGCTGGGGTACAGGCCAGAGGTGCAGGGGGATGGTGAGAGGATTCACCAGAGACAGAGTGGGGAGCAGAACAGGCAGACTGACTGAAATACACTGCTGAGGAGAGCAGCGGGTGAGTCAGGAGAGGTCTGCTGTGCCATGTGGGTTGCTCCCTGGCTGGGGATCGAACTCTTGCTGCAGTGGCTGTGGACAGCTTCATAGGTTACGTCTTAACCCCCTGCACCACCAGGGATGTCCTAAAAGACATTTTTTAATTAAATTATTCTTCTGCCCATACATTGACTTTTGTAGTGGTTGTTTCTCCTATAGTGTGTGTTCCTCATTTTTAATTCCCTTTCTTTCTTTTAAAAGCTACCATATTATGAAACTTGCCCTGTAACATAACATATAACTCATATTTCTACCTGCCTTTGGACTAGTATACAAAAAGGGCAGTCTTTACCAATCAAGGACAATTCTTTTACTATACTAAAAATAATAACAGCAAATTTTGCATTTTTCAAATAAAATGCTAAGAATGCAGATTGTATTCCTTCCCTCATTTACAGAAACGATGAAACATTCACTCTCTTCCCTGTATTTTCTAGTCCTTCTGTTCTGCTAGACCCTCTCAGAAGCCTTTACATTATAATACTCTAGTCCTAATACCTCCTAACAGCCTTTAAATTACTCTAGTCCTTCCCATATGTTAAAACCTCCCAAGAATCCCATTATAGGCCAGACACTGTCCTGTGACTTCTCTCCTTTCCTCAAGGAAAACATTCATTTACCTGGTACCAGTGTAGTTCTTCTAATTCCTTACTGCCCAGTCCTGCTATTGCAAATCAGGCTGATTAGCAGCTTCTTACAAAGTTAAGTTCTGTCTTGCTAACAAACTTTTTTGGCTTCTCTAATGCCACACTTAGTTGTGATACCTGCCTCTTTTGTTGCTCTTTACCAGTCTCCTTGGCAATTTTCTTTTCTGTTTCACAGTTTTTTAGGTATTGATCTTAAATTTCATCTTCCTCTTAATCTATACATTTTCCCTAACAAATTTTCTTCCACTTTGCTCAGCCTCAATGACCAATATTCTTTTATTTCCAAATTGCATGCCTTCAAAATAGACTGTACTCTGAATTTCAAATTATGTTATGTGGGTACCTTCACTTGAATGTCTTAGAGTATCAAGAGTACAACTGAACTCCTGATCTACAGTCACATACACACACACACACACACACACATACACAGACTGCAGTCAAGCCCCAAGTTTTCACATGGTACTGTAATCACCAAAGGTTAGTGAGACATAATCTAGAAGTCTGTCTATGCACTGCAGGTAGCTAGAGCTAGAAATAAGAGATACAGACCTACAGGTATTTAATATTCTACTTCATTCTTTACCCTACCCCAATGTCTCTATTATTGGTGTGAAATGAAGTATGGAAAGAGGGGGGAGTGAGAAAAGCTTTAAATTTCCTTCCATGCTTGCTTTTTAAAAAAGGTTCTTTAGAGTCTATGTGCACAAAATACCATTAATCACCAGGTTCATACTGTGTAGCACTTTACGATGTATTTTTATACTTAATCCAACAGAAGTCTATATCCAGCTACTGAAAGAAGACAAAGTGAGCCTACCAGCTAAACAGTATGTTTGCAATCTCTAGCTGTGATTTCAAAGAGGTTTCTTTGGAAGCAGTTTTCTATCCCACTAGTTTTTAATAGGAGAGGGAAAATTGGTTTACAATATGAACTTTTAAACTTTCCCTTATTTTCATACCAATTGCTTGCCCCACACTTGAACCCAACAATTTCCCATATATTCAAGTGCTTTTGTACTCATGGTTCTTAGCCAGAATCAAAGCAGTTTAGTTGAATGAGACTGTGCTGTCATATGGGCCACAGATAAAAAGACCAAGCACGTAAGTGGCAGCAATTCATGGGCTTTCTAATGTAGTTTTTTCCACTTTTGAGCTTATTGAACTCAACTACTGAACCTTTTTAGGTTTATCTCTGGATTTTGACCTTCATTTGTCCAAGTTCTTATTGCCTTTGAGGCATTTCAGCTAGTGAAATAGTATGCTCATGTGGTTATAGTCATAATTCCTTACTGTTTGTAGTAATTTATTCCTGAACTTCTTTAGAAATGTATGATTATTTTCAATGCATGAGAAAATTTCCTAATTATATCATTGGTATTGCATTAGTGATCTCAAAATGACTATAGTTGAATAAAAATTATTTTCACATACACATCTAATTATTAAAAATCTCTTTGCAAGTTATTGAAGAAATGAAAGGAGCAATAGAAGACAACAATGAATGGGACAAAGGATTGAATAATGAAGAATAAAACAGATTTGAAGAAAGAAGCGACTTAGTGTTTTACTTAATTCCAGCTTGTGAGAGGGTCAGGGGAGAAGAAAATTAGTAAAAGTGTATCATAGGCATAAAGTTGAGAAGGAAAGATGTCATAATGCTAGGCTAATGGACATTGTTTGCAGAGGTAAATACTTCACATTCTAAGCTGGGAAAGTATAAAAATGCAGCTTCTTACCAGGTACATACAAGGGCCAATGTAAAGTCGTCACTGAATGCAATGGCGGTGACATGTATTGTGTGTGCTGTAGAGATTAAAAGGGTCCAGGTTGACATTTCCTAGCCCTGTGACCTTGTACAAGTTACATCACCTTTCCAAGATGCTGATTTCTAAGTTATAAAAGGATATAATTATAGGGTAGTATTGAGGATTAAAACAGATTATCCATGTAAAAGTAGAGTAGTTCTTAACACAGGTCTGACACCAAATGAGAGCTTAAAGCAGGTTAGATGTTACTGTTAGAATAGCATGGAAGGACTCCCCAGGGATGACAGATTCAAGGGACAGGGTTTTCAAGGCTACAGGGTTAGTGAGAAGGAGACATCAGGGGGAAAGTGGGAAATGTGACAGTTAGGGATATATCCTCTGTGGCAATCAATCTTCCATAACCTTCTGCAAGTCAGGCAGTATGTTTAAGAGCCTCAGTTTTAGAATTAATAAGTAGTATAGTCAGTCCTCAAAGGCAGATACTTCTAACTCTGTAACATTCGGAAAATTGCTTTCCTTTTAAAGAGGCTTAAAGGTCTCAGCTGTCTTCTCTTTTAAAAAATAAACAGAGTTAATAATAGTACTTTTGAGAGCATTGCCTGACACATAGTAATACTCAATAAAGCTGGCTGGGTTGATTCTGATTCTCCATATTCTCCTTGCTCTCCCCTGCCCTCCCTTCCCCTCCCCCATCTGCCTCAGATATCTCAAATTATCTGTATGGTGAGCTAAATGGATGTAGATATTGATCATATTTTTTTCTTTCTAATCCTGAGACACACATAACAGACAATGAATGTGAATACAACTTAAACGCTTAACCATATAGTTGACTTAAAAATCAAACTGCTGATAGACATGGCTACCAAAAGAAATGGTTATGACGATATTGAGACTGAATGGGACTAATGGAAGTATTGTAGCCAGTTACCAGTTTGGAAACTGCTGTATTTTTCCTAAAAAGAGCACTTCATAGAAGAGAGATTACTCAATTTTACCACCCAAATATCTGCACTTTCTTGGAGACATAACACTACTTTTTAAAAAGTGGAAATTGGTGACTGACTACAAATTCTTAGAAAACCCAGAGGCTTTGAATTGCCTACTGTAATAGAAATCCCAGAGAGGTACAACAAAGCCAACTGGTTCCACTAAATGTAATTCATCCCCCATATACAATACACGTGCATCCTGAGAAAAGGCTTTAGTTAATTACAAAGCAGAAAATGAGAATGCTGTCTCATTTCCTTCTTCCTTCCTTCCTTCTTCCATGTGTGTATTATTGTACTCAAAATGTATGTGTGTGTGGGGGCACACTATAAATTTTTAATCATCTACTAGGTGCCTCTATAAAATATTTGCACCAGAAAATCCAATATAGAAACTGACTTCATTACCCACCCACTGCTAAATGACTCTTATTTCTCTGTTACCTGCTTTAGTTTCTGCTCCCTCCATTATCTAAATTACTTAGAATTGAAAACATTACTGTTTCCTCTTGAGATCTCACTTCACCTTGACCCACTACCAGTTGTCAAGTCCTGTTGCTCCTACTTCAGAAAGTCTTTCCCATCTATGCCCTTCTCCCTTTTGCTATTGCCAGCATCCTTGAGTTGACCCTTACTTCCACCACATTATAACAGTTTTAAATAGGAAATCACAACTTCTTACTTTTCCTAACTCAAGCTGTCTCTACATTGATAGGAGCATACTATGCCTGAAGGACAAATCTAATTTTGCTGCTTCTCTGCTCATAAGCATTTAATGTCTCTGGCTTCAGAAGGAAGTTCAATTTTTTTATTCTAACATGCCAGCCCAGCCTCCTACTTCTCTGTTTTCTAATACTCACCTTCACATAAACTGTGCTCCAGGCCAGCTGAACTATAGATTTTTCTCTGTGTGCTACCCAGGCTGTTGCATTGTTCTGCTTGTTCATGCTCTTACCTCTTTCTTATGATATAATAAGCTCATTATCTGCTGACTGAAATAATCAATTAATTGACTTATTTTCCCAGTTTCAGTAGAAAATTTACATTAAGGATCCACATTTGATACTTATTGCACCCTTTCTGTGCTGTGAGCAAAGTTGATTTCAGAGGTTTTTTTTATTTTTAATGAATATTGTTTTCTTGTCACAGGTAAAGAATATTAATATCATTTAGTGGTATGCCTTTAAACAATAATATTAATGCCAGATGATACCATTTTAGTATTGTTTCCTGTAAATTATTTTTTCCATAGAGTAGGAAAGATTTTTACCCCATAACGCCATATTTCTGTATATTTTGCTTCCTGGGGTTTGATCAAAACCTATTTGTTCTGTCACCTCCCGTTCTTCAAGCTGTTCCTGTTATCATGCACTATCTAGGTCATTCTTTTCTCTGACTACCATATTCTCTTTCTTCTACAGAAATTTGTCAATTAGACAAGAATTTTTTTTTAATTGCATGTGGATGTCCTAACTTCTACTCTGCTAATTTTGGGTTGAAAAAAATCACTATGGATATTTGATATCTATGATAAAAAAAATATTTATATTTTCAAGAGGTGTGTTGATAACTAAAAAAAAACCCACTTATCTTAATTATGTGAATCCATTTTAATTAAAATTAAATTTTATTATAATATTAAATTAATATTATTTCAATTTCATAATTTTTTGTAATACCCAAAATAATCCTCATAATAATCACCATAATGTGAATCAAGTACAAAAGAATTCTTATAACATTTTAAAAATCATTATGTAAAACTTTAGTTTTCTTTGCTTATTATCTAGCTATTCTAAAAGTAAAACATTAAATTCATGCTAGTATTAGTACTTAATGTACTAAGTACATTTGAAAAATATTCCCTCTATGACACTGTAGTTTATCTCAAGCAATGGTTATTTTTTTAATGAACAAAATGAAGTATTTGACTATGGGAGCCTTGATGTTGGGTATGGTGTGCTAGCACACATCTGAAGAAGTGTGAAATATTACTTGAAATGTTATTTAAATCCATTTAAAAATTGCAATAAACTCATATTTAAAACAAACAAAAATTAAAGTGTTTGATACAATCAGTAGTTTCTGATTGGCATGTCACTAACCTTTGTTTTGCTATATGAAAATCATCTGTTTAGTTGAATTTAAATATTTCCATGAATTAGCAATGTTGTTATCAATAGTCACTGTATCAGCAGTAGGAAAGCTCTAGCAAATTTCACATGAATGGATAGCTACTTACTTTTCAATAGTTTACAATTTGTTCTAAGCTCTTATTAAATATATTAAAATGTTGTTATCCTAGCAAATCTTATTCTAGCCACATCTTTGAAATCTTTGGGAATTTAATATCCTTAAGTCACTATGTATAGACTATAAAGAAGAATATTATAATATACATTTATGCTAAAATCTTCAAAATGTATAAACTATTAATCTACATTGCTCATATTCTTAGAGACATAAAAGATAAAAACCAATACAACAAAATCATTTTTTCCTGTTGCTGAGCTTATGATTTCCCTTTTTGTTCTTTTTTTTATTTTTTGGGGGGTGTTTTTATGTACATGCATGCATCAATAACTTTGTCCTAAGGAAATTTTACTCTTGGCCTCTATACAAATCTAATTGAGAGAGATGGTGCTTTCCCTGAGGTTCCATCAAGGTTCCAGTAAGTTTCCACTCCTGTCTGTGGGTACATGAAATTTTCCCAGAAACATCCACTAAAAATCAATTAAAATGCTGGAGGAAAGATACTTTTAAATGTGTAGGTGATCTTATACTGCCCTTGGGAATGTAAACTTGTCCAGCCACTGTGGAAAACTTTGTGGAGATTCCTTAAATCACTAAAAATGGATCTGCCATATGACCCAGCAATCCCACTCCTGGGAATCAACCTTAGACACAGAAACACCAATTCAAAAGAAAACCTCACTCCTATGGTTATTGCAGCACTATTTATAATAGGTAGTATGTGAAAACAACCTAAATACACCAAAGTAGATGAATAGATGAAGAAGATATACATACACACACACACACACACACATACACACACACATAAGAACACAATGGGAATAGTACTTAGTGATCAAAAAAGATAAACATGTGCCATTTGCAGTATTATAAATGAAACTGGAAGGGATTATGCTAAGCAAAATAAGTCAGAAAGAAAAAGATAGTAGTGGATGGTTTCACTTATCTGTACAATAGAGAAACTAAATAAAGGATCAGAAAAAAGACAAAACTTGCAAACTGACCACAGATCTGAGGCATAAGGCAGAGGAGGGGAAGGAAGAAGGGTTAAAAGAAGAGAGGAAAGAACGCAGGGGACTATGTGATGGTTCATAGGTGCAATGGTGGTCTGAGAACTATGGGGACTACACCTGAGGGGAGAAATCAAATACTGTCCAAAAATTAACAAGGATGTAAGGCGGTGGGGGGCGGGGAGGGGGGAGGAGACTGCATCTGAAAATAAATTTAAAAAAATAGAAATAAATGTGTAGATGAATTCCCCAGAATTCAAAAAATAAAGAAAAGTACTGTGGGGCAGAAAACTGTGAAGACGCCAAAAAATAAAAAAGAGACACAATGATAAATGAAACATTTGCTGGTTTCATTTATATGGAGATAAGGATTTTGAAGATAAGAATTTTGAAGTCATCAGATAAAATCAAAGACAAGACTTAAAACCCTTCATAAAGTTTAGAAATCCAGGGACTTCAGATTCAGTGCAAAGGCCAGGAACAGGGGCAGTGGGAAGAAATGTGACAGGAAAACTGTTGGCATTCAGTCACTTTGGACCCAGGTTTAAAAGTAACCACACTCCCCAAGAATTCTTCACTAGCTCTACCTTCATATAAGTTCATTGTTCTAAATTTTACTACAAATTTTATTGAAGAAGTTCCAAGTAGAAATTAATATAAAACGGTCTCAATTTGAAAGTCCCAGGATATTTGGAGGAAGCAAAAGCAAATCTACTTTGTCAAATCCAAATTCCACAAATTGGGTCTCTATAGAGTCTCACCAATAAATATCAATCCAACCCCTAACTGCATAATAAAAAGATAGTATCATTAAAAACCAGCCACTTCAAGCAAAATACTTTAGAAAAAATAAGCAGCAGTATTATATCCCAAAAGATTTTGAATGTTAGATTCATTAAATTTGAAAATAAAATTACTCTATTTAAAATGTTGAAGAAAAAAAAGAGAATGGATTTTAAAATAAACAGAACAAAAACTGGCTATCACAAAATTCCAGGCAATGAAAACAAATATATAATTACTGAAAACTTAGATGAATTAAATAGCAAAGAACATATAGCTCAAATAAATTTAGAGCAAAAGATTAGATCTGAATATTTCAACAGAGAGAGACAAGGCAAACATAAAATATAAGTTAAAAATATGGTGAATAGAAAGAGAAGGTATAACAAACATAATTATTCTAGCCTGTATCTAATTATTTTAAAACATTAGCAATGGACTCCTACCAAGAATGAAATATTATCTTCAAATTGCACAAAGAAATTAAATGTCAGCCAACAATGTTTGCATAGCTAAATTTCATTGGAGAATAATGTCCAAATAAACATATTAGAAAATATATTCAGAACATATACACAGGGGAACAACGATGATTTACCAGCAAGACATATTCATTAAAATAATTTGAAAAAGAAATACTTCCAAAATAAGGAACATTATTCCAGAATTAAGGTCAGAATAAAAATAGAAAAAATATGTAACTATATAACTATAATTTGAATATATTGCTTGAGTTAAAACAATACATTAAAAGATGTGAATTATTTCAAATTCTTCATTATGTCATATTTAAATGAATCAAATTTGACTTCAGCTTGTTCCAGCTACAGTTGCATGTTATCTACCAGCCAGGTATAACTTGATTTTTTGCTCTGAATAGAGATATTCTACATGCTCTCTGTGAAAGGACCTACAAAAATTTCATAAAGGTCTGTCCTTGGATTTTTATGGGAATTTATACCTCATCCCTAAGTACTCATGCATTTAACCACGGAATCTGTATACTTTCTGTTTCCTAGATACAATCAATAGCTATTGTCAGACAGATACCAACATAGTAGGTTACTGAAAAAAAGTATTTTATGGTAGAGTAAAGCAAAAAATTCCTCATGGATTAAATTGTGATGCAATAGTGGAGAATTGTAATCTTCATACAAAACTATGAAGGTAAAATATTCTTGCCAAGTAAAGGCAAAGTTATTCTATATTTCTCTGTTTGTTAGAACAGAGATACATATATCATTTGTTGAATTGATACATATACACCAGGTGTCATATTGTTTATTTGGTCTATTTAAAGGATCACATCTGAAACAGAAACTAATTTCAATCATGCTTGATTAAACTTGCTATCATACATTGTCACCCTCACTCATTCTGAAAGACCTTCTGTACTAAACCAAAGGGTAAAATAATGGACATATAATATGCATCATCATGCCGTACTTTTAATCTTCAGGGAAACAGTGATCTCAATGATAAATTTCATCAGAGCTGTTTTGTTAGAATGATGAGAATAAAAGACAAATTAAAAAGAACTGATGCATGGAAAGTATCATTGTGAACTTGCAAGTGTTATTTATTTAACTTTCTGTGTTCTGATTTCCATGATTACCAATGACCTTATGATTATAATTCTTTAAAAAGATGTGAATAATAGGATAACAACTATTTATGTACCCACTATTTAGTGTAAGAAGTAAAACAATGCCAATACATTTGAAACCCCTGTATAACCTTGTTTGCCATCTCAAGAATAAATACTACACTGAATCTGTCTTTATCATCTCATATTTACTTGTATTCTTAGTATTCATCACTAAATGATAAATAATATTGTTTTATTTGTTTTGAAACTTTATATAAATAATACCAACCATATGTATTTTTTGCAACTTGCTTCATTGTGCTCAAAATTATGTTCTAGTTCATCCAAATTGATATTTGTAGGAGTAATTTATTTCACTTTTGTATTCTTTTATGTGCTTCTACCACATAATTTATATTCTCATCATTCTATGAATGGAAATTTGTATTTTCCTTGTAATATTATTTATCAGTGGCATGTGATTGAAGGTTTCTTTAAAATAGATCATTTTTTAAAAAAATTAGAATTACCAAAATAATTCAGGTAGAGCTAAAGACCAATTTAGCAGGTGAACTGATGGAGGCAGTAAACAATGAACATTAAAAATGCAACATAGTATAGTGTGGATGGCATATAAGGTATTTAGGGAATTATACAGTTAATAATCTTTTGTGTCAAACTTAAAGGTTGTTATCTTGATGGCAGTGGAAGGCCACTGAAGACACTTTAGACAGGACAGTAAAATAATCAAATTTGTGCTTAAATAAGATAAATTTGACAGGGATTCAATGCAATAAAAAATGATGTCATGAGGACAAATTAGGAAGCATTTGGAAGGGAATAGGCAGGAGATGAAGAAGAAATAATAAGTGAAGGAGACCAAATAGAATTAAATACCTGATGAGATGAATGATATGGAGAATAGGAAAGAGAACAAAAGATAAATACTTATAAACTATGCTAAGACTGCTGTATGAATAATTTGGTAATGGAAATTCTAAAATTATAATGAAAAGCAAAAAAATGAGAGTCATGCTCATTCTTATTGAGTATCTGCCAAGATTGTGCAATTTTCTGGGAGCACAAAAAATAATTAAGCTTTGATACCTGCACTTAACTCAGAGCTATCATATAATGTGTTGTACAGGGGAATATTGAATTACAATACAGTTGAATTAGAGTTGTAAAAGGAGTATGTATTTGTGTTTATAAATGGAGATGTTATCAACTTGATATCAAGAAAGAGGATCAAATTTCAAAAGAGACAAAGCAACAAGCATGGTTTGAATATATTGAGTTTGTTACCTATATTCCTTCTAAGTAGATTTGCTTGCAGACAGAGTTGTAAAGTCAGCAGCTATCTGTGCTAAAGATTAAAGTGTGAGTTTTCAGAAACTAAAGTTTTGGGAACCAATGAGCTCACTTAGGGAAAATTTCTAAACTAAAGAGAGAAGGATATAGGAATACACTATCTTCCTAGGGAGATAGGTGGCGATTATGAAATGTGTCAAGTACAATAGTAGATATTGATGGTTCTTTGTATCTTTCTTGACCTAGTTTTACTTATATTCCCTAGAAGATAAATTTGGTGTGATAAATGATGCTTTGATTAGTTTTATTCTATAAGAAGAAGGAAGTAGGGTCATAGCTTTAAAATTTCACATTTTTGACAGTGTCAAAGGGCAGAACATGACAATCACCATTCTTTGACAGAGAAACAAAGGGATAAATAAAAATGATATTGCTAGATTGGCTGTGACAATGAAGGGTAAGAGTTGCTTTAAAAAAAAACCACATATTGTCTCTTTGAGCATTGCTTTAGTCAAATGCAGAGCAATTCTCTATGATTTTAATGAAGGATTGAAATGACTAGAATCAAAAGGAGGAATGGTATGGAGAAAATGGAACCCTCGTACACAGCTAGTGAAAAAGTAGACTGGTCCAGGCTCTATGAAAAACAGTATAGAAGACCCAGCAATCCCACTCCTAGGTCTTTAAAGAATACAAAAACACTACCTTAAAGGGCTACACATACTCCTGTGTTCATTACAACACTATTTACAATAACCAAGTTATGGAAACAACCTAAGTGCCCAGTGATAAATGAGTGGGTTAAGAATATGTGGTATATAGATACAATGGAATACTAGTCAGTTATTTAAAAAAAAAAAGTTGAAATATTGCTATTTGAGTAACATGGATGGAACTGGAAGGGATTGTGCTAAGCTAAATAAGAAAGAGAAACAAAAATGCCAGATGATTTTTCACTCATATGTATAGAATACAAAAAAAAAGACAGATAAAATCAAACCAAAATAAACCCTAGAAATCTGACTCCAGGATTAAAGTCAGAATGAAAAGGGGGAAGAGGTTGAGGAGTAAAAGGCTCAGGGGACTCAGTAGACTATGGCGGAGGTACTATGATTTGGTAGTGGAGGTGGTGTAGGTAATTTACGTCTAAGGATATGTGAACCTATACCTTGAATCATATACAGTGTTGAATACCAGTGTTACCTCAATAAAAATAAAATAATACAGTTTGAATTTTTTTAAATAAATAAACAAGAAGAGGAATGTTAATTAGGCCTGATATTTTTTGCAAGTGATTTTCTATGCAGGAGAGAAATAGTAGCAGTGTTAGCAGCAACAACTGTCTCAGAGTAGCCAATAATTCTTATCAAGTGCTTAACAAACTGATAAATGTTTATGGATTAATATAAAAGTGGATGCCTATTAAGAGAATTATCTAAGTAAAGGCTATAATGATTTCAGCCATCCAAATTTAAAATGTATTTTTAATTCTAAAATAAGAGAAAATGAATGTGATGTGTTCAAAATGTTTAGTGTAATTTATGTACACTATATTCTAGCACTATGCATTATATATATTGATAAAAAGTATACTGTGTGTGTGTAAATCTTTTTAACACTGAAGTTTCTCATAATTAATAAGTATAATATTTAAATCTATTTCATGAGTCTTAGAAGTTAATTTTATAGTTTGGGTATCATATACATGACTAACTTTTTTATCTTTGAGTATTGATTTATTATTTTAGATTAAATTGTTAGATTATTAGATTAATTACTCCTAGTGATAAATTTTTCAGGAAAAATGATATGTACTTTTTAACTGGTGATACTTCTTTTAGCTCCAGAATTTCAAAAAATTAGAATTGTAAAAAGAAAAATGTATTATTTTTAAACTAAAAACATTTTATCAACATTTGTACTGCATAAAATGGAGACCCATCCTTGTCTGAACTTAGGGGTAAAATTGGTATAATGTTTCTACAGGAGAAAACTCAATGAAACATTTCAATAGTATTAAGTTCCTATAAAAGTTCAATAGGAACTTCTATTGAGTAAATCTAATCTACTCCAATGATAAAGGAGGAATAGCAAACAATATTGTTTCTTTTACTATCAAGAATTACAATAAAGCCTCATTTGGGTAATTGTGAGCCATTGCATTTATAGCTTTTTTTGTATGTTGATATATCAATTTCAGGGGTTAGATCATACAAAACCTTTGTACAACACTAAGGGGGTTATAACTCATTCTATAGACAATGGAGTTCCATTTCTATTCAAAATGACAATCTGTACTATGCTGTTCCATTGTATTCAGGGTAAAAATATTAAACTCTTCTGTGTTTTCTTTATTACAAAGTACTGCATGGACACATTTCACTGGGTTGTTGTTATTGATTGTAGTTTTGATTCATACTGTAGAAGTTTATTGGGTGAAAAATATTAAATTTGTTATTTTTAACCTAAGGTGCCTCAAACTTAATACTGTCATTTCATACCTTCTTTTGACATTTTGAGAATTCTATTTTATGTTAAAAATATCACTTAGAGATTTAAAAGATCTTCCTTCTGGGTTAATCTATTGGATCTTCCCTTGACACAGAACTAATTTTAAATCTCGCCAGTCATATGAAAGTTAATATAGTTAGATGTAACTGTATGTTCTTTCAAGAAATTGAAACATTTTACAGATGTCTGTGTTATAATCAGAAGCTAGTAACTAACTACTATGTGACATATTTTGTAAGATGTTTAATACATATTTCCATGTAAAACCCTGGGTTGTTTTTCCATTTATAATTGGAAAAGAAATAAATTTGGAGTGTGTTCAGATAGCACTGCCTGAAGAGGCTTTTGGAAGCAGCAGGAAAACACTCTGCCTAACCCCAATTAGTCTTGTTTTCCATACTCAGGGCAGTTCTGTTTTTCAACATATCCACTAAACATGATGATAATGAAAATTAATATGGTTAGAAAGCAATTCAGTAGCAAATGTTTATTGTTCATAATTGTTGTTTCCTGTCATAATGTTCATAAAACCTGTCAGCTCTGGTAAATAGGTTCAAGAAGTGTGTGAGCCGGGAAGTAGGCAGGTGTGCCTGAATTAAACAGTAGATAAGCGCCTGCAAAGTATTGTAGAAGTCATTTTTTAGCAAATTGAATTATATTTTTATTGCTCTTGGTGACTTCACTACTTCTCAGAAAATGTAAAACTTGATTATGGATCTAAATAATTTAATTCATATATATATATATATATATATATATATATAAGCCTTTATATAAAGACTATCCTCTTCTTGTGGATTTGTCAATAATTTGAAAAGTTTACCCAGAAGAAAAATGCTAACTCCCATATTTAGAGTCATTCCTCATTCATTTTAATTATAATTTTTAAACTGCTACAAATGATCTTTTAGCTATATTTGTATTGGCCTAAGATTGTATTTGTCTAACATGTGAAAAACTGATCATCATAGGAGGATGCAAAGATTGATCGATCGCAGTTCTCTCTACAAAATAATGTAAAAGTATAGAAGATTAGGATGGGATAAGTTTTGTTAAACTCTCCCTTCTATCCAGTCTTATATCTCCCATGAGGCTCAGTAGTCCTTGGTGATAGAAAATGCCGGGGGGGTGGGGGGAAACGGTGACAGTAACAGGATGGCATTTCTTCCTATAAAGAAATATCAGAAGAAATTCTACAAATACCAGACTTGGAATTTTCTTCCATGAAGGTAGAATCTAAGCTCCAAGAGGTTGAGGGTTTATCTGTTTTGCTCATACACTATGTCTTGACCAATATCTGACAAGTACTCAATAAATAGCTGTTGAGTGAAGGAACACATCAGTGACTCCTAAAACCCTATCTATGGTAGAAAACAGATATGCAACATCTAAGTATTTGCCAAGGTATACACTAAGGACCTTTTAATTTAAAATCCATTGTCCAACTTTTTCTAATTTTCACCATTTTCTTCAGCTATAGCCACATTCCAAATTTCTTATCTAATCTTTCCCCAGTTTAGAGCTAGTGGTATTGCATTTTAACTTGATTGGTATGTGGTTTTGCTTCTATAATCTATTGAAAAGTGATGTGTGTGCATTCAGCATATACCAAACAATCTATTCTATCTGGAAAAACTCCAATGGTCTTATGAGTTTTTCTGGTCATAAGAGAGTCACCTTATTAACTCATATTCCCCCCAGTGTCTTCTTAGAAACCATTTATTTAGAATAGTTCATTTCTGGTAATTTACCTCTACTTTTCAAATCAATAGATTTGCTATTTAATCAATTCTCCCAAACATTTATACCAATGACATAAAGTAGAAAACATAAAGTAGAAAACAATACTTGCACTCAAAGAGACAGACACAATATGATGGGGTGGCTGATACTGTTGTAAACAGGCCTCTTGCTTTCTGGGAATGCAGGTTTTAAAATTGACCCCAGTTGAGAAGTCAGGTAAATTCAGGATGCTTGCTATAGTTTCAATTTTAGATAATCAACAATTTCTTAATATAAGCATGTGCCCAATAATGTGTTAGGTGTTCAAAGATGTTTATTTGAAATTTAACTTGCTAAATGTGACAATTTAAGAGTATACTATTTAGAAACCCATAACTAACTGTAATTCCCAAGACTTGTCCTGTAGCTTGTCTTTGGCTGTTTGCTTCTACCTTGGTCTCCCTGTGGTATTTCATATTATATGCAGACTCTTCTGTTCTGTAGTCAGCTTTCAAGGTTTAGATTTTAAACTTGTCTTTATCTGACCCTTAGTTTGGTTTTTCTATATTTTATATATTAGTGACACATCTGATATTAATCTTTCTCCTTCTGACTTATTTCACTTAACAGTATCTCTTCCAGTTCTATCCATGTTACTGCAGATTGTATAAGTTCGTCTTTTTTGATCACTGAGTAATATTCATTGCCAACAGTTTCTTTCTAATTAGCTTTCCTTTCTAGTGTCTATGTGTGAAGGAAAGACATGTGAAGGAAGATTTAATTGATAAATTTCTTAAACTGGATATTAGTTTCTGAATCATTGCATAAATTAAAAACAAGGTAAGATTCAGAGGGACTATTGTGTTTTCATCCTCTACCACAGATTTCCCCACTGTGAGAAAGACAAAAAAAAGTTGCATTTCCAAGATCACTGGTTTTGTATCGTTCAATGTACTACTTCTATAGATCTCAATATAGATTGTGACAGTAAAATATATGCTTTGCAAATTTTGTGTGCTTCAACATTTTATAAAATTAATCCTGTAAGAGATAAATAATTCTTAAAGGATACCTCTAAAAATTATTAGTAACCTTAATGTTACAGTACTAATAAAATAAGTATCATTGAAAAGCACTAAAAATAATTTTCTATTCTTTTTGTGTTATAGATTCTATTTTACTTTTTAATTAAGGTGTAATCACATCAAATAAAATCCATTGATTTCAAATATGTAATTTTGTGTATAGTCATTTTTAGCATGGACAATGTGAACAAACAAATGAAAATTATTTCATATATGCGGGGACACAAATTACCTCATATAACTTCAGGGTGTGTATTTACCCTTAAATCTCTTGTGTGAACATTGAAATTAGAAGTCCTGCTTTGAGTAGTTCCCTCTGAACTGTAGTTTATTATTTGAGCCAAAGACCCACATATTTATTACATGTATGCATCTACATTCTTAAAGGAGGACCTCATATTTATATTTGTGTTATACTTTCAAGAGAATGCCTACTTGATTAGCAACATGATGCTATCAGAACATATTAATATGACTTTTCTTCTTATAGGTTTATTTTTGCCATCTTTCAATGGGAATTCCTATTTAGAACTGCCCTTTTTTTTTTTTTACAACCCTGGATGTGTTGAAGTTTGTCCGGGGGAAGGAACATAACAGAATTGTTACCATCTACTTGACTATAAAAACAAACACCTTGAATAGAACTATTCTCTAAGTAAGTATTAAATGTTTGACCTCTGAGATGTCATGTTTTTTCTCAGATGTTAACCTATTAAGTCAATGAATTATTCATTTAAATGTTGTGGAAAATAATTTCTAGCCTGGTGCATGAAATATTGCCAAAAGAATTCTTAGTTCTTTCTAGTTTTCTTTAAAAGTTTCTTTATGAGTCATTCAATGGAACATGACTTACAAATAGGCTTTGAACTGGCAAAGAAGAATACAACAAGCATATGAATTTGACAGCATATGGCTGTAGCAGTAAAACATAAATGCTGCAAATGTTTCAGAGCATATTTTTAAAATATAAATCACTAAATATGAATTGCATTCAATAGTTGGTAACTTAGAAAAGGCATTTCAAAGCTGGGATTCATTTGACAATTGGGAAAATTTCTATCACTCTTTGAGCACTATTTTAGAATTAACTCATTTGAAAAAAAAAAAAGTAACGTTAACAGTATTAGTTCAAGGAAATTTCTCTATCCAGGGTTCTTTACATTATGCAATATGATCATAAGGATCTCTATAACCCAAATTTATAGCTTCTTTTTTTTTGTGACTGAGCATCAGTAACATGTATTACTTGCAATATTCAAAATGTGACAATTGTTTTATTTCTTTGAAATGATTGCACAATGGTTTCAACAATTCCCTATATTGGAAATGTAATGACTTCAACTTGGATGGATTATCCACTGTAGGGCAACTCATTATTTCCCAAATGATTTTCTCCTCTACTTTGACATATTCTGCAAAATTAATTTAACATTCTGTAGTTTCTAAAAAAGTGAAAGTAAACCTTTTTATTTTTTGATCATAAGTAAAATGTCTAAAAGAAGCATTTTTGGAAAGCTGGGTATAGTTAGGAGTTTTGAACATTAAATTATGAGAACTTCTGTTACATGTTAGAAAGAAACTAACTTGTCAGAACTAGGCCAGCATTATTTATTTCCCAGGAGTCTAAGTCCCCATGTTTAAATGATGACTTTAGAATATCTGATTTATTTATGTTAAAAAAGAACGAGAGAGAGAGAGAGAGAAGAAAAGGAAAACTTCTTTTTACATAGAAAATCTAAGCAGAGGTAGATGAATGTGAAATTTGAAGGTAATAGTGCATTGCAGGAGAAACAAAACAAAAGTGAACAAAAGATACAAACATTATGATTTAAAGTTACAGAACAAAGTGATTCTCTGGGCTTGCATTTTTTTTAAATCATACAGAATTGGAAGGTCTTTCTTCATGGAAAGTGTGTTCTTTTGACAACTCTAAACAGCTCATAAGCAAACAGCAGCCCCCCACTGGGAATTCTCTTCTGGTCCTTGCTCCTGCTTTCATGTCCATGCTGCCACTCAATCTGCTCTTTCTGAAGGCCAAAGAAACACATGACAAGCACATATACCCCCATTGAAGTTGGTGCTTTAGTAAAACCCAAGCTGATATTAGTGCCATATGATTCTTTCTGTCTTTTGTATCCAGTAACTTACCAAAACAATCAAAGTAGAGATTATTGGTAAGAAAATGGTGCCATTGTAATGGTTATCAACTTCTTTCTTTTTTTTTTTTTTCAACTTCTTTCTTTGTCTTGCATCATTATTGTCACACCATTGGTACATGGAAGCAGATTACTCAAGTGAGTTTCATAGACTGTGATTGGGAGAATGTTTTTGTCTGTAAAATATTCTTTTTATATATATATAAAGTGGTAATTTAATCCTACACTGTTGGGAATACCTGGGCAGAATGTTTCATGGATTTGCTGCTTTCACTCTTCTTGGAAATTGTCAACCTCATCAAAACCTCACAACATATGAACACCAAAATTTTTGTGGTTTAATTAGACACCCATAGTTTAAAAGGTGTCCCTTAACTTGAATTAAGGGCTAATTGTCTCTCCTTTAAAACCAGTATATTATGTGTAGCAGCAATTAAAAGTAGTGAGGAAATGAAAACAGATGTTTCACTTTAGAGTCTAGGGGTTGAATTTTGTCTGTTTGGGGGCATAGTGTTTGTTTTTAGTTTTGCCATGTTTTACATTCCTGAACATTTCTAGGAAAAACTCAATTTCATTCTACAAACATGTATTGAACATTTGTATTTTGTGTCATCAAATATTAAAGGGAAAAGGTAGAAAAATATCAGGCTGATAAGCCAATGTCAGCTTTGAATTATATTCCTAGTTCAAAACTAGATTTATCTTTTCTCAGTTTGTCTCACCAACTAATTGATGTTGAAAAGGAACAAAAGGAAGATAAAACTTGAATCCTTATGGGGTTGCAGTAAAAATCCTTAGAAAGAATAGTTTAAAAAAGAAATCTCTGTGGGAGAGAGAAAGCTCTGAGAACAGCAGTCAAGATGAAAAGAAAGCTTTTTGAATCTGCCACTGAACCAATTCAGAATTCTGGAACCCAGTCAAAGGAGTTACTAATAGGTCATGGGAGAAGGGATGAGACCACACAAAACTCTTTAGGTACACTTTCAGAAAATGAGCTCTATTCGGCAAGCAGTATCAATCAGGACGTTTCGTCATGAGACATATTACTATGCAGTTGAATACATTCTGTGCTGCTTCTTTGAAAAGAAATAAGCATGCCCTTTGGAAGCAGGTGCTCTTTGAAAATTAGGAGCAGACATCTGACCAAATCACAGGAGGCAAATTACGTGAGCAACTCCAGTGGGAGGACAGGATTTGAAAGCAATCTTGACATTAGTGTTTTTATTTAATATAGAAAGTACAAGAACCACCAGTCTTGGGTCTTTATTCCAGATAGGAATTAATAGAACAAGTAGGATTAAGGTCTCTTTGTGTGTGTGTGTCTCTTTGTGTGTGTCTGATATTGCTGAAGAAAACAAATCTAAAGAATCATAACATCTGCCTTTTTCTATGATTCCCAGAAGAATACACAATATCTTAATTGTTATGTCAAAGCCAGTGAAATTCCACAGCCTCTCTTGACATTATATTTAATGTTTTTCTTTTAGGAAAAAGTTGCTCAATTGTTTTAATCAATTATACAGCATATACTATAAAATTTTTTGTTCCCCCTTAATGGCTCCCAAAGGAGCTAGCCTCAAATGAATATGAGCAGGAGTGAGTTGAAAGCATGGATGAATAAATATATATATTGCCACTTATAAAGTACTCAGAGATTGCATTATATTATATCTTATTTTTTTAAGATGAAGTCAAATTCAACAAACTGTAACTGAATGCCTAGTAAGGACATCACATTCGATAGGCTCTATGAAGGAATCAAATGAGGGGAGAAGATATGCATCCCATTTGTCATCATTTAGTGGAGATGTATTATACACATAATTCTGTGGAAAAGCTTACTGTTACAGCTCTTATAATAGAAGTATGAATTAAGAACTGGGGCTGAGTTAAAAGATTCATTATATCAGTAGTCTGTTTTTATATCTCCTCATTAAATAGGGGACCCCTCATAATCTGAAACTATTCCACTCTGCCAGCATAATTCAGAAAGAGCTATATGATATGTAAATGAATGGTTATTACTGTGTTTCATTAAAACTTACTTACAAAACAAGACAATGGCAGAATTAGGCACATGGATTATAATTCGCTAACTCTTGACCTAGAATTATGTGACTCATTTAACTTATTTTAAAATAAAATGACTGCGTTAAAAATACAAATTGAAATTTATGAAGAAATAAATCATTGAGAAATACACTCTGCTTCTGATGAAATTACCTCAGGGAGTGGGCCAATCAGGAACAAACTTGCTTCTGGTGAACAGAGGTAGGGGTAAAAACAAACAAAGTAACAAATAAGCCTAGTCAAGAAATGAAACCATTGCCTTGCCCATCTCAAAAACAGCATAATCCAGTAATTAAGAAAATTAACCTGGGAGTTAAATGATGTGGTACATACACATAACAGAATACTATTCAGCTATAAAAAAGAGATGAACTCTTACCATTTGTAATAACATGGGTGGAGCTGGGGAGGATTATGCTATGTGAAATAATCCGGAAGGGGAAAGATAAATACCAGATGATTTCACTCATGTGGAATCAGAGAAACAAAACAAAGGAAGTTATAAAACTCAACCTAAATAAAGCCTAAAAATATGGCTGCAAAATTGAGACTATTAGAGGGGGAGGCGAGAGTGAAAACAAACTTGGGGACCCAATGATAGATGGTGCTCTGTTATTGGGTGTGGTGTGGTGATTAGCAATATCTGAGGAGGTGTGAATCTATTCCCCTGAATCATATAGTGTTTTATACCATTAATATTTTCTATAGTTAATATTTTTTACTATTTTATTATATGTTCATCAATATCAATCCTATATGGAATGATGTTGAATTTTAATTCAAAATGGTACTAAATTAATCTCTTTTGAATGTTTATTATTAATAGATAATCTCAAAGTGTCATTGATGTTTGAAAGCATTTATTATAATAGTTCAAATAGAGAAAATTTGCCACTGTAATGAAAGGGTACCATACAAACTAAAGTTACTGTACCTTCAGTATTTCAGTGAACTGAGGAAATATCCATTCTTAGAATGGTTCAGATCTACAACCCAAAAAAAAAACAAAACAATTTTTTTTAAATTGACTGAGATAACATTATTTCCTTTTCTCTGTATTATTTATTTTTTATTTAAATGTAAGCTTTTCTTTTTCTTCATTATTTGTTGTCCTCTGCACATATTAATATGTTTACGAGAGACTTCCACCCAAAAATGCCAAGTAGAAAGGAAACAACTTCATTCTTCTCCCTATGCCTAAGACTTCATAGACAGGATGCTCTAAAATGAAATATATGTATTTACGGATATATAATTTATCTCATTATTATTTCTTTCCTAGGAGGCCAATGATACATAAACTATACTATATATAAGTATATTCTATATATGCTATATATTGTGTATCTATATCTACACACATATATGTATACAATATATGTCATAGACTGAATTCTTAGGATTGTCTCTCTAGAAGGCTATGATATCTAGAAACTAGAGTCCATTGTTTTGTAAACAATGATTAGCATTTTTTGTTATTAGTAGCACTTTTATGTTGTAAAAAATCTTACATCAGTAGATAGTCAATGCTTTTTTTAGGAGAATAGAATTTGAAAATTATAGATTGTATTTATTTTTAAAACACTGTATAAATATGCAGAAAAACTAAACCATAAATGATTTCTTAAAAAAAGTTACTACACAGCCTAGAAGCATAAAGCCTCTTTCAAAAGATGGGTTCACACTTCTCTGCTAATGGATCATAAAGCATCTTTTCAGTGAAACAACAGAATGACTTTCCTTCAAAGGCTTAATAATGAACTCATCTCAAGCTTTCAAGTCCTGTCCGAAGGTAGCACAAATAGAAATAGTATGAGGAAAGACGTTGAAATTTATAGATGATAGATTAGAGAAACAGAGAGAGCTCTCAGAAAGAAAGGGATTCACATTTGCTTCGTGTTTTGGGGAGGTTAGTGACCATATTGAACTAAATTTTATGTGGTCTATGGGTGACTAACACAAAAAGTCTAATATGAAAATGTACATCTGACTAAGAGTAGTTGTTTGTTATTTATAATTTTAGTAGTTTTATTACGAAACTTTTTATTTTTTCTCTTTTACTAATTGCCATTAATTTTCTATTTTAGAAGTAAATTGGATTTTTTTAACTCTAAAATCAAATAATTCCCTTTAAATTTTTTTTATTGAGGTAACATTGCTCTACAATATTGTATATGATTAGACTTATAAGGTCACACCTTTCAAGTGTATATTACCACACCACACTCACCACTAAGGCACCAAAAGCCCACCATAATCCATTGTACCCCCTCCCCACTTTGCTCTACACTCTCTTTCCATCCCCCTCTCGTAGCCTTAATTCTAACGTCAAATTTCTAGGATTTGTTATTGGTTTGATTTGAATAATTTTCTTTATAAGTGTGCTTGAAAATAAAATGCCGGGCCTCCCTGGTGGTGCAGCAGTTGAGCGCTGGGTTGCGAAGCTGCCCACAGCCTCTGCAGCGCCGGTTCGATCCCCAGCTGCTCCCCAGCCACCGGAGGAGGGTCCCACATGGCGCGCAGACCTCTCCGGCCGCCTGCTGCTCCCTTCAGCAGTGTACTTCGGTCCTTCTGACTGCTCTGCTCCCCGCTCTGGCTTTGGTGAATTCTCTCACCCTCCCGCACTTCTGACTGTACCCAGTGCTTGTATAAATAAATAAATAAATCTTTAAAAAAAATGTCTTTAGTACTATTTGTGAAAAAGAAAGAGTTCCTACTGAGTATGTATTAGCGTATTCTCTAATTACAGAATCTAGGTTTTATGATACAAAGTCGGTTAATTCAAAATTTAAAAAGTCAGTCAAGCAAGATAACCTATTTCCCTGAAGTTAACAACTTGTTATTGAATGATGTAAATATGTCAGTAACCATAGAAGTCTTTCTTCTACTTCACCTCCTGCTATCACATACTACTAGCAAAACCCCTTTTTTTTAACTGAAGTAATATTAGCTCACAACACTGTATATGATTCAGAGGTATAGGAGCACACCTCTTCAGATGATGTTACCACAACCACCACCAAGGCACTCATAGTCTATTAACAAGACACTTTTAATTCTTTTTAAAATATTATTATATAAAAATGCTTATTAATAGAATAAATCAGTATGATGAATCAAAACCTGTTATTATATATCAGGCTATTGGGAGAGCTAAGCTTAATTGTTTATTTTCATTTTCATTCCCATCGCCTTCATTACAGCAGCCTTATGTACTACATTGCAAGATAGCTATGGTTTATGATGGGATATTGTTATAAACTATTCATCCTTGTCATTGATTTTAGTGATTGAGCTTCCTTTAAAAATAACTCATTCTTGCATGGTAACTACATATATCTTGTTTAATGTGTACAATCAATCTTTAAAATTCAGTTTTTGAAGCTTTGAAATTCAGTTTTGAAGCTTGTGCATACATATGGCACAACAGCTTGACCTGAATGTTCAGCTCTGTTCTACTCTACTCTGTATATTTTATTTCTAAGTCTTACCTCAAAGATGAGTCTTTAAATGGTAACATAAAGCAATTTATAAAAATATTAAGTCATAGAAACTTCTGAGTACAAAATGATAGAGTGGAGCTGGCTAACAGACTGTCCCTTTGTGTTTAACAAAATGAACCACCACCCCTTCCCTCCAGTGGATGATAGCTGGCAACAGCCAACAATTCAAGAAACAACCTTATGACATTTTATGATATAACCTTTTATGTATCCAAGAAAAGTACAAGATGATACAGGGGTTTATATTTCTAAATGTGCTCTCATTGCCAACAACCCCCTGCCTTTGTAAAAAGAACAGTCAAAAATGGTACTAAAATTTCTTAATTATGCTCTCAAATTCAGAGAAAATCAGGCTTTAATAATTGAATAGGAAGTCACAGGGAAAACACTAAATTGAGGAATCCCAAAGAAACTGCTAATGGATCTCAGGAGAGGCAGAAAAGGTGAAGCTGCATTGTCCTCATCCAGGCACTGGGCTAATTTGGGGTAATGTACAGCTGAATTCCCCAGTGGTGTAATAAAAACCTGAATGGATTGAGTGGGCTCTAGCAAAGGACATTTAGGGAGATCTCAAAAGAGTGAATTTCAGCCATGTTTATTATGTCCTTTAGTACTCATATTTTATTATTAAATCTTTAATGCTGTTGTTTTGTCCAATTTGCTCCCTTCTGCAATATTGATTTAATCTAACTATTTTGTATTGTATTTCACTTTGTGTTGTTCTCTTTCTGAATTTATGTACTCAATAAGTTTTTTAGCTTGAAGCACTCATGGAAAATGTTTGTTTCTTAGATTCATATCTTCCACTCCTCTGTAAGTCTTCTATTTTGAATCCTTCTTCCTTTCTTCTTTTTCTATCTTGGTCATCCATAATGTTGGCATCTTTGTCAAGCCCAATACTGCCATGTTGCTCTCACAAGGGAAACTCATTAGCATTGGGTTTTATATGAATTTCTCTTCTTGGAATTAGTTGTGGCTTTACTTGTTCTAGTATAATGAGACCTATTTCTCCTGGTAGACCTCACAATTTCAAAAATAGCCACTTTCTCTTTGTTAAAGTATAATTTTCATTGAGGTATATAAAATGAATGCATGTTCAAAAATTTTATTTAACCTATTAATTAATGACGAAACTAGTTAATACTATAATCAATTCAAGGGGAAATTCAATGAAACAGAGATCTATAAAAAGACTAAGGATTCCAAAGAAAATTTACAAATAGATGGAAAACAGTTCTACCTACAGAGTAATAAGCAATTCATTTCACCAGACACAATTAGTGTGGTTTCTAAAGACAAGAACCATATTTTAGTGAGATGTTAAAGAAATAGTAAATGGGATTTAGCAATATATTTAGTTTCACTGGGTTCATTTTCTTTTAAATTAATATGAGCTCTAATACAGATATGTTTCAAGTTTATCCAAATCCCTGAGTATTTTCCCAAATGTGTCCCAAATGTGTCTTATATAGCTAAAATCAATTTGTCAACAATACTGTTTCTTTCTAGAAATTCCAGAGGCCTATTCTTTGGCTCTCCCTGCTTTTGGTGGCCACCGCCTTTCCTTCACGCATGGCTACATCCATCTCTACTTCTGTAATCACAGAGCTTATCCTCCTCTATTCTCAAAATTCCCTGTTCCCTTTCAGAAGGACTCTTATGGGCCCTATATGTCTCTGCCAGATAATTCAAGATAATCTGTCTATCTCAAGAGCTTTAATTTACTCACGCCTGTAAAGACTAATATATAAGGTAACGTTCACAGCTTCTAGTAATTAGGACATGAATATCCTTTGAGGCCATCATTAAGTCTACCACAATCCCTTACTTCTTAGCATGTACAAAAATCAACTCTAGGTAGAGTCTGGATTGTAAATAAAACTTACAGAATATAAAAGAATAATTTCATGACATTGAGGCAGAAAAAAAATCCTAAAATGACATAACAAATACTAATCAAACCACAAAGGAAATAAATGATAAATTGACTGACACAAAAATTAAGAGCATATACTCATCAAAACTCACCTGAAGAGACTGAAAAGATAGTGTACAGAATTGTAAAAAAATATTTTCAATACTTAAGGCTGACAAAGAACTTGTATGCTATGCAGATGCACATATATACTGAAACATCATTTTGGAAAGCTGGCAATAGCTACTAAATTAATCATTTAATAGGAAAAGTCAGCTCCTAGTTATTTGTACAACAGAAATGCAGTTCTTCAACACTAATACACATAACGGATTGTGATAACATTATTCATGCTGACCAAAAACTATCGGGAAGGGAGTATGTCCAACCATGGAAGAAAGCATAAATGAATTGTGATTAGTCACTTAAAGTAATATAATGAAACAAGGAAAATGAATAAATTGAAGTATAAAGGCTCCCTCTCAAACATGTTTGCTTAAACATAGCTTTAAGCAAAAGCAAATAGGTACAGAAGAATATATACATTACAATAATAGTGATATGAAGATTAAAGTGAAACAAAACTAATATTAGTTGTTTAACATCAGGGTCATGGTAACTTTTATTAGAAAACAGAGAAGACTCTGACAATGCAGAAAATGTTCTTTTTCTTAATTTGGTGGCGCTTGCATGAGTGGGTTCACGTTATAATAATTCACTAAGCTATATGCTTAAAGGTTGTATGATTTTCTGGATGTTATACTTCATTTAAGAATATTAAAATAAGAGAATTCTGTGTACTTACATGGATGACAAATAGCTAAAATTTGTTGTTAAGTGAAAAAAGAAAGAGGAATAAGGCTATTTATTACATTATTTAATTGTTAAAAATGAAATTCTGGATATATAAATATTTGTATGTGGATAATGATAGAAAGGAATATCTCAAAATAGAATAAATTGCAGTATATTTCTCTATCATTTCAATTTTTATAAGACATGTTAAAATTAAAATATAAAGTTAATAAGTCAAATGATCTGATACTCACTGATATATTTCATATATTTTATTTTATTATCACAGTAATTCTAATTAATCTCATTATCTGTTATAAGTCATAAGGAACTGAGTATCAAAATAGTAAGGTCTAGAGGGAGAGGGAGGGGTGGGGAAAAAATGTGAGGGTGTACATGGACATGATAGAAGATTATGGGTACCTTGGTTGTGGGTGTGGTGTGGTAACATACATCTGGAGAGGTGTGAACCTGTACCTCTGAATCATACAGTGTTGTAAATCAATGTCATGTCAATTAAAAAAATAGCTAAGGCGATCTAACTACTAGGAAATTTAGTCAGAAGTTATTATCATGTTGGGCCTCCCTGGTGGCACAAGCGGTTGAGCACATCACTATGGAGCAATCCTCAGCCTCTGCAGCATGAGTTTGATCCCCAGCCAGCCAGGGAGCAACCCACATGGCGCAGCAGACCTCTCCTGTCTCACCTGCTGCTCCCCTCAGCAGTGTATTTCAGTCAGTCTGCCTGTTCTGTTCCCCACTCTGTCTCTGGTGGATCCTCTCACCCCTCCCCCACCCCGCACCTCTGGCCTGTACCCCAGCTCTTGTATGCGTAAATAAATAAATCTTTTTTTTTAAAAAATGAAGTTATTATCATGTTGATACTATTAATGTCATTACTGTTAATGTCATTAATGTCATTACTGTTACTCTCAGCCTGTGAGAAATAAGTGTATTTCCAACAGGATACTTACTACCGTGAATAATTACAACACTTCTTCCACCTTACCAAATTATTCCCTAAGGACAAAGTTTGTGTTTGTTGAGTGAATGATTGCTATTGAATAAAATATAAACCTATAATATCACTAATTTAACTAATTTAACTGTTTGTTCATACAGGTAGTGAGAAGAATTTTGGACAACATTTTTTCCATTTATTTCTTATGGAAGGAAGGCTCACAGTTAAATATGAATGTGGAAGTTCTCAAAATATCTTGACTCTTACCACTAGTTCTAGTATTCATCCCTATCACAATATGATGAGTACTCCACAGTAGTTCTACATAAGGCAGAGCTTTATTTTTTAAAATGTATTATATGTAAATAATAGCCACCCTAATATGGGGGGGGAGGAAAAAGTCCCATCCAAAAATTGTTTTAGCAATCATTATTTTTAGTTTGGTGTAGTAAACTACAAATTAAATGAAGGTATAATTTGATGCCACCCAATAACAATCATACGGTACAAAGAAAAGGAATCACTTTCTCTGAAAATTTAGAGCAAGTAAATAGTCACATGGTTCCATTGAAATTAAGATATATTTAAATCATTCAAAAAATATCTATTGAATGAAAAGAAATACCACTGGGAAAAAACAAACAGAGGAAAATAGCCAGTGACCTCACAGAAAAAGGAAAATTAAGTTTAAAAACATCAATTGGATATTAAGTAAAAGTGTCTTTCTGGAGCATACAAACTTTTGGAAGGCAGTTGAAATTAGTTCATGCTTCAGAATTGAAAAATCACAGAAGAGAGAAATGGCTAAATATGTTTGTCATATCCTGAGGGCATTACTTAACAAAATTTACATATAGCAGTCAAGAATTTAAAATTCTTCATCAGTGTAGCAATCTAGTGATAATAGTTTCCAAAGTTACTCTATGTCAGCTCAAAATCACATTTTGTGTCTGAGTTAGTATGTTAGATGACAATTGGTTATGTTAGTCTGATCAGCAGGAATCTTGGCTAACCTATAAAGGTTGTATAAATCAAATAAACTTTCTCAGTGTCTGAATCAATCTAAAAATAAAATCAACAAAATTGACACCAATCTGAAAATGGAAATCCTTACAGGCAGGAATATTATCTTACTCATTTTTAATGCACTTAGCAGGACATCTGAAAGATAGATACTCAGTAAATGTCTGAATGAATAAAGAAATGAGGGCATCTGGACTGGGCAATTTAGTTGGTTATGACAAGAAGGCAATGAAATTACCCTAAAGTAATGAAATTATTATTTGTAAATTAGGCGTACCCTTTTGGAACGCTGAATTTTGTACAGACAGAGGAACCAGTATATGAAAGGACCCTTTGGTGGAAAGAACTGTGGCATATTAAGAGATCCAATAGACCAGTGTATATAGGACAGAGAAACAGAGGAGTATGGCTAACTATTAGAAGAGAGATATTCAGAGGTCAGAGTATTGCAAATGTAACAGGCCCTTATGGCTCCATAGCCATAGGGAGAAGGCTATCATATATATCCAAATAAAACATATGGTAGTTTGGACTAGACTGGTGTCATAAGAAACTGACAGATCTAAAACATAATTAAAAGTGAAATTGTGGCTGATTAATACTAGAAGTGAAAAGAGAGAGATGTAAAAAATGAACAACTTATTTTAGGTTGTGCAGCTTGGTTAGAAGATTTTATTATCTACAGAGAGAGCAAGCAATGCAAGAAGATCAGGGTTTTGTTTTTTGATTGAGCTATAAATGACATAAAACATTATATTAGTTTCAGGTTACAAAATGAAATATGTATATATTGTGAAATGATTGTCACAATCAGTCCAATTTACACACCCACACATACTTGCATTTTTTTTGTTGTGATGAGAATGAGAAGAGCAAGCTTCACAGAAAAAAAGATGGTGAGTAAATTTAGGCTTGAGCATGATGAAGTTAAGCAGCCTTTGAAAGATCAAAGTGAAGTTTTTAAGTTCAGATATAGAGCTCAGAGGAGTGGCCTGGGTGGGAAAAATAAATGTATGAATCATTAGCATGCAGATGGTAATTGAAACTCTGGGAATAAATGAGAGTACTGAGTGAGTAGAAAGAATTGCCTGGGACTGAATCTTAAGGACTAATATTTAATGACTAACTAGAGGAAGATGAAACTTTAAGAGTCGAAGAAGGAATTAACCAGAGAAGTGACAAAGGAGTCAAGAAAGCCAATGGAAAGATTGAAGACATGTTCTGACTATCCACATGATCCCGTGACCTGGAGACTTCATTGTAGGGAGATAGAGTAAAATGCCACAGTAGGAGGAAATTGAGATAAGAAGTATAGACAACTCTTTCAAGAGGTTGATATGTTTCATATATTTTATTTTATTTTATTTATTTTACTGCAAAGATGTAAAAAGAGGTAAAGCGGTAACTTGAAGAAGGTGAGTCAACAGGAAAAAAAATACCAGATGAAAGAGATTTCAGGCTGTTTGGGTGTTGATTGGAATTATTAATTGAGTGGAAGCTTTAATATATGGTAAAATAAAAAATAATTGAGAACATAAAGTCCCTTAGAAGTTTGGAGCAAGAAGACAGTATGTGAGAGAGACTTCTGCCAGAGTTGGGAATATGGAGAAACACTCACAAATTGAGCTTCTGATTTTATGGCAGCCCTTTGCTTTATCCCTATCTGTCCATTTTGTATGTCACCTTTACTCTCTGATTCATTTATTTCTCCTGAATGCCCCTTAACTGAGAACGATTTAGAATTAAAATGGTCATTTTGTCATCTCTTCCTGGCTATCTTAATTCTTATAGGAGTCTTGCTGTGAAAATTCAGAACAAATTTCTCCCTAAAAAGTTTGTAATTATGTGGATGTTGGTGGAGTTTCTCCCATTTTTAAGGGTTCTTGAAAATAAAATAACATAGTATCATTAATAGGATCTATTTTCAAAAGCTATTGGAATGAGTTTTAAGGTAATTATGTAAAAGATGAATATAATTTTTATTTTGGTTTACTTTGATTTATTTAATTTTATTTTGTTATTAGTCACTGAGAATAAACATGTCAGTGTTTCCCCCAATTAAATCTGCATTATATCTGCAGGATAGATGGTAGAAGTAGAACAAACTTGAATAAGCCTCTTGTAGTGATTGAGGTCAATTCAGTAGCAAGATAGAAGTTCTTCTTAAATGAAATGGAGCAGAGATCACAGTTCTACAGATACATTGTAATTCATACTCATGCACAGTTTGTCTTTCATTTCAACAAATTCTGAAAGGGATCACATAGAGAGAGTGTTGGTTTTCACAAGGGTTATTCTCCTTTGGGGAAGTTCTGAAAAATTGTCTTACTATATATATCCTTTTGAAAGTTTCTGAAGTTTAAATTTTTCTGGCACTTTTTGTGTCTGTCCTGCACAAAAGCTGACTCTTTATCCAATATTATGTTCTCTAAAGAAGCTGGGTGTCCTTTTCTCTGATATTTTACTATAATATATGCACGTTTTGAAGTCACATAGCCTAGTCTACCTTCCGTAGATTCCTCCATTACAAACATCTGACAATATTTCCTCAATGATTTATCCAGAGATGTAACATTATCCAAGTATATCTAAGGCACATTAATATTAAGTAATTCACTTTAGTTAACGAACTCCTAAGGTAGCCAGAATTAAAAGGATATTGGCCAGGAATTGTATGACTGAAAAAAAAAAAAACTAAACATCCCTTTATCAGTCACTGCTTAGTAGCAGGTCAGTATAAAGAAATGCATGCATGGTTTAAAACCAATTGAACATAGACCTGGAAAGTTTCTAGTGATTGGGCAGTAAAAGCCCCAATACTTGAAAACACTGAAACATCAGGCAAAACCATTGTAAGCATTTTTATCATTACCTTCATAGAGATTTGGTCCAGAAAACAAAATACAGTGGTTAAAACTGCTGCTGTTTTGTAAATGGACCAACTTTGCCTCTTGTTTGATGTAAATAATTTCAGTGAGATAAAAACTTCACACAGCTACATAGATGTATATACATAGGCATAGGTGTAAACATATGAGTGTTTATCAGTGCAGGTTATTTTATTTATTTTAATTAGTTCTTTCCCACAGTGGACTGATTAAGAAAATATGAATTTATTATAATACAAAACTAACATTAACCTCAAAAGAATGGGAAATAAAAAGGATTCTGCATAGGACAAATCTGGCTATATCAAATAAAGAGATCTATTAGCAAATAATTTACAAAAAAATAGAAAGGAACAAAAGACAACTTCTTCTGATACCCATACTTAATTTGTCTGCTTAATATCAGATTTTAGTGCTTTGCCAATTTCCACATAAATTCTCTGTATTATAACTTGCTGCTCAGCTGGTATTGATCTATATCTTCAAATAGAGAATAAGAGGTTGATAGCCAAGTTCGTGTAAGAAGATAGAATAGCCATAATGTATTATCAGCTATAATTTTAAGAAATGCCCTGTATTTTTCTGATTTTTCTAAAACATAGAAGTTTTTCACACATTCCTAATAGTTAATACTATATAAGTTAGAGATTGCATGTCTTTAGCCTTAAAGCCAAGAAACTACATAATAGTGAGAACCTTCACTTCTTGAAACAGATGGTGACTTTTGAACTGTGCTAAATCTATAAAATATTAGATTTATTCATAAAACGTTGCCATGTCAATATGGAAAGTTTGGCAAGCTTTTAATCTTAAAAAGGTCAAACTTCATCACTTCAATATTAATTTCTGTATCTTTTCCATCATCTCCTCCATCTGGTATTTCTTAGAGGAAATACAGGAAAAGTAGATCTCAATAATGGCAATATGGCGTAATACTTAATGTATATAAATTTAAAATATATATAAATACAAAAATCTAAATGTTGACCTTGTTCCTTTATCCATACAGAACACACTAATCATACATAACATGCCCAAGCATAACATGCATTGAAACGAGCTGGACAGAGAGTATATTTATACTCAACTGTGAATATACACTGTAAAACTAAAATTTCTTTTGTTAAATTAGCTTAAGAATATCTTTAAAGAATACCTATAGATCTGCAAGTTGGTGATTTTAGTATTGCTTAGGATTACTTGATAGAATCTTCTGCTAGCATGTAGAGTTGTATCTATTATGCATTTATTATAAGAAACACAGAAGTATCAGTTTTGGTATTTAATGATGCGGAAATAGAATGGAACTTTCTATTGCAGACATAATCTTAAGGTGAATCTTAATCTTTACTGTATGTTCATCAATAATGTTAGTGGATTCAACCTGTTCAATTTGATATAAAAAATTATAGTGATTGTAATCATGTTTGCTCCTTTTGTGTATCTAAGTTCAAATTGTTCAAATGGAATGACAATTAGCAGTTACAAAAGTGACAATTTATGTCGAAATCTCATCTTGTGTGTTGACAAACAGACGCTCAAGTCTTAGAGTAACCACAGGAAGTCTACTGAAGAGAAGGAATATAGGGCCTCCCTGGTGGTGCAGGCAGTTGAGCGCAGCGCTGTGAAGCTGTCCCCAGCTTCTGCAGCATGCGGGCTCGAGCCCAGGTGGCTGGGGAGATACCCACATTGCATAGCAAACCTCTCCTGACTTGCCCGCTGCTCCCCTCAGCAGTGTATTTCAGTCAGTCTGCCTGTTCTGTTCCCTGCTCTGCCTCTGGTGAATCCTCTCACCTTCCCACACAGCTGGCCTGTACCTCGGTTCTTGTACGCATGAATAAATAAATCTAAAAAAAAGAGAGAGAGGGGAATATAGCAGTTGGCCAAGTACACCTCTAACATAGAGTGGGAAATGAACTAGATTTTGAAGAAAGATTAAAAATTTATCAGGGGGACAACAGACATCAGGGTGTATAATAACACCATGAATTGTATAGAAAATTGTGTGGCGATAATAACATAAAGTTCAAGGTGAAAGCATACATATATTCTTGGATAGCAGAGTGTATGGCAAAATGAACTTCAGTTCCTAAAAAACCTTCTGTCTCTAGATTTCTAAAATGCATGAAATCTTCATCTTTAAGGAAAGATGTTATAAGAAAGTGATAGGCAGCAAATGAAGATATAGGAGAAAAATAAATTTATAGGAATTTGGGCAGAAAAACAAAAAGTTTTAGATCAGAGAACACTGCCACACAGGGCAATTAAATGAAAGGATTTAACATGTTGAAAATAAAATTCATGAGGAATGTCAAGGGATCATTTATTATCTGAAAAAGTGGTGATTTAGTGATACAGATTTATATTACACATATTTTCCAACCCTCTTCTATGGGCCCCATAACTCTCCCTAATTGGGGTCCATCATCATGATTAAAGGATATTTGATTACTGCCTTAAGACAATTACCGCTACCAGGAAACATATTTTACTGTAAAAATTCTTTAAATTCTATTCCTAGTAGTAGACATCAATTCTTGACATTATGTGTATCTCAATTAACTTCTTTAGAATACTTTTCACAGAGTGGACTCAAAATTTAGACAATCTTATTTATTTTAAAAAATGGCCAGGGCCTCCCTGGTGGTGCAGGAGGTTGAGCACAGCGCTGTAAAGCTGTCCGCAGCCTCTGCAGTGCTGGTTTGTTTGATCCCCGCCTGCCTTGGAGCAACCCACATGGGGAGCAGACCTCTCCTGTTTCGCCCACTGCTCCCCTCAGCAGTGTATAGTCAGTCTGCGTGTTTTATTTCCCGCTCTGTCTCTGGTGAATCCTCTCACCCTCCCACACATCTGGCCTGTACCCCAGTTCTTGTATAAATAAAATAAATTAAAAAAAAAAAAGGCCAGCCACTTAAGTTTCTAAAAGAGCTAAGCTATCTTCCTCCTCAACAAATTGCCCAGGACTTCATCAATATATGGAAGAAAAGATACATGTTGAGATAAATTATTTAACAGTCTAGCAGCTATGAACTTGTGTACCTAATACAGACTCACTTAGGAACAGCTTTCAAAAGATTTACCAAATTTATTTAAATTAAAAGCTGTTTTCATAGATAGGTACTGGTACTCAGCCAAAATGTTTGCACTCAATATATGTTTAATTTTAAATTCAATTAAGTATTCTCCAGATAATTCATTTTAATGCCATCAAAAGACTCAATGAAGTCTTATTTTATGATATCTTATATAGAATTCTATTTTTAGAATTTGTCATAGTTGGCATAATTCTAAGTGCCAATAATATCTGAATCCAGTCGTGTCCTTTAAAGACAAAGTGTCATAAAGACAAGCATCACAAAGATAAAAACCAGGAGATTCCAGGACAAAACTCTATATTAAATGCTATCCAAATTTATGTAGGAATTTGTTATATACTTCCCCACCTATTTGTAGATTAGAAATCTCTAGTCATATGTAACTACATGAACGCAACTATTGTTCTGGGAAATCCTTGCTGTCTCCCAAATGAATAAAATAGCAAAGGATGGGCCTCCCTGGTGGCACAAGGGCTTAAGTCGCAGCACTTTGAAGATATCCACGGCCACTGCAGCACGAGTTCGAGCCTGGCCAGGGAGGTGACCCACATGGCGCAGCAGACCTCTCCTGACTTACCCGCTGCTCCCCTCAGCAGTGCATTTCAGTCAGTCTGCTGTTCTGTTCCTCACTCTGTCTCTGATGAATCCTCTCACCCCCTGCCATACCTCTGGCCTGTACCCCAGTTCTTGTATGCATAAATAAAAATATATCTTTAAAAAAAATAGCAAAGGAGATTTCTCCTGCTTGAATTATAGTAACACTGACACTTAATCCTTGCCAGGAGGGTATAATAGCAAAGCTTATGCTGAAGAAGAATCCAATCCCTCTGGTACCCAAATCTCGTAAATAGTGATGGAAACACAATTCCAGCTTCTGTGTAGAATCACTGGAACAAAAGAAAGCAAAGTCTTAGTTGGGGATGCACATAAATCACTAATGACCACTTCTGATACTTAGATACACATATGCAGATAGTTCTGAGGATTCCTGAAAGTATTTGAAGCAGGAGAGTCCATAATAGATTAGACTTCGTTGAGCTTTCAAAGTCATGTTCCTTGAAAATAGGAGTCTATAGTGAATATATGAATGCAAGAAATTTGTTGAGGAAACGTCTATAAGGCAGTGAGGGAAGAAGCATTGAAAAGAGAAGTTGAATTGCAAAGCAGTTGCAGCAAAAACCTTAACTGACCCAAAAGAGAGCTCTGAAGTTAGGATGTTAGTTTCCTGAATTGAGTCAATGGGAGGCCCCTGCTACTCCCAGGGTACCCAGAGTAGCACACCACAGCACCCACTACAAGTGGTAAGGCTCATGGCTACATAAGCCTACATAAACTGTGTCTATAATGGCTAACCAAAACCTTGGATTTAACTAAGTAAGCTAATACTGATTTTGGATAAACTGGACACAGGAAGAGCAGCTAAATACTAATCAGGTTAAAATCAAAATACCAGTTTTGTAGACGTACATTAGCATGAACAGAGATAACCAGAAATAATGCCTTTGAATGATGCATCAATGGAACATAGACTACTGCCCACATGGGGTTTCCCTCAGTGTAAACAAAAAGCATAGACCTTTATATATTCATTATAATTCACACTGAAGGCACAGGATACCAAAAGAATATTTAGGAATGGAAAACTGAGGGAGCAGAGCACTCCTATATAATTGCAAAGATGTCCTTTACCTATCTGTTCCATTCTTCAAAATACCATTTTAAAAATATCCATTTTCTGCTATTCGGGCTTCTGTTTCTATTTGAAAGTTCTTAGAAAACTATCAAGTGTCCCTCTGATGTATAGTAGTAGTATTATGTTTTATCATCCATAGAAGTCTATTTCTTCTATTACTACCCTAGGACTAGAAAATTGCTCACTACTTTTTATTTTAGAGCATCTCATTAAAAACACTTCATAAAAACTTTAATGAAGTTTTCCACAGATATTTCTCCATCCAATTAAATAAATTCACTTCCTCATAGTTTTGTTCCCTAAGCATTTAATTATTTTAGGTACTATCTTAGGATCTCCTCCAAATTTTTTCACAGCTCTACAAGTTTAATTTTATGAGCTGTTTTCATTTTTTTAATGGACAAGAAGATCAAAGACATCATATATATTTCTTTTTCATATAGAATTTCCCTACAGATTATTAGCAGAATATTTTCCAATCTATGGCTAGGTCTCAAAAGTCATGTATCAGTTCACATTAATCTAATGTCTGTCACGGGTATTGTTCAAGGAATATATTTGAGGGACTTATAATATGTTTGGTGAAAGTAAAAATCTTCTTTCACCTAGACTATCATTTCGCCTCTCTTCCAACATTTCCACTATGTATTTCTAGTGTAGAAACTCTCAGTTTGTCTGTTTCCTAGGAAAAAACCAAAGGCTGTTGACAGAGCTATATGGTGACACAAAATCCAATGTATCTTACTAAATCTGCTAAAGAACGTTTGGGAGCTATATATTTTGTTTGAAGTAGATTTACCCAGTGACTTACTCTGAAACCCACTGTCCTTGCCAATATTAGTTAGGCGATAGGCTATTTTACTACCCCTGGTGGAAATGTATTTGAAATTCCTTGATTGCTAGTATTACCTCCTTTCATAATTTCACAGATTGAGAAGTGGTAAGCCTAGAGATGTCAGAAGCAGGCTCTGGTATATGGCATGAAAAGCATATGAATAGGATCATGGAATGGAAACAAAAAATCTGTACTACAAAAAGCAGATTTGTTTCCATGACAGCAAGCGAGAAGACTATACAGATGACTATGAGATGAATATATATGGTAATTTTGGGGTGCATCCAACAAACAAGATTTTATTTACAAGAATGTGCTAGAAACTTTATCTTCAAAATAATAATCTGTAGTCATTTTTATGCCTACATAACTATACAAGAGTAGTGCTTATTTTGCACTTACTGTGACAGGCACTGCAATATGTACTCTTACATACAATCACATTTAGCCTTCACAATATCTTAAAGGAGTAGTTACTTTTATAATACTCATTTATGAGATGAGGAAACTGGCACTTAGAGATCAAGTCATATATAGTATTTTAAAACAATGTTATCTCAATTTTAAAATATACAATTAAAATAGAAAGAGATTGAGTCATATAAAATCATTCAACTAGCAACTCAGGCAGGGGTTCCACCAGACATTTTCTCTAGATCCTTTATACTTAGCTACATGCCACACAGTTCATTGCTGTTCAGATTTTCCTGCTTAAAATTACTCCTAAAGTGAGGTAACCTCAAATCAAAGCATCTATGAGCAGTCCCTCCTTTATAACATATCATTTCAAGGACATATTGTATTGTTTATAATCAAGACCTTTCATTAGGTTTTTATCTATATATCATTATCTGCTACCCAACATGATTGTCCTATTCCAATTCTGGAATTAACAAAAGGGGTAGACAGAATTGTTTTTACTTATCCCTAAGTTATTTAGGTGTGGTAACCTTAAAGATGTTTTTAAAATATCTATAAATTATTATTTCCTATTGCCCTTATTGCAAATAAAATTCTGATTATATTTTCCATTATGAAAACGACATCTCATTCTATTGAAATACATCAGGTTATCATTGTTAGGTACTCTACAAAAAGCTTTCAGAAGATAGTCCTCATCCTTGGTTTTATATAAGTTAAATATAGTCTATTATAGACATATTTTTTAATCCAAAAAATCAAGAAACTTCAACACAATCTCTTCCTGTCTAATAAGAGGGGAGATGTTATACTAAACCATGTATTTCTAACTGAAAGGCAAAAAAAGATTAAAAGAAGGCATTGTCTTTTAGATTTTTCTAAAGCAAATATTGTATTCTTTTAGATATGTATTGCCTCTGGAATCGCAAATTTGGTTGAAATAGATTTAAGACATTCATTCACAGGACAGAGGAATATGAACTGTAATAATATTTAAGAGACGAATTGCTTTAACATATATGTGAGTTGTTCAAAAATAACTTAAAGTGTTCAAAGAGTTATTATAGCTAGATTAATTGCTAGATTCAGGAATCAGAAAAGTGGTATTTTTATTATATGTAGCAATTCTAATTGATCCACAAAAGGACAACAAATTTCATTTTTAAAATGTTATTCTAATGGTTCAAAATAATTGTCTTCACAAAATATGTATTTATTACTTTCTAAAGTATTTAAATATGAGACCTAAAACATCCATTAAAGATAATATAATTCAACCCCTCTTTTGTCTGTTGAGGAAACTTCATGCCAGAGAGGAAAATGGACTTCCTTGAATCCAAATGGAAATTAGGAAAATAGACCTAAAGTTCACATTTGGCACTTTATCCTGCACCCAGTCTCTATGTCTGCTTCTATAGGTGATCTACTGCCTCCTTTATCGTACCCTTTCTGGGACCTATGTTTTAATTCCTATTACAGAATTATTAGTTGCTTATTCATTATATCAGGTCCACAGAACTCTTCCCCACTTCCCTTGTGAGGGATCACAAAGTCTAAATCAAATGACTTGTTTTTTCCCCAAACCTTACCTGAAGCACCTCTTTTTATGAGAATAATCAGCCTCAATTTTCCAGTCATTACAAGTGAAAATTTGTGATTCTAACTATAAAAGTATCATAGACTCATCTAGAGTCTATGGGCTAGTCTCTGCTCTTCTCCTCATGGCATTAAGTTATCTCACCCACAACCACCTTAAACCTTGATAGTGCTAATTAAATGCTAACAACAACCTGAACTTGCTGTCCCCACAAGCAGCTCCTTCTAGTTTGCAGACTCAGTAGATGTCAGGAATTTATTTACATTAGGTAAATATATTTTTCATATGATGTTGCATGTTTTGTTTGCTATCTGTTCGTCTAGAAGAAGAAAAAGGAAAATCATAAATCTGTTTTGTTCTTCTTAATATTTCTTACTATTTCTTTCACTTTTCTAAGCTTTATATAAGCAGAACTATTTTGTTTTTAATACTATTTTCCCCTAATTTTAATTGTGTCACTTTTATTGCAGTAATATTCATTTATAATACTGCATATGACTTAAATGTATAGTTGCCCACCTCACCAGGTATAAGATACACACCACACCCACCACCAAAGCACCACTACTCCTTCAACCATAGGGCCCTCCTACCCCTAAACCAGCACTTAATTAGTGCTAGCATATAGCAGGTGTCTAATAGATATTCATCAAATAAATGAAGCATGTTTATCCTCCTTAAGTTTTTTCTGCTATAAATTAAATATTTCCAGCTCCTAACCCATTCCTCCACTGACATGATTTGAGAGAGACTAACCATCCTAATTATTCTCTATATGCTTCAAAATATCAGCTACCATATAATCTGTCACAGACAATAGAACACAGTATTCCCTGTGTAATGTAAAAATACACAGCAAAGATGCACTGAAAGAATGAATTTTTTTTCTTAATTTTCACATCATTCAGAGTATGTTTTTAGTCAACTAAATCCCTAGGTTTTTTTTTTTAATCACATAAACTGCCTGAAATTAAAGTTGCTTAGTGACATTGCCAGAGTTTACCACTTTTGTGACATATAAACATCCTCAGGAGATTTAACACATTAAATGGAGTTCTCAATCATTCACAGCTTGTAGTCAATTTCTTCTATCAGATATAATTTCCTCCTCACCCCTAGTTGAGAGTAGTGTATTAAAAGAATAGGAGTTTTCAAGAACCAGGTACAGGATTTGTGGTTCTGTCCAGCTGGGGTGTAGTTCCCAGTGTAAAGGTCATGTTTAATAAAAATATTAGGAAATGAAGAAGTTAAGAGGGCCAGAGTAGATGTCAAACATAGGGTATTTGGAATAACACTGAAACAAACTTTTTCCCTGTTCATGTATTTTCCTTGTATATTATTCAGCAGTTTTAATTAGGCATCTACTATGGTTCAGATACTCTGATAGCCTCTAATTATACAGAGGGGAACATGTAATTGTGCCATCATAAAGTTTCAGCCTACTACTAAGGTAGAAAGATAAGAATAGACAAAGATATAGTTCATGAATGTTATGTGTAGGATGAAATAGAGTGCAGAGATATAATAGGGAAAGAAGGCCTTCTTTTATAGTGAAAGGGTCAGGAGAAGATTCATCAAAGAGAATGATCAGAGATACATAGATGAGAAAGAGCCTGTCATTTGATCAAGGAGAATATATGTGGACAAAGATGTACATACAGATGTGCTATAGATGTGGATATAGATATAAATAGATCTTAGTCAAAGCAAGAACCTAGGGTGAATAATGACTTGTATAATGTGTTATTAAAGGTGCTACCAAATTAGAAAGTACTATAACTTTATTTTCCCTAATAGGATGTCAGAAACACTGTCTACATGGGTTCAGGGGCAAAACCTACTCATAGATCCATCTGCTTTGTCCCAAATTGTCTATAAGGAGTGTGTGCTACTCTGTGAATGAGTTGAGTTTCCACCCCATTGAGTATGATGAAACAGGCTGCCACAAATGATGAACCCACTTTTTCCTCTTATATGGCTACTTCTATCACCTTGCTTCAATGTATCTTTAGATAAAATGGATTGTTCCTCTCCTGCTTCTTAAAAGTACAGTATAGCAGCCCTCATGTTAGTACTTCAGTCAGGCTGGTGGTTGCCTGTCTGGTCTCTCAGCCAATAGTCTCCTGAAACTTTGCCTGATTATTCTCATAGAATATATTTGACAGATCATAAGTTAGACTAGCATAAGTTCTTGTAGGTTTGTCTCTCTCACAACTCTATATAATATATCCAGTTCTATATGCTGCTGAGCTCCAGAAACCACTTATCTGAGCTTTCACACCTTTGAGTATAATGAATTTCAAAGCAGTGTTCAAATGCAACCCAATGTGAATAAATCAGTCTCCTGTGATTTGGTCAATACTCTCCCGAGTGCTATGGAGAATAGAAAAGTTAATCCCAAAAATATCACTAAAAACATTGACTGATAAGCATGCGGAAGTGTTGAGGAGAAATGCACTAATAATATTTTGCAATATGTCACCAAAAAACAAGGTGAAATGTAGAGGGATAGAGGATAAATAGAAAAATACATATGTGATAAAATATATCAGCAAATATAGCAAAATGTTATTTGTTGGATCTACATGGATGCATGACTACTATAAAATGCCTTTAACTTTTTGTATGTTTAAAACTTTTGATAATTATTGGGGAGAACATTTGATCACTGTTTATCTGAATATTACATTCAGTTAGAAGTTTAAACACTCATGCATGAAATAATTACTATACTGTGAGGTATTGATTGTAAGAGCAATGGGAATTCAGAGAGATAGCAACATGATTTGACATATAAGGAATGAAGGAGGACCCCTTGAAAAGTGAAGGTGTAGAATTTTAAAAGATGAAGTGGAAGAGGGAGAATATTTCAGGTGGGGGAAACAGCATGAGAAAACACATGGAAAATAGAACATAAAGGCAGGTGTTTAGGAGAACAAGACTGAACCTGGTGGGGAATCGTTAGAAATAACTTTAGATACATGTAGGGAAGCAAGAATATGACAGTTTATGATAGGTAGAAAAAAGACCTTTTCCCTTCTTGTAAACATTAGATAATATGTAGGATTAATAAGAAGACATCAAGACCAGATTTATAGACAGAATGATCAGACATTATTAAAATGCATGAAGTAGTATGCTACATACTTCCAAATAATCATTAGTCTAATAATGCAAAATAATTGGAAAAAATGTTCAGGCCATCATGATCAACATGATTTTATTGTACTTGAGAAATCAATTAGCATGCTTTTACTGGAGCCTTTTAACTCCTCTTTTTTCCAATACAAAGGACTACCACTTTTGCTTTTCCAGGACCATTTTAAGCAAAAGCAGAGCAGTTCACGGTAGGGCTCTGTCAGTCCCTCCATTACATGCCAGCCCCCTTCGCAAGCAAAGAGCCAAATGACAGTGCAAACAACAGAATGTGCTGGAAAGATAGGCCAAGAATTAAAACAAAATTCCAAGAATCAGAAGCCACAGAAACCAGGACATGCCCAGGGGCTCTCGTTCTCGTCTTCAGAATACAATGTACATAAACCGTAGTCATAAACAGTTTTCACTACTATTTAAAATTCAAATCAACAGAGAAAGCATCTAAGGAGACCAAACTTGGGTTGCAGCCCACCTTCTGGCCAGAGAAGGGTGGTCACCTCACTTGTAGCCCCACCCAGACTGTATTCAGTGAGAACACACAGTTTCTCCAAACAACTTGTCTTTCAAACAGACACAGGAAAAGGGAATACTGGTAGCTACTTCTCAGGATTGTACAATGACCAACTGAGATAAAAACAATAAAAAGAAACTCATATAGGGCTTCCCCTGGTGGCGCAGGCGGTTGAGCACCGCACTGTGAAGCTGTCCACAGCCTCTGCAGCGAGGGTTCGATCCCGGCCGCCCGGGGAGGGTCCCAAATGGTGCGGCAGATCTTTCCTGTCTCTCCCGCTGCTCCTCTCAGCAGTGTATTTCATCAGTCTGCCTGTTCTGTTCCCCGCTCTATCTCGAAGATTTCACAAATATCCTGGGATCTAATCACTAGAACAACTCAGAGACATGTGCAATTAAGCTTTGTAGCTCATATTTTTTTTTATTTTTACTCAAAATTGACAAGAAACACTTCTTGTTCTATCAGGCATTTTTCTGCTTGGGTTCTAGATGGTGATCAAGTGCATGTTTCAAAAAGCATCCACGTGAAAATCTGAGCCTGTTTTTCCATTTCTCATATTTTTAAAGATTCTCTCATTTACCCTTTTCCTTTTTGTATGTCAGTATTATCAGTGTCTGTTTATTTTATATTTTTTATATTGGTGATGTTCCCACTGTTCCTTCCTCCTGGCTTGAAGACTATCCTTACTAACAATTTCCTAAATGAAATGACTGAATTGTTACCCCTTCTCCACAAATATTTAATGATATCATCACCAGAATTTTATCTTTTTTTAACCCAGTGAAATCCTTTAAAATTAAAGAGAGGAATTAAAGAACATTTTTACCTTGGGCAAAATTAATTCTTGGTTAACTTCAAACATGGAATAATAAGAAGGAAAAATGCCATTAGGTGAAATGTCCTTAGTGGTGGGGTCAAGGCATCTGAGACAGATGTCCTATGTTATCATTAACACCCAGCATGACTTACGGTGAGAAAAAAAAGGAAATTTGAGGTGACTGGCAAGCTAAGCCTCACCTCTGCCCCACAACCTTCAAAGAGAACAGAAAATGTAAAAAGCCACTGAATCTGACCTTCTGACAGCCTGTACCTCCATTCTAGGTGAGGGTTTGGAGGTTGTAAATATGGAAACAATTTTTCAAGCAAAGAAAAATTGTAATGCTAAAAAATATATACCATAATCAAATGCAAATGTCAGTGTGTGATAGGCTGACTTTCTTTATAGATAAGGTTTGTAAGAAGGAAAGGCAAGGTTTACAATTCAGTCATTTCTTGTTTTTAAAGGAACTTAGCTGTTTTTTTTTAATATACTACTTTCTTAGAGGTGACTGTTTTTCCTTCAGTAAAAAGAAAAAATAATTTGTTTTCCTATTTGCAAAATAATAATTCAAGTCCACTGTCTACTCAAATCCATGCCTTAGAATTAAATTTAAGGGTAGAGATAGGTAGACACCAACTAGCCTGTGTCCTCTCCCCTCAGGGCAAGGTACTATGAGAGGGCCATTTTCTCCCTCTGATGAATCCAAATGATGGATAGATGGGGATGATGATTTAGATAGATGATTGATAAATAGATACATAGGTAGATAGATAGATAATAAAGAAATGATAATTACGCTTAAAATTCTGAAATAGCAAACCATATTTTTAAAATCTTTCTCTTAGATTCCTTTTGTACTACAGCTCTGAAATCTAACCTTCAACTGTCATTGTTTACTGTTAGAAGGGTTTGAAAGATTCAAAGTTGATCTCCAACTCAGGGAACTAATGTTCTCAATTATATCTCAAATCTCTAAAACATATTATATGCATATGTATAATAATAAATATTTATAGTATTTAATTGTTGTTAATAAACTTTTTGCCAAAAGATTGAAAAATAGCAACTCCGATGGGAAAAGTGAATTCTTTTGAGGATTGTTAACAATCCTAAAATATTTACATTTGCCTCTTTAAAGTTTTCCTGAAAAAACATTTTGCATTGTTAAAAACTAACAATTAGGCTGAGCTTTTATTATCAGATGGAGGCTGAATTACTGCAATATGGCTCTTGGCATTTTTAGTTCATTTTAAAAATAGTTTCAAGTACCTGTGGACAAAGGATGCTCATATAATCATAGAGATGACTTCACTGAACTGCCAGTAGCTGCTGGGCTAAAAATAATAGCTGTTCCTATAAATACCTTGTGTGTTCACAGAGGGAGGTAGATGAGTGCGAACTCATCTTCTGCTGGATTGATTACTGTGAAGTATTATTTTTCTGCCAAAGATTATCTCAATGTTCTATATACAATGTTCTACATACAGCTAATCCCTCTGGAACTTTAAAAGTCTAAATTTAGTCTCAACAACCTTATTTCACATTTTTCAGGCATTATATTTGTCATTTGAGTTATAATATCTCCTATCTGGTCTAAACTGTTCACTTCTGCCTTTTATTCTCTTGCTCATCTGGAAGCTAAATCAACACAATAGCTTGGCAAGGAAAATTATGTGTTCTCACCATGGAGTTCTATCATATTTTTAAAGTAAAAAGTCATTCAAAATATTCTATATCAATGATAAAAAAGGAAAAATAAGATTTTTCCCTAAAAGAAATAGAAAGAATGTAAAGTACCCTCATAAATGTTTGTTGAATGTCAAAGACCAAAGGGCCAATACATTTTCATAGCCACATTAAGTAACAAATGGAGCTGCACAGAATTATTCAGCTGAAATTCAAGCTGAGTTAAACAACACCAGGGTACAGTCACTCACCTTACATGAATATTTTACCTTATAAGCGAACTTACATTCCACCTGAAGAGTTCCTCAGCTCTCTGCCATTCTGATATTTGCTTCCATAGCAAGTTTTTGCTTTGAATCATCTTGAGGCAATATTGATGGGCAGACAGCAAGTAATGAAAGGACTTTAGCATATCTGCATGTGAACAAAAAGTAGATCAATCAAAATCATATAACCAATGACCAACACTCTCAATTAATTAACGAGAATACTTTGAAGCATACTTCTCATTCAGTGTAGAAGCTATACTGACAACAAAGAAGGAAAAATAACAAGCCTGTGTTTTCAACCAATTGTAAAAAGCAAGACTAACTGAACCTGTGCCTCTTTATATAATTGATAAAAGCAACCCCTAGGTCTATAACATCAGAGCAATGTCTACAAAGTTTCCTTTATATATGTCCAGAGTGTGAAATAACAATGAATGATAAGTATACATTGTATTTCCCCCTTTTATATGGGAAATGCTATTAGTGCAATATTAAAGCAATATATTTTTATTTCCCCTTTAATTATTTTCAGTCATCCATCTCCAATGCCCAGTAAAAGTGGGGCAGGTATCCCCCAGAACAAAGAAGTTCTTAAACAGTCTTGATTTCCAACTGACTTTCTTGGCACTGTAGCAAATAGTATTGAAGGAGAAAAAGCAATCTTCTAAACTCCTTCAGACCTCATTAATACATTAAGAGTCAAGTCTGTCAGAATAGATCTCAGATTTTTACTGTATGCCTAAGGTAAAGGGAATTGAGGTTATGGCAAAAAGAGAAAGTCCACTGCTTCCAGCCCTGAAGTAAGATGATCATAACAGGGAAGTTTGAAGTAAATAAGTGAAGTGATTGCCAGGATCTTGAATTTCCCCGCACTCTTAGAGACATGCCTATACCTTGCAGGAGAGAGATGTTACTATAGGGGTGTCCAAACAGACGTGAATAACTAGAGGTTAATGGGCAGGTTCATGGCAGAGCCCCAACTTTAAATTCAACATCAGATATGACAGGTAGGATGACACAAGAAATAATGGTAGCATGTGGTAATGAAGGAACAGGAAGCAGTGGCCCTGGCTTCTCAAGACCTGCATGTGGCATGCAAACAATCTAGATGTCCCCATGCTCTTCAGAAGGCACCCAATAAATATCCGTTCTATAGCTGTGATCACTGCTGAATGCTGCACAGCTATATATAGAATGCTGAATCTATAATGGGGTACTTTATATTGTACACAAGGGCTGTGCCAATTATATCCCTACCAGTGGTGTCAATTTCCTTGCCTCACAGAAGCAGGTGTTTTCAATCATTGTAAGTATCTAAATTATTAAGTGGAAATACCTTTTTATTATTATTTTAATGTATAGATAGCACCTGTGTTACAGACCTAGGCTAACCAGTAAAAGCAGCAATACTTGGTATCATACAAGGGACTAAGATAACATGAGAGCCTCCTGAACTTCCCTTCTCTCACAGATACTCAAAATATACAGCTACACAGGAAGCAATTCCTCTGAAACAAATCCAGAAACTAGCTGAGCAATTCCTCTGCATCTGGTGAATGAGAAAATACCACATCAAAATGAGTAGGAAATGCTGATCTTATAAGGTCAGGATCAAAACCCTCACTATAATCCCCATCTCCAGCACCATAAAATTGGGAGGAAACTCTCAACTTGTCACCGAGAAGCAGAGGATTTAGATTGCACTTCTAGGATCCAGTAGGTAAGGCTTCCACTAAGGGACATGTCCTGCCCCTCCCCCAAACACCTCATTCTAAAGCCAGTGAGGCTTATATCCACAAGACCCATAGTAAACAAAGTCTACAGAAAACAAAGGAGGTCTTAATGGGCATTCAAGGACTTGCAGCATCAAGCCTACCAAGTTTAGCACATGGGTACAGACTTCAGCATATGGTTCATCTCCCACTATTCTCTGAAAGGAGATCGACTGTGTACTTTACACACTACTGTCTAAGAAACTGACCTCTTCTTTGCACACATTCAGGGTCTGTCTGCGATTCTCTGTAGAGCCAGAGAGAGATGAAGTGCATTTCTGAAACCTTCTTCCTCTGACACACTCCAGCAATAAAATCAAGTTGACAACATTTCTAAGGAAAGAAATTGGACCTACCTCAGATTTTGCAATGGCTAAGGAACAGGTCCCCAAATCACATTTCTCTGAATACAATCATATTGCATTCATGAGAGCCACAGGAATATAACAAAGAAGTTATGTTTAAACAAGTACAGGAAAAAAAATGAAAATAAAAAATAAACAAGTACAGGAGCATCTCCCCATAGCTATATAATTAGGTTCACTATAGATGGAGCAGGCAAAAATGTCCATCTTCAATTTTTCCCCAGAAAAGATTAAACTATATAGTTTCCCAGTGGCTTCCTGAGAATCTGGCTCCCAGTCAGCCTGCATTTACTTACTGACTGTTCTCCTCCCCTTTGGGACACTGACAGGTCTTTCCTTAACTCTGACTTGAGAGGAAGAAGGTTGCTTGGGGAATCACAAAATCTTGAGAGCAGGCCCAGAAGCTTAGACTGGGCTGATTGACAGGTTCATCTCCCACATGTGACTACTGTGTCAAGAGTACTTTAACAGAAAGTAAATAAAGAAGTAGGTATATGTCTATGTTCCCCAAAAAGACCAACATAAATTAGAAACCAATACTAATGAAATATACATAGTGATTTACCTGATAGATAGTTCAAAGTAATGGTCATCAAGATGCTCATCAAAGTCAGGAGAGCAATGTAAAAACAAAATGAGGATTTCAGCAAAGAAATGGAAAAATATTTAAAACAGAAGTCATAGAACTGAAGAATACAATAACTGAACTGAAAAATGTAATAGAGGGGTTGAACAACAGACTAGATGAAGTAAAAGAAATCCTCATCAAATTCAAATTCAAGACAGTGGAATTCATCCAATCAGTAGAGCAAAAAGAAAAACGAATGAAAATAAGTTTAGGTGTTTATGGGCCACCAAAGATCACAGCAATGATGCCTTTTCCAGGGAGAAAGAAAAGGACAGAAATTATATTCAATGAAATAATGACTGAAAATGTTCCTTACTTGGGGAAATAAAAAGATATCCATATCTAGGAAGCACAAATTCCCCCAAAAGAATCTAAAAGAGCCACATAGAGACAGATTGTAATTAAATTGTCAAAAGTTAAAGACAAAGAGAATCTTAAAAGTGGAAAGAGAAAAGCAACTTGTTATATACAAAGGAACCCCCATAAGACTATATGCAGATTTTTCAGCAGAAGTTTTGCAGAACAGAAGGGAGTGGGAGGTTATATTCATAGTAATGATTCTTTTAAAAAAAAAACCGCCAACCAAGAATGCTCTACCTTGCAAAGTTGTCCTTCAAAATTAGAGAAAAGATAATAAAAATGGCACCTTTTCTTTAATAGCGGAATAGTGTCTCACCCTGTATGTACCACTTCTTCTTAAACTACTCATCCTCATCCATCATTGGACGCTGAGACTGTTTCCGTAACTTGGCTGTTGTAAATAGTGCTACAGTGAACATAGGAGGGCATATATCCCATTGAATTAGTGCTTTTCCATTCTTTGGATAAATGCTAGGAGCTTAACTAAACCAAAGTCTAGACATGACTGCAGAATTAAGCTGCTAGAGAAGGAGAGTGGGGAGGGAGCCCATGGCAAACAAACAATAAAGGGATATGGGTGCTCTGGGGTGGGTGGGGTATAGTAATGCTCATCTGAGGAGATGTAAGCTACCCCACTAATTCATAGAAATTGATATAAACCAATGTTACCTGAAATAAATTTCAAAAAAAAATATATAGGGGGCCTCCCCACTGGCGCAGCAGTTGAACGTCGCACTGCGAAGCTGTCCGCAGCCTCTGCAGTGCTGGTTTGATTCCCTGCTGGCCAGGGAGATTCCCACGTGGCGCAGCAGACCTCTACTGACTCACCCTCTGCTCCCCTCAGCAGTGTCTTCGCTCCGTCTGCCTGTTCTGCTCCCCGCTCTGGCTCTGGTGAATTCTCTCACCCTCCTGTGCTTCTGACCTATACCCCAGTTCTTGTATAAAATAAATAAATAAATCTTTATTAAAAAAGAATAAAATATGGGAATATATTTAACCAAAGAGATGAAAAGATTGTTCCCTTAAAAACTATAAAATATTGATGAACTAGATGGAAGAAAGCACAAACAAATGAAAAACATCCCATGTTTGTGAGTTGGTAGAATTAATACTGTTAAAATGTTCATGATACCCGAAGAAGTCTAAAGAGCCAGTATAATCCCTATCAAAATTCCAGTGGTAATGGATTTCTTAACTCAGTGATTAGAATTTTCACAATTTTACATAGTTCAAATCATTACATTGTACACTTTTAATATATTAAAACTTTATTTGTAACATACCTCAATAAAGCCAAAAACAAGTTTCTAAAACATTCTTAGCTAGGGGCCTCCCTGGTGGCACAGTGGTTAAAGACAGCACTATCAAGCTATCGCCAGCCACTGCACCCCCACCAGGGAGGTGACCCACTTGGCACAGGAGACCTCTTCTGTCTCTCCCAGTGCTTCTCTCAGCAGTGTATTTTGGTAGACCCACCTGTTCTGCCCCCAACTCTGTCTCTGCACCTCTAGCCTACACCCCAGCTCTTGAATAAATAAGCAAATCTTTAAAAAAAAAAAAAGTTCTTACCTAGTTACTGTAGCTCCAGCATTTTCCCAAATATTTTACTTGTATTACTTCATCATAGCAATCACATGAGAAAAGTGTTACTATCGTCCCCACTTTTTTAAGTTCTTTGTTTCAGATGCTATAGCTCCTTTAGATTGATTTATTTTTATTTATTTATTTGTTTGTTTGTTTATTTATTTATTTATTTATTTATATAAGAACCGGGGTACAGGCCAGATGCATAGGAGGGTGAGAGGATTCACCAGAGACAGAGTGGAGAGCAGATCAGGCAAACTGACAAAATACACTGCTGGGGGGAGCGGCAGGCAAGACAGAAGAGATTTGCTCGCCATGTGGGTTGCTCTGAGGCCGGCAGGGATCGAACTGGCACTGCAGAGGCTGTGGACAGCTTTACAGCGCTGTGCTCAACCACCTGCACCACCAGGGAGACCCTCATCCCCATTTTTTAAAAAGAAATTGAGCACAAAGATGTTCAATAAGTTGTCCAAGTCACTCAGCTAAGTGTGACTCAAGGCAGGCTGTCTTACTCTAGATCTGGCACTCTAGTGATTATAGAAGCTGTTTGAGAGGGAAAAGTTCAACATGGGAAAAGTCAAGCGGTTGTTCTCAGTGATAATCCTTGCTGACTGTAGAGCTTCACAGAGCTGCCAGAGCAAGTTAGTTACTGGAGACAAGTCAGTTCAGAAAATCCTGAACAAAAAGCTCAAAAGTAAACCAGTAGGTGTTTAATGGCAAAAAATATGTGCAAAGGACAAATTTGATAAAGAAGTCAAGGGAGAAATAGTGAGAAGCTACTAAGTTGAACTCAAATGGTACACAGACTGATGGTTCTATTCACTCCCAAGAGGCATGTCTGGAGAGGTCAAGAGGGAACTGAATGGCAGGATACTTTGCATCAATCAAATGGACAAGGAGCGTCCATCATGGGTCACTATCTGAGTTGTTCATAGGTTTTTTTATTCTGAGCCTTCTGATAAATAAATGATACACCACATGTTTATACGAGCATTTAGTAGAGATTGTCTTTATTCTATCATGAAAATTAGTCTGGATATAAAAGTCTTTGGAATAGAGCAGTCCCTCTTATTTCCTATCTTCTAGTCACCAGCTAATTTTTTTCTGAAGTGGTATGGTATACCAAATAAATTTTAAAGGAAGAACAAATCATTGCACAAAAATCTATACAAAGATCCATATGAATCTTCATAGTCCTGGAATTACTATTATTCCCTGATTCTGCCCAGCTCTCCAAATTAAACCTACGAATAACCCCAAATTCTGTCAATCAATAACCAAGAAAGTGACCTGCTGATTTTTACTTTTTTATAACTATAGGGAAATTTCTGCTCTCACTCATCATTAATATGTTAAGATGATGTTGATGAACTTTTTAAAGGATAAAGATTTTTCTAACAGCTTTTTGCCTTTTCTCACTTACACTGACATTTTAGACACTAAAAGAGAACCATGCAGAGGAGAAATGGTGAGTTTCAAATGCATGAAAAGAAAAAGCAGGTAACACGTGAAGAGAGTGAAAAGAGCATAAAATGTTTTGAACATTAAAAAAAAAATGAAATGATTATGTTTATTTCAGCTTCCAGCTGAGTTTTTTTTTTCTTTCTGCTTTAGATTCAACTTATAGCTAGAATTATTAAGATAACCAATTAACATGTGGGCAGCAGAAATTTCAAAGTAAGGAAAATGAAAGGGAAACAAAAACATTTTTATTCCTATTCAGTATTTTCTCCAATTTCCATTCCACATAGGGAAATTGGTATGTACTGCCTTCTGAACATATAAGAGCAATGGCACTAAAGGAACTTTGGAGCTTTATGATTTATTGCTTTATCATTTTTAGTGCCACCTCTGTTCATCCTCAAATCCAGGGCAGACTATAGGACATATTAAAAGGGCAACATTTCCTGTATTCCCTTTTTAAAGAGCAAAGCACTTACCATTTCCTATATACAAAGCACTTATTTTTTAAGTGCACTGTTTCATGAGCACTGAAGACTGCTTTTTAGACCTCTTCAATGTGGTAGCATATATTTTCCTTATTCTCAACCAACTTTTGAATTTTTGTGCACCATGATTCTTATTTTCCTAAGAACTACAGCTATTTTGGCTGGTATTAAAAGAAATGTATTTTTTCAAAGATATTATTTATACACACATATAGCCATACTAGAACTGTTCTGTTGGCATCACCAGAGCCTATCACCTACTATCTGAAGAAGCAAAAGAAAGCAGTCTCTACCAACATGTCCCCAAGGTACCATAAAGCCTAAAGGCATTGTCCATCAGTAGAATTACAAATATAGTACCCTTGCACTTAGTGTATGGTCAGGGTTGTTGAACTTAAAATGTAAACAATACCTACATTTTGGGGTCTATTCTCCATTTTCATTTCCATGGGCCAAAATCTGAGTCCAGATTTTGATCTGAATACCTCTTCTTAAACCTAATTTTTCTTGTTTATTTGTTACCGGCCCCCTTACTCTAGTGACCATTCTTTGTCATAGACTACTGTAAAATTCAGTTCCAGCTTTTCATTAGCTCTAGAGCATAGTTTGACAAGCACGTCCTCTGAAGTGCAGAGACTAAATAGTTTAGACTTTTCAGGTCATACCCTCTATTTGCAGCTACTTTACTCTGTCACTTTAGCTTTAGAACTGCCATAGACAATATGTAAATAATGAATGTGGCTGTGTCCTTTGTTTGCAAATTCCTGCCCAGGATGCAAACTACCTTTTATTTTAGTTATGCACTACAGTAAAATTTCTGAAATGAATTTAAAGTGTCAGAAAATAGAATTGAATTAACATTTGAAAATCAATAAACATATGCCAAATATTTCAAAATTTAAAATTCTACTTAAATGTTTACTTCGCACAATTTTATAAAGTCCATTAATTTTCACAGGCCTAATGGTTTTTAGAAATAATGAATTACAGAGTACACAATCATAATTTAATAAAAGTGCATTCTAATTATAATTTCATATCCACATTATAGTTGTCCCTCCATCCCCCCACCATCAACCCATAATATTACAAGTAATTCTGAGGTATCTCCCACACATTACCATGTTAAAATAAGCACAGAAAATAGAGGCAAAGAAAGTTTTAGTGTAAATACACATTATTTTTTACTGAATTTAAATGGAGCAAGTTCGAAATGCTAATTTGCATTCTATGGTAATTGCAAAGATAAGAAGCTCTTTTAAAAAACTACCTTTACCAAGAAAATGTGAGTTTCCCCAAAATATTTTCCAATTCTAATTTGGAACATCTGATAAGAAATTCCCAATTAAGAAAAATTAACTTTGCAAGTTCTCACACACCATATGTCTACATTATCTCTTTGTTTTGCTTTATTTTCAATAATAATCCTTGTTATCCCAAACATCTCCAAACAGAAAACATTTACAGTCTAACTGTAAACTTTATTTAAAAAAGACCTTTTATATGTGATTACTTCTTCTGTATTTAGAAATCATACTGTCAAGACAAATAACAAGAAAAAAAAAAAGAAAAATATTTTCCAAAATGTTTTCCATGGAGAACTTGTGGAAAGCCACAATGTTGGGCAGTCATCACCCAAAGGTTTCTTCTCATCCCTTTTAGTCCCAGTAGTATGAAGTTATCTTTCGAAGAACAAATTTAAGTCTGAAACTTGTAAATCAGGAAATTGGCTCTGATTTAACATTTTTCGGTATATAAGGATTGTTAAAATTGTGGATAATTCCAAAATAATAAAACTTATTGCTCCCTAACTATTTATCTTGTTTTCTAAACTCCTCCTACCACAACCACACACCCATTTCACAATTAAATTTCAGGAAAAAAATGCTTGCCATTAAAACAGTGGCAATCGTACAACACCATTTGTCCTACAAATAGGGCATAAAGGAGAAAACAGAAGAGTGATTCCTATATGTTTCAAGTATTTATTGTGCATTGGATTGAAACTACTTTTTCAGATAAAATTATGTGTGAGTATGGGGTTTGATCCAAAAATTTTAATTAAAGCAGTTGACAACTTATACAATGGGTGAGATTATGAATAAGTATCAAACCAATCAAAAACTGTGAAATGAGTTATTAATAATAAAGTAATCAATATAATTCATTGCTTTTTTTGGTTAAAAATAAAATAAAATTTACCATCTTAAACGAGTTTTATGCCCAGAGTATAGTAGTATTAACTATGTGCATATAACATACTGCTTTAAAAAAATTCAGTTAAAATCAGTAAATTAATACATCATGTTTAACACATTTTTATTACTATTTTAAATCTATTGATTACTGCTTCAAGCTATAGCTGTCAATAAAGAGAAATTTCCTTATTCAAATATTACAGAATGCCAATAATCCCAATTTATAAGTCATGAGTATCTATCTTTAAAACCTAAACCAAAACAGGACAAAGAAAAGCTAATACAGACCTCCCAACAACTACAACAGAGGATTTGCTCATGTGCAAGAAGAACCTATGTAACTCAACCAATGACTGTATTTTAAATTAGAAGAACTGATAATTCTTTTAATCCAACCCTCTTTCTTGAATTGATCTTAAGAGATTTTACTGTTTTTAAATATATACTGATTTACCTCACAACCACTTCTGTCTCTGGCCAGAAATGCCTTAGTAGATTTTGTGTTTACTATTCAGGTGGTGGAATAGTGTGCTATTTTCCCAAACTCCTCTTTGTCTAGGTATGATAGCAGCAAAATCTTTACTTTCTTCTCAGCATTTTGACTCAGTTTCGATTCCTATCTGAAAAAGTTTATCCTTCCTCTTTAGTTATGTATCGCAATAATATTTAAATAAAGTAATAATACTTAAAGAATTCAATGCAGATGAATAAAAAATTACCTATCTCTAAAATTTAATTTTGTATAGACACACTGATTTCTTCTTTACTACATCAGTAGAATAAAGTAAAGGTAGAATAAAGTAAACAAATCAAACCACTAAAAATGTTCTACTTTGTGAAAATAGCTCCATGAATGAAGAATAGTCTCATATCATTAAATAAAAATGGGGGAAATAGTGTCTTTGATTAATCTTCCATGGGCAAATTTTAAACCATCACTAATCAGAAAAAGTCAATTTGATCTAAAATGAATTTTAGTTAGTTTTGGATGTTTATTTAGTTTTATTCAGATAAATTGAAACTTTACTCAGTGTCTAAATTATAATTTAAGTATCTATATGATTAATGTTCCTACACAATTTTAGAAAATGAAATGCTACGTTCCAACTCTCAGAACTAATGAAATATCATTCAATAAATTAAACCCTGATGTGTTTTGAAACTGGCATACAATTCACAGTGACTATGTGTATCCTATTAATGATTTTAAAACAAAGTAAAAAAAAAAATCAGAAATAATGACGGATGGGAATTTCTAGCAAATTCATAGCAACCTACAATCTTGTATGGATGTATGTGTTGTTCATTGCTTCGTAGTTTACTAATGATTCATATTCATTAAATACGATCTGGTTGAGATGCTGCCAAAGGGAGTACTTTATCCAAAACCTCATTCCTTCATTTAGTAACCTATCATATTTCTCATAATCGGAGCCTATCTTTTTTCCATGAATGTTTTACGTTTTATATTTTTTACAATGACTAAAGCAATTTATCTTGTTTGGAAATAGCAATTCCACAAAAGAATGAATTGTACATTTTGTGATACAAACTCAAATACATTGCATTTGTCTGGTTTTCTATTAATATTCATGAAATTTTTTGCACTATTTGTCTTCTAGATTGTATTTAATTCAGTTCCCACTTTTCTAGTAAATGTGGTTGAATAAAAAGCCCAAATTGGTATTTTTGTGAAGTGTACTGAAGTGTGAATGTGTAATATGGTTAAAAATGACTAATGAAAAAGTTAATAGGACCTTTTTCCACAGTCTACTTCCCAATATTTTCTGTAATGTGCTTGCATTATCACTGGTCTTTTACTGGATTCGGACATATTATATAAATATTTGCCACTGTCATTATTGTAAAATCCAATAAGCTGGAATACCATATGGGAAGAAATGTAAAACCAATTTTTAAAATTCCAGGGATTTAGTTGTCTATTTTATGATCCAGCCAAGTATTCCATAGCCATCTCAAGTTTCACATTTTCAAAATACATGCTTTATCTTATCAGACATCAAAAATATTCTCTTCTTCCTGTATGCTAGCACTGAGAACAATAGAAAACATGTGCTTTCAAGTTAGAAGTCCCTTGGTTTAAATCTTAGCTTTATTGCTATCCTCTGTGTGATCTTGGGCAAGTCACGTAACCTACATATCATCATCTGCAGAATGTTGATAATAATTATTCCATCATAAACTTGAAGAAATTAGGTAAATAAACTGTTTAATACTATGCTAAAATAGTAGTGGAGAAATCTTAGTAGTCTCTTTTCTGTACACTTTATAGGCAATCCAGGTTCAGAATTTGTTACTCCTTGAATATCTAAAATTCTCTTATGCTCCGCCTTCTTCTTTACCCTCACTGTGCCAGCCTTAGTGTAGCCCTCACTAGTCCCCTGCATTTCTGTGTCCTCAGTGGTCTCCCTGCCTAAACTCTAAACTACTCCAAATAATCTTTCGTAAAATCTCAAGACTAAAGTCACTAAATATCTGGAATAATGTCAGTACAATGCAAATATGATTACCTTATTTTCACAAATCATACTTTTAACAGTCTAAACCCAAACTCATTTGTATGATTCTTAAAGCCCTCCATGATCTGAGTTTTCATTTCGGCTCACGTGGTCAGCACTAGCCCTCCCTGTCCCATCTTCCAGCCCAGTTCGTCACACAAAACAGACAGGTCATCTTTTGTGTGTGTTCTCTGCTAATCTGGAATAGCATAAAAGCAAAAACAAAACTTTCCAGATAGCTCTACATTACGTTATTGTGTTACACAACAGAATTTGCTATGTAAGATTTCTTAAAAGGTTACATGTTTGGTTATAACCGAAAGAGCAAGTAGAAATCAAAATTCAAGTTCAAAATCTTTTCTGACATGCAGTACTGCTCTTTACTGCTAATACAAACTAATGCCTTCAACAAGATCAGAGGTAGAGCTTTCCAAACCAAAACATCAGAGGTGAGCCCAGAATCCAAATTTAATAGGATATACTATAGTGAAATTCTGAGAATTTATAATCAGGTTTCCTAATAATCATTTTATTATATAATGTTAAATGTAAAAGAATTAAAAAGGTAAAAATTTGGGCTTCCCCTGGTGGCGCAGCGATTGAGAGCTGGGCTGCAAAGCTGCCCGCAGCCTCTGAAGCTCCGGTTCGATTCCCGGCGACCTGTGAGGGTCCCACATGGCGCGCAGACCTCTCCTGCCTCACCCGCTGCTCCCCTCAGCAATGTGTTTCATCAGTCTGCCTGTTCTGTTCCCCGCTTTGGCTCTGGTGAATTCTCTTACCCTCCAGCGTTTCTGACTACCCAGTGCTTGTATAAATAAATAATCTTTTTTAAAAAGGTAAAAATTTAACATTTCTTTAAAAGTGAATTATTTTTAAAAAGTAAAGAGCATTTAGGATGCCATGAAATGCAATTAGTATACACTAAGAAAAAAATTAGAAGCATCAATTTGAGGGTTAGCCTCTCAGTGATATTTGAATAACGTGTCAAATTTCTCCTGCATGTTTCAATGACCCAATTGTGTCTCTCTTACATGATTACATGATTCTTACCTTGATTTCTTACAAGATATATTACTACTTTGTTGGCAGATGAAAATGAACATATTCTAGCCACCAAAGAACCATCATGACCCTAGTTGTGGTGTTTGACTCTGATTTTCCCACTCAGTGATCTGAACATGTTTGGTGGAACACAATTCCAACCTATCTAGTTTCTTCTCCTTCCTCTGAACCACCAGTTTTTAAGGTTGTAACTATAATTACTCATAAGACTAGAGATTGTCATCAAATTCATCTTTATGTTTTTTTTCAATGACTGTGCTCTTCACAAAACTCAGAGATTGCTTAATTTTTTCCAACATGGCATGTGGGCTTATCACCCTGGTTAAGTAAACACAAATTAGCCACAATCCTGGATAAAGGAAGATTACATATACTTGATCTTTTTTTCTCTATGATTAAGAGAAAATAGCCATTAATGAAGAGCTTCTCAAATTAAGTTCTGTTGACCCTTTGGGCCAGAAAAGACTTTACTCTGGAAGCCAATTCTGTGCATTGTTTAGCAGCATCTCTAGCCTATACTGACCAGATGTCAGTAACACAATCCTCTCCCCCAACCAATAACACAACATTTTTGGTGTTCTGTATTCTAGACCCTGGTGAATATTCCCTTGGGAAGGACAAGATCACCCCTGGTTGAGAATGAGTGCTGTAAATTGTACTGGTTTTAAAGTTCATTATCTAGATCAGGGGTTGACAAACTACGTACTATGAACCAATCTGACCCATAGCCTATTATCATACAGCCCATGAGCCGAGAATAATTTTCACATTTTTAAATTTTTTTAATTGAGGTAACATAGGTTTAAAACACTGCACATGACTTAGAGGTACAGTATCATACCCTTCAGGTATATATTACTATATGAGCCAAAACAAAGGCTCAAAGACAACTTTAACCCTTGAAAGCTAACCATGGAACTGAAGCATCCAGAGGCGAGGGGAAGTGGTGAGAACTGAGGAGGAAGAGAGCACAATGGACTATGGTGAGCGAATTGGGTGCTCTGGTGGTAGATAGGCTCTGGTGACTACACCTGAAGGGGGAGAACCTGTGCTTCTGAAACACATATTTTGTAAACCAATAGTAATTCAATAAAAATGATGCTTAAAGAATATTACCTAAATTTGCAGTCTGGTATTCTAGGGTACAAGTTTGCCCATCCTTGAGGTGAATAAACTGAGGCTCCTGTGATTTGCCCAATTTTATATATTCTAATATCATATCTAGTTCTTTCATTGTTCTAAGTGTCTTACAGTTCTGCAGTGTGTAGTACATCATAATTAGGATTCAGAATAAGGTTCTCAAAGCAGAGTAAGACAAGTAAAAGTGATTATCATACCTATGTTTGTTTGGAGTCAATGTTTCCTTTTCTGACTTACTGTTTGGGTTGTGCAGTGGGGATCCTATAACATGTTTTTCATTTCTATGTAAATTTATTTCATTTGTATAACCTATTTGGAAAAAACACTTTAGTGTTTTCTGTACCTAAAATAGAATCACAACATTTAGCCACTTAATTTCCTATAATATCTAAACATTGAACTTTACTCCTTTGAAAATTTGATTGGTAAGAAACTGTCTATGCCCCTATTTCTTCATAACGGCATTTTAACTCCAAATAAACAGAAGGTGTATTATTTCCTTAAAATGTTTATTATTTTATGTTGCTTTGTGTAGGGTAAATAATTGTCATACTTTTCTGCCCTCCCGCCATTAGGACTGATGATGAATCCCTGTGGTCCTGAATGCATGCCTGATGGGGGGCACCTGGAGTAGGGTGTGGGCATATGTAGGTGGGATACACCTGGGCTAAGAATGGGCTTATAAGGGCAGCATCACAGGGATGCCAACAGAGCGAAAGATAGACCAGAAGGAGAACCAGCAGAGAGGCTAGGGGCCACGAAAGACCACGCGAGAGAGCCCAGTAAAGAGTGAAGATTCACCGGGAACTGGGAGGCCTGCCAACCTTCTGGCCCCCAGGCACCCTGCTTGCTGTGTACCTGGTAAATCCCAATAAAAGCCTGCAGAGGCCACCGAGGGCTCCAGGACTCCTCTGTCACCCGTCTGCTCCAATCAGAGATCCTGCCTTGTGGACTTCCTGCTGCTACACTGTGGTAAGCAGGGTGTTAATAATAGAAATGTCCTATATTATCTTGCTGAAGCTTAAACCCATGAGGGTTTTGGTGGGGGCGTGGGGTTGTTTGTTTTTAGTGGTATGAGAACGCTTGTTGTGGTTCACTGCATGTTTATGATTGTCCATTCTTCTCACTGCCTCCAGTTGTGTATTTCCTAGGTTGGTAACTGATTTCTTTGAGCTCTGCAATTCAAGGCAATGTAAAATACTCAAATTTGTCTGCACATTGGAATCACCTGTGTTCTACCCCCAGGGATTAGGCGTTCATTGGCCTGGGTGTGGCCTAAGTATTGTAATACTTAACCCCCATGTGAAGACAAGCTTGGGAATCACTATCATAGGAGTTAAGCATGCAGATTTAAGGCCACGCCATTTGTGGCCACATTGTGATCTTGGGCAGTTTCCTTAAAATTGTGTGGTTTCCCTTCCCTTATTTGTCAAGTCGATACTATAAGATAGCACTTCCTACTTAAGTATATAAAAGTAGGTCCTTGGCACGTAGTCTCATTCATTTATTAGCAAGTACTAGTGTTGCACAGTGTCAGCCAAGTTCTTGTCGGACAAGTTCTTGTGCCTCATGCCACAAAAATTGAGGACACAGACCCCAAGGAGTGATTTTTAGAAAGTTTATGTAGCCATAGGAAAGAAGGAAAGCTCCCTATGGTGACAGGGAGGGGGTACCTACTAAACAGGTACCCCCAAAATGATCATGTTTAGGATCTTTTACACCAAATATAGCTCACCAAGGGACCTCTACCTGTTGAATATATGTGTGGGGAGGTAGCTTGCTAAAGATTAACATACACATAGCTATATAGAAGCACAGCTTGTTAGAGATTTACTCACAGCTCAAAATGCAGGGTCATTACCCTGCTATCCTGCTCCCTCCTGCTTTCTTCTTTTAGCATTTGAGGCTATCACCTGCTTACAGGTGCAGGGCCTGTAATTTTCCATTCTTTTGTAATGTTTTCATTCTCCATGGGCCTCTGCCTTCTCTGCCTAACCAGAATCTCTCAGTAGTAGTGGTGGTGGTAGTAGTTGTAGTAGCAGTAGTGTTGGTAATGTCATTACTTTGTATTACCCTCAATCTTATACTCTTCAATGTTGTGTTTTTTTAATTTCACACTTAATCGACCCAAGATTTGCCCTGTAATTTAATTTGAGTTTATTCCTATTATATACCCTTACAAAACACAAGCATGACCAGTGATAATCTATTAGAAATTTAGAACCATTTTTACTTCCATTTACTTTGTTGAATGTGTATTGATTAATTCAGTGTCCCTAACCAACTTCATTAAAAATATTCAAGAGAAGAGGATACTATTGCTTGCTGGTTCTTTTCTTAACTATTCAACAACTGGATATTTATCAAAGCCAAATCATTTAGATTATATATTTTTCAAGTATAAGTTCACTCATAATTCAATATAGAATTAGAATATATTCCAATTTCACTTGTATCCAAATTGTTTTCACTATTGGATTTACACATATAAAACATCATCAATATAACTTATTTTATGTGGTTCTGGAAAACATTTTGTAATTTTTCCAATATTTTAACTTTTTTATGTGGTAACATTGGAACATACATCATTAGGATTTAGAGGCATAGGTTCTCAGTTGTGTGTGGCCACAGAACTCAGTTGTGTATTACCACCTACCACCAAGAGACATAAATTTATTGTCTTGTTAATCACACCTAGTATAAATGTAATTTAATTAACCTACTAAATATTTTCAATGTAAATTTTAATAGACAAGAAATTTTGATCTGTAGCCTTTGTGCCTAGCTTTGAACAATTTGTTTGAAATTAGAAGCAAACAAATTTCTGATATAGTTTAGACAGTAATTAACCTTGCTATTAGAGTTATTATTACTTGCTTACAAATTTATTTACTATGTTCTTTCTTAAAATCAGAGATAACATTATTCCTTGAATAATTTACCTAAATCTTTTTTTTAAAGATTTATTTATTTATACAAGAACTGGGGTAGGGTCAGAGGCACGGGAGGGCTAGAAAATTCACCAGAACATGGAGCAGAACAGGCAGACAGTCCAAAGACACTGCTGATAGGAGCAGCGGGCGAGGCAGAAGAGGTCTGCCACGCCATGTGGGTTTCTTCCTGGCCGGCAGGGAATGGAACCCACGCTGCAGAGGCTGCTGATTGCTTCACAGCGCAGCACTCAACCAGCTGTGCCACCAGGGAGGCCCTACCTAAATCTTTTTAAAAATAAAACCTTTGTTGATGCTTTTCACTTGGAAGGTATAAAAAAACTCATTTAATGACTATCTGCCTACTAGAAAGAATTGTGTCTTCCCTAAAGGAAGCAGACTTATAATGAATGGATGGAAATTAATTTGAGGACAGTTTTAACTCAATCTACAAGGAGAAAGAACAGTGATAAAAGGACAAACAACTGATTTTAAAATTGGCTAGGTATGTGAATAAGCATTTCTCTGAAGAAGACATATAAATTGTCAATAAACACATGGTCAATATGAGATGCTGAAAATCATTAGTTGTTAAAGAACTGCCACTTAGAACCACAATGACATATTTTATACCTGTTACAACATATGTGATTTCTTTTTTTTTAAAGATTTATTTTTATAAAAGAACTGGGGTACAGGCTAGAGGCGCAGGAGGGTGAGAGGATTCACCAGAGACAGAGAGGGGAGCAGAACAGGCAGATGGACTGAAATACACTGCTGAGGGGAGCAGCAGGCGAGACAGGAGAGGTCTGCCCCACCATGTGGGTATCTCGCTGGCCAGCCGGGAATTGAACCAGTGCTGCAGAGGCTGCAGACAGCTTCACAGCGCTGCATTCAACCCACTGCACCTCCAGGGAGGCCCAATACATGTGATTTCTTTCATGAAAATAAAAAGTGTTATTAATGATGTGGGAAAATTGGTGCTGTAGCACATTGCTGGTAGGAATGTAAAACAATTCAATCACTATAGAAAACAATTTGATAGTTCTTTTAAAAGTTAAATTAGAACTACTATATGACCCAGCAACCCCACTGATAAGTACTGAAAACAGGGATGAATTTGAAAACTTTGTGCTAAAGTGCAAAGGACAGGAAAAAAATGTCAAGTATTATATGACTCCATCTTCAAAAAACATCTATAATAGTCAAATTCATAGAGACAGAAACTAGATTGGAGGTTATTGGAGACTGGGATGAGGACAGAATGGGAAATTATTTCAGAGATTCTATATGGAATAAAAAAACTTCGTGGAGATAGTAGCGATAGTTGTACAATATTGTAAATATTGGGTAATTTGGGAAATATCCCATAAAATTACAAACCCACAACTTTTTTTATTTGGCAATTCTTTTTATAGGATTCATCCCACAGGTAAGAAAAGTTGTTCTTTGCATTAATGTTTGTAACAAAAAAAAAATAATAACCTAAATATCCATGGAGAAAGAAGTGGCCACAGTATTTAAAAAAAAATCATAAATCATACTATGAAATAGTCATTAAAAAGAAAAAGGAAGAAACTTTGTGTTGTAATGAAAAATAAATTATCTCCAAGATAGACTAAGAAACCAAAACACAATGTGAATAATGTGTGTAACAGGGTGTGATATGTGTCTTAGATCTCATTGTGCTAACTTCCGCCTTTGTGGAGAGGTTTCGCTTGTGACTCAAGCCAATCAGATATAATTTTGATATGATTTAATGGGGGAAATCACATTACACTTATATAAGCACACAATTCAATTGGCAGTTAAAAGGGGAAGGCTACAAACTACTAATGTGGATTCAGGAGACCAACATCTGAGCAGGCAGCATTAGGGTCCAGAGCTTATAAACAAGTGGCTGCTTTAATTGATAATATAAGTCACTTCATTTTAGTTATACCCAGTATCTAGTTTAAGGAATCCTCAATAAAGCAAAACTACCATGAAAAATAAACAATGGCTTTTGTACAGTGGCCATGCTGTTACACAATGAAGAAATGACCTTGTGACATAATGAGGTCTTTCCCCATAAAACATTCAGAGGTTGAAGATCGTTCTTTACAAAGTATTTTAATAGTGCTTTCCTTGGAGTGGAAGAATGGATTATGTATCACAAGTCCTTTCCACAGCTAAAATTCCTTGTTCCTGTATATGGGTTACAACTTGCCATGTTGGCACTTACAGATAGTTGACTCTTAACTGACTATGAGAAGTTCTTTGTAAAACTTGTCAAATTTCTTTATCCTGTTGATTAAAAAAAAGCTCATGCAATTGTAAAAGATTTCAAGGAGAGAATAGGAGATTACTTTTTTTGACCTAATTGCTAAAGAGGAAAATAATAATGCCTTCACTTAAGTAATCATCCAGTAATAAAAATTGAATCATTTGTGTATTTTAATATTCCTACTATATCTAATACTTTTTTTTTCTGTAGAGACTAAACTTCAAGGAATTCTAGACTCTGGCTGATGTATAGACAAAATAAAAAAATGCTTTTCGTTGGAGAAGATATCTCAGGCATCTTTCGCAAGGTTGTAATGTTACAGTTAGGTAACTATCAGTCAGAATCTACCACCTTTGTCTAGTCTGGGACCTTATGGTCAGTGTAGGGGGCCAAGTCATTGGGATAAGGCTTGCCAGTCCATGATTCAAATAAGACTTGGAGCAACTCTTATCCTCTGGGCTTACAATTTCTTTTTCATAGGCTGCCTCTGTAAGTTTTCCTCATGTATGGACAATTTTTGTTCTACCCTTTATATTTCCCTGTTATGCATGAGTGCTTCTATAGTCTATAATACTTGGTTACTGGAGGAAATCCTTGAAGATAAGACTGGACTTTTTCTATTTGTCTACAATACCACACAGGCCTTTCTTTGGCCTTCAGAATTTATGTTTAACATTTGTGTTATTCTTCCCAAGATCTTGACGCTGGATTCTTAGCCCTTTTTGAGCTTTAAGTAATATATGACAGAATGTTCACTGTGTTGATTGTTTATCAACAAAACATCTCCTATTGATAACTAAAAATATTGATATTCAATTTTTTTTATCACAGACAGTAAATGTAATCCCTACCTCCAAAGGCAATGAAAAACAAATCAGAATGGTGGGAGGAGATGCTTTTTGACTCCAAGATAGTAAATGATAAAGGAATAAAAATTGCTGGATAATTTTTTAGCATTTTTTTCCCAGTCACTACTATGCCTATATTCACCCCATGAAGCCTTTAGTGTTTGGTGAAATAGAAAGCACTTTATAGAGATCCGTTAGAATGTTTTTATTACTCTATTTGAATTGCAGTAAATGCAGATACTAGATTTAGATGTTTACAATAGACTTATGTTGATTATATCAGTGTTTCCTGTCAACTTTGACTATACTGAAAATGTTAAAAAGAGATATACTATTGCTATCTGATCTGCTTTTTCATAGCCACTCCACAGCTGAGATATTTATCAAACCCAAATCATTTAAATTATCTGTATATCTTAATAGGGTGTCCAGTTACAATTCAATACATACACATTCTAATCCCATTCTTTTCTGAATTCCTTTTTAACACTGCTAGCCTTCAATCCCTTGCCTTTTATTTTTAACATTGTTTCATTGAACAAAGAAAACCTTCTGCTCTGTATTTGCTTATTGTACCTGCTGTAACAAAGTGCCAAAATTTGGTGACTTAAAACAACAGAAATCTGTTCTCTCATAGTTCTGGAAGCCAAGAGGACTGTGCAACAGAGATGTCAGTAGAACCTCCCTCCCTCCAGGAGCTTGAGGCAAATCTGTCCTGTGCATCTTCTAAGTTTGTGTCACTGTTGACATTCTTGGGGGTTTCTTGATTTCAGTCCAATCTCTATTGCCACCTTCACCTCAAAGTTCAGCTCCTCCACTTGTACACTGTGTGGTCTTGAATAAATTATTTAACCCTTTGGTTCCTCTATTTCTTCCCATTTAAATGGGAAGAAAAGATTTCTTCTTAATAGGGTAGATGCTATTTAATATATAAAGTACTTGGGGCCTCCCTGGTGGCGCAAGGGATTAAACACCACACTATGAAGCAATCTGCAGCCTCTGCAGAATGAATTCAATCCCCAGCTGGCCAGGGAGCAACCCACATGGCGCAGCAGACCTCTCCTAACTCACCCACTGCTCCCCTCAGCAGTGTATTTCAGTCAATCCGCCTGTTCTGTTCCCCACTCTGTCTCTGGTGGAGCCTCTCACCACCCCCCCATCTCTGGCCTGTACCCCAGCTCTTGTATGCATAAATCTTTAAAAAAATGTAAGTACTTGGAATAATGCTTGATTTATAATAAAAGCTAGTTACATAAACATTTATTAAATATAACAAATAATTCCATTATAATTATGTAAATGTTTATTAAATATAGCAAATAATTCCATTATAAGAAGCCACTGCTAACAATAACAATGTATTCCCTATGAAGGTCTCTGTCACTTTGAAATACTATACTCCAATCTGCCCTGATTGGTTAAGTGTTATTTTAAATCAACAGGAGATGGGATTGAGCAGCATAAAGGCATGAGATGCTGGTTGAAAGCTTGCTAAAGAAGAGCAAAAAAGTTAAAGAGGGAGAAATGTTATTCCCCTTTTTCTATTTGTTTCTATAAATAACAAAGATAGGCATTCTGAATTTCCTGCTTTCATTTTTGCCTCACTAGCCAGGCAATCAAGAAGTCCCAGTTTGTGTTTTAGGAATGAAAAACTCCCCAACATTACTTGCTAACTCAGCTTGAATGAGCCTTGAAGGTACAACACAAATCTGTCAGCTCTCATTAAAACTAACCTCTGCTACTGATGCTGGTGACTTTTCCTCATTCCTCTGACTATCTTTTCTCCCTACCCTCAGTGAGAACCTTCAAAAGACAACTGCTTTATCCACTTTCACCTCCCTACCACCTACATAATTTCTTACGTAATAGGCATTCATTTGCTATAAAATGAATAGATCCATTTTAAATTGGATTTAAAATCACTTGCCTGAGCACTGATTTCTTTTACACTTTATTTTCCTGCACACATTTTCCTTTTTTCTTTCTTCACAATTTCATCTTTTTTTTTGAAGATTTATTTATTTATTTATAAAAGAACCGGGGTACAGGCCAGATCCACGGGAGGGTAAGAGAATTCACCAGAGACAGAGCGGGGAACAGAACAGGCAGAATGACGAAATACACTGCTGAGGGGAGCGGTGGGAGAGACAGGAGAGATCTGCCGCGCCATGTGGGACCCTCGCCGCCGGCTGGGATCAAACCTGCACTATAGAGGCTGTGGGCATCTTCACAGCGCTGCACTCAACCACCTGTGCCACCAGGAGAGGCCCAATTTCATCTCTTTTTAAAACTACTTTATAAATCAATAAAATTTGATTTTAAAAATCCTGTTTAGAGAATTAAAAATTAAAGCGGTGTCATTAGCAGTCGAGAAATCTGTATTTATACAAATTGTCTTTATTGTATGTTATAAAAGAGCAGTGGTTTTAGAATCATGCAGAGCTGAGTTTGTATTACGACTCCAGTCAACATTTACTCCATGAAAATGGAAAGATTAGTACCATCTAAGCCTCAGGTTTTAATCTGTAACATGGGGATTATAGTACCTTATGTAATAGGTTGTTGTGAAGAATAACTGCCTGTAAAGTAAGAAGATAATAATAACATAAAAACTACTCATTTTTATTAAGACTACATAAAACATTTAACACAAAAAAATATATTTAAAGATTATTAATTTTGTTGTTGATCTTAAGCCTATAAGCCTTGCTTTAATTTAGTTTTCTATTCAATGCAAAACTTTCAAACCATCTCTATCAGTGATTTCTTCTCCACATGAGATGATGTACATTTTATTTTGGCTCCACTTGGAGTATTTTACATATCATCTTCTGGAAAAATTCCAAAATGTTTAGTGTAATTGTTTCTTTTACAAGAAACAACTCCAGAAATTTGTTGTCTTTATTATACAGGTGAAAATCAAAACTTACATTTTTTTTTTGTCACCATGATACTAATTCAGTTAAATTCACCTCCATTGTTAAATCAGAAGTGTTCCCATTGAAGCTATTAAGAAATAGACTCAAAATTAAGGGATAGTAATTCCTTTAATCTTTAATCTTAAAGTTTTTTTGCTGTTTGAATTTCTAAAATTTTACTTTTCTGATTATTTCCAAATTTAAATTTTCTTGGGATAAAATTTGACTTGACAATGCTTCTTTCCCCATAAGAAACTTTAAAGATAAGGAAACCATGTTTGGCAAAAGGATATAAGCAGGATAATAAGAAGATAAAATGTCATACATAAAACATCAGAAACCATAAAAAAATTATTTGTAAGTACAAGATATAGAGGTACTTAACCAGAAAAACATTAAATAAGCTGAAACAAGGGACACTTGGATGGTGTGCTAGCTGGCAAAGAAATAGGAAACCAAAGAGGTATTGATCTAAGGCATGGCTCACTGGATCACACTTAGAGAGGTGAGAATACTTACAATTTTGGCTCATAGAGTACTTCTGAAATTTAAATCCTTTGCATCTCTTTTAATCTACTCTGTCTTCATAATTTTTAATAAAATCTAAACCTGTAATGAATTATTAGATTAAACATGATGATATAAATATTTTAACATTTAAACACTTTTAAAAAATAAATCTCAGTTAAAATGCACAGCTGGGAGAATCACATGCTACAAATAATAGTAACCAAGTGGAAACTGTAGTATTTAGAAACAGGAAAACCACAGTTATTATTAACATAAGAATCTGCTATCAATAACTGCAACACAACCATAAGTGTAGCAGGGATACATATAACCTTTTCCTGAGCAAAAATTGTCTCCAACATCACTCATAATCTAATCAAAATGGAATATCCACATGCCCATATCATCAAAATTATATTTTGTTCAAATTTGGTAAGATAATTATTTCTTATCTATTTGGTTTGCTTTTTTCAATTTTAGAAGATATAGTCTCTCAAGATATGTGTGAGAGTTTAGATGTTGGATAAAAGAATCAGGAATCCATATTTTTAACTCTAAGTTTTGATTATTTCTCAATGAATTGAATACAAATATACCCTAACATTGCTAAAAGCAAGTAAACTTACCCAATAAAAAGTATTAGAAATGGGGGCCTCTCTGGTGGCGCAGCAGTTGAACGCTGGGTTGAGAAGCTGCCCGCAGCCTCTGCAGCATGGTTCGATCCCTGGCCGCTGGGCGAGGGTCCCACATAGCGCACAGACCTCTCCTGCCGCCCGCTGCTCCCCTCAGCAGTGTACTTCGTCAGTCTGCCTGCTCTGCTCTGGCTCTGGTGAATCCTCTCACCCTCCCGTGCTTCCGACTGTACCCAGTGCTTGTATAAATAAATAAATATTTTAAAAAATTACTGTTTAAAAAAAAGTATTAGAAATGTAAAAATAAATGCTACCTGGTATTTGTAAACTGAATATGTGTAGATTGTAGGAGTAATATTCTTGGAACCCATATTCATTATCAGAATAAATTGATCAATCTAGAACTGTGAAGTAAGTAAGAAAAAGCAGATTTTTTTCTACCAAAATTCTAAATAAAATACCAGTAGTAAATTTGAACTTTGCAATTTTCATAATGCCCTACTAAGGGTTTCATTAAACCCTACTAAGAAATAAGAAACTCATGGGTGTGCTAGTAAGTGTTTAGCAACAACCTCTCAAGGGGCAAAGGGTAGAATGACAGGCTGATTTGATTTGTAGCATTTGTCAATTTCCCCCAGCATAAATATTCCTACCAATTTCAAGTAACAATATGAATTCACTGATGTGGAGCTGAGAAAAGAAGCACAAAATCAGCCCTGAAAAGCCAGTGTTAGCCTGCTCCAGTGCACCATTGAAGCTTCTTATCACGTTTAGATAGGTTACAACCAGATGTCAGGTCAAAAAAAAGCAACATTTCTGTATGCAAATTTCAATTTGTGTAATTGTAATGGTTGCTATGTGAATGTTTTTACTGAGTAAAAATAGTAAGGGACTTCTGGCCATCAACATCTTTAGAAAAACTTCCAGGGGACTGTGAAAACTGTAGAATATGCTGTAGGTCCCATTGCACATGAATTGGATAGTGTAAAATCACAGTTCTTGGAATATCTCCTATATCTCATGACGGCTGGTTGGACGTTCCCTTGACGACTGCTCTGTTTAATCAAGGGTGTAAATGAAGCTCCTGCTTCAGTGGTTTCAGCATCATCACAGATCCTTTCTTTAATATCAGTGCTTTATAGATTAATGGCTTGATTTTCTCTGAAATTTATCATTACATATATTTGGGCTGTATATTAAGTCAGAGGAAAGACTAAATAAAATTACCAAAAACCAGTGACCATTTCACCACACCCATGCAGAGACAGGAAAGTCCTCATGACAATCACCTATTAGAGATCACACAGTGATCCTTGTAAAAGCTGTTTGTCTAACCAGACTGGCCAACTCCTCAATGCTCCAAACAAAAAAGGATGTGTCAGGATGCTTTTGGATCATTTACTTTGTTTTGACCTGGCAAATTACCTGACACTCTGACTTTTGTGCCTGATCTTTTTGTACACAGTTTTAATATATAGATTGTGCTAAGATGCTTTGACAACCTCAAGAAATATGACTGTGTTGACAGGGCTGTATGAAACCATCATATTCTTAAACAGCATCTTCTTACATTTGCTCACACAGCGGTGACAATCACACTATATACATGAACTGGTGAGGAAAGTTGTAGGTTTCTGGACAGTTTCATCCATATTGCCTGATGCATAATCTTTTAAATATATTTTTCCATGTTTTCCTGTTGCAAACAGGGATCTAAAATAATCACACTATCAATTAGATCCTATCTTTGTGAAGACCAGATGCCTTTTTTGTGCCTGCATCTCTGCATGTACCTTTACTGCCATCTGCTGATATTGAGTCTCCCAGCTCAGTTATCTTGTGCAGTAACAACTGTCACACCAGCTAAAACTTTGGGCTCAGCAAGGAAAGGAGATCATAGCTGCTTACAATTGCAGTTAATCTCTCTCAGTCCTTAGTCTAGGAAGATTCTATTAATGAAAGTACCAACCTGGAGCTCAGTGTGTACATCATCCATTCACTCAGAGCAACATTTAAATTCAGTAAACTTTAAGACCAATTATTATTAATCAGAAATTCAACCATCATTAATTTGTAGTCATTTAACAGCTATTTCTATTGTAAGTTATTCAAATAGAGAACTAATTTTTGCATTATTTTTATTTTTTAACTGATTTTTTTAAGTAATGTTCATTTATGTCACCATATTACCACCTATGTCTTAAGGGTATATAGGCTTACACCTCTACAATTGCATATTATTTCACTATATCCACCACCAAAACTCCAGTAATCCATTGGATACCCCTCTCCCTTTTGCCCTACCCACATCCCCCTTCTGGTAGCCTTAGCCATAGTCCAGTGTGTACCTCTCTCTCCTGTTTTTACCACTCCCACTATCCTAACCCTTCCCCTCTTGGATGCCTCAGATCTATGGTCAGCTTTCAAGGTTTGTCCTTGACCATTTGTTTGGTTTCTCTATATTCCACATATAAGTGAAACCATTCAGTATTTATCTTTTTCCTTCTGATTTATTTTGTTTAGTTCTATCCCAACTCCATTCATGTTACCACAAATGGCATGAGTTTATCTTTTTTGATCTCTGAACAAGTATCCCATTGTGTATGTACACCACATCTTGATCCATTCATCTGTTTTGAGACATTTAGATTGTTTGCATATCTTGGCTATCATAAATAGTGCTGCAATAAACATAGGAGTGCAGGTTTCCTTTCAAATGAGTGGTTTTGTGTTCTTTGAGTAGATACCTCAGAGTGGAATTGCTGGGTTATATGGTGCATCCATTTTTAATGCTTTGATGAACCTCCACCCAGCTTTCCATACAGAATGGACCAGTCTGTATTCCCACCACCAATGTCAGAGTTTCCTTTTTTCTCCACCCCCTAGCCAGCATTTGTTGCTTTTGTTTTTAAAATCCAACTCAACTCAGGTAAAAAAAAAAAAAAAAAAAAAGTTTTCAGCACTAAACATTGTATACTTATTTATGTTAAACATCTTGTTTATTTTTTCACAATATAGGATTTCTCCCCTCAGAAGTGGTCACCATAGTTTTCCCACTATGAAAGTCCCCATAGTCCCCCATCATATTCCATTGTACTCTCCTCTCCCCACTATTTTCTAGTCTCCTCTACTTTCCGCCTCTCCTACTTGAGTGTCTTAGATCTATGTTCTGGTTTCAGGGGTCAGAAAAAAGACATAAACTTACTTCAAAGTTAATTCATGCCCAAAATATCAAATAGATAGGCTAGCACCATTTCTGGGTAATAGTCAAACCTAGTAACAAGAAAAAAGAACATTTATATTTTGCACCTATGAAAGAACAGTATTGTCATCAATTTTGCAATATTCTCTAAAAGCAGCTGATGCTATTCAGTTTTGTTATTGTTACATCATGACTTCAAAACTATTTGGTGGGCCTTAGCACAGCTCCGCCATAGTCCTTAAAAGCATTTAATTTCATTATGGCAGTGACTCATATAGCTCCCAGATTTGACAAACCGAACTGAGGTATCTTAGAGAAGTGAAAATCCATGCTTCCTATTTCTCTCTGGAGGGAAAGAAAACCACTTATGTGCTTTTGAAATATGCCACTGAAAAAAATTGTGAGACAGATGCATTGAAATGCCTTTAGCACAAAACAAACCTGAGATGGAAAAGCTGAAAAAATTAGACCTTCCAGTTTAAAGTCTGTAAAATCATAAGGCATCTCCAAGTAACTTATTTTTCTTCATTCATTCGCTAACAAATTAAGGAAAGCTTTCTAGTTACGTGACCCTACAAAAGCAAAGATTTAGTTTTCTTTTATTATTACTAAAAAAAAAAAAAAAGCAGGACTTCTAGTCAAGATGACTTTGTGACTTCACACTTAGACACTTGTACTTAGTATCAAACTTAGCAATGATAGAGAAAATTAGAAATAGACAAAATATAAAGGCAAGTGCAAAAGCAGGATAAATATCTCCCCATACAAAAAACAGACAAAAATGCAAAAGAGGTAATTTTTCAGGTAGGTCTAGAACTCAGATTTTATAGGGGGAAGGGCTGAAACTATTCACTCAAAAATACATATGAAACATACAAAGAGAGAGAGAGAGAAGTGGATGAAAGATTAGACAAGAGATACAGATCTACTTGCAAATATATATAGAGTACATGGAAATACAGAAAAATGAAGTAAGATAATCAACAAATAGAACATGAAACATTCTAGATAAAATCACTTTTATTGAACAGTCTGGTTCAAATGAGTTCTGACAGGATCACACTAGTTCTGACTGGTTCAAACCAGTTCTGATGAGTTGAAACAGGTTTGAACATTTTCTCCAATCAGAACTGTTTTTTCCCAGTAAGAAATGGCTTGAATTAGTTTGAACTGGTCAAAATTGGCTTGAAGAGTTTTGTTCCAGTCAGAAGCCAGTTTTCACCAGTCAGAACTGGTTTAAACCACTTTTTTCAGTTCAGAACCAGTTTGAACTTGTTTGAAATGGTCAGAATCTTTGAACTGGTTTTATCCAATCAGAGGCAGTTTAAACCATTTTTCTGAACAGATATTTCATTTGAAAGCAAATCTTAATAAAAATCTTAAACAAAAAACAAAACTATTGAAAAGATTTAAATGCTTGAGCTGTTATTCAGGGGTGATTTGAAATGTGATAGGACTGTTAGTTGAGTATTCATAAATCCTCTTTACAAGAACTATTAAGGATGTACTAAATAAGATCTAGGTGGATAAATGTACCTGGAAGAAAGACATGGAACCAAGAAAACAGAAACAGTTGGTAAATTGTTTTATCCCTGATGTTTTTTTTAAAAACTGAAAATATGTTCATTGTCCAAAATTTAGAAAATGCAAATAAAGCAAAAGAGACAAATTAAATTTATATTCATTCCCAGCATGGAAAGATATAGCTACTATTAAAATTAGTGCAAGTAGTTTTGGTATTATCTCTGTGCTCAATTTTTTTATAATGATATCATTCAAATTGTGTTTCTTTTGCTATTTTGTGCAAATACCTTTACATCCTTTAATTATTATTCTATAACCCATGTTTAAGAAGCAGGTAGTATTTAATTATATAAAAGTATTTGATTTAATTGAGCAATCTACTCTCTATCGTTTATATTTTTATAATCTTTCCCTTGGTTTTAAACATTGGGCTTTCCATTTCAGCACCATTGTCTAAAAATTTTAAAATAAATTCTCTTTTCCCAGTCAAAATGTTTCTTCCAGTATAATTTTTTTAAGATTTATTTATTTATTTATACAAGCACTGGGTACAGTCAGAAGCGTGGGAGGGTGACAGAATTCACCAGAGCCAGAGCGGGGATCAGAACAGGCAGAAGGACCGAAGTACACTGCTGAGGGGAGCAGCGGGCAGCAGGAGAGGTCTGTGCGCCATGCGGGACCATCCGCCCGTGGCCGGGGAGCAGCCAGGGATCGAACCATGCTGCAGAGGCTGCGGGCATCTTTGCAACCCAGCGCTCAACTGCTGCGCCACCGGGGAGGCCCACTTCCAGTATAATTTATCATTCCTACAGAACATAAATTTGAAGAATAAAATTCTTACAGACACTGTAAAAATGTCTTTTTCATCAAATTTCAATTTTTTAAATAATGCAAACTGAGTATTTGATGTTGAATTCCATTACAAGTAATATTAGTAAAAGTAGGTGAACACTTCAACTTGACTGTGTAATTTATTTTCACAAAATCTCTTTAGAGATCCCTGTCTAGTCAGCAAATAATTACTTTAACTTTGGATTTTAATATTAGCACTGAATGATTTATGTACATTAAATAATGTGATTCTCACTAACCATTTATAAGCTAAGAATGATTATCTCCCTTCTGTGGATAATCACACTTCAGGGAAGAAAGGTTAAGTGGTTTGCCTAAGATCACTCAGCCAGTCAATGGATTATCTCAAAATATGATCCTTGAGTCTTTCAATCATTAGACTCAGCTGGCCTCAGCAATACTTGAGAGGCATAAGGGATATGCACTTAGATTTTTCCTCAAATGATTTATATGGCTTAATATCTAATTTGTTTATAGAGCATTTTTTGTCTCCTGTGACAGATTGGTCTATAAGCAAATGTAAGATATTATAAGAATGAATATGCTAAGATTCTACATGTGAAAAAAGATAACTCTGGTAGTAGAGTATCAGTTGCCAAAATGGTACCTAGATCAAGCAAACAGAAGAGTCAAACATTCTGTGGAAGGACGGGGGGCAGTGGGGGCACAAAAGGCAGAAGATAACAGAAAGCAAATAGGTTTCCTTTTGTAGAACTGCAGTCCAAGGGTAGATTTTAATAAGCTCTAAATGAAACAAACAAAAATAGTTCTTATTATTTTTTAATCCTGATGTGCATTATCAACTCCAGCTCTGCTGTAAAGCATTATATAGATCTACCTGCTCCTCTCAAATATGTTCCATATATTCCTGCAACTTTCAGTTCACACAAATAGGACACTCTGGTGGTTATTCCTTGAATTTAAGAATTTTCAACTGAGCTGCAATCAGAATTAGAAATCTTGGTAAATTTGAGTGGAGGCTTAAAAAGTAGTGGAATGATATATTACTGGAAAAACAATATCAGATTTTTATTTGGAGGTGAAAAGGAACTAGCAGGACTGTTGCCCCTTTTGTAGCAGAGAGGGAAAGAAGTGTGTTCCTGTTATTTCCATTCAATTTAGTCTCTGAAGTTAATTTATTTTTTTAAAGATTTATTTATTTATGCATACAAGAGCTGGGTATAGGCCAGAGATGCAGGGAAAGGGAAGGTGAGAGGGTTCACCAGAGACAGAGTGGGGAACAGAACAGGCAGATTGACTGAAATATACTGCTGAGGAGAGCAGCGGGTGAGACAGGAGAGGTCTGCTGCGCCATGTGGGTTGCTCCCTGGCTGGCCAGGGATTGAACTCATGCTGCAGAAGCTGCGGATTGCTTCACAGTGCAGTGCTTAACCAACCCCTTGTGCCACCAGGGAGGCCCTCTGAAGTTAACATAAAAAAAAAAAATTTTTTTTTTTTTTGGTAAACTACTTAGCCAATTATTACTTAATAAAACACTTATTGTTTTAAATGTAGAATTGCCACCTGATCCTGTTTTCCAGGAACTTGCTTAGTTTTAGCACTGAAAATTCCATAACTTAGGAAACCTCTGAGTCCAAACTGAGCTGGTTAAAATGAAAACTTAAAATCAGATGTATTCACTGTCTAAAATTTATAAAATACAAAAAAGGAAAACTGAGCATTAAATTCATCCACATTTTCAGTATGTTGAGATGGCAACTGTTAAGATTAGTAAACGTATTTCTAATATTTCTGTGGAACAGACCTCATATCAGTGCAAGTTACCATTGTACATGGCAAGTGACAGGGTAATATCACTTGAATTGTCTTTTAAAATTCCATTTAAAAAAGTATGCCAGGTACTTTAGTATATGTACCTTTTCATCTGATTGCATCCTCTATGAACTGATACATTTTCAATTCAGTATTGACCATTTCTACTATTCATTCTTCAAATTCCCTTAACCTTATTCTTTTCTTTATCTCTGAGATGCAGTACCAGCCAGTACATTAGCAGCGTGCTTTCTAGGTTCTGATAACTGTATCACAGTGTAATCTTACTGCTTAGGGGTATGATGCCTTTCATTTCTTATTCCATTTCTATTTCCCCTGTAGGCTAGGGAGGGGAAATTTCTACCTAGGGAGCTTGGCATCATTTAACATTGATGTTACTTGTCCAACAATCTCCACATGAATGAGACCATATGTCAACCACAGCTAGCACTTAAAATTTATCAATATCTATTTAAACACAGAAAGCTCGTTGTTTTGTGTGTGGGGTGGGGGGGTGGGGTTAGCTTCCTGAAAGCATTTCAAGTTCTGATTTAAAAGCAGGAAAGAAGGAAAACAAAATGCAGTGTTAGGAAAGAAATGTATTTTCTTTGTCCTACAACGTTCATACATGGCTAAGGCAATATTTCAGGATCATTGTGATCCAGAAAGTACTTCTCTCACTCAAGAAGTTTCAACCATCCATGTGTGAAGTTGCCCTGATCTTGCCAATAACACATACAATAATAGCCTCTTCTGTTTTATTTCTAGCTACATAATACCCTTTGGCAGCCCATGGGTTGTCTGTACCATTCAAATGACTATAGATGGAAAATCTCGAATGCAAAAGAAAGACACAGAGATACCCATTCTTCTCAGGTAGGTATGCAAATATACAGTTCCAAATATTACTAAATGTGCCCTCAGGGAATTTGATGAATTCTTTTAATTTTAATGATATGGTTGGTTACATGCTTCCTAATATAACTTTATAGTAATACATTTAAGATAAGGAATTCCTGGTTCATTTGATCATCATGGAGAGTTAATTTGTATAATTAGAGCTCCAAAGTGCTAATGAATGTTGGTACACATTAATGCTGGCAGTGTGCAGTGCCCTAATGAATTGGAAATTTTATTTTACTTCCATTTTTTCTGTGTAGTCTCTTGTTGAATGTCTATAAGCCTCCAAACGCAGAACATCTAACATTTGCATAAGCACATTACATTTTCCAAATTATGGCTGTCTGTATTATCTCATCTGATGCTCACAAGAACCCTCCAAAGTAAAGTGACGATCCCTTTCATAAGCCTGAAGAAACTTATTATCAAATGTCTCAAATTTCAGAGTGACAGGAGTCTTACTCATTATTATTAATTTATTTGCATTTTTTAATTCTTCATGATTCAGTTTTGATTGACTGTGTTCCTAGGAATTTATCTATTCTTCGAGGTTATCTAGCTTATTATTTGTAGTAGTCTCTTATAATCACTTGTATTTCTGTTGCATCAGTTTTTTATTTACCATTTTTATTAAATTAATGTTGTTTTGTACCCTTAAAAATTCAGATGTGCAGCATTGAATATCAACCTATGTAAACTCTACATTAAGTTCCTCACTAAAAGTTCAGTGAAATCCTTCACCATCCAAACAACCCCTTGTATCTGATTTACCTCCCCTCTTCCCACTTCTCTTCTGGCAACCACTAATTGGTATTATAGTCTAAACATTTATTTTTGCTTTATTTATTTTATTCAGTTGTTTTCTCCATATACCCCATATGAACAAAATCATAAAGTTTTTGCTTCCTCCATCTGACTCATTTCTCTAAGCACAATATCTTCTAGGTCCATCCATGTTGTTGCAAATGCAGGGTTTTATCTTTTTCATAGCTGAGTAGTATTCCATTGTTTATATCTATGGTAAAGTCTTCATCTTTCCTTCATTTTTGAAGGACAGTTTTGCCAGATATAGTCTTTCTGTTTGGCAGTTTTTTATTCTGAACTTTTTAACATAACATCTCATTCCCTTCTGGCCTGCAAGATTTTTGATTAAACATATAGTAATAGTCTGGTGGCACCTTCCTTACATGTGACAAATGATTTTTTCTTTATGCTTCAAAATTCTTTCCTTGTTTTTCACTTTTGACATTTTAAGAATAATGTGTCTTGATATGAATTTTTCTTCATCCTTGTATTTCTTTGTGCTTCTAGCTGTCCATTTTCTCCTCCTTTATTTGGGGTGTTTTTAGCCATTATATTTTCAAATATGCATTTTTCCACTTTCTCTTTTCCTTCTACTTCATAATGCATATATCAGCCCATTTGCTGGTATCCCTTACATCCCTTAGACTTTCTTCACTCTTTTTCAATCTCTTCTCTTTGTTTTTGCTCTTCTAACAGGGTAATCTCATACAACCAATCTTCAAGTTTGCTGAGTCTTCCTTTTGCTTGGTTAACTCTTCTGTTGAATCCCTCTAGTTTTTAAACTCAGTTTTCTACTTTTCAATTTCAAAATTTCTGTTCAATTATTTTTTGTGTCTTCTACCACTTTGTTGATATTTTCATCTTCATACTTCATTTTCCTGAGCTCACTGAGCCCCTTTGACTGTTGTTTTGATTTTTTTTCCAGGTAATCCATTTGCCTCTCATTTTCTTATGTTTGGTTTCTGGAGATTTATTTTCTTTCTTTGTTTGGGTTATGATTTCCTGTTTTTTTTCCTGTGTCTTGTCATATTGTAAAGGGATTGCACATTTGAAAAAAATCAGTCTTCTTGCCCAGTCATTATGGACTGGTTTTTCAAGAGAAGGCTACATCAGTGAGTCCAGTTAGAGATTCTGGGGACCTATCTTAACCTTTTGTAGGTGTATGTTTCTCAGCACATGTGTAGATAAGTCCCCTATTATTTATTAGTCTTTTTTTAGATGCTCCATCTGGTATCTAATTCTGTGGATTCACCTGAACTACTTTATGCTACCCAGTTAATTTTACCTTCAGAAGCCCCCAGATTTGTAGAATATGTCAGATCACATTAAAGCTCCAAATTAGCCAAAATAGAAATTAGTCTCTTAAGAAGTCCCACAGAAATCCAGAAGGTTGGGAGCATGCTCTACTCTTCTCTCTTCCTCCCCTACTCTGGTCCCAGGAAGATGTCACCAAGCTGTATCAGCCTTTGTCTGCTCCACACAGGTCCTCTGGAATGGCAGCACACCATCCAGCTCTCTTATTTTCGGTGACCCGAAGTAATCTAGAGTATGTTGGGCCCTGTCATTGCCCCAAAACAGGGGAGACAGAAATCCATTCCTTAGGCAATCCTTTGATAAGTCATAATCTTGGATGCATACCCTATCTCTTTCTGTCCCCAGAAATAAGTCAGTGATTGGGGAGTCTCATTACTCTTTCTCAGTCTAGTAGGAAGAATGACTAAGGTCAGAAAAAAAAAATGCTAATCTAAACCTTCATCTTTTTTCTCAGTGGCACATCACCTGACACCCTTTCCTGTCAGCACTTAGATCATGCAAGAGAGAAGCAATTCCCTGGGACAGTAACCTGAAAAGTCTGCGCATAGCATATGTGTTTTAATTTTCTATTTCCCTCCCATGGGAGAAAGTGGGAACTGGAAATTTTCTCTTAATTATGCCTCACTGAGCCTGAGGGAAGGCTATGGCGAGTACCATAAATTTTCCTACTGGCCTCAATATAGCTGGTTCCACATTCACCTGAGGTGCAAGGAGCTTAACTAAATCTATTCATTTCTTACAAAGGGACTCAATCTGTGTATTGATAGAGGTATTCACGTATCCATGGTTTAAGAACTATCTGGAAATTCTTATTCTGTCCTTTGGATGAACTACATGTTGTTATTTTCTATTTATTTAATTGATTATTTTATGGTTTATTTCCCCCAATTACATTTAATTTTCTTATAGAAAAGAATAATCCCACATCCTTCTTTTGATATGATTTCCCTAGATCAGCATGCGCATATGGTAGCAACTCAATTCATTGATTACTTTGCTAAATCAGGCCTTCCTTTGATAAGATAAGAAGATATTATTTTGAGAATAACCCCTTACTAGTGAGCCTTAAGAATCAAAGCTTTTGACTGTGAAGTATAGGACTAATGAGGATTTCACTGATATTTGTCATTTAAAAAAAACTCTCTTACGGGCTATTTGATATTAATCTCATAACTAATATATAATCTTCCATATAATCACTGTCCTCCATACTATGTATTTTAATCTAGGGAGATACATTAGAATTAAAGCCATATTAATATTCCTTCTTTGATGCTATGCCATGAGGTCTTCTCATATGCTGAATCTGAAGAGATAACAAAATTCCAAAGCAACAGAGAGTAGGAAGAGAGACCTAAAAGATAAGTAGGAGACTTTTGCAAGCAAGCGGGATTTAGGTCCATGAATCAGGTTATTTGTAATAAACTTATATTAAACCTGTATTTACTAGGTGATACTCTGGACTCTGAGAGAATCCCAAGATGACCAAAAGCAGAGGCCCTGTCCTAAAAATGGATAGAAATTAATATACAAAAACTGAATGTTCACAGATTCACAGATTGCCACATTATACAAGGAAGAGAGAGATTGCTCTATTAACTACAAAGAGATGGAAAGCTTAGCGTAATTCTTCTGCCTTTTGATCACTTTTCATTTAATGTCTTTAAACAGTTTTAAAGAATTCAAGACTTAAATCACATGAAAATGATTATTTGGATATATCTAAATAAAAGTTATTTAGATATACCCTTTTTCCCAAACACCTTCTCCAATATCTCTTATCTATCTTTACTCCCAAACTCATGGTCTCTGGTTCTGAACTTGTCTACATACAATTTAGATAATACCGTAAAGAAAAAATTGGCAACAACCCTTAAAAAACATACCATTTTAATTATACATTCTTAGCTAAATCCAAATAATCCTGATACTTATTTTTAATCATTTCATTAGCACAAAAGTTATTTAACTTTGATAGACTTCAAGGCATAAAATAATACTGAACATGAGCTAAAGATATCATTACAGAAATGTATGTAGTCCTCTAATATCTAGATTTAAATTAAACAGAACAAAGAAGAGATAAAACAGCTTCTTATCCACCTGCCCCCCCTACTTTTTAGAAGTTTGTTCCCTTTTACCTTTATTTTTACTTTATTCCCAGGTAGTATAAAAGAACAACTATATTTTTCCATTAAAGAGAAACTCCGAAAGAAAAGGGAAAGTTCATTTCATTCTTGTCAGATGTGAAGTCCTTTTCCCTCAGTCACCATTCATATTTTTCATTACCTTGATGATTCCTCCTTGATTGTCCATGTCTGTTCTCTGTGGTTTTATCTTGTAAGAGCATATCCCGATGTCAGACTCTATTCTCCATAGTCTGATTCACAAGGAGTTATTAGAAAAGACTTATTTTAAAGACCTGTCTCCTTAGAAATGATTATACACACAAAAGGCAGTTCTTGGATAATTGAGAGTCTGGGGATAGAGGAAGTCAACCATTTTAATGGTTATCTATGTGCAGTCAATGCAGGTGCTTTTTCAGACATTTTAAGGCTCTAACTAAGCTTGGGCCTCAGATCAGAAGAAATAGAAGAGCCATTTACTTCCATTGTTTGGGTGTTTTTTAATGGTCTAATAAATCATAGATCGCTCTATAGACTTTTCCTCAGATCTGTCGACTGCTGACAGAAGAGGAGGCTGTTCTCCCCTCCTCTATCAGTTTTGTGCTAAGAGAGCACACTTGTCAAAGCAGTGAGAAGTTTGCTGTTCCAGGTGTGTGATCAATACACAAAGATGTCAGAGATCCTTGGATTCACTGAGTCTGCAAGTTAGATAGATCCCAAATTGCATATCAGTGAATCACTTATCTTAGGTGAGAAAGAATCTCAGCTAATAGTTTGTTGGTATGATTAATATAAATGAACTTAGCACTTGAGAAAGGATGTAAAATTAAATAGACATACTCTGTGAGGGCTCTGTTAACATGCTTTGAAACTTCCACCCCACTATTACCAAAGATAATCATCCGCAGATGAGTATATATCTGAGTCCTATGTGAAGTAGAAAAAAAAAAAAGGATACCCTTAGAAGCAGTGCCTCAGTCATCAAAAAAAAAAACAAGAGTTCAAAAGTAGAGTTGGTGTAATGTATTGTGGTCATAGAGATGCTTTGATGTTCTTAGAATTCACTCAAGTTCTGCAAAAAAAAAAAAAATACCAACATTAAATAAAAACATATTAACATAAATATTAAGTATATTAACAGGCATCTTCCATCCTCTCTCCCCTCCCCAGAATCCTAACTTAATTATTTAGATCTAGTTTTTGAGTTCTTACAATGATATCTTCCTATTTTGATGTACCTATAATACCAACTTAAATACATTTTAGACATCAGTTTTGGAGTGTGTGTTTTAGGGGTGACACCATCAGAGATACAAACTACACAAGTGCTGCTGCATCTTCCTCACATATGTCTGCCAGCTCTGAAGGGGCTCATTATTTGAGGGGAGTTTCATATTGTGTGCACATAAATGTGAAGAGTTTAATTTATATACATAGCGGAGGAGTGGGAAAGGAAAGATAAAGTGGCAGCAGTTTACATTAAGAAACAAGTAGTGATTTTATCATCATTCTGACCAATAAGGATCATCTGTATAATGAGCATAAGTTGTAAGAAGTCACTTAGTTGTACTCTTAGTTGGTCCATTCCTTCTTGCCTCTCAGAGTGGTACATTTCACCATACGAAGAGGGGTTCTAGAATGTTCATATATCATGTATCATCTGATGATACACTGACGAAGCAACAAGCTTTTCCAAAGCTAGAGTGAAAATACAACTCTGTTGAGGTTCTGCAGAGATAGCATGTTAGTTTCCCAAGGGATTTCCAACGGCAACTTAGATTCGAAGAAATGTTCATTTTTGAACATCATCCAGACTTTAGAACTGATTCCCGTGTAAGATAAAAGTCTGATGTATTGCCCAAAGGATATAGATCAGCTTAATTTTACACAGTCCTTTTGTTCTACTGTCTATTCTACTGTCTGGCTGTTTTTGAGATGATCTGGTTTCTTTACATGTCATCTCAAAATAGGAATTTTCCTTGTTCTAATTTTTGTAGTAAAGGATAAATAAGAGGAAAGAATATTATTAAGCTGAATTCTGCTTCTAATGCATGTATTCTTATTTGGGAAAAGGGAATATCATTTCCAAAAACCATGCATATTGTTCATGTTTTAGAACATTTGAAATATAATCGTATTAGTGTGCTAAGGCTGCCGTAACAAAGTACCACAAGCTGGGTTGCTTAAACAATAGAAAGATATCGTCGTATAGTTTTTGAGGCTGGAAATCCAAGATGAAGGTATTAGAAGGGTTGTTTCCTTCTAAGGACTGTAAGAAAGGATCTATTATATGTCTCTTATTTCATTCCTGATGGTTTATCTGCAGTCTCTGGCATTCCCTTCATTTGTAGAAGCATCACCCCAATATCTGCCTTCACATTCACATGCCATTCTCCCTATGTGTGAGTCTGTGCTCAGACTTTCTCTTTTCATAAGGACACCATTCACATAAAATGAGGGGCCAATCTATTCTAGTATAACCTCATCTTAACTAATTAAGTAATGACCCTATTTCCAAATAAGATCACCTTCTTTGTTTGTTACTGGGTGTTTGAAATACAACATGTGAATTTGAGAAGGGGACACAATTCAATCCTTAACAATAATAACAATGCCTCATTTTCTTTATCAATTATTATTTGATAATGTTGACATTAAAATATAAATATTTGAGTTCAAAAATATGTTTCAAAGTAATCAACAAACTTCATTGAATGTCTACTTGTTATACTAAATTGTACTCGATATTGTGAGATACAAACAAAATGTAAGATAAGGGCCTTTTTCTAAATTAACTTACCATTTAGGAGAGGTAACAAACTAGCCAACAATTGCAGAAAAACATATTTAAACATGCAATTTTTATGGTCTTTCCCATATAACCTGACAGTCACTTATAAGAAGTTTTTTGGTTTTTGTTATTTTTTTCCTATAGGGGCATTTGGAATCAATGTTCCTTGGCCATATCCCTGAAAATGTTAAGATCCATAAAAATGCAGGTGACATTTATGGGCTCAAAGGCTGCATTCAAGAGCTTCAAGTAAACAACAAAGAATTCTTCATCACTGAGAAGCACTATGTGGAAAGAACTTTGAGACTTGTCTTGGAGTGCTCATCGCCTGTACCACACCACCGCACCTCCATCAGGTCAGTGACAGCCTTCTTCTCTCCAGCCTAGAATTCATGACTCCAGATGTTTAAAACAAAAAAAGCATTGCAATTTTGCCATCTGGGTGATAAATAAGAATGGCCTGGAAACTTCAAGTTTTTGTATTAATCTGTATCACGTAGATGAAACACACATGTGGTGGATATGTGTTTGCTTAAAGAAATGTACATATATTGTAGCTCCAGTGGCAAGGGATCCCTGACCTCTGGACAAACTGAATCTGATTTTGGCAATTTCAGACAGATCCAAGTAAAAGTCTACAAGATGTTTTGCTCTTTAGAAATGTGAATCAGATTACTTGTTCACAATGGTTTTTATGTATCAAGTTTATTGTTTTTGCTTCACCTCCAAAAAAAGTTCTACTTAGACCTCTAAGAGTAGAGAAAAATAAAATACCTATATCTGTTTCTTCTTTTTATTTGCAATCTTCAAGGAGAAAAAATATTTAGAGACTTTCTTTGAAGTAAAGATCCATCATGCTTATAAACTTAAAAAGAACATTGAAATTACTTTCTGCTATACTAAAGTGTCTTAAGTGAATTGACCCTAATGGAGTCTCCTTTGGACAGTGTAAAGCATATTGCCAAATTTCTTCAATCCTCTGATAAATCTTTATTTCAGGACTAAAAAATAATGGCAGTATAAAAACTGAAACATGTACAGAGTATAAAAACTCAAGTCAAGGAAAAATTGACCAAATCTCACAGGAGACAATTAATTCATCTCAGTGTTTCTAAGGGGCAAGCTATCAGGTAGTTAATGACTCCATAAAAGTAAACATGTGTATACATAGTGTGGGAATGAGAGGAATTCTATCAAATATGTAGTATAGGAAATTATAGACAGAGATTAGTTCTGAAAGTAATTGCTGAAATAAAAAATCAAAAAAAAATAGGATGAGAGAGAAGCAAATTGCAGACATGGAACTGAGGAGTGGACAGGTTTGATAAAGTCAAGGTGATATATTTACCAGACAATAACAGATTGACTGTAGTAAATTTAAAGAAAAAGCATGGTTTAGTGGGAAGAGATCAGCTTTTCAAGTGTTGAAAGCTTTTTTTCTTAATACCTGTGTGTATGGCTGTGGCTTGATTTACACATTTGTAAAATAGCAACAATATAGACATATTTAACATTGGGAAACTGTAACAGATAAAGTTTTAAAGAACTTTAAAACACAATGAGGCTAAGAGCAAGCATAACTTTCTTGGCCACAGACATTTTTCCAAAGGAAACAAAATTAAATCAAGGCTTTTACTTAGTATTCTATTTTATCATGAACCCATTAATTGCAAATATTGTTTAATATAGCAATGCAAAATTATCCTGCCAGATAACCTGCACAATTCCATAGAAATAACTTGCATGTTTTACCTCAGTGAAATTAAAAAGGAAAAAACATTTCTCCTACTGGCTTTCTAATATTTATAATACATATAATATAATATAATATAATATAATATAATATAATATAATATAATATAATATTTATAATAATATTTATAATACTTTATAATCATTTAACATTCCTATTGTCAATGAGGTCTTACCAATGATGAAATTATAGAAGTGACAAGAAATTGTGTTTTTTTCCCTTCCTACATATAGTGAACAGACTCTATCACAGTCCCCATGATTACATCTCCTGCTCTTCATGCCTTTACACATGTCTTTCAATGTGGATGCAACATTAACTTTTAATCAACAGAAGAACCAATATAACAGGGTGATGGAAAGTCACTTCCAGTATTAAGTTACAGAGAAAAATGAACTGCATCTTTGATAGAACTGGCTTTGATAAAACATATAGTAATTCTGGGAAGGTTCATGTGACAAGGCACTAAAAATATCCCCCTGCCAACCACTAGCATGGAGGTAAGTTGGGCCGCTAATCATACATACAACCAGCAGATATTGAACCCCTCAGTTCTATGGCTAGAAAAAAAATTTTTACCAATAACCACATAAGCTTGCTAACAGGTCCCTCCCCAAGTAAGCCTTGAAATAAAACCCCAACCTGACCAACACTCTGACTAAAGCTTGTAATATTCTTATGATGCAGAGAACCTAATTAAACCTTGTTTGGCTTCTAGACTCATGGAAAGATGAGATAATAAGTATATGCTGTTTTAAGTTGCTAATTTTGTGGAAGTTTTGTCATGTAGCAATAGAAAATAAACACACTCTAATTTCCTACAGAAGTGTCTAACATCCCCAATTTGGAGAAGTAGGTAAGAGTTAGTTTTACTTGGTAACATTAACTTTCTGAGGTGTTATAAGCCAAGTACATGTCAAATAAAATAGACCTTATTTTTGTAAATTAAAGGACCTCAAATTCTTCCCATCTTAGTTATTTAATATGTATTTGAAAATGAAAGTTATAATCATCCCAGTAGAATGAATATAAGTGTCCTTGGTTGGTTTATACTTTATATGTTCATTCCTTTAGAATTATTACAACAAAAATAGCCTTAGGATCAATTAAGACTCAAAGAGCATGTGAAACAAAGGTGTATATTCAAGACACCACCCTGCACACAGGCAGGTTTCACTCTGTGTAGAAGTTTTGTCAGCTCTTCAGGCCTTAGGGTAAATTTTCCCTGCCAAAAAAAAATATGTATTTCTATATATATTTATCTTCTGTCATACATTATTCTTTCTGGTCTTCCATATCCATTTCTCATCTTTCAAACTCTCAACCTTTACTCCAGAGAAATCCATTCAAATATCAACTGATTTGGGCAAGCACTATTTAAGGTCTTCCAGATCTGTGTGTGCCTTTTTATTGCTAGCCAAATGGAGATTTGCCAGCTGTGTACCTAACAAATAAAACACTTCTTCACATCCCATGAACAACATGATCACTATCCTGATTGCCAGCACTGAGCTCCCATACACTACCCCCTTGCATTCTGCATCCAGGATTGCTGGTCCCTGGCAACTGTGATTCCCATTGTTCATTTCCCTGTGTGCTAACATCACAACACGTCACAGTTGATCAGTTTTAGAACAATAACAAAAATGGATTTCTCAGAAGGAATATAAGGACAACCCCTAGAAAGTCAAAAGTTTAATGCAAGAAGAACACAGATAGCTGCTACTGAACCCCACTCTGACTTAGCCAAAATGGATCTGAACTGGCCTGATGCCTTTGGCACCTCACTTCCCAACTACTCTGTTGGCTTAAAAAAAAAATAGGTTGCATCCATCTCTATGCAGCCACATCATAAAATGACTCTCCAAGATCTTCCAAACTCTTCCAATCCTTCTTGCTCTTTGGGTCGATCCTTTAACTCCATATATGTTATCTGATTATATATATATATGTATATATAATTGATTATATACAAAGTTTATATATATGCACACACATACACATGTAAACTTTAACAGAGAGAAATTCATTAGTCTATAAACACATACCCACTCACACACAAAGCCACACTTGCATATTCTCATCTTTATGTCCTGGGAATACATAGCAACTTTCCCCAACAGGTAAAGAATAATAGCAGTTTAAGAGCTAACCCTTAAAGAAGCGCACTCTAAACAATAGTAGGAGGGTATATAAACAGAGATTCAGTACCATGGAAGTACACTTTAGGGTCGCAAAATAAAATATTATTTCAAAATTATTTATAAACAAAACCATCAATAATTTTGGTAGCTTGGTTGATATTATTCTCTGTTGTTCAGCCATGTGCCTACCTTGTCTACAGAGGTAACCTTAAAAGGAGACAAATTTCATGTTGAAAAGTATTAAGGGAAGTGATACTTCAGCAGCTTTACTGAGCAAATGTCATTCTGCTTTGAGTACCATCACATGTTCTGGACAGTATCCAACCTTTTTTCATTTCGTTATAAATCTGTGCTAGAATTTTCAAACCCCTGTGGTCGCTCTTTTCAGAGAAATCCAAATTGCATGTAGTGAAATTCAGTTTAGAAAACTGATACAGAAGGGTTATTCTGAGTATCCAAATCTCTGTGGACTTTGAACAAGCTGTTTCCAAAAGGGCAGAGGAAGGTTAGCAAATTAAACAGATAATATTTAAATCACTTTCTCCTTTCAGTGCCAGATGTTTTGAAATAGGTTAAACAATAATTTAAAAGGAGCATCAGGTTTGGGAATATGCCCTATATGACCAATGCACTAAAAATCTTTGTCACTGACATCATAGTAAATGATCATTTTTACGCTAATTTCAAACTTAGTGTTAATTTTACCAGGAACTAAGCATGTATGTTTATATTCTATCATACTTTGAAAGTCAGCGATTTCCACCTCTGAGTGAATGTACTTTCCGTGTGTATCTTACTGTTCTCATACCTTTTATTCAATACTAATCAAGGCTGCTCTTCCTGTTCTAGGGCAAGGTTTGGTGAAGAATTTTTGTAAAGGACCAGAAAGCACATTTTTTAGATTATTGCATTGCAACTACTCAGCTCTGCAATTGTAACACAAAAGCAGCCATTGTCAATAGTACATAAATGAAGGGACATGACTTATTCCAATAAATCATTATTTGTAAAAATAAGTGGCTGACAGGGTTACACCCAAAGACCATGCTTTTCATAGCACTTGGGTAATAAATGGGTAAAATAGTTTTAATCAATTAAATGATCAAGAAATTCCAACTTACATTAATTTTAAATTCAAATTAATTTTTCATTTAAAGCAATATGATAGATGATAAAATATAGAAAGATGATTATAGATAGATAGGTAGATAGGTCGGTAGGTAGATAGATAGATAGAGAGATAGAGATAGAGAGATAGATAGATAGATCATAAGGTGTTGGCTCATATAATTTTGGAGAATAAGAAGTCCCTTTATCAGCCAACTGCATGCTGGAGAACCAGAAAAGCCAATAGTATATCCCAGTGCAAGTCTAAAGGTTTGAGAACCAGAAACATTGAATACAGAATATTAATATTCCAGCTTGATAGTCAGACATAGAGGGAATCCAGCCTTCCTCAACTTTTTGTTTTATTCAGGCCCTCAAGGAATTGGATGAGCCCACTCACATTGTGAAGGATCATCTGCTTACTCAGTATATCAAGTCAAATATTAATTTTTTCTAGAAGCACCCTTATAGATGCACCCAGATGCAATGTTTAATCAGCTATTCAGGCACCCCATGCCCCAGTCAAATTGACATATAAAATTTAATTTTAAAAAGAAATCTCTGAAAAAATAGTATGTATTACTTTATGTTAAGGGACTTTCATTGTTCTCAGTACCCTGTGTGAATAGGGTACTTTGCTTTCAATTTAATTTTCCCTATTATCTCATGTCATAAACATCTTTTTTGATGTAAAAAAAAAGAGTAGTTTAAAAAAAAAAATAGGAGGTATTTGCTTTTAAATCACTTATCTCTTCAAAATAAGGAAGGAGCCCTAAATTGAAATTGAAAATGCAATGATAATATTTATTAGATGTACAAAGATTTGGGACATTGTATGGTAAATTTTCCATCTGTTCAGCAATCGATGGCAATCCCCCCAAAAATGTTTACTTTTCTTCATTGTCATTTCAATGGCATGTAGCTCAGCATTGCCTGCTGAGATCTTTTAGTTATTATTCTGTATTCAGGTCAGATTACCCCTAATCTAGCTCAGCAGTCTACCTGGTCTTCTAAACACCAAGGGGGAAAAATGCCTATTTCAGATCAATTTCTCACCACACACATCTTCAAACAGTTAACCCTTTGTATTTGCTTCACTTTCTGTAGTCAACATCGAAATGACACGGAATTTAAGTCTCATGTACAAGAGTATACTAATTTATAGTTATTAATGTCTGCATATTTTATTTTGTAATGCTGAAACCCAATGACCTCTTTTTTATGTATTTATTTTTATTAAGGTAACACTAGTTTACAACACTGTAAATGATTCAGAAATATAGGATTCCACCTCTTGGGTATATGTTACCACACTACACCCACTATCAAGGTACCCATGGTCCTCCACCATGTACATTGTGCCCCCTCCCCCTGATAACCTCAGTTTTACTGTTTTTTTTTTCCCTAGGATTTGTTTAGTGTTGTCTGACTCTTAGTTTTGTTTCTTACATTCCACATATAAGTAAAACCATTCATTATCTGAATTTCTCCTGGTTTATTTTATTTTACTTAGCAGAAATCCCTCCATTTCCATCCATGTTGTCACAAATGGCAAGAATTCATCATTTTAATGGCTGAATTGACTACATTTACCACATCTTTTAATCTACTCTTCTGTCCATGGGTACTTAGATTGCTTCCATAAGTTGGTTATTTTAAATAGTGCTGCAGTGAGCATAGAAGTGCATCTATCCTTTTGAATTAGTGTTTTTTCATTCTTCAGGTAGATACCTAGGAGTGATATAACTGGGTCATATGATAAAGCTAATATTAATATTAATATTTTTAGGAACCTCCATTCTATTTTCCATAGGGGATGGGCCAGTCTACATTCCCTCCAACAGTGTACAAGAGTTCCTTTTTCTCCACATTTGCAACAACATTTGTTGTTTTTGGACATTTTAATATAGACCATTTCCATAGGGGTGAAATGTTATCTCACTGTGATTTTAATTTTCATAACCCTGAAGATAAATGATGATGAGCATTTTTTTCTATGTGCCTGTTGAACATCTGTTCATCTCCTTTGGAAAGGATCTAGGTCTTTCTGCCCATTTTTGTTTGTATTTTTGTTTTCTTATGGTTTTTCCCCCAATATCTATTTATCTATTTATTATTTTTCACACCATATTTCCTCTTTGATGAGTTGTATGAGTTCTTTGTAAATCTTCAATATCAGCCCCTTGTCAGATGTATGATGTGCAAATATTTTCTCCCATTCAGTGGGGTGTCTTTTCATTTTAGTGATAGTTTCTCTGTGCAGAAACATTTTAGTTTAAAATAGACACCATTTGTTTGCTTTTCCTTTTGTTTCCCTTGCTGTAGTTTTGTCCCAAAATGTATCACTGAGCCAACATTGTAGAGTGTTTTGCCTATGTTTTCTCCTATGTTTGTTTGTTTTTTTTTTTTAATTTCAGGTCTTACATCTAAGCTTTTAATACATTTTGAGTTAATTTTTTTAGATGTTGGATGCTAGTTGTCTTATTTAATTCTTTTTGCGTGTGACTGTCCAGCTTTCCCAACACCATTTGTTGAAGAGACTTTCCCTTTTCCACTCTATATACTATTGGCTCCTTTTGCCATACATTAACTGTCCATATAAGTGTGGGGTTTTTTGTGGCCTCTCAACTATATTCTGTTGATCTGTGCTTCTATATAGTTGTATTCCAATGCCATACTGCTTTGAATATTATAGCTTTGTAGTATAGTTTGACATCTAAGCCTATGATACCTCAATTCTTATTTGTTGTTATTTGAGGCATTTTGTGATTTAATATAAATTTCAGTAATATTTGTTTGTAGAATTTCATTGAAACATTGTACATTAAATCTGTGTATTGCTTTGGGCCAAGTGGCCATGTTTACAATATTAATTCTTCCAGTCAATGAACAGTGAGTATCCTCCATCTCTTTGTGTCTTCCATTTCTTATAATTTTCATTGTAAAAGTTTTTCACTATCTTTGTTCTTTACTCCCTAAATTGTATTTGATTAGATTATTTGCAGCTATAAAAGTTTGTCACTAAGCATCTAGATATCTCAATTGTAGGCAATTCCTCTTGCTCAAAGCAGGGGGGAATGGAAAATATGCATGAGATTTCAGGGTAGAATCTTAGAAGCATATGTGGTTTACCCATTTCTCTCATTGCATTAAACACTTATCAATTTATCAATTCATTAAAAGTAGGTTAAACTTTATGAGGTGAAAATATTAAAAGTTTTATTTTTCTTCTGTCAGTGATATGGAACATGCTCTGTAGGATCTCTCTGTATTTTCCCTTAGTGAAATATCTTGCAAGTTCCAGCACCTTCAAGTCCTATGTACATATCAGAAGTGTCTGATTCCACCTACTCCAGTTTAAAACTTCTACCTGATGTCCAGTTTGGTGGTCATCAATCCCCTGACTGGCTGGATAGAATTCCAGCTAAAAAATTTGAGTGTGGAAGTTAAGTCATGTGTTCTTGATGGCTTTCCCTTTTCTGCTTATAGTTTATCCAGATTTGGAGCTCTCTGGGGACAGGAAGAATTGATTGAAAAAGATTCAAAGGATTTCTTTTTAACTGGTACTATTATGGTTCCATATTAATAGGTTTTTCTCTACCTATCACTGAGCTCAGTGTTAGATCTTTTGACACACACATAGATGAATCTTCACCAGCCTCTGAATAAGGGACCACTCTATGGCTCAGTTACCCAAGGACAAAAATGTCCTCTGGTTTACTTCCCCCAGAATTAAATTCCACAACTCCGTACCTGATGGTATCCCTCACACAAGCAGGACAGTTTACTCTGTAACTAATGAATTTTAAGAGCTCCTCATCCTTTCATATGTCTAAGACCTGGAAGTAGGAGTTGCAATGGGTTGTTATAGTTCTCTTTTGAGGGAAAACCAGGTTTCAGTCAGAAAGCACTTCCATGTAAGCATTTCCTGTGAAAAGCTTAAAGACATTTCAGAGAAAAAACCTATATGTTTCCTTTTCCTTGTAATTCAATATAATTTATTTTTTATTCTAAATAATATTTACTTTTACAAATAATCTGCACTTGTACTTTTGAATCCTGATTTGTTATAAAGGGGTCAAAAATTATATAAACTTTGGGCCTCTCTGGTGGCACAAGGGGTTAAGATGCAACCTGTGAAGCTGTTCGCAGCCACTGCAACATGAGTTCAAGCCCCAGCCAGGGAGCTACCCACATGGTGCAGTACACCTCTCCTGACTCACCTGCTGCTCCCCTCAGCAGTGTATTTCAGTCGATCTACCTGTTCTGTTCCCCACTCTGTCTCTGGTGAGTCCTTTCACCCCCTCACACACACACACACACACACACACACACACACACACCTCTGGCTGAACCCCAGTTCTTGTATACATAAATAAGTAATTTTTTTTAAAAAATTGTATAACCTTTGGACCATACAAAGATCTAGACTTGAATCTGCCAAGCAGAGAATCCTTTTAAGTAGGGCTCTGGGAAGAAAAATTAATCCCAATTTCAAAGGTTAATTTTCAAAAAGTTGTGAACCTGACTTTCACACAAGTTTATAGTGAACACATGCCAAAGATATATTTATCTCATTAATAAAGGAACCAACGTAATGGTAAGACCATTTCAAAGAACAGTCAGAAAATTCACCAATATAGGCATCAAATGAAAGGTGAAATAAGATTGCCAGGTTAGAGATAAAACTGGTGAATATCCTACCAGGGCATCAAATGTAATCTTTGTGTTTTTCTTTCTACACGTTTGTACTTATTTGCATCTCCCTTAGACAGCAATCTACAAGTCAGCATTCACTTCTTAGAGTCTGTGCCTAATCCATAGTAAGTAAATAGTGGACACACAAAAGTACAGTTTTCTAGAGAAATACATAATCCTTGAGTTGCCCTGATAGACAGTACTATAGTACAATAATAAAAGAGTATGCAGTTATCTTTTTTGATGTATTTGTAATTTTTGAACTTTTTCCAAGCCTCATTCACTTTCTGTACTACCAAGAGATGGGAGTCCCAGCTGCTTAAATGCTACCCCTCTGCTTTCCTTAGTGTTTAACAAGGAAAGAGATAATATATCTTTAACAAGATAGAGATAATCAAGAGCACAAGAATACAGTTTCCCCTTTGAACTGTGTGGGTCCATTTATGTGAATTTTTTTTCAATAAACATTCAATTTTGAATATTATATTTCAGTATCTATATGTGCTTGTTTATTACATTTATATATTTCAATGTTGGAAAATGTTGAAATTGCTGTAAAAATTTGAAAAACTGGCTAATTGCATAGGCTAGAAATAATGGAAAAATTAGGTATGTTATGGATGCATAAAATATATGTAAAAAATAGTCTACTTCTTACTACCATAAAATATATAAAAATCTATTATTAAAAAGTTAAAATTGGGGCCTCCCCAGTGGCACAGCGGGTTGAGCGCAGCACTGTGAAGCTGTCCACAGCCTCTATAGTGCTGGTTCGATTCCCGGCCAGCCAGGGAGATACCCACATGGTGTGGCAGACCTCTCCTGTCTCACCTGCTGTTCCCCTCAGCAGTGTATTTTGGTCCTTTGCCTGTTCTGCTCCCTGCTCTGTCTCTGGTGAATTCTTTCACCCTCCCGTGCCTCTGGCTTGTGCCCCAGCTCTTGTATAAATAAATAAATCTTGGGCCTCCCCAATGGCGCAGCGGTTGAGCGCTGGGTTGCGAAGCTGCCCGCGGCCTCTGCAGTGCCGGTTCGATCCCCGGCTGCTCCCCGGCCACCAGAGGAGGGTCCCGCATGGCGCGCAGACCTCTCCTGCCGCCCGCTGCTCCCCTCAGCAGTGTACTTCGGTCCTTCTGCCTGCTCTGCTCCCCGCTCTGGCTCTGGTGAATTCTCTCACCCTCCCGCGCTTCTGACTGTACCCAGTGCATGTATAAACAAACAAACAAACAAACAAATAAAAACATGCCTCTCTTAAAAAAATTTTTTAAAATAAATAAATAAATATTTTTAAAAAAAAGATAAATAAAAAATAAATAAATGCTTTAAAGAACTTTTTTAAAAAAAAGTTAAAATTTATCGAAATTGACTTACAGATGTGTTAGGTACATGATGCCATTAACGGGAGAGATATGTAAACAAATGTAAAGGTATAACATTGAATCATGAGTGCATAAAATTAACTGTAGTGCATACTGTACGACCATAATAATTTTGTAGCCACCCCCCGTTGCTATTGCAGTAACCTCAAGGGTTGCAATCATTCACTTAAAATGCCATATGACACTAATCATCTCCCCGTGAATAGTTCGGTCTCTCCAATAAATTGCATATTGCAGTAGAAAGTGATCTCTTAAAGAGAGTCAAAAGTTATACTTGCATTTTTCCACCATGGGGCGGGGGCTGGTATTCCTCATTCCCATGTTGTTCAAGGGTCAACTGAAAATGCCACCTATTTGTCTTCTTTGATATGAAAAACAAATACATCATGCTACCGTTTGGAAAATACAGGAAACACAGGCATGTCTTAGCTCTTTTTTACTTAGACAAAATGTAATGCGCCTCAAAATATTTTGGTAATTTTGGTTTTTCTTTTTCTGCAATATCCATGTTTAAGATTTACTTTAATCCAAGTCTGTTTGATTGAAATGGGATTTGTGTATCTTAAGACCATCTGTCCATCTCTTCTTTCATTCCATAAGCATTTGCAGGACAATGTTTTGTATAAAGCACTTTGATATAGGATTTACTAAGATGAATAACACATGGTATCTTTCTCTAACATACCCCTTTGTTTAGGATACTCTCAGGTTTGTAAAGCATTAAGGAAAGCAAAATAGTGGGGTTTTTTTAATTTATACATATGAATTTCAGTATTAGGTTAAAACAGCTTAGGTTTCACAGCCTGTTGTTTATCTTTTTGATCTCATTTCTTTCCCTCATTCTCCAAGTGCCAGGTATTCTGAAATGGATTGATGTAGGGTCATTTATTCTTGCTTGAAGAGGGTGACTGAAGCTGCAGGGTTTTTAGCTGCTTATAAAAGTAGATCACATATTTGGAAAGCATAACTCTTACCAATGTAAGTGTCACAGGGTTCGTGGTAAAGTACAAATGTAGTTTAAATTGATTTTCTAACCACTTTTATTACTGCCATCCTTGAGTGAGGCAACAAGGATTAGGCATCTGTTTTTACAGGGCAGAAAGTATCGTGATTCTCTGCAATTCAGAGTTTCATTAAAGTCATGATTGTAAATGTGATCATATTTAAATGAAAATAAATAAAATTAAATATGGAAAAAATTGTCTCATGTATCCCAAATTTAAATGACCTGAAAGTGTTAAAAGTTTCAAGGTTTGACTAATGGAAAAGACCACTATCAAATTCCACACATATTTTTTAGATCATATTTATGCAGCAAGGTCAAACAAGTAGGGGGGAAAAAAAATCTCATCTTCAATTTTCTCTACCCTTAGGTAATAATACATGGAGAACTCATTTACCCTGATTGATCTTCCTGGGCATAAGAGACCTCTCTGGCTTAAATCCCATCTGAAAACTGTCTTTCCTCTCCTTTTCTTATAGAATACTAACAGTTTTTTTTTCCCCTCTATTTCAAAGAACAAGCAAGCAAAATATGAACTGCTAATATGTTTTCCTTGACTATTTTGCTTCCTTTCAAAAACTGTGTATTAAACCTGTTTGTTTTATAACTAGGAGCATTTTTTTAAAAAAAAATTCACAGCTTACCACTTACAGATTGCATTCATACAAGGAGAGAGAGAGAGATTGATTTGGTAAATTGTGTTAATTGCTATAATTTTTACATATAATTACACATGCCACTAGTAAAATTGTGTGAAAAGCTTGACAAAGTGAAAACAGAGTAAAGTTAAAGCTGGAATGAAATGTGAGCTATCCAGAATCCCTTGGTTTAGGTTTGTAAAATGTTAAAACAATGAGTTTAAATAATTAATTTAGGAAGGAAATAAGCCAATCCTTTGGTTCAGCAGTAAAGAAAGTTCCCAAGCCCTATATTTTATTCCTGGTCCACTTACTGACATATCATGTACCTTAGGAAAACTGCTTAAACTTTCATTCCAGAAAAATGAAGGAAAAAAATTGTTCCCACCTGCCCACCTAAACTTCAAGTGACTTGTAGACAAAGTTAAAATTTGCTAAAGACTTGAGAGTATACAGACAAGATGGAAAAATGCTGGATAATAAATTTGACTTATTGTATTGATATTTAAATGCAGTGGTAGCTTCAAGCAATTATTGGCCAGATATTAACATTACTGATGCCCCTGACCTAATAGTTAGCAAATGCTAAGTTCTGTCTTTATTTTGCAATGTGATATAGTGGTATTGTTTTCATAGGATTTTATTTTAAAACAATGTTATTACTTAAAATACTTTTGAAGTGTTTGTTGACTTAGACTGCTATTTCACAAATGGTATAATAGGCCATTAATGAGTTAAAAGATTTGTTAACTCAACACTGATAAGAGACAAGATAAATATTAATCTTCTAGATTTTTGGCCAATGTTTTTGGTCCTAAGTTTTGCCATGTAAATCAACTATTTGCTACCTCACACAAAAAAGTCAGTTGTCCAAACTAAGTGATTTGGCAACTATTTTGGCAGTTGTCTGACTTGGAATTACACTTAAGGAATAGGGTACATTGAAAATTATGCTTCCTCGGGTGTGGAAGTCTAAGTCCAGAGATCTGTGTCTTGCCCTGACTCTTCAATATGCCACTAACCATTTCCAGGCTATGCTTTCATTGTTTGAATCAAGGGGGCATTAAACCAGATGGTAATTTCCAAAACTATTTTTCAAGATATACTACTTGAACGTTATTCACAAGAGAAAGATAGGAAAGGACAAAATTTTGTCAGGCAAATTCACAAAATGGCACATGCCCTATTACCCTCTTGGCGTTTCACAACATATTTCAATTTATTAAAGAAGTCCTGTAGAAAATAACCCACTTAACTTTAACAGAAATTTCTAAATTTATTTCATCCCCTCCCCCAAAAATGCCTTTTCCCAGAAATACCTGTAACTTTACAGAACACTCTTTTTCTCAGAAGCCGTTTAAGGAAATGCTGTGCCAAGTGGTACACACAAGGCCCAAAAGGTGGAATTTTTTCTTCTTTTAAAAGACTTCTGAAGTAGATTATACAACAGCAATTGGAGATAGATGTTGAGTTCAGTATGTGTGAAAACCAAGAATTATTGCTTCATTCCTGACCTAAGTTGCCAAAGACTTTAAGATATGCAGTTTTCTCTTTTCAGTGCTAGATTAACAGGATTTATGACTAATATGGTTTAAAATCAATAGAACTGACATAAATCATGACTAAATATTGGAGAGTAGTGTTGAGGTAAGAAATTAAAAGGACATTAGAATTATGTGGTAAGGTTATACCTGAATTTTCACCTAATCTCCTTCCCCTTTGCTCTCATCAATGCTCTTGGAATTTTTATTTCCTTCTTCAAATCACCCATCCACACAAAAACAGAAATAGCAGCCTCAAAATTATTCTGATCCTAAATGTAAACCACAAATATTTATATCTATGATCAGAGTGACATTTTCTGCTTCCAAGAAAAAGTAAGCTGGACTGGGGAAGGGACAATAAAGAGGAAAAGAATCAAAAGAACAGAAATAATTCATTGAAGTGGAAGAAAAAAAATGACCTTTGTCTCAGGACCAGGACAGAGTGACTGGGTCTCACTATCTAGCCTTGAATGTGGACCACCCATTGTCCTATTCAGGAGTCCAGGACGCTTGAAATCTCCTTTGAGCACAGGGTAAGCTGCTTGTCTACCTTGTACAGGGATGTAGACAAGAATGGACACTTGATCTCCAAATGAGGCCATACTGGTCAGAACACGGGGACTTGCCCAGTAAGCCAGTACAATGGTAGACATATAGGTTCAAGTCTCAGCCTGCTCCTCGGTGTGATTTAGACACATATCCTCCCCGAGTTTCTTTTCTCTCCTGAATATAGATCACCGAGACTTGTCTAATTCTAGCTATCTAAGAATCAAAGGGTCTTTTCAGTGCTACTATTTGTAATCTAGAAGTGTATCATCTAAGTGCATGCTGATTTAAATAGATTGAGAGATGATCTATTTCACACTGCATTTTATATATATATATGTATAAAAATCTATGTGCACTTGGAAGGCAACTGAGAAAATCTGTTAATAGTAAGATGAAATGAAGTAAAAATCCCGAGAATGCAAGGATAGGACAAATCACAGGACAGATAAATCACTGTCTGTCTAAATGAGGCAGAAGAAATTATTTGGATGTTCTTGTAGTGCAGTTCTTGGGTTTGACTTTCTATTGCTTGGTCTATTTTACAACTTTGTAGGGACAAAGGTTAACTTATAGATTTTTGTCAAATAGAGCTGAGAATAATTTCTTTCCAATGGAAAAATACCCTACATTTACAGTGAATTGCCCTGTTGGACATTAATAAGCTACATATCTAATCAAAGAGACTTACTTTAATAATGCTTCTTAAATATTCTTTAAATTAGTTTTGACATCTTATTGATTCCCTCATTAGTCACTGAGTGAAATGAGACATTGACAAGCATTCATATATTTGAATGAGTCATAATTTCACTGATACTTTTCTTTATCAGAATTGCTTGTCTATTTTCCTTTCCCTTATCATTTCATATGAAAGAAGTGAGTCAAGCTGAATACCAAGTAGAGAAATAGTCACAGTGGGAAAAGGGAAAGGCATTGTCAACTTCTTGCCTCAGGATTAAGGAGGCATCATTTCTTCTCTAACAACAAGATGTGCTCCACCCCATAGATCTTCTGTCTTTGGGATCGCAGCCAACTCTATGGATATGAGGTCAGCAGTTGTATAGGGAATCATGCTTGAAAGTGCCTGCTCTAGAGTCTTAATCCACTAATACCGCTGTCTTGAAATTCTTATTGTCTTTGATTTTGGCTTTTGAAGTGAAGTCATATGAGACACCTCATTGTGTCTCAGGAAAAGTTCTCAATCACCTATTTCCTAGCCACCACCCAGTGATCATTGCCACCTCCAACCCTGGTAGGGACCTGGGCATGGGCACAATGAGAAATCAGGCATGGGCACAGTGAGAAATCAAGTGCCTGTGCCGACTTGGGACCCTGAGTCAGGAATCACCATCTGAGTGACTGAGGAAGTGATTGAAATAATAATAATAAATGAAATAATAGTAATAATAGTAGATTGAAAGGAGAGAGACTGTTGAAGAAAGTAAAAAGCTTTATTTTTTGCCTTTTGAACTAGGGACTTTGCATTATCATCTTGAACTGAACCCCACAATTTGTGTAGTTGACCACGTGGTGTCCAATCATCACATAACGTGGAATGATCCCAACAAATAAACTGAGCCAATAAAAATGTGAAGGATGGAGTATTCCACTTATCATTGTCACAGCTTTGTTTAGTTTCAGATCTTTCATTTTTTATCATAATGATATGTACTTAGAGAACAAAAAAAATCCCAATAATGCTGCATGAGGTTATATAATAACCCTGTAATACTAACATGAAGCATATAGAATATCATTCTATGTGAGTTAATACAGAAACCCATTAAGATGTTGTTGTTGTTGTTTTTTGTCCAGAACCTATAAACTAGAAATGAAATAAACAAAATAATCCCATGCTCTCCTTTAAACCCAAACTCTTAAAAGCCAGGATAGCTATATCTTAATTTTATTTTTCTAAGGTTTTCACTGATGTTTCCATGTGATGAATTTCATATTATGAAGTTGTTCTTAGACGGGGAAACATTCATCTTCAGATCATTTCAATAGGCATAGAGAGAAGCAGCTGCTATAGGCTACTCCTTTTGCAAAGTATAAAAATAGTAAAATAAGTAACTCATAAATCCTTACTCAATGTTTAAAGGCAATAAGGATACTGTGAAATAATGTGTAAAAGCTGGCATCAAGAATTGTACATATTGATGTTCTTTTGAAATATATATCATTTTGAAATTATAAGTATGCTTATGTAAGTAAGCGCAAGCACAGCCTAAATCGAAGTGGAGTATATGAACTTCATACTTTATACCTTCACAAAAGCTCAGCTTTATATATTGCACAATTAGGTAAATATTACACAGTCTTTCTAAACAACCAAAAGCACATTTAATATAATATAGACCTAATATTCATATATTCCTACCAAGTCCTATTCGATTTGCATTACTGACTAAAACATCTAAAACTGCCAAGTGAGGAAAAAAATCCAATGAAATTTCTCAGCTGCCTAACATGGCTGACTGGAGAGTTAATAGTGTTGAACATCATCCTTTCTGAGCCCATCTTGGGGAGCTTTCTACTGAAAGGAAGACTGAAGTGTATCAGGGGTCATCTGGCAGGAGAGATTTTTATTAGAGTTTTGAGAAACCTCTGAAATATTCTGCCTTCACCTTTCTAGCCTTGTAGAACAGGGAACTGCAGATCTCATAGCTAATATTCAAACTAAAATTGGGCCACATAGATATGAGAAATCAACTTGACATCAAAGGTTATCCATCTTCCCACACTTGCTTTTCCTGCTCCAATCTCAATTGCACAGGTGTTTTTATTTTCCACCCTTTGGAATAATAATAATTAAAAAAAACAGCTTCTACACATATCCCTGCATTTTTCTACTATTAGAGGCATCTGCAAATGCAGCTGCAATTCTTTTCTTGTTTCTCAGATGTAGACAAATAAGCCATAAGCAAGACTACAAAACTAAAGTATTTTATTTGTCCTTGAAAATATTATGGTGTGAGCTACCACATCTTTATTTTAAACTAAAGCTGCCTTCCAATCTTTGCAGCCAGGATATTTTTCTGATATCTCTGTGAGTCTTTTTCAGAGAATATTCCTAGAAAAGGCAGAGAATTTCAAACTGAAATAGCCCCAAATGGCAGATATACGTGTAGAAGATAAATAGAGAGGGTACACACAGCTCCACATTAGAAAGGTCTCCTTTTATTAAAATTAGTGAAAGTAGAATACAAAAAGAAAAAAATATATATAGTCATAACGTGGCAGGAGTCCCAAAAGCACTCATGACAGTATTATATAACCTAAAAATAGGCTGCAAAGTCAACCTAATCAAATGCTGCTGAGTAATTTTTTTAACTTACTCTGCTGCTTAAAAGCTTTGTGATTTGGGGCAAGTCACTTACCAAATCCTTAGTTTTTTGTCCGTAAGATAGAGCAGATACCAATGCTGACTGGGCTAACTCCCCGGAGGTATAAAATGCAGAAATAAAGCTTCTGTATGTGGATATGTTTTAAATTGCAAAGCACCATCCAAATACAAGGACATTTTATTATATAAGCCACAAAATGTTGAAAAAGAGAGAATGTGAAGCGGTTTTGATTTGAGCAAGCAGCTTCTGTACTGCCCATGGGGATTAATTACAGACTTCCCACATTTCCAAAATATTCACAGATTTATTTAAATAGTGAGATTCAGTACTTACTGAAACATGGTGAGTTGATCAAAAGTCCAAAATAATTCTCTGACCTCGCTTAATACTCACTTGTGTCATACAACCATGCTTTTGATGCAAATATTTAGAGCCAGGTAAGTTCCAGTGATCATTGGGTAGCATTGCCAGTGTCATGAAGTTGCTGCAACCCTTTCTCTTCTCTCCAGGGAAATCCTACTGTGTAGCCATACCAGTGATTTCAAACCCTATCCCATTGTCCCTTGGCAACACATGAACTACCTTTATACTCCTTCCAGATAACCCCCTGGGGCGGAGAAGGTAATAATAAAAATAGCTGACATCATTAGTTGCTTATGCTATCCTAATTGCTTTATATGCATTATCTCAATTAACCCTTATGATGATGTTCTCAGAATCTTGCTATGATTATTTCCATGCAAAAAAATGGCAACAGTAAAACAAAGCTAGCTTAGACAGTCTACCCAAGGGCACACCACTGGTGGAGGTGGGTTTAAATCTAAGCCATCCTACTTAGCCTGTGCTCTGCACCATCACCCTCTACTGCATTCTATGAAATGTTCTACTGAAATGACTCTTCAGTCACTTGCTAAGGCAGCTACCAGTTTTGAAATGTACCATGTTGTGTGAGTGGTGTTAAATGCAATATCACTTGTTGATATATACATATATTTTTTTAAAGATTTATTTATTTGTTTATTTATTTATTTATTATACAAGCACTGGGTACAGTCAGAAGCACGGGAGGGTGACAGAATTCACCAGAGCCAGAGTGGGGAGCAGAGCAGGCAGAAGGACCGAAGCATACTGCCGAGGGGAGCAGCGGGCGGCAGGAGAGGTCTGCGCGCCATGTGGGACCCACCTCCAGTGACCGGGGAGCAGCCATGGATCGAACTGGCGCTGCAGAGGCTGCGGGCAGCTTCTCAACCCAGCGCTCAACCGCTGCGCCACCGGGGTGGCCTGATATATACATATATTTTTTTTTAAACAGGTATGACAGCCCCTGTTTTACAAAAAAAAAAGTAACTGACGTTCAAAGATGTTTAATACTTGGTCAAGCTCACCAAATAAGTGGAATAAGTGACTTTGCTGGTATTTTACCCAAAGTCTCTTTGAATCCTATGTCACATAGTCTTTCATTAATATTTTCCAAGTCCCCATGATCCCTTTCACACGACAGCCATAATATGTCTGTTACAGGCCCTGGCTTCTGCATCTGACTCCTTTCTAACTCCTGGTTACAAGATCCCAGCTATTCCCCCAGATCTTACAAACACCAAGGCAAGGCCAAAAACAAAACCTTGCAGCTACTCATGATTTTACTCAAGTCATATCTATCAATCCAAGTGATAGCACCACCATTTTCGTCTCTACAAGAAAATGATTTGTGTAGTAGTTAGAGCTGGGATGAACAGAGGTCCTTAATCATAAGTGAGTTGCTATCCATTGCTCTAAGGCCTGTTACATGACCACTGGTTTACAATAGAAAGAGAATGATATGGTAGCAGAGGACATTCAAAAGGGTTAGTCCTGCAGAATTAAGGCTGCCAGAGGGGGAGAGAGGGTAGGAGTGGGAACACAGTGGGTAGGGGCCCAGTGACTTAGAGTAAAGGACTATGGGTTCTTTCATGGTGAGGGTGGGGTGGGGTAGTAACAAACAGCGGAGGAGGTGTGAACCTACCCCCCTAAATCACATACACTGTTGTAAACCAGTTACCTAAACAATGGTGGAGGGGGGATACGAAATAAAATAAAGCCTTCCCTGCTCATCAAAACAAAATTTTGAATTTTTGAATTGTTCTGTTAAAATTGAAAACAAACCTCTTAAAAATAAGAATGACAGCAGTGGATAAATGTTGCCTATTTGACTGGGAAAGCTGGGGTAGAAAATTCTACATTTTAACACAGGCTTCAATCACACTGCCTTTTCTTCTGCCAGATGCTATAACAAAGATTGGAAAATGACAGAATCCCTGCCTTCATAGCCCTGGTGGCAGAACCAAGTTTTTTCATCGTAGGCTGTCTAGTACAAAGTAAGATTCCTACCCTGCTCATAGAATACACATGAATAGAAAGGCTTTTGTAATAGGAGTGTAAACTGGTTTACTCTAGCAGGAAGGATCCATGAAGCTAAGCTAAGCAAAAGTGCAAAGTGCTCACCATGGTGGAAAGATTGTTTTTATTTGAGAAACCTGGCAGTCTCTGTTGGCATAATATGACAGCAATTGCCGCACCTTATTGGCTGTGTTTTCTTTTTTCTATGGCTCTGTCTACTGTAGCCTGAAATTGTCACTTTACTTGGTTAACTGCTAAATCACAAGCAATAAAGGAGCTGGTGGTTGTGTTAATTGTTCTAACAAGAGAAGTATGAGGGGGAAAATTCATGTTTCACTCTATTTGCCTTACATTTGTGGATCCAGTGTTCTGATTTATAGTGTGACTTATGCTGCTTTGAAACTCAGAGCTAAATTGTAAAGTCGGTTTTCAGCTTCAACAAATCCTCTCTGGGTCCTGCTGTGTTTCCCTTAACGGCAAGGACTGGTGGATTCCATCTGTAAGGAAGCATGCTTTGCATATGAACAACCACAGGGCAGAAGACAATGCAGAAAAGAACCGCAGCAACAATTCCTTCCCCTTTTTGCATATGGTTAGTTTTTTGTTTGCTTGCTTCTTTTAAACACTGAGGGTGGAAATCAGTGAGCAATTGAGAAAGAAATATTTTGTGGTGGAATTGGAGGAATAATTATTTGATATTCTGTATACATATAGTTGAAAGCAAAATGTCATTGCTTAATATAAATATAGCATAAGGCTTTAAAATCTGAATTAATCTTGCTTAGACACAACACATTAGGAATAGTAGGGTTTGGTAGCTGCTGCTTTCTATAATGCTTTTCATTCTCTTGTTCTAGGTTTGTTTAGCCTGTTGTGAACATAGGTTTATCCTAGCTGGAGAGTCCACTGAGAATACCTAAGTATTTCAATTTTACCTCAAATTAAAATAGGGGAGGGAATCAAACTTCCTTTGAAAAAAAAATTGAGAGTTATTGTTCTTTATATTGGCCCAAAGGTAAAACAATATTCTCTTTATATTCTGTTACTCTAAACTGGATTTAATCTTCCTTCCACTGGACAGAGTAGCAAAAATAGTAATAACTTACTGCCACCTACAGATAGGAGATAAGTCTTTGAAAATATCTGCTAGTAGCAGAAAGATGAACCTGGAGTTCACATCAAAGAATTGCAGGTTATAGAATGTAGATCTTATAGGTGTTAGATGCAAGAAATAAATATTACCCTACCATCGGTAATTAGATCATGTTTGTAGTTTATGAGATCTAAATGAAATTATAACCACTAAAAAAGCAAATTCTCCAATAGTATATTCAAGCTATTTTCTTCACAATGGCAGTGAGTTGTCACTTACTGCAAACTAAGTTTTTAAGATAGGAAGAAAACCCATGGTCTGTAAAAAGCCTACACCAGACAACGCTTGCTGTAAGTGGTCGGTAGCTCGAAGGCAGAAGTCCCTCCTCTTGGTCCTGTGAGCAGATGGCACTGGGAGCAAAAAATAATGACATCTTTATGTTCTTATTCTTGAAGCCACATAACAGTAACTTGGGTCATATCTGAAGTGTCTTGGACCTCCTTTTTCACATTTTTCATTGAGAAGTTAGACATTTCTATTTGTATTAGTGTTCTTGCATTCATCTTTCAATCCATTTAGTAATTTTCCTCCTTTCATAAAATAAAAATACAATGCACATGACTTGCTATAGCAGTAAGTATTCTTGCTTTTTCAAATAAGTATTTATGACATTTCTCCAAGTCTAAATATGATTTGGAAAAATTCAACAAAATGTATAGGCAATACTGAAGAAACATTGAAGTCACCTAAGTAAAAATAGAGGGCAATGAACAGGGTAATGTATCTAGTTGGGTGACTTCAAATCAAATTAATTTTCTGATTATATTTTTCTGTCCTCTAAAATGGGAATAATCATGTTGTATGCCTCATAGTTTGCACAGATCGAGTGAATTAGTGTATTTAAACTTTCCAGAATAGCATTGGACACATGGACTCAGTCTAAGTTCTATTCTTTATCAAAAACCAAACTGACAAAATTGATGCTGAGATGAATTTCCTTGTCTTAACCCATTCTCACTTTAATATTAATGTTTATAAGCTTGAAAAGAACAATCTTATAACAAAAATTTTTAATTAAAAATTTAATTTCCTCTGAAGTCATGTAACACTATTTACATATACCTATAATCTAAAATTAGGGCATGAGCTAAATACCACAGTGAAAGATTTTTCTTCATTGTGCTACCTCTTATAAAAATCCTGCAAGTATAACCGAGGTTAAGACATAAGGTAACTTGGAAAACTTGCCCATGGCCAGTAATGCCAGCACTGAGATTTGAGTCTGGATTTACTTGAAAATAAAATAGAGGATTCTTGTATTAGAACACATTACTTCTCACTAATTCATGCTAGAGATGAAGATCAAACCCAAGTTCAGTCTCCAAGCAATTAGTTGAGTCAAAAATACTCTTTTTCTTACATTTTGCTGTATGTTATATTTCTATTTAAACTTTACATGACTCGGTGAGTTTCTCCTTCACTCTTAAACATTGAAGTTCTTCTGAACTGCTCCTAGTTCCTCTTTCATTATGTCCTACTTTCTCTCTACAGATGATCCCATCCATTCCTAAAACTTCAAATGTCTCTCTTTGTGTATAATGTCCTTTTGGTCACCTTTATTATATAAGCCAACTGCCAACTGGGTTGGATATCTCAAAGGCAGACATACACTCTTTACTTCTTCAATGGCTAGCTACACCACTGCCCAGTTAAGCAAGCCAGAAATCTACAACTAATCCTCAGTATCTCTCCATCTCTCACCCCACCACAATCCAGCAGTAGTTCATTTCATTCAATATTGATAATATAGCAAAAGTACACAGACTGCTCAGCTACTCTGCCATGAAACAAATCCAGATCACCATCTTCTCTAACCTCAATCTGCAAGAGCTCCTAACTTGTACCTTGCCAGGCATTCTCCATCCAACTGCCTAAATAGTCTCTTTAAACTGCAGTTTAGATAGTGATCCTTCTCCTTTGTAAGATTCTTCAATTACTTCCAAATATACTGACAATCAAGGGCAAACTCCTTACTGAGTCCTGAAAGGTACTGTTGGGTCTTCCCATGGCTAAATCTCTAGTCGCACTTTGTGTCAACTCCTCTTGCTCACTTAGGTTTTTTTTGATAGTTCCTAAAACAATGCAAATTTATGACAACCTCAGGACCTTTCCACCTGTCTATGGAAGCAATAGGCTTTCCACAGCTCCTCCCATAAGGGGATTTTTTTTGCTCTGTTAAATTTCAGTTCAAAAATTCTCTTCTTAATGAGTCTTTTAAAGAACCCACTGTAACCTATGCCCCCGCCCACTACAACCATCCTCTCACTTCTCTAGCTTTACTTCCTCTATGCTACCCTTCATAATCTGTGTTTGTATGATTAGCCATTGAGTGTATGTCCTTCCGGTGGACTTCTAGTTTGATGGAATTGAAGCCATATCTGTTTTATCCACAATTTATTCCTAGCACAGATCTGGAATGTTTTCAATGAATATACGTCTGCACTCAATAAATATTTGTTGACTAAATAAGTAAATGAATAATATTAGTTGTTGATGACTATAGATTTGATTTCCCATATTAGCACATTAGTTTGGCTATTGGGCATGCTTACAGAACACATCAGTGAATGTTTTGTCCTTGACGCAAAGAGAAATAAGCAATTAAAAATCTTTGCTAATTGAAAATCAGCATAAGGTTTATGTACATTGTGGGTTGCACTGACTTCTGGGTAAAGGTTAACAATACCATACATGAAGACATGTATAGATTTAAGTTGTGGATATAACATTCAATTGATTTTGTTTCTTTAGTAAAAATGGGATTTTTGATAATTTGCACAAAAGAAAAGATTCAGAGCTGCTAGTTGTTTTTCTTCAGAGATGATTGCCACATAAACCCTGCAGTTTTACACACGCACAAATCCTTTAGTATCATACAGAATGTGTGTTGATTAGACTGTGACTTGAAGAAAGCACTTAATATTGTAAGTGATGCTAGAGGACTTTGTGTGCCTTAGTAGTGGGTATTATGTGATAAGATTCTTCTGAAGAGGTGCAAATGAACTTATACATCTGACTCATATTGCTAGGAAACCTATGTTAAAAATAAAATACAATTAAAAAAGCAATATTGTAAGTGAAACTACAATATATAAAATATTCACACAATATTTCTCTTTAAATTTTGGACTTTTTTGCCATAACATTTTGCCAAATTAGACTTCCTAAGAGTAATTTTAATTTACTGAGTTCTGAGAAATAGCTTTGCGTATGGCATGCATTTTTCTGTAAGCAAATATTTATTGAACTCCTTTTAATAAATAGAAGAAAAATAGCATTGATCCTCATTATTTGTAGATTCCATATTTGCAAATTCACCTACTCAATAAAATGTATTTGTAACCCCTAAATCAATCAATGTGGTGATGTTTTGGTACATGCAACACATACAGAGTGGTGAAAAATTTACGTCACCTGATAAGAGCACTTCCAACTGAGCCCAAACAAGGTGACACTCAGCCTTCATGTTTCAGCTCTCATAAACAAGAATCTTTTTTGGGCCTCCCAGGTGGTGCAGCAGGTTGAGCGCAGCACTTTAAAGCTGTCCGCAGCCTCTGCAGCACTGGTTCGATTCCCGACCAGCCAGGGAGATTCCCACCTGTCCATCCACCTGTTCTGCTTCCCTCTCTGTCTCTGGTGAATTCTCTCACCGTCCCACTCCTCTGACTGTACCCCAGTTCTTGTATAAATAAATAAATCTTTAAAAAAAATCTTTTTTTATGATCTATTTAGTGCCACATTTTTTGCTTTTTGCTGCTGATTGTTTAGAATGACCTGTAAGCAGAGCTGACCATGCTGCCTAGTGTCCCCCAAGTGCCAGAGGTCATTTGTTGGGTAAGTTTTGCCCCGGCCTGAGTCATAGTGACAACGAGAGCAATGATAATGTATCAGCAATATGGTCCATGCAGAAAAAGCTGTACATGAGCTCATTCAAGAAAGTGCTAACCTAACATCCATAGCACATGATGAAAATATGGAAAAGAGAGAAAAGTGACAAAATTTGTGAATTCATGAGATTTAATTCACCAATTAAAAAAAAATGCAGAGAAGAGCGTTGTTATAAGACTGAAAGTAAAAAATTCATCACATTTTCCAGGCTCAAAAAGTATTAAACCCCCTGTGCTGTTGCTGACTGACTTCCATTTTTTTTTTATTTAAAATGTTTTATTTTTTTTTTAAGATTTATTTATGCAATAACTGGGGTACAGGCCAGAGGCATGGGAGGGTGAGAGAATTCACCAGAGACAGAGTGGGGAGCAGAACAGGCAGACTGACCGAAGTACGCTGCTGAGGGGAGCAGCAGGCCAAACAGGAGAGGTCTGTGCACCATGTGGGTTTCTCCCTGGCCTGCCAGGAATCCAACTGGCACTACAGAGGCTGCGGACAGCTTTGCAGCGCAGCACTCAACCCACTGCACCACAGGGGAGACCCCTGACTTCATGTTTTGAAAGGCAATACCTGTGGAAAATGTTAATCTTGCAGACATGACTAGTTTTATAGATCAAGAGGTTGTAGAACAATTTTTTAAATACTCTCGAAGTGCTGTACAGAAAATGGGTTATATGGAAGAGCAGCTTTTCAACCCTGATGAGATTGGCTTGCTTTACAAAGACATTGACAAATGAATCTGTATAATGCAAATGGATTTTTGTTGATGAAAATGTAATCAGGGCCTCCCTGGTGGTGCAGGTGGTTGAGCGCAGCACTATGAAGCTGTCCGCTCCTCTGCAGCACCGGTTCTATCCTGGCTGGCCGGCAAGGGTCCCACATGGCATGCAGCCCCCTCCTGTCACGCCCATTTCTCCCCTCAGCAGTGTATTTCATCAGTCTGCCTGTTCTGTTCCCTGCTCTGTCTCTGGTAAATCCTCTCACCTTCCCATGTATCTGGCCTGTACCCCAGTTCTTGTATAAATAAATAAATAAATCTTTTTTTTAAAAAAGAAAGAAAGAAAAGAAAATTTTGTAATCAGAGGCTTGCAGGATCTAACCCTGCATTTTCCTTAAGAACGCAATTTAATTTTTATAAATGCAATATCCACAACTACTTTGTGGAACATAAGTAGGAATAATAACAAGAATCAACTGTATTCTCTTACTTCTAAGAAGTTATAATCTGAAGGATAAAAGGTATATCAACAGACAGTTGTCTAAATGGCATCTGTTAGGCACACAATATGTATTTATTAAATGGCTGAATGAGTGAGTGAGTGAATAAAAAGACAATGAAAGAAATGTGTACAAGATACAAGCAACAGAAAGAACTTGCCTATCCTGATAACTGGAATGGGGAGGGCCTACTAAACTGAATATGGATTTATGGATAAAGTTTTATGGATAAAGTTATGTCTACAAAGGAATAGCATGTGAAAAAAACATGGGGGAAAATAGAGAAATTTTTGGCAACTCTAAGGAAATCAGTATGACCAGAATATAGGATACTTGTAGGTAATTGGTAAAAGTTGAGATGGGCAAAGAGTCAGGGCCAAGACTAAGTTTAAATGTTATGCTAATGGTAATGGGAAATAATGAAATGTGTAAAGCATAGACATATTTCTCTCTATATCTTCTCTCGTAACAGAAATGTTTCTTCCTGTGTTTGGTTTTACGAATGATTGCTGATGAGTTCTTAATTTTTCATGTCAATTAGATACATTTATATAGAACCTTCATTGGAATATAATTTAAAATATTGTATATTTAAAAAAAAACCCTAAGTTGTTATAGGTAGCATATTGTTCTCATTAGATAGCTCTGAAAATATACAAGTAATGAGAGTACACACCATTGATAAATACACCACACAGAGTGGAAAAGCAGAGCACAAACAACTTGGAAATTATGGAATACTTTTCAAATGCTCAGATGCAGAAAGATTTAAGCCAATAAAGAACTTAAGCCTAGTTCTTTGAACATTATACACTGCTAGCTCTGTTTGAAACTGTCAATAGAATGATCTTGATTGAAAGTTTGGTTCAAATTAATGTTTTTTAGAAAAAGTTATGGGGGGGATGGAGAGAAGGCGAAAGGAAGAGAGGGAAAATGGGATGGAGCAACAGAGAGAAAGAGAGAGAGAAATCAACATCTTGTTGGAGAGTTACCTGTCTGTGGTGTCACTTGCTTGCCACTGGAGGCAGGTGTCAGCGCGTCTGACATTATAAAGAAGCTACATGATAGAGGAAAAGGCACTTGTCTCACATTTCTGAGAGACAAAGAAATGGAGAAGCATGTTCTCCTCCAGTGCACAAAAGGCAAAGATAAGTGCATATGCTATAAGGAAGTGATTGAGATTGAGAATGCATCTTTTGGGAGGAGAGGGAAGGAAAAGGCATATCCGTCTTCACACAATGGCAGCTACTACAAAGAAATGACAGAGGACAAGTGTACTATGCAGCCAGCTATGATTAATAATGAAAGGAAAGGTCTAGAAGCCCTAAACCAATATAAAAGCATGACTTTTTTCATTTCCTTTTAGTCTTTGGTCTGTGCATATGTATTTAACTTTGTTTTAATCAAATGCTTGATTCATTTTTGCATCATTTAGTTCAATGCACTTTTACTCGTGAACCATTAGTACTGTATTTAATACTCCATCTTAATAAAACCTCAGAAGAATGCAATGTGAACAAAGAAAGCCTTTCAAATGAACATTCTACATAAGACTCATTACTAAAAATCTTGCTTGATTGGCCAAAGTAACCAATAATGAATGTCACAACCTTCAGTATGAAACAGCTCTATTTTCTCTACAATTATTCAATAGAAAAAGACCATTTAATCAATCTCATAAAACAGAGAGCTTAGCATAAACATAATTAAGGATAGCTTTCTGTCAGAGGGCATTTTTTCCTGATTAATTGCTTATTATGTTGTTATGGCAATATCCCTACTTGCTATATAAACTTTTAACATCTATACTCCTGACTTTGCTGGTATTCAGGAAGGAGTTGCACTTATAAGAAAAGGCAAAAGCTTAGAGGTTTGAATTACATCTAGCAAATTTCAAAAGCATTAGGATGCCAGGATTCACAAACCAGTCACACATGTACAATCCTAATAATAAGTAAATTACAAATTCTTTTTTTACTGGAAAAACCATTTGTTCTATAAAGAGCATCACTTTTGCTTCAGAAAATTAAATAGAAATATAGCAAAACTGTAAGCTAATAGCAGTAATTATTTGGCATTTTTAGAGCATAATATAAAGTAAGTTTCTATTTTTCATAGAAATAGTTAACATTTATTAGTGCCTTCCATATGTTAGTTTAATTGTCCAAGAACCCTTTGAGATGAGAACTATTTATTATCTCCATATTTTTTATGATAAAACAAATAAGAATGATTAAATATTTTATTAAGATCATATAAGCTAGAAAGTTTGGGAACTAGAAAGTTTGGGAAAGTTCAGGCAGGTTGTCTCTTCAAGTAAGTTTTCAAGTGTTAACACTTGTGATATTTTGTTTCAAACTCAATATATTTTCTTGAAAATTGTTTGTTGCACAACACCTTCACCCTCACCTCAAAAATTAAGGATCTCCAAAATTATAAGTTTGTATTTCATAATTTTATAACACTTGGCATTCCATCACAGGCATTTTAGCCTAAAGGCATAATGTTTTATAATTTCTAAAAAGATATTTCATTGTGGAAAACAGATTTCCTTCTAACTTTCTCATGTAGTTTAAAGGTGCGGTAAAACTACATTCAAGATTTTACATAAAACTATGCAATTTAATATATTTTACTATATTTACTATGTGACTGAGGCACCATTGTGCAAACCAGTTTATGTTTCTTGATGTGTCAAGCCAGAAACAGACAACCAGATATACAAAATATAGTCTAAGACCTTCTAGATAAAGTAGAGGACTTAGTGAAAAGCAAAGGAAATTACAAGGAAGAATGATTAGTATCATTCCATACTGAAGAATCTAAGTATCATTAGTATGATTTTATACATATAAATATTTGGGGGAGTCCAGCAAAATGGTGTTGGAGTCTCCATATATTTATAACTATTTGCTGAAGAACAAAGTTAACCCCTGAAAGACAAATAGGTGACCTACTGTACACACCAGAAGTAACAATCCAGCAGAAAAGTCTAAGAAAAACTTTAATTACATGGTTTGTAGTAATAATGTGGCAGTACAACTCACAACAGGGAGAGACAGCTGCTGTACAGACCCCTTACAGTTGTTGACTGAGGGACACATACCCACACTGGAGACATTAGAGCCTCGGCAATATGCTAGATGAGCAGGTGCACAGGAGGAGCAAGACTACAGAGTTATGATTATTGACTTGAGCCTGAGGTTCCCAATATAGAACAGTTGGAACCCAAATCGGCTGGGAGGGAACAGATTTGATTACTTATTTCTCCTCATTAAAAGAGATCTAAGGCTCTTGGGCCTCCTGGTGGCACAGCGGGTTGAGCGGTGCACTGTGAAGCTGTCCACAGCCTCTGCAGTGCTGATACGATCCCAACTGGCCTGTGAGAAACCCACATGGTGCAGCAGACCTCTCCTGTCGTGCCCACTTTTCCCCTCAGCAGTGTATTTCTGTCATCTGCCTGTTCTGCTCCCCTCTCTGTCTCTGGTGAATCCTCTCACCCTCCCTTGCCTCTGGCCTGTACCCTGGTTCTTATATAAAAAATAAATAAATCTTTAAAAAAAGGAGAGAGAGAGATCTAAGGCTCTTTGTAGCCTAAGGTTGTTATATTCCTCCATATCCCATCCCTCCAGTGCCAATACTGAGACAACTGAGTGTTTTCACTAACCAGAGTTAAGTACCTGTATCTGACCAACAGGGTAAGGTTCTGTACTAGAAAAACAAAGGAACAATAAACTGCCCATGGCCCTGTCTAAACTATAATTCAGGAAATCATATCGAATGAAATAAACTTCCAATTTTGAAAGGCAATAGGAGATAGGGGGTGACTTTACAATTATGATTAAGGGCCTAATGCAAGAAGAAATAAAACTCATAAATATATATGTACCAAATAATGGAGGACCATTTGCTATAGGATTGTCTTCCAGCCTTTTTTTAAAAGATTTATTTATTTATTTATTTATTTATTTATTTATTTATACAAGCACCGGGTACAGTCAGAAGCGCAGGAGGGTGAGAGGATTCACCAGAGCCAGAGTGGGGAACAGAACAGGCAGACTGACGAAATGCACTGCTGAGGGGAGCAGTGGGCGCAACAGGAGAGGTCTGCGCGCCATGTGGGACCCTCACCAGGTGGCCGGGAATCGAACCAGTGCTGCAGAGGCTGTGGGCAGCTTCGCAGCCCAGCGCTCAACTACTGCACCACCAGGGGAGGCCCATGTCTTCCAGCCTTTAACTCTGTATTTGTTTTTGTTAATAAACTTGGTTGGTTTCCTATAATAGCTCTAGCAAATGAAATTTAACAACATACTACAAGGATTATATATAATGATCAAGCACATCCCAGGAATGCAAAGATGGTTTAATGTACATAAACCAATTAATATACTACATTATATTAACAAAAGTAAAGCTAAAAATCATATGATAATGGTAATAGATGCAGAGAATGTATTTTATAAGATTCAGCACACATGTATAATGAAAAGAAATAACTTGAAGCTAGATGGGACTACAAGGAACCTACCTCAAGAGAATAAAGGCCATAATGATAATGAACAACTAATATAATACTTGATAGTGAAAAACTGATAACTTTCAATTTACTAGCAGGAGCAAGGCAAGGATGCCCACTATCATCACTTCTGTTTAATATATAGTGGGGGTTTCTGCTAAAATAATCAGACAAAAGGAAATAAAGGGATCCCAAGTCAGAAAAGAAGTGAAACTATCGCTATTTGGAAACTATATAGAGAAAACCCTGGAGTCCAACAAAACTATTAAAAACAATAGATGAATAGAGCATGGGCAGGTTTCAAAATCAACATATAAAAATCCATACCTTTTATATAAACAAATATGAACAAGAAGACAAGATTAAGAAAATAATTCCATTCATAATTGCTTCAAAAAGAATCAAATATCTCAGAATTAACCTAACCAAGGAGGTAAAAGAAATACCAAATGAGTTGCATAGTGACATAAGGAGATGGAAAAGACATCCAGTATTCATGAATGGGGAGAATCAATATAATGAAAATGACTACTCTACCTAAAATGATGTATAAATTTAATGCAGTCTCCATCAAAATGCCAACAATATTTTTAAGGTAATTAAATTAAATTGAAATTTGTAGGAAATCACAAAAAGCTTTGTAAAGCAAGATCCATCCTGAAGAAAAAAAGGAGTGAAACAAATATCCCATTTCCTGACTTTAAATTATACTGTAAAGCAAAACAGTATTAAAATATGGTATTCATATGAAAATAGTCACATGGGTCAATGAATAGAAGTGGAAGCCCAGAAGTAAATCCAAATCCACATCAATACTTAATATGTGATAAAATAATCACATTCATAAAATGAAGAGTCTCTTTAATAATAGTGTCAGAAAAAGTGGAAGACTACAAGTAAAAGAATGTAATGCCATGTGCAAAATTAAATTTCCAAATGGACTAAAGTTTGAAATAAGACCTGCAATAATAAAATGCAGAGACTAGAACACTGTGATAATGTGATATTTTCCATGACATCAATGATAACGATGATTTTGGAGACTCAACCCCTATAATAAGGAAAATATGAGCAAAAACAAACAATTGAGGTTATCTCGTTAAAAGCATCTATTTCACTATACCTATATAGTGAAAAAAATATAAGTAGATTTAAAAAGCATCCTACTGAATGGGAGAAAATATTTCTACACTACACAACTGATAAGGAGTTAATATCTAAGATACAAAATACATAATTCAACAACAGAAAAACAACCCAATTAGTAAATGCACTCTGAACAGATAATTCACCACATAGGATATCAAGAAGGCCAATAGATACATGGAAAAATGTTCATCATTGCTTCCAGTAATAGAGATTTAGGTTAAAGGCACAATAAGATAGCATCTCATGCCCACAAGAACAATGCATATGAAATAGATCCCCAACAACAAGTGGAGAAGAGCATGCAGAAAAATGGGAGCCCTATTACACTATTGGCGCAAATGTAAACTGGTGAAGCCACTATGGAAAGCAATCCAACTACCTTACAAACTAAAAAATGAAAATATACTGTGACCTGCCAATCCCACTCTTGGGCATCTATCCAAAACCAATAAAATAAAACATATGTTCTACAAAGTTTGTTGCTGCATTACTGACAGTAACAAGGACAAGGAAGCAACCAAATTGCCCACAGAGAGAGAGGACTGGATGAAGAAGATGTGGTATATCCACACCCTGGAATGTTATTCAGCCGTAAGGAAAGATGAGAAGTTGCCATTTACAGGAAAATTGAAGGAGTTTGAGGAAGTTGTGTGTAATAAAGAACATCAGAGTGACAAATAGTAGGCATTTCCATAGTGGATGATTCTGCAAAACAAAATACTGACATAAACTAGAAGATGCTAATAAACAAAGTGAGGTTTTGAAGTTAAGAAGGTGTAGGGAGGGCAGAAGGGTCAAGGAGATCTAGGGGATTGGTGGTGAGGAAAATCATTAATGTTGGGATAAAAATAAAAATTAATAGAAACACAACTCAATAAGGAAATATTTGTCTTCAATAATATTAATTTTTCATTATTTAGTGTAACAATACAGTAAGATTATTTGAATAGCTAGTACAGATTTATGATGCTGAAACATAAAACCAAATCAATACAATGAAAAATGCCAAATTGTTAGCAGAGTATCTGGTGAATGGCTTTCCAGAAGCATTGATCTGTGTCCAGACTAGCTTCTGCCCCTTGAGACCTTTTACAGGTATATCATAGCCCACAAAAGAAATTTTTATTTATAGAATTGGTAAGCGAAGTAGGTATTTTATGGTCGCTTCTAACTGTGAAAGTCTATATTTCTTGAATTTACCTACAGCAGGCCTTTTAATTATAGAGAACACTGAATGGTAGGGAGAGCAGCAGACTCTGTCAAAAGCTTTAGATTCTATTCCTGGTTCAGTTCTAAAAGTGATTGTTGCAAACACTTAGGAAGCCAAATTGAAACAGTATCCTGAATTACTCTGGTAGTACTTACTTGTGCAAATAAGTTTACCTTACTTGAGTTGTCAATTCAAAAAATTAGTTCAGACAAATGCTTTCATGGAATTAAACTACTAATTTCAGTTCACTCAATACAATCTGGTGTGTAGACACCACCTATAGTCCAAGGATTTCTTACTGTGGACATCAAAATATGTCCAAATTTCTTAACCCAGTAATTATATGTCTTTGTAATTTTGTTTTTGGGTATAGGTAGTGAGGTATGGGGGATGCTTTAAAGTCAAATGGTTTTGTTTACTTTGAGTCTGTTACTATATTTTTAATGATTTATTTATGCATACAAGAGCTGGTATACAGGCTAGAGATGCAGCGGGTGAGAGGATTCACCAGAGACAGAGTGGGGAACAGAACAGGCAAATTGACTGAAATACACTGCTGAGGGGAGCAGTGGGTGAGACAAGAGAGGTCTGCTGCACCATGTGGGTATCTCTGTGGCCCGCCTGGGGATCGAACTCATTCTGCAGAGGCTGCAGATTGCTTCATAGTGCAGTGCTTAACCCCTTGTGCCACCAGGGAGGCCCTGAATCTGTTACTATTAACCTCTGATCTTTATCATACACTTCTGATCTTTCTCTCAGAAACTTCCTATCTTTAGGGCAGATCATACTAAGTGTTATTAAATAATTCAGTCAAACAATGATTTGATTCCATGTAACCAGAAATGTGACTTCATGACAACATATTTTTTATTAAGATGATATAGCTTTGTAAATGTAGCTCTTTAACATCATTATAAATTAACTAGCAGACTAACCATGTCATCCATTAACAAATTTATAAAATGCACTAATAGGTACCAATAGTCTTTATAGTCAAGATAAAGCAAGAATTTTTATTTTTCTCTCTTGTTGTATATGTGAGAATACATAGAAAGGCCATTTTTGCCATATTTGGGTGAGAAAAAGACACATTGTCTTATTCTTTTTTAATTTGCTGTAAATTATTTCCCTTCCAGCTCTTTTTTATTGCTTATTTGTTGGATTAGCCAGGATTATTTTGGCTTCAAGGGATAGAAACCCAACACAAACTAGCTTACAACAAAGAGAGTCATTGTTTGTCTCTTATTAGAAAGTCCAAGCCTCCAGGCAGGGTTAGGTCCTGGCTCTGCATCCCTGAATTTATTCTTTTTTGCTCTCTGGCTTCATTTTGCAGCTTTTTGTGCAGGCAGGTAGAAAACAAGGCTGTTGTCATTCCAGCTAGATGGTCTTCACAGCATGTCGTCCAAGACAAAGAAAAGGCCTTTCTTTCCGCATCCACTTATCAAATGTTAGGACAGCCTTTTTTATTGAAATATTATGATGGCCAGGTAGATTTGATTGGCTGGCCAGGGTTGGTACCCACACAGAGGAAGGGAACTCCACAGGCAAAATAATACATTATCCATCCATGGACAGAATGGTGATTTGGTGGGATCACAATCTGGAGAAAGCAAGCATTGCAGACAAGTCAGTTCCCCCTGAGAATTAGCAGACAGGAGCACCCTACCAAAATAAGAAAAATTAAATTCAACCACTGTAAGCCTGATTCTTTAAAACAAAATACCATTTTGTTCTAACTCGTAGTTTCAAGTAAATTTGATCTTTGATGACAGATTTAATTAAACAACTGACAGATTTAATTAAATAAAAAGTAATTTTAAAAAATTTGATCTTAGAGCCTGGATTAGTCAAAAATCACTTGTAACTAATTTGTATTTATCGTCTTATCAAAAAAAGATAACTATTTCATTTATAACGTTCAGCTTCAGTTATACTTTTTTGAAAGATAAATTAAGACATATTTAAAACGTTGTTTATTTTTGAGCAAAAATCTATTAGAATCAGCCAGTGCCAAGCCAGAAGTGGTTAGGAGAGCTCTATCCCCAAGAGCTAAGAGAAAGAGGCAGTGAAGAAACAAAGAAAGAAAATGATTTGATTATAGCTTAAAGCTGAATAGGTTACTTATAACTGATTATGCTTAAGTTTTGAGATATTTACCGACTTGGGTTTTGGTTTGCTTATGTAGGATGCCAAGGTCTCAGCACCACTTCAGTCCTTAATTGTTACCTTGTTTAATTTAACAAGACAATGCCCTTGTTTCATTAATTTAACAGTGTGAATATATATCTTTATAAATATCTTCCTGTTTCCACTGCAGAATCAAGCTAGACAAAATATTCTCTGATTCTGACTCATTCAACTATCACTCCTAGCATTGTTCGCACAGGATAAAAATCAAACCAACCAACACTTTGATTAGAATAATTAAGTCTTGATGGACAAAAGAGACCCCTAGTGATTACCTAAGTAAATTAATTCTGTGCTTGATTCCATTTCCCTAGGATATATTTTTATTTGGAGATAATTTCATATGCTGGTCTTTTTTATTGTTGTTATGTAATTGACATAATGAATATACCTTGTCTTTTGGTACTATGTTGGCTTTAATTGTCATTAATTAGACAACTGTGATGTTATTTATAAAAACAAACTTGTGAAAATATTTCTCATAAAAATTTCCCAATTTGGGCCTCCCAGGTGGCACAGCACTTTGAATGCAGCTCTGTGAAGCTGTCTGCAGCCTCTGCAGCATGGGTTCGATTCCCTGCCGGCCAGGGAGATTCCCACATGGCGTGGCAGACCTCTCCTGTCATGCCCTCTGCTCCCCTCAGCAGTGTATTTCGTCAGTCTGCCTGTTCTGCTCCCCACTGTGTCTCTGGTGAATCCTCTCACCCTCCTGCACCTCTGTCCTATACCCCAGCTCTTGTATAAAAATAAAAAAAAAAATTTCAAAAAAAAGTTCCCACTTTAAACTCTTACACAGAGGAAAGAAAGCAATCTTGTCTTATGCTTTCTTTTTTCAAAACTGAACTTTGAAACACTTTCCCATCTGGCAATACTGCCACTTTTAAGAAATGGTATTTCTTTTGTTCTGCCCAAAACACTAAAAATTAAGGTGAGGATTTTGTTTATCAAATTAACATGGTATGAAAATTTTGCAAACTTGGTAATCACACTACTCTACTGTTCCTTAAAGTGTAACTTTGAAGGAGTAATTTTAGAGATGTTGGGCTTGAAAGGGCTTTTGAAATATTTCATTTCTGAGCTGAGTCAAAAATAGGCATGTTTGTTAAAAAAAAAAATCCCCTTACAAAGAAGCTTGTCTGAGAAAAGTATTCTTCAAAACTGTAGACATTTCTTTCAGAAAGCCTCTGTTCCAATTCACGGAGCTTATTGTTCTGATCTCAGAGCTCAGTCCCCACAGCTTGAATTTCTTTTCAAAATTGTTTAATGACTTTTAAGAATGTGTTTCTTGCTAAGTCTTGTGAGCTTCCGGTGTCAATGTTTGCCTTTTGATTTCTGTTATTTAGTTCACTTTTGTGCTCCCAACCCTTGATAAAACAAGGGCTAGACCTGTACTGTTCTCTGTGAAATCTGTGCTCATCCAATGCAGGATTCCAGAGTTCGTGTGTGTGCTTTGGACATTAGCCTTTTCCTTACTGAATCTCCTTGCTAAGCTTGTCAAATATTTTTATATGTCCAAGTCATTCAGCAATGATATTTAGATAAAATTGATGTGGTATAGACCAAATGGTAATGATCTATTAACCCAAATAAATCATGCCTGACACACTGGAGAGAGAAGATACAGTGTCCTAGTTTATGTTGCAAACACAGATTACTTACATTTCCTCTTTCAACCATGAGAATTAAAGCACAATTCAATATTTCTACCAAGTTTAAGCTCTTAGACAATGTATTGAAGAAAGTAACTTTGGTTTGCTCCTGACCAATGGGGCTGCTTGAATGGTTGACCACGTTGACTAAAGTTATCTTTAATATTAAAACCATTTGGTCCTACCTGGAATTTAGTGGCAACTCTGCAAGAGAACTGTTTTCTTAGCACATTCCCATTGTTGTAAATATCTAACAATTCTGTAAGAAACCCTGTAAGAAAAAGTTCTTTAAATATATATCACAGACAGTGGCAGACGCCATTCCAAGTCTTTCATTAGGATTGTGGATTATCAGCGTCACCACTATGGGACAAGAATTCTGTGTACGTGGACTTGCTGGAAGAGGTGGTTAGTTTGCCTGGTTAGTTTAGTCTCCCATTTCCCATATACTTCAAGAACTCATCTTCAGCCAAGCAGAGTTCAGAAACCTACTTTTATTGGTTTGCCTGCAAACAGTCAATTGATTTACAAATTTAATTGTATATGATTCATTTATCCATAAGATCACCACTTCAGGGCCTCCCTGGTGGCCCAGGGGTTAAGTCTCAGCACTACCACCACAAAGACACACTGCGACAGCCTGAGTTCAATCCCCAGCCAGGAAGGTGACCCACGTGGCACAGCAGACCTCTCCTGTCTCACCTGCTGCTCCCCTCAGCAGTGTATTTCAGTAGATCCATCTGTTCTGCTTCCCACGTTGTCTCTGGTGAATCCTCTCACCCCCCACATCTCTGGCCTACACTCTACTTTGTTTACACAAAAATAAATAAAATCTTGAAAACAAATCATTTTTAAAAAAGATTGCCACATCATTATTTTGTAGTGAAAAATATCATTACAATTTTGTGGTATTATAATAATTTTGTCAGCTAATCAGTTCATGCTCTTCTCAATAGGGATACAATGGGAATGTTATGAAATTTCAAAAGGTACTTTGGTGGCTATAAAAACTTTTAAAAAAGAAATTAAATATTATAAAGATTATTCCATGCAAACTGAGATTTTGTCTGCTTCCATCTGGTTCTGGAATGTGCGGCCCCTATCTAAGGACATAAGTTGCCAGAAGGCTTTTCAAAGAGTGTGAACTCTGGTAACTCTTACTCGGCAGAACTTGGAATTACATTGCATTAGCAGGCATGTAGAACAGTGGTGGTGTCAGTTGTCAGCCCTCTGAGGAGTGGTCCTTCAGGTTCCAGGCTCCCAAAGAGCTCTGCAATGCAGCCCTTCCTGACTAACCTTTCCATGTTATCCAGTCAAGGCCAAAGTCCTACCTCTATCCAGCCCCTCCTGAGGTATTTTGATTATTTCCGGAACCAAGTGAAAATATTAAAAAGAAGGAGTATACCTTCAAAAAGTTCAATGAAGTTTTAATAAAAGGACTATTTACAAAGAGAGAGGAACTATAAGGAATTGTGCAGAACCCTAAGCTGGTAAGAACAGATCGTTGCCACTTCATGGCCAAAGGGAGAAAGGGATGATGCAGAGGAAAGCTCTATTAAGTGAAGATAGTTAAGCTTCTGTTGAGAGATATATCCTGTTTAACAAGACCTAAGAAGGCAGCCAGGGAACAATACTAGATTCATTTCTCTCCTTTTGATCTCACTGGGGGACTCCCTCTTTGCCCCAAGGGCAAGGAAGCCCAATTGATGTATTTCATACAGGTCAGACTTTCATGACAGAAAGAAGGTCTTAAAAGATAGAACAGATTAGGAGAAGAAATTATAAAATATCCAGCACAGTTTTCTTAAATTTCAAAATCTATTGCCCTTTATTTCCTTCTTTTTTGTTTCCCACGCTGGGTTTTGTACTGAGTGTTTCTTTTCTTAAGAAGGGTGGATAGGATATTTGGATCTTGAGAGTGTTTAGTGTCACTTCAGATAACAGCACTCCAGATTTCAATAACAGCCTCACCTGCCCCCTTCTTACCTTCAGCAGCCAGCATTAGGGCTTTTTTCGTTCTTGTTTGTTGATTTTTTTTATTGTGGTTGATTTTATTATTTTATTGTTGATTTTTTATTGTGGTTTTTTTATAGTTTGTTTACAATACTGCATATGTTTTAAGTATATTGATTCACACCTTTTCAAATGTATACTGTACCACACCCAACATCAAAGATCAGGATTTTATGTATCTGTTTTCCTCACTTCTAGAAGACAAGAACCATATCAGATTCATCTCTGTTCTCTTACAATTGTCTGGCATATACTGTTTGTTCAAAAATGTTGCTAACTCTAACTAATTCTTCCATTAAAATGCCTCCTTGTACCAACACTGTAGTATTGACTGCAATTTCTGTTTCATGACAGTACGGAGAGTAACATTAATCTGATCCTTTTCAACAGTGTTTCATTTTTGGTATTCCTTCTAGGTCCTCAGATATTTCAGTTGCCCCTTATCTTTATGCCATCACTTTCCTTCATTTTACATATCCTCATGGCATGTTACAATCTCCCTGTTTGCAGCTTATTTTCCATTGATTTCATTTTAGATTGCTTCCTGGTGACTTGTAGGAAGATACCTTAATCGCATCAGTACTATGTCTACAAATTACATTTCTGTGTAGGTTACTTTGTGGGAGACTTCTTGTTGGCTGCTAATAGCATCAAAGCTTGAAGTGGTTTCAAATCAAAGAGACTAACTTTGAACCTACCACCTAGTATTATGCCTAGAATATGAAATGCTCTCAGTCACATGGGCAAATGAAAAAACAAGTAAATGCATGCATGAGTGAATGAGAAGATCATTGACAATCATTTATCACAGGTCATGACTATCACAGGTCATAACCGCAGTCATGTCTAAATAAGCAGAAACATGGAAACAAAATGAACTGTTCATGTAAGCCCAGAATTTTAAGAGAGACTCAGCTTTTGATTCTGGTGGAAATTGACTACAAAAGGAGAGAGCACCATATATGAAGAGCATAGGGAAATATAGATGATGATGACCCAGGGATGTAATCGATATCAAGCTAATAAGGATGCCTGTGTGTCTGACAGAGAACAGCAATGTGGTGTTCTGAGTGAATCCCTAAGCATTCCTCCACTGATGTGTGTTTTTCGTCAGGGATACATGTCAGCGAGTCGCCGCACCCCACGTATATGGACAGACTCTTACTGCAGAAAGGATGCAGTTTTAATATCAAAGGGCTATGATGAATATCGCCCCAGTTCTAGAAATCGAGGCAGGGGCGTAGAAGAACGTTGAAGCTGAAAGTAAGTCAGAAGCATAATTATTAGAGTGCAAGTTCAGAGTTGGAGTACAGGAATTCAGTAAAAGGACATTTGCTCGGGCTTTACAGATGGTTAGAGGTTGAATGTTGAGAAAAAAAAAGAAGGGTGCTTCAGGCAGTGGGAACAGCATGAGGAAAGCTGTCTACTTTCCAAATCCTAGCTGTGTGACCATAAGGAAGTCAATGTCTCAATGTTTTCACTTCTGTATCTGGAAAATGAGAATCATAAAAATATCTGTTTCACAGAATTCTTATTAGCATTGCATATAAAGTTTTAACATAGTAAGTGGCAAGAGTAAGTGTATTAATTTGTAAGGGCTGCCTTAACAAAGTGCCACAGATGGGGTAGTTAAGTTTATTTTCTCACAATTCAGAGACTAGAAGTCTGTAATCAAGGTATCTACAACTTTGGTTTCTCCTGAGGTCATTCACCTTGGTTTGCAGATGTCTGCCTTCTCACTGCATCTTCGCAGAACTTTTATGCACACATCTCTGCTATCTCTTATGTATCCAAATTTCCTTTTCTTAGGACACCAGTCACATCAGCTAGGGCCAATACTAACAACCCCATTTTAACTTAATCACCTCTTAATATTAAACATTCAATGAATGTGAATGCTGTCTAGTTGTGGAGAACAGAAAGTATAAGGTAAGGTCAAAATGGTCATTCATTAAGTCATTTGTGCAATGCATATAGACAGCAGATCATGCATGAAGCTCTGTCCTAAGCACATTAAATGCAGTAATCACAAAGCAGACAAGTGACTGCTGCAGGTTAACTTCCATTCCACCTGAGGAATTAGAAGGAGAAAGCAAAAAAAAAAAAATTGAGAACTTATTTGTTACATATGTAATAGAATAAAAATTATTTAAATTTAAATTTTAAATATGGATGTAAGCAATGATCTAGAAAGAAGTTTAGATTGTATTAATTAAATAATATTTTTGAGTAAGGAAAGGATGTGAAGTTATGCCTCTAGACGAGCCAGGGGAAATGTAGGTAGACTGTTCATGAAATAAAATAAGAATGTTTAGTATATCACAGAATAACATACTATGTCTTTAAGGTCTTAATATAAATAGAATTCTATTCTTTATACTAGAATCTTTCTTAAAATCTAAACTAAATAAACAAAGCAGGGGCCTCCCTGGTGGTGCAAGGGGTTAAGCTGTCCGCAGCCTCTGCAGCATGAGTTCGATTCCCCTGGCCAGCCAGGGAGATACCCACGTGGCACAGCAGACCTCTCCTATCTCACCTGCTGCTCCCCTCAGCAGTGTATTTCATTCCATCTGCCTCTTCTGTTCCCCGCTCTGTCTCTGGTGAATCCTCTCATCCCCCATACCTCTGGCCTGTACCCCAGTTCTTGTATGCATAAATAATAAGTAAATCTTTAAAAATAAAAATAAATAAATACATAAACAAAGCAGTAGTGAGCATGGAGAAGAGGAGAAAGAACAGCATTGAAATATCCACTTAAGGCAGGAAACCTAGTGAAGGTGTAACAAATGACTAATGGGATTTGAACCTGGTAACCCAGGTGTTGGAATAATTGTGAGAAAGGGAAAAAGAGAGAAGATGAGGTCCGTTTCGGGCTGTTTTGTCATCAGGAATCAGATGAATTGAATAAATGGGATATCATAAAGAAGGTGCAAATGTTAACAATGGTCAGAGCTAACACATAGATTGGGGTCAACTATGTAGTTTAAGGATGAACCATATAGTTACTTTAAAAAGAAAAATGAGAGAAAAGCAGAGCAATAAGCATTTGTAGAAAAAAATGCTGTAGGAAAGGAACAAAATGAGTAGTCAAGCAATTCAAAGGTATTAGAAAAGTAGGCAGAAACCATGTGAGGTAGATACTATAACTGTCTGTGTTCCTGCTTTTAGTATCTGCTGTCTTTTTGTAGGAACTATATTTCTTCTGAGCGCCAAAGTAGTATTGGGGTGACCAATCTGATTCATGGATCACCATATTAATGAAGAAAAAAAGTCAAATTAAAAAAAAATTACTCATGTAAAGGTTTTGATATACCTGTATGAAATGCAATTATTTTAATTTTAAATTCTTTAGACTTTTTTCCCTTTGTATTTGCGTGTCCTAAATGAGCATATTTTGATAATTAAACAAATAACAATTATTTAGGAAGCAATCTGTTATTCTAGGTCATGTTATTCTAGGTCATACTTTGAATAGAGATTATGAAACTGTAGCTCCATGGAATAACTATGATCCTAGCACATTACTAGTCAATGCAGGAGAATCATTTAAATAACTATAATGTAATGCATGGTTATCTGTTTCCAATTTTTAGAAGCAGGCTCTCAGAAAAACATAAAACTGAAACATGATTACAGAAAAGAACATGAATGTCATCAACCTCAATACTTTTAAAATAAAGTTGGAGCTCAGAGGACACAGGAGCATGCAATGAGGGTGGGGTGGGCCTCTGATAGTTTAATCAAGACGAGCAAGAAGTCAGGAAGAACACTATGGTAGAGAACTATGGGACCCTGGTGGTAGGTGTGGTGTGGTAACTAACTTACATCTGAAGAGGTGTGAGCCTATACCTCTGAATCACATGTGGTGTTGTATTCCACTGTTACCTTGATAAAAAGTAACACAATTTAAAAGCAAAGAATACTGAGTAGACCATCTATGTAAAGAAATACAGGTTTAGTTGTGTAACAATGTACAAAAATAACTATATCAAAATAGAATATCAAATATAAGGCATGAAAATAGAAAGTCATTTAACTTGTTTTTTTTTAAAATGGTTTTTTTGTTTGTTTGTTTTTTGTGGGACCCTCGCCAGCAGCGGGGGAACAAACCGGCACTGCAGAGGCTGCAGGCAGCTTTGCAACCCAGCGCTCAACCGCTGCGCCACCGGGGAGGCCCTTAACTGAAGTTTTTCCTAGCAGAGAAGTAATAGATCATGTCTGAATTTGATTAACCAGAAAAACAACTTTATAATTACTCAATGGGAGGAAAAGACACAAAGAACTAGAAACAGCAGGAAAAGTTCACTAAGAGTGGGAAAAAATAGGTGGGAAACTGCTGTCTCATGTTATAAGTCCTAGTCTACTTAAATTTTTACCCTTTACACATATTACTTTGATAAAATATTAAACAGAGAAAGAATAGTAGTAGCAGGTGACAGGACGCTTCCTTTCCAAGCTGTTGAGAGAAACTCATACTGGTACAGTCTGTGTTTCCAGGATTCCAAATCATCCTAAAACCATCCTAAATTTATTTGGACAAAATGTTGGGTTTAGTAATCTAAAGAAGCAAATAACTCTGAGAGATTAAAGGGATACTCATACCTTTTGATGGCAAATCCAGTCTTGAGATGTTATACTTTCTGACCTCAGGAGAGAGAAAGTTCCATCAATTGCTTTTTCCCCTGGAAACAAAAAGCTCTCTGAGTCCTGAGGCATGTAAGAATCGAGAGCTCCAACAAAATTAGCAGTTGACACAGGCCTATAGAATGCAGTTTTCCTACAGTCTGCTGATCACTACTTATTTGGTTTCTGTTAGATTCCCCAGGGTTTAGTTTAGTATAGAAAGGCTTAGCTCGATGCAGTGAAATCAGATTAGAAACAGTTCACTTCATCTGACTTCATTTTCATTAAAATTCTTTAAATAACAGATCAGTAAAAATTATTGATGACATACCTGTGGATTCCATTTGACCCACTCTGCTTACCCAGATAAATCCAGGTAATATCTTTCGAGAACTCAATAGAAATTGGACATTCAATGTTTCAGCCAGCTTTAAAATTACTACTGATGTGCTCCTGGATTTGTATAAATCATAAAACTGCCCCCTGCTTCCCTGGCTGGATTTAGCTCCGACAAAAGAAACTTCATTTAGAGACTGATTGTATTGTCAACACTCCCACTTGAATCCCATTAGTGATTCCTTGAATGTGCTGGCCTCCTAGGTGGGTTTTGGTAATTGTGTATCTCTGTAAGACTTTCGGAACTTGGTAGGGTATCATTAAGCTGAGTGCACTAATGTGCTGATCTGGGAGCAACCAGAACGAGTGGGATTTGAACTGTGACTTGAATTGAAATATCAGGAAGATATTATTCTAAGTAAATGCTAGCTGACCCCAAATCAGAAATCAGAAAGTGAAACGTTTACCCACTAAGGTGTGATGGAATATATGTAAACAAATACCACGAGGCTCTTCCGATTCCCCCCTTTTTGCACACACACACACACACACACACACACACCACCACCACCAAGTTGAAAGGTGAGCAGCAGTAGATGCCTGTACCTCCCTACTTTATATCATTCAGTCATTTGAGAAATGGCCACCAAGCACAGGTCTTGCGCTTGGTACTGTCACAAGCATTTTGGATACATCTGTGACCCAAACATAAAAGATCCTGTCCTCGAGGAGTTTTTTTGCTAAAGTAAACCTGAACAACGCAGAGAAGGAAGTCAGAGTGTATCATATATCTTTTTCCAGAAGAATCTAAAGCTCATCCTAAAACAGTAGACTGAAGCACTAAGGGAAAAACATGGAGCAAGCTCAGCCAAATAAGTCAATATAAATCTCTTTCTGCTAGTAATAAAATTTATTTTACAAACCAGTATTGTTTGGCGGTTTAAATTTTCAAAATATTTCATACCCATCAATACAACTGTTCTTCTCAACCCCTATATTCTTAGGATCCCCATTACGTAGTATCCCCATTACATAGTTGAAAAAAGACAGAGGGTAAGTGATCTACCTAAAATCACACAACTCATCAGAAACCTGTGCTTCCTCCATTATGCCACACTGTTTTCTTAAATTGAAAAATGCCCGAGACTTCAATCAAGACTAGAGAAATCAGTCTGAGTATCAAAAGAATAAAAATCTGGGCAGTTTATTGTAGCTACCACAATTTTTATATTTTAATTTAAATTAATGCATAGAAGTGAACTGCACAGTATGCTAGAAAAAATTTTTCTCTCTACCACTGCCCCCTATGCCCACTCAGTAACTTGAAGAGACGCTAGCCCAGCACCTATCCCAGAAGCCTAGCCTCTGCTTCTAGCTTCTGCTTATTGATCTCTTCTGCCAGAGATTCTGCAGCAACTGGTGTGAATTTTGATACATTAATAATGTGTCACAATTAAAATTAAGGTGCTATTGAGCATTTCTGGCCACAGGAGGGATATAGGATATTGAATTGAAGTAATATCTAAAAAATGCCATCCCAGAAAACTCAGCCAACAGCCGCAGTTCACATGGGGGGAAAAAAGCAAAAAGGAAAATTCATCTCAGTTCAAGTGACATTGTTTCCAGATCAGCAGAATCACTAATTGTTTTATGCACATGACTTTTTAAGCTTCCGTACAGCAAAGTAATAACAAATCTTCAAATCCTATCAGATGCTTCAGTCATGGCTTATGACACAATGACTAGTGGATTATCTCCTTAAATCTGACTTAATGCAAAGTGCATATAATCCAAAGTCAGGAATCCTAAACTCTAAGCTCATTTCTCTCTTGCTAAGTGCAGGCCCCTGATCAGTAACACTGGGATAGATGCATTGTGCTCATAATCTCTTTCATTCCTAACAGTAATTTCTTGTTTGATGAAAATATCCTTCCTTTTCTGTTGAAACCCAAGTTACCTGACTCCGAATCCTTGTGCATTTTATTAGTATTTATCTGTTTCACAGAAAAATTATCTTTTGACACCCACCCAGCTCTTCTCACAGAGCTGTTGTGAAATGAAGTAAACTAGTATTTTAAAAATGCTTTGAACAAATCCACAAATATTTATTGAAGTCTTATTTGTTTAGTACTGAGCTAAGTATTCATAGTTGAATTAAGTGTACTATAAAACACAGCCTCTGCCTAAATGTAGGTCATTGTAATTGTTGTCATTTTGTGCATAATGATAACATCTGTAATGAGTAACTTTCTTTATGTTTTAAGTATTCAGTGCTTCTGGATGCATTACAAGCAGAAGTACCATTAAGTGCTTAACCACACTTATAATATTACTATCAAGTTATTACCATCAGAAGCATCAATGGTGACCCAAAAAGCTGTCATTTAACTTCGGGTTTGTCAAAATGTGACCCATGTTCTCTGTCTAGTTCTTCTCCCTGATAATCGTTTATAAACCACTTAGCCTTTCCATCCTTTCACCTTCTGCCTTTCAGATAATGCAGACAAAGTAACCCATCACTAGGTGTGTTGTTGAGATACTGTGGCACTCACAGACAGATATAGGACATGCTGAGCCCATTAAATGCACTGTAAAAGCCCCAGCTGGTATTAATATTTAACTTCTACATACAGTATGCTAGGAGATGAGCAACTATACAGAAAATAAAAATGCTAAAGGCCTTTCCTGCTAGGCCATTATAATCTAAGAAGAAAAGCTCAATTGTTCCCTTTGTATAGCCTGCGATAGCATGAAGTAAGAATTCTTTGATTCTGTGCTGTTTACTTGGAGAGATTGAAAGTTAAGGATATGATTGACCAGTATAGTTCCCATTTCCACATCTTAAGAGGTGACCATTAAGGGGCACTTTGAAAGGACTAGGTAACTATTGACAAGCTCACGCTGTTTGGATGAGCCATGTGAATAAAGTACAATGACAGAAATATTAGAAATAGGTGAAAGAAATTGAGTGCCAATTGAAAGGAACTATAATTTCATTTTTACACAGCCAGTAAAATGAGTCTAATTTGTTGAATTCTCATCTAAGAATTTTTAGAATTTATTGTTAGGAATAGATAAAATTAATAACATGTTATTTTCCTTCTATTTCCCTTGTTGTTCTTGCTGATGACTCATGACATGCAGACCTGGAAAACATGAATAAACTTGGGGGCTGCCATTTTGTCTAGAAACACTTTTTTTCAGAGATATTTTGCCAACACTGCCCAGAAATTCTCCCTTTAATACACAGGGCATATTTGTAAACATTTGCATCTTTTGTTTAATCATTAGGTCATCATTGATAGAGGCTCAAAGAGATTAAGTTGCTCAAAAAGATCCAACACGTATTTTTTCTTTTAATTTTATCGTTTTTTTATTGAGATGTTTTTGATCCCGAGGTAAAGATTCATAACTGTTCAGATGTATATACTGCACAAACCTACCCCCAGACACCTGGATTCCTCCACCATGTAATCTTTACCTCAGATTCCTCCTCCATTTAATCTTTTATTTATTTTTAATTGGGGTAATATTGGGACAAGTATTTACCCTCCATCAAGTATTACCATCATAGTACATCCACCACCCACTCCCCATATTCTACTACCAAGGACCATTGTACTTATCCTTCCCATTTTGTTCTTACCCTCGGCCACCACTAACCCCCTTAGTGCTTGAGTTCTGTAGTCATCTATCAAGGGTTAGTTTTTCAGCTTGTCTTTAGCTGAATATTATTTAGTTACTTTATATTCCACATATTAGTGACACCATCTGATACTTATTTTTCTTCTTTTGACTTATTTCACTTAACATTACCCTTCCATCTCCATCCATGTTGCTGAAAATGGCATGAGTTTATCTTGTTAGATCACTGAGTAGTATTCCATTGTGTATATAGACACATCTTTTTGATCCACTCATTTTTTTCTGGGCATTTAGGTTGTTTCCATAATTTGTCTATCATAAAGAGCACTGCAATAGGGCCTCCCCTGGTGGCACAAGCGGCTAAGTGCCGCCCTGTGAAGCTGTGCACAGCTTCTGCAGCACGGGTTCCATCCCGGCCAGCCAGCAAGAATCCCACATGGCACAGCAACCTCTCCTGTCTCTCCCGCTGCTCCCCTCAGCAGTGTATTTCGTCAGTCTGCCTGTTCTGTTCCTTGCTCTGTCTCTGGTGAATCCTCTCACCCTCCTGCGCATCTGGCCTATACCCTGGTTCTTAAGTAAATAAATAAATCTTTAAAAAAAAAAAAGAGAGAGAGCATTGCAATAAAGATGGGAGTACAGTTTCCTTTCAAATTAGTGCCTTTGAATTTGGGGGGTAGATGCCTAGGAATGGGATTACTTGGTTGAATGGCAGATCCATTTTTAATGTTTTAGACCAGTTTGCATTCCCACCAGCAGTGGAAGAGGGTTCCCTATTCTCCATATACTTGCCAGCACTTGTTATTTCTGGTCTATTCAAGATGGGCCATTCTCACAGGTATGAGATGATAATTCATTGTGGTCTTGATATGTATTTCTCTAATAAGTGATTGTGAACGTTTTTCATGTGCCTAGTGGCATTTGAATGTCTTCTTTGGAGAAGTGTCTGTTTAGTTCTTTTGCCCATTTTTTATCAGGCTGTTTTGTTTTTGTGAAGTTTTATGAGTTCTTTGTATATCTTTGATATTAGTCCTTTGTCAGATGTATGGTGTGCAAATATTTTCTCTCATTTAGTAGGGTGTCTTTTCATGTTAGTTATGATTTCCTTCTCTGTACAGAGCTTTTTAGTTTGATGTAGTCATAGCAGTTTATGTTCTCTTATATATATTTTTTTAAGATTTATTTATTTCTGCATACAAGAGCTGGGGTACAGGCCAGAGATGCAGGGGTTGAGAGGATTCACCAGAGACAAAGTGGGGAACAGAACAGGCAGAGTGACTGAAATACACTGCTGAGGGGAGCAGCGGGCAAGACAAGAGAGGTCTGCTTCACCATGTGGGTTTCTCTCTGGCCAGCCGGGGATTGAACTTGTGCTACAGAGGCTGCGGACTGCTTCATAGTGCGATGCTTAACCCCTTGTGCCACCAGGAAGGCCCTGTTCTCTTATATGTCCCTTACTGTTGAGGATGAATCCCTAAAGGCATCGCTAAAGCTTGTGTCATGAAATGTTTTGCCTGTTTTCTTCTATGTATTTTATGGTTTCAGGTTTTATATCCAAGTCTTTGATCCAGTTTGAGTTGATTTTGTTGTGTGGTGTGAGATTGTGGTCTCGTTTCATTTTTTGCTTGTAGCAATCCAGTTCTACTGGCATTTATTGAAGAAGCTAGCCTTGTTCCAGTGTTTTTGGTTCCTTTGTCATAGATTTACCATCCACATAAATGTGGATTTATTTCTTGGCTCTCAATTCTATTCCTTTGGTCTGTGTGTCTCTTTTTGTTGCTGAAACAGTCTATTTTAACTATTATGGGCTTTATAATATACCTGGAGATATGCTACTTCAATTCTCTTCTTTCTCAAGATTGCTTATACTATTCAGGGTCTTTTCTGATCCATTTGAATTTCAGTAGTATTTGTTCAAGCTCTTTGAAATATGTATGCTATTGATATTTTTATTGGGATTGCATTAAATCTATATATTGCTTTTGGTAGGATGGTTATTTTGACAATGTGGTTGTTCCAATCCATGAGCAGGGAATATTTTTCCATTTCTTTGGTCTTTTATGTCTTCCGACAATGTCTTACAGCTTTCTTTGTATGCCTCCTTTGTTAGATTTACTACTAGGTATTTACTTTTTTTTGGTATAATTGTAAATAGAATCACTTTCTTAATTTCTTCCTCTTCTTTCTCATTGTTTACATAAAGGAAGGCAACTGATTTATCCAACACATAAATTTTTATGCCCTGAATGTCTGTTGCTGTTACCAACCCAAAATATGCATATGCACTTTGTTGATTTATGCCCTTAGGCATAAAGAAGAAGAAATTTCACTTCTCATTTGTCATTTCTGCCAATGATCAGTGACAGCATTAAGTAAAGAATATAGAGATGACCCCAAACTTCCTTACATATATCATTTATTTGCCTTTTTTTTTTTTTACTTTTATGGAGCCAAAACAAAAAACAAGCAAATCTAGGCACATAAATTCCAATTCAGGAAATGTAGTTTATTCATTCTAGCTTAGCCATAGTTGGAACAAGTACTATAGAATCTTAGTTTGCAACCACTGGAACTTAGAGAATGCCTGACCTTATCTTCATATTTTACAGATCAGAAAATTGCACCCCTATAGACACTAAATGAGTACCCCTAGGGTTACAAAGGTTGCTCAGGATTTCTCAGGCTGATGGGAAACAAAAAAAGAGTTTTCTCACTACCAGTCATCTTCTCAATTGCAGCTTCACCACTGTTAAGTATTGTTAGTACACCTTGCATTTATTACTAGGTATTTCACAAACAATGTGCCATCTTGTACTCTAAACAATGGATTTTATCTAAAACACAGTGTAAAAATTTTCATTGCATAGAATGTATTGCTTGTGGTTTACCACCTACACAAACAACTTCAAAGCACTTTTCTAGAATAAAATGGCATTTCCTTCTCTGAGCAATGCATTTTAGGAGTAGCTCTAAGGGATTCACTTTGCATAAAGACTATGGTAATAAACTGAGTTTTGACTTGCCAGAATCCTAAACATGGAAATCATCATCACATCATTTCACATTTAAAACCTAAATTATAAGACCCAATTAATTTTGAAAGGAAGGAGAAGAAATATAACTTTTAGAAGTGACATGTAAAATTATAGGTAATAAGGTGAATTTCTCATCACTGAGCTCAAAATAGCATAAGCTTTAGAGAATTTGTTTTCATGTTTATCCCCTTAAAACTTTTGGAAAAAAGAAAGCTATGACTAGCAGGATTTGACTGTTTATTGCAGCATGCTATCTGATTGATCATATGCCTGAAATTAAGAGAAATGGTTGAATATTTAATTTATTGTACTAACCAGAGTCTATAAGGAGAAAAAGATTAGGCTTAAAGGGTAGGCCATTTTAGTATAATTTCAGTGACTTAAATAGGCAATGTTATTATTGTTTTCTTTTCTAATTAGAATCTTTTAAAAAGGGATGTAACCTCTAATTTCAGTGACCTTTACTATCCAGCTAAATATGGTTCATTTGCCATAGGAAATATCATTTTCTAACCTTCTAATGTGTTGGCTTACTCTTTGGTGCCACCTACTGTACTATTGCTAATATAGCAAGTTAAAAAATGGCTCTATTTACATAAAATGTAAAAAGGAATCCTATTTTATCCAGCATACAGTTATTTTTTTTCTTTTTGTCTCATTTTTTGAAAATCACAGCATTCTATTTTCCATGCTGGGAGAAAGAAAACAACACATTGTAAAAGTTAAGAATATATTTTAATATATTTGTGTATCATTAGAAGATTTAGAAATACCATTTATCCGTATTCTCTAACAAGGTATATACCTCTTTACAATATAATGACAAACACATTTATAAAGTGTAAGACCTCAAGGGGATCCCAGATGACACTCAATACTACTCCCCAACACTCCGCTTTTTTTTTTTTTGCTTTTTTTTTTTTTTTTTTTTTTTACAGATGAGGACATTGAGGCCTAAGGGATAAAATGACTTGTTCAAAGTCAAAAGTCAGCTATTTGTCAAAACAGGACTAGAAATGAGGTCAGTCAGCATCCAGTCCGGGATGAGATGTCAGAGTTAGTGTTGTAAAACAACCCATGACAGAGCAAGATAAAAATTACTTTTAGTTAAATTTACAAAATTACTATCTCAAAATTATACTAATTCACAAAATTTAACAGATTGTTTTCACAATGATCACTATCAATGATGTTTCTAATGAAAGGACAATTAACAGCAAAGTATGAGGTGTCATATTTCATTTAAATTCACTAAAGTATAGCCTTTTTTCTTTTAGCCTATACCTAGTTATCTTTCCTCCTAGGCCTAAAAAATGTAGAGTTATTTTTTAAAAAGGTATTAATTATCTATGATAGAAACAATTAAAGCTAATTCAAGTGTATGTGTCTTCTCAGGCAGTCATAACAAAACACCATAGACTGGGAAGCCTTAACAATAGAAATTCATTTTCCCATAGTTCCTGGAAGATGTCAGTCTAGGACGAGGGTGCCAGATAGGTCAATTTGGGGTGATAGCGTTCTCCTTATCTTATAGACAGTACCTTCTCACTGTGTGCTCACAAGACCTTGCTTCACATGCCTACAGGGGCAAAGAGTTGTCTCTCTCTCTCTCTTCATAGAAGGTCATAGACCTTATTAACTAGAGGCCCACATTTATGACATAATGCATAATTTCAAAAATTAAGATCTCCGTATACAGTTACACAGAAGGCTAGAGCTTCAACATATGAATAGTTCAGTCCATAGCATCAAGTGTTTGATTCCCTAGAATGAGAAACTAATGTTTAATTGATTCAAATATTATTTTGAGGAGAGAGGTTTGTCCAAGTTAGATAACTTAGAAATCAAATGACCTCCTACACCCTCACTTGAGAGGAAAAATAACTATAGTAAGGCAATATCCTCAGACTCGTTTCTCTATTATCTTTGATTTGTAATTAGCAATTATTTTAGTCTTTACCAAGCCTACCCCTTAAATCACTGCCAGTGTAATGTGTTTATGAATGTTATTCTTTGACTTTGGTTAAACTGTCTCCAAAATGTGGAACACAACTCTTTCCTCATGTGGCTTTACTGCCCTGTAGAGATTCTTAGAAACAAAGAATTGTGACGTTTGAATGGACCACTAAACACCATCCAGTGCCATTCCAGTATTTCATAGTTTATAGCAGTAAAAACTGAAACCTACAGAGGTTCGTAATAATGATATTGTTCATATTGATTTCAAAATGCTCCCATATTTTTTCATTATGTCTTCACATTCTCCTAGTGAGGGAAGCTTGGCAGATGTGGCTAGTATGATTTCACCCACAAGAAAATGAAACCCACGAGGCCATCCATTTGGTCCAGGCCCCCAAGTCAAGACATAGTCCCTCGAGTCAAGACATAGATGTTTGAGGTCAAGCATGAATTAACAGAAATCCCACCAGACATGTCCATCCCAAGTCCTCCGAACACAGAGCACCCTACCAGGACAGTCACAATGATTTAAATGAAAACAGGAAATTAAACATTCATTATGATAAAAGCATAAAGAGCCACTGACAGAAGATGGGTATAAAAGAATGCGGGTCAGTAAGAGTGTAACAGCAGCTATGGAAGTCCTAACACATTTCGTGCCTTAATGCTGCGTATTCTTCAAAGGCCTGTCACATGTGGTGTCTCGTGTTCTTTGCAGTCTTTTCAGAGTTTCCCGGTGAGAGGCTGACATACCAGTATTGTTACAGGGCAAACCCCGATATAAAATGGGGTTGCCTGACTGTGGGTCCTCACCCGCGCACTTAAAAGGGACTTATTAATGCTAAACTGCAGACACACACAAAAGGCTGATAAAAGGTTTATTTACAAGGGAAAGGGAACTGGGGAAATGAATAACTCAGGGAGAAAAAGAGGGAGATAAGTTCGTAAATGCGTCCTACCCATTCCGCTGACCTGGAATCCCAGTGACCCGCTGAGATGCCAAAAACCTAGCACACCTGGTGGCCAAAAAGGGGCAACCACCAGCCACATGGCCAGTTAAATATCCAAACCACGAGCCTAGTTGTTCAACTCCGCCCTCGGATCCTCGCAGCCTTCCCTTTAGTGATCATGGGATTTGTAGTTTCCAGTATCGTGGGGGTGAAGTTCACAAAGCCTGTGAGGAGTTTGCTCAGGACCTCCTTCACCCCTATCAGTATGAGGGCAGGTAACCAGCCCTCAGCTGCAGGTGAGAAGATAGCTCATAGGGCCCCGCTCAGAGGTTTGCCCTGCATTGCAACCCAAGTTCCTCTCATTCACTCTTCCGGCACTCGTCACTCATGTCCCACAGCCTGTCCTATTTCCAAGTATAAAACGATTGATTTCCTTAGCTAAATGTAAGACAAAAGACTCTTTTCTGAAAACTCAGGAAGTATTTTTTTTGGGGGGGAAATACCCACCTTCTATCAGTCAGGGTTCTGCCAGGAAACGAAATCAGACTTAATTGATTTAAGAGACATAAATGAATTGTATTTTCAGAAGTGTTAAAAGAAGCAAGATATGATGTTCAGACACCTGGAGATCATCAGATGCAGGGTAGGGAGGGATATTGCCTACTGGGGACAAGGGAAGGAAATAACATTTGCAGGAGCCCATTGAGAAGCAAAGCTGGGAAGGAGACATTGCCAGACATTGCTTTTGTTCTGGATGGTGCAACACATTCCAGAAAATATGACCCTGAACAGGGAGGAAGAAACACCCTGACTTCCTTTTCCCCAGCCTCCAGCCTCTCGTTGGTGCTTCCCATTAACTAACCCCAACCTGCAGCCACTTGGTGAGAATGCCAGAGCATGGGGTGGGCAGAGGTCAGCTTCCTAAACATGAAGCAGAATGCAAAAGGAAACAGATAGACCTGGGGTGCGGACTGGGAAGGACAATAAAGTGTACATGTCTGTGTTTACGATTTGAAGTGCTTTTTGTATATATAAAGTGGAATGTTTTGGAATGTTATGAATCAACCCGTTATGGATTCCATCCACACAAATATAGATGACAGATAAATAGTTGGGGATCAATAGATACATACATAGAGATTGATACATAGGTAGACACATAGACAGATAGATGAAAAGAGACAGAGAGAGAGATTTTTCTTCTGAACATCGGTAACAAAGAATAAAACAGGTGCAGGTTTACCAGAGCATTCAGTAAAGCACCAACAACAAACTGATTTATCTAATTTATTTAGTGCCGAGCAACCATATATTTAGTAATATGTGGATAATTTACTGCATGTTTCAGCAGAATGTGGCACTTCGACCATATAGCAGCGTCTTGCTAAATAAAGATGGTAACACCACTGCAGCACACAGGAAATTAGGGAAATGTTTTCCTACAGCCGCAACTCCTGGGCATGTGTAAAGCAGAGTGGATGTGTGTAGCCAGCAGAGGAAAGTTTGATGGCAAGTGCCAGCGAAATGGACTTTGCCACTTTGATTTCATATCAGAAACTCATCCCATGATGTAGTCCTGGCCAGACCCAGAAGTAGAATGTCAGACCTCCCACTGGCTTCCCCACGAGCGTTGACATATTAAGTATATGTCACAGTTTAATGGAATTTTGTGCCTACTTTCCAAACACTCTTGTCTGTATTTTGAAGTGAAGGAAGATAGGAAATAAAATCACAATTTGATCTAGAAACAAAGGGAGGTAGAAATATCTTTATCCAGTTTTAATAAAGATGTATGGATTTGTGTGTTTTTGTTTTTGGTTTGTTTTTTTTCCCAGTAAAATTAGAAAAAAAAATTCATCCTGTGGATTTGGACTAAAACAACCTCCCAGACTGTGCAAAACAATTTTTAAACTCCTCTCTTTGCCCTACAGATCTCTCTCCTCTACTCTGCTCACCTCTCCTCCTGTGGCTCCCCCATTTGGCCTTTCTCTCTAATTCTTCCCCCACCAAGCTCACTACCACCTTCCATGAGACCCATAGTACCCGCCTGTTTCACTCAGTGTTCACCTGTTCTCCTTTCTTCCTCAAATTTGCTTCTACCCTTCCTCTATATTTCTTAGCTAGAAAAATGGCCCCAGAGCACCACTTCAAAGAACATAGCCACCTAAAGTTAAATGTAGTTACAGTCCCAGGTACCAAATAACCCCACATTTCAGCTCAATGCTAGACTCACAGGAGGTTCGCTGTAAACTATTGTGAGATAGAGTAGACTGGAATAAGCTTCTGAAAGCTTCTGTATGATTTAGCAAAGAGAATTGGGACTACATGCTTTGCTTCTTTCCTCCAAAATTACTGGTTAGGTAAAAATGGTATACAGCATTTATAAATAATTGTGGTGAGTTCTCTGACCTCCTGCCTCCTGGCTCATTTGCCCTAGCCTGGAAGACTTGGCTCCAAGTCAACTCCCTGAAGCCCTTGCTGAGGCTGTGTGACTGGACAAGTGCCCTGTCCAGGCTCACACACAGATTGGTAGGTGACATGTTAGTTGCTTTTTCACCTGTCACCACTGAAATATTTCTAGGATATTGTTCATTTAATGTCTTAGCAATTAATGCAGTGTCTTTGTTACACAGTAGAGACACATCTGTTGAATTTCAAGCAAGAGAAATTGCTGTATTTAATAGGCATCCTGAAAAATATTTTAAATTACAATCAATGCCTTCATAGTAATAGAACACCCTAGATTTTAGGTGCCATTTTCCTTTCATATAACAATCATCTATAAAATATTTCAGTAATTCCAACCATTCAAATAAATCACAAAATTTCATGGCATTATGTAGCAGCAGATTGCAAAGGATGGCAGGAAGCCTGTAAATGTTATCTGGTAATTTTCATCGTCACTATTATTTATACAACAATGTTTTATCTGCATTTGCACTTAGTTGACAAAGTCATCTGTATTATAGATTGTCTTGAAATAATTCTTAAACCTGCATAGCTTATGATAAAGACACTCTAGTACAGAGACTGTTTGTGTATTAACTAGATCTTTGGAACAATATGCACAAAGAGGTCTGTGCAGAATTTTGAATGCTTTCTTTGCCAAGTGTCTCTTATCTGAATAGTACCCAAAACTGATGCATGGCGAGTGCTTTGTTAAGGGCTTTGGAGGAAGCAATAGGAAAGAGAAACTGGAGAATCTATTCTCCCTTGTTTCCCACTGATAAGGCTCATTAAAGTAAATAGGAGTGAGGCATGCACACCAATGGGAGGATAGATCCCCAGGGTTCTAGCTGCTCTAAAAATTGGACTCATCATAAAAGCTATGTCACTCAGCCTTTTGTGAAATCCATTGTTGATTTTACCTTTATCGCCTCTTTCATATCTGTCTTAATTTCAATTCTTGCTGCTTGACATTTGGTACAAGTGATAATTTTAAGAACATTTTACCTACAATTTTGCCTAGTGTTCATGATAAGTTATGTATTTTACCTAAACAGACTTTAAAATACAAAGGAAAGGTAAGAGCTGGGGTTGGTCAATTGCACAAGCCAAAGCCGAAGCTGAAACTGTGTTTTTTGTTACCTGTTGTTATTTCTCTTTGATATGGACACAGGGAAACTGCAAGCCTTTGAAAGACTCCTGAAAACAATGTATTTTTCTGAATTTAAAGGGTGTTTGCTGTTGTTTTTGGTTTAAATATTAAGTACTTAGCCACAGTGCAAGCTGATTATGTACCTTTGTACTTATGTGGCTTTATCTATCTTTCTATCAACCAGCACTCCTATACAAGGCCAGACCAATAAGTGACCTTTGCAAGGATGACATGAGGTAGTCTGCAACATCCTAAAGTGCTTTCTCAACACACACACACACACACACATTTCATGACAGTCTTCCTTTTCAGAAATCAAATATTGTCACATTCAAAGTATTTAAAAAATTACATTCATGAACCATAAGCATGACTGGATTTTTCCTTCTCTTTACTTTTCAATAATAATTGTTGACTTGTGAGTTTCAAAATTGTCCCAACTGAAACCTTCTCTTACCTCTTAGCCCCTGGAGCTGACGTGGAACTGCTTCTCAATGAGTGAAGTCACAGCACCTGGAACCCTTCTCTCCTTGCTTTACTGTAACTGTTCACTTCATTGCTTCTGTTCTCCATCAGTTCCATGAGAACAAGGGCCAATGCTTAGTTTTGTTTACACACAAAGGTATGAAAGTATAATGAATGCTACACCAAAAGCAAAAATGAGAGAAATAAATTGCATTTCATCAAAATTAAACTTCTGTTTCAAAGAATACCAGGAAGGAAATGGAAAAATAAGAGTATAGGAGAAAATACATTCAAATCGTAAATCTGATGAGGAATTTGTATAGAGAATAAAAAACTCTTACAATTCAACAATAAAAAAAAGAAATAACCTAATTTAAAATGGACTAAGAATGTGAATAGATATTTCTGAAAACAGACAAAACTTGCCAACAAGCACATAAAAGTGTTCAACATCATTAGTTATAGAGAGATACCAACTGAAACCACAAGATGCCACTTCCCATGCCCTAAGATGACTATAATCAAGAAAACGACAATAACATGTGATGGCAAGAATGTGAAGAATGTGAAACCCTCAAATGTACTTTAGTGGGAATGTAAAATGGTTCAGTCACTTTGGAGAGAAGTTTCCACTACTAGGTTTATATACCCAAAAGAAATGAGAATATATGTCTATGCAAAAATTGTATATGAATATACATAGCAGTATTATTCATGATAGCCAAAAAGTTAAAATAACCTAAAGTCTATCTACTGATGGATGGACAAACAAAATATGGTATAGAATATTATTTAGCATAGAAAGGAATGAAGTGGTAGAATATAGATAGACCTCGAAAACATAGTGCTGAATGAAAGATGTCAGTTACAAACAACCACACATACCATGATACCATTTACATAAAATGTCTTGAGGAGGCAAATTTATAGAGATAGAAAATATAATTGACCGAGGACAGGGAGAGAAGATAGTGAGTGCTAATGGATACGTAGTTTCTAGTTGGGATGGTGAAAATGTTCTAAAAATAGATTGTGGTGATAGTTGCACAGCTCAGTAAATATACTGAAAACAATTGATTTTCTACATTAATTGAATGAATTTAATTTATATATAAATTATATGCTATATAATTTATATATAAATTATATATCTCAATAAAGTTACTTGTATGCATGTATAAATATGTGCATTCAGGCACACACGTACATGTATGTGTGTGTGGATAGTGGATGGTTTGCATTCCTGTTTTCTTCCTCCCCTCACAGCCTTCCTTCCTTCCCTGGAGCAATCTCATGGAAAGAAAAAAAGAAATATGAAAACTTCCCAGTACTTGCAAGAATTTTGAGCTAAAACAACTAAGCCATCTATAACCCACAGAACTGTTTTCTGACTCCCCTGAGGGAACATGAAAAAATGACTTTCCCTAGTTCTGTCTGAGAAAAAGCTGTGTGGTAAGTTGTCAAGGTTCTTATACACACACAGGATTAAGTAAAGAGGAGCCCAAAGAGTTAAATTTAGAACTGCTCTGTCCAGCACAAGAGCCACGGGCCTCACACAGCCACTGAGCCCATAAAACATGTCTCCTCTGAATTGAGCTGTGCTGCAAGTATAAAATTCACACTAGGTTTCTTTAAGTGAGATATATCACGAACAAGCTTTTTCCTACTGATTTTTCAAAAGATGATATAGGAAAATATATCATTAAAATTAATTTTACTTGTTTACTCTTATTTTTTATAATGTGATTCCTATAAAATTTTGCATTTCATATGTGACTCATCATATTTACATAGGACAGCTCTGACTAGGGACCTTGAATTCTAAATCATGACATTAGATTAGCCAATCAAGAAATCCTAACAACAAGGAGACATTTAGGACAGGAAAAATACTTCACTATAAAAAGATAGTGAAATCGAAGTATAAAATGCTACCAAAAAAAAAAAAAAAACCACCAGAATTGCAAGGCTGTTGCTAATGCTCTTGTTCATTCTTGCTCATTTCTTTCTCTCCTTGCATCTCTAAAACTTAGCAAATTCTAAGAGATTAACCTTACTCTAGGACTTTTTTTTTTGGCTGTGCATTAAAGCTCTGAGGGGGGGAGTATAAATAAACAAACCTTGGACTTTCAGAATAACTTTATATTTGAATTTATCATTATCAGCTTACATCTACCTTCCCCATTACTATTAACTCTTTATGGATAGTGTCTATTCATATTTGCACACCCCCAGCACATAGTAGGTACACAATGTATACTTGTTTGAGATAAATAGAAAAGCATAGCTAGCCAAATACGCACTATTTGGTTTTCTCAGCAGTTACTATGTTTCTGTTTTCCAAATCTGGAGTTGTAAGACTGTGTGTTATCTCCAATTAGTGCAATTAATAATACAAAAATTTCAAAAGAAAAATATTTTTATTTAACCTAAAAAATTGAATCTGTGCCAAACTATATCTTCAACTGAAGAAAAAGAAAGGAGATGAGCATATTAACTAGCAAGGAATAACTCAGGGTCATATTGTTCAAAGTTGTGATAATATTTAGTCTTAGTGCTCGAGTTACCAATTATGATGTAAAAGAGCAAATAAATGAATGAATGAAAAATAATAGGAAAAAAAAGGCAGCCAGGTTTGATGTCAGTGGGAGTTTTGAATACAGATAGAGCCTGTTCTTGGCATCTAGCCTATGTCAGGCTGTTCACTTATTAGTTTGTTTTTACTAAATTTCCTATTTTTAAAAGCAATTTTTAATGAGCATAAGGGCAGATGTTTTTCCTGGAGAATAAGTTATAGCAGTGTTAGGAACCGCAGACATGTATACCTCTGGGACATTTGTAACACAGAATATATTATTTCTGACACTTAAGAGACTAAGCAGCAGGAAGTCGACTTCAGATTTTTATCCGTTGCAACTGCTAATGGAGCTGATAAAGCTGATTTGTGGGAAAAGTCACTGCAATTGAAATGTGTGCAGATGCATTTACATTAGGGCTTTTTTTTAACCAATGACTTCAACCTAGATTTTAGAATTTTTTGCTTTGCTAAGCAATATCGTAATCTGTGAACAGTCAAGTTCAAATCAAATGTGTTTGCATTCTTCTCTCACTGCAATAGCATATTATTTTGGGAAACCAGAACCAAGTAACCTGCCCTGAGTAGAAATCATGCTGAGATTTATCTCTGATATATTTTTTCACTTCAGTTAATCCTGAGCCATTGACAATTGCATTCTAAAATAATTTTGTCATATCTTCAAGCCACCAAATCAAACAATATAAAAATTAGTAACAGGCAAAGTCTTTAAAGATTCTAAACATAAGTATTTAGCTATCTCCTTTTCTTGTTTTCAGAAGTGTTTTGAAAGTTACACTTGAAATGAAAATTATCCCTGGCACCCCCCAAAAAAATTAAATAATTTCCATTCAAAATCTCTAAAATAACAATGTTTTTCTTAAAAAAAAAAAAAAAGTAGTAGTCCTTGTGTTGAAATGAAGCTTCTGCATGATGAACACAATTAAAAATAAAATGACAGTAAAATCAGTCATAAGACACAGAAGTTGTGAAAACTAGTGTTAGTACATTGAAGCAAAGAAAAAAACCATCATTTGGGCAGAAGAGTTTAGTTAAAAATCCAGATCATGCAATTCTAAAGGTTTTGAATGGTATTGTTTCCATTAATTTTTTTCTAGCAAGACCGTTTTGTACATAGGATTTTGTGATAAATCAATATAATGTGCCTGATGGATAATCATTAAATTTCAGCATCCCTGTAATCTAAAGATCCTTTGTCAATCCCAATCTTTCCCTCAGTAGGGGATGCTTTCAAGAGCAGGACTGACATTTACTCATCCAACTTCCAGTTTTCCCTTTAAGTAGTGGTCTTCTCTATTTGAGAAAGTCTTAATAGAAAGTTTTTATAGGGCACAAAATATTCCTGCAGTGATCCTTAGAGAGTTGGAAACTCTAATTCATTGATTTCTGTTTCGCCATACTAAAGTTCCCTTCTTTGATCCACACCTTAAACAGTGATATTCCCTTGGGGATATTTAAATATTTCTGATGCCCAGATAACACCCTCTGCCAGTTTTATTGACATTTCAGTTGGGGAAGAGGGGTGCAGGCACTAGAATTTTTTACATCTCCCCCAGGTAATTCTGTGTGTACTAAAGTTTGAGAAATGGCAGTAGTGTACTAGCAAACCTTTAAATGCAGCTCTCTATAAACAGATGTGGAAGGGATTGTAGAGTCTTATTTGTAGCATCTGATTGTTTCACTGGTTTAATGACCCATGAACCCAGCTTCACATCAATTTCAAGATACCAAACTGGTGTCAATCAGCTCCCAAAATTCTTGAAAGTTAACAGTTGGCTCAAGTAAATTGGTATGAGCCAACTCCAGCCCACCATGGGAACTAGCACCAGGGTATCTGGTTTCTTGCTGAATGTATTAGCCAGATTACCCTTTGGGATATGAGTGTCAGTAGATTTTTGCTTCAAACACATTCTTATATAGAATCCCAGTAAATTAAAAATGGATGGATGGATGCATGGATGGATGGATGGATGGATGGATGGATGGATGGATGGATGGATGGGGACAAACACAGATACATGCTGAATTCCTCTGATAAAATAAGCTAGAGAGCCAGGAATCTCATCTGCTCCTTCTTGACCCAATAGTGATATCTGAGGCCTTCCAAGCAAACCACAAGGCTACATACACTGCATTTTTAAGAACCCTTGGAGTATAGATAATGCCCATATTTTTCATCCCCCTTTATGCATCCTCCTTGTGAAATGACCACATGAACCTTTTCAGCCACATTTCCTTCATATTCCACCTCACAATTTGCATGATCAGTGTAGCCGGTAACCAGATGCTCACATCCTATAATCTCTTTCCTCTTTCACAAGTCCCCAGCACAATTTCATAATTATTAGCAAATTATGTAAACTAGAAATTTTTTTGACTTCTCAAAATATATTTTTCTGCTTTCTTTTCTGCCTTTAGTTGAAGAGTGAGATCACAGCTGATGCTACAGTCACTTAGGTTGAAAATAACAGTTTAAAAATGAATGTTTTGGCACTAATATAGCTAAGTCACTTTAGGATGGATACGTAAGAGACAGTGGAGCGTTGTAAAGAGGAATACAGAGAAAGAACCTAATAGAACCCATGTTACTAAAATCCAAAAATGACTTAGTAGATAGATCTTGAGATGAATACCACACAAAAGTTAAGTACCTCAAAGCTTTAGGAATCTTTGACCCTGTAAATCCAAAGTGGTTTGTATCGTGGGGACAAGAAACAAGCCCTCCACTCTCCCGGCTCTGCTTGTACACTATTTTTATCCACGGTCTATGTAAATCTGAAGGGTATGTGTCCCCTGTAGGATATGGGAGAGGGATGGGTTTTATGCATACCAGACAGAAAAGAGCACACTGAGTAGATTAACTTTGGAAACCAGACATTCTGTTAATTTATAAACCAGAAAGTAACAAAGAAGATCTGTCTTCCTTGCCAGTTCCCACCAGCCCCAGTCAAAGACAACATGCCCCAGTTAGAGGAGAGATGTAAAGTGAGAACACCCCAAAGTCCAGGCATGGACCTGCATGTGCCTGCTGTGAGACCTTGTTTTCCCTGTGGCTTGGAGTAGTGAATATGAGCCACTTTTAAACTTTAAAGAATTAAGCCAGTCTTTCTTAGTCCATTAATTTCATTTTCACCCCATAAGGTGATCTTTTAGATGTTTTTCCTAATCACACTAATTAAGAAATTTCAATATCATGGACATACCATATATCTGCTTATGTATTGTAGTTATGTCTGTGGTTTTTGGCATAAAAAGAGTAAGATCTTTTTGCCACACCCAAGAAACAGTTTTCACTCTTTAGAACATTATTAACCCATTGAGAATGTATGAACTACACAAATGAAGCTTGATTTTCTTATCTCTGTTACCCAAGCAAGATATGAGATTTTCAAAACTAGGTTCAGTGAAGTATTATGAAATTAAATAACGCTAAAATATTGCCTTGTAACTGAAAACTTTCCAAAGCATTCAGTAGGGTTCAAATACAGAAGGCTAACGTTCTAAGCCAGAGGACTACACTAGATCACCATTAGTGTCCAAAGTCTAAAAAATATGCATCCAGAGACTTTGGGTTGAATAAAGGTTTTACTAACCTCTCACTGAGAATCGACATAGTTGTGGGCAGAAATAAGAAGTAAATTGTGAGGAAAAGCAAGCCAAGTGCTAATGGGTTGTCCTATTATAAATGCAGCAGACTTCCTTTGCAGGCATTATTTGCATAGAATGCGCAGTAATTTGTATATGGCACCTCAGATAAAACATAAAAGATCTTTCAACCTTTGCGGTATGGTTGACTAAAAACAAAATGAACCAAATGCTAAATAAATTACTGAAAACTACAGGTATTTTACAGCCATATAAAATAATTATACTTCATAACAGAAAAAATTGGATATAATTTTGTTTATATAGACTCTTTCTAACTCATAATGTCTCATAACATTTTATAGCAAATTAGAGATTGACAGCACAGTGATAACATTAGTAAGCCAGGCAGTTATTTTTCACCTGTAGGTAGTATACATAACTTTTTAAATAGGAAAGCAGACATTCAAATGAGCTTCAGGAAATTAGCAGCAAACAGATTATTTTTAAATGTTCTCACTAAAGTTATGGGAAAATAGCTCTTTTCCTGTAACTGCAGTGGGCAATTTGGAGGCTGACCGTGATGAGAAAGGCAATAATTAGGGTCAGGCAGAAGGGTCAGAGGTAGGATAGCAACTAGCACAAGGATTATTTCTGAGTAGAATAGGTTTGAGTCAAGAAAGGCTGAAGAGTTAGTCAAGGTCATTTGATTGAAATCAATGTAAAGGCAAAAAAATGAAGTAAATTCTAGCCTACCGGGTTAGAGAATTATTACATATGTCCTACAACTCCATGAAAAGTTCTGCTCATAGAATTTGAAACATCCAGTCTTATTTTACTCTTGAAATTCTCTTAATCAAGTGGCTACATTTTCTCTAAAATTATCTTTTATTTCAAAGGCCTTTTCTATATATACTACATATTCAGGTGTCAAATTATAATGTACATATGAAACTAGCTAATGTTATAACCATTGTTACTTAAATAAAAAAATTTTAAAAGAAAGTAGAAATGTAAAATAAAAGGCCTTTTTATATGAAAAGGAATGAAATACTGATACCTGCCACAGCATGGAGTAGCCATGAAAATATGCTATGTGAAAGAAGCAAGGCACAGCCTCCAAAGTGCGTGTGGTGTATGACTCCTTTGGTATGAAACTTCCAAGCCAAGCGAATACATAGAATCAGGAAGCAGAGCAGTGGTTACTCAGTGTAAAAAACAATGGGCGTTCATTGAGAAGTGGCTGCTTCATGGGTATGGTGTTTCCTTTTAGGGTGATAAGAATGTTCTAGAACCATATAGTGAGATAGTTGGACAACATTGTGATTGTATTAAATGTCACTGAGATTTATACTTTAAAATGATTAAAATGACAATTTTATATTAGGTATACTTTACCACAGATGAAAAACAGGCCTTTCCAATTTGTCTGGTTTGACCCATATAAATGTATGCTTTTTTTCCAATAGTAGACAGAAGGTTTTTTCCAATAGTAGATACAGGTGTTGAATGGTCTTGAAACTTTTGTGATTGGGGAGGCTTCTAAAAAGAGTCAATCAGAATTATAAATACAAAATACCTGTGACTTCTCTGGGAGAGGACTGTGCAAATATGGCACCCTTAAGCTTAAGCTTCCAGAGCCACGTAACAGACACTTCTCAGCTCCTTCCACAAGAAATGCTAAAGGAAAATTCACATTTTCTAACTTAGTGTGAGCTCCCAGTTCAATCCATATTTGCCAGCCTTCCAGGAGGTGATGTTGAAGGTCACTCTGTTCCACACTGTGAGGTCAATTTTGAAAGACTTCTTTTTTCTAATTAAGGTGGAAAGTCTAAGATGGGACTTCTATCCTAGACTGGGTATGCATGCTTCAAGCAATATCGAACCGCAGGGTAAAATTGTTGGTCTGAGAAATTAATTGACACAAATCTTATATAACAGTCAGTTTCTAGTGTAGCAAGAGTCAGTGTAAAATGAAGGTAGTAAAAAATAATGTCGAATAAGTGGAATGCAAATCTATTATGATTATTATGGTGAATGTGAGAAATTAAAATCTCATACTGAGTTACTAAAAACATTCAAGGTCAAGATATCATTTAGAGAAAATTAAAAAGGTAAGAGGAGACCACATTGTTTATATCCCCAAGACATGAAGTTGGACCATCTTTACCCACAAATTCTTACCCCCTCTTTTCTCAGTAGATAACCAATTCTTCTATTACTTCTTTAATATCTTTTTTATGATAAGTATTTCTTATTATCCCTTTTAAATTCCCTTGTTTTTTTCTTATTTTATGTTATCTTCTTAGTGATTTCTCTTTTGATTACAGTAAGCATCTTATCAGTCTACTGAAAAATACTGACATCATTTTAATAAAATATAAAACTTTTCTCTAATATGTGGCCTTCCTCCTTCCCCATCTGTTGTCATACAAAATGTACATTTATATGTTGTAAACCCACTAGTACAATGTCATAATTATTGCCTTATATAATTTTAATGTCTTTTAAAGTAACTGAGGTAAAAAAGAAGAAAAAATATAGAAATGGTTTTATGTTTGCCCATATATTTATTATTATTTCTAGCATTTTTTTTCTCCCATGCATTCAATTACTGCCCAATTCCCTTTCAGCCTGAAGAAAATCTTCTAATATTTCTGCTACTAACATATTCTCTGTGTCCTTATTTATAATGTCTTTATTTTACCATCATTGTGAAAGGTAGTTTTGCTGGATAGAATTCTTAGTTGACAGCTTTTTCCAGCAATATGAATATCTTAGTCCAGGACCTTCTGGCCTCCATTCTCTCTGATAAGAAGTCAGTGCACTATCATATTATTCTTCTGTGTCTAATGAGTTGTTTTTCTCTTGCTGTTTTCAAGGTTTTCTCTTGGCTTTCAAAAGTTTGACTATTATATGGCTAGGTTAAATAACTTTCTGTGTATACTACTTGAGATTTTTTAAGCTTCTCAGATTTGTAAATTGATGCTTTACCCATTTTTTCAGCAGCTTTATACCCATATCTCTATTTGTTCTCCCAGGATTCATTATACAGTTAACTGTGTGATTTATATTGCCCCATATGTCTCTGAGACTGTTTTAATTGTTCTTTAATCTTTTTCCCTATTATTTTGTTTGGATAATTTCTATTTATCTTCAACTACATTGATTCTTCACACACCTTGAGTTTTCTGTTGAGTGCCTCTAGTAAATTTAATATGGCAGTCATACTTGTCAACTAGAGAATTTCCATCTGATTCTCTGCTTTTCATAATAATTACCATCTCTATCTTGGATTTTCTACTCATTGGATCATTGTCATCATACTTTCTTGTAAATATTGTTTTCTTTAGATCCTGAACATATTTGTATGTTTTTATACTTTGTACACTAAATGCTGTATCTGAACACATTGAGGTATTTTTATTTACTGATTTTTCCCTAAGTATGTCACACTTTCTTATTTCTTTGTATTCCTTATATCTTTTCATATTAACCTTTTTAGATAATATGTTACAGTAAGTCTAGATTCTGATGATTTTCCCTGTGAGGGTTTTTGTGTTGTTTTGTTTGCCTAGGCTATATTTATGAAACCTGTCTCCTCTAAATGTGCAGTCACTAATGTCTGTGTTCAATTATTATTTCCCTTGTTTTTGTTTTTAAACTTGTCTGCCTCAAGGGTACCCCTGTATTTGCACAGTTTATGATTCTATAAAACATTGCACAATCCAGCAAGACTTCCATTTTCTGTTGATAGATCTGTGTGTATGAGCTGGAGTAAAACCTTGTGATAATTTTCAATTATTCTCCTGTTTTTGACTTTATACCAGGTTTTCTCACATCTCTGTACCTATGAGCAGTCTCTTTAAGCCAGGGATAGTTGGGTAACTTGGGACTTTCTGATCTCTGTTATATAGATGCACAGCCTGAACCCTTAGGATCTGTTTGAGACTTGAATATATAAAAAGTTGCTCAACATACCAAAAAGTAGAGTTTTCTTGTTTGTTTTTTAAAGATTTATTTATTTATACATGCAAGAACTGTGGTACAGGCCAGAGGTACGGGGTGGGGGTGTGTGAGAGGATTTATCAGAGACAGAGTGGAGAACAGAACAGGCACACTGACTGAAATACACGGCTGAGAGGAGCAGCAGGCAAGACAGGAGAGGTCTGCTGGGCCATGTGGATAGCTCCCTGGCAGGCCAGGGATCAAACTCATACTGCGGAAGCTTTGGATAGCTTCACAGTGCTGTGCTTAACCCCTTGCGCCACTAGCTAGGCCCATCTTTGTTATTGAGAGAACTTAGACATTTTATTTCCTATGGACCTTCTCCCCTAACAATTATTTTCTGATAATAAAGATCATTATAGAGCAAGGGTATTTCAGAACAGATCATCACCAAAATCTATGTATATTTTAATACATGAAACATTTTCATCAAGAGGAGACTGATGTATTTGTTAATGTTGTACTTCTGTGCTAAGAAATAATATGAAAAATAGAACAAGGGGTTGACTCCTGCAGGTTGTTCAATGTCATTGAAGACATTACAACTCTTAAAATAGTTATACTAGAAGAGACTCTTCAGTGAGGAAAAAATATAAACAAGCTCAATGTAATGCAAAGGGCAAAGAAAACTGCCTACTTACATCAGATTATTTCCCAATTATTACAATAAGGATAAAGAAAGGCTACCACCAACTAAAAGTAAATAAGTGGGTACCCTATCTCTGAAATTCATTCTCATGATGCCATGCTATAATATTTAAGTTTCAGTTAAAATTAACACAAAGTCTACCCTCTAACATTTTGTTACCTACTGTCCTCTTCCTCCCTAAAAATTCCATTTATTTATTCAACAGGCATTCATTAAGCAAATGCTCTGAGCTAGACACTCGGCTAAATACTGGATGTACAGAGTGTATGAGTCAGCCTCTGTGTCCTAAAGAACCCTACAGATGAGCAAGGAAAATGAGTGAGTAACCCACAATGTGAATGTGCTGTGGTAAATGGTTTGATGAAGGAATCCCACCTGGGGAGAACATGAAATGCTTCTCAGAAAAGATGGGGTATTCATGTATCCTGAAGCACACACAGGAATCAGCCTAGCATTTGAAGAAGGGACAGGGATTTCTTGGTATAGGCAAAAGCATGAAGTATCTGGGAAAACTGAAAGTAGTTTACTAGCTAGAGAATAGGATTTTGAAGCAGCGGTGAGAGAGAAGATGAGAAAAAAACAGGATCTTATTATAAAGAAGTTACACCCCACACTGAGTGTATCATGTCACCCCCAGTCCAATCCCTGTTGGTGGTTGGTGAGGAGAGTGGCATTGAGGCCCTGCCCCACCCTTGCTGGGGATGTCCACTTGTGGGTGGACTTCTTCTCCACTGACTCTACATATGCTATAAAGATACTTAGAAATAAAATTAGCCACTTATTTTACTGATCATTAAAATGCAGTGGAAAGGGAACTATATTAATAGGCAGAATGAATCTGGCAAAGTCCTCAAATTTTCTTCATGTTTAGAGGTTAAAGATGCTTGTTTGAAATTTAATTATCAAGTAATCATTCCAGAATTATCTATTCTCTAAGCATCAGTGTCAGTCAATAAATGTAATAATCTGATTTTTTTTTTAATTTTAACTGTTTTCACCTTACCCTTTGGGCAGGTCATAGCTCCTTTCACTTGACATTTATTAATCTTGTATAAAGTAATTATTACTAGGAGGATAGAGCAGCCTGGTTTATTCCATGTTTATTCACTTCATCTGAACAATATTTGCTCTTATTCTCAGAAAGATATATTAAGAACTCATGGTTTCCTTGTCAAAATAGTTTTATTGGATTATTAGCAAAATGACTCATCAATGTATAGTGAGAAGTCTGTTCATTTAATCCTGTATTTTTCTCCGGGATTTAACACTGGAATGAATAGTAATGTCTAAATGCAGATTGTTAGAAAGACTGCAAAAGAGTAACCACCTATATCCTACAGTTATTGTTTTTATTCATAGGGTAGTTTCTGATTCTAGCTCCGGGCTCACTAGTTGTGATGATTTCATTGTTCTCAATTCCTTCCTTTATCTCTAAAATAAAACAGGTGTTGAATTAAATGACCTTTTTATGTCTCCTAAAATCCAAAATGCTGATTTGATTATTATGGTACCATTTTCTCTTATATCATGCAATAATGAATACTATAATGCAATTCATAATAGAATAGCTTAAGCCACTTGAGTTGATTTAATTAACTAAAGCAAAATGAGATCATTGAGATTGTGAAGAAAGATAACATCTTTCTTCAACATGATATATCTTCATATAATTATGCTCAAAAACTCCTCTATTTTCAAAGTTGACAAAAATAGATTTTGTTTTCCTTTTAGTTATGATCCTCTCAGTTTGGGTCACTAAATAGTCCATATATATATATATATATATATATATATATATATGCGCTCAACATAGGAAGTAAAACTATGTAAACATTTCCTTTGAGGAAGGTAGTGTATTCATATATTTGAAGCTTAGATTAATATTTAATTGGTCTTTATGAATGCACATGCTGTCTCTCTGGTGGATGCTTGTTCTGTCAATATGTTTCCAGGTCAACTCTTTGCACTTTATTGTAATAAATGAGCAGACAGTGTCCTGCCCTCTCTGCTCTCCCAATGTCTGATTTAAGAATAAAAGCAATTAAGTGCTTAATTACATTCCATTCCCAAAAAGTAAGAAAACAATATTCTGTGACAAATAAAAAGGTGCCTCATCCTCTATACTCAGATTTAAGTTTCCCAAGCACAGTTTTCTCCCAAGGTAAAATTCACCACTATATAACTCTGGCTCTTGCACTTTTTGCACTTTTGAAAATGTCAACATTCAATTTTGTAGCATTTGATTTAATACTTTTGGGGGCACTTTCAACCTTTCATAATTTATAGTCATCTCCCAAAAATGTATGATAGGCACAGTTAAGGTAGCAGTCAGGATAAAAGGTCAGTATATAGATTGAAGTATTATAAGACATCATTAAAGATAATGGGCTAAAAAAAATTCAAAGTGGAGACTAACTTCTTTAGCACCTCGTCATTTGTTTTCACCTTATCACCAGATTTGTAGAGTTTATCATCCTAAAATGTACTATATTGCAACTCTCATAACATTACTTTTTCCTGGATATTCCAAATGTTTAACAATGTGATCTTAAGAAAGAATGTACATTTTTCAGTGTGCAACCTTATATATGCAAGATTTTCAATTTTTCTAAGTCTTTACAAATTTTTGCATTTTCAATTGGAAATTGACTTCATATTATCAAAACTAGAAAACCAAGAGTAAGAATTACTTGCAGACAAAATATCTTAAAATACAAACTTAGAATGTTAATTTTAACAAGTAAAAAGTATTGAAAAGAAAATTCAGTGCTCCTTGAGATAAAACTCATTTAAGATAACCCACATATGATTTGTGTCAGTAGATAAAGAGGTGTTTCCATTTGCTCAATAAAAAGTATAGATTATATAAACATTGCTAAGTCAAGGTATGACAAGAAGCACTGTGCTTTAAGTTTCTTTTTTTGCCCAACCTTTAAAATCCTTTGTAGCTCTTGAAGACATGCCATATAAGAGATATTTACTTTGAAGACAGTTCAGTTTGAATAGCTGTCAGTCAGTCAGTCATTGATTTTTGAACAAATATTTAATATTACTATATACCATTTGCATTGGAAGAATATTTCCTCAAAGAGAACAACCATAACAAAGGATTACAACTTTTTTTATATTTTTATTTTATATATTTTACATCATTTTCCACAATGTATGCATTTTCATCTTAGTTATAGTCCCCATACAATTCCCACCCCCCTTATTTTTACAATAATCCCTCCTACCGCCCCCCCCACAGTGTGTCTCTGCTTTATAGTTGCTTGTTGATTTTTGATTTAAAAAAAAAAAGATTTATTTATTTATGCATACAAGAACTGTTGTATAGGCCAGAGGTGCAGGGGGTGAGAGGATTCACCAGAGACAGAGTGGAGAACAGAACAGGCAGATTGACTGAAATACACTGCTGAGGGGAGCAGCGGGCAAGGCAAGAGAGGTCTGCTGCACCATGTGGGTTGCTCTCTGGCTGGCCGGGAATGGAACTCATGCTGCAGTGGCTGCAGATAGCTTCATAGGCTGTGTCTTAACCCTTGTGCCACCACAGAGGCCCATGATTTTGATTTTTTACTTTCTAATAATTAGTCTTTTTCCTGGTCCCTTATTTAGGTTTTCTAAATTCCTGCTATGAGTGAGACCGTCTGCTATTTTTTTTCTTTCTGGCTTATTTGGAGAGAATCTATTCAATATGCTCTTTTTACTCCCAAAGCGGGTTAGGTTCTTTCACTGGAAATAATACAGAAGAAAGGAAATAATGTTGACGGAGACCTGTATCATAAACATTTGGGAACTTGTTTAAAACATGTATTTGGTTCTCATATCCACAAGTTCTGCTTGGAGAGGTTCTATGATGGGCTTAATTGGTCTGATGTTTGTTTTTTACACGTTCCCATAGCAATACTTCTGCAAAATTAATTTTAACAACTACTAATCTAAGGTAAAATCTCAGCAAGATATTGTCTTATGTATCTTTGCATTCTCAAAGCAGCTCTGTGCCTAACACATGTGAGGACTTCACAGATATTTATGGAAAGACTGAATAAATGAACACTGAAAAAATCAGTATGTCAAAGAAAAGAGAAATTACTTCTCGACATAGGTATCATTGATACGGTGGCTTTGAAGTAGTCCTTAAAGTAAGAAAAATGTTTAGTTCTCTACCTAAAAAGAATGAACTTATGAGAATAAATTTTCATGGAGCAGCTACAGGACAATAGGCAGATATTTTTGGATTGGAGAGCATCCAGCCTCTCAGCCCATACCACAAAAGAAGCAACCTACTTGGCCAGCAATTGAGATCCGCCTTGCTGCTACTGAATTACTCCTAGATTTTCAGTGCCTCGTGGAATATGTGCCTCACACTGCATCACCTAAAAAAGGCTTAATTTCTATTTATAAAACATATAATTTGTGATTAAGATATTGGAGGATATTAGGTTTCCATTTAGAAACTACAACTTAAATTGGTGTTAATTTAGCCATGTAATTTAGCTTGAGACCCAAATGGAAAGAACGGGCAAATACAAACTTAATTAAAATGGAAGTGCTCTACATAGCCAACAGACTATTTCTTCAAATATCAATGCTAAGGAATTTAAGATATATCTTTACATAAACAACTGATAAAATAATTGAAATTAATATGCCATTTTCACTTAACAAAAGCCATGTAAGATATAATCTTCAAGGAAGAAAGACTCCTCCAGAAATGTATGTAGCAGATAGATCTTTATATTAAGTTTGATAACAAGTGTAAATATGTATTCAATATATTCTTTATTGCCCACCTAAGAGATCTAAAATCAAGATTTGATGGACTCTCAGATATAACAAACTTGATATCAAACATTATATTCTGGGGCCTCCCTGGTGACATAGGAGTTAAGATTCAGTGCTATCATCCTGATGGCCTGAGTTTGGTCCCGGGCCAGGGAGCTAACCCACATATGGCTCAGCAGACCTCTCCTGTCTTGACCACTGCTCCCCTTAGCAGTATATTTCAGTAAATCCATCTGTTTTGCTCCCCACTCTATCTCTGGGGGTCCTCTCACCCCCCCATACCTCTGGCCTACACCCCCCAGTCCTACACATACACACCAAAAAAAAACCCCAAAGATTATATTATTTTTTTAAGATTTATTTATTTATTTATATAAGCACTGGGTACAGTCAGAAGTGCGGGAGGGTGAGAGAATTCACCAGAGCCAGAGCAGGCAACAGAACAGGCAGACTGACGAAGACGAAGTACACTGCTGAGGGGAGCAGCGGGTGCAGCAGGAGAGGTCTGCACACCATATGGGACCCTCGCCAGCGGCTGGGGATCAAACCGGCACTGCAGAGGCTGTGGGCAGCTTCACAGCCCAGCGCTAAACCGCTGTGCCACAGGGGGAGGCCCAAAGATTGTATTCTTAATACTTGCAAAACCAATTTATATATTTGCTCACCAAGAACCAAATTAGTCCAAGATTTGTATATCGGCAATACCAGGATAGCATCAGAAGATGCTTTCTCCTGGAATAGTAATGTAAAGGTTAACTCATGGCCCTCCCTAGTGGCACAGGGGTTAAAGTCTCAGTGCTAATCAAGCTATTGTCAGCCACTGCAGCTTGAGTTCAATCCCTGGCCAGGGAGCTAACCAACATGGCACAGCAGACCTGTCTCACCCACTGCCCCCCTTAGCAGTGTATTTCAGTCAATCTGCCTGTTCTGTTCCCCACTCTGTCTCGCAATCCTCTCACCCCCACCCCATACCTCTGGCCTAGACCCCAGTTCTTGTATGCATAAATAAATAAAATAAATCTGCCTTATTGTTATAAAATAAGTGTGCTTTATTGTTTTATATAAACCTTCATAACTTCTCTGAAGGAACTGGGATGGTCACTAGCAATATATTTGACAATAAATGACACTGAACTTCCGGATTAGCTAGTTCTTTTAGATCTTATTTTAGAAAAAGATAACTTGATTTTAGATATCAGAGGTTAAAAGTAGCTGCAAGATTTTCAATTAAAAGTTGTAGTCTGTCTCTTCTTTCTAGTGTGAAAGGCTAAATCAGTTTCAGGAAAATGCTGACATAGTATTAAGATAAATTGTGCCCTGTCTTTTAAAATCCTATAGAATAATCAATCTAAGTCCCAAAGATAGCAGTAGCTTTCTACATGTGATTAAACTAGCAAACAACTCTTTGTCCTTTGACCTGCATTTTTCTTTCTGTTTTTCTTTAATTAGGTTTAAAACAAGTAAGATAAATCAGCATTTTCTAATTTATTCTACACTGTATTATAGATAAAACATATACCAAAAATTTAGTTCTTGCATATGAGAGAGAGAAATAATTACTCCATGCTAAAGACTAATATTTTGCAATATGTGCTATCAAATGGGAGGAGGAGGGGTTAAATTTAAATGAACTTAATTCAGAAAAGAATTCATTTTAAGATTTAATAAACTGAGAAAAGGCATTTAAATATGTTTATTCAAATACAATTTTAACATGAAAATATTTTAATTCAGTTTGAACTAGATTGGAGAGTTTATAGCAAGTAATATCTCATATATTAATTACCATGAAATATACTTTTTTAATGGGAAATAGTTCAAACTAATGAAACAAACTTCAAGTGATTTTATTAAAAATGTGAAATAAAAATAAAAATTGTCTCTGGTACTCAGAGATCTGTCCCTTGCCATAACCTGTCTCAGAAGGTTTTCTGAACCCAAAAGGTAATCCCCTTCCAAACCATTTCTATTTCTGTGCTATAGTGAGCCTAGCAGTTTTGGATTTGTTGAGTGAGGCAATTTAGGAATTGCTTCCTGCAGATGGAGATGCATTTTATGGTGAATCATTGGAGCTTTAAAAATAACAAACTGCTGAAAAAGAGGCTTAAAATGATCCCCCAAATAGTGAAATCTTATCTAGCCCATCTTATGGAGCAATTGAGAGCAAAGAAATTAATTGAAACTGTTGAAACAGCAGGGAAAGTTGACTATTCCTTTTTTATCCATTTAATGTAAAAGAAAATTGTCACATCTAATAGCGTGTCAAAAAAAAAAAGTGTTAACTAGGTATAAATGCCTTTTAAAACTGTCCTTTACCATCTATAAGGTCACTGAACTGAGACACTTGCCTCCAGCAGAAACACCTTTTGATGAAGACTGGCCATTGTACATGGTTTTCAAAGAAATAGCACGGTCCATTCTAACATGTCAACCGATTCCAAGAAGAAATTTAGTCTTTCCAGTGCAAAGAAGTTGAAAACTGAAACTTTTAATGGAAAAAGCCTGAAGCCACTTTCAACCTCTTGTATTTAAAACTCAAATTACCCCTTTCAGGATTAAAGAAAAAAAGAGGCACATTTATAGCAAAGGTAGCAAAGCAGTGATTTATTGTTGGTAGTTCTTTTTTCAGGAAAACTGTTTTCTGTTCTCTGAGCTTTGAAATTCAGTTTTATGAACTTTACACAAAGTGTTATTCTAATTTCATGCCTTAAACATATGTAAATTTGAACCCTAATGGAATGAGTTTCCAGATAGCACAACAGTTAAAATAAAATCAGTCTTTCTACTTCAGAATTAATGTAAAGTGGGAACTCCTTGTATTTCACTAGTATATTCAGTGTAGCAATAGGCTAACGGGAGAATATTATGACCCTGAATACAGGCACCCACACCCATAGTTTGTTTAGGATAGTTGTCTAGGGATTGTCCTGGCATCATGTCCACTTTTGCTCCTATCCCAGATGTTTCATTTTATAATGAATCATCATCATCATCAACAGTTACATGAAAATGAACCGGGATGCTTTCTGTTCAGTCAGATCTTCAACATAGATATAACCAAATTGTCTTCTGGAACACCTGCTACCCGCACATTAATTTTATATTTATAAGAGAAAAAGTATGTGTTTGTTTAAACTTAAAAAGACTTTTGTCAGGCCATGTTACTACACACGGTTATAGTTCCATACAGCGTTAACAAACGCATAATGAATAAATACATTTAGCGAAGCCTTTCTTCTTTCATTCGCTTGATTAGTAGCTGGTCTAGCACTTTAAATTCTTTAGGTATTTGGGTTAAATTTTATTTTCCTTCCATTGTCTCTCCCCCAGCACCAACTAACAGTGAAATCCATAGGTCCTCTAAGTTTAATCAAAGCCAAATTGTGTTTGCATTTGTTACTTACTTCAACACTACTTCACTTATTCACTGTGTTATCCATGGATACCTCAAATAATATATGTATAAAAATTAGCTAATCTTATTTTCTGCCTATTTTTGAAATCTGTATTCTTCAGTTCCATTAATAGCAGAAAAATCTACTCAATTGTCCAAATTGTACACCAATCACCACATTAGAGAGATATCTTTCCCCTAAGGAGCTATCAACCGATTCTCCCCAGGCCCACTTCCATTGGGTTTATCTACACTTCTGTTTGAATTTCTTTGGTAGCATCTTTCCAGGTGGTTTCTCGGTGAATCTCGCAGTCAAATTAGGAGACAGAAGCCACACTTAGAAAGCCACAAACATAGTAAACTTTGAAGTAAAGAATTATTAACTAATAAATTAACTAGGTGCTTAACTCCTAAAAGGTAAGAACTGCATTCAAGAGTTTAGTTATGGTGAATGCAGGGAGCAATCACCTACTCTCAGATTGAGGTGGAACACTAAAGGAAGAAACAAACGTGGAAGTCACACACATCAGCAGTTATTTACACCACCTTGATGAGTGTATGGTCTTTGGATATAGAAAGTTCATTAAGTTGTCACAGGTTCAGACTGGGAAAGAGTATACTACCTACTACCACTGACATGCTGAAGAAACATTCTAGAAGTGACTGCTGGGTGCTGCTGAAATTCACTGGGAAGTTGTCCTCTGGGATGCCAGGAACCCCACTGAGGAGTCCCCTACAGGGCTGCTGCTGAAATTACTAGAATTTTGCCCATGAAGGACCAGTGAAATTTCATCAAGTCACTCACTAGAGGACCAACAGATGTCATGAGAAAGTCACATTTGAGAGTATTTCTGAAATTTGCTGGGGATCTACCCACTGTGGAAACTTAATTTAGCTGGGAAGCCAGCTGGATCATGAATTGAACTATCTTATGAGAATTCACCTGAGGAGGTGCTGCTAAAAATTACTGGGCATGAGCACCACTGAAATTTCTGCACAACCTCCCAACCAGAGTAACAGGAAAGTGTCACCATGTAGCTCAATGGATAGACATTAAATACCTTGCCATTCCCTAATTCCAGAAGTCCATAATTGTTCAGGATGCGGTATCAGGAGATTGGAGACAGCTTGAAATGTCTTATTTTCCTAAGCAGACACCAACTCTAATTTAAGAGCCAGTCTAATGAATCAATGTGATTAGGATAAGAACTCCTCCAAATTTTCTTTATCCCAACCCAAAATTAGAGTATGAAGCCTTGACAAAATGGAGGCCTGGAAGTTAAGTGAGCCATTGCCAATAATTAAATTTCTTGTTGCACATTCAATGAAAGAATGTAGCAATCAGTTTTTGGAAAACTGTCTAAAATGTTATTATTTACAATTCTTTAGTTTCTGAGGAATAAACATATCACCACAGCGGTTTTGTAAATAGTTCTTACTATCAAAAAAGAACAATCATCCCCTTGTGTGTGGTGTTTCCACCTTCCTAACATCAATTGAATTAATCATGATAATAATTGCATAGAAATTATATACATGAACATTACTGAAGTCAAGGAAATAGGTGAAACAGTACTCTTTGTTAGCTAAAATATTTTAGGAGAAATGACATTTTTAAAATGTATACCAACTCTTCGAGCCTTAAATAACGTTCAAATAGGCACATTATCTTTACAGGTAATCATCTGAGAACTCCAGAGCTTCATAAACACTGATTTGCTGATTCTATTTACTGATTCTGTTATATTAAATCCTGAACAACATGCTCTTATAGCCCAGGGAACTATCTAGAGACTGGCTAATTTTGCAATGAACACAGAGAAAATCTATTATGAAATTTTTGCTTGAGCACAAAGTCTAATTTTAAAATCCTGAGATTTTTTTCCTCATTTGAGAAGGTAATTTTAGACATTGAGCTGCTGCAGGTGCTCAACAATTATTAGTACCTCATTTTGTTTTCTCACCCATCAGAATCCTCCACCTCATCCTTCTCTCCTAGTCCCCTTTTCTCTGTATCAAATTCCATTTCTTTGCTGTTATCCCATTATTGATTGGTTCAGAAGCAACTATGTGTCCATTTCATCTATTCCCACCTCTTTTCTCTAACATAAAATGAGCAGCTAATCAATGTCAAGTACTGTTGTAGACACATTGTAATACATATCTTATTTAATTTATTTAGATTAGGGCCAATTCTATTTTTAGCTCTCCAGTTGGGGCTTGCTCTTTTCTGAGACTCTTCCATTAGAAATAAAGTTTTAGGGCCCCCCCCCCCCCCCGGTGGCGCAGCAGTTGAGTTCTGGGCTGCGAAGCTGCCCGCAGCCTCTGCAGCGCCGGTTCAATCCCCAGTTGCGGGCGAGGGTCACACATGGCAGGACAGACCTCTCCTGCCGCCCGCTGCTCCCCTCAGCACTGTGTTTCGTCAGTCTGCCTGTTCTGTTCCCTGCGCTGGCTCTGGTGAATTCTCTCACCCTCCCGCGCTTCTGACTATACCCAGTGCTTGTATAAATAAATAAATAAATCTTTAAAAAAAAAAAAAAACAGAAAGTTTTAACTCCATTTCATAAGCACTAGTGGGTCACAAGGCAAATGAAATGGGCAAAATCTCTCTTGCTGGAAAGGAAATTCTGATCATCTCTCTTTACCAATGAAGACTTCTCAAAAAGTAAAGCAGGACTTAAGAGAGAGAGAAGAGGGAGAGGGGGAAACATCAAGATTTTAATATAAATTCAATTTATGAAATTTCACTCTATAAATTACCTATGAGGTTGAGTTGGACAGATGCTGGAACAAGAAGACACAATAATATTTGTATATTGTTTGTGAATGACCTCTGTTTCATTTGATGTTTCTTCACGTGTGAGTCTATGACTTTAATTATTGCTTTTTTCTGTTTTCATCCTCTTTTCTGCCTTTAGTAAAATTCTTTTATATAAAGAAAAAAGTTCCTAAAGCAGTGGACTATTTCCCTGAGCTCTCTGTTCATGGACATATTTCTTTCATACACTGTGTTTCTCCAAGTTCACTTTCTAGGCTACCTTAAGATCATTTTGGTTTTTCATTGTTTTCATGTTTGTCTACTTTTAAAAAGAAAAGGTTAAAAATGAAAGCTATCAAATATGGCTGTGTGCCTCACTGCAAGAAATGACATCCTTTTAGGCAGCCTTGTCTTAGAGACAAAGAAAACCTGTGTTGTCTCCCCGCATGGCTGACAACTCATTAGAAAAGAGTCCAAAAATTTTAAAGAAGGTTGTAGAGGGGGAGAGGGAGGGAGGTATTGCTTTGTAATCAGCAGACTCTTACTGCGGTGTTATGAAATTCATGAAAACAGAATGAAAGTTCTACTTGAACCACAGCCACTTGGGATCTCATTTGCATTTTTTTAAAGTCTGTGCTGTGGCGCTATAAATAGAAGAGCCTATACATAGAGATGGGTTATTTCCACCAATAGTAATTTTATTTTTTAGAAGTATCTAGAGACATTATTCATAAGGATTCATTTCTGCAAACTTTCCTGCCGAGAATCTCCCTCTCCTGACACTGTGGGTGGCCAACTTTGAAATCCACTAATGATCCGTTAGATACAAAGAGAGCAGGAAGAGTTATTTATTTTTTAAGTTAATACATACAGGGGTCCTTTTAGTTCTAGAAGGTTTTCAGGCATCTGGCTGTGTTATGTAAATAGAGAGTATCCTTTTCACGCCAGCATCTTTGATTTTTTTGATCAGCTAAATTTTTCTAAAGGCATTTTTTAATTCCAATAGAAACTTAATAACAGTCATTTTACATGCTAACTGTATTGTGACTTGTAATCGAGTATGAAGTAGTTTAGTGCCAAAATATACAGATGTTTGCATAAACTTAAATAGGTGGTACATTTTTTAATTAAGCCTTAAAATGACTGAATAAATTTTTCCGACTTCACATTGTAGTTAAGTATAACATACATGCCATAGTAAAATAAAAACCCTCTAATCTTTGTACTTTGATAGAAACATATTGTGTTTTCAGATATATGTTAGTCAAAAGCCAAATTGTAGCCCCAAATGAAAAAGAAAATTATAATACCTTGGCATCCTGCTAAGGACACAATTGTAACAAGTGTCCATCAAGCTTTTTCTCTGGTAAAAAAATATGTCTCAGGGAAGCTGGCTCAAGCACACATTCCATGATGTAAAAGTATCAACAGATGACACTTTTAAATGCAGCATCTTGGTCCTGAATTGGACCTCGAAGTCAGAATCTCAGAGGGTAGAGGGAACATGGATCTGCACTCTGAAAGGCACACCCGAGACACTCTGCTAACATGTGTGGTGTCACTACACAGACAGGCAGATACTGAGGTCTAATCCATGGTTGACAGCGCTGAGGCTTTAAAAGCCTACTAGGGCCTCCCCTGGTGGCGCAACGGTTGAGCGCTGTGCTGTGAAGCTGTCCACAGCCACTGCAGCGCCGGTTCGATCCAGGCCAGCCGGCGAGGGTCCTACATGGCGCCCAGACCTCTCCTGCCATGCCTGCTGCTCCCCTCAGCAGTGTATTTCAGTCAGTCTGCCTGTTCTGTTCACCGCTCTGACTCTGGTGAATCCTCTCACCCTCCCATGCATCTGGCCTGTATCCCAGTTTTTGTATAAATAAATAAATCTTTAAAAAAAATAAAAAATAAAAATAAAAGCCTACTACTGTTAAATTCCCTGTCACATACATAGTCCTCAGAGACTAGTTCACACAGTTACACTGTCGCTGCAATGAGAGCAGCAGAAGAGATGTGATTTACCCTATGGCCTGTGACTCTACCCATGATGTGAATGCTCAGCAACTGCCGGTTGACGGCAATTTGCAATAAATGTGTCATTTGGTTGTACAGGTAAAAACTTCATCGATATCTGGGTCCTTACCCAGGCCTATTTATTTTTTTGAGAGATCTATTTTTTTAATTCAGAAAAATGGCTTGACTTCCTGAAAAGAAGATTTGCAAAACAGATTTCCATCTGGTTTTTATGTCTGTGAAGGGCAGGATTTTTTTTAATTCTCAAATAAAAACCAAAATTATTCCATGAGAGTATATTCTCCCATAACTGACTAAACAGTGCCCAGTAAATTCACAGCAATTTTACAACATTTGAAGTCATCAGATCAGAGGGTGACATTGTTTTAATCCCTGTTTCAGAAAGTTGACTATTACATAAGGTCTTTCAACTAGGCAACTGGCTTTCCTGGGGACGTTGCTGTTTGCTCAGGATGAGGGAGGTGTCAAAGTGAGTGAAATGACAGTGAGAAGAGCTGATTTGCTAGCTTTTGATGGAGTTTAGTAATCGTCTTTGGCAAAATCTGAATAGAAGAAATCTTTGGGTCCAGGTGTCACACAGTTGGTAGCAAAAGTAGATTTTATTAAAACTATTGGTAAAATATCTGACAGTCCTGGATATCTTTTGGAACTTGAAGGACTACCATCATCTGGCAAAATTTGAATTGGTTAAAGCTGATTCTCTCTAAAGATGTGGTAATAGGATAGCAAAATAGGCCAGAGGACTCTGGACACTTAGCCTTGGTTAACTAAATAAGGTGATATTCCCCTTCCTTGGAGTGTTTACTGTCGAATTTCTATCCCTTTCTCTAGCTGCCTGCTGATGTACAGATGCACACAGTTAGTCATCTCTGCATGAATTTATACAACCAACTTCTCCAACACCTGATGAAAGCAAAAAGGAAATGAGGCTTGATTTATCAATAGGACATGATTAAAATTAGTGCTTTCCTTGATTTTTAACATAAAAGCATCTTTCCTGCATTTGAAATCTGGCTAGGTCTATATGATTAAAGCACTTAAATCAATCAATATTTAGATTCATTTGACATTCATGTATATGGCATTCTCCTTCACTATAAAAAGAATAATTTGATCCATCCACAATACAGCCTCAAGAGTGTAACCCTCCTAGATTTTATCCCCCAAATACAGAAGCTTATTAATACTAAGTTTTCAACTCCAGGTTAGGTGAGTGGAAGTGAAGTTATATTAGATTTATCCATGGCCTCAAACAACATTACACTTCTAGCTAGCACTTTAAGGCATACCACAAGTCTCTGTGTCCCTGACAGGTGGTCTGGTTGTGCTTTACCACTATTCTAAGGCAAGAAGGAGTAGGATTGACTCAACAGTCCTGCAAAATGTTTCACAACCTAGAAATAGAAGAATTTGTCTAGATTCCTTTATAGCCATCTTAGTAACATTGATCTTTACTTTTTTCTGAAATTCTGTATATTTTTCTACTGATCACTTACAGAGTATTCTTGTGTAAGAGCAAAACCTGAGGCTCTCAAAGCCTCACATCCCTGCAAAGGTAGCATAACCTATATAAACTACAGTCAAACTTTGCCTATGTAAAACTTGCTTTACTTATATAAACTAACTCCATAAGACTTCATCTCACTAACAGAAATTCATAGAAAACTATAGGTATTTTTGGAAAAGGAATCCTCTTCAGAACCTCAAATTCAGGAATTCATTAGCATGAAAGATATTTTCCTGTAAACACATTTATTTTGGACTAAGGAAATTAAAAGATAAAGGAAGGTTGTCTGGAGACAGGAATGATAAGACGGACAAGAGAAAAAAAAGTTCTCTGGTGTGGGCATCATTGGCAAATAGATTGGAGGACTGGCTAGCTTTCTAACTTGGGGGATGGTCCTGGTGCCTACTCTTAAGAGCTAATCGTTATCTTTGAAAGATAAAATGTAACCAAAAAAAAAAAAAAAAAACCACCCTAAAGATCCATTTATGGCGAGGTATATGGACTAAGGTGTAAAGGCCGGACTGGACACGGTGCAGGTTCTCTGATCCCATGCATTCCGGGTAAAGGAGGAGTCAGAGTCCTCAGTAGTTTTGCAGGTTTTTTATTTGGGGTTCACCAGGCATATGGCAGGCAGGGGTGCTGGCTGGGGGGCTGGGAGGCTCCCAGCCCCCAGCAAGTAAGTCTTCACTCTATCTGGGCTCTCTAGCGTTCGTTCTGCTGCTTCTGGGCTTCTCTTTCGGCTTCGGCTTCGGCTTCGGCTTCGGCTTCGGCTTCTAATGCTGCTACTGGCGTCCCCTTGACGCCGCCCTTAAAAGCCCAGTCTTAGCTCAGCTGAATCCCATCTACCTATGCCCACACCCTATTCAGGTGCCCGCCATCAGGCATGCACTCAGGACAAGGATCCATCATCTATCCTGATGGCGGAAGGGCAGAAAAGCCTGATATTTTCTTTACCCTACATAAGGTAATAAGGAAAAATAATGAAAGGACATAAATATTAAATGAATTCATTTAATTGTGAGTGACAAAACCCGAACTCTAACTGATTTAAGAACTAAAAAGGAGATTAAAATACCTCAGTTCATATAATTGCAGAGTAATGATTGGGTCTGGTACCTGAATAATGCCATCAACTATCTAGCTTCCCAATCTCTTAAACTCTCTTTGCTAGGTGTTAGTTGTTTATTCTCAGCTTGACTTTCTCTTCTGGATAAGCAGATACCGCCAGCAGCTACCAGTTTAGCAATCCCAGCAGAAGGAAAAACAGCCTGGCGTGGCTGGTGTACCCATTCTACCTGATGAGTGTGGGGTGGCCCCTTCTAGACTGAGGGGACTGAGAATGGCAGAAGGGGGAGTCTGCAAAGAAAAACTGAAGCTACTGTTATTTTTCAAGGGGGCGGGAGTGGATGCAGAGAAGGCAGACATAACAGATTCCAAGTTACCTGCCCAAGAGTATTTTTTTCCTGGTCTGTGCTTTCACAGGCGCTCTCAGCCAGGGGCCTCCAATCCATATTTTAGGCTGGAGAGTTGCATAAGCATTACAGCTCCCCACTGTGCTTTTCTCTCTGAAATACCACAAGGGCAGCTCTTGGAGGACTTTGTCCTCACTGAAGAAAGCTTATCAGGAGCTTGAAATTCTACTCTGAGTTTTAAGCCTAAAATGGTTTTTTCTAATAGATATATTTGAAGCATTTTATTGAGGAAGTGCCACACATATATAATAAAGTCCTGAAAAGGCACTGGTGTGAAATAAAAAATGAGATAAATCAAAAATAAAAATAGATGGCTTAAAATAGAATTCATGGTTTCAGGCAATCTATAAAGCTGTTATCCACTTTCAATGTAGAGTACACAGCTAAAAATCTTAGAAAGAAAGTAAAGGGTGAAAAAACTCCACTTATATGAGATGCAATTGTAATGTATTTGTGTGTGTGCATGTACACCTTTGTGTGTGTGTGTGTGTTCATGTAAAAGGCCGATTCTTTTTTAATTGATTTTATCATTCCTTTTCCCTTCTCAATGATAATGAAAACTGGTTTTGTGAGTGTCCAAGGATGTACTCAGGCAGGCTGTGTAGTTTACAACTTATGAAAACAATCCTTATGAAAACGGTGCCACCTGTGTTCCTAAATCTGGGACAGATATCGTCTGCCTCTGCCCTTCTGGGAGGTCTGGACTCTGTTGCACTGACAGTGAGAGCAATTGATTATTAGGCATAGAGCACAGGCAAAAGGAGGTAAAGAGGATAGAAGTCCCTCAGAGGAACCAAGGACAGCAACTGACTGATCAAATATGTCAAATCCTTTTCTTGGTTCTTTTCAAGTCAGACAGGACAAGACCTATTAATGAGACTGGTCTCTAACCAGGTATTTCTCATACCCATCAAGTAATTATGATGGCGGTAATGAGTTTTCCCTGAGGTTAGACTACTACAGAAACACGTCAATATTTTAAAATCTGAACGTCATTCCTAATGCTCAAAAAGTAAAAACAAAAATCAATATGTAAAATCAAATTATTTTACATCGTTTTTGCCAACCCCAGAAATAATATTAACAAATCTATGTATTGTAGATCAGTTGTTTTTGTTTGAAAAATAACAAAGTGGGGGGCCTTCCTGGTGGTGCAAGGGATAAAGACACAATCTATGAAGCTATCCACAGCCTCTGCAGCACAAGTTCAATCCCCAACCTGCCAGGGAGTAACCCACGTGGCGCAGCAGACCTCTCCTGACTCACCCGCTGCTCCCTTCAGCAGTGTACTTCAGTCAATCTGCCTGTTCTTTTCCCCACTCTGTCTCTGGTGAATTCTCTCACCCACCCCCACACACATCTGGCCTGTACCCAAGTTCTTCTATGCATAAATAAATAAATCTTTAAAAAAAATAAAAATAACAAAGCGGGACCTCCTTGGTGGCGCAAGGAGTTAAGATGCAGCACTATGAAGTTACCCAGCAGCCACTGGGTTCAATCCCCGGCCAGGGAGGTGAACCACATGGCGCAGCAGACCTCTCCTGGCTTGCCTGCTGCTCCCCTCAGCAGTGTATTTCAGTAGATCTGCCTGTTCTGCTCCCCACTCTGTCTCTGATGAATCCTCTCAGATTCCTCCCCCCACCCCCACCTCTGGCCTATACTCCAATTCTTGTATGCATAAATAAATAAATCTTTAAAAAAATAAATAACAAAGCCCATGACATAATTATTGTATACCAAGAAATGAAGTCACAAATAATAGCCATGTACACTCTAGCTCAGTATGTGAAAACCCTAGATTATAAAACTTACGAGGTATTAAAACTTTAAGAGGCAAATTGCCTAAGAATATAATGTTAGTTTTTGATACCAGAAATTAATCTGCCTAGAAATATTTTCAGAAATAATGAAGCATTATTGGTATTAATATTGAATCAACTCAGGACTAGACTTGTTTTATCTTTCTTTTCATCATAAAGGTTTAAAAAAAGCTTACCCCTTTGGCTGACTGATTTGTTAACAGATTTTTTTATTGTTTTATTTATTTATGTATACAAGAGCTGGGGTGCAGGCCAGAGGTACGGGAGAGGATTCACCAGAGACAGTGGGGAGAAGAAAAAGTGGATTGACTGAAATACACTGCTGAGGGGCACAGTGGGCAAGACATGAGAGGTCTGCTACCCCATGGGGATTAGCTCCCTGATTGGGTTTGAACTCCTACTTCAGTGGCTACGGATAGCTTCATGGTGCTGAGACTTAACCCCTTGTGCCACCAGCACACCATGTTACCAGATTCTAGAATAAGGCTATGAGAATGAGCACATGGCCTTAGGCCCTAGCTGCCCAAAAGGAGGCAAAGAGGCCAACTTTTTCTGACTCTTCAAAAAGGTTCCATCAGCCCTTGATGGAACAGGCTTGAAAATTAAACTGGAATAAAAAAGAATCTGAAACTAGGAAGCTTTGAAGTTTTATTGATATGTACATCTTTGAAGGGAATTGAAACAATGCATGTATGTGTAGCTGGGAGACGGGGGTGAGGGGATATTAATAAGCACTAGGAATTTCAGTATGTGGCAGGGTCAGAGCAAAAGTTACCCAAGTCATTTTTAGAAGAAGCAGCAGCATCATGGAGTGGATGGAACTGACGTCTTGTACTTTCTTTTAAAATTCTTGCTGTTTTTGGATATAATCATTCTATTTAGATAAAACTATTGAAAAATGCAGTTCCACACAGTAAAAGATGAATCACCCCTTATTGCTAAGAGATGAATCATCAGTTTTGTTTGAAAATATGACTAACCATATGAAATAAGAAATGAAGATTTATAAAAATGTCTTCACGTATTTACCAAAACAGTTGTTGTTTCCTCTTGTTCCTTTGTTGCACTAGGGTTCCAAAGATGCAGAGATTGAGATTACGGAGACAGGAAATATTAGGGTCTTTGTCTCCATATACTTAAAAGAATTTCCTACATGCACAATCTAGAGGAAATTCTTGAAACAAATTACCTATTTTTTTATAATATTCTACACATGTGCTAGATCCCGCCCTTATAGTGCTTACCTTCTAATTGAGAAGGTTAAAAGAGAATTAAAATGGCCCTAGACATAATAGAAAATTGATGAAAATAATGATGAAGAAAATAAACAAGCAGTGGTTGAAACTAACGAGGTCAGCACACCAGTCCAGTCTAGACAGGCCCATGACCAGTGACTCAAAAAAGGGAGGTATTTGTGTAACAGTCTAGAAAATAGGGAGGGCACCATATAAGAAGCAGGAAAACAACACCCCAGACAGGGGTTTCAGAAAATGGAAGACCTGAAGTGACAGAGAACCTGGACTTTTGGAAGAATGAAAAGGTGTTATGGTGACAGGAACAGAAGGTAATAAGGGAGAAATCATCTCTGGCATAAATAGGTTGTAAGTCATTCAGTGTCTTGGGAACTGGCTTTTAGACTTTTATTTCTAGGTGCCTTAGGAAGCCATAGGAAGGTGTTACAAAGTAGAATAGTTTTATATATATTTGTTTAAACCATTCTGACTTCTGTACAGAGTTTAGAGGACTTTTGCCAGTAATCCTGATAAAAGATAATTATGTCTAAGAAAAGAGCAGTGGAGATGGAAATAAGTAGATGAGTTTGAGGTCGGCTTTCAAGAAAACAGCATCCACAGAGCTTGCTGGGAAGTGTGTGAAAAGGGCAAATCAAAAAATAATTCATTAGTCTAGATTTCATTATTCGCTTGAACAATAGGTAGATCATGGTGCATTGAGGAAGAATAGTAGCTCCATAGGGTTCTATAGGACATTGCTAGAAAATAAACCAGAGTTTTATTTTGTACATATGAAGGAAAACATGCCTGTTAGATAGGCAAATGGAGCCAATATGTAGGCATTTGGATCAAGGGATGCTGGGGCTCAGGGGAGAGCACGAGACTCTAGAGGTAATGGTTAAAATCACAGAACTGGAGATCATCTAAGGAGAAAGCAGAGATAAGAAAGAAAAGAGGAACTAAGTAGGTTACCCTCCAGGATTCCAATATGTACATGTCTGGTAGAAGAGAGAAAACCACATTAAATACCATTATCATCCTCAGATAAACAAACCTATCCTTTTTCAGTTCATGAATATTGCTCTATGCATGATGTGGCATTGTCTTAGCCTGCCGTCAAATTGGAAACGGACAAAGAATTGCATTCAAGTATCATTTTGGAAATGATCCCAGAAAACAGAAGTGGAGTAAGGGCTCAGAGGGAATAAAAATGGGGAAAGAGAAAGCCCCTTGGCATCTTGTGGTGTTGAGCAACACAGTGGGCAACTGTGCCTGATTCTCCTAGAGAATTATCTCAAAATTGTCTGATCTCATGTGGAAATATATAGAATGAGTCTGAGAATTTTCTGCCAGGGGCCAAAAGCATGTAACAATTGATTCACAGCTTCCTTTTGATTGAGGGTTACCCCCACAGGACATTAATTTTCCAACACTTCTCGATTACGCCGCAGGAATAGCCAAAGTGCAAGGTCTATCTCAGGCACATTGTCAAGAAGCTGGGAGTCAAGGAACAAGAGCTTAACACATCAATATTCATAACAATCACAAAATACCCACTTGGGGATCAGCTCCCTCCAGGAGCCATCTTCGGAGCCATTGATGCTTTCTATACCCCACCAAGGAAGGGGTATCCCCTATCATTTCTTCAGCCATTCACCATTACCTATCTGAGCTCCAGGAAATTGTTCAGAACATGCCAAATATATATTTACTTAACAGAAAAAATCCTGGAATAAGTACAGTTGTTGTCCAGTTAGAACCACACATTAGAACAGGCACAGAATAATATCTGCGATTCTTCTTTTATCTTTGCTTCTTTGTTCATACCAGCGGATGAAATATCAGCTAGTTTTATTTCATCAGCAGTTGTATTTGCTGCACAGCACTTTTCTTTCAAATTATATCTGTATCTATCATCCTAATAAATTCTTTGGGGGATAATAGAAAATATAATTATGACATTTCCTACCTTGTTGGTGTTTCCACTGGGGAATTCATTCTGGGGTGATGGTGGCAGTGATGACTGGAGCTGAGACAAACACTGCAAATGGAAAATTTGCAGCTGCCTTCCTTTGTAAAGAGCTTTACTTTCCACATTCATTCTCCTGGTCTCACTTCCTGTTGCCTATTCCTGTGCAGAAATAATCTCTCCTTGTTTTCTTAACCCCATCATTCTAAAGCCAAAAGGGGAGAGACTTTGTTTCATCTCTTGCCTTCTCGTGTCACTTCTATAAATATTTCTTAATTAATTTCCTTATCTTCCAAACCTAGGTCTCTCAGTAGAACACAGCCTTTGAGGAAAGTAGAATTACATACTGATTGAGTGTCTAGGCCCTGGATTCGGTTCTGCCAAAATTAAAATCCCCATTCACAACTGACTAGGCAGGGGAGAGATCTTGGGCAAGTGACTTGCTGACTGTACTTCAGTGACTATAATACTAGAACCTACCATAAGGTTCTATAAAGGTCTCAAGAGGATTAAATGAGACAATTCATGTGAAGAGCTTAACATTTGTTACTGGTCATCTAGAAAATGTTTCTGCTTTTTAGGGATGGTCAAATCAGGATTCTTATTCTCGCAGGAATTGCTACATTATGTCATTGTGGGAAACTAGCTAAAAAGAAGAGAATCTCTCTAGGATGTCAAAGGAAATCAGAATTAATTTCCTCTTAAGAATTTGTCTAAGTTGGTGACACTCTTGCAGTGATTAGAGACAAGGCAGGATATTACAAAATCAGGAAGGAAAGCAGCCCTCCAGGGACACAGATAATCACCAGACTATTTAAGGACACGATACCTCTATAAAGCAGCTTAATGTCAGGCTGGCATTTTGTAATGGCATATTTCAAGTACATGTAATTTTCTGTCATGTAAGCTCGTAACTCTTTTGATAGCATCCACTCTGATATGTTCAAGCTTTTTCTCTCCAACTCAACAGCTGTTTGATTATCCTGCTGTTCAAACTGTCTCAATATCCCTCATTTCCCACCATGTTTTAATCCTGTATTTTTCTTGCTCCTGATAACAAAAAATGTTATAAGATCAAGCCCAATCCCAGAGGGGAGTAAGGCCACAGGGGCAATTGTGTCCACACAAGAAAGCACTCAGGAAAGAGATCTTCTTCCTCTGAGTTGAAGGTAACCTTTGAGGGGGTCTGCATTTTTTTTTCCTTAAGAACTGAGGGAATTGCTTTCCCTTTGCTCGGTGGGAAGATGTGCACCTCCTGCCTTTCACTTTTTTTTTCCTATTTCAGCATCTATAAAAGAGAAAAGTTAAATTGGCACATTAAAAAAGTAGCACTTAAAATAAATATATATTTCAATGTACGCAGAAATGTTTTGAAAAATGGCCCCATGGACTCCAACTTTCCGATCCATTGACATCCTGAATTAGCAAGCAGCTATCCCAACAGAGCAAAGTTGCAGCTATGGATCCAATAATAATTACCAGTACTCTGTAAACAAATGAATCTTTAAAAAATGTGTGTGTGTTGTGTGTGTGTGTGTGAAATATTTTCTGGTCAAAGAATTCATTCGGTTTAGAAATTGCTTATGTTTATATTTAATGTTATAATCTTTCTCTAAAGACAATAATATGCTCTAAAGCAATAATATGCTCCCTACATATTATTGGTATTGGGCTTAGCTATATGTGTACACACACACACACACACACCCTTACTAAAACGAAGATAAGGTGTTTTTGTAACAGGGTGGTCCCCAGGAAAGGGGGAGGTTCCAGGTTTCCTGCCCCACCCAAATGGAGGGTGGAGCTGAGCAGGGAGAGAAGCAGCTGCAGAGGAGACTGAGGAAGGAAGGAAGCAGGGTGGAGAGCCAGAAGGAGACCTGGAGGAGGCACTTGGAGCCGAGAGACGTAAAGAAACTGCACTTGCCTTTTGGTCGTGGACTGGGTGACACAGATGGGTGAGAGACCTGTGGGGAGGTGACAATGGGGGGTTTTGTCTTGATTTTGATTTTGCTTGTTTCCTTCCAGATTTGTCTGGTTGTGTCTGATGCTGTTCTGTGGGTCCCCACTGCAAGATGCTTTTGACCTGTGGCAGGCTTTGGGGCCTTGCTCTGGGCCAATCCCATTTGGGTGGACTTTTACCCATGAGGGGTCGCGTAACTTTGGGTGCTTGATTTAGAAACTATATTCTTTGTCTTTCCTGTATTGTTTACTAATTGTATTAAAGTTCTTTTTCATTAAAGTCTCATATCTTTTTGTGTTGATGCGGTGGATGGCAGGACCTATTTAGAGCAGGCAGGTTTGGGGGGGGGGGGTCTGTGGCGCCCCTCTCCCTGACCTGTAACATTTTGATGGGAAACTATATCAGTTCTGGCAGAATCTATTAGTTGCTCAACTAGTAAATCATCTCCATTTTTATTAATATACCCCAGATTTTATTTGGGGTAGTAATGTACCAGTTAAAAAGTCCCAGCCATCTTTAAAGTAGACTCTGACATGGGACAAAATTTTGGACACTCATATGTGAGCAGAAGTGTTAGTGTACCGAACTGGAAAAACTCCTTAATGTTAGGGGGGGAAAGGATGTCCCAAAGCTAATTCCATACAGGCTTTGTGGACTCCACCCCCACCCCAGGTCAAAGCCAAAGACACTGGGAACTCCAAATCCCATCACCACCAAAGGGAAGGTGGCTGGGACCTGAGGGTGGGGTTAAGCAGCCAGGTGGATACAAAAGGCAGACACGTGGGCTTTGGGGGACCCCATTTTTGGGCTCTCCACCAGCTCGCAGCGTCCGGCCTTTTGTATCCACCTGGCTGCTTAACCCCACCCTCAGGTCCCAGCCACCTTCCCTTTGGTGGTGATGGGATTTGGAGTTCCCAGTGTCTTTGGCTTTGACCTGGGGTGGGGGTGGAGTCCACAAAGCCTATATGGAATTAGCTTTGGAACATCCTTTTCCCCCTAACACCCTCAGCAGTGTATTTCAGTAGATCTGCCTTTTCTGCTCTCCACTCTGTCTCTGGTGAATCTTTCTTTCTCTCTCTCTCCCTCTCTCTCTCTCTCTTTCTCTTTCTCATACACACACACACACACACACACACACACACACACCTCTCTAGCCTGTACCCCAGTTCTTGTATGCATAAATAAACAAACCTTAAAAAAAAACAAAAAAGAATGGCAAGGCTCCTGACCTTCATCCTTTTGGAAGCATAGAATGTGAATGAGATGATTCACATCCTAGAAATCATCTTGAATAGTGGAATATTGTGATTTGTGGGAAATATATCTATTTAGTCATTCAGATGACCAAAATGCATCTCTCATACTATTTGGTCTTCATCCAAGTTTGCACTCACAGCTCCCCTTGGAATGTCAAAGAGTGTTAAAAAGCGTCTCTTGTTATGTTAATGAAGTAACTTGAAAACACCTGGGTGGGAGGGACTGGTTGCCAGGGAAATGAACTTGAATAAAGGGTGGGACTTTGTGTCCCACTCCCTTGATTTCCTAGGAGAAAAGAAGGACTAGAGGTGAAATTTAATGGCCAGTGACCAATGATTTAATCGCTCATGCCTATATAATGAAGCCTCCACAAAAGTCCAAGATAAAGGGGCTTTCTCGAGCTTCAGAGTTGATCGACATATAGAAATCTGGGGAGAATGGTGCTCCTGGAGAAGGCATGGAAGCGCCATGCTTATCCCAATGTCTTACCCTATGCATTTCTTCCATCTGCCTGTTGATTCATGATGTATTTGGTAATAAATCAAGGATCATGTGAAAGTTTCCTTAGTTCTGTCTGTTCTAGAAAACTAATCCCAGGTGGATGTCCTGAGAAATTCTCATCCATAGCCAGTTGATCAGAAGTATAGATCACCTGGGACTTGTGACAGGCACCTGCATTCTGAGGAAGGGTCATAGGGACCTTTGAACTATAGACTGTTAGTCAAAATCACGGGGTTCCTGGGGCTTGCAACTGGGGTCTGGAGTGAAGGACAGTCTTGGAAGATTGAGCTCTTAGCCTGTGGACACTGATGCTGTTACAGGGCAGGGATCCTGGGGACCACCCTGTTACAATGCTATCTCCAGGGATACAGTGTCAGAATTGACTTGAATTTTGGACAACCTGCTGGAGTTCGAGAATTGCTAGTTGGTGAAGGGAAACCTCAGCACCATTGGAGATTGAACTACAAGGACAGCCGCAACTGTGAAGATCATAAGACAACCTTGAAATGGAAAATAAATGCCAGGGTGGTGAGGCAAAAAGTTAAAAGAAGCTGAAATCCCTGATAACTAGAAAACCACATATCAGTCAAGAATGAACCACCAATAGATTTTTTTTTTAATGAGAATGAAATAATCTATTTTGTTTAAACCTTTGTTATTTGGTTAGATGTTAAATGTAGCCAATCTTTACTGATCAAATCAGTATCAAGATTCTTGGAACCTTATATCTAATATGTCTGCTCAAAATATTTTGTTCATAAACCCTTAAATTCCTTCTCACAGAAAGTGCATAATTTCTTGTTATTTTATTTCAGTCTGGAAGATTTAATAAAATTTAATTTTGTGAAATATATCTTGTATCCCTTTGAAAGCAAGGTATGAATATCACTCCAATATTATCAAAGAGGTATGAAGGTAGACAATCAAATGAAACTACATTTTCCAAATTAGAAAACTAATAAAAGAAGCAAATTTTAGATCTTATTTATGAAACATTACCTGTTATACTAAAACCACCCCCATGAGGCAACATTTAATAATCACACTAAGTGAAGAATAAAATTAGCTTGCAGATTTTCTCATCTCAATTCCTGGGGAAAGATGTATCGGTCATTGTCTGTTTTTAAACAGAGAACAAAGAACATTCACTATCAAACTCTTAGTGTTTGCCTCTGGAAAACTGTCAGTAGAACACCAAACTCTAAAGGCAAAAATGTTGTTTTTGTTCATTCCAGCACTTTGTCATTGTTTAGCAGCCTCACAAAAGTACCCCTCCCAGCACAAGCATTTCCTGCTTATTAAAAATGTCTTTAAAATGGATAGACTATGCACAGGGGCAGAATTGTCTCTCCTGAATATATTTATGGCAAATTGATTTTGTAGCCTGTGTGTGGAAATGTAAACCTCTGCAGTTTATCCCCAGCTCACCAGAGAATTTAACTTTGCAGGTCTGTCATCCAGGCCCTCCCACAAAGAGCCCATTTTTTTGTATAAAATGAATACTGTCAGATTCTACTACACCTATCAGGTTATGCTTGGTCAGTTTAAGAGCTATGCTAATGGGATACACCTGCCAGTTAGCAAGCACTAGCGAACACAAACACATTTGTTCTACATTAAAAAAATTCTTCACAGAAACAGAAAATTGATTAGAATCTGAGTAAATTTATGCTATGTGAAAAACCGAATTCAACATTTTATGAAGAGGCAATGGAATTTATTGATTGTTAGGAAAGAAATAAACAGTGGCTGCAGATGCCTTGGTGTGAAATAAATTGCCTATTCTATACAAGGATGGCAGCTATTCAGTTCAGGATTCTTTGTTTATATCCACTGATGTGTTTGTATTGTCCTTTCTAATATTTTGTCATTCCGTGACTTTGAGCTTGAAAATGGCCTCCTATCTTCCTTGTACAACATAGTATATGATTTAGGAGCACAGGTGCATAGCTCTAAAGGTGTATGTTGCCACACCACACCACCACCCAGGCACCCATAGTCCACCACGGTCCCCAGGCCCCTCCACACTTTGCTCCCCTCTTTCCCCCTTCTTGGTAACCTCAATTCTATAATCATATCCCTGGGGTTTGTTTTGGCTTGGTTTTTCTGTTCCTTTATTTTGTTTCTCTATATTCTTGATTTTAAATTACTTTAAAAGCACCCATTCATCATTTTTCTTAATACAACTAAGTTTGCATAAACTGAACTGTGAAAAAGACTACAAGAAAACTATGAGCACAGGAGGAGAGTGACTACAACCTCAGCTAATACCAAGAGCAATCTCAATAGGGTAGCAAGGATAAATGTACCCGTTGCATTTTATGGACATGTGGCCATTTCTCTGAGGCCTTCTCAGTTCTTAAGAAGCAGATCAGTTCACTCAGGCCTAAACTAAGCAGAGAGTAAGTTTAAGTGAACACTACCTCTACTCCATTCTGAATTTAAAATTTAAAAAATTCAAAGATGATTAAAATCACATAATGCATTTATAATTTGGGGTTTAATTTTGCTGTTTCTCTACAAATCAAATTATATAATCCTGCTTACTTCTTTGTCCTTCTACCAAATAATGACCCTTCAATATTTTAAGTGTCCTTAAAAGTACTCGACATTTAATAAAGAACCACATGGTCATTTAATATGAGTTTCCCCTGGTGGCTCAAGGGTTTAAGCATCAGCACTATGAAGCAAACCGCAGCCACTGCAGCATGAGTTGGATCCCCAGCCAGGGAGGTGACCTAAATGGTGCAGCAGACCTCTCCTGTCTCACCCACTGCTCCCCTTAGCAGTGTATTTCATTACATCTGCCTGTTCTGTTCCCTACTCTGTCTCTGGTGAATCCTTTCACCCCCTGTACCTCTGGCCTGCACTCCAGCTCTTGTATGCATAAATAAGTCTTTAAAAAACAATTATCCAGTGTATCAAATGTCTACATGCTTCCTCATCACTGGTGTGCCTTCCCTTATCCATCCTTTTCCTATCTTGAGAAATAAAGGATAAATCCAAAGGTAATGGAAGAAAGTCTTAGATGATCAAGTTGTGATCCCAAATTGGCTGTAATGACATTGTAAATCCTGAATCTAAATGTAAACTGCAAACAGGGAATATATACTACCCCCACCATCAGAAACATGGCTCAAGTCTCAAATGTATGAATCACTTAAAGTGGGCAATGATTCCTAAAGAGCTATCTGAGTCCTTATTTTCCTAAGGAGAGTGTGTTATAGGGATTACTAAGAATTGGACTTCCTTTGCATTTCTGAAATTCAAAATTTTGAAAAGCAAATGACTTATAAAATCTCACTGATCTTTATACGTTGTTTTTTTTTTCCTACAGACTAAATAATAGATAATTATAGGTATGTTTTTAAATACCTTGTTTTGATGACAGCACACTGGTCCTGAGTAAGGATTGCTAGATGTAAATTAGCTCTTTCCTACCTCTGCTGTTGATCAGTCACTTTAGAGTATAACTAGTATGATAGCGACTTGTAGAATTAATACAGCAGCTCTTTGAAAGTCAGCATTTTCCTGCCCAATTCGATTTGCATCCATGACTTAACACCTGGCAGGGAATATGCAGTCTTTTCCAGAGGGTAGATCTAAATACTGTACCTAATGACTCAGTCCCCCAAAATGACACTTGCAATTCTTTTTTGCCATTCTAAAGGGGCCAAGGGTATTTTCAAATCTCATCTTTTTTGTTCTCATGTAGTAAATCAACCTGAAATAGTTAAAGTGAGACTCTTTCTGCCCCAAGACTTTAAGCTCTTGAGAAAGAAAAGCTGTCATTGGAGTGAGGGGCTGATAATTCTGCTTGGTGGAGTGTATCCCTGTCATTCTCCAGGTAGATGGCTTAACATACACCTTGTTGACAGCAAACACCAAAGGGGACTTTCTTGAAGGAATATCACTCTGGTGCCCTGCTGAGAGTCCCCTAAGTACTTGTCAGTTTGCTATCTTAACCACTGTGGAGTTGACTTCTCTTGAGATAACTGCATCTACTGCATTTTAAGTTTCACTGTCCATGTAGCTTTAAACCTCAGCACTCAGGAAATATGTATTTCAGAGGTTTTTTTTTGTTCATGATTGTAAAACCACTTTACAGCACTGCCTAATTCTTGCCTCCACTATCCCTCACTCCTTCATGACGTGTTATATAATATCCACTTTGGTAGAAGTGCATCTTTAGAATTCTGGATGTTGAGCTGCTGAATTTTAGTCTAAATCAGCCACCATTTCTCCCACATATTATGATAATTAGGGAATTGCACGATTTCCCATCCTGTAAATCAAAGGATTTAAGGTGTCTCTCTGCCAACATCTAAAAGCTTTTTTGGGTATTCAACACTTGCCCTGTTGGAATAATAGACTATAAGAACACCTGTGCAATACACAAAGGGCTGCAAATTTATGGGTGTGTTAAAGTCTAATTATAACTTGATTGAAAAAAAAAATCCCTTGACAAAAGCCTAGTTCCAGAGAAGCAGCTTTTGTAAGAATAAACTTAGAAATGGTTATATTCCAAACATGCAACTTGGTAAACTTGGAGGGAAAAAAGTGCTACTCAAAGCATTCTTAGATATAGAGAGCAAAAGAATAGTACTTCCTTTTTGCCCCTGATCTTCTGGAGTAGAGAGGGGTGCTATATCCTCCTCTACTCTCTTTTCCTTTAACATGCGCATATTATTAATGAACTTCACGTTGAAGCAAACTCAAATAGATATTACATTATTAACAAATCCCCACCTCACTTTAAAGTTGATTAAATCGAAGTTGGCTATGTTAAGCTACTAGTGCTATGTGAAGGGAAGGCCCTACACTTAGAGAACAGAACTCCATCTAGGCCCAAGATATGAAACAGCTTTGTGAACTTCAGCAAGTCACTCTGCCTTCCCTCAATTCATTGGTTAATGAAACAGAGTGTATAGTTTCCTTCATTTTTTTCTTATTCCAATCAGAACTATTCTCAGTTATTCCTACGAATTCAAATGCTGTTTTATTCTGTGTCTCCAATTCATTAAATTTCATTATGAAATAGTTAAAAAAGGTTTACAGATATTGGGGCCTCCCTGGTGGCACAGGAGTTGAGTCTTAGTACTATCAAGCTATCGCCAGCCACTGCGGCCTGAGTTCGATCCCCAGCCAGGGAGCTAACACACCTGGCGCAGCAGACCTCTCCTGTCTCACCCACTGCTCCCCTCAGCAGTGTATCAGTAGATCTGCCTGTTCCCACTCTGTCTCTGGTGAATCCTCTCACCCCTCACCCCCTGCACCTCTGGCCTATACCCCACCTCTTGTATGCATAAATAAATAAAAATATATCTTTTTTAAAAAACATTTACAAATACTGAATTCTTGCAATGAAGAACTTTTTTCTAAGTATTTTATATAGGCTATCTCATTTAACCTTCAAAGAGCACAAAGGGTAACTATTATTTACAGATGAAAATGCTGAAAATTATAAAAGTAAATAACTAGTAGGAGAATAGCTTATTAGTTAGCAGAGTTGTAGTCAGAACCTTTAAAACCTGCCTATAGCACCTATGCTCTTAACGTTTATGCTACTCCAAAGTCTGGAATATATCTCAGCTACACAGATTCAGTTATACTGCTTTTAAACCAAAATGGTATCATGGGGTGATCACTGATTATTTTAATGGAAGCTAAAATAATAGCTCAAGTACAAAATTATGAATCATTGAATAATTCAGTCTTACTGTGTGGTTAAAATATTATCTAAACACACCTAAGCACTTGAGTAGATGTGTTAATTATCAGTAATTTCTTGGTCCACAAGCAGTCATCGATACCCTTTACAGAAACACAGCACCGATATCCTTTACTTTTCTTGTTATTGAAAGTTATCAGGCAAATTATGAGATTATAAATATGGTTTAGTTATGTCATTTTAATTGTAAAAAACTCACCTATAATTCTTTTAAAACATACTAATTAAGAGTTTACTATATGCCAGATCTGTCCTAGATGCTTAGTACAACTTGGTAACCAATACAGCCTTTTTTTTTCCCTCAACGAGACTTAACATCTACAAAGGAAGCCAAGTATATTGATAAGTAGGAAATTCCAATTGTGATTGGTACTGTGGAGAAAATAAATAGAACACATAATGAGAAATGACAGATTAGGATGTAGTCACACTGGTGGTCAGGGAGGAACTCTTTGAGAAGGCCAGTGACATTAGAGTGTAAAGTACAAGACAAGGCATAAGTGACCTTTGAAAAATAAGTTGACAAATCATTCAAGGCTTTGTAGTTGTGGTGATGTGTTGGGAGCCTGCTGCCCTAAAGGGAGCTGGAGTTTTTGGAGAATACCTGTTTATTCTGCATATGGTGTTCCGGGACATTAGAAGTTCTGCAAACAGAACTTCTTCCCAGAATTGACTCCTGCTCTCTGAGGATGTGCTGGCTTCTGGGCATGTTCCCTACTAACCAGAAAAGCTTGTTTTCAGCAGTAACTTATTAATCTGTATAAGCAAAAACACAATTGCGTGCTATTTTCTTCTTCCTTCATTCATATCTATAATAAAAGCTTGGGCTGGGAGAGTGAAAGGCAGAGCTGCTCTCGATGGCTCTCCCCAGCCTCCCCCTGCTGCAAATTCATTTAGACTCCAAGTCTTCGTTAATGGCAGAGAACTTCATCAGCTGTCCTGTGTGTGGCAGTAAAGAGTTGGAATTTTCTTTAGAGTTAGATGACAAACCGTGAGTTTAAGAGGGAATATTACTCAGTTTGTGTTTGGAAAGGGAGCAGTAATGAAAGAAGGGTGACATATGAAACTAATGTAATAATCCATAGAGGAAGCAATGTTCAGTGGGCAAACTAGTAAAGTTTTGGGTAGATTCAGGTTTTATAAAACTCAAATAAGTAGATTCTATATGACTTACTGAAAGATTATGTTGGGGATGAGGAGCAAGAGGAAGCAAAATGGCTCCCAGGGGCCTCCCTGGTGGCACAAAGGGTTAAGCATCAGCACTATGAAGCTATCCACAACCTCTGCAGCATAAGTTTGATCCCCACAGGCCAGAGAGCTACCCTGTCATGGGCAGCAGACCTCTCCTGTCTCCCCCACTGCTACCCTCAGCCGTGTATTTCAGTCAGTCCCCCTGTTCTGTTCCCCACTGTCTCTGGTGAATCCTCTCACCCCCCCCCACCCCTGCATCTCTGGCCTGTACCCCAATTCTTTTATGCATAAATAAGTATTTTTTAAATGGCTCCCAGATTTTTAGACTGTGCAACTTCAATAATAGGATGCTTCACTGGATAAAAGAGAATAGCAAGCTCAGGATGGAAATAGGAATTGAATTCGGCATCAGGTTGCAGTGGAATGTATAAATGGAGATGTCAAATAGCAGTTGGCTATTTCATTTTTGCCTTAAAATGAGAAGTGTACCAAGAGATATAAAGTTAGGAGTTATCAGCCTTTTTAAGTTCATGGAAACACACGACATCACTTAACCAAGAGAAAACAGAATGGCTAGGGAGGTACAGGCAAGATGGCAACCTGGTGAAAATGCTGGGCTCACACATCCACAGGCTCACTAGCTAGACTGCCGCAGAACAAAGCCAGGAACTCTTTAAGGAAAAACAGATGATGACAGCGCAGGCAATGAATAACTTTCAGAGGAGGAAGACCCCAGTGAGAAGTGGAATGGACGAAGCAGGTATCCCACACAAGCCCCGCAGGTCTAGAATGAGCAAAGAACAAGCAGCAAAGCCCTTAGACACTAACACTCCACAGCTATCAGCAATCCCTGAGGCTCGGTTTTGCACCTGGAAGCTCGCCCACCACAACAGACCTCCACCTCCACAGACATCAGCGCAGACCTCGGCCGCCGACAGGCAGTAGAACTTTGTAGACTTCAGGAAGCCCCAAGATAGTATCTGGAGGCAGGCCAGCCACATTCCACCCATGTTCAGCAAGCTCTCGGAAAGGTCCTTGAAGCAACCCCAGCAGAAATAGTACCCTCAGGAGACCTCAGTAGGGCTCCAGATGGACCTGGAAGCTGACCCACCAAGATAGGACCCTCCCAGACCTCAGCAAGTTCCACAAACCCTCTAGGAAGCCCACCCACCACATTAGGCCTTCTGAGAAATCTGTGAGCCCCAGAACAGCTCCAGGAGGTAGCCACACTGGCTGTAGGACTGCTGCAGAACCCAGCCAGGCTTGGGAGGGTCTCAGAAGTAGCCTTCACCAGAGGAGGCCTGAACAGAGGGTAGCAAGTCCTGGGAGGGGACCCAAAAGCAGGCCTGCCACATTGGTTCCCTTAGATCCCGGGTGATACAACTTACAAACATTTAAATGCATTTATCCCTGTCTTTTATTTCTAATACTTAAATTACAATTCTGTTTCTTACTAATACCACTTACATGAGAAAATTTGATGTGGTGTCTAGTTGTAAGGCAAAAATTAAAATAAAAAATCAATAGCTTTTCTTCATAATAGCTTAGTCATAAGTAAACATGTAGCAACTTTACTTTGTCTTCGTTCTCTATTTAAATGTGTCCCGTGGACATAGTTCTTTTTTCCCTCAAATGAAAATTCATACATAGTCATTGCAAGGTAACAAAATACCCATTCCACTAGAAAAAGTATGTCATTTACCTGTCTGCTTTAACCTTCATGTTTTTTTCCTTCACAACTGGAACCATATCAGAAAGTCTGAAGTCAAAGAGAAGGGAAACAAACCCTTCTTCAGCTTTTCAGTAAGGGGAGGTCCTGCAAGTTCAGCTTGGAGCTCAGGGAGAGGAAAGGAGACAGGAAACTTCTTTCTTGACTGATATGGGTCAAGTTGATCTACCTCTGGCTTTGGCAGATGTGTGAAGTCAGCTTTGTCTGAAGGGCACATTCATGGGTCCTTTGGATACCTCCTTGCTGGCAATCTCCCATCTATCGTTTTCTTTGCCCTGGTGAAAGGCATTTTATTCCAACTGATTGCGCCTTTCTCAACCTTGAGCAATCTGGTGGCATCTCAGCTTTTCCTGAGGGCCCTTCACCCATTGAATTGATCCCTTCAGGCAGAACTTAAGGAAACACCTCACTGTCTCTCTTCCACACATGACCCACATCAGACCAAGGGAAACAGGCACACAGTCTTTTTCTTTTTTTAAAGATTTATTTATTTATGCATATAGGAACTGAGGTACAGGCCAGAGGCATGGGGGGTGAGAGGACTCACCAGAGACAGAGTGGGGAACAGAACAGGCAGATCGATGGAAATACACTGCTGAGGGGAGCAGTGGGCGAGACAGGAAAGGTCTGCTGTGCCATGTGGGCTGCTCTCTGGCCAGCGGGAGATTGAACTCATGCTGCAGAGGCTGTGGACAGCTTCACAGTGCCGTGCCTAACCCCTCATGCCACCAGGGAGGCCTGCACACATTCTTTTCTGACAAAGCTGGGATTTCTGCCCTAGTCCAGACAAGAATTTTGTTTTCTTTTGTTTTGTTTTTTTCAGACAAGAATTTAGTTCTCATTTTCTCCCTCCATCAGGCAGCCAGTGTTAAAGCTTTCTAGGCAGAAATAAATCTACTATGCCCCCTCACCTCAAATTCAGAGACACACATCAAGCTCTCCACCTTGTGTTCCTAAAATCCTTCTCTCTTAATTTGAGGTGAAGGAGTAAGATAAAAGGTCTCTGTGAGCCCTTTATACCCTCGGTGAGGTAAGCAATTCAAGAACCTCCAGCTAGGGTTTTTAGCCGTCTGCTGAGTGGCATCCAAAGTCAGTAGAAAAACAAGAATTTGGAGAAGTTTTCTGCAATGTGACAAAGAATTAGCATAATATTTATATAGCTCTTAGGAAATATGAAAATAAAGATAAACTCAAAAGAAAATTAAAGAAAGTTTTTAACAGCTATTTCACCTCAGTGTGTAGGGTAGCCAACAAGTAAAATGTCCTCAAACGCCTTAGTAATCAGGGAAGTGTGATTAAAGTACAATCTAGATAAATTGTTCTCATTAGACTGTCAAAAGCTAGAAAGAGCAATGACATCGATTGCTGGAAGGAATGTAAAAGTATTCACATGTTTTTCCTGGAAAAATATGAATTCTTAGAGGATTTTGGAATGAAATCTGGTGGCAGCACGTAGAAATGGCTAAGATGGAAGAATCTGAGACCAGGCAAGGACTTAATATTGACTTTCCTAATATTGACACTGCAAAAGTGTCACTTCTGAATCCTCATTTCCTAATGGCTACAAAATATCCTGATCACTGATATGAACTTAGGAGAGACTATCCAGCCACCAGCAGCCAGTTAGTTGCATTGTGAATGTGCAAGGCTTTGTCCTATTGTACTGAGCACTGGCTCTGCTAGCCCTGGCCTCTTCCAGACTGTCTAGTGATGAACTGGGTCAACAAAGTATAAGCCAAAGGAATGCTGCACACTATTGCTTTTAATCAATGGACTGACCTGACTGGGAATAAAATAAGGCAATGACTAATACCAGTCTTTTTCTGAAACCCATCATCCAAAAGCTGTTGGCATTATAGAAAGACAAACAACCTGTGACAACAACACCTGGACCAGGATCCCGATGTTGTCCTGCAAGAAGTCATGTATGCTTGAAACTGAAACTCATCCACGGTGCCTTCCCTTCCACAACCATATTGTTTAGAGTCAGAAGCCAAAACATAGTATAAGGGGGACCCACTCGTAATTATCCCTAAAAATCCACTTACGGGTCTCTCCATGACCCTGAGCTCTGCTAGCTCACAGGCATTGGGCAACCTAAGAGAGAAAATCTCCTTAAATGAACAAAATAAAACCTTTGTACTTAGAAGACCAGAGAGAAGAGGGTGGGTAAATCAGGCAAAAGGGGACAACCGCATGATGAAGGATAGAATTGAACTTTTAGTGGGCCTCCCCTGGCGGCACAGCGGTTTTGTGCTGGGCTGCGAAGCTGCCTGTGGTCTCTGCAACGCCTGTTCGATCCCTGGCCACTGGCAAGGGTCCCACATGGCGCACAGACCTCTCCTGCCGCCTGCTGCTCCCCTCAGCAGTGTACTTCATCAGTCTGACTGTTCTGTTCCCCACTCTGGCTCTGGTGAATTCTCTCACCCTCCCGTGCCTCTGACTGTGCCCAGCGCTTGTATAAATAAATAAATAAAATCTAATAAAAAAAAAAGAAAGAATTGGACTTTTAGTGTGAATTTAATGTAGTGTATGGACTTGTTGATTTTCAATAACGCACACCTGAAATTTCCTGGGCCTTTTATTCCAGGGTGAGACTTGTTAGTGAATTGCTGATGATCATATGTGTTACAGAAAGGAAAAGAGGGGAAAAAGGGGGAGGAAGGAAATAGCAGGTGTTTTTAAAAGTCTTATATTATAGATTTTTTTCCCAGTGGTTTTTAGATTTGATTTAAATAACGACTTAGTTGATTTTTTTTATCTTTATATTTGACAGTATTTTAGATAGTGTGACAATACACTCAGATAGATGAAAGGCAGAATTTTCTGTTGCCTGCCTACAGCTCCAAATGAGAGAAGGTCACTGTGCTAAGTCACACACAGGGGCATCCTGGGGTTGGGGTACCACAACCCAGAGCTCTAGAAGGCAGCTGCACATATAGCAAGTGGGGTTAGTTAGTTTTTGAGGGCTGTGATTTGACTAATTTGAATAATTGCAGGGGTTCCAGTTGTACAGTCTGTCCCTGTTGTAACTTACCTGGTCCCAAGGCATTTGGGACAAGGTACAGAGGACTGGAGTGTGAGTCCAATCAGGGAAGTGTTTGGGGTTTGCACTTAGCTGTCATCCAAGAAAGAAACTGAGGGGCCTCTAAAAACTAGGTGAAGAGAGCATTTTTCAAAATTATATCACATAAGCAAAAGGGCAACTTATACTGTGGATGAGGTAAGACAGGTAGGCTCAAAAAGAAGGGGAAGTTTAAGTAATCACTTAAGGTGGGAGAATTAGCTGGCAGGTGAGGAAAATGATCTGGCAGAATTCAGGTAATCCTGTGGGTCGAAGAAGCTGTAAATGTGGATTTTAAAAAAAAAAAAAATTTTTAAAGATTTATTTATTTATTTATCTGTACAAGCACTGGGTACAGTCAGAAGCGCAGGAGGGTGAGAGAATTCACCAGAGCCAGAGTGCGCAACAGAACAGGCAGCGGGCGTGGCAAGAGAGGTCTGCTCGCCATGTGGGACCCTTGCCAGTGGCCAGGGATCGAACTGGTGCAGCAGAAGCTGCGGGCAGCTTCGCAGCCCAGCGCTCAACCACTGCGCCACCAGGGGAGGCCCAAAAAAACAATTTTTTAACCACTCCAAATGAATTTTTTAATTTTTAAAATTTAATTAATTTTTTTTATTTTTTACATCTTGTTCATTTTTAAACAATATTTGCTTCCCCCCAACTCCCTAAATTTCTTTTTTTTTTAAATGAAGGAACATTGGTTTCTAACATTATATAGGCTTCAGATATTCAGACTTAGAATATCAACATCTGTATATACTACATTATGCTCATCACCAAAAGTCTAGTTTCCACCATTACCATGCAATTAACACCTTTTATGCCATTTATTCCCCTCCATCCCCCATTGACAGATGATATGATAAAAAAGATATGGTATACTCTTTAGAACAGTACTCAGCTTTTTTTTTTTAATGAAATCCTGCCATTTGTAACAACATGCATGGACATACAGGTATTATGCTAAGTGAAATAAGTCAACTGGAGTACAACAAAAACTCCAAGACTACAAAAAGAAATATGAATTATGAATGCCTGTGATGATCCGTAGCAATATCATCAGCTTTTGAGACTTTTTCACCTAGAGAAATGAGATCCATTTTTATCACATTTTAATTCTTACACACTATATTAAAATGTTTTTGTGTTCCTCCCAATTTGAAATCGTTGTAATTATTCTACCTACTGCTAGATCTCATTATTTAAATGCATTATGAAAGAAGCATAATTTTGCTTTATTACAAAGTTGCTCTCTTCAAAAAGTTGGCTTATTTTATAATCCTATATATTTTACTTCATGAATTTAGAAATAGTATTCTGAAGAGGGTTCCCACGGGCTTCACTACACTGCTTACTAAATGGCATGATGCATATATGCAGGCACACGTGGCATATGCATGTACATGTACACACATATATGCACAAATGCACCCATGCATACCTGCACATCTATATGCACACGCACACAAATAAAAGGTGAATAGCCTGATCGAGGGTGCTGTCTCACACATCTAGTATTCAGAGTTTACAGGCTTCATAACATCTTAGATAGCGGGCCCATCGTGGCCTGGGCTTACCTCACTACATCAGTTGTAGAATCTCAGCAGCAGCAGGGATAATTGAAAGCAAGGGGAACATGGAAGAACAAATTTAAATTTGCTTCCACATGAAAGAAGAGAGCATTCAAGGAAGAAAGTTATAATGCCGGAAGTAGCCTTTTGACTGGTTCTGGAAATGAGAGGTCCCCTCACTGCAGTGTGTCAGCCACTTGCCTCTTGCTCTGCAGTGCAAACTACCTATTTGCCTGCCCAGAAAAGCTCTGAAGGAGTCTCGAGGGTAGGAGGAAGACAGAGGCCAAGGAATTGTTCTCTCCATCCCTGCTTCTGGCAGCAACTCTACAAGTAGCTGCCAGACCTCCCAGCCCAGGATACCACATCCTGATGGGCAGCCTCAGCCGCAGACCCAGCCCCTGCCAGGCAGTCTTAGTTCTTTTATAACCAGATTTTTTTTATATCACGTCTTTCCTTTGTCCTTCCCAGCTAAGCATCATCAGCAAGTTTCAACTTTTTTCAGTTGTTGCTCATCTCTGGGTGTCCTCACCACCCCCTCTTTGCCTTTCCTGTTTCCCCTTTATAATTAGCTCCAGCTACCAAGTTCCTGCCAATGGCCTGCGTCTTGTGCACGCCAATGGGCAGCCAACAATAATATTAGCTGTACTTCTGCTGTTGCAGCCAAGGAAGATCAAAGATACTTCTGTATCATTATAGGTATTATTGGATTCCTGCTCCCAAGATTTGGGCTTAATAACTTTGAAACAATATATGATAAGACAGGATCACAGTGTAAACATGAGGAAGAATCACCACGATGAAGAGATATTAAACTTGGAACAAAATGCAATTAAAGAAAAGACTTTAAGAAGACTTCATTTTCTTTTTTTTTTTTTTTAAAGAGGCATGTATATTTATTTATTTATTTGTTTGTTTGTTTGTACATGCACTGGGTACAGTCAGAAGCACGGGAGGGCGAGAGAATTCACCAGAGCGGGGAGCAGAGCAGGCAGAAGGACCGAAGTACACTGCTGAGGGGAGCAGCGGGCGGCAGGAGAGGTCTACGCGCCATGTGGGACCCTCTTCCGGTGGCCGGGGAGCAGCCGGGGATCGAACCGGCGCTGCAGAGGCTGCGGGCAGCCCCACAACCCAGCGCTCAACCGCTGCGCCACTGGGGAGGCCCCATTTTCTTTTTTTTTAAGATTTATTTATTTATGCATACAAGAGCTGGGTTACAGGCCAGAGGTATAGGGGTCAGGGGTGAGAGGATTCACCAGAGACAGAGTGGGGAACAGACTGGCAGATTTACTGAAATATGGGGAGGGGAGAAGCAGGTGAGACAGGAGAGGTCTGCTGTGCCTTGTGGGTCAGCTCCCTGACCAAGGATCAGACTTGGGCCATAGAGGTGAAAGCGCTAAGATGTAACCGCTAGGACACAGGGAGGCCCTGGAACATGAAGTCTTAAGGCTACTATATATAATAAGATCTTCTCCAGTCAAAAGCAATACTCCAATATGAATTTTAAATCTTACAATTTATGGCTGATGATTATTTTGTTTTATTGATAATATGACTTAGAATTATCTCTCATGCCATACTTATAATCTTCCTGTTAATATAGGGAAGTATCATGTGTTATGGGTCTCAAGTATGAGTATTTTGCAGTATGCTGCTGCTTTTTTCCAGCACTTCAACAGCTACACCACATTTATCTTAAAAATACAGTATTCCCTCATTGTTGCTAGATAGTAAAAAATTTTGTCTTTTCTCTCTCACGGAATGCATCTTGTTCCTCGATAAATCAGCCTATCATCTTGGGTCTTTGCTAGACTACTGCTTTTCCTAAACTGATTCTATGTAATAGCAAAGACAAAAATGAAATTATTGTTAATTACCTAGAATTATATGTATGATGTGTCCATGTGTAAATGCATACGTGTTGGTGTTCAAACATTCAAGCAGTTGGAAATCCTTAAAGCCATACTCATCTTTTTTTAAAACATATTCTTTGAATAATGTAAATTATTTCAGCCATTAAAAGCCTATCTGTTGATAATTGTACTGGGATATATTGAGTATCAGTTAAGTGTTTGGTACTGCAAGGCATTTTACTACACTCACATTTCTGTTCAATATGGAAGGGAAAGGGCCTCCCCCTGGTGGCGCAGCGGTTGAGCGCTGGGCTGCAAAGCTGCCCGCAGCCTCTGCAGCGCAGGTTCGATCCCCATCCAACGGGCAAGGGTCCCACATGGCCCGCAGACCTTCCTGCAACGCCCGCTGCTGCCCTCAGCAGTGTACTTGGTCCTTCTGCCTGTTCTCCTCCCCGCTCTGGCTCTGGTGAATTCTGTCACCCTCCCGCGCTTCTGACTGTACCCAGTGCTGTATAAATAAATAAATCTTAAAAAAAAAAAAAAAAAAAAGAACTTACCAAATAAATAAATAAGGAAGGGAAATATAAGAATCCTACCAGTTTTTATGAGTCCAACACCCAGGACTTGGGAGAAAACAGAGCAACATTATAGGAAATCAATCTTTGAGTGATTACAAACCTAAATAATATTTCTAAAAATCCACCAGAGACTTTTAATGAGTCCATAACATGAACATGCCAGTCATCATTAGAAAGAACACTGACTTTAGAGTCGAACAAGCCTGGATTCAGATTCTGACTCTGCCTTTTCTAAGCTCTGGGACATCGTTCCTCTGAGGCTCAGATGCTCCACCTGTAAGACAAGAATATGACAACAAGAATTCTTTGAGCTGCTGAGAGAAATAACATGATTTAGATAGGAGGCTTTGCAACTGGAACATAATATGTATTATTATTTGTTATTTTTATTACTAGAGTATATAAAAATACATCTACAGATCCATGGTTTAAAATAAAAAGATAGGTTAAAAAGCTAAATTTTTAACTGAACTTGAATGATAAACTACTCCAAGCTTGATGTTTCTTAATTAATTTCTTAAAATCCACTAAAATGAAGAAACTGAAGAGTTAGGAAAGAGAAAATTATTCAAAACACAGTAGTTTTGGAATATTCCATGTGTAATATCTGGAAGTGTTACTGTATCACAATAAACTACAAATGGTATTTAATCCAATATAAATCTGTTCAGTCTATGTAATACGAATTACAGAGATGCATAAAAATTTTACCATCCCCCAAAATTAATGCCATAAACTTTAATACATAGATGATAATGTAAACCCATATGTTTCAGCGATTTATTTGTCTTTTTTGGCATTTCCTGATATCGTGAAAATCCTGGTTTAGCTGTAAAGCAGTATCTTGAGAAGCCAGAAGATGGCGCTCATTTCTAAGCATTATGTTTCTAAAAAGAATGTGCTGCTTTGGATTCTGATCATTTATCTTTCCTTTTTGCTGATGGGAATGATATACTGTACATTTTCATCAGTTTTTTTATCTTAATATAAAATTCTGTTTGTTCTTTCCTCTGATAATTATATGGAGAAGTGAAAATAGTGAGAATTTTTTATCTACATATAATGTTTAAATGACTTAGTATGAGCAGGAATTGGCAACTAACCAATATTTATTTTGTATTTTTAACACTAGGTAGTTGAATATTATATGTCCATTTGATTTTGTTCCCCTATTGAGTATCTTTGTCTTGTTTTAGAAAGAAAAATAGCATCTGTTTTCTCTATAAGCCACTATCATCTATTACTGTTAGCAACACCTCAGAAGAGACTTGTGTTGCCTTTAAATAAAAAATCACATTTGTCGGTTCCCATTCTTTTATCTCTAAATGATAATGCTGAACAGTGTGGACCATACAGCACAAGGAGCTTGTTCCACAACAGAAATCAAAACAACTATGATTATGTACATGGTTTTATAACCTAATTGCATTTGAGCAGGATATTGAGCTCTATCTATTGCTATCTTCTGCAGAAGAACTGAAGAACAAAGAGAGGAAAGATACTTATATTCAAGAAGCAAAAGATACCTGGGAGGGAAGCGGTAGTCTTGTATTTTTGCAAATGTATCCATTTGCCTCCTGGTATATTATTTTTCCTGGCAAAGTTAAATGTATGTTTGAGGTACTATATGCTACTGAACACCATGCTTGCAAAACTGGCATACTGGAGTCTTCAAAATCAGCAGTTTCCTGGGGAAAATCCATCTACCATCTGCTTGCTTCATTAAAATACATAATAGAGGAAGAAGAACAGAAATGGATTTTCACTAGCTCAGCGCTCCCTGGTGTCCACTCTACTGAGGTTATATAGAACAGCTTATATAGAGACAGAATCCAAGTAAAAATGAACCACTGTTTGTTTTTATTTTTGGTTTTTTTTTTTGTCTTTTGTATTTGGATAAAAAGAAGTTTTTTTTTAATGTACATTTAATGTACAGACAACCTAAAAAAACTGTATTTTTAAGAATCTTTAATAAATTTAAGAAATTTTTCAACTACCATTGTAAAATTTTAAATAAAATTGAGATAGAATCACAGGTATTTTATCAAATTAAAGCCAAAAATTTGTGTTAAAAGGTCAGTCACCCAGGAAACATTTAGTATTTTCATTTTATAAGTAACAAAGGCATTGTTATCAAATGTGAAACAGAAACTAATGTTTAGAAGATAAAAGCTATGAAATTAAAAATATATTTGTACAATTTAGTTATAAAAACACTTTCTCAAATGGGTGGCCTCTATGCCTTGAATTTTGTTATCAGTATGTAATATATTATATTAAATTTTACCCAAAATAGAATTGATTATAATATCTGCAGAAATCCAGACACATCCTGATTCTTCAGAGGCAAGTGACTAGAAAAATGCAAAAACAAAAATTTGTTGAAAAAGCAGTGATTAGCATTAGTGATATATAGAAATTCTTTTTCCCAATTACTTCCAATTTTTCTGAGTCACATAAGAACAGAACAATTAAGATACTAGAGAAACAATAACAATAGAAAAATAATATTAAAAATTTTTAATGACATGTAATGTGCCAGTATATTTTCAACGTGATGTTAAGCCTTCTGTATGTAGCCATTTGACTAATGTCTATCTATACCCACACGAACCAAACTCTGTAACACGCCATGGAGTTCAAGAACAGACAGGCTCCCTACCCTGATAACATACATTATATCAATAATTGGAGAGAAAGAGACAATCAAAGAGAAATAAATAGCACCTTATATAATTCAGCTACAATAAGCGAAGCAAGCTAAGGAACTAAACCTTGATGGGGGCAAGAGAAGATTATATTTTAATAGGAACAGAAAAAACTAAAAGCCAAAGCCTAGAAGTCAGACGACAGAATTGAGGCTGCCAGACAGGGGGGAATAGGATGGGAAGCTAGGGAGGAAGGGAATCCAGTGGGCTATGGTGGAGGACTGTGGGTGCTTGGGTGATGGGTGTGGTGTGGTAACATACATCTGAGGAGGTGTGATCCTGTACCTCTAAATCCCTCTAAATCATATGCAAGGTAGTAAGCCAGTGTCACCTTGAAAAAAAGTAATACAACTTATAAAGAAATAAAAATCAAATATTAGAATTCAAAAAAAAAAAGAAATGTGGTTCTCTCTACAGAGTCATTCAATAGAAATGGAATGTGAGCCACCTATATAACTTTGTTTTCTAGCAACTATATTTTTAAAGGTAAAAATAAACAGTAAAATTTCTTTTTAAAATCTATTTTTTTAAAGATTTATTTATTTATGCATAAAGAGCTGGGGTGTAGGCCAGAGGTGCATGGGTTGAGAAGATTCACCAGAGACAGAGTGGGGAGCAGAATAGGTGAATTGACTGAAATACACTGCTGAGGGGAGCAGTGGGCGAGACAGGAGAGGTCTGCTGTGCCTTGTGGGTCATCTCCCTGGCTGGGGATCAAACTCGTGCTGCAGTGACTGCAGATTGCTTCATAGTGCTGCCTCTTAACCCCTTGAGCCACCTGGGAGGACCTTAAAATCTATTTTATTTATCCCAGTATTTAATGCATATAAAAATATTATTAATAAGATGCTTTACATTTTTTTTCACATGACAAAGCTGTCTCAGTCAGCCCCACCCACAATTCAAGTATTCAACAGATGCTGTGTCGAGTTGTTTTGTTAATAGACAGGGTAGCTTTATTTTTTTATTTCTGATTTTCTAAACTTATTTATTTTTTTACATTGCTGTTTATTTTTGGACAGTATTTGGATTCTCTCAGGTGTACTCCCGTAGTTCTCCCACCACCAGACGACCTGTGAACCATCACCATAGTTAGGGTAGCTTCAGACTAAGAAATGCCCAGCACATGCCAGAGCCATTGCTGTGAGCATAGTTCACCTCAGCCTCCACCCTACATTGGTCTTCTGTTTTGCAATATAAAACTGTGCCATAAACTTCATTCTGCAGGGATACTAGCACCTATTAATAAGCTGTTTAAATACCACAGCTTTCCCTTTTTCAATGAATCACACACACACATTTCTTTACATTTATAATTTGCTGTACACTTATTGTTAAATTTCTTGATATTTTCAAGTTCTTCTCTTCAGTCTTGACCCAAATTTGGTTCTCCAGCTCTCTCTGTCTAATCTAATTTTTGCTTTTTGTCACAAGAGTGATATTTCTATAGGGCAACACTGACATTGCTCAAATACTCACAGATTAGGGAGAAAATATCAAGCCCTTCATAATTTGACCTCTGTCTGACTCTCTCATTTCATTTGCTTCTGCTCTTCCTTTTTCTACTTTATTCTAAAGTTTACAAACTCCATGAGCGCCCCGAATGGCATGCCATCTTGGTCTCCCCATATTGGAACGTGATATTCTCCCTACCCCAAGTGACCCTTCCCTTTCATCTGCCAGGTAAACAACCGCACATCAGCCAGACCTCAACTCTCAGTCCAGCTCAGTTGAGTAAATTCATTTACCATGCAGTTTCCTCTAGGTAAGAAGTCTTGTGACACCAGCATCTATGGTCTGATAGTGAAATATATATTAACAGGAAGAAATATTTTTAGAAAGTCATTTCTCTCTAATTTTGGTATGAAATTTAATTAAATTCTGTTTTATTGTATTTACTAACAGCATTAAGTGACTGACTATCATTTCCCTCAACCTCCCTACCTACAATAATACAAGTGAAATCCTCATGTTATCTAAGAGTCTTATTATCTCTGGAACATAAACCCTAAATTACTTTGTTAAATAAAAAAATAAGTATGTAGGGGCAGGATGGCCACTGAGCTGGTTTTCTGATAATCCGAACAGACTGGGTAAAGGAGAGTCCTGGAGCCCTGGGTGGCTTTCTAAGCCTTTTATTGAGCTTTTACATGTAATGCAGCAACCGGGTACCCGGCAGGCAGGGGTGCCACAGGGGCCGGGAGGCAGGCCGGGGTTGCAGGTCTTCACTCTGGGCTTCTTTCTCCCCTTCTCTCTCTCCCGCCTCTTCTCCTGCTTCTGCTTCTCTTAGCCACTATCTCAACACTGAGCGCTGGCCCACAGAAGTAAACACAGCTTACAACAATGCAACAAATGCAGGTGCCCCCCACCTCAGGCAGGGCAATCCTAATGGCAGGAGGGCAGAAAGCCTGAAAATCATTTACCCTACAAAATGTAAGAGATGATCTGTCTCAAAATCCTACTTCAGATTCTAGTGAGTTTTGAGAAAAATTACACTTTTCCTAGGCTCACATGCCAAGGAATAAATTGATGATTTTAATAAAATGTCAAAATGAAGAATTCACTTGTTTTATACAAATACTTTTCTTGACATGCTCCTGAAAGACATCTTTACAGACACATCACCCAAAGCAGGATCGTGAAGGATAGATAACCAGCTGGGACTACATCAAATTAAAGAGTTTCTGCACAGCAAAAGGGACAATAACCAAAACAAAGAGAAACCCCACAGACAGGTAGCAAATTTTTGCATACAACACTAATGATAAAGGACTGATCACTAAAATCTACAAAGAGCTGATGAGACTCAAAAAAAAAAAAAAAAAACCAAAGAAAATAATCCAGTCAAAAAATGGACAGAAGAGGGCCTCCCCGGTGGTGCAGTGGTTGAGCGCTGGGTTGCGGAAGCTGCCCACAGCCTCTGCGGCGCCTGTTCGATCCCCGGCGGCCGAGCAAGGGTCCCACATGGGTCCCACATGGCGCGCAGACCTCTCCTGCTGCCCGCTGCTGCCCTCAGCAGTGTACTTCGGTCCTTCTGCCTGTTCTGCTCCCTGCTCTGGCTCTGGTGAATTCTCTCACCCTACCACTCTTCTGACTGTACCTGGTGCTTGTATAAATAAATAAATCTAAAAAAAAAAAAAAAAAAGGGCAGAAGAGCTAAAAAGAAACAAAAAGAAACTTCTCCAAAGAGGAAATGCAAATGGCCAACAGGCATATGAAAAAATGTTCAACATCACTTGTAATCAGGGAAATGCAAATTAAAACTACCATGAGATACCATCTTACACCAGTGAGAATGGCACATATTAAAAAAACTAGCAGCAACAAATGTTGGTGAGGGTATGGAGAAAAAGGAACTCTCCTGCACTGTTGGTGGGAGTGCAAACTGGTCCAACCACTATGGAAAGTTGTGTGGAGATTTCTTGACCTACTAAAGACAGAGCTTCCTTATGATCCAGAAACTCCACTTCTAGCTATTTACCCATAGGACGCAGAAACATTAATTCAAAAGGCCACCTGCACCCCTATGTTTATAGCAGCACTATTTACAATAGCTAAGCTATGGAAACAACCCAAATGCTGAAAAATAGATGACTGGATCAAGAAGATGTGGTACATATACACCATGGAATATTACTCAGCAATCAAAAAAGATAAACTCATGCAATTTGCAGCAACATGGATGGCGCTGGAAGGGATCATGCTCAGCGAAATAAGCCAGAAAGAAAAAGAAAAATACCGGATGGTCTCACTCATAGCAGGAATTTAGAAAACCTCTATAAGGGACCAGGAAAAATACTAATTGCAATAAAGTAAAAATCAAAATCAACAAGCAACTATAGACCAAGAGACACACTACAGTGGGGGGCAGAGGGAGAAGAAGAGGAATTAGGGTCAGAAAAAGGGGGTGGGAATTGTATGGGGAATATAACCAAAATGAAAATGCATGCATTATGCAAAAATGAAAAATGATGTAAGAATTATATAAAATAAAATAATTCATAAAAAAACAAATACTTTTCTTGAATAGTCTTCTGAAACAAACAGAAATAAGAGCCTCTGATAACTAGAATCATTTTTCTCAGGTTAGCTCAATTATCTGCTATATAAACAATTTATAACCATACGTAATAAGCTCCTTTATTTTAAATGTTATCAGAGAAAGAATATGTCTTAATGCTTGTATAAATTCTAGCTTTACAACTTCCCAAGATAACTAACATTGCTTGGGAAGAAAGAAGCAATATAAGGTAATCAAGACAACCTCCCCTCCTCTCTATCAAGAGTCTCAAACCAATAAAAATAAATCCCAGGAACACATGTACTCTGGGAATACCATCCACAGCTAACAGGATGGGGGGGGGTCAAAAGCCCCCTCTTGGGGAAATAAAAACCAACTGGATTCATTTTATGAAGGAAAAAGGACAATGAAAAAGAAAAATTGGATCCAACAAGATTAGTGACAGGACAAAGAAGGGATGAGCTGGTTAATAGCACCTCAATTAGATCCTGTTTTGATGACTTGAACTGTTTCACTTGTTCTTGTTTGCACTAATTCTCCCTCTAGTTTCAGGCCTGTTAAAACCCTGGCTTTCATTATCTAACAAGCTTCTCAACAGCGTAAGGAAGAACATTTCTTTTAGACAATGATTTTTACTTAATGAAAAGTATGGTCCTTCACAATGTAGTGATAGTAATAGTAACTGACCAATTCCCTTTTCATGGCTTGACTGTCCTACCCCTGGCCTATGGCTCTGGCTCATGTAAAGAGGCAAGATTGGAAAAGCACATTTCACTCTAAGCTGTGGGTTCCCCTCTATGTCACGTTCTTGTCTAGATGCCAGATCGTCTTTGCAAAGCCCCTGGGCATATACTTTGCTAGTGATCCTTTCTGTTTCTAAAATCAATCTTCAAAACACATGATTTTGCTCTTTTAAGTAAACTCTTCTTTGTGCAGAGAGGATATGTGAGTGAAAGAATTATATGCAGGCTCTCAAAACACTGCACTTCCTTTATTCTGGTTTTGAAATTCCCTATTGAGTAACTTAGTTGCTCAATGCTGAAGGGCATATAAGTATAATGAATGTGATAGTAAACAGACTATCTGGCCAGATGCACTGCAAACAGTAAGCTATTTTTTACAAGTGTATGTACAAGTTTATTTCAACTGTTTGGTTTCCACTGCTATTAACATTGCTCAGCCCAGCTTCAGTGGCTTGTACACTTTTGGGATACTTCATTCCTGGCTCATTCACGGATCCCAGATATCAGTTTAAATTATGAATTCCACTTGAAATTTCAGCTGGCAAACAATCAGTCTGCACTGTGAAATAACTTAATATTTTTCACTGCGCAGAGGGCCAGATTAATTGAACCCTCTAGGATTTTCTTAGTTCCTTTAACAATACTTTCGAGATTCTTCGTGGACATTCTAACTGGTTGTGGATAAAGGAGACTAGTGCCTAGAGGCAGCCGACTCTCGTTCCCTGCCTCAAGCCTGTTCCCTGTAGCCCAGAGTATTCGATGGACTCTTGACCCTTTCTAAAACCCTGTGCGCGCAGGGCTACTTCTTATAATCAAGGGCAAGAATTCCTGCAGGCAAATAGGAGGGCAGATAAGGTGACCAAGCAACATCAGAAGTAAGTTTATTGACTTGAACTTTCCTCTGTTTCTTTCTCTTTCCATGTATAAGGAGAGGAGAGAAATTCCCAGAGAGAGCATTATTTTATGATGTGTTGTGAAAAGGGGATGGTTGTTGCCTGCAAAAAAAGAAGATGGAAGGAAGGAAGGAAGGAACCATTCTAAATTATTAAAATTAAGAAAGTACTTGCCCTGTAACAAACTATACTCCACTGCTCTAGACTTGATGGGAAAACCACTTATAAGTTCAATATGTCTGTGCTGAGTAGAAACACAGAAAACAGCTCTGTGTGAGGGGAATCGAGGAACAGCACATATGCTCTACTCCCGAAATCAGAAAAGAAAAACCCTAGCAAATGAGAGGTTCAAATGAGCATTGCAGAACTTGGGTCTATTTTGCTTTAAAATGGATCTTCCAAATTCTGAAAGATTCACAGAAGAAACCAAATAGGAACCCCTGGTGGCCAAGAGGTGAAGTCCCAGCGCTATTACTCCTAAGGGCCCTAGTTCAATCCCTGGCAAAGGAGGTGACCCACATGGCGCAGCAGACCTCTCCTGTCTCACCCGCTGCTCCCCTCAGCAGTGTATTTCAGTAGATCCACCTGTTCTCCCCACTCTGTCTCTGGTGAATGCTCTCACCACCCCACATCTCTGGCCAACACCGCAATTATTCTACACACACACACACACCCACACACACAGAGAACCCAAACAAAGGATAAACACTTGACCTGTGAAAGTGCTGCTGCCAAATATATACTCTCCTACTACAGACTCCTTCAAAATTCTCTAAACTACAAAAAAATTAAACTATATTTGGTCACAATTTTTCTGAATTGTGGAATCCTAAATGTGACATTTCTGATCTTCTCCAGTCATCTGTTTAATTGTAAGAAGGTGAATGCTAATTCTACATTTGTACTTGTAGATTTATAACATAGTTAAAGGTTAGATAACAGAGAAATTGTGGAGTCCCATTTTCTTTTATTTTTCATATAGTAAGGTAAGGTGTAGAAATACAAATTCACACCTCCTCAAATGTATAATATAGTATGCCCACCAACAAATTTATAATAACTCTCCTCCAACATCCAATCTTAGCTTCCTCCCACCACCGAAGGGTTATTTTGTTTTGTTTGATCATTTGCTTCATTTCTTTATAGTCCACATATGAGTGAATTATGTGGCATTTATCTCTTTTTTTTTTTTTACTTGTTTCACTTATCAAATGGCAAGGTTTCATCTTTTTGGGTATCTGAGTTATTTATTTTCCAGGGAAAATTTAAACTCTGAAACATGCAATTCCATATTGTACCACCTGAGGGAGCAAGAACACCAGTTTAAAGTGTATCGGTAGCGATAGGATGCTTCTTAAAGGCTCTGTTTCTGCAAGTAGGGCCTCTTCACACCTGAATCAAAAAATAAAATTTGACCAAGCACCTTAGTTGATTTTTATGTAACTAATACTTGAAAGCAACCACTCGAAGCCTATAGGGACGAACTAAATTAGACCATGTATGGTGACAGACCAAGATATGAAATTTTTGTGCAATAGATCATAGGTAGGAATGATTCATCAATTCATGTAGCATAACATTATTAGAGAAAAACATATTTCTTTAAAATTCCGTGTTAATATTAACTATACAATTTGAAATTTTCTATGTAAGAAAGTGATCCAAGTCAGTGTTTTTCAGAGTGGTATCCCCGTATTTAGGTATACTAGCACCATTGCTCTCTGACCTGCCCATTGACTGTTACTGCTAAAATCACCATTCCACCAAAATGTTTTTACTTTTCTCATTAAAAGATGTACAAAGTCATAGACAGCCTCCTTGGTACCTCAAGGGGTTAAGCACAGCACTGTGAAGCTATCCTCAGCCTCTGCAGCACAAATTTGATCCCCAGCCAGCCAGGAAGCTACCCACATGGCGCAGCAGACCTCTCCTGACTCACCTGGGCTCCCCTCACCAGTGAATTTTAGTAGATCTAGTGTATTTCTGCTCCCCACTCTGTCTCTGATGAATCCTCCTCTCACCCCCTGCATCTCTGGCCTGTAGCCCAGTTCTTGTATGCATAAACAAATACATCTTAAAAAAAAAAAAAAAAACATAGAAAGGTCAAAAGACATAAAATACAGAATATACAGAATTTATATAACTTGAAATGTAAGTGAGCCTCTAATTTCTGAGATGTCGACAAAAAACAAAAGCAAGCGACCTGCATTCCCCAGTACTGCCAATACCCTTCCCTGGGCTATCCAATGCCAGATATGGATTTTATCAGACTTATTTTCATGGAACTTGCTGGACAAATTACCCACTCAGACATTCTGCTTGACAATATATCCCTTAACAGTGATTTTAACCCAACCGAGTCCTCTTCCTGGGTTTCTGCAGCTGTGTTTGATGTTTCCCTCATTATCTTTTCTCCCTTTCCAACCCGCCACTCCTTATAATCTATGTCTTGGAGTTTCACTTTCTAAGAACCACCATTATGTCCCACAGTCGTCAACAAATGAATGCATTATATTCCCCTCTTTTATCCTTGAATTTTGTCAGAGCCTGGCATAAGCATTCTGCTTCAGCAAGAAACCCAGGAGACATTGAGATTTCTCCCTTTCATTCATTTTCACAAATGTTTACTGGAAATCTGGATGAGACAATCTTCTACGTGCTGGAGATAAATCATAAACAAAACAGACATGTTCCTTGTCCTCTCCTTATTTTATTTCCTATATTCTGTCAAACACCAGGGTCCGTCCATTTTACCTCCAATTACTTTTTTGTATTTTCTCTTCTATCTTCTCCTCATTGCTCCTGGCTCACCTGGCACGGACTGCTGCGGTAGTAATAACCTGATACCTACAGCATCGGCCACAACATCGAACACATCAGAAACATAACATCACTGAATGCTAGAGGTTTTGACAGTTCCAGAAAAAGTGTGGGTGGGAGGAAAGCTGGAGTTCAGAAAGTAGAAGTATCATGCAGCTAGCGTGGCCAGGGGATTTGTTCCCTTTCCTGTTATCCTCATCCTTTTCCTTCTCTTTTGACCAGTCCTCTACCTACAGTCCGAGCTACAGCGTGCAGCTGGCACTCCCAGTTCTGTTCTCTCTCAGGACAAACCCAGCTCATCCTCAGCCCAACAGTCAGCATAAGCAGCCACTTTATTCCGTCTGAGCACCATCTCCCCACTCATTCTGTGTTCACAGCTTCCCCCTACCATGGATACCTGCCCCAGGTCTCACCTCTTCCATACCGCCCGCCAATCAGCATTCGCCAACAAGTTCAGATCTCCTTATGTCCTTTGCACATAAAGCCTGGATGGAAACTTTATATCCCACAATTTTTTATCTAATGATACACTATCATGTCATTCAGAATCACTACTTTGAATAAAATGAAGTTGCCATTTTCAAAAATTTGTAAAAAACTAACATAACAGCAACTTCATAATCTTAACATTGTCCCTTGGGCACATCAATTTTCAATTCCTTTTGGATGAACCTGGCCTACAACTTCTTTTTTTGTGTCCCCAGTGCATCATTCACATGGTGGGGACTGTGTAGGAAATCAATAATGATATGCTTGTTCATTCTTTCACTAACTGGATGCTCTCCATAGACAGACACCATCCTGGATGGCTGATGATACGGTGTGGGCTTAGACTGATCAGGATTATAGTAAAGAAGTTAGGACCTGAATGAAAGGAGAGGGGCACTGTATATCCCCGTTCACGTCATTGAAATATAAGTTAAAATCTCAACATTCACAGGCCTCCCTGGTAGCGCAAGGGGTTAAGCACAGCACTGTGAAGCTATCCACAGCCTCTGCAGCACAAGTTCGATTCCCGGCCAGGGAGCTAACCCATGTATGGCACAGTAGACCTCTCCTGTCTCACCCGCTGCTCCCCCTCAACACTGTATTTCAGTGGATCTGCCTGTCCTGTTCCCCACTCTGTCTCTGGGGAATCCTCTCACCACCACCCCCCACACACAGCTGGCCTGTACCCTAGTTCTTGTCTGCATAAATAATTCAATCTTTAAAAAAACTCAATGTTTGCCAGTATTAAGAAGATAAAACAGAATTTTTATGAAAAAATATTTATATATGTATATATTTTAACATGTGTGTATGTGTGTGTGTGTGAGCGTGTGTGCATATAACTTCCTAGATATTTGACCTGGTGCCCAAGTACTTTATGTGCATAGTTTATTGTCCATCACCAACATGTAGCTCTTCTCCGCGAGGTAATTATGAAAGGTTACTTCATATTTCATGCCACATAATTTCTTGTTTACTTCTAGCGCTTAGTTATTAAGTGTAAGAGAAATAAGAGTGCATAAATATAGTTTGATGTTTTTCTGTGGGATAAAAATGAATGTCATCTACAGTAGAGAAAGAGAAAAATGAAGAGAGGGGGTGTCACAAAACCCAATCAGCTCAGTCTGTGCTTTATAGCGCCTTGGCGCAGATCAGGCAGGAGCGTGCCTGATGAATGCGCGAGCAGGCTGTACCAATTCCCTCATCCAGCATCTCTCCATTCCAAGTGCGGAGTCAGCTTATAAACATAACTGTCAGTGTGTGCTCATATTCAATTATTTTTACAACAGAATATTATTCATTATTTTCTTCTATAGTCACATCAGAGTGACTAGAAATCATGAGAATTTCTTCCTGACAACCGCAAGCTATCAAATCTGGTTGTCATGAAATTAAATATCCTGGATTCTAGTGCCAAAGTTATGAAATAATTTCAGTTCTGATGATATCTCAAAAAGAAGTTAAACTAATTTAGTTCACTGATGAAGACATAAATGAAAATTATCACATTTGACCAGTTTTTTGAAATGACCAAGATATGCAGATTTTTGCAAATCCTCCCCTCTTTTCAAAAATTTGTAGGGGAAATGTTCATTTCATCATAGTTAAGTGGGGGTGACCTTGCTTCATGGGAGAATATTCCAGGGGACAAAATATGAGGAGGGGCCCAGTGCAAATTAATCAACACAAAGCCACATTTTCTCTGTTTTACATTCCAGTAACCACACATGGTTCCATCTTATGGAAATTCAAGTTTACCCCCAAACTGGTACTTCCATTCCTTATTTTCACACTCTCATCTCTGTTAGCAGGCAGCAAGATTGTTTCAGACGTTTCCAGTTTTTCTAGCATCAGCTCCTTTTGTTCAAGAGATAGAAAGCAGACCCAGGAAATGCATTTTATTACATTTTCACATTTTCTATACTCTGAGCACATTATATTTGTTGTTTCTCTCACCCCTGCCCTACCGTGTTCACCAGGACAGCCAGAAAACAGGATGCCCTCTTGACTTCGCCATAAGCTGTAGCCAGTCTACAATGCCCACATTATAATAACTTAATCCACTGAGGTATACATGTATGGTCTCCTCTGTACATGATGGCCAATGGAGAAGCATCATGGACACAGTTGTTTATGCTTACAATGTTTTTAAAGCTCTAGAATAGCCATAGATTATTGGTCATATCAACAGAAGAGGGAGGTAAAGATTTGCCAATATGATTAGAAGTTATATATAGCTATATATATATATCTTAAGATAAAGACCTTAAATTCCTTAGAGTTCACTCAAAGGCTCTAGCAGTCATCTTTAATTTAGCATTCACTGAAGCAGAATCTGTCTCTGAATACGAGGTTAAAATGGTTTGAGTGTCTAGAATTCTATACCACTCAGTATGTATTTTTCTGGTATGACTTCCGTTAGTTTGGGTCTTGTTCCTCACATATCAACTTTGCTTCACCATAGCTTGGACTCTAATTCCATAAATTTCTTCCATTATTTTCCCCAAATCATCTACACTTAGTGAAGCCCTCATTCATATATAATTTAGGGCTTTTTTTAAATTGAATATACCATTGCAAAGCCATTTGAGCATCAACTCTGGCTCAGTTAAGTTTATCTGGGTGTCTCAGTGTCAGCATCATTTTACTGAAATATCAAGAATTATTGATAAGAAGGTATTTTCCTTCTTTCAAAAATATAAGTGTTTTACATGTCCTAAAATTATAATTAAAAGGCCCCAGGTCAAACTGGGCCTTTTGCCTCAGGTCAAACTGACCTGCACAATTTCTCCTGGGCTTACAGTGTGATATGTTCCTCCCTCTTATAAATTCTTGTTCATTCTTGCCAATTCACTCAGAGGCCCTACTGGCAAGGCCCAGAAGCTTGGCAATCGCTAATATAAATAGTAAATCCTTTAGGTTTAAAAACAAACCATAAGCAAACAAAAAAGTTGGTAAGTAATTTAGAGAACAAAATGTTATTAACGCAATTATATCACATAATTGTGTCACAACCACTTTGGTTTTGTTTTTTTTTTTCCTTCAAAGGTCTGATATATCTATCACCATCACCACCATTCAATCCCTACTGCATCACTACTTCTTTTTTTTTTTTTTTTTTGCATAGAAGAGATGCAGGGGGTGAGAGGATTCACCAGAGTGGGGAGCAGAACAGGCAGACTGACTGAAATACACTGCTGAGGGGAGCAGTAGGCGAGACAGGAGAGGTCTGCTGCGCCATGTGGGTCAGCTCCCTGGCCTGGAACCAAACTTGGGCAACAGAGGTGATAATGCTAAGACGTAAGCCCTCGGCCACCAGGGAGGCCCTGCATCACCATCGAGATGCCTTAGCATGACAGGGCAATGCAGTCCCACCCAGCCTCTTTGCCTTTCCTTATATGATATCATGGCAGCATCTTTCACCTTGTTTCCATTTTTTATCATCGCCACCAACTCTCCCTTCACCTAGTCTAAGTCTTTGCTTCTATCCTAAGCACTGTTTTCTGTCCATTACAAGGCCAGATGCTATTCTAACCATAGTGTCTTGTCTTTTTCTCACAGGAGATTTCCTCTCCCCATGTTCTGAGTTGTCAACATGCTACACATGGTTTCCCACAACACACCTGGTTCGAAGTTCTCTGCTTCATAGTATTTGTGGAATTAAGTTGACTTTTCTTTCAAGTCAAAGAAAGCCCAAGTTTGGTTTCTTATCATATATTTTAAAAGGATTTTTATTCATTTCCTAGATCTTATTACTCTCATACTGTTCTTGTAAAGTCATCTATTGTTCCTTCCTCCTCCTTTTTACCACTTGCACAACATAATCTCTCTAAATCCTTCCTTCTTAGCACCAGCTGCTAAATAATATCCAACAAGTATCCCTTGCCTTGTCTGAAAATCTTCTTCCTAAGCCTGGTTTCATTAAGATTCACTGTGCCTTTGTGTTCTGCATTCCAGATGAGTTTCGTTCCCTTTCTTTTCCCTAAAAACAAACAACAACCAAAAAAAAAACAACAAAAAGCTCTCGCTATGTCAATCATTTTAAAAATCTCTATAAAATAATATAAATGGAAAATATCATCTGTCACTTTGTGAACTGACAAAAGCAAAAATGTAAATTGCCCATATATTTCTCAAAGCTACTTGGAAAATAATGTTCTAATGGTCCACTGAATTTGGGAATGAAATTAGTCTACAGCTTTGGTGGTGGTTTGAAAAATGTCATTGTGTCTTTTATTATGTGATGTTCAGCCAAAAAATTCCCATTACAAGAATTACAGGAAAGTGACATAAGATATATATGGACATTAGCAATCCATGCCTCCAAGTCACCCCATTTCACCTCCATACTTGACCCTAAAACACTTTTTAGTTGAATCAGTAAATAATCAGGGCTATTGCTTTAAGGGAAAAAAGAAAACATCGATTCCCAGGTTAACAGGGAACAGGTGAGTGCCTTTCCAACTTGTTATTAAAGAAACAGGGGGATAAAATGGGATACACAAAACTAATACCAGGTCACAGTTAAGGGGAAAGGGAATAAAACATGCACTTATTGGCTACCTACTACCTGCTAGGATGGTACTATGCAGATGGAAAAGGAAATTTTGGGAGCGTTCAGCTACTTTCCACTCATAAGTCAATCCTCAAGACACAATGATTGGCAAAAGGAAATCAGGCTTAGTCAGGTGCAGGCAAATCTGAGCACATGGCAAACTACTGTCACAAATGTGACAAACTAAGGGGAACTAGAGGTTTATTTGGGGACAGCACTAAGGGAAGAGGGAAGCTAAGGAGGCTTTTCCAGCAGGATTTCAGAGAAACAAGTAGGGCTTTCCAGAAACTGCGTTCATACCCTTTTTTATTCCAAGGGTGGCTTTGACCGGATCTATCATGATGCCAGTGGTGATGCTTTTCACTACAATAATGAGGTTGTGGCTTAAGCCTTGTCTTACTTCTACCTCTATCTTGTTTCAGTCAGTTTTGCCTGGGTTTTTTTTTTTGTTTTTTTTTTTTTTTTTTTTTTTTCGGTTTTTTCTGCAAGAGAAGATAAACAAGGGCAGAGCAGGGATGAACTGGGCAAAGATAGGAACTTGTGATTACCAGGCTGGTGACAATTCCTTCCTCTGTTTATATCCTGCTCCTCATTGTTGAAAGGCAGTGGGCAGAGGCCCAGGTTCGGGAACTACTTCCTGCCGAATAGGGGGTGCAGGCTTGGGGGTCCTATGACTGGTTGTTACAGGGCTGCAATCCCAATTGATTATACCCTTGATTACAATTATTTGGGAATTTTAATGTCTTCAATATTTTGGAGACAAAGAGATGAAGTAATTCAGAAAACAAGGGCCAGAGATCAAAGAAGTGGGCATATCACAATGACAATACGCATAGGCCCGAGTAAGTGTCCCATCCATCCAAACCAATTAGAAGAGACTTGGTTTATTGGGCCTCCCTGGTGGCACAGGGGTTAGAGTCTCAGTGCTATCAAACTATTGCCAGCCACTGCAGCACGAGTTCAATCCCCAGCCAGGGAGCTAACCCACATATGGCACAGCAGACCTCTCCTGCCTCGCCCTCTGCTCCCCTCAGCAGTGTATCTCAGTACATCTGCCTGTTCTGTGCTCCCCACTCTGTCTCTCATGAATCCTCTCACTCCCACAACTCTGGCCTACACCCCAGTTCTTATATGCATAAATAAAAATAAATCTGTATTTAAAAAAAAGACTTTGTTTATTATAGGAGTCCAGGGCCAGGATTCAGATTTTTCAAGGTGACCTGCTTTGAGTAGCCCTTTCCTTCACTGTGTTCAGTTTCCAATCAGCTTTGGAGCTCAGTTCAAGGTTATTGCTATAACTGCATCTCAGAGAGACAGATAAGTTGTTTTTTTTTTTTTTTTTCATGTGCGCTCTTTAGGATTTAAAAGCAATTAACCATTTAACCTCTGTTACACTGATACTTAGACATCAAATCTCACTTAATTCTTAGAAAAATCTTAGCGATATTATTACCCCCCTTATTCTTTAGAGAGGAAAACTCAGGAGGGGTTAGGGTGGGAGAGGCGCAGCCCGGGCAGACACTTGCTTCTCTTTTTCTGCTCTACAGACAGCAGGGAAGAGCCGGGTTCTGGCATCAGGCTGGATCCAAAAGCAGTCTCTGCCCCCCCCCAGCACCTATGTGACATTTAGAGGTGCATGTGTGCATCACTGTCACCTCATGGGGTTCAGGGTCTCATCTACCAACAGGGTCTCCCAACAGCTTCAGATGTCCAAGTCAATCTGGATTCATTTTGCTCTTCTTTCCTGTTTTATGTTGACAACAAAAGGCCCCCCACTCATGTATGGCTACATAATTTGTAATGCCCATTGAAAAATTAAAATGTGGGATGCCTTGTTAAAAAGGCAAAGTGAAAAATATCATTTCATGTACCTTTAAATATCTCTTAGTACCTTTAAAGTGCGAAAGGATTTTATTTTTGGCCCTCTCAACATTTTATGGCGTCTTCTATTTGTTATTTTTATCAGTCTAAATTAAAGAAAATTTTAAAATTAAACCATTAACATGAATTTTAGCATTCATTTTTGTATTGAGCAATGCCAGTATAAAATGCAAATATGAGAGCATTTAACTTGCATGGACAATCCCAAAAATTACACAGTATCTCATAGGTTGCACGCATTTATGCACCAGAACAGTGGCAATGTGGCACGAAATTAAGCAGGCTGCCTCTTTCTCACTCTTTGATGAATCCACATTCTGTCAGTGCTCTCTACCTCTGCCGTATTACCGATGGATAAGGAGTGGAAGGTGGGTTTTCCTATCTTTCCCTTTCCTCCTCTACCATCATTTTCAGTGCAAATAATTAATTCATACAGGGAAGCAACAGAAGTAAAAAAAAGGAATTACACGGTCCCTTGGTTGTTCATGTTTCTTAGATCATCATCTTCTTTCTGCATCTAAAGCTGGTTGTGGAGCCAATGGAAAGCAAGACGTCCTGGGTGGTGGGCACCCCCATTTACCAAGTGCTCAGCTATAACATATTGATCTTGAGCTCATTTTGAGTCTCCCAGGACTTCCAGTATTGTGGGGATTCTGTTCTTGTGGAGAATTATAAAAGCAACATGCGAATGTTACAGGGCCTCAACCCAAAAGAGGGGGGTTCAGCAACTGATAGAGACTGCCCTCAAGACAGGGGGTTACTGGGGGAAGAACTGGAGGGATGCGGACAAGCGATCACTTGCAATCCAGATTAATTAATAATTATTATTAATTAATAATTTATATAATTAATAATTGTTATTAATAATAGCTTCACAGATTATTTTGTGTAGAGAGCACATAGCAACTCAGAAGACCAGCCCCAATGAACATAGCAGGAACGTGAATTCGAAAGGCAGTTCAATGAGAACAAAGCCATCCAATGGATGCAGGAAAATTGGGAGAAATTTCTCGTTTTCTGTGCTGTACACTGCCTTTATCTTTGGGGGTCAGCATCTAGAGAACGAGCGGGAGAGGTTGGAGCTGAGGAAGCCACTTCAGTATTTTCGTGCTCGTCCAGTGGGTGCTTGTAAGTGTCCATTTTGATGACCCAAATGATCCTTTCTGGATGACTCACTGAGTACACCTCCTTTTCTTTTTTTTTTTTTTAAGATTTATTTACTATACAAGAACCGGAGTACAGGCCAGATGTGCGGGAGGGTGAGAGGATTCACCAGAGACAGAACAGGGAACAGAACAGGCAGACTGATTGAAATACACTACTGAGGGAGCAGCGGGCGGGACAGGAGAGGTCTGCTGCGCCATGTGGGACCCTCGCCCATCGGCCAGGGCCAGGATCGAACCCACGCTGCAGAGGCTGCAGGCAGCTTCGCAGCCCAGAGCTCAACAGCTGCGCCACCAGGGGAGGCCCTGAGTACACCTCCTTTTCAAAGGGCTGCTGTTGGAAGGTCCCCTTCCCTCCTCATCTGCCAACTCTAGGACACATGAGAACAAAAGTGAGCCAGAGACTGAGAAAACCAGAGAGCAAACAAAAGCTATTAACACAATCTGAAAAAAAGTATTTACTAAGAGTTAAATTTCCCTAAGAATCAAAGAAAGAAGTTTCCTTGAACAGTGCAAGCAAATATACAATCCTGTCTCATCTTTTTTGACGCTAAACTGGACCAACAGAAAAGATAAATATGGAAGAGACACAGGTTGCATTGCTAGAACAATCGTGCTTTTGCAAAAATTAAACCTTGTTCATAATGGTTAGGAGTTGTGGGCCCCATGAGAAAAGATGTCTTGATCGACACGACGACTATGTTTCAGCCAAGCAGACCACCTGCCCCTCACAGCACAGCCAGAAGCTAGTGAGTTCGCCATCACCAAACCGGGAACACTGTTTTTGCACGGCTCTTGCAGGGAGAATGGGAACAAAGCGGCCCAGTTGATAACCCGGCAGCTGCACCCCATAGCACTGACGCATTATCCTTGGCTCAGCCCCAGGCTCTTGATCGGAAGGAAAAGATCAAGCTCAATCAAATGATTTGAAAATGGATTCTGATTACTAGTAAAAAACCTTTCAGTCCAGTACCATTCTCAGGCTGGGAAAGGAAAAAGGCCACCGGGAAAGAAGTTGAAGATGGATATCCTCGACAGACCATAGGTACACACACACACACACACACACACACACACACACACACCACACACCCTTTTGACTTCACACACGCTCGTAAATTTACAAATTAAACCTTGTGGTACAGTCTTTATTTTCTATTGTGTGTGTGTGTGTGTGTGTGTGTGTGTGTGTGTGTGTGTGTGTGTGTGGATTTTAAAAAGAAATCTGCAGGGCTTTTTTCTGATTGCATCCTGAACAATATCGAGGTGTTTAAAGTGCCCTCTGCTGGTGAAGAGGAGATACTGCAACAAGCACACTTCATTGATTGGAAGTTAACAACAAAGAGGCCCCACATACTTATCCTGCAAATTTTAAATGATTTAAAATACTATCATGTTTTTAGCCAAATCAGATGACAGTCTTCATGCTTCAAATCAGCTTCAGAAATTTTTTAAGAGGGCCTTTCACTCAGAACTCAGAAAACGAACATATTGAGAGTCATGCTTTAAACAAAAAGGAAGAAAAGGCTATGTATTACCTGTAATATTTCAGCCCTTTATAAGCAAGTTAAATGTGTAAATGTTCCTAGTATTTCAAAGAAGCAATTACGTAAAGTTGTCCAATGTGTCATAATAGTATGCTAATTGGCTAATAGCTTCATGATTAGACAGACTAGAAGGAAAGTTTAGGGTTAGCGACACCACCTGGATTACACACACACAATCACAGGTATGTGCTCATGAATGAGAGTGACTGAAGTCACAGCCCAAGTGAACAGAAACACATTTTCTAGCTAGCAGTTTATCTTTCTTACTTTAAGAGTATACAGAAAAGACATTTTTCAAATTACTTTTATATTATTTTAGCTTTAATTGTGCTGTCATTCATGAAAGAGAATGGCTCTGCTTCTCTGTCAGAGATGACAAGAGCTTTCTCAGCATCTGGTTTATGTGTGGAATTTAAAAGAGTCAAGTTTTATTCCATACTGTGGGGAGAAAGAGGAGTGGGTCCTTTGCCCTCTAGGGAAATTCACCAGAAGGCATTAAATGTAGTGCAACCAGGCAAGGCTTTGTTGGAGACTCATACATATAGGAGCCAGTTTGGGAAAGCAGAATATAGCCTGGGTCCCAAAGGGAGTTAGGAAGTGATATTTATTTATTTATTTACTTACTTATTTTTTAAATATTTAAAGAGCAGGTTTATTAGGGAAAAAGGACAGAAGAGTAAAAAACATTTGCATAGACACAAGCGGGCAGGAAGAGCTGCCCCGGAAGGGGCAGCTTTGCTGAAAGAGGCCTGCATGGTTGCAGGCGGGAGGCCTTGAGGAGCCGCCTCGGCTGAGGGAGGTCAGTGAAGAGAAGTCTCGGCATGGTACAGGTCAGGGGCAGGCAGAAAGGCTGTTGGCCTACAGAGGGAGAGAGTTGGTGAAAGGAAGCACCTGCATAGTCGCAGGTGGGCAGAAAGACTGCTGCCAGGAGATGATATTTAAAGTGTAAGTCCAGAAGGCGGGGAGAAGGAGAGCAGCTTGATAGCATGTTCTGCACAGATGGGTTACATTCCAACAGCAAGTATGGGCTCTGAGCTTTCTCCTCCAGGAAACCTTTAGTCAGAATGTAATGCTTTTTACCTCTCATGGCACCTCATTGTCAATATTGGTGGACTGAACTTTTTGGACAGGGCTGCCAGTCCATGATTTAGTCCACCTGTTCAAATGGGAGTGGGGAACTCTTCTGGCTCAGTTTCTTTTCCCTAGGCTGGCTCAAATGGGTTGCAGGAAACAGGCACATGTGTATTATATATCACCTCTGTTCTTGTCAGCCTCCGTGTCCAGTGGTCCTCACTTTCAAAATGTAATTCAAAGATAAAATAGTGACAGCAGAGAATTAAACCAAGCGTGTGAGCAGGAAATCCTGTGTGGGAAGCCTATGGAAAAAAAAAAATATATATATATATATACATATATATATATTTCCATCACCAGGCTTCAAAGACTCTCATTCAGGTAGTAGAAGGTAGGTTCTAGAATCTGTGTTTGATAAGCTCGCTGAGTGATTGTGACAGACTTTCAAGTTTGTAAAACACCACCTTAGAGCAATTCCAAGTGCCTAAAATACTGTTCACTTAAAAGACTACCAGCTCTGGGCCTCAACTGCTTTTTTTTTCCTCTTACCTACTCTATCACTGACATGAGGACTGACACTAAAAGTCCAGAGTGGAACAAGTGTCCCAGGGAAGGAAAACAACACTGCTAGATCTATAGTTTATTAAGTGAGATGCTATCATCTGCCTGATGGCTCATTGTCTCCCTGGCTCTCCTCGGCTACACCTCTCAGGGCAACTCGCTCCTATGCTCAGGACTGTTTGTAGGCTGCACTGTCTGTAAACTGAAGTCAACCTATAGCCCCAGATGGCGCCTTCCCTAGGCTCATAGCTCTGTGTCTGACCGTTCATTCCACCTAGCTAATCTTTCAACAGGATTCTTTGGAACCACTTTCAACTCTTCCTTCTTCCTCAACTCTTCACTCCAACTTGATTTCTCCTTCCAAATTTTCCTTCTAAGTCGTGCAAACACTCCTCTGCTTTCTTCTGTCTCCTATGCCATTGCTTTGACTGATTTAGACCTCAATCTATCCTCTCCTGAGTTGCTTGAATGACCTTCCAGTGAGACTCCTTATCTGCCCCTGAATTCCATTCTCAACATTGCTGAGATTCTTCTAAAATTCAGATCTAATATAATTCTCTAGTTCAAAGCCCTTTCATGGGTCCTGAGAGTCTCCAGTAAAATATTTAAATCAGTCATTATAGTATGTTAGGCCCTTAAATTTATGACATTTTCTGCCACAGGCATTAAATACAGGTCCAGAGCCAGGTTCTCCCTTAAACTTGCCCTGTCATCTGAGCCTTCCAGGTTTGCAAGGCTATTCCTTCTGCTTTGAAGATTTCTCTTCAGTGCCTCCCCTTTCCTCATCTACCTAGTGAATTCTTGTTTGTCATTTTTATGGATTAGCTCAGAAACCAGCCCCCAAATCATAACTCTTTGGATTTCTTAAGTTTCTTATCACCTCCACTTAATTACCGTATCCTCCCTGCTGCCACTGCTTCTCTGCTCCCCAACACTGAGAAAAACTCCCCATCCTTCCCAACTAGACAGTGAGGACCCACAGGGTAATCCTCTGTCTTGTATAAAATGGACTCTCAACTCAAACAAGAATGAACAGCAACAAAACAAAAAGGAAAAGAGGGTGTGACTCAAATAAATGTACTGCCCACCGCTAGGTCAGTCCAGCAGAACCATCTCCATTCCAACAGCCTGGACAATTTATAAGATAATTCAGATGCCTACTAGAATTTCTCAGGAAGATCCCCATTCGCAACCCACAGAATAATCTCTTACAATTAATTCTCCTTCTCTAAACTTCTCTCCCCATTTCTATATTCCAACAGCTGCCTGAAACTGTCTCCAATCTCTAGTGATGTTTTCTTCTCCTTCCGATCAAACTGACTTAAATAAGTTTTCTCTTGGGAGTTCAATCCTTTTCTTTTTAAATCAGTATTTTTTTAAGATTTATTTATTCATGCATACAAGAACCAGGGTATAGGCCAAATGTGCGGGAGGGTGAGAGGATTCACCAGAGACAGAGTGGGGAGCAGAACAGGCAGACTGACTGAAATACCCTGCTGAGGGGAGCAGCTGGTGAGACAGGAGAGGTCTGCCGGGCCATGTGGGTAGCTCCACGGCTGGCCGGGATCGAACTCGTACTGCAGAGGCCGTAGACAGCTTCACAGCACTGTGCTCAAGTGCTGCACCACCAAGGAGACCCAAGTTCAATCCTTTTTTAAATATACAACCCAGCTAACCTGCTGCTGCATTGCTGGTGGGAAGAAATCAGGAGGCAGTTGGTATTTGCTCTAAGTTCCCAATGTTCTTAGTCAATGGTATGGCACTTCACACAGTGATCCCAACCCTGGTTACATAACATACATATATAAGGAACTTCCAGAAATAACCTTTCGAGGTCATGACAACTCCTCAAACGAGCAGGGCCAGAATTCAACTATTTCTGAAATTTCTATATTCCAGTTTCTAGTACCTTAAGAAGCCCGCCTCCCTACACTACTTGGAAAACACTAAACCTGCAGATCTTTCTGTCCTTTACCTTGATCAGCCTAACAGCAGAAGCCAAGGTGTAGAGAGCAGGAATGACACAGCACAGGTTTTCTATGATCCAACAGACCGGGTAAAGGAGGAGTCAGGGTCCTCAGTGGTTTTTGCAGGTCTTTTATTGGGGTTCACCAGGCATATGGCAGGCAGGGGTGCTGGGGGTTTGGAAGGCTGGCAGTCCTCCCAGCCCCCAGCAAATCCTCACTCTCTCTGGGCTCTCCCGTGATCTCTGCTTCTGCTTCTCTGCTTCTGTCTCGGCTTCTTTCGGCTTTTTCTGGCGTCCCTGTGATGCCGCCCTTAAAAGCCCAGTCTTAGCCCAGGTGAATCCCATCTACATATGCCCACACCCTACTCCAGGTGTCCACCATCAGGCATGCATTCAGGACCGCAAGGATCCATCATCTATCCTGATGGCGGGAGGGCAGAAAAGCCTGACCTTTTTCCTTACCCTACACAAGGGAACAGACAAAGCAACACCTTTAGAAATGCAAGAGGAGGCCATGCATACTCATTACAAATTTTGCCCCAGTCCAAAAGTTCACTTTTGTTTTTTTTTTTATTTTTTTTTAAGTTCACTTTTGTTTTTTGCTGTATGAGTACATCCCTTACTGTTGCATTGGCAACACTACAATGACAAACGGGAGTCCTGGAGCAAGCTGTCCGGGAGTCCTAGGACACAGGATGCTACTGAAGAGCAAGATCCTTGAGGAGAAGAAGGACTAAAAAAAAAGGGAGAGGTAAAACTAGAAAATGTGCTTTGTTATCTATAGTATCTGCCCTCCAGGCACTTCTCATCTGCCTGATGACTTGGTATTGTAATGAGATCAAGCCTAGACTGTAGCCATGGTTTCAATCTTATCAAGGTTTTCCACTGATCAGTTTCTGGGGTCCCCTGTATACATCAGTCAAACGGCCCTCAGGGCATTCCCGGGTCATACCTCATGAGCATACCATTCCCCAGGTGATCAAGTTTTCTGCTCTTGATTGGTTTGAAAGGAACCTTGCAGGGTTAGGGTCCTATAAGTGATTAACCGGGCAGTTCTGACCCGTATAGGAATGCAGAACTGCAGGTAACAAAAAATGGTGGCTCAACAGGCCATTTTGGATTAGCAGACTGTAAAGGCCAGGACTGGCCACAGTGCAGGTTTTCTGATCCCATGCAGACCGGGTAAAGGAGGAGTCAGAGTCCTTAGTGGGTTTTTGCAGGTCTTTTATTGGGGTTCACCAGGCATATGGCAGGCAGGGGTGCTGGCTGGGGGGCTGGCAGGCTGGCAGGCCTCCCAGCCCCCAGCAAGTCTTCAATCTATCTGGGCTCTCTAGTGTTCGTTCTGCTGCTTCTCGGCTTCTCTTTCGGCTTCTGCTTCGGTTTCTACTGCTACTGCTGGCGTCCCCGTGACACTGCCCTTAAAAGCACAGTCTTAGCTCAGCTGAATCCCATCTACCTATGCCCACACCCTATTCCAGGTGCCCGCCATCAGGCATGCATTCAGGACAAGGATCCATCATCTATCCTGATGGCGGAAGGGCAGAAAAGCCTGATATTTTCTTTACCCTACACAGACCCACACCTTACTTCTATGGGATCCGTATATTTTATTTCCAAGCAGAATTCTCCTTGCCTTAGCTCTCTACCTAAAACCTCAGTATTAACACAAACACACATTTCAGAAATTGAATGATTTATTTCGGCTCCTCCTCCTATGGATAAAACTCTTGCTTCTATCTAGTTCTAGAAACTCTGCTTTGACTACATGTGCTCTGTCCACCTGCCAAGACTTACACCGGTGACCACCCCAGACCTTCCCAATGTCACCTAGTCTACTGCAGGCCCTGCTCCTATCCCAGATGGTGGGTGTCTCTCAACCACCTGCCCTTTGTCCATGAGTCTCTGTCAGCTGCTCTTCATCCTGCAACTCAAAGCCCTGCGGGCATAGCCCCATCTGGAGGGAGAGACAACAGGAACATAGCAACAACCTTTCACTGGTCATGGAAATATGATCAACAGCTTTTGCAAATAGAACAATGAGAACAAACCCTTAGCAATTATAAAAATAAATCTTTGCTGTAATCTCCTCAAATCGTAGAAAGAACTTCAAAGCTGGTGCTAGATTATCTCAACAATTTCACTCTTTTTAACTACCGGAGCAGTTCTATTCCGTTGTGAAGTTGTATTTATTGTAAAGTGCACGCTGAACTTCAGTCAGACAAAAGGAGATTTTAATATCAACTTTTTAGGTATTGATCTGGTTAACCCTGGGTTAAACAGAACCCCCAGGTCTTCGAAGAAAACCCCTTGGTGTTTGAACAGCTTCTGTGGGTGGAACTGAAACACACAGTTGCCCATTGTAAGGGCAAGACAGGACACAGAGCAGGTTTTCTGATCCCATGCAGACCAGGTAAAGGAGGAGTCAGAGACCTCAGTGGTTTTTGCAGGTTTTTTATTGGGGTTCACCAGGCACATGGCAGGCAGTGGGACTGGGAGGCTGGCAGTCCTCCCAGGCCCCAGCAAATATTTACTCTATCTGGGCTGTCTGGCCTTCTCTGCTTCTGCTTCGGGCTTCTTCTCTTTCGGCTTCTGCTCGGCTTCTGCTGGCATCCCCGCAACACTGCCCTTAAAAGCACAGTCTTAGCCCAGGTGTACCCACTCCAGGTGCCCGCCATCAGGCATGCATTCAGGATCACAGGGTTCCCTCATCTATCCTGATGGCGGGAGGGCAGAAAAGCCTAATTTTTTACCTTACCCTACACCCATGTACTTGAGTGAAGAAGAGCTGTCTGTCACTCACTGTACAAGTCTGTAACTCACAACCACAAAGCAGATGGAACTGACTAGCCTTCCAAGTGTCCGCTCAGTGAGCACGCCCCATGCTTGTTTTCTTTCCAGGGTTTTCTTTCTATGAATAGCGATGACTTCCTGGTTGTGGGCCTGAGCAAGGGCAGTGTGGTTTACAGCTTTAACCTGGGTTCTGGGACAGCAAGGCTCAGTAGTGATCCCCTCCATCTGAGCCTTGGGATCCACGCGGTTCATCTGGGGAGGTTGTTCCAAATGAGCTGGCTGAAGGTAAAAAGTTATCCCTCTCTGTCCCTATCTACATTGTTGGATCTGTGCTAAGGTACAAAGGTGAACAGGCCACACTAACTACACCCGAGAGGTCCACATGCTGGTATACAAAACAGAGGTCTAAGTAGCGTAGGGGATGAGAAACACAAATAAGGTGAGCGAGGGTTGGGGAAACACTCCCCCAGAAAAGGTGCCCCATGAGAGTGACTTCAAATTAAAGAGTTCAGAAAAAGAAAAGTTGTGAGTGTAGGCTATGAGAAATTAAGGGAAGGGGGTTGGGTACCAGGGTTGATTCCTATTTTTTGAAAAATGACTCTCGTTGTATTCAGAATAGATGGGAGAGGGAAGCAAGGCTAGATGGGGGAGGACTAGCAGGCTGCCAGCTCCTAATCTTTGAAGAGCTGTGATGTTGATTGAAATGCAAAACCATGACTGTTATATTAATACATCTGTGGTAACAGACACCAGCAAAGAAGCAGAGAATTGAGGAGTGAAGTGTTTTGTTTTTTTTTCAATTTCTTCAAAAATCAGGTCATTGTAAATTTTTCATGCCAAGCTAATGGGGAATAACAGAAGTATATCTTAACAGCTCACCCAGAGGAATTAATTGCCTTTTTAATAGGCTTTGGGGTTTTTTTTTTTTTCCTTTTGAAGGTAGATGATCATAAAAATAAATCCATCATCTCTCCGGGAAGACTGGTTGGTCTTAATGTCTTCAGTCAGTTTTACGTAGGTAGCTATAGTGAATGCGTTCCAGATCTTTTACCAATGGAGCTATGTTAAAAATGGTTTTCAAGGTAAGGCATGGACATTTGTAAACTACACCCACCTGTTTCAAAATTTGAGCCAATAGAAATTTTTTAAAGAGTATACTTCTAGTATAGAAAGTAGCAATGTGGTTTGCTTTCTAATCTGCTTGATCCATTTGATTTTTTTTAAGAAATCATAACAAACTGGTTTTTTATTTTTTTTAAAGATTTATTTATTTGTGCATACAATTGCTGGGGCACAGGCCAGAGATGCGGGGTTGAGAGGATCCACCAGAAACAGAGCGGGGAACAGAACAGGCAGACTGACCGAAATACACTGCCGAGGGGAGCAGCGGGCAAGACAGGAGAGGTCTGCCTCATCATGTGGGTTTCTCCCTGGCCAGCTGGGGATCAAACTCGTGCTGCAGAGGCTGTGGATTGCTTCATAGTGCGGTGCTTAACCCCTTGTGCCACCAGGGAGACCCTTGATCCATTTGATTTTAATGGCGCATACATTCATCATTTATAAATCTCTCGCTACCTGTGTGCTAGGTGGTTAGGATTTTTCAATGAATAAAGCAAAGATTCCTGCACAGAGTTTCCATTCTGTATAGTTGGAAAAGGAGGGAGAAGACAACAAAGAAGTAAATTATATAGTAGTATTAGGTGATGAATTCTGGGGAGGGGGGGAAGTAGAGCATGATTTGGGGGATCAGGGAGGTGGATGAATTTTTATGTAAGATGGTTTTTTTTTGTTGTTTTTTTTTTAAGATTTATTTATTTATTCATATAAGAGCTGGGGTACAGGCCAAAGGTGCGGGCCTTGAGAGGATCCATCAAAGACAGAGTAGGGAGCAGAACAGGCAGGCTGACTGAAATACACTGCTGAGGGGAGCAACGGGCGACACAGGAAAGGTCTGCCTTGCCATGTGGGTGTCTCCCTGGCCAGGGATCAAACTTGTGCTGCAGTGGCTGCGGTTAGCCTCATAGGTTGCGTCTCAACCCTTTGCACCACCAGGAAGGCCCTATAAGGTGTTTTCTAATAAAGAGTAAGATGTCATGGAGTAGACCTCATGGAGTCGTATTAAAAAACTACAATCTCCATCATCTAACTTTGAAATAGACCTGATAGAAAAAATGAGACATGGACTATAGCCAAATGATCCATGCCACCATGGTGTGACCCACAGAGGCCACCACAAGCCAAGGGCATCAAAGGGGTCCATCACGCTCAGTCAAACAATCGTACTCTCATGCTCTGTCTCTCTGTGTTCAAAATGAATCATAGATTCAGACCTTCCCTATAAAGCTGATTTATAGTAGAGTTATAAAATAAAGACATGCTTTACATTGTAATTACAATACACTGCTGAAAATCAGCTCTTTGGTGGATCCTAGTCTGAGAATATTTGATCGACGACTGTACATCATAATGTCTCAGCCACTCACCCATGACCAGTGTCCTCCCCATAGGAAGTCAAGGAATTGGGATCAGGATGTGATGTGTGAGACAGGAGCTGCCATCAAAAACCATTTTGGGCACTTGAGTTTTCTATCTGCCATAGGCATCCTCCCCATAGTCACTTTTGCCTACACACAGATACAGGAGGTCACGTATTTGAAAACGTGAAAGCAACATAGCTAATCCAACAGCATACAAGATCAGATTCCAATAAAATTAGTTCATTCTCCAAGACTCTCAAAGACAATTTGTCTTTGCATATATAATCAGTGCTGATTCTCAGAAGCATGTCTTAAAGAATAATTTATAGCATATTAAGGCACTATGCTAAATGTAATAGAGAGCTCAATAGTTCCTCCACAGCAGGAAATAATCTGAAAAGATTGTAAGGGCATAACAAATCAGTGAGTTCTTTAAAATACTATATTCAAGAGAGAAGACACATAAATATATAGATGTGAAAGAAACATACCTTCCACCCATTGTGACAAAGACTCTGGGGCAGCAAATCCAAATTTGCTGTATTGTACTCACAGACATGATGCTTGCATCAATACTCTGGACATAGCATCAAGAATTGAGTGGATGGGCCCTCCCTGGTGGCTCAAGGGGTTAAGCACCGCACTGTGAAGCAATCCGCAGCCTCTGCAGCACGAGTTTGATCTCCGGCTGTCCAGGGAACAACCCACATGGCACAGCAGACCTCTCCTGTCTCACTCGCTGCTTCCCTCAGCAGTGTACTTCAGTCAATCTGCCTGTTCTGCTCCCCACTCTGTCTCTGGTGAATCCTCTCACCCCCTCGCACCTCTGGCCTGTACCCCAGCTCCTGTATACATAAATAAATAAATCTTTTAAAAAAAAAAAAGAATTGAGTGGAGATTCTAGAACTCAGCCACCTGTGTGGACCCTGGCTCTGCCACTTACAAGCTTCCTGACCCTGACTAGTCACCTAACCTCCCTATTCCTCGCTGTGCTTCCCATGTAAAATGGGAGAATAACTGAACTCCCCTTGTCATGTGTTTCTGGAATGAGCTATTTGAGAAAGCACAGAGCCTAGAGTGCTCACTGTCAGTAACAATGACAATGCTGGTAGTGAGAGTATCACAGCTCCAGTCAGACATTTGCTTCTCTTTCTTTGCTAAATGGACGGTGACTGTCTCTGGGACTGGGTTGTGTCCTGATTCAGACTCTGCCCTCTAGTAGCTATGTGAGTTTTAACCTGTTACTTAAACTCTCTGAATTTCCATTTGCTCCTCTGCAATATTAAAATAGGGTCCATGGGGTTCTTTTGAGTTAATCAATTAAGTAGAAGTATTAAGTTAAGTGCATAGTCCAGAAATCAATACATAGTAAACACTCAGTAGATGTTAAGCATCATAGGACTTGGCATTTGAAATTTATTGAAGTCCAGTGCTTCCTGACTGCCTTTTGACTTTTTTCCTCACTTCTGTTAGGAAATCTTAATAATGTGAACAAAGAGAGGCTTTTATCAAAATTTGTCACTTTCTCCTTAAGTGTATTAATGCCTCTAAGTGCAGCACATGTGTGCAGTTGTCACTTCTGATAGAAACAGTAGGACTGTACTTGCCTGGAAGTGTGTCAGCTGTCACAGGTCTTGGTTAAGATGGAAATCTTGGGTGGATCTTCTTGATAAATACCACTTAATCTATAGTCTTAGAGAAGCTCTGGGACCTTAGGTGTGCCTAATGTTGTCATTTGTCTATTGAATCCCCCCTTGAAGTTCCCTTATTATAAACTATCATTTATTATGGATTACAAAATATGGATAATTATTACAATTTACCATAATGACCCAATCACAACTGTACCATAAACCCATGACTCCCCAAAGCTAATTTCTACTGACACTAAAGGATGATATAAGATGTCTTGTTTAAAATATAGATTTCTGGACCCTTCCCCAGAATTAATCAAAATCTCCATGCAGGGTCTACAAACATGCATGTCAATTATATGCTTAAGATTTAAAAGCCAATACATTAATCAAAACAAAGCAACTACAGAGTTTTATGGAATTCAATTTTATGAAAAATTGAATAATTAGGCTAAGTTTATCACATTTGTCTTTAGAATGGTGATTAAATCACATAAAATGAAAGATGAGCTGACTGAGGTTTTGTAATTCTATAAAGACTCCTGATAAATAACTCTAATCTAAAAGGTCTCAATCTAAAATACAAATAACATTTTAGAAGTATAAATTTTGTAAAAAAGAACACTTGGCATTTTTAATTATTTTTTACAAATTCCTTTTTTTTTTAAGATTTATTTATTTATTTATACAAGCACTGGGTACAGTCAGAAGCACAGGAGGGTGAGAGAATTCACCAGAGCCAGAGTGGGGAACAGAACAGGCAGACTGATGAAATACACTGCTGAGGGGAGCAGCGGGCGCGACAGACCTCTCCTGTGGTACCCTCGCCGGCGGCCGGATATTGAACCGGCGCAGCAGAGGCTGCGGGCAGCTTTGCAGCCCAGAGCTCAACCACTGTGCCACCAGGGAGGCCCTAAAACTTTATTTTTAAGGAAATCATCAAAATAAAAGAAGGCATAGTGTTTATACCAGTTTCTCCATTTTTGTAAACAGTTTAGATGAGTCACTGGAATGAATGAGTCCAGGTGTCATAGGAAATACATCTTAAATTGATAGTCTCAAGAGCATTGCCAGAATACTCACCATAGGTAGGTTTACATCAGCTAACCATAGTGCACTGGGTGGTGAGAAAGGCTTTGTGGTGTGTGGTGGAGATGGTCTTTAGATTTCTATTTTTTATCAAAAACTCTCCAGTGACTTCTCAAGATGTGTATAATAATATCTAAATACTTCACCATAACCTAGAAGGCCCCCACATGATCTAACCCCTGCCCATTTCGACTTTCTCTTGTTCTACTCACTCACTCTGTTCTAGTCCAGTTAGTCTACTTGTGGCCTCTGAAAGCACCAAACTCATTTCTGTTTTATATCTATGCATAGTGTTTTCTGGCTCAGAAACCTTGTAAGCCATCTCCATTTTGCTATTTCTTCTTTGTCATAGGCTCACCTCCTCAGAAAGGAGCTCCTTAGATCAACCCAAAACTATACCACCCTATAATCATTCTCTATCATATCATTATATTTGACTTTCTCCATAATATGTCAGTTTCTGATTTTGTTTATTCATTTGTTTATTTATATATTGGTTATAACTTGTCCCTCACAATGGCCTGACCTCTTAAGCTGTCACTGTATCCTCCATACTTCGAAGAATCCTTAGCATAGAATAGGAATTTGCTAAGCATTTATTCATCTTAGCTTAGTTGTAACTAAGCTAAGTTGAACCTATGGTCATATGATAATAAAGCAAAATTAGCACATTATCATGATAAACAGGGCATTTATTAACTATGAGAAATAAGACAGAACATGTATGGAAAGATGAGATTCTTACATGATAGATAACAAATTTGATTTATCTCAAGAATGAGATACAAATTGTTCCTGGGCAGAAACAGGCCATGATAAAGACAAATGTTTAAAGGTCATTTCAAATCTTTTTGCAGGAGAGTTCTTTAGGAGACAGTTTTGAAATCCAAAGAGGGTCATGTTTTAAGAAATAGACATAGAAAAGTCAGTGAAAGAATTAGTTTAGAAGATATTACAAAGACGTATTCATGGCATTTTTTTTGACCTGTTGAATATGAGATGATGGGACAAAATATTTACTGCATTTCACTACATGTGAAAGATTATGTGGAGTCAAAAGTAGTAGGTCTTGTGACTATAACATAATGACATTAAAATTATGACTCATTAAACTTGAAAGAAGTGATTGTATGTTATGTAAATCTGTTTAAAAACATTGTTTCCCATTTATGGGCTTATTAGTAGCCCATAGTATTCCCACTCAGCTTATTATAGCAGAAATTTGAGGAGACCTTTATTCTTTTGCCAGTTTTTATAATTCTACTCTAATCTCAACAACTCTTTTTTTTAAGGAAAAAAGATAAGTTCTTCATAACAAATTTTTTAATAACATTTAAGAAGTTTATTCTTGCCCTACTCTCATTAATTTTATATATCTCTACATTTTTATTTTTCTCCTGAAACATTAAAAAATACATTAAATTGAACTTCTAGTTAACATAGACAGCTCAAAGCCAAAGTTCAATCTTTTCCTGAATAATAACTAACATAAAATATTTTTTTTTAAATGCTCAAGAGGCAAGTCCCAACCCAGAGACATAAATTTCATGTTTGAAATCAGTTTTAAAGTAAAATCTCAAAACTGGTTAAAATGTCTTAACAACGCACAATCTAATGGTATAAAACAAAACAAAAAAAATCAAGTGGGCTATTTAACCATTATCAAAGTGTAATTATGCCCTTGTATTTTGTTCTAACATGTTATTGCTCCAATTTCTGGAAATAGATTAATATTAAAATAAAATGAAGCAAAACTTTTTTAAAAAATGTTTTTCATCTCATTTGTGTTAATTCCAAACTTGGTCCCATTTTTTCCATATACTTAAATAAAAAAGGAATTTTCAGAAAAAAAAAAAAGTCAAATGCTTGCAGCAGTTGCCTGCCTCACAACCGGGGTGGAGACATTGTTTTGCTACCGAAAGGACAGGATTTGGGCCAAGTAAGGAGAAGGGTGGGACCTGATAAATCTGGAAGCATGTGCTAAGCTCCAGGAAACTGCTAAAAGTCCTGCTTTCTGTTCCAAGTACGTCAGCACACAAAGATTCAGCTAATTCTAACGCAATTTCTCCAATGAGAGCATAAGAAGCAGAGTTCACATCAGGTCTCAGTGTTCCAGAGATGAGCTCTGATGCAACAGAGAAACAGTAAACTCTGTTGTTAGTAGGGGAGCAAAGGTTAAAAAAAAAAGTTTCATTTAGTTTTAACTTAGCCCTATATAGATATGTATTTGTTACATGTTTTTTAAAGCAGATTTTACCTCAGTTAATTTGCATTTTGCTTTACCTTAAAGTCAAATCTTGTGACTGAAGGCAATATGCAAATGTGTTCCTTTAAGATACACAAAGTGTAGGAGAACCAAAACTTACAAAGCCAAATTAGATATAAAAATTAGCAGCACAGACAATAAGTGTAATAGAAACTCAGAGCATGTAGGTGTAAAATGTGTCAGAAATTTATACTAAGTTCAGGCAGCAGCCCTTCTGCCCACCTGTGACTCTGCAGGTGCTCCTCTCTGCCAACTTTCTCCCTTTGAAGGGCAGCAGCCCACCTGTGACCTGAGACCTGTAACCATGCCGGTGTTTCTCTTCACTGATTTTCTCCCTTTTGCAAAGCAGCAGAGGCAGTTCGCCTCCCAAGGCCGCCCGCCCACGATGCAACCTCTCTTTTAGCAAACCTGACCCTTTCGGGAGCAGCTGTTTCTGCCCACTTGTGTCCATGCAAGCATCCTTTACCTTTCCTTCCCTTTTATAATAAACCTGCCATTTTGGAGATATATATATATATATGACATTTATGCTAAGTTCATAAATGAGGTTTATTTACAACATAAATCTGTCAGTGGCCACAAAATCTTGCTGATCCAGAGTTTCTTAATTACTTCTTGGCTCACAGCTGCCTTTGAGAATTGGGTGAAAACTAAATATCCTTTCCCCTAAAAAATGAACTTAGGGCACAAAAATTTGCATAAGATCTAAAAATTTGCAAACTCCCTAAAACCCAATCACAGACACTACAGTCTAGGGTTCCCTAAATTCACCAAATTAACAATTCTTTGTCCAGTGTGACCTCTTGAATATATTTCATCCTGCAATGCTTACTTTAGTTTTCTATTGCTCTCCTGCTGGACTGTGTAATAGTTTGCTAGCTGGTGCACTACTCACTACACTCTCCTTCCCTACTTCAGGATGGATCTTCCTAATCTTCCTAATCTTCTCTGCTATCACTTTCAAAATGTTCCTTGGTCTTTCATCGCCAAATGCAGCAAAATATAAAGCCTTTAGTCTGTGATTCAAGGAGGATCATGACCTGCTATCAAACTATCTACTTCTGTTATGGTTTTCTGGATGCATAAAACTCAGTTTGCATCACTCGATCCAGCCTGTTAAGAAATAGTCCTTTACTAAGCAACCAGTGGTGTGTAGCCAGTTCAATCACATACTACCTTGCATTAGTTTATTCTCCTTCCCTCTCACTTTACTTTTTCCCTCACTCCTGTTTAGTTGGTCAAGTATCCTTTATTTCCTGGGTATTGCTTTTAGATGCTGTTTTCTAGGGATTCTAAGTTATGACTAATATTATTTCTTACCAATGAGATTAACAAAAAGCTTTAAATTTTATTAATCTAGTGGTAAGACTGTAGAGAAACAGATATTATAGTTTTCTAGAGTAAACTCTATTAAGGTGAAAAACTGGAAACTACTCAAATATTCATTACTAACTGTCTGACTGGTAAAGCTAAAGAATCTTCCTATAATGAAGAATAATGCAGCTATAAAAAATGAATCTTTAAGGTATGATCCTTAGGATATTTTAAGGGCAAAGAATAAAGAAGCATGTAAGAAAAAAGTGGTAAAAGATCTAGATAAATATACATGATATATATATGTATGCTCACAATTTTCTTAGAAAATAAACTAGGGATGATTAAAGAAAAAACTTATAAATGATTGCTATAGGATAAGGGGGAGAACAAGAAGTGACGAACAAGAAGGGATGAAAGCCATACTTTCCATATTCAAGTTTGCTGTATAGTTTTTATATGGGACTAGGGAAAAATTTCATCTGGACAACCAAAAGAGAAAAAGAATAATTCTTAAGCGTTGAAAGAAAATAAAGAAATAAATGATCTAATTATATTTCAAGTTGGTGGCTTATCCAAGTAGAGAAAATTTAATAATTCAATTGGTTTTAAAAAGAATTTGTCTGCTTGGTGTTCACATCCTAAGGACAAAAAGAATCATAAAAGCACCCTAATTTATACCCTATAATCTTGATATTAGTAGTAAACAAAGATTTTCAGCATACAAGAAAAGAGATACAGTGTTGAGTTAAAAAAGCAAAACTTTTCAATCTTTAATTTGAACTCGAAATATTTGAAATCATGGTCTAAACTTATCTTCTAGAAAACTTGTTTCCTAAGAAGGTCCACTAAAGAAATCGAGACACTATAACCCAAGAGCAATTAATACCTCCTGACAAAATCGTCCTCTTCAAATCATCTACTCATTTTCCTCTAAAAATGCACCAGGACTTCTTTAAAAATTAAATATTCAGGGGCCTCCCCAGTGGCGCAGCGGTCGAGCACTGGGTTGCGAAGCTGCCCGCAGCCTCTGCAGCGCCGGTTCGATCCCCGGCTGCTCCCCGGCCACCCCACATGGCGCGCAGACCCCTCCTGCCGCCCGCTGCTCCCCTTAGCAGTGTACTTCGGTCCTTCTGCCTGCTCTGCTCCCCACTCTGGCTCTGGTGAATTTTCTCACCCCCCTCCCCGCACTTCTGACTGTACCCAGTGCTTATAGAAATAATAAATAAATCTTTAAAAAAAATAAATATTCAGCTGTGGGATATGAGACATATGAGTCTGAATGTCTTTTTGTGTCTGGATCCAACAGTTTCAAAGACTGTTAAGGTTATATCAAAAGGAGATAGGAATTAACTTAATGAGAGCATCTGGCCAAAGATGGGCCAGAGAACAACAGAGAATAATTTCTGTAATGGATGTAAACATGCCAATCTGGAAAATACATATAGTAGTAATGATTTTTCCGCTCCCCAAGGGGGAAAAAACTTGACACCCGTGAAGGTTGCTAGTGTGGGTCTGCTAAATGTAGCATGCCAGACCCTAATAGGCTCCTTTCAAGTTAAACAAGAGCAGGTAAAATGATCACCCTGGGGCAGTGGGTATACATCAGGAAGTATGATGGGGAATGCCTGGAGGGGCCTTTGGCTGATGTAACTTGGTCCCAGAGACTGATCAGTGGAAAGCCTCATTAATAAAATTGGAACCGCAGAAGATGAGCCTGACCGCAGTGAGAAGGCCCAAGAGAGAACATTACAGGACTCCTGAAATGCAGCAGCGGGCCGACCCAATTGACAACAGCTGAGCAGACCCCACGGACCTCCTGGTGTAAAGACAGGGCTTGGAAACAAGGATGCCCAGCCCAGAAGCACAGGAGGGGGCGCTGTATTGTTCACGGAGAGACCCCTGCCCCTGGGGCCCAGGGTGGGTGGGTTCTGGCACTTTTGGACCCTTTTCTGACTTGGGGCATCTCTCAAGCATCAGTGGCCCTGCTTTGGGCCAAACCTGTTGGGCTGGGCCTTTAACCACAAAGGGACGGGGAACTTTATTCTTCTCCTTTTCGTTGTTGCACACTATAAGGGCAGGACTGGCCAAGGAGCAGGTTCTCTGCTCCAGCAGACCAGGTGAAGGAAAGAGAGAGTCCTGGAGCCCTCCGTGGCTTTTGCAGGCTTTTACTGGGATTTACCGGGTACATGGCAGGTAAGGGTGCTGGGAGGCCTGGGAGGCCAGCCCCCAGCAAGTCTTCACTCTGTCTGGGCTCTCCGGCCTTCTCTGCTGCTCTTGCGGTTCTGCTTTTCTTCTCTGCTTCTCTTCTCGGCTTCCCCTGGCTTCCAGTGACGCCTCCCTTAAAAGCCCAGTCTTAGCCCAGGTGAATCCCATCTACCTATGCCCACACCCTGCTCCAGGTGCCCACCATCAGGCATGCATTCAGGACCGCAGGGTTCCGTCATCTCTCCTAATGGCGGGAGGGCAGAAAAGCCTGATACTTTTACCTTACCCTACACACACTAATTGTATTAAAGTTCCCTTCCTGAAAGGTCTCAGGCACTAAAAGATGTCTTGTCTCTATGTGGTGGATGGCAGAAACTATTTAGAATGGGCAGGTTTGGGGGTGATGGGCTGTCCTCACCCTGTTCTGCAACACTTAATACTAAAGCAAGTGTGAATGACAAAGACATATCTGCTGTTGACATAGCAGGCAAGGAAAAAAAATAAAATACCTAGCAAAACAACTGGACTCTAAAAAGCAAGCGAGGTTGCTGAGATTAAGAGGAAAGGGGAGGGCCTCCCCGTGGCGCAGCGGGTTGAGCGCAGCGCTGTGAAGCTGTCCGCAGCCTCTGTAGCGCCGGTTCAATTCCCGGCTGGCCAAGGAGACCCACATGGCACGCAGACCTCTCCTGTCTCGCCCGCTGCTCCCCTCAGCAGTGTACTTCGGTCAGTCTCCTGTTCTGTTCCTGGCTCTGCCTCTGGGGAATCCTCTCACCCTCCCGCCCCTCTGGCCTGCACCCCAGTGCTTGTATAGCGGATGCTCCCGGAGCAGCTGAGCCTCCTCACGGCGCCCGTGGGTGAGGCCCGTTGGCTGTAGCGTGAGGGTGAGGGTACAGGAACCTCACGGGCAGGTGGGGACGTGGCCTGTGGGGGAGCCCACGGCGGAGAGGGGCCCGGAGCTGGGTCTCCATGGCCCAGCAGTGCTCCCCGGCAAAGGGCTGGCCTGAGCTGGTGCGGCGGGGACGGAGTGAGTACCCCTGGGGCCGGGCCGTTCTCCCCACGAGAGCTGAGTGTCTCAGACCTCACAGTGCTTGCATGGGGGGGGGGGGGAGTGGGGTGTGCCTTGCGCTGAGACCGCAGCCGGGGAAGGCCCGCGAGCCGGACGCCCCTGCGTGGGACGGCGGAGCCCACCCAGACTGAGCCGCGGTTCCCCTCAAGGGAGCGGGGCCTGCGGGCGGCAGATGCGAGCGATCCTGGGGCAGGTGCAAAGGGTCTCTTGATTCAGCCCTGGGCGGGCGCCCCGTCTGAGCAGAGCGGCCTTCGCTGTGTCTGCTGGCTGGTGTTTATTTAGGCCCCCTGCCCGTGGGGGTCACGGCTGCAGGGCTCCGCGGCCAAGAGAAACCTGGTGGAGACTGTGCAGAGACGGCAAATGGCGGGGTGGGCGGAGGGGAAAGGGAAGATGCTTCCCTCTTGGGGTTTGCACCCAGTCCTGTCAGGCTGACCTGCAGCTGTGGAGGGGAGAGGCCCTGGGCAGTGGGCGCTCCGTTCGGCTGCCTGAGGGGGCGCCTGGAGTCTGGGGTGGGCAGGCGTCCACGGCACACCTGAGGCTGGGAGGCTGAACGTGAGGGCTGTGGCAGGGAAAGGGGAGCAGAAGAGGACCGTGTGGAGGACAGGCGCTGAAAATACGGTAAGGGGGGTGTAGCGAGCCCAGGGGGCAGGGAATGTAGAGAGCCAGGCCCTGGGCAGGCTGCGCCCCGCATCCATGGCGTGGGGGTGGAGGGGCGGCCCAGGCGCCGGGGTTCGCTGACGGGGGATGTGGTGGCCCCTGCCGACTCCTCTGCCATTTTTTGTTTCCGCCCATGTTTGCCCAGTGGGGCGGTGGGGGCTTCTGGGCATCAGCTCTAGCCGCACCTGAAATATCAGGTGCTGCTGTTTCCCCAAGAGGGACGCTTGTTGCCCTGGGCTCTGGTGCCGGGGACCAGCCTCTGGCAAAATGTCGTGTCAGGGTTCCTGAAAGGATGAGACGGCTGCGGCGGCGAATACGAATGATCTGAAACTTAGGGACTGAGGGGAAGGGAATGAGAAGACACGGACACTTGGTGAGGTGTTAGTATCTTCTGCCCGAAAGGCTCAGCAGATTCTTTATTTATACGTTTTTTGCAAGCATTGAGATTACATCATCAAGTTCATAGAAACAAAGCAGAAACAATTAGCGCATCTCTTTTTTGTGCTCTCAGCAAGAAGGCAATAAAAAACTAAGTCTTACACTAAAATTCATTGTTTCAGCTAAACAATAACCTAACACAATTGATAGTCACCAGAACATTCCCATCAGCTAAAGCTTAAGCAAAGAAAGAACTTTTCTTATTCTCATGGCCTTCACACCAGGGGCTGGCTGCTACTCAGCTATCAGAACTTTCTCTACCTAGAAACTTCTTAACTCAAATAGTTTCATTTAAAAACTTTCCCAAGAAACTGCAAGGGAAGGCAAAAAAGAACTTACAATAATAGTTGTATTGTAATGCTTGTCAGGCATGTTTAATAAACCATCTCCCATTGTCAAGTGGGCCAAATTGTTTAATAATTAGTTTTTAAGAGGTAATTTTCCGTGCCGTTTATTTACTGTATATTGATGTATATAATGTAGTGCCTGATGTACCTTTTGGGAAATTTTTCTCCTTTTATGACCAAGAACAAAAAGTGAAGGGATGTTAGATCTTCAGCCCCACGGTGTGAGGCACAAGGAATCTTCGGCCCCACGGTGTGAGGCCCTTTAACTTCAGCCCCACGGTGTGAGGCCCTTTGACTTCACTGTTTGCCAGTAGTTTATCTGGCTGGGGCTACAAGGCCTCCTGCAGCACTCTGGGGGGAGCAGGGGTGTCTGAGTCGGGTGATTTGCATTTTCTTGTATTGGAGATGTTCACGCATCTGCCTCTGCCTAGAGAGGGGGGGTGTTTTTTCGGTTCTGGGGGTTGCTTTTTGTTTTGTGATGGTGTAGGGGCAGGACTGGACACAGTGCGGGTTTTCTGATCCCATGCAGACCAGGTAAAGGAGGAGTCAGTCCTCAGTGGTTTTGCAGGTCTTTTATTGGGGTTCACCAGGCATATGGCAGGAGGGGTGCTGGCTGCCAGCCTCCCAGCCCCCAACAAGTCTTCACTCTATCTGGGCTCTCTGGCATTCGTTTTGCTGCTTCTAGGCTTCTCTTTCGGCTTAGGCTTCTACTGCTACTGCTGCTGCTGCTGCTGGCGTCCCTGTGACGCCGCCCTTAAAAGCAGTCTTAGCTCAGCTGAATCCCATCTACCTATGCCCACACCCTATTCCAGGTGCCCGCCATCAGGCATGCATTCAGGACAAGGATCCATCATCTATCCTGATGGCAGAAGGGCAGAAAAGCCTGAAATTTTCTTTACCCTACAGATGTGTTTTTTTTTTTTTAAGATTTATTTAGTCATGCATACAAGAACCCAGGTACAGGCCAGATGTGCGGGAGGGAGGATGAGAGGATTCACCAGAGAGAGTGGGGAACAGAACAGGCAGACTGATGAAATACACTGCTGAGGGGAGCAGCCTGCTGACAGGAGAGGTCTGCCACGCCAGGTGGGATTCTCGCCAGCCAGCGGGGGTCAAACCCACACTGCAGAGGCTGTGGGCAGCTTCACAGCTTTTACAAGTTTATTTATAAAGGGAACTAGAGAAGTGCTGGTTTTATATTACTGTTGTTTTTAGATTTTGGTAGCATTGGCGATCATTTCCTAAAATCAACTAAGGCGTTTTGGGTAATTTTCAGACGTTGGAGCTATTGAGAAGGTACCTTTTCCTTTAAAAATCACACTGAGCTGACTAATGCTACTTGGGGATAGTGAGGGAGTGTAGGGTAAAGAAAATATCAGGCTTTTCTGCCCTTTCGCCATCAGGATAGATGATGGATCCTTGTCCTGAATGCATGCCTGATGGCGGGCACCTGGAATAGGGTGTGGGCATAGGTAGATGGGATTCAGCTGAGCTAAGACTGTGCTTTTTAAGGGCAGCGTCACGGGGGGACGCCAGCAGAAGCAGCAATAGCAGCAGCAGCAGAACCTGAAGGAGAAGCCGAAGCAGAAGCAGAGAACGCCAGAGAGCCCAGATAGAGTGAAGACTTGCTGGGGGCTGGGAGGTCTGCCAGCCTCCCAGCCCCCCAGCCAGCACCCCTGCCTGCCATATGCCTGGTGAACCCCAAATAAAAAACCTGCAAAACTACTGAGGACTCTGACTCCTCCTTTACCCAGTCTGCATGGGATCAGAAAACCTGCACTGTGCCCAGTCCTGCCCTTACAATTGGCGTAAGTCGGCAAGATCCATGCAGACGGGTATTGGAGCCCTCCGAAGACCTGGAGGGACTAAGGAGAACAGACTGTTTGCCTGTGATGACGCTGGAGGCGCCATGGCGGCACAGAAGGTGGACAACGCCCACGAGCTACAGGACGAGACCTGGCGTGAAGGAGACGCCCGAAAGGACCAGCCAACGACACCGGAAAGGACCAGCCAACGACACCGGAAAGGACCAGCCAATGACCCCTGAGGCAGCAGGCCGTTGCTGACGCAGGGAGAGGCCAATGGACTTGAACTGATGGACTGATGGACTTGGACTGACAATCCCGCCAGAAGGCGGAGGACCTTGCAGGTTGATATGTTTTGGGACCCTGGGGGTGGAACAGTTTTGTTTGTAAACCCCAGGAGATGGGAATCTAGGGGTGGCCAGTGGGCCTAGATGGCCAAAAGCAGCCTGTGTATGCCCAGCAGCCAGGTGGAGGAGAAAAGCCAACTAAGAAGGCAAAAGCTGGTACTGATGATAAGTTGAGAAGCCCTGAGCAGCTGTTAAGCAGCCTGGATATGCTGAAGAACTGTGAGTCTCGTAAAATCACCTGTGGGTGATGCCCTGCTCATTCTTGAGCGAGGGTGAGGAGCTGAGGAACCTGTCCTTGGGGGACGGGTGGGGAATGTGGCTTGGGGTGGAGCCCAAGCCAAATGCAGAGTTTGGATCCCCGACCCATGTGATTGTGCAGTGGGTTGGCTTGAGTGCAGGGGTCTGTGAGTCCCATTGGTGGCCGTGAAGGCCGAGTGTTGGAGCGACTGCAGACAGAAACCCTGAGGGTTGGCGATTACCCCCAATAGAATAAAATTGCCAATCCCAGAGCTAGCGCATCCTGGGGGTGGATGCTGTGTGTGCCTTGTAGCCGAGACTACAGCCAGAGAAGGCCAGGAAGCCTGACGGCTCCTGGCATGTTGCAAAAGATGTCGTGAGTGATTCCACTCCCTTGTATGAGCAGTGCCTTCGGCAGCAGATTTGGTGGCTCATCTGCTGGTACCAATAACTGTCTTTTGCACTAGGTTGGTGCCCTGCCTGGACTTATTTGTGTTCTGTTGTATTTTGTTATATTGTATTTTGTTATTTGATGTATTTGCTTTTGTGGGCCATGGCTGCATTGTTTGTTTGCTTAGAAAATTGTATATATATATGTATAGACTGTATGGCAGAAAACCCTGAGGGGGTGGACTGTAGGGTAAAGAAAATATCAGGCTTTTCTGCCCTTCCGCCATCAGGATAGATGATGGATCCTTGTCCTGAATGCATGCCTGATGGCGGGCACCTGGAATAGGGTGTGGGCATAGGTAGATGGGATTCAGCTGAGCTAAGACTGTGCTTTTTAAGGGCGGCGTCACGGGGGGACGCCAGCAGAAGCAGCAATAGCAGCAGCAGCAGAACCTGAAGGAGAAGCAGAAGCAGAGAACGCCAGAGAGCCCAGATAGAGTGAAGACTTGCTGGGGGCTGGGAGGTCTGCCAGCCTCCCAGCCCCCCAGCCAGCACCCCTGCCTGCCATATGCCTGGTGAACCCCAAATAAAAAACCTGCAAAACTACTGAGGACTCTGACTCCTCCTTTACCCGGTCTGCATGGGATCAGAAAACCTGCACTGTGCCCAGTCCTGCCCTTACAGGGAGGAAGCAAGGAATTGGTTCCAGGCAGTCAGTTAGGAACAGGGTGCTCCAGCCCCCAAGTCCACTTCTCAGCCTGATTGAGAACCACTGGGCTGGAACCAAAAGGGTGCCTGTAGAGGCAGGAATGACACTGAGCCAATATTCTGATCCAGCAGACCGGGTAAAGGAGGAGTCCTGGAGCCCTCGGTGGCTTTTGCAGGCTTTTATTGGGGTTTACCAGGTACACAGCAGGCAGGGGTGCTGGGGGCCTGCCAGCCTTCCAGCCCCCAGCAAGACTTCACTCTTTCTGGGCTCTCCAGCGTTCTCTGGTGGTCTCTGCTTCTCTGCTCTCTTGTGGTTCTGCTCCACTTTGCTTCTTTCTCAGCTTCTGCTGGCGTCCCTGTAACACCACCCTTAAAAGCCCATTCTCAGCCCAGGCGAATCCCATCTACCTATGCCCACACCCTACTCCAGGTGCCCGCCATCAGGCATGCATTCAGGACCGCAGGGTTCCGTCATCTATCCTAATGGCGGGAGGGCAGAAAAGCCTGATACTTTTTACCTTACCCTACAGTGCCCTTACTTGCCCCCCAACCCCACCATCCGCCCCCACCCCCACCCTAGGTCATTTAATAATGACTGTTGAGTTCAGATACCAACGCAGTAACACAATGGTAAAGAAATGAAAGGCTGCTTTCAGGAAGGTCGGCCAGGTAATGTGGGCCCCCTCAGCGGGCCTGGGTAGCCCAGGAGACCCCCGAGAGCCCAGCCAATCAGCAGGAGGCTCAGCTCAGAGACACCCAAGGACCAGACCCCACCCCTTGCCCCCTCTCCCTGTGTAAGCACCCATTTGTCACACCCAAAGGCTCCCAGCAGGACCCTCTCTCTGCGGAGAGCTTTCCTGTTCGTCTCCCTCCCTGCCTCTCAGTAAATGTCTTGCTTTCCTATAACTCTGTTCTCCAGGTTGATTCTTGTTCTCTCCAGAGACCAGACCGAGAAAGAGCCTGCCCGGGGTCCTCAGACTCCAGGCCTGTCCCCAGGCCCCAATTCTTCAGTAGTCATTTGGATTTTACTAGTGTGTGTTCCTTTTCTTCATCTAGCCCTGCAGTCCTGATGACACTGATATTTTCCCCAGAAAATGAACTCACCCGGTTGACGGTTGTCATGCTGATGGGATGAGAATGATGGGAAAAGCAGTGGCAGGTATTGCTGACACCTCTGAGGAGTGTTTTCACTGCTGGTACGGTTCTCAGTGCTTCCAACAGGGTTTTTGGAGTCAGTGGATTTGGATTGCAGGGTCCTTGGATTCACTCTGGGAAAGATTTCACCAGAGCTCCCATTTCAGCAGCAAGCAGCGAGTTTCCCAGGAGTTTCTCCATGAGACAGAGACGTTAGTTGTACTTAATGGGCAGGTTTATTGGGGAAAGGGACAGAAGAGTAAAAGACACTTGCATGGACACAAGCAGGCAGGAAGGGCTGCCCCGAAGGGACAGGTTTGCTGAGAGAGGCCTGCATGGTTGCACGCGGGGCTTGAGGAGAGCTGCCTCCGCTGAGGGAGGTCAGTGAAGAGAAGCCCCGGCAGGTACAGGTCACAGGCGGGCAGGAAGGCTGCTGCCCTGTGGAAGGAGAGAGTTGGTGAGAAGCACCTGCACAGGCACAGATGGGCAGGAGTGCTGCCCCTTTGTGGGGGTAGCGTTAGGTTTTTATCATTTTCGGGGCGGGGGGCTCATCTTTGTAGGTAGGTTTGTGCCACTGACACTCCCTAGAGCAGCCTGATAGTTTCTGGGTGTTGATGCCTAAGGGTCTTGGTTTCTATAGCTGGGTTAATGGATTACACTAATGCCTTCTACCCCTACCTCCTTGTATGTTAGGTTCTTGACCTTGTATCTCCTTTCCTCCATCACTTCCCATGCAGGAATTCACACTGTGTTCCTCTTCACAGTAGGTGTAGGGTAAGGTTAAAGCATCAGGCTTTTCTGCCCTCCCGCCATTAGGATAGATGACGGAACCCTGCGGTCCTGAATGAATGCCTGATGGTGGGCACCTGGAGTGGGTGTGGGCCTATGTAGATGGGATTCACCTGGGCTAAGACTGGGCTTTCAAGGGTGGCGTCACGGGGACGCCAGCAGCAGAAGAACCATGACAACAAGGCCACCAGAGAACGCCAGAGAGCCCAGATAGAGTGAGGACTTGCTGGGGGCTGGGAGGCCTGCACCCCTGCCTGCTGTGTGCCTGGTAATCCCAATAAAAGCCTGAAAAGCCTGAGGACCCCAGGACTCTCTCCTTAACCCCATCTACTCGTGTCATAGATAACCTGCTCTGTGTCCTCCTGCCATTACAGTAGATCACGAGTGTTCTTAGGAAGAAATGTGTAGGGCCTCCCTGGCAGTGCAAGTGGTGAAGCACAGCTCTGTGAAGCTGAGCACAGCTCTGTGAAGCTGTCCACAGCTTCTCCACACGAGTTCCATCCAGGGCCAGCCAGGAGCTGCCCCCAGGGCGCAGCAGACCTCCTCTGTCTCGCCCACTGCTCCCCTCAGCAGGAGATTTCAGGCTGTCCGCCTGCTCTGCTCCCCACTCTCTCTGGTGAATCTTCTCACCCCCGCACCTCTGGCCTGTACCCCAGTTCTTGTATGCATAAATAAATAAATCTTAAAAGTCTTACCTTAAAAACAGACCCGTAGCACCTTTATTACATGAAAAACATTTCCCTTCCATAAGAGGAACATGAGGAGCACCCATGTCTCCTCTCAGCTGATACTGTGGTGGGGGGACAGACAGCTCCCTGATTACAAAGGGGAGGTTCCAGGCTGCCCCAACTACTGAAGGTGGAGCTGAGCTAGGAGGGGAAGCTAAAAGGAACTTGGGTGACTAGGAGGAGGCACACTTACTTCTCGGCCTGGGACTGGCACCAGAGACTTGGGGGACCTGGAAGGAGACATTTGCAGGACACATAAGTGAGGGACCCATGGGAAGGCTGACAATGGCAGCCTTTACCTTGATTTTGCTCCTTTTCTTTCAGACAAATCTGGCCGCACCTCTCCCTTTCCTGTGGGTCCCTGCCAAAAGGTGCCTTAGGCTGTGGCAGCTTTCAGGCCTCAGTGGCCCTGTTTGGACCAAGCCTGTTTGGGTGGGCTTTTACCCACAGGGGAAAGGTACCTTTGGGTGTTTCATTGGAAAACTATTTTAACTCTGTTCTTTCTCTTCTCTGTTGCACACCAATTGTATTAAAGTTATTTTCTATTGAAGGGTATGTTTTGTCTTCATGTTGTAAATGGTAGAACCGATTTAGGGTGTACACGGTTTGGGGATCTCAGGGTGCATCTTAGCCTCCTAACACTGCTACATGCTGCTGCCACTAAATTTTCCTTTTCTCTTCTCACTTAGCTTTCCCTCTTCTCACTCCTTAGGTGAGAACTTTAGGTGAGTCTGTCTGCTTATTGGGGGGGCTTGCCCTGGATCCTTAAGCACATGGTGAGGACTCCTAACCTGGGTCAACCCCTTCCTTCAGGTTTGCTCTGTAACACCTTCTGTCTCCCATTTTGTAAAGTCCTCTGTGTATGAGTCAGGATCCTGTAAGGGAGGAAAAGTAATTTCCCCTGTATCCTGCAGGGTTCTTGGCTGAGAACTTCCTGTAATAAAAGGCCAATTAGTTGGAGAAAAATAATTTTAATAAACATGGATACGTCCTTGCAAACCTGGGGAAGACCCAGGAAAGCTGAGTAACCCGCGAAATGGCCTCAGCCACCTCTTCAAATAACATCTTCAACTGCAGACAAAGGACAGAGGATGGGAGAGTCAGTTCTGGAGGGCACTAGGAAAGTCCAGCAACCAAGGGCGTGGGTGGTGTGCATACTGCAGTTCCTGCCTCCTCCTTTGATGTTTTTTTTTTCCTGTTACTTGATTTTGACATTTGATTTTTTTTTTTTTTCATTTAAGGGATTTTATTAGTACGCCAGAGAGGAGAAAGTAAATGATTTAAAAAAAAAAAGAAATAACAAGTACTCGTCACCTCTTCATGTTGAAGTGAATCTCTAGCCCAGGATGGAGCCAGCCTGCCCAGGGTGTCAGGTCAGTTTGGGGTGTTCCTGTTTCCATGAATCTACCCTTCACCAGAAGGGCAGCTCGTCTAGTCAGCCAGACCCCAGACACCATGCAGCCCTGGCCCTGTGCTTATTTCCTTGTTCCTTGATCTTTTAAGATGTCAGATATTGGCAATCCCAGCCAGTCATGCTCTATTTCAATACTGCCACTTCCAACTCTCTGTATAACCTGTTTTTGGCCAAAATTTCTCAGGAAGTGTGTCCTACCCTCCTCACCTCCAATCCACTGATGGTGTTCCCTTGAGTGAAGGACATCAAGCTCATTTCTAAATTTTGTTTTCATTTTGTGGTTTCGTCCATACACGGATGGGCCACCGCCCAGATACCGAGGTGCCACTGTTTATTAGCTTAAGAATCTATCCATCTCATCTAGATTGTTGAACTTGTTTGCATGTAGAGGTTCATAGTAATCTCGGACTGTGTTTGTCTCGTGACCCAGTATGTGGTCTTTTCTTGACCACAGTTCTGTCTGCTCTGTCGTGATTTTTCCTCTTTCATTTATGATCCTATTTATTTGAGTCTCCCCTCTTGTTTTTCTTTGTGAGTCTAGCTGGAGGGTTGTCTATTCATTTTTTTCAAAGAACCAGCTTTTGGTTTCAATGATCTTTTGGACTGTCTTTTATTTCTATTTCATTTATTTCTGCTTTAATTTTTGTTATTTCCTTTCTTCTACTGGCTTTTGGGGTTTTATGTTCTTTTTCTAGTTCTTTGAGATGGGAGATTAGGTATTTTATTGTTTTTTTCTTGTTTCTTGATGTGGACCTGAATTATTGTATACTTTCCTCTTGATACTGCTTTTGCTGTGTCGCATGCCTTCTGAAAAGCTGTTTCCCTCATTTTCATTCATTCAAGGTACTTTTTCATTTCTTCTTTGATTTCATCATTAGTGCAGTGGTCTCTCAGTTGCATGTTGTTCCATTTCCATGTGTAGTGGGGGTTCCTTGCTCTTTTCATAGTTGATTTCTAGTTTGATGAATTTATGGTATTTCAATCTTCATGTACTTGTTGATATTTGTCTTGTGACCCAGTACATGACTGATCCTGGAGAATGATCAGTGTGCACTTGAGAAGTGTGTATTCAGTTTTTGGAGGTGCAGTGTCTTACCGATGTCTCTTGGGCCCATGTGGTCTAGATCTTTATTTAGTGTTAGTATGTTCTTGTTTATTTTTTGTCTTGTTGATCTGCCCATTGGTGACAGTGGCGTGCTCAGTTTGGTAAGAGAGATTTTTCCCTTAAGGGCACATAACTTGAAAGTTTTGTCTTTTTTCTAGACATTTTGTTCAGATTCTCTGTATTCTACATATAAATGAAACCATATGATATTTATCTTTTACCTTCTGACTTACTTTGCTTAGCATAATAAGTGAATGCTAAATTTAAGACTTTTTCCAATTATTAGTTTTTCCATTTTATTGTTGAATGTGGTAATTATGTTTATAAATCATTTACTTTTAAACTTGCATTTTTATTGTTATATATGTAAAATAACATCAAGCAGTTTTTACTGTGTTAACTATTTTTTAAAACATCCTTGTTTATTTTTTCACAATATAGGGTTTCTCCCCTCAGGTGTAGTCAACATAGTTTTCTCGCCACCAGAGCACCCCCCCCTCCTCCCCATGCCCCACCAAGTTCTCCTACCCCCCTTCCTTACTATCCCTCCTCTTTTACCCTCCTCCTGCCCCTACTTCTATACTCTCCCCATTTTTACCCTCGCCCAACCCTCCTGAGTGTCTCAGACATACAGTGTGTTTTCAAGGGTCCATCCTACAGTTTGTATTTGTCTGATTCTTTCTTTGATTTGTCTAGATTCCACGTGTAAGTGAAACCATCCAGTGTTTATCTTTCTCCTTCTGGCTCACTTTGCTTAAAATAATCCCTTCCAGCTCCATCCATGTTGCTGCAAATGGCTTGAGTTTATCTTTTTCCATCGCTGAGTAGTGTCCCATTGTGTACAAAGACCACATCTTGGTCCTCTTGTCTGTTTTGGGGCATAAAGGTTGTGTCCACAGCTTAGCTAGTGTAAATAGTGCTGCAGTGAGCATAGGAGCCCAGGTTTCCTTTCACATTTGTGCATTTGTGTTCTTTGTGTTTTATTTTTAAAGATTTATTTATTTATGCATACAGGAGCTGGGGTGCAGGCCAGAGGTATGGAGTCGGGGGCAGGTGAGAGGATTCACCAAGACAGAGTGGGGAGCAGAACAGGCAGATCTACTGAAATACACTGTTGAGGGGAGCAGGGGACAAGACAGGAGAGGTCTGCTGCGCCATGTGGGTCAGCTCCCTAGCCAGGGGTCAAACTCATGCTGCAGTGGCTTGCGGATAGCTTCATAGTGCTGAGACTTGACCCCTTGCGCCATCAGGGAGGCCCCTCTTTTGCCCTCTATTAGATAGATACCTAGGAATGGAATTGCTGGGTCATATGGAAGATCCATTTTTAATCTTTTGAGGAATCTCCACACTTCTTTCCATAGTGGCTGGACTAGCTCACATTCCCACCAATATTATAAGAGGATCCTTTTCTCCACATCCTCTTCAGCACTTGTTTTTTTTTTTTTTTTTTTTTAAATATGGGCCATTCTCACAGGTGTGAGGTGGTGTCTCATTATGGTTTTGCTTTGCATTTCCCTGATGATGAATGATAGGATTTTTTCATGTGGCTGTGGGCTATCTGCGTGTCTTCTTTGGAGAAGTGACTATTTAGCTCCTCTCCCCATTTTTGATTGCATTGTTTTCATTTTGTTGAGTTGTATAAGGACTTTTAAATCTTTGATATTAATTCCTTATCAGATAAAGGGTGTGCAGTATTTTCTCCCATTTGGAAGGGTGTCTCTTTGTTTTAGTCACTGTCTTTTCTGCTCTACAGAAACTTAGTTTGATATAGTATCCATTGTTTATTTTCTCTTTTATATATTTCTGAGATTTATGTTAGGGAGCATTTTGCATAGGCTTTCTTATATATATTTGATGGCTTCAGGTCTTATAGCCAAGTCTTTTATCCATTTTGAGTTGATTTTCATGTATGGTATGAGATAATGGTCGAGTTTCATTATTTTACATGTGGCGGTGCAATTTTCCAGCACCATTTATTAAAGAGGCTTTCCTTGTTACAGTATATGTACTTTGCTCCTTTGTTGTATATTAATTGCCCATAAACATGTGGTTTCATTTCTGGGCTCTCAATTCAATTCCATTGGTCTGTGTCTGTTTTTTGGTCCATTACCATGCTGCTTTAACTACTATGGTTTTATACTATAGTTTGAAGTCAGAAGTATGATACCTTTATTCCCCCCCACCCATTTATATGAGGAAAGCTTTGGCAATTTAGTGTCTTTTGTGTTTCCGTATGTACTTCAGTAATCTTTGTTGTATTTCTTTGAAGAATGCCATTAGGATTTTTATTGGGGTTGCATTGAATTAAATTGCTTTGGGTTGGTTGGCCATTTTGACAATGTTGATTCTTCTCACCCATGAGCTGGGTATATATTTCCATTTCTTTGTGTTCTGTTTCTTTTAACAATGTTTTATAGTTTTCATGGTAAAGGTCTTTCACCTCCTCTGTTAAGTTTATTCCCAGGTAATTAATTTTTGTGTGTGAGATTGCTTTAATTTCTTCTTCTAGTTCATTATTTGTACACAGGAAGGCATGTTAACTATTTTTTTTTAAGATTTATTTATTATTTATTTATTCATTTATACAAGCACTGGATACAGTCAGAAGCGCAGGAGGGTGAGAGAATTCACCAGAGCCAGAACGGGGAGCAGAGCAGGCAGAAGGACCAAAGTACACTGCTGAGGGGAGCAGCGGGCAGCAGGAGAGGTCTGCGTGCCATGTGGGACCCTCCTCCGGTGGCCGGGGAGCAGCCGGGATCGAACCGGCGCTGCAGAGGCTGCAGTCAGCTTCGCAACCCAGCGCTCAACCACTTCGCCACCAGGGGAGGCCCATGTTAACTATTTTTAAGTGCACAGTGTGGTGGCATTACATATACTTACTGTCATGTCACTCTCATTTCTGAAACCAGGATGTCCCCAAAGGCTTAAATACATCCCCCAAATAGCCCTGCCTTCCTTCTGCTCATTGCTTAACTGTTAACCAAGTCTAACTACTTTCTGTTTTCTAGCCTGGCTACATTACCAAGATGAATATGTTCTGCTTCACCAGATAAAGAGAACCTCGCAGCACAAGGCTAGTCTTTTGTCTGAAAGGTATCCAGCCATTAGAGGGACCTGACTTGGGCCTCCCTGGTGTCGCAAGCGGTTAAGATGCAACCTATGCAGCTGTTCGCAGCCTCTGCAGCACATTTTTGATCCCCAGCCAGCCAGAGAGCTACCCACATGACGCAGCAGACCTTTCCTGGCTCGCCTGCTGCTCCCCTCAGCTGTGTATTTCAGTCAATGTGCCTGTTCTGTTCCCCACTTTGTCTCTGGTGAATCCACTCATCCCCCACACACCGCTGGCCTGTACCCCAGTTCTTGTATGCATAAATAAATAAATCTTAAAAAAAAAAAAAGACCTGACTTAAGGATGTCTCACTTTAGGATTTCATCTGTAAACAGAGTATGTGACAAAAATATAGGTCAAGTTGAACCATACAAGCACATTTTAAACATCTGTTATTTTGGTTAACACCCCATTGTCCAAAGTGAGTAATATGGTCAAGTCTAAAGTCATGGAGCAGAGAAGTTCACTTCAGCTACTCTAATACAATGGTAAGAGTGATCTATTGCTCAGGGATGTAAAATTAGGTAGGATCATTAACTCAAATCATCACATACTTGGTAAACAATTTTTTTTTTTAAAGATTTAGTCATGCATACAAGAACCAGGGTACAGGCCAGATGTGCGGGAAGGTGAGAGGATTCACCAGAGACAGAGTGGGGAACAGAACAGGCAGACTGACTGAAATACACTGCTGAGGAGAGCAGCAGGACGAGACAGGAGAGGTCGGCTCTGCCATGTGGGATTCTTGCCGGCCGGCCGGGATTGAACCCACAATGCAGAGGCTGCTTCACAGCACTGCACTCAACCACCTGCACCACCAGGGGAGGCCTTGGTAAGCAACTTTACCTCTTAGTAGCTTGGGGGCCTCCCAGGTGGCGCAGCGGCTGCGTTGCGAAGCTGAACGCTGGGTTGCGAAGCTGCCCGCAGCCTCCGCAGCGCCAGTTCGATCCCCGGTCGCCTCAATCCCTGGCCGCTCCACCAGGGGAGGCCCTGCCGGTAAGCAATTTTACCTCCTAGTAGCTTGGGGGCCTCCCAGCTGCGAACCGGCCACCCCACCAGGGGAGGCCCTGGCCTCTGCAGCGCCAGTTTGATCCCTAGCCGCTCCACCAGGGAAGGCCTTGGCGGCCGCTCCACCAGGGGAGGCCCCACCAGGGCCTGGTAAGCAATTTTACCTCCTAGTAGCTTGGGGGCCTCCCCGGTGGCGCAGTGGCTGAACGCTGGGTTGCGAAGCTGCCCACAGCCTCCACAGCGCCAGCTCGATCCCCGGCCGCTCCACCAGGGAAGGCCTTGGCGGCCGCTCCACCAGGGGAGGCCTTGGTAAGCAACCTTACCTCTTAGTAGCCTGAGAGCCTCCCAGGTGGCGCAGCAGCTGAACGCTGGGTTGCGAAGCTGCCCGCAGCCTCCACAGCGCCAGTTCGATCCCCGGTCACTCCACCAGGGAAGGCCTTGGCGGCCGCTCCACCAGGGAGGCCCTGGTAAGCAATTTTACCTCCCAGTAGCCCGCAGCCTCTGCAACGCCAGTTCGATCGCCGGTCGCTCCACCAGGGGAGGCCTTGGTAAGCAACCTTACCTCCTAGTAGCCTGGGGGCCTCCCAGGTGGCGCAGCGGCTGAACACTGGGTTGCTGAAGCTGCCCGCAGCCTCTGCAACGCCAGCTCGATCCCCGGTCGCTCCACCAGGGAAGGCGCCAGTTCGATCCCCGGTCGCTCCACCAGGGAAGGCCTTGGCGGCCGCTCCACCAGGAGGACCCTGGTAAGCAACTTTACCTCCCAGTAGCTTGGGGGGCCTCCCCGGTGGCGCAGCGGCTGAACGCTGGGTTGCGAAGCTGCCCGCAGCCTCCGCAACGCCAGTTCGATTCCCCAGTCGCTCCACCAGGGGAGGCCTTGGTAAGCAACCTTACCTCCTAGTAGCCTGGGGGCCTCCCAGGTCGCTGGGTTGCAGCCTCCGCAACGCCAGTTCGATCCCCGGTCGCTCCACCAGGGAAGGCCTTGGCGGCCGCTCCACCAGGGAAGCCCTGGTAAGCAATTTTACCTCCCAGTAGCCCGCAGCCTCTGCAACGCCAGTTCGATCCCTGGTCGCTCCACCAGGGGAGGCCTTGGTAAGCAACCTTACCTCCTAGTAGCCTGGGGGCCTCTCCGGTGGCGCAGCGGCTGAACGCTGGGTTGCGAAGCTGCCCGCAGCCTCAGCAGCGCCAGTTCGATCCCCGGTCGCTCCAGCAGGGGAGGCCTCGGTAAGCAACCTTACCTCTTAGTAGCCTGGGGGCCTCCCCGGTGGCGCAGCAGCCGAACGCTGGGCTGCGAAGCTGAACGCTGGGCTGCGAAGCTGCCCGCACCAGCGGTCGCTGGGCGAGGGTCCCGCATGGCTCTCAGACCTCCCCTGCCACCCACTGCTCCCCCCAGCAGTGTACCTCGGTCCCCCTCCCTGGTCTGGCCCTGGTGAATTCTCTCACCCTCCCGCACTTCTGACTGTACCCAGTGTTTGTATAAATAAATAAATCTTTAAAAAAAGGAAAAAAAAGTAGTTTGGAAATTTAAAGACACCATATTACCATTTTTTATTAACTTTACATGATTTTTATGATTCTTTAAATATCTTCACTTTAACTATAATCAACTTTGCGCTTTCACCTAATTAGTAGGTTTCCTCTGTAAATCCATTTTTATGCATTGTCTTTTGCAGTGCAGCAAATCATCCCAAAGTGAGTGACTTAAAAACAGTTTTATATTTGCTTACAATTTAGACTGTGCACAGCTGGGATAGTTTGACCTCCATGGAGGGATCCAAGGTATCTACTTTACCCCTGGAGCTGCTTCTTTGATCACAGAGATCTAAAACATTTTAATCTTGTCCCACTACTATACTAAAATTTTTCTTCACTTTCATCCCAAACAAAATATGTAAATTTATTTAAAAGTATATACTACCAATAAGGCATATATTAAATGGCAGTAAGATTTCCTTCCTTTCAACTTACCCTATGATAAAGAACAAATTGTAAATATTATATCCTCAACAGAGTCTCCTGCTCATCCCTAGGAGACCACTGTTTTAGATTAGTAGATGGTTTTCCTAATGACCTAATTGTCATCTAATTCTCATTTTGGTTAGGTTAACAGTGAGTCCGAGAATATCTGAGTTATCACAATAGTTTTTTTCCAAGACCCAGGAGTATCTTAAAGCTCTGTGCTCCTCAGTACCTTATGGGTACTCTCCATTTTATCCAGTGGATGAATTAAGATCCAAGTGAGATGACACAAACCTGGAAGTAGCACACATCTATTGTACCCATATCCCAAGGACAACACCACACACAAGAATGGGCCCATAACCCAACTACTGGGCAAGGTAACAGGGACAGGATCCACCTAGATGCCCTCCCATTTCCAGGACCCACCCCTATGCCCAGTGCTAAGTGGTCCCATAGGGCTTGAAGGTAAATTGGAAATAAGTGGCAAACTACCCTCTATTCTTTTATAGTTATCAATGATGAATAAAGCTATTGCTTTGTCCTTGATTTGGGACTGTCTGATCAAATCAACAAGTAGAAAGTTCTAGAGATGAGCAGGATGTGAAAACACCATGAATTGAGACTATATCACATTAAAAAGCTTTCTATACAGCAAAAGAAAATATCAACACATGCAAAATAAAGACACCTACTGAATGGGGGAGGATATTTCTACAGCATACATTTGATAAAGAGTTAACATTCAAGGTATGTAAATGACTCTTACAATTCAACAATAATTTTTTTAATGGACAGAGATACTTCTCCAAAGAGGACACAAAATGGCCACCAGGAACATTGAGAAAATTCTCATCATCCCTTGTAATTAGGGAAATGCAAATCAAAACCACAATCGGATATTATCTCACACTTGTAACAATGACTTACATAAAAAAGATTAGTAACAATGAGTGTAGACAAGAATGCAGAGAAAAAGGAAACCCATACACTGTTGGTGGGAATGTAACTTGGTGTGACCAACTATGTAACGTTCTCCAAAAAATAAAGATAAAACCACATGACAGAGGAATCCCACTTCTGGATATCTATTAAAAATGTGAATTTATTAACTTCCAAGAGTTATATCCACCACAGTGTTTGTTATAGCATTATTTATAGCTGCTAAGATATGGAAACAATCCATTGACAGAATTGTGGACAAAGATGTGATATGTGATATACACATGCAATAGATTATTATTCAGCTATAAAAACTAGATGAGATTTGCCATTTGCTGTAAGCAGAAGGAACTCAAGGGGATTAATAAGGAGACAAAACAGATTAATGAACAAAACAAAATAAAAATAAGCCAACAGAACCGAGGTGATCAAACAGGGTGAGTGTGGAGGGTGACTGGGAGTAAAGGTGGAGGTGTCTGATTAATGATGACTGATGTTTCATATTGTTAAATAATTTAAAAATTAAAGGAGAAATATTCCAAATTATATAACCATTAATTAATTCTGTAAAAAGTAGATAAATTCATAGAAGTAGTAATGAAGACTGAGATTTACCTATTGTCATGAAACAGTTGAGTGGTTTTGAAAATATTTCTCGTGTATAATAAAATAACACTATGTTGCAAACAAGAAAATGCATGAAGTATTAAGTAATACTTTATTAAGAGAGGTTCTTAGACCTCATTAACATCAAAGGGAATTGATACCAACTTACACATGGTTGTAAAAAATACAAAAACCAAAAGCAACTACAAACAACAAAAAATGATTGTTTTAATAGAAAATTTGGCTGTGCTTGCAAAAATGACAACAGAAAAAATAAACGTTGAAAGAAATGTAGCAAAGACAGAAGTGTGGCATGGTTACATTCAACTATTTTTTTGATAATAGTTACAAACATAAGGTAAATTTTTTAAAAATTGGGTCCAAAAAGGGGCCTCCCTGGTGGCTCAGTGGGTTGAGCATAGCACTGTGAAGCTGTCCACAGCCTCTGCAGAGCAGGTTCGATCACCGGCCGGCCGGCGAGAATCCCACATGGCGCGGCAGACCTCTCCTGTCTCACCCCTGCTCCCCTCAGCAGTGTATTTTTCATCAGTCTGCCTGTTCTGTTCTCCGCTCTTTCTCCAGTGAATCCTCTCACCCTTCCGTCATCTGGCCTGTGCCCCAGTTCTTGTATAAAAATAAATAAATCTTTAAAAAAAAAAAAAGGGTCCAAAAAGTATACAGAGTAAAGCTTCACATCTAAGAGAAAAAAATAAATGAAAATGGCTATGTGGGAAAGCAGCTCTGCAAACCTAAAAAATGTGTTTCAGTAAGTTAGTGACAGTCACAGAGTGTCCTAACTTAGCCCTGCCGAAAACATGAGATCACAGCCTAGGTGGGAAGATGAGAGGATCAAACAGAGGATATTGATCTTTTTAAAGTGTTTTACCCACAGGCACTATGAAAGATAGTGTAACAGTTTCTCAAATATTAAAAACTATTATCATATGATATAGCAATTCACAAAGGGAAGCAGAATCAAACAGGTTATTTGTTGCACATGTTCATAGCAACATAATTCACAAGAGTCAAAAGGTGGAAGCTATGTAAGTGTCCCTTGACAAATAAACAGATAAACAAAATGGGATATACATACAACGGAATATTATTCAGCCTTAAAAAAGGAGATTCTGACACATTACAATATGGATGAAACTTGAGGATATTATTCTAAGTGAATAATAAGCTAATCACAAAACACCAAAAACTGTAGTAACTGTGTTACTACATTTAGATGTAATGTTTAGTCAAATTCATTGAAGCAGGAAATAAAATTGGAGTTGTTTAGCACTATTGAACTATACTAAACAGATTGTAAATTTTTTATGTATTTTGCATAATAAAAAAAGTTACCCAAAAGTGAATCTGTGTAATTTTTTAAAAAGCTGAGATTCAGTTAGACATTTGCTCTTACGGAAAAGATGGAGATTATAGATTATATAAACATGATATGTTTACCCCAATATAGTGTTTACATTAGAATAAAATACAATAAAACCAAGAGTTTTTATATCATCTACTGGTTTATGCTTCCAATACAAAGGTCAGAATGACATTGAATGATTCAGAAATAGACTTTGTATCTTACTAAAATATCTATCTTTAATAAAATATTAAAGATAATCAATTTAATGTTTTTTAAACAATTACATAGCCCAGACTGCAAAAGTCACTGAAGATTAGTCATAAAAGCTACGTCTCTAGACTCAAAAACTCATGTCTTTTAAATTAAAACAAGAATTTGAAGTTCTTATCTACAATTTAATCAGTTTGATACCTATAATTTTCCTACTAACATTTCTGTAAATACTAATTTTGTTTTTAAAACAATCCATTAACTAGCACATTTGCTTAATGGGATTTAAGACAAACTCTAAACTACTTCCTGATATATTTATAGTACTATCATGGGGTCTAAACTTACATCTAAACTTTACATCTAGTCTAAACATTACATCTAAATGTAGTAACCTTATGGTTAGCTTATTTCACTTAGAATAATGTCCTCAAGTTTCATCCATATTATAGCATGTGTCAGAATCTCCTTTTTAAGGGTGAATAATATTCCACTGTCACTGATGTTTAAAACATTTTAACTAATTTCCTATCTAAAATAAATTCAAAGTATAATTTTTGTCATGTTAGATTTCTAAGAAATAGCATTGAAATCATTTCAATAAGCAATTATGTATGGTTTTCCTGTTAAATTAAAAAATATGAACACTATATATCACAAAAAAGGGTGTTCTACAGATCATGTATTTGAAATTCTCCTCTTTAAAGTTTGTCATTTCAAATTTTCCAGAAGAAAAAAAGCTGGAGGTTTCCCTGGAGCCAAATAAGGCTAAATAGGTCTATGCATTAGGAGCGCCCTCTCTTGGTGAAATCAAGACCCCAAGTAGGGGGAAAAAAAAAAAAAAAAAGACCCAAGAAGGGATTCCCAGGTGGCACAGGGTTGAGCACAGCCTCTGCAGCTTGGGTTCGATTCCGAGCTGGCAGGGAAGATACACACATGCGTCAGAGACCTCTCCTGTCTCACCTGCTGCTCCCCTCAGCAGTGTTTTTGGCAGACTTCTGTCAGTCTGCCTGTGCTGTTCCCTGCTCTGTCTCTGGTGAATCCTCTCACCCTCCCGTGCCTCTGGCCTGTACCCCAGTTCTTGTATGAATAAATACATCTTTTAAAAATAAAAACCCCAAGGGGCCTCCCCGGTGGCGCAGCGGTTGAGCGCTGGGTTGCGAAGCTGCCCGCAACCTCTGCAGCGCTGGTTCAATCCCCAGCCGCCGGCGAGGGTCCCACATGGTGCGCAGACCTCTCCAGCCGCTCACTGCTCCCCTCAGCAGTGTATTTCGTCCGTCTGCCTGTTCTGCTCCCTGCTCTGGCTCTGGTGAATTCTCTCACCCTCCCGTGCTTCTGACTGTACCCAGTGCTTGTATAAATAAATAAATAAATCTAAAAAAAAAAAAGACCCCAATCAGGATTGATCTGTGAACTCAGTGACCTTTGCATGACCCCAAGTGACTAGGAGAGACAACTCTGAATTCACTTAAGTCTACAGCAAGCTCACTGACCTCTACATGATGCTAAGTAATTAGATTTGAGCTCTTGGTGAACTCACTGACCTCTTCATGACCCCAAAGCAATTAGGATTGACCTCTCGGTGAACTCAATGACCACTTCATGATTCCTAGTGATTAGGAGAACCAGGCTGTGTAAACTTGTATGAAATATTTTCTCTGGAGTATTTTTTTCATCTTCCAGTATGTTTTATTTTTCCTATAACCTGGATACAATTAACTCAACGCTAGATTCTTTATAAACTATTTCCGTATTTGTAAGGCTACACATTCTAGTAACTGAGAAACTAAAATGGGCGTTATAGCAACAAATATACTCATTGATGTAACTACCAAAAAAAATAAATAAATAAGAGGGCCTCCCTGGTGGTGCTGAGGGGAGGGGAGTTCAGTGCAGGGCTGTGAGGCTGTCCGCTGCCTTTGTGGCAGGAGTTCCATCCCCAGCCAGGAGGAGAGGAACCCACATGAGGAGGCAGACCTCTCCTGTCTTGCCCTCTTCTCCCCTCAGTACATCTGCCTGTTCTGCTCCCCCCTCTCTCTGGTGAGTCTTCTCACTCCCACTGCGACTCTGGCCTGTACGCCACTTCTTTAAAAACAAAATTAAAAGAAGCACCTGGAGTTTAACAGTATAGATGTTGGCCCTCTCCTGAGCTTACATATAAACAAAGTTACTCAACTCATCTGTCCTAATGTGCTACCACCAAAAGCAGCCAGCCCATAGTTATAACTCTATGGATGATTCTCTCCCTTAAGATGGAGGAACCCAAAAGAACCTTGGAATAAAGAAATGACAGACACAAAATAGAGTTTAAGAGAAGCAGGATCCCGGGGACGCAAGGCCTCTCATTCTTAGCTCAAGTATCCCCAGTGCCCGGTGCAAAGCACTTTTATTGATACAAACCTCCCCCTCTCCCCCCCTTAGTTACTAGACAATAAATCATTTTCTCAGCGTTTGGCCTTGTCTGGGCACACATTCACCACCAAGGCTCTGCGTTATGGGGTATATTCTACTCCCTGTCTAATCTTGCCTGCTTCTCAGGCTTAGCTTTACTGACACAGGAAAGAACATCATGGTCTGGACATGGACCAGTCTTCCAGTTGTTATAGGACAGGGAGAGGGTCAGCCCAAACCCCGCAAACCTGCCTATTCTAAATGGGTTCTGCCATCCGCCGCATCAACACAAAACATATGAGACTTTAATGGGAAGGAACTTTAATGCAACTAGGAAACAATACAGGTAGGGCAAAGAATCTAGTTTCTAAATCAAGCACCCAAAGTTACCCATCCCCTCGTGGGTAAAAGTCCATCCAAATGGGATTGGCCCAGAGCAAGGCCCCAAGGCCTGCCACAAGTCTAAAGCATCTTCCAGTGGGGACCCACAGAAAAGGGTCACAAACAACCGGACAAGCCCGGAAGGAAAAGAGCAAAATCAACATCAAGATAAAAGCTGCCATGGTCACCTCCCCATGGGTCTCACCCACATCTGTGTCACCCAGTACACGACCAAAAGACAAGCGCAGCTTCTTCACGTGTCTCTAGCTCCATGTGCCTCCTCCAGGTCTCCTTCTGGCTCCATCCTGCTTCCTTCCTCAGTCTCTTCTGCAGCTTCTCCTCTTCCTGCTCAGCTCCACCCTCCCTTGGGTGGGGCAGGGAACCTCCCCCTTTCCTGGGGACCATCCTGTTACACAGTCACGACCCCAATATTTTCCTTGTCTTAGTGTTACAGGGCAAACCCCGATATAAAATGGGGTTTCTTGACTGTGGGTCCTCACCCGCCTTTAAAGGGGACTTATTAATGCTAAACTGCAGACATACACAAAAGGTTGAGAAAAGGTTTACTTATAAGGGAAGGGGAAATGGGAAATGAATAACTCAGAGAGAAAAAGAGGAAGATAAGTTCGTAAATGCGTCCTACCCGTTCTGCTGACCTGGAATCCCAATGACCCACCCAGCTGGTGAAAAGCCAGTACGCAGGCTGCGTAGCCAAAATGGCGACCCCAGCCACCTGGCCAAATATTCAAACTGAGAGCCTAGTTGCTTAACTCCACCCTCACTTCCTGCAACCTTCCCTGTGGTGATCATGGGATTTGTAGTTCCCAGTATCGTGGGGGTGGAGTCCACAAAGCCGGTATGGGGTTTGCTCAGGACATCCTTAGCACTTCAAGCCTTAGAGGTCTGCAACATCTCCCTTTTTGTTTTTTAATGGAGCCTTGACAGTGAATATGATGGCAGCATTTAGTTGTTTCTGCTCCCACGTACTTCTTCGTTTGCTTTTGTAGAGGACTATGCAGAGTAACATATGCAAAAACAAGGGTTAGTGTAGTGAATGATAGGGTGGCCCCCATTTACAGGGAGATCAGCCTGGCCTCAACACAAAGAGTTTTCTGTAACAGGCAGACAGCTTTTAAAATGACAAGAAAGGGCCTCCCCGGTGGCGCAGCGGTTGAGCGCTGGGTTGCCCAGCTGCCCGCAGCCTCTGCAGCGCCGGTTCATTCCCCGGCTGCTCCCCGGCCACTGGAGGAGGGTCCCACATGGCGCGCAGACCTCTCCTGCCGCCCGCTGCTCCCCTCAGCAGTGTATTTCGTCCATCTGCCTGTTCTGTTCCCTGCTTTGGCTCTGGTAAATTCTCTCACCCTCCCGCGCTTCTGACTGTACCCTTGTATGTATGTATGTATAAATAAATAAATAAATAAATAAATATTTAAAAATAAAATAAAATGACAAGAAAAAATTAACAAAAATAATAAACCTATGTCAGGGGGAAAGGACATCCTTTCCCCCTAACAATTGTTAGGGGGAAAGGATGTCCTTTCCCCCTAACACCTATACCAAACAAAATCCAAACTCAAATAACTCAATACAGTTTTGTTGGATTCAGCCAATAGGTAATGTCGTTCAAATGTGCCAGTGTGGCATTTTGTGCTTCCTGCTGCAACCGTGCCCATGCTGCTGTAGTCTCTCTCCAAGGCCCATGACATGGAGTCCAAGGTTACTATGGAATGCACCGTGAAGTTGTCTTTGAACCACTTCTCAGGAGGGGTTGTACCAAAAGGAATAGGAGTTACATAGAATGGTCTCACTACAAACCACAACTGAGTCTGGTGTCCAGAGGGCCTGATAATGTTCACCAAGTCAGCATACAGCAGCCTCAAGGACATCAAGTCTTGGCCTGATGTCCCCAAGGACTGCACAGTGGATGGGAAGGATCCTCCTTTCTCCTTTTTGACTTATGGGTGGCATTCCCCGTGGCGGCTGGATCACTGATGACTGGGGCTCTGAAATAAGATGGGTTCTTTTCTGCTGGAACCCAAAGTGGTCCTGTAGGTGATAAAACAGAAACATACCCTCTCCCCCATGTTAAATGTTTTAAGGTCCCAGCCAAGTTGGTCCTCACAATGGATGGTAATCTACGACCAAGGGCCCAGGACCTGGTTCCTGGAAAAAATGTTGCTCCACTGCCTTGAGGCCAGAAAATTAGGAATGAGATGTTGCTCAACAGTTGTTAGGCCAAAGCAATTGCAATTCAAGAATCTAAATGTAAATAAAACTTTGCAAATAAGTACCTATGGGGGCAAGTTAACCTCTAGACCCCCCCTTTGTTGTTTTTTAAGTGCAGATCCCAGGGTGTAGCCTTAGGAGACAGTTTTTTCTGAAGGGCTTCAGTGTATGCTACGGGAGCAACAACCAGTCACCACTATTGTCCACAAATGTCCAGTGTGATAGTTGTTCATTCCTGGAAATTGGTCTGTCAGTCTATGGCAAAAGAAAAAACATAGGGAGGCATTAGCCAAAACAAAACAGCAAATATATCTAAATTACCGTAAGAAAAAAAAATCTTAAAACTGATTTAACCTATCTAAACACAATTTCTCTCCACTCTGACGCCCAATTTTATCAAACAGTACAGCAAAATATTTGTACTAAACTAAATCTACTTTCAGACCATTTTAACTATTTTTGCATAAAACCACAGGGCAGAATAACCAAACAGCAATTTTAACTGGCTTTGCTGGAATACTCCATATAGGATCAGAGTGAACTCCTGACATCTGGTCCATGCAGGCTCCAGGAATAAAGTTGGTTTCATCAGACTCACCTGGGCTTTCCTTTTCTTAAAGTTACCAGGATTTTTTCTTTTTCCAGGTTGTCCAGTCCTGCCCATGGAAGCAGCTTCCTCACCCTCTTTGGAGGTCTCTGGAACCCTACGAACAAAGTAGCAGGTTCTCCTCTTCTTGGTTCAGTTCAAATTTAACTTTATGGAAGAATTCCAATCAAAGTGAGGCAGGGCAAGCTAGGGTTATTAGGCAGTTTTAGGGATAGTGCAGGAGGGGACCTCTGAAGAATTCAGGAAGGCTTCAGAGATAAGGACAAGCAAGGAAATGAAACCAATTCCACTGGGAAAAACAAACATCCTAGCACCACAGATAATCTTGTTAAGGATGGTCCTGGTTTTCTTCAGATGATAAAATAAAGTGTAAAGATGCTCACCGGGAGGGCTAGACCATAAAGATAAAGATGTAACAAATGGGGAAAGACAGACCTGTTAGATAAGGAATGTGAAGATCTCCCACTCAGTAGCAAATTAAGTGAGACAGCCGAGAACTAACCAATCACAAAGAGACTGGTGGAGTTTTAGAATAATGAGAGAAAAAAAGGTATATATTCCCTGAAACACAATTCCACTTTGGCTTCCTTGCCCCTCCCAGGCCTGGTTCCCTGGCCTGGGAGTCCCACTTTATTTCTGTTCTTTTTCTTCTCAATAAACTTTTTCTAAACAAACCTGCCCTGCCTCTTCTTGCTTGCTTGCCTGAGCGTCTGCGAAGTTCCTGCTGCGGCTTCATGAGACACCAACCCGTGGGGGGTCTAGCGGCTGGGGCTCAGCGCTGCCCTGCAGCCTGGAATCCGTTCCTGGCTGGGAGACTAGGCCTGACAATTCCGGCATCAAAAGTCACACAATGAGACACGTTTCCAATTTTCTAGGTTAAGCAGACAAAATTCCCTGTTGAAGTTATGCAACAATAGACTCTGCCATGAGTAGTAAAAATTACTACCACTTTCTCATATGTGTTGGTATTAAGGGGAGAGAAAATGCAAATACAAGTTAACTCTGCTAATCAAAAAATGTAACATTGCTGCAGAATCCTAGTCAGTTAAAACAAGGAAACTTTAAGTGAAGACAAAAATGCAAAAAAAAAAAAAATCACCAGTATTATGTCAAGCAAAACATGTCAAAAATCAGGTTTATCTCTGTCCTTCTTTTACTCCTTTGCAGGAAATTTTCATTGTCAAAGTTTCATCACGTGGAATTGTTAGGGGGAAAAGGATGTCCCAAAGCTATTTCCATATAGGCTTTGTGGACTCCACCCCCACCCCAGGTCAAAGCCAAAGACACTGGGAACTCCAAATCCCATCACCACCAAAGGGAAGGTGGCTGGGACCTGAGGGTGGAGTTAAGCAGCCAGGTGGATAGAAAAGGCAGACACGTGGGCTTTGGGGGACCCCATTTTTGGGCTCTCCACCAGCTCGCAGTGTCCGGCCAGCTCTGAGAGTGACTTTGGGGTGTCCAGGTCGTCGGATCGGGTAGGACGCATTAAAGACTTTATTTCCCTATTTTCTCCCTGAGTTGTACATTTTCCTTATTTCCTTTCCTCTTGTAAATAAACCTTTTATTAACCTTTTTGTGTGTGTCTGTAGTAGAGTAATCATAAGTCCCATTAAAGCGCGCGGGTGAGGACCCACAGCCAGGAACCCGTTTAATATCGGGGTTGCTCTATAACAGAATCAGTTGAGGTCTTCAAAACAATTTTTCTAGCTATTAAACCATGAAGTATATAATATTGCAGACAACAATCAAAATTGACAATTTGTATATAGATCAGGTACTGAAAGGTTTTATACAAGTTTCAGAAAACCAAATGCTTCCCTTTTAGTTTTACTTCACCAGGTAAACCAAATAGGACAAATTTATCTAATGCCTTTCCCAGGAGGAAAGAGAGAACCTCTGCGAAGTGTCTCAGGAGCTCTACTGAGGTTTCACAAAATCTCCTCTGATCAACCAAGTGACAGACAACCCAATTTTACTTTAGATTGTTGGGAAACTTTGCCATAAATATTAGAAAACAGCACCAACAACAATGTTTAATCATTTTTTTAAAGATGTATGTATGCTTATAAGAACTGGGGTACAGACCAGAGGTGCGGGGGGGAGGTTTCACCGGAGATACAGTGGGGAGCAGCACAGGCAGATGCACTGAAATCCACTGCTGAGGGTGTTAGGGGGAAAAGGATGTCCCAAAGCAAATTCCATATAGGCTTTGTGGACTCCACCCCCACCCCAGGTCAAAGCCAAAGACACTGGGAACTCCAAATCCCATTGTTATAAGACAGGGAGAGGGGCAGCCCAAACCCCGCAAACCTGTCTATTCTAAGTGGGTTCTGCCATCCGCCGCATCAACACAAAACATAGGAGACTTTAATGGGAAGGAACTTTAATAAAACTAGGAAACAATACAGGTAAGGCAAAGAGTCTAGTTTCTAAGTGAAGCACCCAAAGTTACCCGTCCCCTCGTGGGTAAAACTCCATCCATATGGGATCGGCCCAGAGCAAGGCCCCAAAGCCTGCCACAAGTCTAAAGCATCTTCCAGTGGGGACCCACAGAAAAGAGTCAGAAACAACCAGACAAGCCCGGAAGGAAAAGAGCAAAATCAACATCAAGATAAAAGCTGCCATGGTCACCTCTCCACGGGTCTCACCCACATCTGTGTCACCCAGTCCACGACCAAAAGACAAGCGCAGTTTCTTTACGTGTCTCTAGGCTCCACACGCCTCCTCCAGGTCTCCTGGCTCCATCCTGCTTCCTTCCTCAGTCTCTTCTGCAGCTTCTCCTCTTCCTGCTCAGCTCCACCCTCCCTTGGGTGGGGCAGGGAACCTCCCCCTTTCCTGGGACCACCCTGTTACAATCCCCCCTTTTAATTTTTATTCCACCATATCTATGGTGGCACAATCTCAGGGTGTAGTCTTAGGAGACAGTCTTTTTTTTTAGGGTTACAATGTGTGTAAGAGAAGCAACAATTAGTCAGCAGCATTGTCCATGAATGTCCAGTATGACAGTTTCATTACTTAAAAATAGTCCATTATCCAAGCCAAAAGAAAAAAAAAGTCTGGAGAATTGGCTAAAACAAGATAGCAAATATATCAAAATCACAGGGAAAAAAATGTTAAAATGGTTCAACTGATGTAAAACACAAATTTTCTCAACCTTGATCCCAAACTTTTAACAGCAAAGCAAAAGTTTGCAAACTAAATCTACTTTTAAACCATTTTTCCTATTTTTGCATAAAATCACAGAGTAGAAATAACTAACAGCAATTTTTAGCTGGCTTTGTTGAAATACTCCACACAGGATCAGAGCGAACCGGTGGCATCCAGTCGATGTATGCTTCAGGTATAAAGTTGGTCTCATCAGACTCCACCTGGGCTTTCCTCTTCGCGAGGGTACCAGGGCATTTTCGTTGGCTGGGTTGTCCAGTCCTGCCAATGGAGGCAAGCTTCCTCACCTTCTTTGGAGGTCTCTGGAACCCTACAAACAAGGCAAACAGGTTCTCCTCTTCTTGGTTGAGCTCTTTTTCAACTTTTGGAAGAACTCCACACAAAGCCACACAATCAAACTCGCGTCCAATTTTTTTGTTAAAACAGACAAAATCCCTATGGAAGTTATGCAAAAACAGACTCTAAGATAAGTAGCAAAAATTACTACCACTATTTGTATGCTGTGTTGGTATCAAGGGGAGAGAAAATGTGACAAGTTAGTTTTGCTGGAAAAAAAATTGCAACCTTTCTGCAGATCCTGGTTACTCAAAACAAAACAAAACAAAACAAAAACTTCGTGGATTCAGGACAGAATGCATAAAAAAAAAGTTCCAGTATGTCAAAGAAACCTTAGTAAATGTCAGGTGTATTTCCAGGTCTATTCAGTCCTTTGTAGGAAAGTTTTTTACTCTCAACAGTTCCATCAATAGGAATCTGTTGAGACCTTTTCTCCCTATATTTCCGGAAACAATTTCTGTAGGTGTGAAACAATTGAATTATACAATATTACAAGGTGACAATCACCATTGACAATTTACATACATACCAGATACTACTGTTAACATCTTGTACATACCAAAGTTTTACCATTTTCCCAAGTGACAATGCTTCCCTTTCAGTTTTACTTCATTAGGTAAAAGCCAAATAGAACAAATTCATGTAATGCCTTCCCAGGAGGAAAAGGAGAAACTTCGTGGAGTGTCTCAGGAGCTCTACTGAGGTTCCACAAAATTTCCTTGCATCAGTCAAATGACAGGCTACCAAATTTGTACTTGAATTTAGATTTCTGGGAAGCTTTGCCATAAATATCAGAAAATTAACAGAGACAACAATATTAAATCTCTATGAAGGCACCGGCTTAGTTCAGTAGCACAATGTTGACAATCAAACCATAACTTTTTGTTTTTTCTCATAACTGGAGACTCTTTTTTTTTTTTCCCAATGTCTTTGGGCACCATGTGTACCAATTTGTCAATCACTGGAGGTCAAGACAGTTTGACACAAGGACATACAGACATACAACATATAGACAAAGACAGTTTTTTTCTTAGTTATGTCACGTAGAATGTTATGTAACTGCAGTTTTACTCCATAGGCTCAGAAAAAAAATGTTAAAGTCCAAAAAAAAATGTGGAGTGTTGCTGGCAGAAAAATTTCCAGTTGTCATCCTACAAACCTAAGACTTTGGAAATAGGAAGGAAAAGTTTTATTAACCACAAGAGTTACATGACCTTGTTTATCACCTTAGGGTTTTCAGTGTTGAAGACTTTTTGTTAGAAGTCAATCCTGGGGTATTCTCTTACAGCAGCTGAAAGAGCAAAAGTAAACTTTTAAGCAAAAGGAGTCATCTCTTGTTAGCCACCAAGCAGGCACTCCTTGGGTTTCCTGGAATAGAACCTGAAAAAGCGAAATCAAATTATCAGTAATTAACTTTCAATTAAAAGGAGTCATCTTACTTCTGTTAGCCACTCTGGGACAGAAGCTGAAAGAGCAGATTAAACATCTAAGCACAAATTACACCTCCCCCACACTAGGGAGGGACAACAACAACACAGGTATGAAAACCTGGTATAGTTACATGATGCACCCTAAAGAGTGCTTTCCATAACAGACCTTCCTCAGTAGGAAGCAGAAACTTAGAATCTTGTCTTACACCAGCAATTGAACAAATCCAGGATTCAAAATGGCAAACATGCCCAAAACAAATTGTGTAGACAAAATTCACAGCAGCAAATCCTTTCAGACTCAAACAAAATCTTGTTAATTTTTCTGATCCAGACTTTGCAAAAATTCAAGTTACTCCAAGAATCCATCAAGGATACCAGCGATTACCAGTTACTGCTTAAGGCTACTCTTTCCTTAACACCCAGCCATACATTTGCTAATTAAAACACCACTGCTCCACAGTTGGCTTGCAAAACCAGTTGGACACAGGGCAGGAAGTAGTCAAAGACAAAGCAACATATTAAAGAAGAACCATTATTGCCTTTAGAAATGCTAATGAGACAGCAGAGATTACAAAAAGAAAGAAAAAAAAGTTCCAAAGTCCTAGCAACAAGAAGAGCACACCAAGTGGCCTCAGACGCCATCTTTGATCTGGCCACATGGTCCTACATACTGCCTAATCTTTTGAGTAAAACTGGCACAGAACAATTTCCACAAAATCAAATATCTTAGCAAGTCACTACAAACAAATTACATACAGACACACAGATCTTCACAAAGCCCAAGCCCGTTTTTCAACAGCAAATCGACATATGAAACAAACACACCGGAGAAACCAAAAATCACATTTGCGCTTATGGTAGCCAGTGCCATCGGGAAGCCCAATTTCCCCATGGGGCTGACTAACCACGGATGGCTCTGTCCTAAATCACGTTGGACGCCAAATCTGTTATAGGACAGGGAGAGGGGCAGCCCAAACCCCGCAAACCTGTCTATTCTAAGTGGGTTCTGCCATCCGCCGCATCAACACAAAACATAGGAGACTTTAATGGGAAGGAACTTTAATAAAACTAGGAAACAATACAGGTAAGGCAAAGAGTCTAGTTTCTAAGTGAAGCACCCAAAGTTACCCGTCCCCTCGTGGGTAAAACTCCATCCATATGGGATCGGCCCAGAGCAAGGCCCCAAAGCCTGCCACAAGTCTAAAGCATCTTCCAGTGGGGACCCACAGAAAAGAGTCAGAAACAACCAGACAAGCCCGGAAGGAAAAGAGCAAAATCAACATCAAGATAAAAGCTGCCATGGTCACCTCTCCACGGGTCTCACCCACATCTGTGTCACCCAGTCCACGACCAAAAGACAAGCGCAGTTTCTTTACGTGTCTCTAGGCTCCACACGCCTCCTCCAGGTCTCCTGGCTCCATCCTGCTTCCTTCCTCAGTCTCTTCTGCAGCTTCTCCTCTTCCTGCTCAGCTCCACCCTCCCTTGGGTGGGGCAGGGAACCTCCCCCTTTCCTGGGACCACCCTGTTACACCATCACCACCAAAGGGAAGGTGGCTGGGACCTGAGGGTGGGGTTAAGCAGCCAGGTGGATACAAAAGGCAGACACGTGGGCTTTGGGGGGCGCTCTCCATTTTGGGCTCTCGGCCAGCTTGCAGCGTCCGGTCAGCTCGGAGAGTGACTTTGGGTTTCCAGGTCGTCGGATCGGGTAGGACGCATTAAAGACTTTATTTCCCTATTTTCTCCCTGAGTTGTACCTTTTCCTTATTTTCTTTTTCTCTTGTAAATAAACCTTTTATTAACCCTTTTGTGTGTGTCTGTAGTAGAGTATTCATAAGTCTCTTTAAAGCGCGCGGGTGAGGACCCACAGCCAGGAACCCGTTTTATATCGGGGCTGCTCCGTAACAAGGGGAGCAGCAGGGAGACAGGGGAGGTCTGCTGTGCCCTGTGGGTCACTCCCTGGCCAGGGATGGGACTCAGGCCCTCTGGTTGCTATCACGGAGACTCCACCCCTAGGCCTCCAGGGAGTCCCCCTTGGAATCTTGTCTTAGACAAGCAATCAACCCAATCCAGAATTGGAATGGAAAACGTGCCCCAAACAAACGATATAGACAAAATTTACCAACAGCAAATTATTTCAAATGCAGACAAAATCGCTTTCATTTTTCTGATACAGACCTTGGAAAAACCCAAGTTATCTCCAAGTATGAATTATGGGGGCTACCAGCAATTACCAGTGACTGGGGAAGGAAGGTTCTTTTACCTTGCAGCCTGACATACATTTGCTAAGTTAATCACAGCTGTTCCATTGTTGGCTTGCAAACCCCTCTTAGGCAAAGATCACGAAGTCATCACAGTCAAAAAGCCCAAAGTCAGCCTGGGCCACACCAGGTGGTGCAGGGGTTAAATCTCAGTGCTTTCACGCAATGGCTAGTCACTGAGGCCTAAGTTTGATCCCAAGCCAGGGAGCTACCCACATGGCGCAGCAGACCTCTCCTGTCTCCCCACTGCTCCCCTCAGAGGTGGGTTTCAGTGATCTGCCTATTCTGTTCCCCACTCTGGTGAGTCCTCTCACACACACACCCCACCTCTGGCCTACACCCCAGTTCTCTACCCAAAAATAATCTTACAAAAAGATATCACCCGGCGTGTGTATCTACATGATGCAGTAAAACAGGGCCTTTCTCTCTGTCCATCTGCCCCACCAGAGAAGCCTCCCTCTCTGTTGCATTTAACAAGTCCGTCTCCCGCAGTCCGAGGAGAAGGAAGGACTGCCCTGAGGGGATAAAAGGAAGTTACACAGCGGGTGCTACCAAAGCAAGCTGGCGCCGCCTGAATCTCCCGACGCCCGCACGGGAAGGACAGGCCGCCCCTTCCCGCCTCCCCTCTGCAGACTCTCGCCTACCTGCCCCCCACCTTTTTTTTTTACCCCTTTGCATACACACCCTGCCCTCCGCCAGCGGGCAGGACGGAGTCGCTGCCTCCTCGGCTTGTGGACACGTTAACCTGCTGTCCTCCTGCTCACGCTGTGTCCCGCCTTTGGCTGAGGGAGTCCGGCGCTGGGACGGTGGCAGCGGGGAGTGGAGGGACCTGCTGTGTGAGTGTGGCTAGCTCGGGTGCAGTAATGGTGTGTGTCTGTGTGTGTGTCACAGACCGGGAGAGGCAGAGACGGGGGCTGACGCGTGGGCCGGTCCGCAGGCCCCTCTCGCCCTGTCCTCACCGCGGCCTCTCCCGAGCGCGCCCTTACCTGCTCTGGGGGGTCCCTCCTGCCCCAACGCTTCTCCTCACGGGTCCCGGGGAGCCCTCCCGGGGGTCCTCAGGCAGCCCCGGCAACTGGAGAGGGGGAACCGGAGAGGAGTGGGGGCTGCTCCCGGACCTTCCTGCCGGCTCGTTCACGCCCGGACGGCGCCGCCTCAGACTGGCCCTCGCGCCCCGGGCGACCCGGCGGCGGGCGTCGGCGGGAACGGGGAGCGGCTCGGGCCGGGCCGTCTGTGGCGGACCCCGCGGGCGCCCGGTCCCGGGGGCCCCAACGCCCTGGGCCCCCGCGCAGCAGCCGCAGCCCGCGAGGGGACGCGCTGCCGTCGGCGGAGCCGGGTCGTGCGTCCCGCTCAGGGCTGGGGCCGGACCCGGGGCCTCGGAGGCAGCCAAAGGCCGCGGCGCCCCACATCCGGCCGGGCCCGGCCTGAGCGCTCCCCCCGGTCGGGGGTCCCCCGTCCCGCGGGGTCACAGCGCGGCCGGCGCCCCATGGGGTCCTGAGAGGCCGGTGCCGCCGGGCGGGGCGCGGAGCCGGGAAGCCTCTGGTGGCCGCGGGCAGCCCACCGCCCACCTCGTCCCTCCCGCCCCCCGGCGGCGGCGCCGCCGGCCCCCTGCACGCTCGCGGGGAGCCCCAGAGCCCGCGTGTCCTCCAAAAAGTGTCCGCGGGGAACTCCGGAGGCCGTGGGACCCGCTCCCGAAAGGCCTCCCCGGGATCGCGCTCCTGGAGACGCGCCGGCCGTCCCCGCTCCGCCCCGCAGGCCGCCCGCGGTCGGGAAAGAACGGAGGCCACGCGGCTCAGACAAAAACGGGCTTTATTGAAAGTCCGCGAAGTGACGACTCTCTGCAGGCCACGAGTCACGCCCCAAATGGGGGCGCGGGTCTTCGTAGGGTTCGGCTACGGCCGGGGTTTCTTGGCGCGGGAGGGCGGCGGGGCCTCTCCTGCCAGCGGGGGATGCGCTGGGATCTCCCGCCGGAGCCGGGGCTCTCCTGCCGGGCGGGCGGGCTGGAGCAGTTACTGCCGTCGGTCTGGCTCTAGTTCGGCTTCTCTCCGCGGCGGCGGCCGCTGGGCGCCGGGGCAGTGATGGGCTTTAAGACCCGCCTGTGTGTGCTCGCTCGACCCGTCGGGGCGCGGCCTGGAGGACGCGCCGGCTCCTGGGCTCTGCGATCACACGTCGCCGTGGGCTCTCCTGCCCCACGCGCGCGTCCTGGGTCTCTTCCCCCATCGCCCCGCCCAGAACGCCCTGGGCCACGGGCGGGCCTCGACCCTGTCCCAGGAGTCCCCCATCTAGGTCCCCTGAGCCCACGGGTGTTGGCCATGGCTTTTGTAGGATGCCCCGCAGAGGAACCTTTTTCTTTTTTCTAAAGATTGATTTATTGGGCCTCCCTGGTGGCGCAGCGGGTTGAGCGCAGCGCTGTGAAGCTGTCCGCAGCCTCTGCAGCGCAGGTTTGATTCCCGGCCGGCCAGGTAGAGTCCCACATGGCACAGCAGACCTCTCCTGCCTCACCAGCTGCTCCCCTCAGCAGTGCCTTCGATCCGTCTGCCTGTTCTGCAAACAGCTCTGTCTCTGAGGAATCCTCTCACCCTCCCGCGCTTCTGGCCTGTACCCCAGCTCTTGTATAAATAAAAAATATTAAAAAAAAAAAAGATTTATTTTGATGCCTACAAGAACTGAGGTGCAGGCTATAGGTGGGGGGGGGGGGGGTTAGAGGATTCCTCAGAGACAGAATGGAGAGCAGGACAGGTGGATTGACTGAAATCCACTGCTGAAGGCAGCAGTGAGAGAGACACAAGAGGTCTGCTGTGCCATGCTGGCGGGGGATTGAACTCGTGCTGCAGTGGCTGCCTATAGCTTCACAGTGCTACCACTTAACCCCTTGCGCCCCCAGGGAGACCAGGAGCAACCTTTTCAAAGAGTGCTTTTGCAGAGTCAGTGACTCAGGGCAGGAGGAGAACAGAGAAGAGGATTATGCAGAAGGAATGGATGGTCAGGTGAGTTCACTTTGCAGGGGGAGCAAGCCTGTGAATCCGAATTAGATTTAGAGCCCAGTTTCAAGGCCCATATTTGAAGATCGAATCAAGCTTCAGACCTTCGCCCCTGGTTTCCCAAGCGTTCCTGGTCCTGCCTTGTGATGGGGACACATTGTCCGAGGGGATGAAGCATCCCGCGCTCTTGTTCTTCACTGAAGAGGCACCTCTGAGAGGCGGATAGATAACTGACCCAATGGACTTTGTCCTGAGAAGACTGAACTGCACAGGGACTGAGAGTGCAGACCTTAGAAGCCCAGAGGAGACCTTTCTCCAAAGTCTGAGCCTCCAGCGATGAGATATTCATTGCCTCAGCAGGGCATTGGCACTCAAAAGCCAGCAGGGAGGATAGAAGCAGGAGACCCTTAAGCTGTTCTCTCGGGTGTGTGAGTCAGGCATGATCAGTTCTTCCCTGAAATTTTTAGTCTCCATCAAAGCATTGTCCCAAAATCACTTTAGCTGATTCACTGGTCAGCCTGACATTTTTTAAAAAAGATTTTTATTTTATTTATACAAGAGTTGGGGTACAGGTCAGAGGCATGGGAGGGTGAGAGGAATCACCAGAGACAGAGTGGGGAGCAGAACAGGCAGATGGATCGAAAGCACTGCTGAGGGGAGCAGCAGGTGAGACAGGAGAGGTCTGTCTTACCATGTGGAACTCTCGCTGGCCGGCCAGGAATCGAACCCATGCTGCAGAGGCTGCGGACAGCTTCACAGCAGTGCGCTTAACCCACTGTGCCACCGGGGAGGCCCTCAGCCTGATATTTTTACTGGAAAACATTGTAAGAGCTGGGATGCGATATCTCTATAGGTAGATAAATGCTCAAATATGTCCTTTCAGTGTCTTTTAGGTGAGATGGCATTAAATTTTAGTTGCCTTACAATGAGGAGCCAAAAGAAAACCTGAAAATTTAGTGATTTTATAGAAGATGACTTTATTTTTTTAAAAAGATTTATTTATGCATATAAGAACTGAGGTGCAGACCGGAGGGTTGGGGGGGGGGGTGTGTGTGTGAGAGAATTCACCAGAGACAGAGCGGGGAGCAAAACAGGTAGACTGACAGAAACACACTGCTGAGGGAAGCAGCAGGTGAGTCAGGAGAGGTCTGGTGCCATGTAGGCAGCTCCTGGCCCAGTGGGGGATCTAACTCATGCTACAGTGGCTGGCCAAAACTTGAGAGCACTGTCTTTAACCCCTGCGCCACCAGGGAGGCCCATACAAGATTACTTTAAATGGTCAACAAATTTTGATTATTCAGCTTAGCAAAACCTGAGTTGTATAAGAGATTTAGCCAACATTGAAATCATGACTGAAAGAAAAAGTTCAAGGCACCAGTCCATCTGCCCACCTGGCACTATGCAGGTGCTGCTTTTAACCAACTCTCTCCTACCACAGGGCAGCAGGCTGCCTGCCTGTGGGAGACCTGAACTAGGCCTGGGATTCTCTCACCTGACCACCCTTAGCAGAGGCAGCTGCTCAAGGCTGCCACGGGGCGACCAGGAAACACGAGGGGATTTCACCAAGCAAAGCAGGGGCACACGCACCCTGGGCAAACTCCCCAGATCTCCACGTGCTGCATCACCAGGACTTGCCGACTCCTCCTAGCACGCCCTGGGCGACCCTTTTTTAATTCCTTGCTACAAGCCCCTGCCCTCGGCCCAAGAGCAGGACGGGGTGTGCAGACACGAAGGGCTGCGGTCCTCAGTGTGCCCACAATTAAACTACCTTCCTTCTCCTGCTCTGTCTCTTTTCATTGGTGGGAGGAAACTGAGCCCGGACGCTGGATGTCAGCAAAGGTGACTTGGGACATAACCGCAGCGATGGAAACAAAAGGAAAGATAAACAACAAAGATCAACGCAAACGTAAAAACTGTTTCGAACTCAGTGAAACCATCACAAAACAGGCAATCCCCAGAACTGAAAACAGCACCTGCACACCCTGCATCTGACACAGGTGTCATCTCCAACATCCACACACCTCACACATCCAAGAACGAAAAAACAAATGACCCGAAGAAGATGTGGGCGAAGGAGCCCGAGGTCACTTCTCTAGGCAGACACCCCGCCTCTGCAGGCAGGGGCAGATGCATGAACGTCCCTGATACAAGGAAATGCAAATCAGTGACCCAGACGCCCCCACCCCGCGAGGGCTGCGCGCAACAAGCGTCCCTGATCCGAAACGCCGCGCCGGCACCTGCCGGAGACCAGCTGAGAGGCCGCCAGGTGCAGCCATTGAGCGGATGCCCAGAGGCCCCGCCCGGCCCACTGTGCAGACCTGGGCAGAAAGAAAAAATGCTGAACCCAGGAGTGTCGGGAGGGGGCGCTAGATCCCGCCAGGGTGAACCCCGACCGCTGCGGCACCCCCTCCCCACCGTGGGGCCGGCCTCCCCTGGGCGCTCCGGCCCCTGGGGGGCCAGGGGGGAGCCAGGGGCGGGGTCTGGGGCTCCGGAGCCCCTGGGATCTCTACACTTCTTTCTCAGGCAGGTCTACTTTTAGTGGGTTCATCAGAGACTGCCCTCCCAACCAAACTCTGAAAACAGACAAGGTCTCTCTTTGAGCTGGGTATTTCCCATCAACCCTCAGGTTCAGCCCTGGCCATAAACTTACTGCCTCTTTTTTTTTTTTTTTTTTTAAAGATTTATTTATTTATACAAGAGCTGGGGTACAGGTCAGATGCGCGGGAGGGTGAGAGGATTCACCGGAGACAGAGCGGGGAGCAGAACAGGCAGACTGACAAAATACACTGCTGAGGGGAGCAGCGGGCGAGGCAGGAGAGGTCTGCCACGCCTTGTGGGGTCCTTGCAGGCCATACAGGAATTGAACCCACGCTGTAGAGGATGCGGACAGCTTTATAGCGCTGCGCTCAACCGCTGAGCCACCAGGGAGGCCCATAAACTTACTGCCTCTTATTGCTTGTTTCTTTGTTACCAGCAATGGGGTTTCTATCCAGCCTGCCTAGTCAGATATTCACATCAAGTATTTGAGAAATCAGCTTTATTTGTAAACCAATTGGCAAGGAGGTAGGTGATAAATTCCAATCTACCTCTCTGATTAAAAAATTATTTCACTTAGCATAATCCCTTCCAGTTTCATCCATGTTGCCGTAAATGGCATGAGTTTATCTTTTCTGATTGCTGAGGGGAGAAATCAAAATCAAATACTGTCCAAAATTTAACAATGATGTAAAAAATTTTAAAAAAAAAATTAGATTATAGAAGTTTTAAGAACCAGGTTGAGAACAGAGGAGTTAAATTTTATTGGCTGGAAAGCAGGTTAAGGGCAAAGAAATGTGGACTTGGCTGGAGTTCAAAGGCTAGTCACAGGGCACTTTGTACATGAAGATGAAGAGGCTTTTCTTCAGATAACTAGAGTTCTGAATTTCTATTGGTGCACCTCTTCCTCTGTGTTCTCAGTCTCCAGCCTTGGAACTTAGTTCAGAGATGTTTGCTTCTCCGTGATTAAGCTGGGTGTCAAAGCAGGTCTGGATTTCTCCTGTCTGTAAATATGTTTCAAAGGGAAAATTTTAGAAAAGGTATTTTTTCCCCCTCTTTTGCTTTAGGGTCTGAGATCAATTAATCATTTAGCTTCAGTTTCATCTTCACCTAGCAGGATACCCTCCAAGCATGATCAATGCCTTTTATGTGCCTCTAAGTCCGAGAGCCACAACCCTCCCAGGGTTCAAGACCATTTGACTCAAGACCATTTGAAGGGAGTTGCAGTTCATCTGCAGCACAGGAGCTGGGTTTGTGTGTTCATCTGTGTCAGGGAACACATGTTAAGTTGAATTTCCTTTCTCCAGGTATGAGGCTAGGACACAGCAACCTTGTTCACAGAATTCCCTCTTAGTGATGCTGTGGGGTTGGGAGGAGGGACTGCTGTTTTAGCCAAAGAAAGTGATTCTCATAAAATCTTTCAATTTTCACAGGCTGAACCTTTTTAAATCCTTGATGCAGAGTCCAGTAATCTCACAACCTGTTAGTAACTCTTTAGTAATTTGGATCTTGATGGTTTGAATCATAATTCACTTTATTTTTTTTAATTGAAGCATCAATTTTAACCGAAATAAACACTCCCAGTATTGATGGGATTTTATGTCTCCCTGTTAATAACTTAATTGTTATTGTTATTCAAATAAACTTGTGAATATTATGAAAGTGTGATATTTACTTTTGGAATCCTTGGCAAAAATGTCTAAGAAGCACTTGCTTAAGATAGTCCTATACACTGGGCCTCCCTGGTGGCTCAGGGGTTAAAATCTGAGCACTATCAAGCTATTGAGAGCCACTGAGGCTTGAGTTCACTCCCCACCACACAGCAGACCTCTCCTGTCTTTCCCACTGCTCCCTTCAGCAGTGTCTCTCAGTAGATCAGCCTGTTCTGCTCCCCACTCTGTATCTCACCCCCCGCACCTCTGGCCTGGACCCCAGTTCTTGTAGGCATAAATATTTTTTAAAAAGATAGTCCTATATACATGATCAATAGTCAATACGTTTCCATGCGTAAAATGAAATTCACTTTGATATCCAAAATCTTTTCTATCTTCCCATGTTAACATCAGGATGATACACAATGTAGATCCTTCTCAAGTGCTTTTCTCATGCTGTCATCTTTCCTACAGCTGTTACTGTCCCACTGGGTGGAAAGGAGTGTACTGCACAGAGACAATCTCCACCTGCGATCCTGAACATGACCCTCCACAGGGCTGTAGCAAGGGAGCAACTTGTGGTCTCATGGATACACATGTGACTGTCCCCTAGGAGCCATTGGACTTCACTGTGAACAAGGTGAGGCAGAAGTTCAACTGCACTGTCTACAAACAGAGCTAAGGCAACTTCCTTTGGGGAATGTAAAATGAAATATACAAAATAATAAAAATGGAGTCCATTCTCTTCTCTATATAATTGACATTCTATTTCAGATAAGATAGTACTCAAAATTCAGCAGTATACGGATGAGGCTTATCTTTTTACAATTGCTTTAGTTCATTAACTCTAAACCTCTGTTTATTCAAAATTCTTTTGTGCTAGGTGCAGTCTAATTGAGATTACGTTATAACTTAATTCTAGAACAAGGCTCTACCTCTGAGTTTTACCTTCTGCAACTTCCATCTGATTCAGGACTCTCAAGAGTATCATAAGGTAGATACATCAGCTCTGGTGTAAAAGAAAATTTTGAGGGGTGAAATGACCCCACAAAGTCTAGTGGGAATAAGAAGGAGCTTTCAATTTTTAGGACTCTTCTGCTTTAGTGTTTCCTCATACCTTGTAATTGATAATGTCCTTACCACTGGGGCAAAATATGGTACTGCCTCTGAGGGAGCCCCACAGTCTCTGAGTGTTCGCCATGTGATTGTGTCTGAGCTAACTCCTCTTCAGTTCCCAGCTTAAGATTTTCTAGATTTCCTCCAAATCACAAATACTATAAGATGGAGCTGGGGAGTGGAACTTCATGAAGTCAGCAAACACTGAATGTGACTCTCTACTGCCCCTCATTCCCCAACTGCAAGCAAGAATTCCACTCTACATTTTATTTTATCTCCTCTTAAAGCTTCCCTGGCCTCCTTTCCCTGCACCACTCCTTTTCTTACTCACAAGCTTATTGGGAGGGTCAGTAAAAGGCTAGTCACCTCTTGAGCTCATCCATCACACTAGAGTCCTCTGCTAAAACTCTAAGAACTCCCAGGGCAAATTATGACTACAAAATATAAGGGCTAGATGGAGACATTGGAATAAGGTGTCATGAGAAAACCAGGAAAGTGTATGCTATTCATGTCTCAAGTCACACACTGTTTAAAAATCAGTACTTCACAGTTGGTCATCTTTGGTATAGTTCTAAGTAGCAGAACAAAATTGGAATAAAAGACCTCTGCAACCCCACACAACTCAGCATCCTAAAAACTCATTTGTGTCACACAGCTGTGTTACTGTGAGGGGAATGGAATGACCTCAGATCAGCCAGTCAGTCAGGATCTAGTTGCACAATCCAAGTTCATCCTGTTCCTGCTTCAGTTTGCTGCCAGCTGGTGGCTGTTGTCCTCTGCAGCCTGTATCCATAGGGATGATTCTGAGTCTTATGGCTGACCGAGACTTCCAGGTCAGGGTAGCAGGGATTTCAGGTATTTCCCTTAACTGCAAATCTGGATAGATTAAGGCAGGAAAAAATGGCAATATGGGTCCCACTACCATTTCCTGGCTTCCTGAGACTAGATAATACACTATTTCTCCTGCCTCACCCTTCATGTAGAAGATAAAACTTCGGACTTTACATCTCCTGTTTAGGAACAAAGGTCAGGGTAAAAGTAATCTAGTCCCAATCACCAATTGTGTTATCTCTACCTTTGAAAAATTTGGGATTAATTGCAATATCATATATGTGGGGTAATAAATTTAATCTCTTTCAGATCCCTTTATAAATATATAAATGCAAACATTTCTAATTCTATATTCCTTGAAGTTCTATGTGTATTTAACTTTCCTCCAAAAGTAAAATTTGGTGATGATTGGAAGACAATGAAAAGTTAGTACACAAGTGATTTAGTAAAATAAATTTTTAATGATGTCATTGGGCGTGAATATAAAATAATGAGTGAAGTTTTGTGTCTGCCTTGTGGAAATAATGTTTTCATAATAACACAGAGAGATCTTGACATTTAAAAAATGGTTTCTTAGTTCCTGGAAGATGCCGTAATCCACCCTCTTTCCTGGAATAAGGACTTTACACATACTTTTTCCTCTATCTAAAATGCTCTCATCTTTCCTTGACGCCCACTAACACTTGTTTATGCTTCAGATGTCAGTTCAGATATTACTTCCTTAGGAAGCCTTTCCTGATTTCACAGAACTAAGGGCAGTGACCCTGCCAATGCTTTCATCATTGTTGAATCTCTGGAAACCACCATATAGAGCACAACAACAACAAAAAATCTACTAATACATTTCAACTTAAATAGTTTTAAAATAGTAAAAACTGTGTTAGTCAAATGTAGAGAAACTAGATCTCTCACACATTGTTGGCGAGAATGTAAAGTGGTACAGCTACTCTAGAAAATAGCGTTGCAGTTTCTTATAAAACTAAATACACACTGACCGTACAACCCAGCAATCTCACCAACTGGGTATTTATACAAAGAAATTAAAATGTATGTCTACACAAAAACATGCACATAAATGTTCATAGTAACTTTATTGTAATAGCCAAAACCTGGAAACAACCCAAATGTCCTTCAGTGGATGGTCAAACTAATATATTCATCCCATGGGATACTCCAAGAGAAAAAAGTAATACTGATACATGCAACAGCTTGATGGATCTAAAGGACATTATGCCAAGTAAAAGAGGTGATCGACAATCCATACAGAGTATCAAAAGGTGACACTTCTGGTCCATGATTTACTGAGAGAGAGAGAAAGAGGTCAGAGAAAGCTACTTATTTTTTTTAAAAAAAGAGAACTGTTGGATGTAGGAATAGCAAATGGGATACCTCAAAAATAGAGTAGAAGAGCACCCCCAAAAAGTATTCATAGAAAATAGGGGCCCTTGCCAGAAAGAGAGAAAACTAACATTTCGCTCCTTAAGCTATCAGTTTGAGCTAAGCTGACACTGGTTATGATATCAGAGTGAAGCATGGGAGAAAGAATTCAAGAAAAACAGACCCATGTCTCCTGGAGTGAGCAAAGACTTAAAACCAGTACCTGTCAGCATTCAACACAGCCTGAAAGTAAAAGCTTGGCTGGAGCTGTCTCTGAGGGCAGGGCTAGATTCAGAGAATCAGGGAGCAGAGGTTGACCCTCCACTGAGGACATGGCAAAAGCCACATGGCACAACTAAAGTAAGCAGGCATGAGTCAACTTGAAAGCAATTTAGCCAAAAAGGTAAACTGTCTGAAACAGAAAGAAGCTGAATTTGTAATCACCAAGGAACATCAGTCTTATCAGGAACTATAGGAGAGAGGTACCAGTGGAGATTTGAAACACTTAAGACTCTCTTCCATGGAGAGAAGACATTAAAAAACTGCGTATAGACAAGAAAAACATTTTCCTTGTCCTCTTACCAGTGATCCCCAATGTTATCTTGGAAAAGCTGAAAATAGCTAAGTGGAAGGTGGAGAGTAAGTACAAACAACAACAGGAAAACCCCACAATTCTCAAGCTACTCCACTTTCCAAGCTTGGATCATATCTGGGCTGGGGAGACAGGATAGAAACTTGGAAATAATCAAGACATTGGGGTTTTAATTCATAGTGAATGGAATTTCAAAATACCTGAAAATGAAAACTTTTCACTGGGTCCTACAAATGATCAAATAGCTGTGGGATTAGCCAAATATAATAAAGAGAACAGAAAAACCCACAGAATATGTCTAACAGGCAATCACAAGGAAAAGTCAAATTACTACCAGAACGCCTTCTATCAAAAATGCAGTCCTTTCAGGACCTATACAAAGAAACTATAAAACACTGTTAAAAGAAATAGAAGAAGACACAAAGAAATGGAAAGACATCCCCTGCTCATGGATTGGAAGAATAAACATTATTAAAATGGCCATCCTACCAAAAGCAATATACAGATTCAATGCTATTCCAATCAAAATCTCAATGGCATTCTTCAAAGAAATAGAACAATTATTGATGAAATTCATATGGAATCACTAAAAACCCTGAATAGCCAAAGCTCTACTGAAAAAAAAAGAAGGAAATGGAGGCATCACACTCCCAGACTTCAAACTATACTACAAAGCCATAATCATCAAAACTGCATGGTATTGGAACAAGAACAGACATACAGACCAATGGAATCGAATAGAAAATCCAGAAATAAACCCACAGATTTATGGTCAACTAATCTTTGACAAAGGCGCAAAGACTATGCATTGGAGCAAAGAAAGTTTGTTCAATAAATGGTGCTGGGAAAACTGGGTCGCTACATGCAAAAGAATGAAGCTTGACCACTACCTCACACCATACACAAAAATCAACTCAAAATGGATTAAAGAACTAGACATAAGACCTGAAACCATAAAATACATAGAAGGAAATATAGGCAAAACACTATGGGATTTGCACATCAAAGACATCTTTACAGACACATCACCCAAAGCAGTGATAGTGAAGACAAAGATAAACAGATGGGACTACATCAAATTAAAGAGCTTCTGCACAGCAAAAGAGACAATAACAAAAACAAAGAGAAACCCCACCAACTGGGAGAACATTTTTGCACCCAACACTAATGATAAAGAACTGATCACAAAAATCTGCAAAGAGCTGATGAGACTCAGCAACAACAAAGAAAATAATCCAGTCAAAAAATGGGCAGAAGAGCTAAAAAGAAACTTCTCTGAAGAGGAAATGCAAATTGCCAACAGACATATGAAAAAATGTTCAACATCACTTGTAATCAGGGAAATTCAAATCAAAACTACCATGAGATACCATCTCACACCAGTGAGAATGGCACATATTAAAAAAACTAGCAATAACAAATGTTGGCGAAGGTGTGGAGAAAAGGAACTCTTCTGCACTGTTGGTGGGAGTGCAAACTGGTCCAACCACTATGGAGAGCTGTGTGGAGATTTCTGGACCTACTAAACATAGAGCTTCCATATGATCCAGCAATTCCACTCCTAGGTATTTACCCAAAGGACACAGAAACATCAATTCCAAAGAGCACCTGCACCCCTATGTTTATAGCAGCACTGTTTACAATAGCTAAGCTTTGGAAACAGCCCAAATGCCCAAAAATAGATGACTGGATCAAGAAGATGTGGTACATATATACCAGGGAATATTACTCAGCATTCAAAAAAGATAAACACATGCAATTTGCAGCAACATGGATGGCGCTGGAAGGGATCATGCTCAGCGAAATAAGCCAAAAAGAAAAAGAAAAATACCGGATGGTCTCACTCATAGCAGGAATCTAGAAAACTTAAATAAGGGACCAGGAAAATGAATATAAGAAAGTGAAAATCAAAATCAACAAAAAACTATGAACCAGAGACACTTTTTGGGGGGTGGGGGGCGGGAGGGGAAGGATTGGGGTCAGAATGGGGCGTTTGCAATTGTATGGGGGAATATAAAAATAAAATTTATTATTTAAAAAAAATGCAGTCCTTTCAATAAATCATTACAAATCCTTGTATCTTTCCTTTGATTTTTGGTATTATGCCAACATCCAGCAATCTTTGCTCATGCTAAAAAATAAAAAAAAAAAGTCTTACTCTGATGTCCCACATCACATATTCTTGGATATTTTGAAGAGATATCTTTACTTAAATAATTGCTTGTTTTAGAAATCTACTGATTCCCTAAGTCAGATGGTGCAGCATTGCAATTCAAGTGTTTCCACCTCATTAATTGGCCCATTCTGCTTTCCTTTTATGAGATTGTACTGGCCTGGTGCCAGTCAATGCTGTAGTTGTAAATAAATCAGTGGTAAATAAAAATATTAGTAATTTTTCTAGGGGTTCTATTTATAATAAACAAGGTCATAAAAGTGATGGGCATGGATGAAGTTTGTGTAATTTGGAAATCACCGCAATTATTAGCTATTATGCCTCCCAGAAAACTATCCCTTCTGGAACTGCTCCTCACACTGCCCAGCCCAGAGGCTGCTAGCCAGATAGATCAGTTATCCAAGAAGAGAGTAGTTTTCTTCTAATTAACCTGCCATTGATTAATAAATTCTCCTAAATATGATTCACTGTCAGAATGACTCTGCATGAGTCACTAGAAAATCTGACCTTTTCTGAAATTCTACTACACAGTGAACACAATAGAGAAAATATTCTACACAATAGAGAAAATATTTCACAGCTAATTTAGCGATGACAAATGACTTAAGTCAGAGTTCTTGAAATCCTATTGTATCTTCCACCTGTCTTCACAAGCAGACCCACTCACATCTAAAAGGCATCAGAACTTTTAGTCCTCTCAAACTATAAAAATTTAATGAGCAATATCTTCATAATTCAGCAATAACAGCTATCAACTCTGTATACATTGTCTCCAAAGGTACAGTCATTTGAAAGTATCTTGTCTATCAAAATATATACATTCATCCCTTATCTAAAAACACAGGACATTAAAGTCCCTGTATACATAGCTTCAAGTTATAATAATTTCACACCAGTGAAAGAAATGGAATGTGCCAGCCTATCTGCAGCACTTCAAGCAAGGTATTTTGAAAACAAAGAGTGCAAGTCCTCATACTGCCATTTGGAATACAAAAATTTAAATAGGATTATGCTTTATTATAAATAGTTATCTTTTTGGAATTCTTGTGCTTCTAAAAGTGCTAAACATTTTCATGTTATCATAAGGGCTACAATAAGTATATTAAGACGTTTACGTTCTAAAGTGTAAAGTAAATAAGGTATCCACAAAGGTCAAAGTTAAATCCTTCTAAAGTGTTTTAGTACATACTATAGATCCCCATCCCTCTTTCTATATGAGGATCCCCATCCCTCTTTCTATATGAGGATCCCCATCCCTCAATTGCTGGGAATATTGCCAGCAGATGTTTGAAGCTGAGTCCCTCCCCAGCACTGAAGGGAACTGCCTTGCCCAAGCTTACACCACCCCAGCCTGACCCCAGTGTTGCATGTGGAGGCTATGCAGGCTAGAGGTTGGCTGGAGGCCCACCCACTTTGCCTCAGTATTTGCACTCTTGCAAATAAACATGTACCCCATTTAGTGATATCTCACAGCAATATTTTGAATATGTGGCATTATTAGAAAATTTAGTTCTCCCAATATTTTCTAAATATGATTGAATTCTTAAACAAATAATGGTACAGGGCTAAAGCAAACCTCCTTCATTATATAAAGAAGTAGCTATTGGGTATGTCTTTGAAACATTCAATATCAGGGGTACTAATAAAACCCATTTCATTTTTTAAATTTACTATTCTATCTTGTTTAATGTCTTAGAATGAAAATGTATTAATTTAATAAAATTACAAAAACAATTTCAAAAGGACACCCAATTTTTTAACCACTCTTACATTCTTAAACTTTAATTGTTTATGAAAATATGGCCCAACTAATACTTAGGATGGAAACACCTAAGTATTTATTAAAAATAAACTTCCTAGACTCCATCAAATGGTGAGGTATAAAACTTTGTATCTTAGGGCCTCCCTGGTGGCACAAGGGGTTAAGCATCTGTACTATGAAGCTTACCGCAGCTACTACAGCATGAGTTCAATCCCCAACAAGGTTAACACATATGGCACACCAGAGCTCTCCTGTCTCTCCCACTGCTCCCCTTAGCAGTGTATTTCAGTCAATGCACCTGTTCTGTTCCCCACTCTGTCTCTGGCGAATCCTCTCACACCCCACACCTCTGGCCTGTATCCTATTTTTTGTATGCATAAATAAATAAATCTTAAAAAAACAAAAAACTTGGGCCTCCCTGGTGGCACAAGGGGTTAAGCAACGCACTATGAAGCAATTCGAAGCCTCTGCAGCATGAGTTCGATCCCCAGCCTGCCAGGGAGCAACCCACATGGCGCAGCAGACCTCTCCTGACTTGCCTGCTGCTCCCCTCAGCAGTGTATTTCAGTCAGTCTGCCTGTTCTGTTCCCCACGCTGTCTCTGGTAAATCCTCTCACGGCTCCCGGCCCCCGACATCTCTAGCCTGTACCCCAGCTCTTGTATGCATAAATAAATCTTCAAAAAAATACAAAGACAAAATAAAGACTGTGTCTTAGCATTCACACCAGTTGAGTCTAACTTCTAACCTCCAAATTGCAGAAAGTCAAAATGAGTGATGTATTCCTTAAAAATCCATAAATGCCAAAACCTTTTGGATAAATACCAACCAGTTGCCTATTAATCTAAAAGGAAAGACAATAGCCAGTACAGACCAGGGTCAATAGGAGAAAAAGCTAAACGAGTAATGACTCAAGACATGTGGTGACGCACCTCCCTAAAAGCACTATTAATATAAAATAAGAAGGAATATAGATTTCATAAGGATAAAATTTGCAAAATGAGGAAAACTCCCTTTCTTCATCTCATAATTCCCATCTGGTCAATTATACAGACACAACAAGTAATATCTGAGTGATTATAAATATATAATAATCCTACTTCAGTTTACACTGAAATGAATTTTCACATGCTTGACATGAAATACAACCCAGGAGTTAGCACTTTCTGAAGATATAGATTTAAATCACTAAGTAAACTGGCATTTATTTCCATTATTATAGTCACTTAAAATCAGAAATATAGAAACACAAGAATAAATCATATAGTCAGGACATCTCCCACTAATTGAATCATCTTTTTGAAAGTATTAATGTTAGACATTTCCAAAAATCTCACATTCTTGAGAAAATAAGACATTCTCAGAATCTAAGCGTCTGCTGCCTCTCTGTAACACAATCTAGAGTGAAAAGTTGTGCTACACAGCACCAGTCAAAAGGAGCAGTTATCAAAAGCATAGAAGGCTTTTCAATAATTGGCCCCATCACAAAAACCCTTCAATTGGTGAGACTGGAACAGTTAGCAAGGTTCAGTGTATTCAGCTAGATGCATCCCTTGAATGGTAAGTTTTTATTCTGTTGTCACTGAAAGTGTATGTTTATGAATTTAGGTCCCTAAATATAAATGTTAATAAAAATAGTAAGAGCTTTGTTAAAGTTAGCAAGATCCAGACATAGTATACATACTATAGACATATTTTATATATACAGTATATACATGCTCAACTTTGTAATAACCTCATCAAAAGATGAAGTCTTGCATAATACTCCAAAAAAGACAAGATCTGCCTGTAAAAGATAAATGAAATGGATGTATCACTGATGTATTTCCAGTAAATCCATCCACATTTATGGTTTCAAATTTTTTTGTTTTTTGTCACCTAGTTTAGATTTCTGATTTTGGAAAGAGTTCTTGGGGAGATAAAACATTGGTCCCTGTTTATTTGCTTCTGCTAGAAGCAGAAAAAGTTCCAAAATAAGTTTATAAAAAGTTCCAAAATAAGTTTATAAAAATGTTGAACTACAAAATGCAAAAATATTATAAAGTCTTGAATTTTCCACTTTCATAAGATCTTTCTCCAGAACTTCTGAGAAAGATTTTTGCATATAGTTATATTTCTACTGCAAAATATACATTTTTAAAGTTTTATCTTTGACTTTTCAAATTCATCTTGTTTCTCAGAAAATATTTTGGTATTGAGAAATAATTAAATCAGTTAATTTTGTTTCACATAGTCATCAAAAGTGGTGCCCTGATTTTCACAATGCAAATAGTTATTTTAAATGTGCCTTAAGATGTGGATAAGTGATGAAAATATCAAAGAAGTTTAGAACAAAGTGGTTCCATCTCAATGCACTGGTGAAATACCTTCAAAAACAATTTCAAGGAGAAAAGATAAATTCCAACAAAAAATATAAAATGATTGAGATACAAAATATATCCTACAAGAAATTTTTCTCCTGAAATAGTTTTAAATTCATGAATAATTTAAATTTCCCCTGTGAAAATGTCAAATGGGAAAAATCATACACTAACAGCAAATTCCTACTTGTAAAATGAGACATGAAAAGACAATCAACTTCAACTCTCTTGCTCATAAAAACTCAAGGTTCAGGAGGTTATGACAAAGTCCTTGCCTGTCAACTAGGAGTTGTGATGTGAGAAACATCTGCAGGAACACTCTCATGTTGATGCAAGCAGCCTTTTTTTTTTTTATGGGACTGTCTTGCTACGTCACTGGTTAAGGTCACCATAAGAACATAAGGCAGAAATTAAAAAAAAAAAGAAACAACTCACTGTTGCCTTTTTGTACAAGGACAGAAAATCAAAAGATATTTGGAACTGTGACTGGCCAAGAATATTGCACTGTAATTTTATAATCATTACCCTGGATACATATTTGCATTTATGTTTATAAACTTAAAGCTAACACGCATTAACAGGAAAGCAAGGGCATATTTTCTTACATCTATTATTAAATGGCATTCTATTTCAGTTCATGAGTAAAGATTTTCCTTTTTTCATTTATGTAAGGAAATCATGAAAACTTTGAAATATTTAAAAAATCTAAGCTTTACATTTTCAGTCTTAACTCAAAGGTAATTATCAAATGACAGGCATAAAGTTGTTTCTTTAACAATCAAGTGGTAAAAGTTTATCTAAAGTAAAAATTCAGTTTATTGTCCTGTAACTTTGTACCTTCTCTAAGAGCTGGTGGATGTAATCATTAACCAAGTCTTCCAGCTGATTCTCTCCTAAAAGGATGTTAGTAAAAATATACCAAAACACTTAATACACAATGTCAAAAACCACAAATTTAGATCTCTGTAGAGAACTTGGCAAACCAAGTTCTTGACAAGGTTTGTGTCTCTTTACACATTAATCATCTGAATGATCTCAATAAAGCATGAAATTTCAAATAAAATGATAGTTCGGAAATGATGATAGCTGATTTTAGATTTCTGATTTTGGAAAGAGTTCTTGGGGAGATAAAACATTGGTCCCTGTTTATTTGCTTCTGCTAGATATATAAAACCTTAAAAAGAGTTTTTATACATAAAATTTATCATTGTTAAATACAAATTAATAAATAACCTGAATCATTATAACCTGAATTCAAAAATTATAAATAACCTGAATTCATCTGGATAATTTCAGCCCTCCCAAATATATATTTTAAAGGCCTACTTATCTGTAATGGATAGTCAAACAATGAGATAAACACAATATTAAATTTGTTTGCCTTTTCATGACACTTTTTGGGGCGGGAGGTAAGGCAATGTGGCGCTGTGGAAAGAGGAAGAGGCAAAATGAGCAGCATGTGCCAAGAAATTTCTCTGGATAAGAAAAGGTAACTTTAATTGTTATGAAATGTTAGAGGGAAAGGGAGTTTTTTTTTTTTTTTTTTAAGATGTATTTATTTATGCATTCAAGAGCTGGGGCACAGACCAGAGATGTGGGGGGGGGGGGGTGAGAGGATCCATCCACCAGAGACAGAGTGGGGAACAGAACAGGCAGACTGACTGAAATACACTGCTGAGGGGAGCAGCGAGCGAGACAGCAGAGGTGTGCCATGCCATGTGGGTTTCTCCCTGGCCAGCCGGGGATCGAACTCGTGCTGCAGAGGCTGCAGATTGCTTCATAGCGCGGTGCTTAACCCCTTGTGCCACCAGGAAGGCCCGGGAAATGAAGTTTCAAGGAAGATTTCTGCCTAGTTTGATATGTAAACCACTTTGCTACATTCTTGAAGCGCTCTTAATTGAAGCAATCTTACGTTAAAGTTCTTATATTCTTTTTTCAGGCCCATAGTTCATTTACTTTTTCTCTGAAGGTTTCATTGCAACTTCATACAAATGCTAGATCACATTTGTTCAGATTTATTCATGTATGACTAAATAAGAGATAGTGAAGGAGAGAAATCTGGTGCTACTAAAGCACCAATCCAAAAATGTCTTACCAACTCCGGAGAATCAAGACTTCTGAGGAAGTATCATTTGCTCTAAGACCTCAAAGATGGATAGGAGTTAACTCAATAAGGAGAAATGGGGAGAGGGGAAAAAAAATGCATAAAGTTGCTGAATGAAACTCTAGCAGGGTTAGTGTTGCTGGACTAATAAAAATGTAGAAACAGGGAAGATTACATTTCAGATAAGGTGGAGAGAAGGGCCTACAGTTTTTATAAATATGTTAAAGATTTTAGGTTATCCCAACAAAAGGGAATGCCTTTCAAAGGTAGCATTAACAATAAAACTTTCACTTGAAAAGCTCACATTAGCTTCAATGTAGATTGAAAAATCAGTTGTACAGGAAGAAGAGTGGTGAGCCTTGGCAATAGCTCAAGCTAGACAGTAAATTTAAGGTGGCAGGAAACAAGGTGGTGGATTTGAAATGTACACAATAAATAAAAACACTAATTAATCTGCTTGATTCAAAACCTATCTTGTGTGACAGTTTATGTGTGGGGCAGAAAAGGCTGGTATTAAGAAACACACCAAAATTTTTGTTTTGAAGAACTGAATAGATGGGAAAGCAAGACAGAGTTGGGGAAGACAGCAAGAGGACAGGTTTATGGGAGGAAATCCACAAACTGAGCTATGAACTTTGGAGCTTGAGATTTCTTTAAAACAACTAAATAGATTTCAAATAGCCATTTGCGGAGTTGTACATGGAGCTTGATGCCAAGGGCAAGGCTGAAACTTTGGAGAGCATACAATATAGGTTTTCATTGCACCACTATTGACTGTTGTTATTTTTCTGGCCTACCTCCCTAACCTCTGCAACAGAATCCTAGCTTGGATTTCAAAACAACCAAGTCATTTATTTTTCCACATTCACCCTTAAACTAAAGTCATTCAAGAAAAACCTCACTTAAACTTAGTACAAAAAAGAGGCATTCATTCAGTGTGAAATATTTACCACTAGGGAGAACTTATGTGGCCAATTCCTGAACAACAACAAAAAACAGGATATGTGTATGAATATCTACACATATATTTTGAGCTGCAAATAGGAACAAAACTCTCGAAAATAACTGTGATCAAGGTTTGCTACCATTTCCCCCCAAAACTTGAGTAAGTGGTCAAAAAGTACAAAAGCTTTTTATAACATTTTACATTTACTAATTAAGCTGGTTGTGTTCTTTCAGGTGATTTTTTGTCTCTCCTTAGTAAATGGTTCTGTTCAACTCCACTACAACCTTGGGGACAAAGCTATCACTCTAGAAACTCTCCAAAAACTGACTTTTAATAGTAGTTGGCATATGATTAAAGCAGGAAGAGTTGGTGCAGAAGGCTACCTGGACCTTGATCGCATAAATGTAACAGAAAAAAAACCACTGCTAAAATGAGCTCCCTGGATACAAATACTGACTTCTGTATCAGAGGAGTGTCATCCTTAAATCTTGTAAATCCCATGGCTATAGCAAATAAACCTGTGGGTCTTTGAGGTGTGTAAGAGAAGTTATTACAAATAATCAAGAATTACAATTAACTGAATTAGGAGTGAAAGATGAAATATAGCTGTGATGGTACAGCCTGTGGCTATAATGTGTGCAGAAATAAGGCTGAATGTATAGTAAATGACCTAGCTTTTTCTTGCAAATGTTTGCCACACTGGACTGGAAATACATGTGACCAGAGTGTGTACTGTTTGAATGATCTTTGTCTCCACCAATCTCTATGTATACCTAACCAATCATTTTCTTACAGTTGCTTATGCACTTTGGGTTGGGTGGGAAGGTACTGTGAAAAAAAATTTCATTTTCAACTGCAAAATTTATGGGTGATTCTTACATTAAATACATTGATTCATATTACAAAATAAGAAACCTTCGGTTTACTACCATATCCTTAAATTTCAGTGCTACTGAAAGAGAAGGCTTAATTGTATGGATAGGAAAAGGTCAAAATGAAGAAAATGATTTTCTGGCAATTGGTCTCCATAATCAGACCGTGAAAATAGTAGTTAACTTAGGAGACAGTGTCTCTGTGCCTGATTTATAGCAGTGGCATGCCCTGTTGTAATAAATGGCACCATGTAGTTAAAATTCAAAATCAAACTCTTTTATAAAGGCCTACCTGGATGACAATCTAACCCTCTTTGAAGATACCTATCCAAACAAAAAATGTGTTGCTCTGAACTATGATGGTGTTATTTATATAGGAGTCTTTAAATATGGCTGAAATGTAAATATCATTACTCAGGTATTGTTTGAGAGATTTTGTTGGCAATGTTAAAGATGTCTTTTTTCAGCATTCAGAAAAAAATTGAGTTAATTAGAAGGATACAATATTTTTGATGGAGATCAACAAAATTAGGTTACACAAACTAATGATTTTCATATACAAAATATTAATGTAGTTGCTTTGATAGTTATTCCTTTGGCACAATGTTTACTGGAAATCAACTGTTTAATATTATATGAAATAGCACAAATTCTTAGGTTTATAAAATACAGCTAATTAAGAAACTGGTTCTTTCCTATATCCAATTTAACTACATGTTGATTCCTAAGTTTCATTCTATTAGTTCATTTATTCATCTTCATTATTCATCTATGAACTGTTTTTAAATAAAATTTGAGTGGGAATGAATCAGTTATAAATACAAAAAAAGCAAAATTTATTAACCAAAGGAAAAATAAAAATTATATAAAGAAATATATTCCATTACATGGATGAGCTGTAAATATGACTGAAATAATGAAATGTGCATCTGGACTTCACCCAAATTTGTGTTTGGGAAAGTAAAAGATAAGGAAGAGAGCTGCCTGGTGAGAATTAAATGTTTTCTTCCCCAGTCAGTCATTAATATATTTTTTGTACTTTTTGAAAAAAAAAAAAATAGCATATGCACATCAGTTATAAATACAAAGGCAAATATCCTGAGAAATATCTAAAAGAAGTGAAGTGGTTCCTTCTAGTGTACTTTTTGTCTATAAACCCTGTAGAATTACTTGACTTTTAAAGCATTGTATATTTCGGCAACCGATCACATTCCCATTTAAACCTCATTTACGTTTAACTTTCCAATTCTATAGGTGTAAAAATTGGGCATAAAAGATTCTGAATGACATCAAAAAGTATTCTTCTGATATATCTGTCCTATTAAAAGCGTAACTCAAGAGTGTCCACGTTGCCCAAGCACCACTTACTGACATAACATTAACGGCATTTCAGCCCTGACTCCACTCCACTATTGCAACTGGGAGGTAGTTATTTCTGCTGTTACTATCACTTTCAGTTTGATTTATGACAATTTTGCCATCAAGAAAGCAAACTAATAACATGACTGACACAAAGCACTAATAGGTAGAATAAGACTAAGTGGAGAAAATCTTGGCAATAAGCAACGAGTTTAAGAGCAAAATAACTATTAAAGGGCAAGGACTTTACAGATAAGACCATGACTGATGCACAGTAAACTTCTCATCACTATTAATAAGCAAAATGTGTGCAGGTCCCCATCTATACACAGAATGTTCATCATAGTGTGTGAACATAACATAACATGAAGTACAGATGCAGAATCAAATGTTTTTACATTGAATCAAATGTTTTTAAACAGAAATCACACAATACAGCTCCATCCAAATGGAGGCTAAAATTTTTTTAAATAAACCTGGTCTACACCATTTCACTTTGGAGATGCTGTTATCATAAGGGTAACAGCTCTAAAATGTCTTTTTTGATAGCTGATAATCAAAAGTAACTTTTTTTTTTTTTTTTTTTGCTACAAAGCCCGGAAGCTCTTGTATGGGAGGCTACAAAAACTTGAAGGAAACTTTGCTGAGCTGCATTGGCCTCACTTTAGGATGCCTGTCTTAGACTACAATGTGTCTTTCTTGAAAGCACTCCCTCCCAAACTGGAGTTCAGGGACCTGTGAGGGTCCCCTAGACTTTTTCAGAGGCTTCAGAGTACTTTCTTTCCCAACAATAATCCATGTGAAGCCAATTTTCTTCATATATTGAAAACAAAATGACATATTGAATTTGTAAGACACTGACTGTAGGAGTAGATTAAAACAAACAAATAAATCCAGCTGCCTTAAGTCAGACTTTGGAGATTTACAAACACTCTTCTTACTAAACTGATTTAGATTGGAAGCTATCTGCCAGGAGACAACACTATCATTTACCCCTTTAAAAACTCCTTTTGAACATTGAGTTTCTAACAACATCATTACTTTTGGGGAAAAAAAACCATTCTCTTAAGAATAGTTTTAAGACAGTTTGGGAAGATACATATAAATCTCTATATAAACTTTTACAGAAACAGTGAAGGTACCTGGGGATACTGAGTTTTATTAGATTCACTTTTAACATATGCTGGGGTTTCCCCATGACACTGCTCCACTGGTCCAGGGGACTCCTGCTTTCAAAATGCTCCTAGGTATCGATCTAGTATTTTTCAATTCACCTATTCATGTGCCCTCTTGCTCTCTACAGGAATTAAATTCTTTATGAAACAGGAATCAAAGAATCAGGGTATTTGGCCCCTTTTTAAAAGCAGTAACAAATCTCAACCATGATTTGCTTTAAGAGATAAATGTTATTTATGCACATACTGCCTTTTGTAGTCATCTGTAAATGGTAACTGGACCACTTTTTCATCTCTATTTTTAGTATTATAACTTATTTACTATGGTCTTAGATGTTTCATAACCTCCCAAATTTAAGATTAGTGCACCCATTACTAGTGAGTCAAAAACTGTGACACAGAATGGCTCCCAAAAGTACACCCTAATCTCTGGTATCTATAAACTGCTAGGTTACATAGCGAATTAATCTAAATGAATTAAGGTCACAGATGGAATTTAGATAGCTAACCTGTGGATGTTAAAAGTTAAAATTATCCTAGATTATCTGGACAGCTAGCCAAATTTATCTGGTATTATGTGGCCCAATGTTATCAAGACTCTTCAAAGCAGAAGAGGAATGAGAAGGGTCACAATGGCAACAGGAGTTAGTCCCACTTTATTGGCTTTGAAGAGTGAGGCAAGTAAAGTGGGTGGTTGCTAGAAGCCCCACTTTGCTGGAAAAGGCAAGAAAAATGCCTCCAGGAAGGGACTGCACCCTCTAACACCTTCATCTTTACTCACTGAGATGTGCTCATCAGACTTCTAAATCTACATATCTGTAAGATAATAAATTTGTATCATTTTAAATTACTAATTTTGCAATAAAAGAGCAGAGCAGCAATAGAAACCTAGTGAGAACTGGAGAATCAGAATTTGAAAATACTATAATTACTAATTATAACACAATGATGTTAATTTTATTACTGTATGTGAATCTGTACACATGTACACAAATAACCAAACTTTTGTGCCTCTCTCTCATTCTCAATTCTCAGAACACAAGTGCCACACAGACTTTGGAGAAAGAGAGAGTTGAGCTAGAATGCCAGCTCTAACAATAGCAATCTAACTTTGGGCAATTTTTTCAACATTTCCAAGTACCAGTTTCCTCAATTCTAAGTTTTTACCACTCAAACTGGCCAAAGTTTATATGAGCTACTAAAAACGAAGTTTGACATACAGAGGATTCATGGAGGTTTTCTTTTTGACACCAGATTACAAGGGGTAGACTGTAGGTTTCTAGATATCCTAAGACATTTTACTTAATGTGCATATAAATCATTCTAAATTTCAAAAAGAATCAAACTGTTTTTAAAGAGCAAATCTTCCATAGCAGAAACTGAGAGATGAACTTCATGGAACACAAGTTTAAGGTTGTTTTGGAAGAGACTTAAAGACTGAAAATGGCTTTGGACCTACTACTACTGTTACAGGGCAAACCTTGATATAAAATGGGGTTGCCTGACTGTGGGTCCTCACCCGCACGCTTAAAGGGGACTTAATGCTGAACTGAAGACGTACACAAAGGTTGATAAAAGGTTTATATACAAGGTAAGGGGAAATGGGAAATGAGTAACTCAGGGAGAAAAAGAGGGAGATAAGTTCGTAAATGCGTCCTACCCGTTCCGCTGACTTGGAATCCCAAAGACCCGCTAAGCTGGCGAAAAACCAGCAGGCAGGCTGCTTAGCCAAAAGGGCGATCCCAGCCACGTGGCAAGTTAAATATTCAAACTAAGAGCCTGGCTGCTTAACCCCGCCCTCAGTTCCTGCAACCTTCCCTTTGGTGATCATGGGACTTGTAGTTCCCAGTGTCATGGGGATGGCGTCCACAAAGTCTGTATGGAGTTTGCTCAGGACATCTCCCCTCTCCCTGCCCTGTAACACTTTCCCCCTAACACTACTTGAAAAATTCTCATTCCCTTTCATTCCTCACAAGCTAAAACCTCAGCCAATATGCCCACACTCTTCCCTACTCTCCACAACATTCCAGTCAACCTATCATTTAGAAATTGGCTCCAAATTTTAGTAACCCTGTAATCCCAGGTTACGGCCATCACTAATTAGGTTCTATATGGGATGCTTCAAGATCCAACAACATGTATAAGAAATAACTGGCTACGACATAGTAACTTACCTTTTTGGTTTTTTGGTTAACCCGTTCTTTTTTGTACCTTGCAAAACCAATCTGGTGTCTCATCAAAACCACCCCACACCCACTACCAGATAAATCCATCAAAGTAGATCTACCGACAAAATAAACATTTAAAATCAAAAAGTTAACTTTCTTTTGTTTGGGAGTTTTTTTGGTAAAGAAACTGACAATCTCTACTAAAGATGACTGACCTTAGGAGGTTAGGTTTGTTTGGAGACTAACTTGTTTTGTAACAAGCTAATTTCTAAAAGAAGACCAAAGCTAAACAAACTTTATTTAAATACAAATACATTATTTCAAAACTTGTATGATGATACTTTTCAGAGGCTAACAAAAAAAGGGTTGCAAGTTGTTGCACATTAGACAATGCTCTGTTTTGAATCTCCAGTAGTTTTCTTTCCAGTGACAATAGCAGGCTGACTGTTTCAAAACTATTTTTAACTCTAATCTTTAGTCTGTTTGGGAAAACTAACTTTACAGCCTCATTTTGTGAAATTCCGTCCTCCTTCATTAACAGGTAAATAAAAAGTGTTTCTCCTCTTCTTTGGCTCCAAGTGTTAGTATTATTTGGCAGCTATGGCTTTAAATTATAGCAATCAATGCAGTATGTAGTTTAGGGTGTAAAAAAATTTAGATTTGCACTAAAAATCTTTCATGTGCTATTTAAGCAAAACTAGCATCAAAAAATTGCAGTTACCCATAAAACAAATTTGAGTTAATTACATATTTTACAAAAAGAGCACATTTTTCTCAAATAAAAGTTCTGTGGTCTCACAATGATCAGTCAGTGTACCAATTTTGATGATGTACAAGTTTTCAGAAATGTACCTATAAAGTGAGTTACAGCTGCATTGCTTTTCCACTGGCAGCTCTAAATTCCAGCTTCTTTAGAAAAACACACACAATTTATCTCAACAATTTATGATCTAAAACAAATTATTATCCCCCCCAATGCCTGACATAGAGATGTGCCTACATGTTCTTAGTTGAGTAAGAGAAGAAAAATGTCTGAAGGTAATTAAAGCTTCAAAGAAATAATTTGCTATTGAATTTCAAATCACACACACACAATAGGTGAGAAATTCTTTTATCATATTTAGAATCAAAATATCCCTTAAAATATTTACATTTTACAGTAAAAAGGATAGCAAAACACAAGATCATGTACAAGCTTAAGTATTCAAGTTTCTGAAGAGCCAAAATGAAAAGGAAAATAATGGTCTACCACAAAGCTGTAGCATATGGTAATAAACGCCTTCCAATGAGTGCAGATTAAAGCAATAATGTACTCCTTAGGCTTCTGATTCTTGGTCAAAAACTGCTCAACTAAATGATTAATATAATCTGATTATGAAGTTTGCTTGGCTTTTTTGTTGCTCCTTTACAGTCTCTTTAAAAACAGTGCAATTGGAAACAAACTTACAGAGCACACATCTCAAATTAGTCATATAAAGGACATTCACTAGAGGCAGTAAATATATTCCATAGTTAACCATATTTCCACTTAAGGAATAAAACTAAATTTTCTAAGCCTTTATTGCATATTAATAAAACAAATCTTTGAATATACAGCAATGTAAAACTTTTAAAAATATTAAATTCCTATAACTAGGGACAGTTGGTATGAAGAAGGGACGATGAACACTGGTACAGAGAACTCTGCACCAACACACAGAATTCAATTGTTCTGCAAACCACCAATATTAAAAATTTTAAAGATGGCACAATCCTAGCAGGCAATCAAAGTTTGTAAGATACGACATTTAAGTTATGTAATCTTGAAGCAGCCTGCAGATTTTACCTTTTACTTTTAGCTCTGTCAGTGTGGTCCCTGTCTTTGTGGTACCTATCTCTGTCCTTTTCCCCTTCCCTATGTTTACTTTTTTCTCGTTCTTTGTCCTTTTCATGGTCTTCACTTTTAGGTTTATCTGGTTTCTTTTCTACATTCCTACTATCTCTGCTTGCTTTGCCATCTACTCCTCGATCACCATGTGACAACCGTGCCCTCTCTTTATCTTTGTGCCCTTCCTCCCTGCTTTTTCTGTCTCTCTCCTTGTCTTGGGTTCTGTCTCTGCGTCTATGCCTTTCAGATTCTTGCTCCCACTCCTTTTCATGCCGCTCTCTTTTCAAGTGGTGTGAATCACTATAAAATCTCTGGCGATCTCCTTTGCCCCTATTAAATGGCCTATCCAGTTGCTGTTGATCTTGCCTACCCCAGGGATCACTATGGCGCCTTTCTGGTCTCCGAATGTCCTTAACCTGGTAAAAATTTTGTGGCCCTATAAACCTTGATGCTTGTGAAAGGGGACCTATCATACGTTGTGGCTGGCCTGTCATATGAACAACTGGAGGCCAGGGAACCATGGGATTCTGAGCAAATCCAAAGCCTGGAGGGGGCAATAAAGGAGGTGGCAAATGTGGTGCAAATCCAAACATGCCTTGTGGGGGGAAATTGGGAGGCCCTGGAAATGGAAATCCAGGGGGGCTAGACTTGAGATGCTGAAGGTTGGGTTGCTGTGGCCTCATAGGTGAAAAGTTCGCACTTGCTCTGGGGCTGGTGCTTCTGGAAGTGAAGTTGATGCTTTTAGAAGGAAATTCTGATTGACACGTGTTTCCAACTTCAAAATGAGATGCTGTTGCTGCTGAGCCTCTCCGAAATGGGTGCACAGTTTCAATATTTTGCATTAAGATATCCTCCTGTAAGGATTTTGCCTGTTCTGCTTGAGAAGTGTGTATGTTTTCTCCTGATGGCGATTTCTGTGCAGCCCCTGAATTATCACTCTGCTGAACAGATGAATTTTTGTCTACAGAAGACAATTTTTCCTCCACATTGCTTTGTTCTGGCAAGGGTTCCTTTTGTGACAGAACAGGTAGGGTGCTCTTTTCTCCATTTCGGCAACTATCTCCATCTTTGTTTTCTGAAGTAGTTATCTGCTGACTTCGTCCTGCTGCTTGCCGCGGATCCCTTTTCAGGTTGATAAATGGTGGGGACCTTGTCGTATTAGCAACAACATTTTCATTACAACTCACATTACCATCTGTATTTCCTTTCCCTACATTAGACCTGCAGGGAGAACTAGTATTTGAGGTCAGATTATCCTGCAAATTATTCTCTTGATCTTGCAGTTGTCTTTTTAATGTTCTCTCTTTGCTGTCCACATTTTCCTCTTGTTTTGCCTGAATTGATAAGTTTGTTAAGAATGCTTCTGTAGAAACGTCTGGGGGTTTACCTCTGAGACTAAGACTTGTCAAAGGCCCAGGAGAAACAGAAGAGGACCCCACTACTGATGTTTCTTCTCCTCCTACTACTGAATTATCTGTAGATTCTGAAAGATTATCTACATTAACCTTTACCTCCTTGGCTTCACCATCAGTTACTTCCACATTATCTATTTTCTCAGCTTTGGGGTTGGCTTGCTCATTTATAAATGGAATTTCTTTAAGAGTGTTTGGTTCTACTGCTGATTGAGCCTGTTCATATACTTGACCAGTAGTACCCAAAAGGCTCTGAAGAATATCATCCACAGGAAGAGGTTTATTTGCTAATTCCAGAGTAGAAGGTTGATTTTCCCAGCCAATCAATACCCCAGGCAGGAATCTTAAAGGTTTTGGTGGCTCCTGTTTGGTGACTTCCACTAAAGGTTCAATTACTGTTGGAAGATCTTCCTGAAGAGTTTGCTGAGGCTTATTCCTCTGCTTATGCAATACAGTTGTAAAAGAATTGAAAAAGTCATTTTCCTCCTCTGGTGCGTCCTCTGTGGATACTTCCATTTTACTTTTCTTATCAGGTGGCAACGCTATGGGTACACTTTCAGGAGTCTCAGCTGTGTGACTAGTACTAGTACTAGCACTATGTTGCCGCTTCAATTTTTGACGAATAATTAAGCCCAACAACAGATTAGGTCTATGCAGTTCAAGGCCTGTATAAAATCAAAACATCAATTAATAGTCACTTTAAATTATTACAATAAAAGGTAAAATTAAGCAACTAGCAATTTATTATAAATTGCTAATAAATTGTCTAATTAAAAAAGTCTAATAAATTGGTCCCTGTCAAGTCAGTTCTAGGAGACTGGATTCTAAGAAACCAGAATCTGTTTTTTGCACTTTGATCTCAGCTCTCTTATTTCAACCGATTGTGTTTTTAAAATGTATACTTACCAGGTCCATCAAAAGGCACAAGTGGGTGTGGAATTTTATCTGTGGCACCTAAAGGAATAAGGTACATATCTTTAACCTGCTTCATGTTGTTAGCAGCAACTCCATAGCGCTTTCTGCTGCTGAAGTATGCAAACAGCAAAGTATAAGAAATTTGATCTTCTTCAGTTACAGGTGTGAAGCGAACAACACAAATTTCCTATCCAAGAAAATAAAAAAATGATTGTTTAAACAAAAACCTAAACAAATGGGTTGGTTTTAAATACCATTTCTTAATTAAAAAAAATATCTGAATTTCATAATGGTTAACCAAATAACATAGTATACCAACTTAAAGAGGGAAGTATACTAACAGAAAACAACTCTTAGGAAACCATTTATTGACGTTTGTTTTATCTAAAGGGTTCCCATAAGAAATTGAATTCAAAAGTTAACTGATTTGTTAAAGGTGATATATTTATCATGGGAGAGATAATACTTAAACTGAAATCTTTTGATAGCTATACTCTATATTTGCAGTTGGTATAACCTCCACAGAGGGAAGCCTGTGTTCTAATTACAATGAAAATTAATAGCAACTACTGTCACCACCCTACCATGTACACAAACACACAAATCCACTAATAATCAAATTTACAAGGGCTGAATTGTATGGTATGGGGAGTATGGTAAAAAGACCTCAAGTACACATAGGACGTACAACTTAAATTCAGTTGGTTTACTTAGGAACTTACATGCTTGCCTCTGAGTTCTTGTCTATGTTGCAGATATTAAAGACATTCCCAATTTGGTATTAAATTATAATGTGAAAAACGGAAACTTTTTCAGGAAGGTAAATAGAGAAATGGGCAGATTCAGATTTGTTGCAAAGTCAAATTGATGCAATACCCTACAGAAAACGTGTATAAGCTGAACCATAGCTCTGTCTCCTATAAAAAGTGTTTCATATAAACTGTCCTCTTACAGAGTTAACAACTGTTACAATGTTAGTTAATTCAAGTTGGAGGCACATTATAAAGTATTTGTCAGTGGTATCTGGTTAGACCATGCAAGATTACCAAAATATCTGAGTAAAACTTTCCAATACTTTCATATGACTTTCGCTGTGACAGTGACTTTCATATAACTTTTTTTTATAGTGCTTTAATGATTATTTGTATTACAACACTTACCAGTTTAAATTCTAAAATCTACACCGAAAAATAAATATTTTCAGCTTAGGATCATCCATTTGGATTGTAACATTAACTTCTAATGTTACAGAGAATTACTAAGATTTTAAAAATTTATGTTCACTTATTCAAGATTTGTTTTTTGAATGTCTATAAAATGGTAAGTAATATCTATGGAGGGAAAAAACAATTTTTTCTGAAGATTAAATGTTCTTGCGTAGTGCTGTTCTATGAGTTAAGCAATGATAGCAGGTAGAGAAAAGAAAAATATTAAAGAAGCTACTAATTATCTCCCAGCAACTAGTCTCCTCCTTGCCTATCTACAGAGGAAAACCCTTAACTTTTAGGTGAGTACATGACCATGTGGTAGAGATTACATTTCCTAGTCTCCTCAGGAGTTAGGTGAGGCTACATGATGAAATGCCTGCCAGTGGAAATCAGAGGAAACAAAATGAGAACTCTTAATTTCTAGGTCTTGCTCTTAAAAAACTGGACAGGCAGGTTTCATTTTTCCCCCACTTAGTTATGAGTGGGCTTTGACAGTGTTTTACTAATAAAACACAACAGTAAACTGTCAAATAACAACACAAAAGGGACCTTGCCCCGGATGACATTGTAGAACTAAAGCAACTTAATCACCCTGAACAACAGATCTACCTTACAGAAAAATTAACTTCTCTATTTCTTTGAGTCACTGTATTGAGAGTCTCTTCATTGCAACAGATTAGCCCATGTCTTAATTAAAACAAATACCTATAATCAAACAAGGGAGAACTCCAGGATAAATTTCAAAATCACTGTAGAACATTTTTTCCAAAACAGTGAGGAAGTCACTAAGAAACCCAAAGTAGGGGTCGGGGGAATCCCACGAAAGGAAAGATAGGCTATTTTGAGATAGCAAATGGCTTTAGTTTAGCATATATGTTATATAGATTAAAATTTGTACTGGCTCTCTCCCCAGGGGACTGTGTATAGGAACTCTTTAGCGGTTTACTGTTCAATTAGTCTCTCCTACTGGGATAGTTAGGGAAAAGGGAAAAAAAAAACAAAAACAACACAACAATGCTCTCATTACCTTTGTTCCTGATGCTTTAATTTTTTCCACATAATCCCAAACTGTCTGAGGTGATATCCTGCCACCTACTTGAATGCTATCTGGTAAATCCTATGGTAAAAATGAAAGTGGTCAATGAATAAAAAATAACTTTAATATTCATAATTCACACAAATTTAGCTCTTAGACTTATTTGAAATGGAAAATAAACAAATAAAAAGATGATGAAATGCAACAGAGAACATAAGAAAATACAGTCAGCCTCTATGCCTATGGGCTCCACATCCATGGATTCAAACAACCATAGACCATTACTGGCTGTTTATCATTAACAATTGGATTTCAGAAGTTATTAAGTTTAATTATATAGCACATAATACTATAATTGCTTATTTTCTATGAATGATACATAGCTCCTTCCTATCGCTGAGTTATAAACCCAACCAAGGGTAAGTTGCAGCAACTATGGTCACTGGTCTCATGAAACATACAATTAACTATAGTTTCAACTATATCCTCTCCTGCTTACAGAAATTAGCATATAAGATCTGTAGCCATGGAGTTGGGAAAACACGCAGTAGAGAAAAACTTCACAAGACTTGTTAAAGTGAAAAATCTTCCTGATGGACTAGCACTGAAGGCCACGAGTATGTCAATCTTTTATATTTAAAGAAAAATTTACATATCCATGCAGTGTCTCAATTTTTAATTCACTGCCACAGTAAAGTACATACATCTTCAAAAGAGTATAGGACACGTGGGTTTCAAACTTTCAGAGCACAGTTTTGTACAGTTTTTAAAATCCATTTGTGAACTCATACTTCCATTAATTAATTGGCATAAGGACTACTGTTAATATTTTTATTATGAATTAAAATGAAATATTTTTATTATGTTATTTCCCTGTCTACTGTTTTCAGAAATATCTATGTCAACCCAGGCAAGGAAAGGGAAAGAAGTTCACGGTACCTCTGTCAAGTACTCAGGAGAACCAGACACTGGGTAGGCTTTGGTAACAAATTTTGCCACAGAAGGCATGTTGATAAAACCTTTCCAGATGAAGTTCAATCGAGCCAGGAAAGTAGACTCAACTTCAACAGTTCCCGGCATCTCTGGACTAAAAAGTGATATTAAAGTTTTCAGACTAAGATATGCTCATGAATAAATTCATTTTCTACTTAGTCATCAATTCTACTTTTACACATGAAAAAGAGCAAAATATGTAAAGGCTATTAAAGAGCTTATATTGTCATTTTATAAAATTATGTTCGTATTTACATAGTCACATTTTACAAAGTTATCCTTCTTTGTTGACTTTGTCGAACTATGATCCAGAGAAGTACAAGTAATTTTCCATTAGTGACCTATCTTGGGACCAACATAATTAAAAGTAGTTTTAAAATAAAGTTCACATATACTCAAAATTTCAAATAACCCTTCAGAGTCTTTTTCTGTTATCTCAATTAGTTTAGAATATACGAAAGTACAGTTACTTTCTCCAAAAGAAAGGATCCTAAAAAATATGTCAGTTATCTGTTTTTTAAAGACCTCCAAGTGTAATTTGGCAAAGATCTATAATGATTATTAATAAAAAATTAAAGTTAACAGAAAATTACCGTGGCGCAGGAGAGAATGTTGACTTTGGAGATTCCTGTTTATCTTCTTCAAAGAATTCAGAAGCCAAAATATTTGAGGTTGAAGACAATGCATCTGCTATACTTTCTGCTTCATTGTCTGAATGTTTACGAGATACCCCAACAACAACTTTCACCTTTTTTGGAGAAAGATCATCTACAGGTGGTGCCATTCGACCTATAACCAGAAGAAATCATTTTAAATGATATTTCTATTACTTAATAACTGATGGAGTTTATACAGTTTCTCTGATTGCAACTATTGTGTATTATGTATTTCCAGAAGTAATTTTAGACAATCATTTCTCATAAACTATTTTCCACTTCTATTACTGATGTAAAAATTAGACCAAGATGATGCTAAACAACTGGGTCTAAAATGGAAACATTATAACTATAATCTGTAAGAGTTAACAAAATTTTTAACTAAACTAAAATTCAGTCTTGAAAGTAACCTAAAAAAAAAAATGACAACAAATTTTTATCTTACTTTGTTTCATACAGCATCGATTCATGACTATATGCATAGTGTAGTAATAGCAAGTTACTAAGCATTAAAAATATTATTAAAATATAGAAAATTACATTGGTTTTAGTTACACTTGTAACTTAAATTATCACCTGCCTGTCTTTATTACTAGATCTTTTTTTTCTCTATTCATCATCAGGATAACATTTTACTTTCTCACCACTACATTCCCTGAAAAGTAAACTGCCTGCAAGGAGCAAGCACTCAATGAATATTTGTTCAACAAATGACCACAGATAAGAACAGTAATAGCTATGTAAACAAATAGCAAATCAATAAAATTTTATTAAAAACAAAAGAGAGAAAGAGCACGCAACAGAGAGGTTGGTGCTAAAAGCATGTAAGGTGAAAAGCCCAAGAGTATATTAGCTTCAGACAAGGCTGGATAAAGGAAAGGAGGGGAATATCACCAGGGTTCAGTATCTTCCTCCACCTATTCTCAGGTAAGCTCTGACTTAGTAATGACCCACAGCACCTCTTCCTCAATAATTCTTGAAAACAAAAAATTTGTATTTGAGTCTATAAAAAACAGTATTAGTGAAAAGGTAATTTCTGATTTGTTTCAAGTCATATATAATAATAAAATTTGAACACTACTTCATTCCTTCACTTAGACATAAATAACAGTACCATTGAAACTGTCTGAAATTTCTAATGTTTATTCTCATGGTTAAATTCTAGTCATTTGCCCCTGGGCTGGCTAGGTTCAGATTTTATATAATATAATTAACTGTAGATAGTAAACTATACCACAAACTACACTATCAAAGGGAATGGTGGGTACCTCACCACTAATACTGGGAAAATGAGACCCTACTTACATTACAAATACAAGTATCCCCTTCCAAATGAAAGCAACATTTTAGGGAAAAAAAATATTTTAAACTACCTATGCAAATTTTGCAGTTCAGATCAAACAGATGTTGTCTGTGTTGACTAGTGGTATCTTTAGACATAGAATCAATCTCTTCTTTTTGCCTTTCAGATCCTTCTGTCTTCTCCAATGATTTATTTGCTGTTGATTCCTAAATGAAAATGAGAGTAAGAATTAGTTTTAGCAGATAAAACTTTACTTCAATTATTAAAACCAACACATTTCAAAGTTATTTTTTTCCAAAATAAATCTGTTCTATTCATAGCTTGTCTTTCACTCTCTCTTTAAAAATGTTAGATAATGGCCTCCCCGGTTGGGCAGTGGGTTGAGTGCCTTGCTGTGATGCTGTCCGCAGCCTCTGCAGCACAGGTTCGATTCCCGGACAGCGAGGGAGAAACCCACATAGCGTGGCAGACCTCTCCTGCCTCGCCCGCTACTCCCCTCGGCAGCGTCTTTGGTCCATCTGCCTGTTCTCCCCACTCTATCTCTGGTGAATTCTCTCACCCTCTTGCGCCTCTGACCTGTACCCCTGTTCTTATATAAATAAATAAAAAAATCTTTAAAAAGATGTAAAAACTTAAAAAAAAAGTTAGATATTAATGACTTAAAATAAAGCAAAAACTCAAACATTCCTTATTCTTCAAGGCTTCTAACAAAATGTCATGTTATTTCTTCACTGATTATATTTACCTGAATCTGATTATATTTATATTATATTATATATTTATATTTACATTATATTTATATTATATTCACTGATTATATTTACCTGAATCTCCATGGCGGCTTCCTGTTCTTTCATTGGGGCATCACTCTCAATTTCTATTTCACCTTTATGAGTTATTTTTGTGATTGGTCGCCTTTCCACTTCTCTCTGCTCTTTCTCAATCATCTCTATGGTCTAACAGGAAATATTTTAAGGAAATACTTTACAATTAAACATATATATTTCTAAATGAACAGCTTTACATACTAATATGAACTTATAAAAATACAATGACAGATAATTTAAAATCTTTAAGTGGTCTCTCAAACAACAAACATACTGAGATAGACAGAGAGAGAGAGAGAGAGAGAGAGAGAGAGAGAGAGAGAGAGAGAGAGAGAATGTATGTGTATGTGCATAGAAACTGCCTCAAGTGCTGCGGTTTTAAGATTTACCCAGTACTTCAGTCTCGAGAAGTTCCTATTTACATAACTGGAAGCAATAATAAAGTGTAATGTAATTTGCAAAGTAATAGAATGATATTTATATGTAAAATCTCCTTTCTGATTTAGTATTCTAACAGTAGTCACAGGGAAATGAAACATACCTTTCTCTTTGTTTCCTAACTTGATATTCTCACATGTCCCCCCTTGAGAGCAGTTTACTCAAAGACCAAAAATTATCAGGTAGTCTCCTATCAGTTGTCTCCTGACTCAGCTTTTGTGGCAGTGATAATTCACAACTAAATAAGCTTAGCAACAAAATATAAAATTTAAGAGAGTATGACAAAAATTAGTAAAAGATATTTGAGCACGGAACAGGGTAAGAAAAGTAACGATGGGGCTCATCATCTCCCTTGCCTTTGTTAAATGCGTATCATCCTTTAAAGAAAGAAACCAGGTAAGTAATCTAAAGAAAGAACAAACTGTCTCCAACGCAGTCTCAAAGCAAAAGAAAGGTGTATACATATTTGAGATATGAAGGGAAAGAGGAGGAGGTGATATTATTTTCAAAATGAAAGAAGAAACCACATGAAGTGAATACTATGTAAGTAAGTACAGCATATCAAATCAACACCACTTGCACTTCTATATCTAGATGGAGGTTCAATGCCCAAAATGCAATTGTTATGGAACAATCAGGTATCATGTAGGATTAATATGAACTACAAGTAACCAGTATTTTAGAATAAAGGGCAACTACAATAAGATAATGGGTAATGTGGCTATCTCACTGTCACAAAATCTAAGTCATGTATTTAATCTTTAAAGGTAATTAAAGTTCACAACTCTTGACATTAGTAATTTTCAGAAATTTTTAGTTTTAAAAATGCAGTATGGTACACATAATGGGATGGAGCTACTTACTTAACATACAATGTATCTGTGAATATGAACATTCACTACTTATCAATGAATTTGTTACAGGGAAAAGCCTTATTTTTTCATCATTTGGCACTTTGAATATTAAGGTAGCATAAACCTGTAAAATTTTCATTCTCATTAAACTAGCTCTACAAATTACCAATATTCATAATACTTTCAAACTGTGCTTTGAAAAGCATAGATATGATGAGGATGCACCTATTTTCCCATCCTTCTGATTTATAAAACACAAAACACAAGGTAATTCTGTAACTGAAGGATATAGAAAGAGCCACAGAGATCAGGAAAAGCAAAAGATACCATTTAAGAATTAGGTAAGAAGAAAGGTTTAAGTAACAGAAGCACAGAAAGTCTGCATTACTGTGCAATCTGTATGTAATTTGGCTGAAATACATAGGTAAAGAATCTCACATGTCTGTTTTCTCTTCGTCTCCATGCAGCTAATTCTTTGGAAGCTAGTTCTTCTGGACTCATTCTTATAAGATGATCAGGGGTTACTTCACCTTTTAGTACTTTTTTAAATAGTATCTGAAAATATTTAAAAATGGGAAGGAAAGGAGAGAAAAACACTTCTTAAAAAAGAGGGAGCTGCTATATAGAAACACAATAAAGATGCAATTTTGAAACCTGATATACAAATTTTGGAGACTGATACACATAATGTTTAATGATTTACATAATTCCCCACCAATCTTTCCAGGGACACACACTGTCATAATAGCCAATAACCAATAATACAGTAAGGTACTGCTAAAAAAAAACTTTACTGAATGGGATGTCGTTCATATTTTTAAGATTTCACAGGTTTAAATCCTAACAGGCCTGATGGAGATTCCAGGGCAAAGAAACAACTAAAAGAAAGAATCTAAAGGAAATAAATCTTACCGAAGAAAAGCTTACAGATTATATAATTTGAGGAGGATCTGAAATAACTGATTCTTGACAAAATGAAAGTTATTTTATGGGGAAAAATGGGTTTTGTATTTTGATTCGAACATATGGTAAAGTAATTACTGTAATAGTTCAGCTAACAGTCATCATTTTCCCTTTGGCAAGTATCAATTGTTAATATGTATACGGATGCATAGTTCTGAATCTCTTCTCTATCCCACTGATTACTTCTGATATATTTTTCTACATTTTCCCTATCTGATCTATTTGTCTAGCATTAAAAATGGAAAATAGGTAAAAATAAAAGATTATTCTATTACAAAAATCTCTTTAAAATATTACTGACTTTAAATGGAAAAACAAAAAGTTAGCTGATATCCTGAATCGTGTACATGTTTCTTAAGTAGCTGTTAGTATACTTCAAGAAAATGCATACCATAGCAAATATATGATACAAGTTGACAAACTGATATCATTTATGTTAAAACCTATTAGAATTTAAGCATATCATATACAAGGTGCCTGCATCTACACAAACAGCTTTAAGTTCGAAACAAGAAATCCCAAGAAAAGTTTAGAGCTCAATGTTTACTCCATTGCTAAAAGGTTATTTAGAAGTCAGTCATATTTAATTTACTAAGAATGTGTTAAAACAGCTTTTCTGGGCCTCCCCGGTGGCGCAGTGGTTGAGTGCTGGATTGCAAAGCTGCCCGCGGCCTCTGCGGCGCTGGTTCGATCCCCGGCTGTTCCCCGGCCACCGGAGGAGGGTCCCACATGGCGCGCAGACCTCTCCTGCCGCCCGCTGCTCCCCTCAGCAGTGTACTTCGGTCCTTCTGCCTGCTCTGCTCCCTGCTCTGGCTCTGGTGAATTCTCTCACCCTCCCGCGCTTCTGACTGTACCCAGTGCATGTATAAACAAAACAAACAAACAAATAAATAAAACATGCCTCTATTAAAAAAAAAAAAAAAACAGCTTTTCTTTTTATCTAAATGCAACTTATTTTCATAAGTAGCAGAGTTCTATTTTCAGATTTAAATCAGAAGGATTAATATAGTTTTATGAATTTTGGCTTAAAAGAATTTTTGAAGAAAATATATGAATCAATTTAATAAAATAGATTAAACAAGGACATAAAGGACAGAAAATTCACATAAACCAGGGTGAGAAAGACTTAATATATTTTCAAGAAACTAATATATAACACTAATTTACCACTAGCAGAATTCCTAACACAGGTAAGTAGCATATTTTATTAAAATTACAGGATCAAACTACAAAAAATAAATTATAAATCTATTATAATCTTAAATTCCTAAGTACTAGGACAGTTAGAAGCATAAATATCTACACACATACGAAACATACTTACATTGTTTTTTGGATCTTTCAGATTGAACATCAAACTTCTGTATTTATTCTTATATTTAGCATCTGTGTCCCGAAAAAAAGAGAAAAGCTCTTTTTCAATTTTTGTAGCAACTTTTGTTGCCTTTTCCTCTGGTACCTTCAAATTTGAGTCTGTAAGTCTTAAAATTAGAAAATTCAATTATTTTTCAAATACATAAAGTATAAATTATTCCACCTTCTCCAATAATAATGTGCATTACCTTTTCATAAGAATGTCTTTGAGAGAATGTCTGACACTTTGTCTAATCTGATCTGCAGAAGGCTTAGATGCAGCAGCAGCAGGAGGATGCACATTAGGCACTCCTTTTTCAATTTTCTTCTTTTTCATTTCTTGCTTCTCATGAGCACCTAATTTAAATAATATCAAAAAGCATCAAACTGTTTTTAACAAAGTATTTTTCCACTAAATTATTAATATAAATTTATAAATAAAATTAATTGATTATAAGTCACCATTTAAAAATAAAATCAGAACCCAAATTCCATATTGAAAATTTCCTGATACCAAAATTCTAATTTAAATGAATTTAAATGATAAATTGATTAAAAAATTGTTCCTAGAGCTATGAAATATCTATGCCCTTTTTCCACTTTAGATAATGGCTTTTAGATCTAGTTACTTTTCACATAAAGTGATCTGAAAGTATTAGCAAATAATTTAATAACCTTACTAATACCACAAAATTAAAACTGGCTTTAATTGTAATTGATAATTTGAATGTTAAGTTTTTTTGAATGATTCTTCATTCTATCACTAATTCCCACCTCCAAAATCTCAAAACATCCTACTACTCTGATCTGCTATCATACCAGCTTATTTATTTGAGAACTCCTCATTCCAACAATTCCTAGCTATCATTTTTATATCCACATTCCTCACTTTTGCACATAACCGGCCTTGATAGTCCAACACTATTACCACTCCCTTGCATACTTAACACCTTCATTCACTCTCCTTTAAACACTTGTATTACCAAAGCTATATCCCTCTTGAAAGCAAACTTTTATCTTTCAAAGAGTCTAAACACAGATGAAACTAACGGGAGAAATACGAGCACCAGTGTTTAGAGCTTACTTAAAATACATAACCACAAATCTCAAGTAGATAACTCAATCGGCTGTCCTAATCCTATTAAATTTCCCTGGTTAATTTGCTCTCCCACTTTAAAAAAAAAAAAAACAAACAAAAAACACTTTTTCTCCTCATCTCAAACCAACAATACCTCCTTTCCAAATTTCAACTTCATTTGATTTTCTCACTCTATATTTCACTGAGGAAACAGAAAAATGTTAACTATCACATTTCCCATCATTAAAACTACTAACTGATTTGCATCTGTCCTCCCTCCTACCACATGCAATCGTCCTTATTAGTACAATGCACAAACTCGTCCCTTTCTATGACCAATTCCCTCCATGTATAGTGGCTCCCACCCCCTCTTGTGACCCCATGGATTTTGAACCTCAACTACCTTTCTCTTACATCATTAAACTCTCTCTCACTGAATCAGTTCAACAGTTTTACAAAAATAAGAGCTATAAGAGCTCCTTAAGGGCCTCCCCTTAAGGAGAGTGGTGCAGCGGTTGAGCGCTGGGCTGCGAAATTGCCTGCAGCCTCTGCAGCACAGGTTCGATCCCCGGCTGCCGACGAGGGTTCCAAATGGCGTGCAGACCTCTCCTGCCGCCCGCTGCTCCCCTCAGCAGTGTATTTCGTCAGTCTGTCTGTTCTGTTCCCCACTCTGGCTCTGGTGAATTCTCTTACCCTCCCGCACTTCTGACTGTACCCAGCGCTTGTATAAATAAATAAATCTTTTTTTTTTGAAGATTTATTTATTCATTTATTTATTTATACAAGCACTGGGTATAGTCAGAAGCACGGGAGGGTGAAAGAATTCACCAGAGTCAGAGCAGGATGCAGAACAGGCAGAGGACTGAAGCACACTGCTGAGGGGAGCAGCGGGCAGCAGGAGAGGTCTAGCACGCCATGTGGGACCCTCCTCTGGTGGCCGGGGAGCAGCCGGGGATCGAACCGGCACTGCAGAGGCTGCGGGCAGCTTCGCAACCCAGCGCTCAACTGCTGCGCCACCGGGGAGGCCCAATAAATAAATCTTTAAAAAAAAAAAGCGAGCTCCTTAAAAAAAAAATTCCCTGACCCTACCTCTAGCTACCTCACCACTTCTGTTCCCTTTAACAGCAGAATTCCTTCAGAGTTATCTGTAAGTACTATCTCTAGTTTTTCATATTCTGTTCTTCCTTGAGCCACTGTAATTGTTGGCGCCACTGTTGCAGGAAAATCATTTTAGTGAGTCACCAATGATTTTCATTTCATTAATACATATATTTTACAATCTATGTTCACCTTATTGTTATCCAAACAGCATTTGACAGCTGATTAGAACCTCCTTAAAATTTCACTGTCTTCCAAGCAATCACGGTCTCTTACTTTTCTTACCTCACATACCACTGACAAGCTCCAAGAACTCTCTGCCTCTTCATTATCAAATTCTGTCTGTAGCTGTTTATTTATATCTAGGTCCATTACTTCTATGTACTGATAAATCCCAAGTTTATATACTACTCTGATCGTCTCTGAGCTCCATACTCATCAGCCAAAGTTTATTCAAACATCTTCACCTAGCTATTAGGCGTCTCAACATTAAAATGGACTAAGCACAATTTTTTTATTTTCCTCCGGAAATCTTTGTTCTCAGTATTTCTCATAGCAATAAATAGCACCAACATTTCCCTAGTCATCCTCTTAAGACTCCCTCTGTTCCACACTACCATCATTCCCTTCCTAGGATACTACCACTGACTCCTACCATCTTTCTCTCCTATCTTCCTAAAGGTCAATCTCTACAGAAAAAATCAGAGCAATCCATCATTCCCTTGTTCAAATTCCTCTAAAGGTTTCCTACGACATTCAGAATAAAATACGAACTTTGTTATAACCTCAAAATTCCCACATAACTCTTAATTCACCAACAACCATCCTGCCCTCATTAATTACCTTATAATAACTCCACAGGGGCTTTCCTGTTGCTCAAATGATAAGCATGTTTCTAACTCAAAGTCCTTCAACTGTTATTATAACCTTTACCTATTCCCTTTAATAACAAAATTCCATGAGTTATCCTTTCTACCTAAAACAAACTCCCACCACCCTCCTTGACCTTGGGTTTCCATTCCATTACTGTTTTTCCTTCAAAATGCCTAAATTCTACAAAATAATATTAACAGCCATATCTACTTAATGTCTGTCTTCTCCATGAGCATTTAAGTGCTATGAGGCCAGAGGCCTTATCTTATTAAGTTCATTAGTACTTCCCTAGATCCTAGAGTTAATGGCTTCAAATTTCAAATAGGTGAATCACCTAAATTATTTGTATTGCCATTAAAATGCCACATTTTTTGTTTCTCAAAATATACTACTTGATGGTATATGAAATGAAATGTAACTACATTATAATATATTAACTCTTACTAGTCCTACTACCTGGTTTTGAAGTTTTTTCTCCTGTGCAAGTAACAGTTACAGACTCTTTTGGTATTTTTTCACTTTTTTCTTCTGAAGATCTTCGAGGTAAAACTGGTTGTCCCATCTTTCGAAGAGGAGCTAACTGCCATTTTTTAATTTCACTATCTTTACAGTCTGATGAGGTTTTGCCTTCACCAGATTCCTGGAAAACATATTTAATTCATGAGAATAAAAATTAATAAATTAACTTTAAATATAAAACAAGCTACAAAAGTATGTGGATTCAAAATAATTAAATCTAATTAGCATTCAACTTAAGATATCATACACACTTCATTCTTTAGTACAAAAATAGTTTAAAAAGTTTTTAAGATATAAAACTCAAATATTAACAAAAGGGAGATTCATTCACCCTTTTATTCAAAATCCATGTTTAGCACCTATAGTCTGCATAACTACCTGAAAGCCTATAAAACAGAAACAAAAATACATAAAGATCATGCTGCCAAAGATATAAGAAAATTGTATGTAAGAAAATAAGAGCTCTCTTAGTTAGCTATGGATATGGCAGAAGCAGCAGAAATTGTGGATAAATAGGTAATCTATATACTCGCTGTTTTCAAAACACACGAATTTATAATCACCTATAATGGGTTTATAAATCAAATTCTCAACGTATCTAATGGCAATATAACTACCAGAAGATAGAATAAACCATACTTGCTATTCTTATCCTAATTATCCCCACAAAGAACTACTGTGAAACCAGAGTTCTTACACCCTTAAAATTAATTAATCGGGGGCTCCCTAGTGGCAGGTTGAGCGCAGTGCTGTGAAGGCTGTCTGCAGCCTCCACAGCACTGGTTGGATTCATGGCCGGCCAGGGAGAATCCCACATGGCGAGGCAAAACTCTCCTATCTTGTCCGCTGCTCCCCTCAGCAGTGTCTTTGGTCTGCCTGTTCTGTTCCCCGCTATGTCTCTGGTGAATCCTCTCACTCTCCCGCGCCTCCGGCCTGTACCCCAGCTCTTGTAAAAATTTAAAAAAAAAAAAGTAATTAATCATATCAAACTAGTGTTTGAAAGACAGAAAACTGTATTCATAGAAATATAATCATAGATTTTAACTGGATAGAGTAGCAAAATAAAACAAGACAAAACACAACTGATTTTCTCTAGACTAAGAATCCTCTAACTTACTTAAACATTTATTTCCTACCTCACACACTTAACTTGAGAGCAGGAACTTATTTCAATCAGTGCTATACACCCAAGCCTGGTAGCAGGCTTGGCACACAACAGGAACTCAATAAATGGTTTAATGTAAGGTAGGGGTAAGAAGAAATAATTAAAAAGCAGATTCCATAAACTAAAATTAGAAAAGTCCCAATAAGATCCAACAGTCCATCATAAAAAAGAAAATGAAGCAGCTATCGCTTAGATGGCACATGCACATTCAAAATCAAACAATTCTAATACATATGGATGGTTTCTCAAAACATTATGTTGATGTTTTGTACTTTTTTTAGACAATTTAGCTACATTACAATACAACAAGCCATTTTTTCAAATGGCCAAGAAACTGTATCCAGTAAGTGATGAATATCCGTTAGTGATAAGCAGAAATTTTCAAAAGGTGTGCTATGGAATTCCCAGGTCTGCATTATCAATTACTTTGGCACTAATCAAATCAATAGACAATGCAAATTATTGGAAGGACAACATCTGCTTCTCAGACTATTGGCAAAAAAACAAATGCTGTATGTCATAAGGATTTGGAAAATTGGAATTATCGTCATATGTGAAGAACTGAGTTTATAAATATTGAAGAATATTTTAGAGAAAACATGTTTTTATGCTCTTCAATCTGAATGGACTGAAAGATTTGCAAGGTTGTTCCCAATTCTATAATTCATGTTGTCTTTTGGATTATTATATTTGACTATCCATATATATTTGATGTCACTGTATCTCCTCCTTTGCACGTAAATAGTAAATCAATGATTAGAAAAATTATAGGTTATAAGGTAGACAATGATAATAAAATGTCATCAGTTAAAGTACTGTGTTCTTTATAAATTTCTCCTCTATCTTAAAATTTCTAGTTAGAAGATACTTCTAGAAGGTAACAACCTTTTTTAAGACTTCACATTTTAAGAGAAAAATAAGGAGATGAGGATTTCAAGCAAGTAACTGGAAAGAAGATCAAAATAACTAACACATTTTTCCTTACAGAGAGAAAATAACTTTCACTTGAAAGGTACAGTTAAGAATTAGGAGATATTTATGCACTGAAAATCTTTTTTCAAAAAACTTATCAGCACTGTAGAACATTCACTTAAAAGTTTTTGGGAAAAGTTTTTTTCTTGAAAATAAAATTCCTCAATATTAAAAAAACTTACCAGCAAAGCACAATTTATACTTAATCAAGACCACACACCAAAAAAGTTGAAACCAGAGACTAGCAACATCACAAAATCATAAGAAATGAGGCTGAAGTATTTTATTAAAAAATCTATTATCAAAAAATAAAATGGAAAATGTACACTAGAACAATAAACCCTAAAGAGAAATTTCAAATTCTCATGGTTAGTCCATTCAAAATTCTTAACTAAGCAAGGAGAGGAAGGACTACGGTCAAAGTAAGAGGGGAGGGGGGTGCAATTGTATGGGGAGTATTACCAAAACGAAAATGCATACATTGTACAAAAATGAAAAATGATGTAAGAATTATATAAAATATTAATTAAAAATTCTTAACAAAAGAATGCATTAATGAGCTTACCCGTTTTAATATTTTGACCTTGTGCTTCACTGTATCATCAGCATATTTGGTTTTGTCATTTGTTAGTGTGTGCTTTGATAGCCCAAGCTTTTCATACTCCATTGTTTTATCCTCACTCTGGCCTTCAACTTTAGCTTGGTTTTCTAAAATATCCGTATCCACTATGTCAGTCTTTTTATCTTCTTCAGCACAACATTTCACACACACATATTCTTTGTCTTCCTCTCCCATTTGCTGTGCTTGAGAAAGACTTAATCCAACACAATCACCATGAAACCAGTCATCACATCTCCCACAGCCAACCATAAACCTGAAAAATAAAAATAATTTTTATTTGATACATTTTCATAAAAAACAAGTTAAAGTGAGCCTCAACTAAATTTTAAATATTTGATACTGTGCTATTTTGTGTATTTTCCACCTTCACACATTCTATCAGATCAACATGGAACAAGTTTCAAAGAAAAGACCATTCTATAAAGACAAAACTTAACTATTTCCTCTCTGGAAAGAATGAGAAAAAAACTTAAAGGGGGCAAAAAAAAAAAAAGTATGAAAATCAAGGGCAACTGACTTTGTCAGTATTCTATATACACTTATTTCTCCAATGAGGATGATGATAGATAAGATCTGTGATAATCTAATCAGAATTGATCAGTTACTTACCAGTTTTGAAATCATACAGATCACTTTAAATGACAAAAACTGGTATTAACAAAAATGCAACTAAAAAACTAATATAATGGAGTCTCAAATTATTTCTTACTAAACAGTTATACTATAAAACTATTTTTTTTGGTCACAATATTCTAGTTCATGGCATCAACTTTAATTTAGGTCAGTTTTGGCATGTCCTTTTGTGTGCGGACTTCCTTATTACTGACCCTTTGCTTTCAATAAAAAACTTACTTCCCCAAAATGAGTAACTATAAGAAAGTGAAAATCAAAATCAACAAAAAACTATGAACCAGAGACACTTTTTGGGGGGTGGAGGGCGGGAGGGGAGGGATTGGGGTCAGAATGGGGGGGTTGCAATTGTATGGGGGAATATAAAAATAAAATTTATTATGTTAAAAAAAAAACTTACTTCCCCAGAAATCAATATTATAACATGAAAATATTAATATTCTGGTTGAATTTTTTTTTTTACTTTCCCAATTATTCCCTATAAAAGCTTTCTCTTTACTCCCTCTCATCTAAGAACCAATGAAAAATCCCAGGAATGTGAGAATGATGCTAAAAGGTTTTTCTAAAAAAGGAATGTGGAATTAATTTTAAGTAACAATGCAAGTCACAAGTGTGGAAATTTGAGGGAAAGTATCTTCTTTACATGTTTCAACCCATTGTTAGGAAGAAACAAAAGCTTAAAATAACATTTTCTCTTCAGATCATCTGTTATATTTGTAATGTTAAGGGAATTTAGTCATATTCTTTTACAATATAAAGGCTTTATGATAATTTTGATCTTGTTAATATCCCTTTTAAAAATGTATGTTCTAATAGAAAGATGTTAAAGTTACTAGTGATATGGCTAATTCTACAAGATTCTGTTATAATGCTGGAACTCTAAAAGGCAGAGTTTCAGTCCATACAGGGTCTCTTGAAAATGACCAAGTCAAATACCTCAACCCCTAATAGTAACACTTTGTGTGCCTCTGTTGTGTATTAAAATATTACTCTACATTAAAAAAATTTGACTTGAGGTTTATAATTCACCATTCTTGACCCTAACCGGTAATGACTGTGCTGGCATGCTAACTTTAATAACTATTTCCATAGTGACTCATTTGGTTGGGAGTTGGGAGTGAAGGAGGGGACCCTCATGTCTTAGGTGTAAAAAATATAGAATGTATCCCTAAGCACAAATAAGAAAAAAATTAAATAATATGGTCATTTGTTTACATAATAGGAATGGTTTCTCTGTGTTTTAGAGATTAGATGGGTCCAAGTTTTGGTGATAATGATCCTCCAGTCAACAGAAAAATACAGTTTAAAAAAATATAGGCGCTTAGAAGTTCTTCTGTTTCAAGTTGCAAAGACATAAGAATTGCTGTTTCTGAAAAGTAACTGTCTAATATGAAGGTCTTTAAAACACTGAAGGAAAGCTGTTAGTGATTTTCCTTTATTTCCACAACCAAAGCTATACTATGCTTTCCTCAAAGCCATGTCTTGAACAGCTTCAGTAAGACACCACTAAATAACCTACACCATTACCTGGAGTATGCTTTTGTACCAAATTCAAATCTAAAAATCAAACTATAAGCCACATAATAAGGAATTTCAAATGTTCATTCTAGTTAACCATGAAATAGCTTTATGACCATGAAATTAAACATACAACTATTTCACTATACTTCATTTCAAGTTCATTTTGGAAATGTCTTCTCAAACTTGAGAGGTTATGTAAAAATCCTCTACTGGCATCTACAGATGCTTAATACTCTAGATTTTATGTGAAATAATGCAGCTATATAAGAGAAATCAAGAAAAAAATGACTTGATTTCCATGCCATAGGGTATGATTTCACTTGATAAATTACCTAAAAATGTAAATATGGAACATTTTTAGGTCTAAACCTTAAAAGTACTGAGAACTTTATGAACCGTATTTTTTAAAGATAGCTTATTACTAAAGGAGAATAATTCTCTTCCCTGTTCTAATTATTCCTCCTGCTTTAAAAATGTGGGAAGAGGGAATAATGGATCACATAACAGAACTACTCTCCCATTTTCAAATTTCTGATTAATAGGCAAAATCACATAAGGACAACTACAGCCTGGAGTCAATTCTTTCATTTTAAAAAATCAATTATTGTGTGGGTGTAGCACAGAAACAATTAATTAGACTAAATCAGTATGAAAGTTATAACGGAAGAGTTCAGAGATGTTTGTATCCTGTTTTGTGTTATACACACAAAATTAAAAAAAAAATCAACTAAGCTAGACAAGGCAACTAAAAATTAATTTAAAATTCTAACCTTAATTTGTAATCTTTTTGGCTTAAACCAAAATATATTCTTAGAAAACTGTTTCTTCAAAGTAAACGAGAGGCAACATTGAGAACTCCTGTTCTTAGCAAATCCATGTCAAAAATTCACTGACAATGAATTCTCAAAAAGAGTTCTCATTTCTGGTGTTTTAAGTGATTATCTAGAATAAATTGATACACACACACACACACACACACACACATATATGTGAGTATATATCTCTCATTTCTGAGATATAAAGGATTATATTCCAAACAAAGTCACACCACAGTTTTCATCACCAACAATCTAATCTGTTGAGTAACTTAACCTACGCAGTTGAAAATCCTAAGAAAAACTAGAATCATTTTTTCTAGGGTGAAAATTTCCTTCTAAGGAAAAGGTATCTTATAACTGAGTATAAAACCATGAATCCATTCTCTGTTTTTGTATTTAAATTCATCCAATACACTAATTTTCTATAACTAGGTAAGAAAATGTAATACAAACTAAAAGCATAAATATCTTGTGAAGAGATAAATACTGGAAGTTACGATATATAAAACAAGACTTAAATTTCTTCCTTCCAAAAGACTTAAGCTTGAAAGAAGTTCACAGATCACACTCTATTTTTTTTTAAATGGATATTGAATAGACTGGTTTCTAAAGTAATGAAGACACCTTTGTTGTAAGGCTCAATCAGGTAAATAAATGGAAACAAAAACAGCATGACATAAAACTTGTTATACTGACTTTAGTGTATGTACAGAAGTCACTTATGATCAAACATTACATTTGACTATGCCATAATTAAATCTGTATTACAAAATGTAATTTCCAACTGGAAGCACATACAGGAAGCTACTAACCTCAACTGAAACAGGTATAAATGCTGAAGTCAAGCCTTTATAGAAGTAAAGCTGTTACAAGAGCTAGAAAATGTCATATTAACAAATAGCTCTCATTTGTAGCTAATGCATGAGATCAGAAAGATGAAAATTATTTTCAGAAATGCCATTCTGAAAAAATTTGTATTATTACACATGGAATAATATAGGAAAATTACATGCTGCATGACAAGTGCATTTTTTGAGTAACATCAATGTATATAAGCACAATTATCAAAGTAGTAGTAAAAGGCTAGTAAGCAGTAAAGAAAAAAACAATGTTTCTTTATTCACAAAATTAATGTGAAATGTTGGTTCCAAAATTGTCTCCAATGTTTTCAGGTCAATTACACATAGAGTGAATTCAAAATCCCTACACATCTAATAGTCTTAAAGTCATCCTCCAGACTGAGGCAAAGAAACCCTAGGTTTTAAAGAACAGATCCAAAAGTGACAGTAGGTAACGAAAGGATGAGTGGAGACTGAACATTTAATCTTCATTTTAGGAAAATAACGATACTGGTGAAGTGGTACTCATCAATAAAAAGCCTAGACAAACTCAGGGGGACCAGGTCATCAGAACAGAAGTCCATCTACAAAAAAAGCTACATCATAACATACTTAACATGGCTTTCAAGCCTAGGACAAAGTTTGTTTTTGAGACTCATTCACTTTAAGACTCCTATTCCATAAATCTGACAGGGTCAGCACCATGATCCTGACTAACAGAAAAGGGGCTGATTAACAGAGCACTTGGAAGTTCCACCTCGCCCTTTATTAGCAGGCCCACTTTGAAATATGAGCATGTTATTTTAAATAAAAAAGCATAAAGAGTATATAAGTGAGGGCAAATGTGCACTATAGTCAAACAAGTCACAATTTTTTAAAACTAAAGTATGTTGTTGCAAAGTTTAACGCTATTTTCAATGTTATAACTAACACTGAAAATATGTCACAAGTTAAATCACAAAAGAAAACCTTTGGAATACTTTTTTTTTCCCTCAGCATAGTCCCAAGATCTCCCACCAAACTCTCTAAACCCTACTCCCATATATACCAAAGTAATGTATCACAACACTTTACTAAACTGTCTCTCCCTGAAGAATTTCACTTTTATGTAACCTGATAATATTGGGGTAAAGCTACTCAAATATATATTTCATGAGTAAGAATATTACAGTGTGATACAATTCTTTTATAAAATCAGCGTTGATAGATGTTCCAACAGCAATCTCAACACTTGAACAGGGTTAATTTTATAGCTGAAACTCCACTTCATCTCTTGTTATCCTTTTCTTAAAAAGACAGCAAATAAAAAAATACACTGGAGGAAGGGAGTGGATGGGGCCAACAATGTCATGAGACTACGTAACAGTGACTTCTAAGGAAAGAATGCCAATGGGTAGTGCAAAAAAGGTTAAGGTTATTTCTTGAAAGATAAGAATTCACAGGAAATTCTACAAATCATAACATTTAAAAAAAAAAACACACGTTTTCATTCCATTCCATGTTACATACAATTCATCTGGATAATTTAACATTTTTTTTGCTATCAAATTTCATTCCAAGGTCAGATCTGATAGTTATGAAATTGTGGTATTAAGTCATAGTGAATGTGCTTCATTTTATCCACCCCCCCAAAAAGTCTTGAGAAGAAAAAAAGAATTTCAATTATAACCTTCACACTTTATTACTAGTTCCTCTCAAACCAAATAAAGAACTTACAGGACCCAGCAAGGTGAAACAATTTTCTGATTAACAGAAAGTTTTACTTTTTCGGATGCAATGACTAAATTATACTCTCTAACTGGTTACAATAGTAAAAACATTTCCATATATATCAACTGCTGGTCAAGCTATGCTTTTCAAATGTTTTAGGATGATATACTTGTAAATTCAGTGGCTCCACATCTTTCTATCATTTATCCAGGATTGATAAGGGGATTCTGTTTCTGCACAAGTCTTTGTATAGGAAATAACTTCTTTCTATAAAAATGTTCTCACAATCCCACCCTAAAAAGCAATTTCTCTTCAATGCACACATCACACATACACACATGCACACACACGCGCGCGCACACACACACCTGTTGCCATGTGGTTTTTTGCAAAACCCACACTGCTTGCTGGGAGTCCACATATATTTGCTTTCAAATGAAGAGCTATGATCTGAGCCTTCTCTTTTTACGGTAGCTATGTTGTCTGGAATGAACAATGGTGGCTCATCCAAAGAAAAACTTTTGCTGCTTCTTCTTTGGCGGGGTTGTAGGTTCTTCTCAGGTTTTTTCAGTTTCAATTTATCTTCCTCCTTAAAATGCTCTACACCTGCATGTTCAAGCTCTTCCTTCACATGACTATTGGTTTTCACTGTTGTAACTAGCTGCTGGGGCTTATGACACTGTTTCTGGTTGCAGTGTAGTAAGTGTCCAGTTTGTGCAGGATGATGAGGTTCTTTAGAGGAACCAGGGTGACCATGAGACTTATCACTCAAAGAATGAGGTAAGGGTTTGGAAGTCTGTAGTGAATTTTGATCCTGTGATGTTTTTTTCAATACAGAATGAGCTTGATTTTTCACAGATTTGACCCCAGAATTGCAACTCTGAAGTTTTGAATCTTTGTCAACATGTTTTTTTCTCACTTTGGCTGATCTATGAAAATTTTGCTGAGATTCTGGTTCATCAGCATTTCGCTTTACACTTTTGACATTAACTTTAGTTTTGTTATGCGTTAATTCATGTTTTGCTACAACAATTTTCTTCAGAGTATCTGTCATGTTTTGCTTAGAATGAATTACTGGTTTCATATGTTTGGATTTTATGTTTTTTGGCTCTAAGCAAGAAACACTACTTGACTGGCTGCTTCTGTCATCCTGAAAGTTTGCTGTGTTGTGAGTCCCCATTTTAATACTTTCAACAATATTCAATCCTTTTGGATTTTGGTCAGGGGCATCACAAATAGCATTTTCTGAAGTGTTACTTTCTGGTTCAAAAGCACTAGTATCTACCACCTCTACATTTGATTTGTTAAATTCATCTCTCTCCAACTGATTATCATTAGACTCTGTCTCTTTACAATATCCCAATGGCTCTATTTCAAGTCTCTGAAGGGAGTTCTTGGTTTGATCAGAAACATCCATGGTATTCTTCAATTCCAAATTACATTCATTTACTTCACCCACAGAACTAGACATATCTACAACGTTGTCTTCTGTCTTATTTGGATTTGTACAAGCAGCATCACCAGAGAAAGTCACAGCAGATGTAGATTCTTCAATAATTTGGTCTTCTTCATGGGACAATTTTACTATGTCCTTTGATTCTTGTTCAATTTCTTCCTTTGCCCTCACTTCTTCAACAATAGTCTCATCTCTTTTATCAGAAATAGACTCATTCTGTTCCTGTTCTTCTTTATCTGAAAACTTAAACAATGGGCTACTAACAGTTTTGATTTTACATTCCATCAGAGGTTCATTTTTCTTGTCTTCAATATTAACACAAGTCTCTGAGAGGAGTGAACAATTTAATTCATGAGATGGCACATTTGTTTCTCCCTGATTATTACACTTCGGCTTAGAATCTAATCCAGCTCCATCCTTCATGTCAAGACAAGATGACACTGAAGAATGACTTGGAGACACTGATACTTCTGGTACCAATTCAATTTGTCCAATATGTCGACTGCTTCTTCTGCTCTCTTTATGGTACTCAGGTTTCAGTGTGGTAGAAACTTCTTCTTTAATTTGACACCTTTCTGGTTGCTTCACCCCAGCTTTCGGGGCAGATACAGTCTTCCCAGATGCTTTTTTTGTGCTATTTAAAGGTGCTGCATTTGAACGCTTGGCAATAGTGCTTTGTCGCAAACTTCTTACTTGCTCTAGCACAAGGGAAAAAAATAAATAAAAATAACTTAGCTATGTTGCCATTTTGTTTTATTTCAATTCAATTTAGAATATATCAATTCCTTGTTTGAGCTATAAAACTATCTGCTCATTTCAATGAAAATGCACTGAAGTTACTTGTGATAGTGATTTTAACATATATATGTTAAATTATATGTAACATACAATATATATTAAACATATATATGTTACATTTTATATTCACCAAAGTTCTATAAATCCTGGCAGTGGGAAAATGCCTCTCTAAAATTCAGACTGATACACATTACTACAAACAAGACAGAAACATTGTCATCAAGTCTCTTTTTCATAAGGAGTAAGCTGAGAGCAAAATGAATTTCCTTTACTAATGCCCATCTTATAGAAAAGTTTCAAATATTATTTTTAAACATACAAAAGAAAACAAATTCAGGTACCAATTAAATCTGAACTAAACCACCTATCACAAACAGGATCTGTGTGAGTTTCATAGCAGAGCTTCAAAAGAACTCTAATCCCTCTAGGAATGTGTTTCACTTATTTCAACATGTTAGCAATCAAGCTATTCCTAAGAGAAAAATGACATATATACTAGAGTACTAGACACATGTCCAAAAAAGAGAAATCAGAATGAAAAAAATTTAAATCGAGAAAATGCATGTGGGAAAATGCACACAGATTCCTAATAAGGAATAGATAAATGAGTTTTTCCTCCTCCTCCTCCTATCTGGGTATGTCTCCAGGAGAAAAGAGAAACACAGAGTGAAAAGAAACTGGAAAGAATGAAAGCTAAATAAGAAATTCACTAGGTAGAAAACCCATTAGCTAAAATATAAAATAAGCTATTTCTAAGTCTATATATATTCAACACTCTGAATCTGCATGAAAATTGAACAGTACTAACTTAAAAAGTCTCCCTCCATTCAATGTAAAACTCTATCATGCAACCAATATTTAGAACATTTCCCTAAGCTATAAGATTCATAAATTATTTGGTGGATTTTAAACTGTTGATTACATGCTCAAATACATAAAATTTTTAATAACTAAAACTTTAATGGCCTATTATCAATATTTAGATATTTCTAAAGCTCTGAACACAGCTTATAATAACATACAATTCTACTTCATTCATCCACCCTGAAATAAAACAGAACTTTTAACACCCATTACCTAAAACAATTAAGACTGACAAGTGAACACCATATTCAACTGTGATGGCATTCAGATAAAATATTGTCTTCTACCAATGACTGATTTACTGAGCAATATAAAAAGCAACTTTTTCTCTCTAAATATAAACTGCCTTAATTTGAAGCCTGGCTGTACAGGACATACATTGATTATCATTATTTACTGTTACTGTGTAGACTCTTCTGTTCTTTCCCAAATTTACAAGTATATAATTTAAAAACTGATTTAAAAATATTAATTGGGGGAAAAAAATCAAGTAAATAGATGCATCTAAGGTTTACTTATCAAAATTCCACTAAAACTACATACTAAGGGGTTCTTTTTGAAAAGGTATGACTCTAAAAGTAAACAGAAGAAAACGGTGACAATTTTGGATGCCAAAGAAAAAATAGCAAGTAACTAATATAGAAGATCAAAACAAAAAAACAAAAAACAAAGCACTAAACTGACAATGTTGGCAAGACCTAACATCATTAACACTTCAAAAGGCTTAGGAATAGCTCCCATGCCATTTGGCAACATGATGGGCTTAAAACAGACATAGTATCCCTGACAGTACCTGAACAGCAACCTAAAGTCCAGGCATTAGGGAGGAGAGAGGTGCCTCTATAGTTGAGTAGGCAGCCAAGAAAACAAAAACAAAAGTAGTAAAGGGGGTACCACAGAGCAAGAGGAACCTAACAAATTATCAGGAGATTGAACTGATGATGTAGCAAAACAAACGAAAAGGCAAACACTAGAAGAAAAAGAAAGAAATAATAGTGGAGATGGAGCAACTGGGAAAAAGAGAAAGAGGAGGAAAAAGTCAGAGACCCTCCCTCAGTTCTATTACGAACTTGTATTCTCATGGTGTATTTCCCAAAGGACAAGAATGCAAGTTTGCCCACATGATGGGCAAACAGTTGCTAGTGAAACTATTAGTGAAGAAAAGAAAGCACACGATAAAGCTAATTTAGAGTTTTAGAATGATTTTCAAGAAGCTATAGAAACACACGGACAATTTAGAAAACTGCTATGAGCTGGATCAAGCCTTGGATGACACTGAGAGAAATCTGTGAGAAGTTGGAAAACTGTTCATGAAAGCTAATATCAGAGAATGGATTAAACAAACACAGGCTTGGCATTTCCTACAGTAGGTTTTTCTTTCAATAACTGAGCTGTCTAATACACCTGCAATGCTGTTAACACAAGATTATTACATTATGATAGAATTTGGAACATTAAAGGTGATAATAGCATTACTGACTGCTTTAACTGTCATTTGAATCCTAAATATAATGCATTATTAAAAGTTTAAAACACATTGTTAACATTGGAATAAAGTATCCCGGAACAAATGTCCATAAATGTGAGGCCATCCAAGAAGTTGTGGAATCCTATGAAACATAGAAATGACAAGATCAAAAAATACCTTGACATTAATGAAAATGAGGACACAAGCTATCAGAAATTACAGTATGCAACAAAAGTGTCTTGAGGGAAGAAAACTACAAGTCCACATTAAGAAACAAAAAAAATCCCATTAAACAATTTAATATAGGGCCTCCCCTGGTGGCGCAGGCGGTTGAGCGCCATGCTGTGAAACTGTCTGCAGTGCTGGTTCAATCCTGGCCAGCGAGGGTCCCACATGGCGCAGCAGACCTCTCCTGTCTCGCCCGCTGCTCCCTTCAGCAGTTTATTTCGTCAGTCTGCCTGTTCTGTTCCTCATTCTGTCTCTGGTGAATCCTTTCACCCTCCCACAAATTTGGCCTGTACCCCGGTTCTTGTATAAATAAATAAATCTTTAAAAAAATTTAATATTACACCTAAAACAACTTGAAAAAGAGCAACAAACAGGATTTAAAGTTAACAGTAAGATGGAGATAATAAAAACAATAACAGAAATCAACTTAAAAATGACCATACAAAACATCAATTAAACTAAGATTTGGTTCTTTGAGAAGATACACAAAATTGATGAGCCTCTAGCTAGGCTAAAAAAAAAGAGACCAAGATAGAGAAAACATTAATAAACAGAATTAGACGCAAAAGAGAAAAATCTACCAGATGGCACTGAAATATAAAGGACCATAAGAGAACAACTATTCAGTCATTAGGATAGAGGAAATGTTACCATTTACAGGAAAATGGAAGGAGGCTGAGGGAATTCCATGTAGTACAAGTCAGAATGACAAAGGTGAATATTGGACAAATACACAATGGATGATTCTACAAAGCAAAATACCTATAAAAACTAGCAGATACTAATAAAGTGAGATTTTCTGAAGTTAATGGGGGAAGGGAGAATGGGTCAAAGGAGTATATAGGACTATGATGGGGGAAAAAAATAGGTGGGAGACATGCCAAATGGAATCAATTCATAATACTTTTACCCATGGTTTAAAAGGAAGAATTTGATCAAAGACAAACCATATCATGTAATTAACCAAAAAAGAAAAGTTTTCAGAACTGTTACCAGTCATCCCCTGTGCTCTAGGAAAGGTCAAATCAGTTAGGAATGATATATACAAGCTGTTTTGAACACCAAATATATGCTTTTCATCTTTATACTACCATATGCTTAAATGAATTCTTTGAATGACTACATCCAATTCTGTACCAATTACTGTTCAGTATTGCTTTTTAACCTTCCTGTAATCCATTTTCTAAAAAAGTAGTCATTTTCAGATGGGGATAGAGAGGGGAAGGATTAGGAATTGGTAACCCCAGTTGACCCTAAAGTGAAGCAAGAAAGGTAGTTAAAGTTAGTATGAAGTGAATGTATGAATAAGAAGCAGTTAGATCCCTAGTTCCTCCTTCTCTGCAGCCCATCTGCTGGGCAAATAACCTTCCTGGTCTTAATATAAGAATGGGGACTTAGTTTCTATAGTTTCAGGGTTTCTATACTAAGGAACACAGAAAATAATGGCAATAAAATATACTGAAACTTGTGCAATTAAGTATATACTGAAAGCTGAGATGCCCCAGTCAGATTCCCTCAAAGGCTTCCATAATATGCCAGCAAGCCAATGAACCTAAGAAAGTGACCTAACTTCTGACATCAGGGTATACACCAAAAAATAGCACACTATAATACTCGTAGTTGACAAAAACCAGATGACATTCCATATAGTTTTAGTTTCCTATTCCTAAACATAAGCAAACCAATCAAGGATCAGACAGTTAGAAAAGTGTCCGACACAAAAGATGAAAATCAAAAAAGGGGGAAGAAGAGAAATTATAACTATGAAGGGATATTTAAATATTTTGTTCAAATACCATTAAGTATTTCATGAAAGACAACAGAAAACATTGCATCCCTAAAACAGTAACAGGACATCACAAAAAGGACAATTCCCAAAACAACAAAATGGCATTTGAAAATTAGAAATGCAAAATTTAATGGAAAAATTGGAAGAAAAAATGAGAAATTTTCAGCAAATAGAGGAAAAGATCAAAGAGACAGAATGTAGATAATTTAAAAAAAAAAATTCAAGGTCAGTTCCTGCTATTTAGCAGTTGAATTATAGGAGTCTCAGAAGCAAATTCTGAGAAAACAGAGAGGAACTGTCAATGAAACAATTCAGGAAATTTTTAGTCTCATTTTCAGACTAAAATCACCTACTGAGTACCCCGCTAGATACATTAAATACACCTCCATAAAGACACATCATCAGAAATATCAAAGCACTGGAGCCAAAAAAAAAAAAAAAAAAAAAAGAATAATCAGAATAACTTATCAAAAACACAGAATTTAATAAAAAATAGAGCATCACTTTCAAATTTCTGAAGGAAAATGATTTCCAACCTTGAATTCTATATTCAATTAGATTAAGATTTCAATATAAGAATACAGTAAGTTCGTACAAGGTTTAAAAATATCGTATTTTTTTCTTGAACTTCTGGAATACGTGTCACCAAAATGAAGTAAATAAAATAAAATAAAAAAGAGGAAATAGAAACTGCACATTGCACAGACGTCTCAGAAGAACGAAAAAGAGAGAACCCTGGCTAAGTTATGTCACAAGTCTTATAGAGCAAATACCAATCCATATATTGATAGAAGCAGATCAGAGCAGGTTCAAAAGAAATACTTCTCTCAAAAAAATGAAAATGTTATCTGATATGCATAAATATCTTTAGGAAAGATTTACAGTGACTAGGATATAATTATTGACATATACACAAAAAACTGTTCACAAATGTACAAAACTATAAGCAAATGAGCAACAAGATTATTAGACAAAATGTTACCATAGCAAATTAAATGAATCATCTCCAATAGACTATAAATTACTAGTGATCTAACAAAATTACATTTTAAAGGTTAAAAATATGTACTTTTGTGTGAGTGGGGAAAAAAGAATGCTAAATCATCATCCAGTGTGGGATATTAATAAACACCTACAGAATAATAAAAAAGTAGTAATATTTATGTTACTTAGAGACACGAAGGTAATACTAATAAACTAAATAAAACCAGCTGAAGAGTAAAAAATACTTTCTTCTGGAAAGGGAAATAGTACGGTGGCAAGTACTGGAAAGTGATAGAATAAACTCTTAAATTTTGTGACTGCATAATTTCAATAAAAATGTTTTAAATTTTACTAACAGAACAATATAATCTCAAAATTAATAATCAAAATACTCAGATTAGCAATCACCAAAAAAGTATGTTCTCCATTTATAATCTATCACATCTGTTTTTAATACCGCTGATTTTCCAGCTAGAGGTCTTTGGAAGGATTACCTTGTGCCATTAAACGAGGAGATTTTCTTGGTGATCTCACTGAATTTTCTTCTACTTTGTCCCTCAAATTCCTGTTAGGTAAAATCAGTTCTTCTTCATCAATGGTATCATTGCCACTTTCTTTAACAACTCCTTCGTCCATAATATCGTCAAGACCAACAACTAAGAAAAAAGCAAAAACAAAGAAGATATTAATTTCAAAAAATTCATCAGGGATGTTAAGTATTTAAAGGCAGTATAGAAAATATTGTGCAACAGCTTAATATAGTCCTACTAATCTGAAAATCTAGTTTTATTCCTAATATATGTGATTTTGCTACTACCAAGCTCCCAACTTCTACCTTATGAAGTAACAGGTCAGAGAAGATTAACTATCTCTCAATTTGACCTCAACTATTACTCTCACTTAGTATTCATTGTACCACCTTGTGAATATCATAGGCAACTGTATCTGGAGTGTTCAATTATTCCAATTGTAGTTAAAGTATAAAGTAGTGCAAGAATCTAATACCCTGAAAAGCTTATGATGTAGATTCATGCTAAAACCAAAAGATTTCAGTTCTAACTGAAATTGCATAGAGTTTATGCCACAGGTATGAAAATAAGCAATGTAGATTATACTTCTCAATGATAGCAAACACATACAAGCATGCATGTGCACATGTGCACGTGCGCGCGAGCACACACACACACACACACACACACACACAAAGGAAAGAAAAACCTCCCCCTCCCCCAAATGCTGGTGGAAATGGTAGATATTTTAAATATCTACATAATTAAATTACCTTCTCTGCGTCAAAAAAGAAAGACTCATTTATGAATGAAGGGTTGGGGCAGGGAAGATAGGGAAAAGGATTGGAGAACACTGTAAGAAATATTAACACTATATTGCCATTGAGTTTATTACTATATATAACAAATGTTATTTAACTAGCTGATATAGAGCAATTCTAAATGTGTAGCCTGTATACAATTTTATAAAAGAATGTGATTTAAATCAGACCTAGATTAAAATCCCTGCTAAGATACGTAAATAAAACTTGACCATATCACTCAACTTCTCTATCAGTTTCTTTATCTCTAAAATGAGAATAACAATACCACCTGTCCTACCTACCTCACAGGGTTGTTGTGAGGATCAAGTAAGATGTTGTATGAAGTATGAGAACTCACTTTGTAAACTTTAGAGCACTATACAAATGTTAGTTATTATCTTCATCCTAGGGGTTAGAAGGAACCTCAAGAAGTTATCTAGTCCTCATCTTTGTATCCAAGTAGAACTTCATTTAAAAGAGCTCAACAAGATAGTGGTCTATCCTAAAATTTAAAGAAAACAAAATTTTTTATAAATATACTTTCAAATGGTACAATCTTTTTAAAGAGCAATTTGACAAAAAGAATCATGAAACTACTTAGACACTTTGACAAATTATGAAGAATACACTTTGACAAATTGTAAAGGAATTCTCTATTATAGAGAATAGATTATGAAAAAAATGCTGGCTAAAAACAGTGTGATTCTCAGTAACAAATGAGATGTGTGTGTACATTCAGATACATAAAAAAGTCAGCAAGAAATAAATGAAAATTATAATTATTCTATGAAAGATTAGACTGGTTTCCTGTTTTCCAAATTTCCTGCTCTAATATTATATTGCTCTCTATAAAAAGAGTTCATGCTTTTAGTCACTATGCTATGTACTAATAGCTTACAAGAGTATTTTTTTTAAGAAAATTCATTGTGTTCATTTAAAATACAATGAGGGAAGAAACAAGTGGGGGTATTTAGTTTTAAGAGCTTATTCTACCTTGATAGAATACTTATGTTGCCATAGTCACACATTCTCAATAAATTTTTAAAATAAGATTAAGAGTTCTACCATGTTCATTCTAAAAAGCAAAATTTAAGACTATTTTCACCTCAATTTTATATAAAAGCATATGTAAAACAAATATATGCATTACAAATGTGCACAGATAGGAAAAGTGGCACCAGGGTGTTTCCACTTACCACTAGTGTAAGGTGGATATGAGGTGCAGATGTATTTCTAATCATTAGTATATTTTCTCTGTTTCCTAACTTTTATAATGAGCATGTATTATTGTGTGTTGTAAGTACAAGAGAAAGAGACAATTCAAAAATGTAAACTAGTCCAGGAGAAAAGTTATTAATGTCTAATTAATACTGTTAGGAGGGTGTTAAAAGGTATGTAATGAATTTTCAGATTATATTGCAAAGCAGAATCAACAGAATTTAGCACACCAAATCCAAAAGAACTACTAGGCCTTCCTTATCTTACTCCATTTCTTACCAGCATCTGACCATTGGCTCCTCACCCCTCCTTGCCATTAAGCTTCTGGACATCATACCCTACTATCTATGTCACTTTTCAACATCTTCTGACAGCAGTTTTCTCTTGTTGTAGGTATCTACACATTAGAGGACTTACGGAGTCAGTCCTCCCAACTCTCCTCTTTTTTTTTTTTTAAGATTTATTTATTTGTTCATACAAGAGCTGGGGTACAGGCCAGAGATGAGGCGGGGGTGAGACGAGAGGATTCACCAGAGACAGAGTGGGGAACAGAACAGGCAGACTGACCGAAGTACACTGCTGAGGGGAGCAGCAGGCAAGACAGGAGAGGTCTGCTGTGCCATGTGGGTTGCTCCCTGGCCAAGGCTCCTGCTGCGGATAGCTTCATAGTGCAGTGCTTAACCCCTTGCGCCACCAGGGAGGCCCCCATCTCTCCTCTTAACCAACAGTCATTCCTCCTTAAGTTAACTTATGCAGTCTATTCAATATTTGGAAAACTCCCCAAAATTATTTTCTCTACCTCCAAGTTCTTATTTAACCTCCGGAAAAGTGAAATTTGAAATCTTCACTAGGGTGTCCATCAGGCATCTCAAGTTTAATATATTGAAAACATACATTCATTCCACCCATTCCTCCACCTCTCAATAGAACTCTTCCTAGGGTATTCCAGTAACAGATTAACTCCAGAACCATTCTTAACTCCTCTCTCCTCATATCCCACATCCACACAATCTTTTATGTTCTGCTAGCTCTATATAAAAATTTTATCAGTAATCTAACCATTTACACCTTCACAGCAGATATTCTATTCCAAATCGCCATCATCTCTCATTAAAATGTACTATTGGGAAGGAAAAAAACAAAACCAACTATATTGTAATAGTCTCCTAAAGTCCCAGGTTCCTCTACTGCCGAGCCCTACATACACACACACACACACACACACACACACACACAACTTCTCCACTCAATCATCACTGTGATCCTTCTATAATAAGTAAAGTCATATCACCATTCTTTAGTTTAAGACTATCCAAACCCTTAACACATTTAGATTTACGTCTAAAATCTGAGCCAGGGCCCACAAGGTCCTAAGAGGATCTTCCCTAGCCATTGTTCTCTAACTCACCGCCTACCACTCTGACTCATTTTGCTCCTGTCACACAGGGCTTTTCTGAACATTGTAAAGTATAAGGCCATCTCTGGCCTTGCTATTCCCTCTGCCTGGAGTGCTTTCCCCCAAAATATCCATATGCTCACTCTCTCCATTCAGTTTTCATCAAACATTAGCTTCTCAGAGAAATCTTCCCTAACAATCTTATCCAAAACAGCATATACTCCCATCACTTACCATACTTTATCCTTTAAAACATGTTTCACTACCCAGTATCTGTTTAACTTTCTTCTCCACCCGAGTGTAAACCTTATAAATCAGGGACTGTGTCTCTGATTTGTTGTTTGAACCCAAGAATCCAAGAATAACTGGTATATAGTAGGTACTCCAGAAATATTTGCTGAATAAAAATCTAGGGAAAAGAGAATTGGGAAAATTCAAACCTTGATGAGTAAGAAAAATGTTTCCACTTACCAAGAAAAGTTGGAAAGAACTGAGGAAGTAAGATAATAAATTCACTTTGATATATTGATGGCATGAAGAAAAAAGAGCAGGCAGAGTAATACAATATCACAAAGGAAGGGTAAGAAGATTTCCAAGCAAGTAGGAATGGGATAGTTAACTGCTATAGGGAGAACACAGGAAGAAAAATCCACTAACAGGAGAGGATTAGATGACAAGAGGTTAAAAAATGATTAGGTGAAGAATGACAGCTGTGACATATAAAAAGGTGCCAAGTTAAAGGAACAAATCATGGTTTGTTATGACAAAAAAGGAGAGATGAGAAGGGAAGATGATTAAGATAGGGAGAATCACCTTTACAAAGAAGGAAATGGGGGAATGGAAAGACACAGAATGCAAAAGAGGTAAGTGGATGCGGGGGAGACGAAAATACCTGGGCATATTTGTGCTGGAAAAAACCTGAAATGCTGCACTGAGGTTCCATCCACTCCCCTCCCCCTTAGAAAATTATATATTCCATCAGAAATTATATATTCCTTCTCCCTTTTTTCCTTAACTCTTCCAGAACAAATCAACTATTTAAAAAGCACTTGATGGGGCCTCCTCTGGTGGCGCAGTGGTTGAGCGCTGGGTTGCGAGGCTGCCCGCAGCCTCTGCAGCGCCAGTTCAATCCCCCGACCACCAGCCAGAGTCCCACAAAAAAAAAAAAAAAAAAAGCACTTGATGGGTGAAAGTTGTCAAGAGGTACAAACTTCCGATTACAAAATTAGTTAAGTCCTGGTGGTATAATGTACAGCATTATAACCAGTTAATAACGCTGTTTTGCATGTCTGAAAGATGCTAACAAAGTAGATCTTAAAAATCACAAGAAAACAACCTTGTAACTACATATGGTGTCACATAACAGACTTATTGGGGAAATCATTCACAATACAGCAGGTCCTTTTCTTCAACACCATTTTGTTATTAACACTCATGAGGGAAAAAACTATCCTGGCCCAATGTCTTATTCAAGGATCTGCTTTCATCATATGTCATTTCATTTAAAGTCACAGTTTCAAAGAACTTATCAACAATGTTAAGTGAGCATTTGCTATACATTCAAATATTAAATCATTACTCTGCACATCTGAAGCCAATATTGCGCATCAATTCTATCTCAATTTTTAATAAAGGCCTGATTCTCATTCATTCACCTGATTAAAGTAATTCACAGTGCAGAATGACTGGCAAGACCCTCCCAAGCAGGCAGTTATGTCTTAAAGAGTTAATTCAGCACTTCCCTGGTGGCGTAAGGGGTTAAGCACCACACTATGAAGCAATCCGAAGCCTATTCAGCACAAGTTCGATCCCCAGCTGGGCAGGGAGATACCCACGTGGCGCAGCAGACCTCTTTCCTGACTCACCCATTGCTCCCCTCAGTAGTGTACTTTGGTCAGTCTGCCGTTTCTCCTTCCCATTCTGTCTCTGGTGAATCCTCTCACCCCCCGCATCTCTGGCCTGTGCCCCAGCTCTTGTATGCGTAAATAAATAAATCTTAAAAAAAAAAAGTAGTTAATTCAACTGCTTCTGGTAAGAAAATGAAAAGAAGCAGAAGAATTGGAGTTCTTTTCAGAACACAGCTGAGTCTACTCCTACATAGATCCACAACTCCCACTCCCACGGCCACAAAGCAAACTAAGATTCAGTATTTGATATCTTACTTTAAAAAAAGTGGCCAGTGAGTTACCAAAATAATGCAATGGTGTGAATTCTTTAGGAAGCAAGTACACAACCATGCCATACATAACATGCTTTTTCTTCTCGCCCATGTTCCAGAGTTTGTCGTCACTGTCATTTTGGTATTTTAGCATAAAATATAGAAACATATTCAGAAATCTCCTTGAGTCTGAGTACCAATCACATTAAAATTCCTTCCATTCCCATCACCAATCAGCTTTAACCTCCTAAATCTAAATCCTTCTGATATTAATATTACTTTACCCCAGACAAATTCCAATCTATCTTTCTGAGAAAAGGAGGTTTAATTCCAATCTATCTTTCTGAGAAAAGGAGGTTTAACAGAGAGTAAAACCAAATCATGTGGAATTAAATTTACTGAAGTTCTCCACACTAGGATGTTTAAAACACTTTAATACCATACAAAAGGAAAAGCACAAGTGTATTACAAAAGGAGAATCACAAATTTAGTATAGAACTCTTCCCTTTTGACATGCCTTAATTCATGATGGACAGTAAGGCATGATTGACATGCCTTAATTCACCCACTCCAAGAACAGTTATTTCCTCTATTATAAAAGTTGGCATTAAGTGTTAGATTTAAGATAAAACTAAACAGCATGCTATCTTTGCAGTGTCACAACAAGAATCTATTTTATAGGAATTGTGTTTTCAAACAGAATAAGAAAATATATGGTTACATCCTCCTAACAGAGCCTCTATATCTTTCTCATTTAATATTACCAAAGACTACCTAGCCTCCACTTGCCTACCTTTATGTGAGATTTTTCTACAACATGGATGATTCATACATTCACCCCCCAAAAAGGTTATAAAAGATATATAACATTAAGTTGTACATTATATACAAATTACCCATTTTGGGATGAATTTATCATTTCAGACATTAGCATATTCCTACTTTGGAAAGTTATTACATGTACTTATTTTTCTCTTTGAGTCCTTCTTTACAATAAATTTAATGTTTACTGAATCAAAAAGACAAACACATTTAACTTTACTATTCTATATATATCTCATCATATGACCTTCAACTAAGATTATAAGGGATTTAAAAAGCTAAGACTCACTGGCATTGTTTCAGATTTAGAAAAAAATTAGTACTAAAAAATCTGAATATTTCATATAGTGTAAACTACCTTTTAAAATGAGCTTTCCTCACTCATAAGAATCTACTCAAAGAACACAAAAACACTAATTAGAAAGGAAACCCGCAAGCCTATGTTTAGTGCAGCACTATTTACAATAGCTAAGATATGGAAATAACCCAAATGCCCCAAAACAGAGGAATAGATCAAGATGATGTGGTATATATACACAATAAAATACTACTCAGCAATCAAAAAAAGATAAACCATGCCATTTGTAGCGATATGGATGGAGATGGAAGGGATCATGCTAAGCGATATAAATCAGAAGGAAAATTCACTTACACATGGAATATGGGAAAAACTGAACAAAGGGTCAGGAAAAAGACAAAACTTGAAGCTGACCCCAGATCTGAGGCATACAGCAGGGGAACAGGAGGGAGAGGAGTCAAAACAGAGGAGGGAAGAACACAAGGGGCTGTGGTGATGGATCACGGGTGCTATGATGGTAGGAGAACTAGGGGGACACTACACCAGTGGGGAGAAATCAAAACACTGCCCAAAATTAATACCAATGTAAGAAAATAAATAATATTAGTAAATGACTACATTTAGCTTTCCCTACACCTTCCTACTCAGGTCTTAATGTGTCTTTCAATAATTTATATAAATTCTTTATGGATCATCTGTGTTGTCTATTTGGTCTATTTTTATTTATGTTAGTATTACTTGGTATCAATTTCACCTAATTTTTCTTCAGTATGCTATCTTCAGTTAATCCAACAATATTATCTATTCTTTATGCTCTAACACACTTATTTTAATACATTCTAACACCTTAAATTTAAATGAATACAAATACTTCAACTTTTGCCAAACTCAATCAACTTCATACTTTGAGGATAACTTTATAGCATATTTCATGGAAAAGGGCTTTTCCAATAAAACCAGTCTAAAAGACATTGGGTTAAATGAAGCTAAAACAATTAGTTCACTGCATATCTTCCAAGGCTTTAATATAATGCTAAAGAGCATTATATGAGTTAAAGAACTGCAAATGGTTTAGTATAACTGTCTCCCAAGTCTTATATTCTCATACATATATACATATCAAAATAAAAATAATGGTTATTTCAGAGATATTTCCCATTATAATTTTATTCATATTGCCCAGTCCATCTCATATTAAAAATGTTTGGTTTAAAAAAATTCCCCAAAATTGTGATTATACATGTGAATACCTAGAAACAGAAGGTTGGAAAGACACACTTTTTATTCTTAAATTGCTTTCTTTTTATCCAAGTTATACATGAAGTGATTTTAAAGAGTTGTCTTATTTCCAAATGTTTGCAGAAAAACATTAATCTTAGCACCACTTCCCCTCCACTTCCCACAGTGAAATTCAATCACTTCACTGGAAAAATGTAGGTATTACCATCCTTCACTGAATGATTGTGACAAAAAATGAATTCATTAAATTTAGCTTCTACTCACTTAATACAGTTTCCAACACTATGCTTGATGTGCAAAACAGTAAGATCGTCCATCGGTAGCCAACTCACTCTGGGAAGTGTACAGTGACCAAGTAAACACTGCTGATAAAAACTTGGGTGTTGGGGAGCAATTGAGTCGCTTAAGGATACTTCTTGGTTGTTCAAATTTTTCATTTCATTCCTTAGGTTCTTCAATCATTGTCTCACACTGAGTTCATTTACACAGTCTACCAAAAACTGTGAATATAATTACATAAACCACAACCAAAGGGGATACCAGAACTAGTTATGAATAGTGGATTACTTTGGCCTGACAAAAACACTGACTAGTCACCACTTAAATTATTGCATACCTTTCATTTACTATTGCTCTACATGGAATGTAATTCACTTACCCAGATATTCAAAAAGCTGCACTCTATATCTGTAAGATTGCTGTTATTCTTAATATGTCACCTCCAGAGAGGTATACCCTGACAATCCAACTCAAAAAAGCCAGGGACTCCACCACCAAACAACCAAGATATTTTCTATCACCTTACACATACTTATAAGTATCTGAAGACAGGGGCTTTGTCTCAAACACCACTGTATCCTCAAATACTAGAAACAGTTTAGCACATTTTGGGTGTGTATTAAATATTTGTAAAATGAACATTTAACATTTTCATATTATGTTAAAGCAAGTCATTATACCTCACAACCGTGGACCTATGCTGTAAGGTGCTAATGCCTGGAATGCTATTTAATGAGAGTGTTACCATAAAACAGGAAATCAGTTGGGAAAATGCAACTCAACCCTAACAACATAGGTCTTACCATTATATATTGAGTGTCACATTTCAAAGAATTAGATCCCAACTAGGTACTTTGTTCTGTAACATGTTAACTTTTATTCAATCATAAAACAAAACAAAAACAAACAAAAAAACAAAGACAAATAAGGCCAAGCCAAAAGTTCTCAAAGGATTATGTATTTTCTAGTAGATAAGACTTAAAACAATTTCTACTCTATCACAGTAAAGCAAAAGATTTTTAATGGTTATTAATTCAACATTAAATAGAATACAAACTCCATTAGGTAGGAATTTGTCTTTTTGGTTTCAGATATATCACCAAAGCCTAGAACAGCAGTTGGTACATGAAGTTCAGTGTTAAGCACAACTCAAATGAAAAATGATGAATATATACAAAGAATTCATGGTCCCAGGATTGTTTTTATTCCCTTTTCCTTTTCTTCCCCTCCCTTCCGCCCATTAACATCAGTCTTCACAGTGTTTATTAATATCCACTAGTTTTTGAAACTATTTTACTTTAGGAAATTGTATGTTACATAAATGCCCAGTATTTGTTTTTATTGTTCTGACCTGCTTTATTACACATAATTCCCTCAAACTCCATTTTGCTTAAAATGGTACACTTCAGCTTTCCTTATGGTTGAACAGTATTCCATTGCCTGGATATAGCACATCTTCTTGATCCAATTATCTACTGATGGACATGGCATTTAGGCTATTTCCATGTCCTACCTATTGAAATAATGCTGCTATGAGCATTGCAGAACACAAAGATTTTTGTATTGATGGTTTCATATTCTTTGGACACCAAAGAGTAGGATTGCTGGGTGATGTGATATTTCCATTTTCAGTTTTTCAAGGTAAAAACTGAACCTTTTCAAGGTAAAACAGCTTTCCATAATGGCTGCACCAGTTTACATTCCCTCCAACAGTATAATAATCCTCTTTCTCTGCATCCTCTCCAGAATTTTATGTCTTAAGTTTTTAATATGTGCCACACTCACACATGAGACAAGTATTCTCACTGTGGTTTTAACCTTTAGCTCTCTTGTGGGGGTTCCCAAGTTTTTAGCTCAAGAAAGCAGAATTAAACTAGACTTAAATTAAGAAGTTACCCTTAGCGGGCCTCCCCGGTGGCGCAGTGGTTGAGCACTGGGTTGCGAACCTGCCCGCAGCCTCTGCGGCGCCAGTTCGATCCCCGGCTGCTCCCCAGCCAACGGAGGAGGGTCCCACATGGCGCGCAGACCTCTCCTGCCACCCGCTGCTCCCCTCAGCAGTGTACTTTGGTCCTTCTACCTGCTTTGCTCCCCGCTCTGGCTCTGGTGAATTCTCTCACCCTCCCGCGCTTCTGACTGTACCCAGTGCATGTATAAACAAAACAAACAAATAAATAAACATGCCTCTATAAAAAAAAAATAAATAAAATAAAAAAAAATTAAAAAAAAGAAGTTACCCTTAGCAAGTAAAAGAAATAGAATAAAATACCTCTAATTACATCACAATATTGAATGACTCCTTAAAGAACACAGAATAAGAATAATAGTTTAGAAAGCACTATTAGAAGGAAGAAAAAAATGAACAACCGAAAGTGTTAATTAGAAAGATACAATTAGCATTTTTCAGACTATATGCATAAAAGCCAAAGCCTCTTTAGGAGTTCAACTGATAAAAGTCTCTAAAGGACTTAAGAGTATCTTTTCTACCAAAATGGCATGAAAATAGAAGTCAATCACAGGAAAAAAAAAAAGCAAAAGAAAAAGCTCAAATATGTGAAGACTAAATATCATGCTGTTGAATTACTGGATACATGAGAAAATCAGAGTAGAAATCAAAAAATATGTACAAATAAATTACAAAATAAGACACAAACTATCAGAACCTACTGGGTGCAACAAAATCTGTGCTAAGAGTATAAAGTATACAGGAATAAAAGCCCACATCAAGAAACTAAAAAGAGAGGCCAGATTGTATACCCTGAGGCTCTAGAAAACAGGAACAAATGAAATCAAAAGTCACCTCTGGAGGAAGAATATAAAAACAAGGGTGGAAAAATAAAACTGAAATTAAAAAGACAGCAAGCACAAAAGATCAATGAAACTAAGGGCTGGTTCTTCGAAAAAATGAACAAAATAGACAAACTTTTAGCAAGGCTCACCAGGAAAAAATAAAGAGAAAACTCTAATAAATAGAATAAAAAATGAAAAAGGACAACTTACAACAGATAACTCAGGAACAGAGGATAAGAGACTAGTGTAAATATCTTTAAAACAAGAAGCAGGATAATCTAGAATGGACAAAATTCTTAGCATCATAAGCCTTCAAAGTACAAAGCTATAAAATCAATATACAAAAATCTGTTCTATTCCTGCATGTAAATAACTAGAAGAGAAAGAAATCAAGGAGGAAATGCAATTACAAGCACATCAAAAGATTTGAATACTTAACAAAGGAGGTGAAACACCAGTATGATGAAAATGACAAGGCATAACTAAAAGTAACAGAAAATTAAAAGAAATGGAAAGATACTCATTGTCTACAGGTTGGAAGAATTAACACTGTCAAAAGGGCCATCTTCTCCAAAGCAATATACAGACTCAATGCAGTTGCAGCAAAGTTTTAAAGGCCTCCTTCAAGGAAACAGAGGAAACATTACTGAAATTTATGTGGAGCCACAAAAAACCACAAATAACAAAAATAATTCTGACAAAAATGTAGAATAATGGAGGTATCACACTCCCAGAATTCAAATTACACAAATCCAGTTTTTAGATCACTATAGTATTGAAATAAAAACAGCGGAATAAAACTGAGAGCCCAGAAATAAACCCGCACTTGTATGGTCAGTTAAAATGAACCAAGAATATGAAGGGAGTCGCCTCAAAAATAGTACTAGGAAAAGTGGAGAGTCTCATACCATACACAAAAATTAACTCAAGACCTGAAGCCCTGAAATAAATAGGAAAAAAAAAACATAGATAAAACATTCCACAACACTGGCCTCAGTAATGTCTTTGAGGACTTGACTAACAGCAAGAGAATCAATAGCAAATATTAAAAAATGGGACTACCTGAAACTAAATAGCTTCAGCCCAGCAAACTAAACTGGGAGGGCCAGGGTGGGGGGGGGGTAATAGGAGGGAGGAGGTTGTTGTTGGGGGGGGAGAAAGACACCCTCTTGAGCAGAAGAAAATAGCTGCATACCATAAATTCAACAAGGGTTTAAGATCCAAAATCTATGAAGAACTCATAAAATCCCACAAAAAGAAAATAATCCAATGAAAATATGGTTGGAAAAGCTAGACAGACACTTTTCCAAAGAAGACATGAAGATGGTCAACAGGTACAAGAAAAAATGCTAATTATCCTGTCATCAGGGGAATACAAAGCAAAAACATAATAAGGTAGCATCTCACACATGTGAGAATAGTCCATAAGAAAAAGAGCAGAAACAACAAGAATTTAGTGAGGATGTGGTGGAAATGGAACCCTTGCACACTTTTGGTAGAAATGCCCAGCCCCTATGGAAAACAGTATGGTATGAGGCTTCCCAAAGTTTTGAAAATAGATCTGCCTTACAATCCAGCAATCTCACTCCTAGGTATTTATCTAAAAGATGCAAAAACAATAATATGAAAGGGGGTGTGTGTGTACTCCTATGTTCACTGCAGCACCCAATTATGGAAACGATTATGGAAACGACCATAATTACAATACCCAATTATACCCAATTATGGAAATACCCAATTATGGAAACGACCTAAGTCCCCAAGAACAGAGAAATGGGTTAAGACGATGTGGTATATATATACACAATGGAATATTACTTAGCTATTAAAAAAGATGAAATTTTGACATTTGCAACAACGTGGATAGAAATGGAGCAGATTATGCTAAACAAAGTTAGTCAGAAGGAGAAAGACAAACACAGAAATACAAAAACTAAACCAAGACAAACCCTCAAGTCTGACTGTAGAACAGGGGCTACCAGAAGAGGAGGGAGAAGGAAAGATAACTCTAGGTGCTTTTGTGGCAGACATGGTATTGTAATATACATCTGAAGAGGTTTGAGGCTGTATCTCCAAGTTATATACAATGCCACAAATTATATACAACACTATTACCTAAATAAAATAACAGTTTAAAAAGAGAAAAACATTCAATGGAATATTATCATTTAACCATGAGAAAAAAAAATCCTGCCATTTGGAATGGCATGGATAGTCCCTGAAGGCATTATCCTAAATGAAATATGACAGATTAAGACAAAATACTGAATGGTACTATTTGCATGTGGAATCTTAAAAAAAAAAAAAAAAAAAAAGGTCAAACTTACAGGAACAGAATAGAAATGGTTGGCAGGGGTGGGACAGGGCAACCAGGGAAAGGCTAAGGTTAGCAAAAGTGTCCAAACTTTCATCTAGAAAAATATGGTCTCAGAATCTAATGTAAAAGGTGACTAAAGTTGATACCACTGTACTGTGCAATTGAAATTTGCTTAGAGAATATAATTCTAATTTCTCACCAAAAAAATGAGATAAATATACAATGTTATGGACATATTAACTAACAGAAATGGATGGAATCCTTACATAATTCCAATGAAGAAATGAACACAAAGTGAATTTTAAATCTTAGAATTTTATGTCAATTATACCTCAATAATGTGAAATTTTTTCAAAGACAAGGAAAAAAGGGTCAACTCAGGAATAAATTTAGAACACATGTATTATAAGAACCTCGAAGACACAAGGAGAGAATTCTAATAAATATAAAAAATCTGTTAAGTAAACATAAATGTAGCTAGGTAAGGGTTTTAATGAGCAAGAAATGAATATATATATAGCTTTGAAACAACTATATATACAGTAAAATATATCATCCCTTTTCATAACAGATTTAGAAGCCATCAATATCTGTTATCGTCAATAATTCTGTCTAAGGGCCTCCCTGGTGGCGCAAGGGGTTAAGCACCGCACTATGAAGCAATCCACAGCCTCCGCAGCAAGAGTTTGATCCCTGATGGCCAAGGGGATCTTTTGATATGAAGCAGCAGACCTCTCCTGACTCTCCCACTGCTCCCCTCAGCAGTGTACTTTGGTCAATCTGCCTGTTCTGTTCCCCATTTGTCTCTGGTGAATCCTCTCACTCATCTCTGGCCTCTCACTCATCTCATACCCCAGCTCTTGTATGCATAAATAAATAAATCTTTAAATACAGTTCTTGGAGAAAAACAACTTTAAAGAGGTTTATTTTGGTCCATGTGCTACACACACACACACACACACACACACACCCTTTATTCATAAATGTGCACTTACACACACACACACCCCCTTTATTCATAAATGCGCACTTCCCCTTACTTTAGCTCATTTATTTTTAGTAATCTGTTTTCTGACCTTTCAAGTAGATGGACAGACCACACTATTAACTCATATTTGAGAAAGAGCAACTAAAAGATGTCAAAACATTATACAATAAAAGGACAGAAAGTGTGATACTATGCCTCTGAATCACATTAAGTGTTATAAACCAGTATATTACCTCAATAAACAACAAAGGGAAAATGAGTCATTAAAAAACATTGTTTCCAAGTGTATTTGTCTCATGTTCAACTAATGTAGGGACCAAAAACCTTGATAAAATAGAATCTAAGAATATCACTGAAAATGAATGATACAAAATTTATTCCCTAAAATAATTCAGTCAATAGTTAAAAGCTGTATTTCGTTCACCATCCTATTTTTTTAAAGAGGCGCCATCAAAAATATCTTAGAAAATAACCCATTCAAAACGGTTAAAATAAAAATGGTTTTAAAACTATCTTTATCTTGGGGAATTTAGGTGGAATAATTATTTTCCAACTAAAATATTACATAAATTTTTTAATATCGCTTTCTCCATTAGTCAAGATAATTTATTTGACAATTCGTCTCTCCTATGACCAGTGTGTGTCAAACTTGATTTAAAACATTTCTATCAATGTTAATCCTTGGGGAAAAATCACCTACCAAACTGACTTCTTTTTTACATTTTGATTTCCTGATGAAGCTGTTTATCAGGAAATTTTTCATGATGAAATTGACTGCAAATATACATACAGAACAGGAAAATAGGGTTCTGAAGCCAAAATTAAAGCAAAATAATCTCAGAGTATAAAAGGCAACTCGAGTACTTTAAGAAAACATTCTGCATCTTATAACACAAGATTTTCTGAGCATTGAAAAAAGGACTATTTGAGCATCAAAAACAAAAAGGATTGTAACAATTTATTTTAACAACACATGAGCCATTAATGACAAAAAGTTGAAAGTCGAAAGTAGCAATATGTCATCTGTGGCACTATATATGATCATTTCATGAACTCCTTACTCTATAAATTGGTATTCAAATGTTAATTCTTTCCCTTTAATCTGCCTGTTCAGTAGAAACTATAATTCAGAGTAACCAGGAAATAAACTTTTCTTTGCCAGAAGAATGCAACAAAGTAAATAATAGTCATCACTTGGCTACAACTGATCCTACCAAGTTTCATCAAGGGATGCATGAAGAAATGGTTAATCACTAACTTTATAGTTTCATGTTGCCAAAGTTAGATCCCTATAGATTATTTGCTATCTCAAGTATTTAGGAAGGAGAAATTTGTCCTTCACCACCTTAACCCAGTAACAAAATCTAGCATCAAAATCAAACATAAAAAGACTTCTGGTGTGATGTAATACGAACTGGAGTATCACCTATAAAGGATTCTCACCAAAATGTTTACCTTTAATCAAGCTTAAAACCTAATTTACAATGTGCAGGAAATAAAAAAAAATAGAAGAACAAGTCCACAGACATTAACATCAAAGTCCAAAATATGGGATATCCCTAACTGACATTGGGTCTCATTCCTTCAAAAATCCAGTGTGACTTGGAAAAAGATATGGGAGGCTTCCAAGTATAATAAAATACCAGATGTTTAATTACATCTTCATTTAACAAATCAAGTGAAAATGATTGTTTTAGGGACCAGTGGCAATATTGAACAAATCAGTACATTAGATTTTTGGAAATTGTTCTTTTCTTATGGTATTGTTGAGAAATCCTTTTTGAAAGATGCACAGTGAAGTAACACTAAACAAGTGGAGAGACTGAATAAATGAGTTGGTAAATTAATAAATGGATGTAGTAAATATAGCAAAAACTGTAATAACTGTTGAATTTGATAATGATTAAATGTATATATACATTCCCTAGTCTTTCTGTTTCAGTATGTTTTAAATTTTCAAAATACGAAAGTAACATTTTAGAAAAAATAATAGCTTAAGAAAAAATAAGCTTGTTGGGCATTAAACAGAATGTAATTGACTTACAAACAACTTTGTTCAAACCAAATGTAAAGTGGCCTTAAAATATTATAAGCAAAAGTATTATTAAAAAAAAGAAAAATAAGAAAAAAAAGCAAAAGAAAATTATGGGCAAGAAACTAAAATTAAAGTCAAGGATGATCACAGTGACCAAAATGACTTACAACATTTACATTTTACCAGGAATTCCCTGGTTTTATGAAGGTAAGCCAATTAACAAAAACTCTTTAGGGGAGAATATATGAAAAAAATAAGTCAATATACTTTTAAAAAGTACTACCTCTAAATAAAATACCTTACCATTTCAATAGATACCCTGTAACAGTTTTCACTATAAATATTAAGCACTACAGTGGCAACACCTGATGGGGTATCTAAATCTTACCTCAATTAAAATAAATTTTAAAAAATAAACAAACAGGTGGTCTTCCAAAGAGACTGTACACGTAAGGTCAGAAATTAAGCTCTAATAACATTTAATCAAACTGCTATATATTACTAGATTCATATCAGTCAAAATTTATCTAGACTCTAAGTGAGAATTCCATAAAGTACAAGTTGATAACCTTATGCATTGATTTGCCTTCAATACACTGCATTGCTATAAGATGTCATCAGTATGAACGCCTTTAACATCTTTATAAAAATCCTGATACACAACTGATGGTTTATATTAATTTTAATGATGAGAAGTGACTATTAAAATCTTAGCTCTCCAATAACTCACAGAAAATTTCTTTAAGAATTTTTAGACTATTTTGCTGTGCAGAAGCTCTTTAATTTGATGTAGTCCCAGCTGTTTATCTTTGCCTTCACTATCACTGCTTTGGGTGATGTGTCTGTAAAGATGTCTTTGATGTGCATATCACGTAGTGTTTCGCCTATATTTCCTTCTATGTATTTTATGGTTTCAGGTCTTATGTCTAGTTCTTTAATCCATGTTGAGTTGATTTTTGTGTATGGTGTGAGGTAGTGGTCAAGCTTCATAGCTCTATGTGATATGTCATATTAAAAATAAACATCTTTAATCTGTCCCTTGTAGATAAAGGTGACATTTTAGTAATGAGTAAAAAAATAATTTTCAAAAAGAAAGCTGGGCTAGGAAAACTGATGTTTAGAATTGTTTCCATGATTATGTAATTTGTGACTAAAAATAAATTATGGCACCTATAAATACTCTTAGCTAGCACTTTGAAATTTTTACACATAAAAAGTTTCAGTGATTTTTTTGAACCAAAATGCTTTAGTATTTTAAAACATATAACAACTTTCTATTGGTTGAAAAGAACAAACACACCGAAGATGACAGAAATGTTCCATCTAAGCTGCAATGAAAGCATTTACATACTTGGCAGACAGAAACAAAAATTTAGGATTACAACTAAGTAGAGAATAAATTGAATTTCTTCCTGTCATTCATTAAGATAGTTATTAAAATCAAGCATCTAAATTAACTCTACTTAGAATCTGATATATGAAAGATTATATCAGAATGACAAATGAAATTTTCAAAAATAAATGATCAGACTGAAATAAAAAGTTTTCATTGAATTTATTTTAATAATTTTAAGTATGAATACCATTTATATTATCTATAGCATGTCATTTTTAAGTTCACTGTATGGGTTATAAACATGTAATAACTGCATAAATATACATACAAGTATCAAAGAACATCCCAAAATGATAAACATATTCTTTCAAAATGTTTGGATACCGCCACCTTAATTAAAAGAAGCTTCATAAACGTAAGTAGCAATTCTGACACTCACTCTCTCACCCCCAACCCCAATCTAAAATTTTGATGCAGAAAATCATGATCTATAAACAAAGACCTGAAATTTATTAACTGAGACACAAGTTCCATTAGTTAGAGGTAAAAAGTAGAAATGTAACCTAGAAAAGTCTTAGACAAATGAAGCAGGAACAGTTCTGAAAACAAGTGAAGTATTCTACACCTCCTACCCCCAGCTCCCACCCCTTACTCAGGATAACCTGTGACCTGGGGTGGGGCTTAACCAAGAAAGAGGTACTGATCTTTAGTCTCCCGACAGTGTAAGTAAGCCACAGCTGAAAACTATGCTTGACAATACTAGCTGCTGCTCAATATCCAATCAGCCAGTCTTCCTCACTCACTAGAGAATTCCTGTTTTTCTATCAGGCACATGGTCACCCATATTAGAGACTACACTTTTCAATCTACCTTACTGTTAGATGAAGCCACTGCCTAAGTTACAGCCAATGGAAGGTAAGGAGAAATGGTACAAGCAGCTCAGGATGCGATTATACTGAAAGAGAGCATACCTCTCTCTTTCCCTTTTCTCTTTTACTGACCAGAGGCCAACTTCATAGCTGGAACAGCCATTTCAAACTATGAGGTGAAATGAAACAGGACTCATACATGGTGGAGCTATTGCTCTGATACCATACAGCTCCATAGCAACTCTCAATCATTCCTGGGCATGACAAAATAAATCATTTTTAGTTTTATAACACTGTTATTTGGCATTTTCTGTCTCCCCCAGCTGAATTCAGTCACAAACCAAAGGCTAAAAATTTTTATTAATATGACCCAATGAGCCAAAACCCGTAAGAACCAAATCCATGGCAGCAACAGACTAGGGAAAGAATAGTGAGTCTGACGTAGGGAACACAGAAATGAAAACCAGGCAGCCAGAAAGGATGAACATACCTCGATCTTTGGGGAAATCTAGGTAAGTAGGGATTCCGTACTCTCTAGTAAGAATCTGCCACTGCAAAGAAATTAGGAAATTTAACTCATGGCTGGAAAGTACTCATCCACTGCTAGGATAAGGAAGTTGGGCCAGAGCTACAGTCCTCAACAAGCTAATCTCTCTCTGGGGCCAATGAGCCAGCAGTCTCATCCTCAAGATTCCATAAGAAGAATCAGGGCCTCCGCGGTGGCGCAGTGGTTGAGCGCTGGGTTGCGAGGCTGCCCGCAGCCTCTGCGGCGCCGGTTCGATCCCCGGCTGCTCCCCGGCCACTGGAGGAGGGTCCCACATGGCGCGCAGACCTCTCCTGCCGCCCGCTGCTCCCCTCAGCAGTGTGCTTCGGTCCTTCTGCCTGCTCTGCTCCCTGCTCTGGCTCTGGTGAATTCTCTCACCCTCCCGCGCTTCTGACTGTGCCCAGTGCTTGTATGAATAAATATATAAATCTTTAAAAAAAAAAAAAAAAGAAGAATCACAGATTCAGACTAATTCATACCTTTTATCAGAACTTCTCTTTGGTCAACATCCTCAAAAGATGGCAAAATACAGGCTTAGTAAATGTATTACTCATTTTTCTCCCGATTGGGAACAAAAAACAGTAAGAATAAAACTAATGGGATTAATTAAACAAAGATCAAAACAAAGGTCAAGAAAGCATTTACTCTTTTGCACACAACACTAATGATAAAGGACTGATCACAAAAATCTACAAAGAGCTGATGAGAATCAACAAAAACAAAGAAAATAATCCAGTCAAAAAATGGGCAGAAGGGCCTCCCCGGTGGCGCAGTGGTTGAGCGCTGGGTTGCGAAGCTGCCCGCAGCCTCTGAAGCGCCGGTTCGATCCCCGGCTGCTCCCCAGCCACCAGAGGAGGGTCCCACATGGTGCGCAGACCTCTCCTGCCGCCCACTGCTCCCCTCAGCAGTGTACTTCAGTCTGCCTGCTCTGCTCCCCGCTCTGGCTCTGGTGAATTCTCTCGCCCTCCCGCGCTTCTGACTGTACCCAGTGCTTGTATAAATAAATAAATAAATCTTGCATAAATAAATAAGCCTTTTAAAAATAAATAAATAAATTAGAAAAAAATGGGCAGAAGAGCTAAAAAGAAACTGCTCTGAAGAGGAAATGCAAATGGCCAACAGGCATATGAAAAAATGTTCAACATCACTTGTAATCAGGGAAATGCAAATCAAAACTACAATACCATCTGACACCAGTGAGAATGGCACATATTAAAAAAACTAGCAACAACAAATGTTGGCGAGGTTGTGGAGAAAAAGGAACTCTCCTGCACTATTGGTGGGAGTGCAAACTGGTCCAACACTATGGAAAGCTGTGTGGAGATTTCTTGACCTACTAAACATAGAGTTTCCGTATGATCCAGCAATTCCACTCCTAGGTATTTACCCAAAGGACATAGAAACATCAATTCCAAAGAGCACCTGCACCCCTATGTTCACAGCAGCACTGTTTACAATAGCTAACAAATGCCCAAAAATAGATGACTGGATCAAGAAGATGTGGTACATATACACCATGGAATATTACTCAGCATTCAAAAAAGATAAACACATGCAATTTGTAGCAACATGGATGGAGCTGGAAGGGATCATGCTCAGAGAAATAAGCCAGAAAGAAAAAGAAAAATACCGGATGGTCTCACTCATAGCAGGAATCTAGAGAAAACTTAAATAAGGGACCAGGAAAAAGAATAACTATAAGAAGTAAAAAATCAAAACCAACAAACAACTATGAACCAGAGACACTCTAGGGGGGGTGGGGGCGGGGAAAGGAGAGATTGGGGTCAAATAAGGGGGTTGTAATTGTATGGCGAATATAAAAATAAAATTTAAATTAAAAAAATAAAAAATAAAACAATGAAATTCCAAAAAAAAAAAAAGCATTTATTCAAGGCTCCTTGACTTACTTTATGCCAGATTTTTAAATTAAGCAAGAATAATTCACTACTGTAATAAAGACTTAAAAGCTGTTCATACATTATCTCCTTTTTTAGTACTTAAGTTAAATATCAACTTGTATACTTCCAGTATGCAGTAATATTCTATGACTCTGAGAAGTCATAGTTGCTATCACATTAAACAATTATTATATAGAACCCTATGATAGGGTCTTTTAAATCACAAAAATGATCTTTCTACTCCAAAAACTACCTATTATCCATATGCAGTACCACAGAAGTATTTTTACTTCACTATGTGAAAGTCTGCAAGCCTCCAGTACAAACTCTGCAACAGAAAAAACCACTTTGAAAAATACAAACAGTTCCAGAACTGCTAGTGTTATCAATCATATTTAATCATTTGTGGTTAAAGAATGATCTTAAAAGGAATTCACTTGCAAGAAAGGAAGAGGTACAAAGGAGAAAAGATTCACAACATAAAATGGTTAAGAATAAGCAAGCCAACACATACTTTCAAAATATTCTAGGACATGGAATTTAAAAACACTTTCATGTATCTGTACAAAAGCAAGACTCAGAAATCAGGCTCACCCTAGTATCATCCTGTATCAGCAGAGTTATGAATTTTGAAAAAGCATGAGAAAGCTAACCTGGAAATATGACTACAGAAAAGCAAATTCAAATTCATACTTTCTGGGCCTCCCCAGTGGCGCAGCGGTTGAGCGCTGGGTTGCGAAGCTGCCCGCAGCCTCTGCGGCGCCGGTTCGATCCCTGGCTGCTCCCCAGCCACCGGAGCAGGATCCCACATGGCGCGCAGACCTCTCCTGCCACCCGCTGCTCCCCTCAGCAGTGTACTTTGGTCCTTCTACCTGCTTTGCTCCCCGCTCTGGCTCTGGTGAATTCTCTCACCCTCCCGCGCTTCTGACTGTACCCAGTGCATGTATAAACGAAACAAACGAACAAACAAATAAATAAATAAAACATGCCTCTATTAAAAAAAAAAAAAAACAAATTCATACTTTCTGAAAACTGACTCATGTCTGTTATATTCTTTTTAGCTGAATATTAATACACATTTAATATCTGATATGTAATCCCCCCAAATTTTGTGCCACTCAGCTCTTATGACTTTTGTCACATTTTTAAATTACAAAAAAATGACTATTTCTTGTCTGTGAGAACAGCTATAAAATCATACTTAATTCTGGGAAGAGAAATAATTGGCCTTTTTAACTCAAAACAGGAGATATTTTCTTTTTTCTTGAAATCAGAGTACACTACCACCAAGTGGTGGTAGCTCAGTAATCACACAGAAATCTAATTGTAAACTAGTTTTTCAAACTAACAGTATTACTGTCTGTCACATGTGCCACTTTCCTATATTAGAAAACTTAAAATCACAATACAATCAAATGATTACCAAACATCATTTTATTTTTTTTTAAGAATTATTCCTTGATTGTAAGATTTTTATTTATTTTAGTGTAGAAGAACTGGGGTATAGGCCAGAGGTGGGGGGGGGGGGTGAGAGGATTCACCAGAGATGGAGTGGAGAGTAGAACAGGCCGATGTACTGAAATACACTTCTGTGGGAAACAATGGGCAAGACAAGAGAGGTCTGCTCTGCCATATGAGTTAGCTCCCTGGTGGGTGTTTAACTCAAGCTGCTTTGACCATTTGACTGAAGCAGTGGTAGTGTTAAGACTTTAACCCCTAGGCCACCAGGAAGTACCCCCAACCCCAACATCATTTTACATAAAAATACGTATGTATAAATTAATGCTCACTCCCTGAAGCTATCCCTCAACTCATAAACACTGTGTTCTCTGACTGGTAGCCACTGAAGTTGTGCAATGCAACTGGTAGAATGATCTGGCCCTATCTCAGACTTTGGTTACAGGAAGATAACTTTACCAGGAAAAAAGGAGTGAATCAATCATGCTTAGAACAATGTCATTATTTTTGGCTATTTCTTTATTTTACTACTAATCATGCCATGACAATTTATCACTCCTACTATATAAGTATACATTTGGTAACTAAGTCATCATTCAAGCTGTACAAAAACACTGTAATAACAAGCCTATAATAAAGAAATCAAAATTAGAAAAAGAGAGTAGAAAAGAGACAGCAGAGGCCAGTAGCAATACCAGTAGCTCCTAATCTATTCAAAAACATTCTCCAACTAAGGCAAATAAATATGGAAGAAAAAAGAAGTACAAGAGTTTGTACAAGTATTAGAAAGCACAGGCCCTAAAAACACCAAAGAAATCCAGGCAGTGATTATGGTGAAAATGGCAACAAGGGTTTGTGCAATTTACCTGTGACTAAAAGAAAGCAGCAAGAATAACTGACTGGTACTAAAGAACACAAATCTATGAATTTTATTCAAGTTGCCACTTTAAAACATGAGCTATAAAACAAAAATTATAAATGCGAAAATGAACTCATTTTTGTCTGAGATTAAAGGTTTCTCCTGTCCACCTGCATATCACAGAGGATTCCAAAAGATTTTCCTAGGAAAATCTTAGCTCTGTCCTCCTTTACCCAGGGAGAACAGAACAGTCTCCTACTTAAATGCCCCATCAGAGCCTTTAAATTTACATAATCCTATACAGGACTCTGTTTGTAAAGCTTATGCCTATGTGCTTAGCTGGCAAAAAAAAAAAAAAAAGGTGGGTAGTGGGGAGGTAGTGGGGAATGGCTACATTCCCAACAGTTCTCAGGAAGTATTCTATAACTCACCTTGCCTTTAATACATTTAAAAAATCTGGTGTGAAGAACAATATTCAAGGGAAGTTGTTTGAAAGATAGTCTAAAATCTACCCTGGGATTGGATCCAACCATTTTTTAGTCCTTATAATACTACTGTAGTGAGAAAAATTATAGTGAAACGATCTATTTTCATTGAAAATATATTACATGTCATGATAAACCTTTTTCTAGTTGTAGTGTCAGAAACAGTTCTCCTTTTCCTGGACACTGGATTTGATTGTGCCTTGAGGAAACCAATTTTTTATCTTAGAATGCTTTCCCCTTCCATAATGACCACAAGAAATTTGAGAGCAAAAGCTATGTCATAGCTGCAGCAAGCATGTTATTTACTATCCTAACAACTTACATAGCAACTATGTAGCCCTACTTTTTGCCTTTCTTTGTGTTTTTGTTGCTACTGTTTTTAATTTAATTTACTGAAAATTTATTATGGGCTACAAACAACTTTACTGCCTGTATGAACAACACAGATAAAGCAATCTTCATCTTGATGGCGCTATTTAAATTATTTCTTTATCATTTAATGATTAAAGTGCTTGATAAATCCACATGAATCATTTCTAAGTTTAAACACAATAATATCAACAACTATGAAGGGCCTGGGATTTTACACTACTTGCAAATTAAAAAATTAATTCACGTTGCTGACGAAAGACATGATACTACAGGTGAGTAGTATGAGCAAGCAGGATGATCTTGATGTTCCATTAGTTCCCTTTACAACCCCCTCTCCTTCCCCCAGAACACATTCCATATGGCCAATACTGGTGGGTCTAGACAGATGTCTACACACACAATGAGTTTGAGATAGAAGAGGAAGAGGAAGTGTGAAAAATTTACAGCCTTTATAGAGAGCCAGTAAGCAAACCTGTGCATTTTCTTGGGTAAAGGTATAAACATCACCTTATACTTCAAGGTTGTTTGCTATAAACGAGTTTTTAAAATGGACAAGCTTTCAAAAATGATTCAGTCAGTCTTCAGGACCTTACATTCTTGGCATACCAAGCAAGAAATGACATGCAAGGCCAATGGCACATTACCTCTCTGAATAAATTATGTCAAATAAGTAGCCTTTTTAGCATCTTCTGTAAAATCAGGAAAAAAATATTTCTATACTAAACTTTAAGCTCCCTAAGAATATGGACCAGGTTTGTTTTATACAATATTTATATCCACTCTCTGGAAACTAACTGCTACAAAACAGAAATTCAATAAGTGAATAAAACATTTTTAACAAAATTTCTTCAAGTTAAGGTTTATTTGTAAGCTTCAATTTCTTCAACTGTATGTACAGTGAAGTCAGATTTCCCGCTCATATATCACCCAATAGCATCCTTAATATTATGTCTGATTATGATTTATATGACTTATATTTCTACCTGTTGGCACATGAAAAAGGGTTATCATTAGAGAATACTATAATTCATGAGTGACTAAATCAGTGGCTGATATCTCTCTCTAAAACCCCCTTAGTCTTAAATAGTTAAAAACTATTTCAGGCATTTATAAACCCTCCAATAAAAACACATTCTTTGTAAAGGAAAGATAGCAACTATGGCCTTTGTTCTTTTAAAAACAAAATTAAAAAAAAAAAAAACAACTTCATCTTAACTTACTGAATGAAGCCAAATGAACTTTGGGATGCAGTTTAGAGTCCTGATCTCTGAAAGCAAGACTTAAAATCTATTCCAGTACAAGCTCTATAACTTAACTATTAGTGAATTTAGGAAATTAATTAAGCACTCTCAAACCCTCAGTTTATTCAGCTATAAAAAAGATTAAAAATATTTATCTAAATCTGCCATGTTGAACCAGTGAATCTTTCACTTCAGTCTTCAGTGTTGTGGTTTTTTTTTTTTAAATAAAAACCTAAGGGTCTTAGGGATTTGTCAATAGTTAATGAAATAATGGTGACAAAGTATTTTTTATAGCACTTGGTACATTAACACCCACACATATTAGCTACTTTATCAACTTTCTTTATATACAATCCTTTATGAAAGAAAAGACCCATGGGTTTTATAAAGGAGCCTCTGCCAGAAATTCCCCTTTGAAACCACTTTCTCAAAAAGTGACACTAAAATAAGTTTCATGACAACATACATAAACTGACAGTTCAATGAATAATTTATTAGGCTCTCAAAGTTTGGTAGGCCTGCTTTAATTAATATTACATATTGATATAAACTGGTAATGCCACAGTGCCCAGATATTTAGTGAAAAAGCCAATCTAAATGTTACGACGAAGGTGTGTTATTTTTTTAAAGATTTATTTTTATACAAGAACTGGGGTACAGGCCAGAGCATGGGAGGGTGAGAGGATTCACCAGAGACAGAGCAGGGAGCACAAAAGGCAGACAGACTGAAGTACACTGTTGAGGGGAACAGCGGGCGAGACAGAAGAGGTCTGCCACGCCATGTGGGTATCTCCCTGGCCGGCTGGGAATCGAACCAGTGCTGCAGAGGCTGAAGACAGCTTCACAGTGCTGTGCTCAACCCACTGCGCCACCAGGGAGGCCCTATGAAGGTGTTTTTTAAATGCAATTAACATTCAAGCTGGTAGACTTTGAGTGTATAAGATTACCCCCATACTGTGGGAGGGTCTCATCAAACCAGAAGAAGATTTTAAGAGAAAACAGACAGAGGTTCCCCCAAAAGAGGGAATTCTGGCTCCAGAGAGCCTTCAGATGAAAGCCGCAACATAATTCTTTCTTGGATCTCCAGTCTATTAATCTACCCTGGCAGATTTGCAGCTTGCCAGCCTCCACAACTGCATAGACAAAGTTCTCAAAATAAACCAATATTAATCAATATTTCTCACTACCTACCTACACAGACAATACCTTATTGGTTTTGTTTCTCTGATGAACCCTAAATAACATCTTGCAAATTCTGAGAAGTTTGTTAGTAGCTTTATCACTAACCAAAGACTAAAATTACTAATAGGTCAAGAAATCTTGAAAAGTGAACAAATACAACCAACTTAGAAAAAAATTAAACTACAGGGTACAATTCAACACTGACAAAGGCAAGATAATAATGGACAGAGTTCCAAAATCTTCAAGTAAGAATCACTGAATATCAAAATGTTTCTATTTATTACAGCTTAATTAAAAGGGCCTCTGATTGAATATGGCAGATTTGCATATCCCCTCATTCTCCATAAATCACATTAAATTGAGAATAAGCAAATAAAAGGTAAAACTCTATAACAACAAGGATTAGAAAGCCAAGAAACATGAAAGATTTCAACATATTTCTGCAAGATGAAAAACTGGTATTAGTAATAGAAAGCATGAACAGCATAGCCTAGAGCCAAAAATTTGCAGCTGAAAAGGGAACAACCTCATTCAACAAATGTTAGTTTCTAGGAACAGAATGATAGTGAGCACTGGCAGTGAGGTGGGCTTTTTAAAAATAAATAAATAAATAAATAAGAGGCCTAATTTTAAAAGCTCAACTTTATCCCTTCCCCAACTTTAGTAGCCAGCAAAACCACAGCCAAGCACTTAATACCAGGCAAGAAAATCTTTTCAGGGCCTCCCCGGTGGCGCAGCGGTTGAGCACTGGGTTGCGAAGCTGCCCGCAGCCTCTGCAGCACCGGTTCGATCCCTGGACACCAGCAAGGGTCCCACATGGCGCGCAGACCTCTCCTGCTGTCCGCTGCTCCCCTCAGCAGTGTACTTCGGTCCTTCTGCCTGTTCTGCTCCCCGCTCTGGCTCTGGTGAATTCTCTCACCCTCCCGTGCTTCTGACTGTACCCAGTGCTTGTATAAATAAATAAATCTTAAAAAAAAAAAAAAAAAAAGACTTGAAGTCCAACTTCCTTGATAAGGTCTTTGACCACTCAAATAAATAGTATTGTTAAAAAAAAAAAAAGAAAGAAAATCTTTTCACCCTAACCTGAAACTGAATGAACAAGCTGGAGGTAATAGGACAGTAACCATCTAACTGAAAAGATGCATCTCACCCTGGTATTAGAAGTTCCCTACAGGGCCTCCCCTGGTGGCTCAGGTGGTTGAGCACAGCGCTGTGAAGCTGTCTGCAGCCTCATCAGCGCCAGTTCGATCCCGGCCAGCTAGTGAGGGTCCCACATGGCGCAGCAGACCTCTGCTCCCCTCAGCAGTATATTTCGTCAGTCTGCCTTCTCTGTTTCCGCTCTGTCTCTGGTGAATCCTCTAACCCTCCTGCACATCTGGCCTGTACCCTGGCTCTTGTATAAATAAAAAATAAATCTTTAAAAAAAAAAAAAGTTCCCTACAATAAATGTAGCTCCCTAGTTAAATTCAATTATCCCACTCAAATTATGACTTAAATTTTCTGTATCCTCACATTTTAGGTATCAGCAACCAAAACTACTCAGATACCTGGGGGAAGCTTGCAACAATATAAGAAAAATCAAAATAAGTAAGTTATTAAGACTATAAAAAAAGGATCCTCCCTGGTGGCACCACACTATGAAGCAATCTGCAACCTCTGCAGCCATGAGTTCGATCTCCAGCCGGCCAGGGAGCTACCCACATGGCACAGCAGACCTCTCCTGTCTTGCCTGCTGGCCCCTCAGCAGTGTGTTTCAGTCTGCCTGCCTGTTCTGTTCCCCACTTGTCTCTGGTGAATCCTCTCACCCCCTGCATCTCTGGCCTGTACCCCAGCTCTTGTATGCATAAATAAATAATCTTTAAAAAAAAAAGAGCATAAAACGACACTATCTCTGTAACAACAACACTATTCAAAAATAGTATGATCAACTCAGCTTTTGGCTAAGCTCAAGTGTAGTATCTGTTCTTATCAGTATAATACAGTATGAATAAAGAGAAGGTAAGGACTCCAGAAATAGTAATACAATAGTTAAAATTATTACTTGTTAAAATATTAAATCAAAAAGATGGAAAATATGACAGCATATCTCTAAAACTAGGTAAGAAACATAGGCAATGAAACCAGAAGAATCAACCAGGATTTGTAGGGAAAAGACAAAATTTTCCTGAGCTGAAATAATCACTACCCAAATGAAGAAGTCTCACCAAAGAGCCCCACAAAAATAAAGATTAACCACCAAAAGATAATAAGATACCAAGCTGGAAGTGTAGGGAAGGCTACATAACAATACAACAAATCTCATGCAAGAATCAGATCACCTATCAGCAACAACAGATATTAGAAGGCTAGGACATAATGCCTTAGAATTTTATTGCCCAAGACCTTAGAAAATGAAGTCTGATGTGACAGCATAGAAATACAAGTTTGTTTTAATGCAATCAGCAGGTCAGAGAATAAAATTATATCCTTGTCTTGACAAAAAGTTTTTGTTTTTTGTTTTTAAGTGAAACAACAGGCTTTCAGAGTAATAGTGGAATGTAAGATATTAGGAACACAGTAATGAATACAAGATTAATTTTATTTCACATTTTAAATTAAGAAGAAAAAATTAAATGCTCAGTCAGTGCAAAGTAAAATTAAAATATATTTGTGTTATATTGCATCAAGCTAAGGAAAGCAAAGTCAGCAGTATCAAGTAGAGATAAATCTGACAAAAGTCACAAAATACACATACGAAAAACATAAATTACAAATCTTTGTCCTTTGCTAGAAACTCACTTCCTTTTGGTTTCCTGAATTTACACAGTGGTATTTTACTATTTATGTTATATCTTGTTTTAACTGAGTTCAATTCTGTTAATTCTGGTATTAAAGACACAATCATTAATTAATGAAAATACCTGTTTGAGAAGAACTGACATGTCCTGTTAAAAATGTCAAAACAGAAGAGCCTATAACACAGAGTAAGCATAAGAAATAAGATGGTAAGAAGTGATGAATTAAGAACAATGAAAGCTGCTTGCATAAATGTAGTTATCACTATGCTTTGAGGTTGTATTTCAAATAATTTAAAGCAGCAATGAAGTGTATCAAGCCTGCAGGATTTAGGGTTAAACGGTCTAATTTTTAGTAAGGAAGAAGTAACTGAGACACTATGTTAAAACAGACTTTAAAGTCGCCTACTAAATGAACAACTATTTGATGCATGAATCCCTGAAAAACCTCAGTATAGGGGATGATATCCCCAAAGAAGGTAAATCCCATTTCCCTAGAAAAACTATTACGCTATTTTTTGGAACTGCAGGCTTTTCATTTTAGCCAATCAAATTCTACCTCTCTCTAACTGCTACCTACTAGATATAGTTCTTTCCCATTATCCAAAAAGAAGTAAAATCCCTTGCCAAAGTGACAAACTTTCAAGCATCTCTGGCTACTATTATGTCCTCTTTTTACCTTCAAGCATTTCCTCTTGTCCAGTATATTATATCTCTAATTCTACAAAGTGTCTCTTTTCTGTTTGCTCTTCTAAACATAGCACTTTCACCAAAACCCTGTAAGTATAACTAGAAATACTTAATCATCAAGCTTTCAAAATTTTATACACACACACACACACACACACACACACACATATCTATATTTCCCCCCCAGTATCTTGAACCTAGTACTTGGGAAAATATTGTATTAACAACAAGAAGGTTTTTTTTTTTACTTTTTAAAAGGACAGATTTAGTAGGAAAAAGACAATGACAGGATTTTAATACTAGTAATTGGTTTGATCAACAAGATCAAACATTTCCCCAATACTTAAATGATTTTTCCCACTGAAGTTTTATTTTAAAAAATGTATTACTTCATTACAAATCTAAAACCCATATGCTGACACTGCAGTTACATAAAGAAAACTTTACAGTCAAAAGAATCAAAATCAAATAATTAGCATCCTGACTTTTGAGCTTCTGACAACACTAGAAGTAATCTCATGTTTCTTTCCGAGTCTTATAATTTTAAAAGTTACTTTATGATTCCGGAGATGTTGGAATATATTGAAGGTCACTCAACCATGTCAACAAAAAACTGTTCTTAACAACTACAAAAAATCAGCTTGGTTTGGCGTAAGAGAACAAGATATAGCAGTTGTTTTCTTTGCTAATTTTAGCACTGTCAAAACCAAGGTTAACATAATCAATAGGATTCACTTGAAAGCCTGAGGAACGCTGACAGTCATCTCCCTGCTCAGCTTCAGTCAAGACAATTAGTAAAAATCTACAGAGCTAGAAGCAAACATCTAGGTAGAACTAGGTCCTTTTTATCCTACAGCAAAATGTTAAATAGTTTGTGGATAGCTGAAAGTTGTAAGTTGGCCACAGAGGGTTTTCACTAAATGATTTACAATAACATTTCTTCTTTGCAACTCTCAAATCTAAAATTATTTCAAAGCAAAATTTTAAAAAAGTGTTTTCCATTTTGCTATCATTAGAAAATATATACTAAATCAAATATCCCCATGGGAAAAAGTAACATCGAAGCAATCAAGATAAATACCCTACCTCATTGCACAATGAAATCTAAACAATTCTAGACAGTTTTGTATTTTAAGTTTCCCCCACATATCCTCTTACATATCCTAAAGTCATACATACTATATATACATATATACACACAAACAGTTCTGCTTCAGAACAAAGATAAATTGTAGCAATAAATTTAAAATAAGAAAACTTAGAAAATAATTCTACTTTTCTTAAATAAAATGTTAAAATTTACTAGATAAGTGAATCACAGTAATTATCATACCTCAAAAAAAATTAAGTACTTCAATAAAGATGCTCTAAGTCTCCTATTAGCAAAAGAAATAGTCAACAAAAAGAGACTTTTTACATAATTAAAGCTTTTCATATCAACAAAATTCAATTAAAAAAAAGGTAGCAAGTAGTAATACTGGTATTACTAAAAGGCTGGAATTGTACAAGTAAAGAAGGTTAACAAGATGATATATTTGCTGATTTCCAGGCCCAGTATAACATGAATGACAGTAACTGTATTTTCAGTAACAAGCACGTTTAAGTATTCAATAATGGTTTTTTTCTGAGTTTGAACTGTAAAACTCTGTACAACCAAACTGTCTTGACAATAAGATAATTAAATACACTGTACTGACACAGGAGCCAAAGTAAAAAAACTTGAACAATGCATGCATAAAACAAAATTTTTGAAGTTTTAAAACATTTAGAATACAACAACAAAAACAATGTAAACCTATATGGTAACACAACACAATGTAGGTAATTCAAAAATACACTATAACAGCAATTCAAATGAAGACTTTCAGTAGCCAAAGTGTGGAGATCTTTGGGCAGAGTAATTTGACAATTTCTGGATGAATAGCAAGCCACCTATTTCAAACTTTAATATTGCAATATTAGGTAGAAAATATTAAAAGGAAATGAACAATATAATGAAAAACTAGTGCAGAAGTCTAGAGTCATTGAAAAACAGACCAACACCACATAAATCTGTTGAGCTACTCCAGGGAATAATGAGGGAAAGCCTTACTTCCCCCTTTGAAACTTTCTTTTATCTAATTTTACCTTAAAGAATAACTACTTGCCCCAAAGTTTACCATATGATTTTGCTTTATTTAAAAAAAAACTATAAATATATTTCTCTCATGTAATTTCTTATGAATTAGTCTAGCTTTCTAGAAAGTTACTAGCTTCAATCTCTCAACTATGGATCTTAGATCAGTGCTATCCAATGGAAATATAATGCAAGCCATATATGTAATTTTAAATTTTCAAGTAGTCACTTTAAATAAAAGGTTAAAAGAAAACAGGTGAAATTAATTTCAACAAAATTTTATTTAACTGAAAAAATTCAAGATATAACTTCAACACGTTAATCACATTAAAAAAAAATCGAATGAAATATTTTACATTATTTTCCTCATACTGAATCTTTAGAATCTAGTGTGCATTTTACAGCACATCTCAGTTAGGACAAGACTCTTCTAAAGTGACAATTGTATGTGGCTAGTGGTTATTATGTTGGACAGCACAGGTCTAGAGTTCTTTCTCTGGATTTGAAATACATGTATAAAATACTGAAAAATCTGGTGGGAGTGCATGATATATTAAATACGAAGAACAGAAGGGACACTAAGAAAGGTCAAATCAGCTACTGCCCTTGACTCTAGCAGCTCAAGGTGGCATCATGTCATAATTTTAGGCAATCCCTATATTAGGGAGAATTCCAATTTATACCTGCTGTCATGATATAATTATAACAGCACCCCCTGAAATTCTCAAAAAATGCCCCACTTTGGATAATATATGTTACCCTAGTCTCATAAATTCCACACTCCTTGAAAGAAAATTTAGTTAAATTCTAATTCTGATGCCTGGAAAAGCTCTAAATTCAAAGAAAAGAACCCTAAATGTACTACTCTCATCAAAAAAAAAAAAAAAAAAATGCTGCTGAAAATTGTTTTTATTTTAAATTGCAGACTAAAAAAAAAAAAAAAAAAAAAGTAAGAATTACCTGTTGAACAAGGCATCTGGAAATTGGGATCATTGCTATCCAAAACAGGCAAACAGAACTGGTTACTTGCAGATCCTAGCATAGGATCCTTATCGCTGAGCATGTTCTTCAGCGAGTCCTCTAAGACATTTTGACTTGTACTAAAATCCTCACAGACTTCATTCTCCAGGTTGGATCCTAGAAATAGGGCATCATCTAAGTGTTCAGTAGGAATTAAATGATTAAATGTATCAACTATATCCATGAAGACTTCTGTGTGTCTTTCAGCCCTATAGAAAGACAAAAAAAATACCATAAGAAATAAAGCTATCAATTGATAATCACCTAAAACCAAATTATTTTAATAGTTTTGAGTCTAAGAACACAATGTTTTCTGAATTGTTTTTTAAAAAGCCCTCACTGTTTTTAGAATATACATTTGGATATGTAGAACAAATCTGTACTACATAATGTTTCTTCATCATGCATGTAGAATATCATTTTACCAGAAATCCTATTAAATGTTTACTCAACTCATTATTTTTAGGAGGATGAAAAAAAACCTATGTATATAGTCAATTAATTGACACATTTGAAAGAATTACATGGCTTAAAGCATAAATACCACATGTTTTTAACCATTACATTTTCATAAATTGAAAATCAGACACTGCTTTTACAATAAAGTCCACATAAAAGCACTAATAGCAAACCATTTAAATTATTACCCCATATCTATTAAAACTGTAAAATTGCCTTGCTTTATTTATGAAGCCTTTAAGTTACATAAAGGAAGATAATATAAACACACAAAAAGTTCTTTGTGGAGGCAGGGAAAAAACGGAAAGATACAATGACCCTAAACCCAACAAATCAAAACTCAATAAACTATACACCCATAGGCACTGACATGCACATACACACAGATTTGGGGGTGGGGAGGGGGAGCTGGGGGTTTTAGGATTAATGCTGTAACTGACAAGAAACAACATACCAGAGGATTTATTTTAGAGATGTGTGGTCTAAACAGATTATGAAGCTAGTCTTCTACGTAAACTGTATGTACAATACAAAGGACATCCTCATGCTCTAAAGTCTCAATTATCAGAAGTTGAATTATTTTCAATATGGATTTTAGAGAAAACTGAACCAACCCAACACATTTGGGGGTAGGGGTTCAACAAAAAAAATCTAATAAAATTCCATTTTCTAGGATAAATTAACCCAGAATATCTTGGGTGCCAAAGTTCCTTAAAGTAGCTCCAATTCTTCCAAAATTTTCTTTAATAACCTTGAATTCTATCCTCTATAGAAGAAGAATTTCAAAGATACTCTACAATGTACTGGTATATATTATAAGCTGCCAAACATTTTACCTACATTTAATTAACTTGTTCTCCAATAATAAAAACTCTATTATTTTTGTTTCACAAATTAAATATATTAAAATTATTTAAATGTCTTCCCCCAAAGCATGAAATAGAACCAAGATTCAAACCCAGGTTTTCAAGATTCTACAGCCTATGTTCATAACTCTTACCCTTTCACAATGAACTAAGGAGCTAGAAATTCACAAGATTGAACTCATTAACAGCAAGCAACTGAAGGACAAGCAGGGAACCCAAACTGTTAAGGAAGGCAGGGGTCTAAAGGGATCTGGCCATCAGTGTGCAAAAAAGCAAAGAAATCTATTAGTGTGACAGCTCTTTAATAGATTTACTGTACATAGAAAAAGAGAAGAAAAATAATAATTTCCCAAAATAACTGCCAAAAATACCCATGCCCTCCTGGGTAAATGCCCGGCCAAACAGGGATGGCCCGAAGAGGGACAGCTGAGGCCAGACAGCTTGCCACAAGTCCGGTAAGGCAGGTCTGGGACAAAAAGAACAAAAGAAAATGCAAAATCAGGGTAACAGCTGCCACTGCTTTCTGCTAAGGACAGCCTTCCCATGTGTCTCTTCCAAGTGTCTATATATATCTCTGCTCCATACATCTCCCTCCAACTCATCCCCCAAATCCCTGGGTGCAAGTCAATGCCACAGAAACAAGAGCCCCCTCAGAGCCCAACTGTCTTTGGTGTTATATAACTTCCCCTGGCTACTCAGTTCTACCCCTAGTTTCCACACTCCCCCACTGAGGAAGTTCAGTTCACAGAACACTGAGACCTGCAATCCAAGGTGAGTGCATACAATTGGGACAGAGGACATGCTACCTTCAAAGAAGTGTATCTATAGTAGCGCTTCTTTAAAAACAATATTCAAAAATAAATAAAAACAATATTCTATAATTTCCCAACAAATCAATGGTTGTCTGGGGCCTTAGATTAACAGTGGAATGAACTGCAAAGAGACAAGAAGGTAATTTGGGGGATGATGGGAATATCCCAATTCTTAATTATAGTAGTGAGTTTATGAGTATATATATCCACACAAAAAAATCAATGTGTTCATTTTAAATGGATGCGGTTTATTGGAACTCAATTTTTTTTTAAGAGAAAGAAAATTTCCTCACTTATAGAAGTTAATTCACTTTTAAACAGGGGTTTCAATGTCTCCTCACAAATCTTCAATTATTTATATTAAAGTACTAATAAAACACTGAAATAGCAAAATAGTAACTAACTATACTATTGACATGCCGGTTATCAACATGTATTATTAAGGACATTAAAAGAAAATTAACTCACAATGCTGATGAAAAGTCAGCGAAAGTTTTAATTTTCTAAAGCTATCTGATCACAGTCTCTAAGAAAGGCTCAAAGATCACACATTCACCAATTACTTTCACTAATGGTTTTATTTATTTATTTTTTTAAATCTATCTATTTATTTATACAAGCACTGGGTACAGTCAGAAGCTCGGGAGGGTGAGAGGATTCACCAGAGCCAGAGCGAGGAACAGAACAGGCAGACCAACGAAATACACTGCTGAGGGGAGCAGCGGGCGAGGCAGGGGAGGTCTGCGCACCATGTGGGACCCTCGCTGGGCAGCCGGGGATCAAACCGGCGCTGCAGAGGCTGCGGACAGCTTCGCCACCCAGCGCTCAACTGCTGTGCCACCAGGGAGGCCCTCACTAATGGTTTTAGTTCCAAAGAAATTTTAATTCAGAAAGTTTCTGGTAATTAAAAATGTACAAAAATTTACTAAATGTTTACAAAATTAAGTGGATAGAATTACCAATAAATTCATTCATTTTAGGTATGCTGGAATCTGAAGTTCACCGCATATCAAAACAATCTCCTGTTCAGAGTTGCATCCCAAAAAGTAATTTTTTTCCTCAAATGAATGAAAAATAAGAAAAAAATACATTTCTAGCTTTAAAAACAAATGGTTAACTTTCCTTCTAAAAACACTAAGCTAAATCTACTGTAAATGCACTCATTCCACAGCAGCATGAATCTGGTAAATTCTATAAACTTCACCTGAGATCTTTTGCACTGACTTCTGGCTATGAGTTTTCAAATTGTAGAGACATTCACCACATTCAGAAGCAAAGGTCACACGGTTGGAAATCACAAAACTCTAAGGAATTTCAGCCATTTCCAAATAATGATCTAAATAGCTTTCACTAAAATTGATATTAGCAAACCATCCCCAAACATCTTTAGTAAAAGTGCCTTCAGATCCTGTGGCATCTTGTTTAATCTCAACAAGACAACATTTAATCTTTAAAGATCAATTTAAAAAAGAAAGAAGAGCATATTATAAATGAGTTAACTTTTCAGAAAGGTTTTTTTTAGTCAAAACTAGTATGACTTATAAAGTGTGTTTCCCTCAATTTAAACAAGCTTATCAGAAAAATGGATTTCACCATCAAATGTTTAGAAAGTCTGGATATAACAAACTTTCATTTCTTTAACAATATCTTACTTATTTGACAGTTTATGAAGCAGTTACAATTGTGTGAGGAACTTTTAATAAACCAAAGAAACTGAGAATCTTCCAAGACAGAATACAGTATAAAGCACCCCAAACGTATAGGTCCGAAGAAGACAATTTCTACAGGAGATCACATAACCAATGTTTTGTGAAATTTCTATAAATTAGTAAAACTGATTTTCATAAACACTTCCAACTAGTTTTGGGACATCCCAAGTACATGTGTCCTAATGATAGTTTACAGCCATCCTATAACTCTATCTGGAACATAATTTATTTTTAAAAAAATCAGTTTCAGATATCAAATGCTCATTACCAAAAATAAAATAAAACCCCCCCCATACTAAACCAAAACACAAATGTTAGCCAGATACAGAAATATTAAATCACCTGACATGAATACACTAATCTGATGCACTATTATGCAACCCTGACTTGGAACATGAATAGAAAAAAGTAATGGGAAAACTAATGATATTATTTTTTTTCTTTTGAACTCTTATATTTTAACAATTTTTATATATATATAATAACTAATGATATTATTATTAATAGAATAACGTCTGGAATTTAGTGAAGAGTAACATACCAATGTTAATCTCTAGTTCTGATAAAGGCATTATGTCAAATGTAACACCAAAGAAAATGGATAGGGGAACTTTGTGTCTTTTCTATAAATCCAAAATCATCCCAAAATAAACTATTTCTAAAGATGAAAACTACTCTAAATTACAATGCCCTGAAATGCCAAGTAATGCAGATATACAAAAATACTCAGATCTAATTTCTAATTAAGGAAGAAATTTAAAAAATAATTTAGGGGCCTCCCCGGTGGCACAGCAGGTTGAGCATAGCACTGTGAAGCTGTCCGCAGCCTCTGCAGCCTCTGCAGTGTGGGTTCGATTCCCAGCTGGCCAGGGAGATACCCACATAGTGCAGCGGACCTCTCCTGTCATGCCTGCTGACACTCAGCAGTGTATTTCTGTCCATCTGCCTGTTCTGCTCCCTGCTCTGTCTCTCGTGAATCCTCTCACCCTCCAGTGCCTCTGGCCTGTACCCCGGTTCTTGTATAAAAATAAATAAATCTTTGGGAAAAAAACTAACTTAGTATTTCTTAAACAGACTGCTTGATTTAAATGAATTCACGTTTCTTACATTGAAACTAAATGTTTCTTCATATTTGATATTATAAATTTAAAAAAACATAACAAGTCTATCTAGGTATGTCTTAGGGTAATGATATGTTTTGTGCAGTTAAATGAGTACTAATAATCTGAGAAAACATATACCAAATATTAGAAATTATTTCTGGCTTTAGTTTAACTTGCATTATGCCTTGTGTTTAAAGACAGCAAAATGTTTACGGCTACGTCAGGGAATTTAATAATCTGTTTAATTCAAATTTATTCATGTATTTTTAGCATCCACTATAAAGTATTACAGGTATGAGGAAAACAAATTGCTTCCAATTCAAGGAATTCGCAATCTGGATAGAATAAAGACAAACAAACGCAAATGTAAACATCACAAAATAAGAAAGCGTCATACTGAGAGGTTGCAGATAGTCTCTCAGAGGAAGATGAAATTCATGAAACCAAGAACAGATAAGGAGGGGCTATGTGAGCTGGATCCTGAAGGTCCAGAGGATATTGCAGGCAAAAGAGCTAATTATGAATGACTGAGTTTGGCCCTAAAGGACCATGTACAAAATTTCAGAATACAATTAAAGAAAGAATTAGAACTAACATTCCAAATAAAATCTCTTCTAAGTTCAAAGACATTTCTCACTTTTAAATGTTTATTTAATCTGTTGGAAAATTATACTACAGGCAAATTCAGCTCACACTGATAAAACTGTGCATACTGTTAGTTCTAAGTGTTTCAAATATATCAACAAAATGCAGAAAGATTTAGACAGTACCAACAATTTAAAAAAAGTGTACTTCTACAAAATTGCTCTTTAAATTAAGAGTAAATTACAACTGATTCAACTTTTCAGACACATCTTCAAAGTAAAACAACGTATGTTGCCGTAGTATTTTTTTAAATAGTACATATAAGCCTAATAATAAATCACTAAGGCTATCAAAGACCCTAAAGGTTATCCCATGATGAAATCCTGTCTCCTGTAGTCTATATTCTTGTATGTGCATGAGAGAAAGAGAATGGAGATTACAGGGGAGTGTTATGGAGGGGGTGAGAGAAGTGAGAGGGGGACAGGGACAAACATGTATCAGGAGATCTTAAAATCTATGAAGAAATATTAAAAGGTTAATAGTGATGAGAGGGTGGGGGAAGGCATTCTTTCTGTACATGATGATAAATGAAAGCCTTGCTAAGAGGGCAATACATGATATGGGAGTGCTCCACGCACAAACAGCATGGATGCAGGCAAACACCTAAGTGCAAAGGCCCTGAGAATGCAACTGATCAATGGCCTGCAGTTCCTAACCTAGTTTAAATCAAGCTGTTGATTCATCGGGCATGCTTAATATATACAAATTTCTAATCAGCAGCAGCTGTAGAAAGGTAAATGATGACTACTAATGATGAGGATAAGACATAAAACTAAGTGCATTCTAACTTCATGCTAGGCACTGTTTCACATGCTTTATTTACATCAGTTATTCTCAATCAGGTGATTTTGTCACTCCTCAAGACTTATGACCATCTAAGACAGTTTTGGTCATCACAACTGGCATCTAGTGAATATACTACAATACAATAGGAAAACCCCACAATAAAGAATTATGTGTCATGGTTAAGAAACTCTACATTTAATTTACTAATTTAATCCTTGCAAAAATGCACTATTACAATCCTAATCATACAACATAAGAAACTTGAAACTGAGATCAGAAAAATTAAATTACTTGCTATATGTGGCAGAAGTGAAATTTGAACCCACAAAATTTCATTCACATCAATGCACTTACCACTACTTTGTATTATCTTTTCATAAAGTTAAATTTATTGAATGTGTGTTATGTGCCACCATGCTAAAACTTAAATGCACCTCATCTTTAAAACCACACAATTAAAGAGGTACTATTAGTATTCTCAGTTTACAAAGGGCTAAACCTTAGTAAAGTTACACCCCCTATCACAGAATGACAGAGCTAACTGTGTCAGCTAAATGACAGAACTGACAATCGTCAGTTCCTAACCACTATAGTATAAGAACATTAAGAAAGAATAATAGATTATCCTTACAGGATAGAGTCAAGGAATTCACTAAATGGTCAATACATTGCCTTATCCCACAAGTCTACAAAATATATTCTACAAAGCAATGCAATCTAGTCATCTGCTCTATACATATCTCTCAAATTCTGGTTCAGTTTCATTGATTAGACTCTATTAGCAAGACTTCATAGGAATTTGTTTTCTAAATTTAGCAGATAAAAGAGACTATAGACGGATTCCAAAGTATCTCTGTATGAACACCAAAACAGAAGTATAAAACCTATCAAGTGCAAGTTGAAATTTCAAAAGCAGAATTACACTAACCCAGTAGTAGGAGATTACTTCAAAGTTTACAACTATATCCTACTGACATTATGGGAAGCATCATCAGTTTAGGGAAGAGTGGAAGTAACTCCCCATTAAAACCATGGCCTAGATAATAACAGTCCACATTAAAACGTACTTAACACTGTAGTATGTGCCAGACTCCATGCTAAGTATATCATATACATTAAATCATTAGTTCCTCACAACAACCCTGTGAGGTAGGTGCCATTAATATTTCTATCTTAGAGATAAGCAAAGTAAGGTCTAGACCATTCTGTAATTTGCCCCAGGCCACATACCCAGTATACCCAAACTGGGATCCAGGCAGTGATTCCTGAATCTATACTTTTAAGCTACCATATTTCATGTACTCTACCTGAATAACTTATTAATGTTTATGTTATCAACATATCATGAATGAAGTCTCTTAAAAAAACTATTGGCAATAAAATGAGGTACCCTTCTAAAATAAATTAGGAAATGTGCACTTAGCCACCCCCTACAGACTAAAAACTAAATCACTATCCTCAATGTCTATAATCATCAATTAGGAAGTTTTCAACTATACAGCTTGAGACTTATTTTCAGTGTACAATTTTGGAATGTTTTTGTGTGCTCAGCTCACACAAATTATGAATGAATTACAAAAAATTGTGTGGCTTTTCCTTATACTCTACTGTGCCATTCAAAACTTTACTAAAGTTAGATTGTGCCATCAGATTAAAACTTCTAAATAATACATTTTTTTAAAGATTTATTTTATTTATTTATGCATTCAAAAAGTTGGGTCTAGGTCAAACTAGGCCATTGGGGGGCTGGGGGGGGGGGTTTTGAGAGGATTCACCAGAGACAGAACAGGCTGATCTACTGAAATACACTGCAGAGTAGCAGCAGGTGAGACAAAAGAGGTCTGCTGTGCCATGTGGGTCAGCTCTCTGGCCGGGGGATGGAACTCATGACGAAGTGGCAATAGCTTGATAGCGCTCAGACATAAGCCCTGTGCCACCCCAGAGGCCTATGAGTGATATTTTGAAAGTTTTACTTAACTACCTCTTCACCTCCTCTCCATTATACAAATGATCCTAAAATTTTAAACCCCCTTGCCCCTTTCTCAGTGATATCCCATAAAAGAAAAATAAATAAATTTCCTGACCACTAAAAAATTATTTAAATTAAATACACAATGCATGGCAATAATCATACATTTGGCAAGTCCTCATACAATGCCACATTACTCTTGAAATATCCTCTTCTTTCAACTCTTAATACACTGATCTAAAATCTCCTGTTTTTGAATGTTGTTTCTTAGTTTAGATTATGTTCCTTGTGTATTAAGTTCCTACATCTGAAATAGCTAGTATCAAATACTCTCAGTATCTTTCGCTGTGTAATCAAAGGCAACAATTAAAGAATGTATTTATTGTTCTCAAAAATGCAACAGTATCATAATTGTGCAATAACTTGCTAAGTTATTTTTGCAGTTAAAAAATAGAAACCCATGTTTCTTAAAAAATACTCAAGGATTCTTAAAAGATACTAAGTAGAAATAAGAGCCCAAGATGTACTGTTCCAGAAGAAAAAGAAAAACAGCACCACTTGTTAAAGAATTCCTGAAATATTTGGATGAATAAAAATATTTAGAAATCAACACATGATGAACCCTGAACTCCCTGATACTACATAGTTAACTGATTATAGGTAACCCACAAGCTGAGATGCCACACAGTAAACCTCATTATCTCATTAAATACAGATCTTACCTCCAGCCAAAACTAATTTCATGAAAAATCTGTTTAAAAAAAAAAGTGCACACTTAAGAAAGCAAAATGTGTAGTATAAATGTTGATTTTCAACAATGCACATCTGAAACTTGTATGTGAAAAAGCAATGTTACTTCAATTTTAAAAAACAAAGCAAAATCTATGAAAAAGGTAAATATCATATTACCACATCAAGGAAGATAACCACAATATATCTTCATTTACTAGCCAAAAAAGAACTATATACTTAATTTACCTTCACCTGTTTCCCCAAATATAATGCATATGTAAAAACCTAACTTAAGATCATTTTGTAGTAATCCAAATTGTCACTTTCTGCCTTCCAATTTATAACAATAGTTTTATTAATAATCACATAATCCAAGATTATCAACCTCTCCTAGCTGATTCCAAAACCCACTGCAATATATAGCTTAACAGCATGATTTAAAATGATTAATTTGAAGACAATTTCCATTTTTCTATCACGAAATTTGCGTTTTGCCAAAGCGATTTTTCACCCAGATTTACACAGACCATTTTTCATAGATTTGACGAAACATACACAATACAGGAGTCTACCCTATGATCAATCTGACAAAGGTATCTGAGGTCTATCCAAGAGCATGAAATGCTTAAGTTAGTATAACAGATAAGGAAGCTCACTAACCTCCCAAAGGATAAAATAAATTAATTTTTATGTTTTTCAATAAATGGACCTACAAAGCATAAAGGAACAGGGGGAAACTATTCCCATCACCAAATCATTTGTTATCCTTTAAACAAATTACCAATGCAAATATCAAGTGAGATTTAAAATCTAAGTCTGTAATTCTACATACTTAAAAACGAGTCCACTTCAGCTGAGTTTAAGTGTTTTGCTACTAAGACGTAAATGAATAACTGAACATGTATGGCTTAATCAGTGCAATAATAACTCCTAAATGCACACACACCCCCAATATAATATTATGATGGGGGAAAATAAGTATTTTTTTAAAGTAATAGTAATTATAATGGAGAAAAAATTCACTATATAGATAGCCAGTAAACGGAAGAATTGGGGAAGAAAAAATAAATTTGAAGGTTAAAAGTTACTGTTTGAAATAATACTGTCTACACAACACCTTCTGTGCTCTGGAACCAAAGCATAAATTCAAAGTCAGATGAAAGCGGCAAAGATTTCCTAAAATGACTCACATATCATTCCTACCACAATAGACACATTTCCTACTAACATTTTCACAATCCCAAACACTTCATTCAAGGATTCAAAAAAGTGGTACGAAATGAATGAGAAATGGAGGCACAATTTTGGAAGATCTCAAACAACCAATTAGATAAAAAGACAAGTTCGACTCCAAAACATTAAGTAGAACAATGAACTCCCTAAGTATTGCTAGTTTACCTTTTTTTAACTTAAAATAAAAAGATAAAGTTCGTATTTGGGGAATGATCAATGACTGATGTTTCATTTTGAACTGGCTACCTGTACACGTAATGAAGATTAGGTCTAAGCAGATCTTAAAGCACTTTTGCCATTTACATTAATGACAAACCATGCTCATATTGTGCGAATCATTCGTGAGCAGCACAAATCATCACACTCTAATTACCTCGAAGAGTCTCCAAGAAAGGCATTTTTCCAAATAGAAAAAAAAGGTCCTCGGGCCCAGCAATACCCTGCTGGGGGAGAGCGGGACCACTGGACAGTGCACCGAGCCAACACACTCTCCCTTTCTCTCCTCCCCGGCTCCCCCCTGTGTCAGGTGACCAGTTATTTAGCACCATTAACACGCACGGATCGACAAGTGGTTCATTAAATTACACGAATTATCACCACGTAAGAGTCTAGGCTTCTCATTTCAAAGTCAGCAAAAGCAGTCGACAGTTTGGGTCCCGAGCACAAAGCGCGCAGTAGCGGATGGAGGGATGGAGCGCCAATTCCACTCTTTAAGAGCCGGGACCGGGCTCGGCCTGGCCATGAAAGCCCGTCCCAGCTGCCCGGACCCAAGGCCTAAAGCTTGCAGCCCGGGATCCCGGGGAGGGAAAGGCCGGGCCGGCCGGGTCGGTGGGCCTGCGGGCCGGGCCTTTCAGGCAGCGATCGCCGCGCCTCCCGGCCTGCGCGCCCGCGCGCCGGCGGCGCACACTCCCGCCCCCCCCTCCCGAGGACCCCGCGGCTGGGGCCGGGGAGAGGCCGAAGTCCCGGCCCTCCGCCCGGTTACCTCGCCGGCGAGGCTCCCTCCCCAGCCCGCGGTCCGCACGGCGGGGCGGGAGAGGCACGGCCCGGGCAGGCCGAGGACGCTGCGCAAGAGGCCGGAGAGCTTTCCCCGCCGCGCGGGAGAAAGGCGCGGCGTGTCCGCCGCGGGAGGGGCGGGGAGGCCCGCGGAGGCGCCGTGCGTGTGGAAGGGGTTGGGGGAGGGGAGGATTGCCCGTCTCCCTGGCCGCGGCCGAAGCCGCCACTCACCCAGCTCCGCCAGACGAGCGCTACCACTGGCAGCAAGAGGAAGATGGTGGCCGCTGCCGCCGCCGCCGAGCGGGAGGAGGAGGGGGCCCGGTGGGTGCCGCGGAGAGGGGGTACGCGCAGGACGTCGGCGTCGCTGCCACGGCCGCTTTCCCTCACGGGGCCGAGCGGCGGCTGCTGACGACACCGTCTCGGCTTCCGCGACGCCCTGCTTCTCCTCGTTGCAGCCGCCGCCACCCAGGGCCCGAGGGTCGCTCGCCTCGTGGGGACCGTGCGGCGACGCGAGACCCCGCAGCCATCGGCGTGCAGCGGCTGCGCGGGGGCAGGAGCGGGGCCGCGTCACGTGATCTCACTGTTTACCGTTCCCGAGGCCGTGGCCTGCGCCGCCGCCGCCGCCGCGCCTGCGCGCTGCGTGCCCGCCCGCGCCGCGCCTCCATGGGGCCTGGGACCTCGCGCTCCGCCGCGCTTCCGCGCCCCTCCCTGCCTGGTGAGGACGCGGCGCCGCCCGCGGGCCTCCAGCCATCGCCTCGGGGGGCGGCCTGGAAGAGTGAGGCCGTGAATGGGCTCATCTTCTCGATCGTATAAGCACTAGGACTTCGTAATTAATACTCTATTGATGGACAGTCTGCACCCCACACCCCGGGTGATTTTCATGAACTGGTGGTTCGTGGTATAGGGTGGAGTAGATAAGCCCCTTGCCCAAGCATCCCTGCTCTGGATCTGCACAATAACTGCATGTTTCACCACGTCCACCTTTACTTTGCCCCTCGAGAACTGATTTTCTTCAGGACTCAAGTTGCCAGGAGATATTCCTGGCCTAAGTCACCATTTCGCAAAGTGTGGCCAGATCAGCTGAGGGGTCCTCCTGACCTTTTAGAGGAGCTTTGTTTGGCATACATAATGTATAAAACCAATTTTTCTTCATCTTCAATCAAAGCTACTTGTAGCAGCCGATTAAATTTGGAAGCAGGTGTGACGGTGCAACTGTCTTCCATTAAATCGGATATGGAAGAAATTTGCAAAATTTCAAGTAACAGCCACTCTTTCCATCAAATTTCTTGGAAATGTATTTTTCATAATACATATGTTATTTATAACAACAACGGGTTTGGGCTTTTTTAATGTTTTGATTTTTCTCAGGTATAATTACTAAGACAGGAAATATCAAAAGATGGAAACTAACCCATGCAAACAAAACCTTTTTGAAGTCCCTCACTGAGAGTGTGTGTGTGTGTGTGTGTGTGCATGCACGCGCTTGCACGCGTCCTGAGACCAAAATATGTGAAAACGCTGGTCTAGGTTATGTGCTTCTACAGCAGCGAAGGCTGACCCTTATCTCTGCCCTTAATAAGCACTGTGAGGTAATTGGTGCTAGCCATCACCCTGACCAAAATGAGCCCTTGAAAGACAGGAATTGTATCTTAAATCTGCAGAGACCATTACAGTACCTACTAAAGAATGATAGCCAGCACCTGCTGTGCTCTTCTAAAACCATTACTTGTAGATTTAAGCCTCACACCAACCACAGGCCACTTTGTAAGATTTGTGCAATGTAGAATAATAGCTCACAGGCCTGTGGTGAATCTCTATTCTTTACTGTCTCCAGTCTTCTGGTAATTCAAGCACTCCCAATGACAAGAGCTCTTCTGCAAAGGTTACATTGTCCTAATTCTACTGGAATCCTAGAATTCCATCTCCTGCCTTGATTCATCAATTACTCAAAACTTCATTTTACAATTTTTGATGGGGTTCTTTTGAGAAAGACAAATAGAAATGAGTAATCAAAGATTTTTTTTCACTTGGAATACCGGGGATGAATTGCACAAATAAATATAGTATCAAATTATCCTTACTCTTCTTCTGGAACCAATATGAAATTTCAAATAGGCATTAGGAAACAAGATTTTTGGTATAAGCAAAATTTAACTCTGAAGGAATTCATTAGAGTAGAGCTCACTGTAGAAATTGACTGGACAGAAAATTCCCTTAGAAGAATTGGGGACATTTTATCTTAGAGAAATTTTCATAAATTTATGAAAACACAAAATAGAGGTATAAGAAAATATAGGATCCATAAGCCTGTTACATTTACAAAGCAAAGATTTCTAATCCTATAAAAGCCTACAAGCTTGCCATGAAGCATGATGCTTTGATTCTATTAACTTGAATCAGCCAAGCACCCAGATTTACCTTTATCCACTAATAATCTTTGCTTTTTACTTCCAGACTGTAGGGTAAATGGTTTTCAGGCTTTTCTGCCCACCCCCCCATTAGGATTGCCCTGTCTGATGGGGCACCTGACATCGTTACATTGTTGTCTTGTTTACTTCTATGAGCCATGGGAGGAGTATTGAGATAGTCAGGAAGAGAAGCAGAAGCAGGAGAGAGGCAGGAGAGAGAAGGGGAGAAAAGAAGCCAGAGAAGTCCAGCGTGAAGTCTTGCCTGGGGCCTGGAGGCCTTCTGGCCTCCTGGCCCGTGCTCCCACCCCCACCCCTGCATGCCATGTACCTGGTTTCTTCCTCCCTACCCCATCTGTGCCGATCATAGATAACCTGCTCAGTGCCCTTCCTACCCCTACACAGACATGAACACGAACTCTCTTTTACCCAATCCAAGCAAGGTTACTAGAAGAAGGAACGTGCATAATTATATTGGGAATGTGATTAAACTGCTAGTAGGGAAATTAGACCCTATTAGTAACATTAAAAACTGCAAATTAACTTAGGAAAATTAAATTTGATAGACTGCAAAGCAAGGCAACTAACATGACTAAAATTGACAATATTTGTAATTGACTTAAAAATATATGAAAGGATTAAAACTGACAAAATTTGGATTTTGCAAACTTTGCCAAGGAAATTTGAGCATGACAGTGAATGAATGAGGCCATGGAAGACAGCTCATGATGCAGAGGTAAAAGTTAATTTTGATATGAAAAATACTTGTCATCACTGTAATATTGGTCCCTACAATATAAGTTCACTAGAGTAAACATTAAAATAAGTTGAAAAATTAACTTCACTGAATAGGAAACCAATAAAAGTATTAAATTTATTTAATGGGTTTTTCTGGAAAACACTTTCTGTTTACCCAGACACACTTTCATGCTAGTTTAAAATAACTATAAATTTATTCTTAACATGAGATCAAACAGTGGGATCAAAATTTTCCTAAACTCATTTTATCAAGATCATCTTGGAACTTAGAAGCTTAATCCAGAACACTTTGTTCCTCAGGTCAGACTTGGTCCCTTCCCACACATTTCTTTACCTACTTTCTCCAAAAAAGATGATTTCCAGTCATTCAGGCTTTTAGAAAAAAACAATGGGTAAAAAAGAAGTGCACGCTCCATCACAGGGTAAATAATTTGCCCAGCATACCAAAGTTCAGGGTAGCTTAGAAAGGCTAGCTTGTCCGTGCACCCAGTTTGGCATAGCATAAAAGCACCTTTGCAGACTTCAGCAACTCCAAGGTACAATGAAGGAGCAAAGTGTGATCTGAGACCAATATTCTAACCAGTTCTCTCATTAACTAATTTGTATGCTCTTACTTCTTATAATCCTCTTCATTATTCTCCATACCAATTTACAACTACATTTTTTCCTAGGAAAAAATGGAAAGACTCCAGTGGGTTTTAGAAGTAAAGGTATTGTTCCTGGCCTTAAGGAAATCAAAAGAGTAAGAAAGGTGGGCTAATGGACAATTACAATGCTCTGACGGCAGCTGCCGCATAAGACATGTATTTATGCTTTACCAGGCCTGCAGTGGACAGGGGCATTTCTGGCAGAGGGTATGCCTCAATATCAAGAAAGTTCCAGATGATTTGGTGTGTTTTACTAATTGCAAATGATTCATTATTTGGTTGCGAATATTCTAGCCATAAAAATAACTGAAATCAAAAGTGATTATGAGGCCTCCCTTGTGGCTCAGGGGTTAGTCTCAGCACTATCAAGCTATCACCAGCCACTGTAGCATGAGTTTGATCCCTGGCCAGGGAGCTAACCCACATGGCACAGCAGACCTCTCCTGTCTTTCCTGCTGCCCCTCTAAGCAGTGTATTTCAGTAGATCAGTCTGTTTTGCTCCCAACTCTGTCTCTGGTGAATCTTTTCACCCCCACACTGTGGCCTACACCCCAGTTCTAGTATGCATAAGTAAATACAAAATAAAATCTTTTTAAAAATAAAAGTGACTGTGATGTCATTTGCCTATTTGGCATCTTCCTTGGTTCTTCAAAGTAAAAGAATAAAAATTTCTTAATATGGTCATCAAGAACCTTTGGAATTGGTCTTTCATCAACTCTTCAGCCTCTTCTCTCCATAGTCTCTGCTTTTATAATTATAATACAGCAGCATCTAATTTCTTACTGTTTTCTACACACATATATACTGTCTTTCAACCTTAAGTCTTCTCTCAGGAATGCTATGGTCCCAACTGACCCCAAAGCACCACCACCATCCCACCTACCACTGTATCTTAGAGGTAATGACTAAGGGTATAGAATTTCTTTCAAAGTGAAAAAAAAAGTTCTAAAATTGACTGCCACGATGGTTAACTGAATCTACAAATTGAATTGTACACTTATTTTTTTTAAAGATTTATTTAATTAGATTTGCATACAAGAGCTGGGGTACAGACCAGAATTGGGGTATAGGCTAGAGGTGTGAGAGGATTCACCAGACAGAGCGGGGAACAGAACAGGCAGATTGACTGAAAAACACGGCTAAGGGGAGCAGAGGGTGAGACAGGAGAGGTCTGCTGTGCCATGTGGGTTGCTCCCTGGCAGGCCAGGGATTGAACTCGCACCGTAGAGGCTGCAGAGAGCTTCATAGAATGCATCTTAACCACTTGCACCACAAGGGAGGCCCCAAAGTGTACACTTTAAATGGGTGAATCATATGGTATGTAAATGTTCTCAATAAAATTTATTTTTAAAGGAAATTTGAATAAATGAAAAGATATATTACACTCTATGAAGGGAAAAAAAAACAGAATGAACATGTCAATTCTCCCTAAAATAATGCATGAAAGCATTGTAATTCCATCTTTAATTTGGCAAGTGAACTTTAGAGTTAATCTAGGAGAATAAAAGAGTTACTAGAGTTATCAAAACTTTTTTTGATTATGTGCTGAAGTAGGAGGTGGACTGTTTAATCCAAGTATAAGAATATATATATGGATATATATTAATCATAATCAATACAGCATGAGATTGTCTGGGAAATATAGGACCAATTAGCAGAATAAGAAGTCAAGGAACAGTGGAAAAGGGAGATTTTTAGCTTACTGGTTATATAGTTTTTGTTTGTATTATGAAAATTTTTTGGAAACAGTGCAAGGTTATCAATGTATTAATGCTATTGAATTATATGCTCAAAATGGTGAAAATGGCAATTTTTATGTTATATATATTTGCCCACAATTTGACAAAAAACAATAATATAATTATGCCCCAAACTGTTAAATTTGGACACGTAATTTCTTTATTTTTGTTTTTTCTTTATTGAGATAACATTGGTTCACAACATGTGCATGAATTAGGGAAATAAATTCATACCTCTTCATATATATATTTACCACTTCCACCAGCAAAACATTTTAAGTGGGTTAATTGCGTGGAATGTGGATTTACATCTCAATAAAGCTGTTAAAAAGAAAATCTAGAAGCAGAAAAATTAATGTACATAAAAATTTTGTCTCAAAGAAAGGTGACAGCTCAAGTCTATAGGAAAGGACTGATACAGGTTGTCATAACTGGCAACAGCTGGTGGAAGAGACAGTTGTATTCCAACCTCACACTTGATGACAAAAGAATTTCCAGATATAATCAAGATTCAAGAAGAAAATGTTTAATAAATGTATCAGAAAATTACCAACTTCATACTCAATATATAATTTGTCAGATAGGTAAAATCTTAAAAAATGTCCCTACTCAGTGTGGAGAAAAAGGAACTCTTCTGCACTGTTGGTGGGAGTGCAAACTGGTCCAACCACTGTGGAGAGCTGTGTGGAGATTTCTGGTCCTACTAAACATAGAGCTTCCATATGATCCAGCAATTCCACTCCTAGGTATTTACCCAAAGGACACAGAAACATCAATTCCAAAGAACACCTGCACCCCTATGTTTATAGCAGCACTGTTTACAATAGCTAAGCTTTGGAAACAACCCAAATGCCCAAAAATAGATGACTGGATCAAGAAGATGTGGTACATATATACCATGGAATATTACTCAGCATTCAAAAAAGATAAACACATGCAATTTGCAGCAACATGGATGGCGCTGGAAGGGATCATGCTCAGCAAAATAAGCCAGAAAGAAAAAGAAAAATACCGGATGGTCTCACTCATAGCAGGAATCTAGAACACTTAAATAAGGGACCAGGAAAATGAATAACTATAAGAAAGTGAAAATCAAAATCAACAAAAAACTATGAACCAGAGACACTTTTAGGGGGGCGGGGGCGGGAGGGGAGGGATTGGGGTCAGAATGGGGGGGCTGCAATTGTATGGGGAATATAAAAATAAAATTTATTATTTAAAAAAAATAAAATAAAATAAAAGGAATTAATAAAAGGAAAAAAAAATGTCCCTACTCAGTGTTGATGTGGGCACAGATAAAATGTCATATACTGAGGATGGAATGTAAATTAATTTTCTACCAAAAAAATTGACAACATGTATCAAAACCTTCAAATATGTACATTTTTCAACTCACCAGTCTTTTTCTTGCTTCCTATGGTCCAATCACCAAACTCCTCATAATTAAGTTGTATGATTTTAGGCCTACATTTATTTGTCTGTGCTGCTGCTTCAAGTGGAAAATCCTATCTGTCACAGGATGTATTTTTTGCAAAATCTTTCCTATTTTCTCTCTTTCCTAAAGTACAGTACTTTACTTTCCACTTTTTATCCTGTACACACCTCTGTTATAGAACTGATTAGGCTCCTGCCTTTCCCATTAGGATTTGAGCTCTTGGCAAATTGGGATGTCATTTCATTTCTATGTCCCTAGCAGTGAGCATGTTGCCTAATTCATTTGATTAATGCTTTTCTCCATACAGTACTTTTTTGTAAATAATGTTATTTGGTTCTGAATTTTTCTTTAAGATTATGCATATATAAAGCAGTCCATTATAGTAGACATGGATATATTTGTGTATTTGTGTATGTTCTGAGTGCAACTGCACACTCTAAGACACTGAAAACTGACTCTAGACAAAGTAAGTTGTAAATTTTTAGTTAATATGCATTAGTGAAAAGTATGTTGAACACCCTCCCAGGCACTTCTTCTCAATTATATTCTGTTAAATGTGTGTTTTCTTTTGCTGAAAGTTTCCATATGTAACTCATTTTAGAGTACTCATAACAGTTTTGACTCATAGTGCCTGACAAAAGATGTGCAAGTCATATGATAACTTTGGTGCATAAAAAACAAAGGAACAGTCTCAAGCTTGATAATAAAGACAGGTGGATTTGCAGCTAAAGCTTCCTCCATAGATATTAAAGGAGAAACAGTGGCTAATGATCACTAATAGACATGAAAGCAGAGATAATGTGTACAACAGCTGAGCGGAGAAATTTTGTTGTTAAGGGAAGCATTGAAATGAAGCAATAGCAGGAGAAATTGTGTGTGTGTGTTCAGTTTGTCCACTAACGATAAGCCCATGATCTTATAAGAGGAACAATAGTGCCCTCCAAACCAGTGAGTGGTGCTCATAACCAACTTGATTATAAAAGGTGGAGCTTTCTAAACTGAACCTCAGACTCCCTGAAAGGGGCTGTTGGAAACTAGGTGCAGAGCAGACCTTCCAGGTTGACCTTAAAATGACTGAACACAGGTGGGCCACTATCTTTCCACTTGTACTCCTGTCTCTGCTTAGCGGATGCTATAGACTGGTAGGATAGACAGCACCCTGCTATGTGCTGGCCAATAAATTTTCTTCTCCTTCTATCTTAGTTCTCCTTTTCGCAATCCTGATGCAAATCTGCTTTTGTGTCTTTTCCTATGTTTTAAGAGTATGGGTGAAGACTCACAAACCTGGTCATTCCCTTTGTCCCCAGATTTGCCCCATAGCAAACTTATATAGGTATAACAATAATCTCACCATTTTAACAAGAGGGAAGAGCGGGTAAAGATGCAGGTAAACGTATTGGTTTGTTGTTGTGAGATGATGGATAAGTTCTTTAGTAATGATCAAGAGTTAGCAACAGAAGCATATTAGATATATGAGAAGGAGAAGCAGTGAAGTTTATGTCTCTGAGTGGAAAAGCAAGCTTTTCAAGGGAGATGGATGAGATATTCTGGGTAGTGTTGGGTGCCTATTTAAGATTTGTGATTATAGCTTAAAATGAGACAAACTAGCTGGGTTGCATGATTTCCCCCAGCAAGTCAGCTGCTCAGGCACAAGCTCTGAAAATGTGGACCATTGGATTCAATTTAAGTTGAGATTTGCTAGACACGTGTAGTAGAGAAGAGAGAAACAATCAGTTGAATAGAGTTTTTAGGAAGTAATAATGATGTATACTGTACTACAACTGGGTAACAGGAAATAATGATAGGAAGGAGATAATGTGTAATGCGAAAGGGATTCAAGAGGTTAGTATCTGAATGAGGTAGAAAAATTACAGTGCCATAAATGGTAAAGCAAGAGTGGTAGAAGGTAAGGCTGGTGAGTAGATTTAAGGATTTCTGAAATTGTTAGAACAATGTGCAGAGAAGAGCAACTGAGTCAGTGTATGATATCCTAAATGGACTCTACCTCCACCTCCATGCCAGCAACATTTCACGTGCAAGAACTACAACCTCTTATTTTGATAGTGCAAGGAAAAAAATCATTAAAATTATTGTTCAACACTATGTTGCCCTTATGATCACTTTATGTGCATTTGTGAAACTAAGCATTTAACAGGTGTTTTCATGATGATTTACTTTCAACTGATATTTTAGAGGAGCTACATGTTTTTGTGACTTGGTCTGTCATTGTAGGTACCGCTGATGGTGATGTGCTAAAGGAATTAAGTTTTCCTTCTTCTCTAGTAATAATTGACTAAAGTACAGGTTTATTTTTAGTCTAGGATTTGATTTGTTATGTATATATTTTAAGACAATCCTTTGATATAAAGCATTGTTTACTACTTAAAAGATTTCTGATTATTTTCAAAAGTAATCTTAAGATTATTATTCCCTTCACTATGAATACATAATCAAGCAAATCCAGAATGTGGTAAATTCCACAAGTTAAATGACCCAGTTTTGCTAACAAACTAATAACATTTTAATAAGAACCAAAAGGGAGGGAAGAATATCATTGATTAAAGGAAAACTAAAAGACACATGAAACAAATGCAATGTGAGGTTCTTCTTTGGATCTGAATTTTGATCCTGAGCCAAGGGGCTTGCTGCTCAATACATATAAAACCAACATTATAAATTTGGGAATTTGAGAAAAGAAAAGGTTTAAATATGATTTGACTTGCAAAAAGACAGGAGCCGAAATCAAATCATTCTTTTTACTTTGAAACAGGATGGGTGTTACAACAATTTGTTGGGAGTTGGGTTGAGAACAGAGGAGTTAAATTCTATTAGCTAAGATTTGGGGTAAGGTCAAGGAATGTGGACTTGTCTAAAGTCCATTGGATCATTACAAATGAACACATTTGGGGAGAGGTCCTTTTAAATGACCAGCTCTTCCACATGGACAGACTCGTTGACTTTGGAATATAGTCCTATTGGTCCTTCATGCAGTGGATAGACCCCTCATTTCTCAATGTGGTTGGAGTGGTCCTTTATCCCTGTCTTCTCATCCTTGCCAGCAGTCTTTAGGTTTCAATTTAGTTTAAATCAGTTACTTCTGGGCCTCCCCAGTGGCGCAGGAGTTGAGCGCTGGGTTGCAAGGCGGCCCGCAGCCTCTGCAGCACCAATTCGATCCCCAGCTGCCAGATGAGGGTCCCACATGGCGCGCAGGCCTCTCCTGCCGCCTGCTGCTCCCCTCAGCAGTGTACTTCATCAGTCTGCCTGCTCTGCTCCCCACTTTGGCTCTGGTGAATTCTCTCACCCTCCCGCGCTTCTGACTGTACCCAGTGCTTGTATAAATAAATAAATAAATAAATCTTTAAAAAATAAAAAATCAGTTACTTCTGCACATTTAAGCCCTGACTTCAGAATAAGATGGAGACATTTGTATTGCTCATCAAAAATAACCAACTTCTGTCAAGTGTTGTTTTCCAGATAATAAGGGGAAAATATCTTTCTGTCTTAAAGAAAAATCTAAACTAGCCAAACAAATTAACAAACAAACCTGTGTTCATTATATGAAATTCACAAAAAGGAAGGATTGAGTATGTCATAACAAAATAGGTCCTGGCTACAATTTGGAGAAAATACAGAGTAAGAAGAGTCCTGAGTTTGATTTCCACCAGCTCACTACAGATGGGCACAGAACCTCCATCATTGTCCACAAGAGCTTTCACCACCCGGGCATACTTTGCCCAGATAGCATAGCTAGAAAACAAGGCCCAGGGTCCACTTGCATAGTGTGACCATTCAGAGAACCACCTGGAAAGGGAAAAGTTCAGGAAAAGAAAGTAAGGGATAACAGATAAAAATGTAGAGAATTACATCCAACCTACAGCCAAATCTGAGAAGAGACACTTGGTGGAAACCGTACCAGGCAGCCCTGTCAGAATGAGGACAATGCTCCCCTCAGGCTGGAGAGTGTGTGGTCACTTGAGGACCAGGACCTCCTCCAAAGCCCACAAAAAGGAGAGAAAAGGAAAAGCTAACATCAAGTCCAAGCAGCAGTGCAGATACCATTAGATGAAACCCTGATGAAAAAGAGGACGAAAAGGAAGAAAGGTTCCTGATAAATTTTCTCAAGCCAGATCCTTCCAAGCTCTCAGCTGGCAGGGCACTGCTGCAAAATCTTTGGCCTGAAGTAAAAGCAGGGTTCATGTGTCCCTCTTAATATGCCTGTGAGTTGCTAAGTCTTGCCCTCTCACTACACTTTTTTCCAAATCATACTCCCGGAAGAATTTTTTAATGCCCCAAATCATGGCTCTCATAAACAAATTTTTTAGGGCTCAAAAAAGGAAAACTTATGTCCTTATATTTATAGTGCCTAACACAGAATATTTTTCTAATGAATGAATAATAAATGAATAAATTAAGCAGTGGAGGACTAACTGAAAGGGCAAATCTAAAGCTGGAATATTAGTCTATGAGAAGAGTAAAGTGATTATGCCTAAATTATAATTGTAGCTACCACTACTGAATTTTTGTAATTTTCCAACTACTGTGTTAACCACTTCATACATTTCATATAGCTCTTAGAATAACCTTTCCAGGCAAATACTATAAAATTACTGTTATAACCCCTATGATACATATAAGGAAATTAAGTAAGAGAAAAACTAAAGAAAAAAAAGTAAAACCCCACAAAATCTAAAGTTCCACAACTAATGAGGCATATATGGATATATAGCTTAAGGTTGTTTTTTCCCCTTAAGTAATCAGATTTTTTTTTTGTTTGAGAAGTTTTACATGTACAGAAAATTGAGCAGAGAGGTAGAGAGAATCTCCATATACTTCCTTATTCCCTGTATCACAGCTTCCCTATTATTAATTTTTTTCGTCAATGTGGTACATTTGTTATGATTGACAAACCAACACGGACACATTTTTTAAATTTTTTTTAAGAGTTGTATAAATAATATAAGAGCTGCGGTACAGTCCAGAGTCACGGGAGGGTGAGAGGATTCACCAGAGACACAGCTGGGAGCAGAACAGGCAGACGGACCAGACCGAAAGCACTGCTGTGGGGAGCAGTGGGGGAGACAGGAGAGGTCTGCCTCGCCATGTAGGATGCTCCTTGGTGGCCGGGAACCGAACCGGCGCTGCAGAGGCTGTGGACAGCTTCACAGCACTGCGCTCAACCCGCTACGCCACAGGGAGGTCCAATATGGGCACATTATTAGCTGAAATTCATAGTTTACATTAAGGTTCATGTTTTATATTGTACAGTTCTATGCATGGCTCAAGATTTTAATCCCAAATTACTATAAAACGATACCTAAGAGTCATTAGAAAGCTGTTCAAACCAATTCCAAGATCTTGTGATCAGAGTGTTAGTCTTCAAATCAGTCTATGAAGTTGTTGTCATTTTTATTGTACTCACAATAAGATTTTCATGGAACTTGAAAAAAACATTCTAAAACTCAAATTGTAAGGCAAGGAAGAGCCAGGATAATTTTGAAGAAAAAGGAATGTTATCCCTACCAGTTATTAAGTTTTGTAATAAAAACATGTCCTTGTTACAATTATATACAAATAAAAAGAAATAAGTCAAGAAACAGACCATTGCATAGTAATTTTGATTTATAATAGAAGTGGTATTCCAAATCAGTGGGGAAAGTATATAGTATTCAATAAATAATGCTCAAACAATTGACTCACCATATAAGGATAATAAAGGAAAGTTTTACCATTACCCCCAAATTCAGATGGACTATACAATGAACTTGAAAAATACATTATAAAATTTTCAGAAGTTAGTAGAGTAAAATATCACATTGCATATGGGCTCCAAGGAAGAATTTTTTTCTCTTTTTAAAAAAGATTTATTTTTATTTATTTATGCATAGGAGAACTTTGGTGTAGGCCAGAAGTGCGGGAGGTGAGAGGGTTCACCAGAGATAGAGTGGGAAGCAGAACAGGCAGTTCTACTGAAATACACTGCAGAGGGGAGCAGAGGACAAGACAGGTGAGTTTTCCTAGTGGGTCAGCTCCCTGGCTGGGCATTGAACTCATGCTGCAGTCGCTGGCAACAGCCCATCAGCACCAAGACTTAACCCCTGTGCCACTAGGAAGGCTCAAGGAAGAATTTCTTAAAGCACAAACACCATAATCCACAAAGGAAAACTGATAAACTGGGTACAGTAACACTTGAAACTTTGTATGACAAGAAGCACACACACACACACAAAAAAAAAAAACTAGAAGAATTTAAAATTCATAGTCAAAATACAAACAAGTAGAATTCATAAAGAACTACTAGATCAATAAGTAAAACAAAGGGAAAAATGGAGTAATTGATTTGAACAAAGGAGGAAAAAATGTGGGAAGAAACATGTAGAGACTCTAGCCTTACTATCAGAGAAATGTAAATTAAAAGCAAAATACAAGGCTATTCCACACCTATTAGTTTGAGAAAAACTGAAGTTTGACAATGTAATGTATTAATTAGGGTGTCGAGGAATAGGAAGTCTAATACACTTCTGGTAGAAATCTAAATCACTTCCACTATGGGAAATGAAGGAGGCAGAGATTGCCAACTCTTTATTAAATCCATTCTCCTCTTCTTCCGGGGCACTCAGCTCTCTGACCTTCCCCAGCATTCTCTGAAATGAGGGATGGTCATGTAATTGAGAGTTACCAATGAATTGGAATTGAAAGTGATGTGCAACTCCAGGGACAATTCTCTCTCTCAGATGGCAGTACCCAAGAAAACATAGAAGACACATGCTAAAAATGCTAGCATCCCTCATAGTCTGGTAATTTGAATAGTTGTGTGGAGCAGAATTCCCCTTTCCCAATCTACTCTGGCATTCATTCAAGTCTCTCTGAAGGTCTGAGCACATCCCATTCTGGGCTTTTAGTTTTTTTGTGGGTTTATTTATTTTTCTATCATTTTAAAAGGACACGTTTAGAACAAAAGGTGAGGAAAAAAGACAAACCTTGCAGGCAAACTATAGATCTGAGGCATGCACCAGGGGAGGGGGAAGGGGATGTCAAAACAGGGGAGGGAAGAACACAAGGGACGATGGTGAAGGTTCATGGGTGATGCAGTGGGAGATTTATGGGGACTACATCTGAGGGGAGAAACCAAATATTGTACAAAAATGAACAATAATGTAAGAGAATAAAAACGTTTATAAAATTAAAATAACTAAAAGAACAGGTTAGGAGAAAGAAAGAGAGAGGTACCTGCATGGTCATAGGTGGGCAGAAGAGCTGCTCCGTCCTAGGCTTTGGGCAAATGAAAAATAGCTCGCTATTGAATTGAGGCTCTAAAATGATGGACCAGGGCCTCCCTAGTGGCGCAAGGGGTTAAGATGCAAACTATGATGCTCTCTGCAGCCACTGCAACACGAGTTCAATCCCTGGCCAGGGAGGTACCCACATGGCACAGCAGACCTCTCCTGTCTCGCCCGCTGTACCCCTCAGCAGTATATTTCAGTCAATCTGCCTGTTCTCTTCTCTGCCTCCTCTGTCTGGTGAATCCTCTCACCACCACCCCTCCACACACCTCTGACCTATACCCCAGTTCTTGTATACATAAATAAAAAAATCTTTAAAAAAAATTACGGACCAATCTGTTACTGTACTTTAGTATACCCTAGAAATGCATTTGGCAGTTTACAATAACTACACACTTTAGTAGTCAACAATTCTGTTTCTAGGTATATTTATTCCCTATGGACACTCAGAGTTGTGTGAATGCAGACATGTTTAAGGATGTCACTGGAGCACTGATGATAATAAGAAAAACTGAGGGAAAAAATTAACTACCATTATAAAGGAATGAATAAATTGTGGTTTGTACATAAAATGGAGTACAATAGAGCAGTCATAATAATTAATGGTTTAGACACATTTTTAATGTAAAAATGAAGGGATAAATTAAGGAAAATTCAAATTACAAAATAATTTTATTATGATACTATTTACATAAAAATTTAAAGATTAGCATGTAAAGAACATTTTAATGTCAACCCTCACTTGTAGTGAAAATATGAAAATGAAATGACAATTACACTGAAAACCATTAATTTCAAACAGTAAACAAGAGCTGACATGCATAATTGTGTTCTGCATTGCATGACTCTCTGGGGCACCACTGATGTAAACTACAATGTTTACACAGTCTCCTCAGTCTTTTATGGCAAACTCAGGATGGGGCTGATATTTTAATTATGTCTGCAACTTACAGAGAGGAGAGAGATGGGAGGGAACATGAAATATTTTATAATTTAAAACAAAAAGGCAACTAAAGAAACCCATTCAGAAGTCCATGGAAAAAAATGAAATTTCTAATAAAAATCTAGTATAGTCAGTGACAATGTAGTGCTTGTTTATTAAATATAAGTGTCTATGCATGAAATGTCTTTTTGTGGTTCATCTACAACATATGTGCCATAAAAGGAACATCAGCACGTAATATAAAATGACTGTTCTGGTTTGTAAGACTTTCTATCAGAATAAAACTCATTTCAACTATTTTCAAATAAAAAATAGAGAGGGGATGGGTGGGAATTAACTGACACTTTACTACAGGGAGTAAAGTTAACTGACATTTACTATCTCTGGTGGGCTATAGATGATGGGATAAGATGATGGGATAAGACCAAACACATTATATCTTTCCTTTGCCTAATTATTTGCCCACCAATATTTGCAAGAGTAAAATGAAATCTGGCTTAAATAGTATTAAAGACAATCTAGAAGCTCAAAAAACAAAGTACACACTAAGGAGTTGGTGTAGTGTAACAGATTATTTTATTCCAAAAATAGGCACAACAATATCTCTCATTCTACCTACTTATCTTACAATATGATTTTTTCTTCCCTTTCATTGATAGATGGTGTCTAGGCTTTGACTTCTCTCCTCCAATCTGGACAGGACTTTGTTGTTGCTGTTGTTATTGTTTTTAAGATTTTACTTATTTTGGGGAAGCACTGGGGTATAGGCCAGAGACGGAAGACTGGGAGGATTCACCAGAGTCAGAGTGGGAAGCAGAACAGGCAGATTTACTGAGTTACACTGCTGAGGGGGGCAGAACTCTCCTGTCTCACCCGCTGTTCCCCTCCGCAGTGTGTTTCAGTCAGTCTGCCTGTTCTGTTCCCCACTTTGTCTCTGGTGAATCCTCTCACTCCCGGCACCTCTGACCTACACCCCAATTCCTGTATGCCTAAATAAATAAATATTAAAAAAAATAAGTGGAAGAGAGGATAGGACTACTTGCCAGCCCCTGGTTTCTAGGTTTTACTACTAATAATGAAAGCTCCTTGTTTCCTCTTTTTGTGTGCATAGTGTCTTGGTCTGGCCCTTGACAATGTTATGTCCATCAAGAGAGAACAATCAATGTTTGTTAAATACATGAATAGTTTAGAGCAGCTGAGCACTTTTATCCCATCATTAAAAACTTGCTTTTGGGGGAAAATAATTAATACTGTATACTCTTTCATTCTTTCCACAAACAGGAAATGCACCACTTTTGTAAATCAACCCAGTATACTGCTTTGCTAGTTTGCATTGCTTAAAAGTTAAATTAACTTCATTTTTTGTGTTATGGTGGTTTCTTTCTTTCATACATACACACACACACACACATACACACTTATGTAAAACTTAGTGTACTGACTTCAATCTTCAAAATACAAGTGATTTATCTGAACTTTTTAGTTACTGTCTATTTGAAGAACAAGCATGTGTAATCCTTGTTCCTGGGAATCCTACCTATGCATTATTATTTCTCAGTCTTAAAATTGTGGAATAACAACCTTCAAAAGAAGGTTAGAAAGCATGATTCCCAAGGAAGAATGATTAAAAATTAATTTAAAAATGACCAAATCAAACATTAAAAAGATCATTAGTTTTGCTGAGATTAATAGTTAGTATCTGAGTAAGATTCCAAAGAGTGTCTCTAATTAGGGGTCTTCCTGGTGTCTCAAGGGGTTAAGATGCAGCACTATGAAGCTATCCATAGCCACTGATTGCAGCAGGAGTAGGATCCCCTGCCAGGGAGGTGACCCACATGGTGCAGCAGACCTCTCCTGACTCACCCGCTGCTCCCCTCAGCAATGTATTTCAGTCAGTCTGCCTGTTCTGTTCCCCACTCTGACTCTGGTGAATCCTTTCAACCCCTGTACCTCTGCCCTGCACCCCCCAGCTCTTGTATGCATAAATAAATCTTAAAAAAAAAACCAACAAATAGTATCTCTGTAATCAGATTCATTATGATGCCTGTTTGCCAATCAAAAATCGCAGTTTAGGAAACTAATTTAGGTCAAAAAAGTATGTGTTGGTTTATGTAAATGAACTTTATTCAGAAAAACAGAAAAACTTGCATTAAAGATGAATGGAACCAGGGACTCAAATGTCATTAGGGTCATTTTTCCAACCCTCTCTTCCTTTTTATTCCTTTCTCCTTATTTCTTGGTTTATTTTCCTTTGCTTGTTAGTCACCACACACTCCCAAGATTGACTTTCTCCTCTCCTGTTAGCAGGTATTGAATTCAAATCCTCAGCAGAGAAAGGAACTCTCACTCAATAGCACCAATCTTAAAAGAAAAAAAAAATTAATTCTCTCTTATTAAGTCATATCCAAGTCTTCCTTTTGGAATAAATATTTCTTTCTCTTTATTTCATAGTATTATCTGTTCTCTCAAACACTTTTTCATTCTGTTCTTTTTTGCCTCTTAGGGAATTTGTCTCTCTATAAAGTCCTTTAAAAAAAAATATTTATTTATGCATACAAGAGCTGGGGTGCAGGCCAGGTGTGTGTGAGGGAGGGGAGGGGTGAGAGGATTCACCAGAGAGAGTGGGGAGCAGAACAGGCAGATATACTGAACTACACTGCTGAGGGGAGCAGTGGGTGAGAATGGAGAGGTCTGCTGCACCATGTGGGTTAGCTCCCTGGCTAGCCTGGAAACGAACTCGAACTCAGGCTGCAGTGGCCCACTTCATAGCTTGATAGAGCTGTCTTTAACCCGTGCACAACCAGGGAGACCCCCAATTCCTCTTTTTTTTTTTTCAATTGAGGTAACTATCATTGGTTTACAACACTGTATATGATTCAAAGGTATAGGATCAGACCTCTTCTGATGTATGTTGTCACACCATGATTAGTTGTTAATTGCTCTTGGTTACTGTAACCTATCACATTAAAAGATTAAGACAGGTTAGAATATTTTAAGTAAATGTTTTACTTCTAAAACAATTTTCATTGCTTAATTCATTCATCCAGGAGGTAAAACATTCTACATGTAGTTTTGTGAAATAGCATCTTGGTTCAACAGCATAGGGAAAGGTACATGTACCCAGAGGGTATCGCGCTTCAGGGAGAGTAGACTGAAATGACAATTGACCACTAAGTAGAGGACAGGAGTATTGGGTGGGGGGTATTGGGAGTCAATAGGACAGAACCAGCAAGGGTCAACATTGAGGGCTACAAAGAGGTTCAGGCAGGCAGGCATTTGGCACTGAGTTAGAAACTCAACAGTGATTCAGACTTAGGGTTTTTTGTTTTATTTTTTAAATTTTATTTTCTTACATCATTGTTCTCCCCTCCCGTGTAGTGCCTATAGTTCTTCCACCACCATAGCACCCAAGAACCATCACCATAATCCTTTGTGCTCTTCCCTCCCTTCCATTGGCCCCTCTCCCTCCCACTTCCTTGCTCTTTGTCTCAAACAAGACTTAGGGTTTTGAATCCAGATTTTGGAAGGGGACTAATGAAATCAAATACCCTAAATAAGAAAGAATGAAGGTTCCAGATAGATGACAAAGTATGACTCGGAAATGGGGACTGTGACATAATGTGGATAAACTCACAGTAGCAGAAAAGTATTAAAGGGGATTGATTTTTATTCAAGAAATTAGAGCTGGCAGTACTTAAAGTGATTGGCAGTCCTGGGAAGCAGGGGAAGCATTTGTCTGAAGCTGGGAATTTAAGCATTTCTGCTGTGTGGAGGAAATGGAAGCCAGCTTGGGCCTTAGATATAAAGTATAAAGGTAACATCCAGAAGCAGTTTTGAGAAACAAATGGGTAAAATAGATGATGCCTCGCATTCTGTGTTACACCTTCAGAATTTCACACTTTACTGCAAGTATGGAAATGTCTTGTTTGGGGAAATGAGATTGGGAAAAATAATTCCATGTTGATGTGTTCTTATTAGGACAGATAATTTTCTCTCCTAATTACAAACTCTGTCTGCAAAAATTGTATATTCAATATAGCAATACATTTTAACAGAAAATAAACTAAATAACACCATTGGCAGTTTTTGTTAGTTTCTTTAATGCTCTTATTTAATGCCTTTATTTTTTAAATTCAGAATATGGCACAGTGCTTTGCAGAGCCTGGTAAAATGTGGTAAAATCTGAACTAAGTTTTATTAATTTTCGGCTACATAACTCAGAAAAAAATATTTCTTATCTCTGAGATGTGATTCTCTATCTCTAAAATAGAACTGATCATAAATACCAGGTAGTTTGTTATAAAGATTAAATAAAATGATGTATTAATATCATTTGATAGTGGGTCTGTCTTATAGCAGACAAAGTAAATGCCAGCTTTGAATAAATGTCTGTGGAGATGAACATACTTTGTTTGTCCTTGTTCTCCTCTTGTTTTGGAGGGCAATGAAATACTTGTTGATTAACATTTGAATTTACTAAATTCTTTGTAACTTGGAAACCACTACAATATTTTCACTTCGAGCACACGCAAAAATAAAAGTGATCATGGAAGTTCTGCTTTAGGTATTTTGGTACAATCTTCCTACTAAAAACAAATTTTAAAGCTGAGGTTGAGGTGGACATAAAAATAATCAGCAGTTATATATGGGATACAAATAATACACATACACACACACACGCACACACACACACACACACACACTGGCATAGCATATCAAAAACAATTCTTAGACCTAGTGAAAAATACACTGGTTACCAGAGGGAACAGGGAAGTGGGAGAAGAGAATGGGGAAGGAAAGGGCTAGAGTTTTGCCCTGAAAGTTTGGTGGAGGTTGAGTAAAGTTATGTGCATACATGTAGGAATAATAATGTAACCCTGAAGTTATTATGTAGACACATGACTGAAAGATTTAAAAAATAATGAATGATTAAAAAAAATCAGAAGGCATCAGAGAGTAACCAAAGAAATGACAATCTGTGGAACACATTCTAGGACAAAAAGAAGCCCAGAGAGGTGAACCCAGAATTTGAAACTTCTTTCATCCTTAGGGTGATTGTCAATTTCAGGAAGAGAAGGGGAGAAACTGAAAATTTATATTTTTGAATTATTTTTGACTAAGCAAAACATTAATAAGGTACAACATTTATAGTGTCTACAGTGAGCATAGGCAAAGTTTCCTTTCACCCCTGTTCTCCAGATACTGCTTACCTTCTTAGGAGGCAACCACTGTTACCAATTTCTTGTGTATGGAAAAGAAGACTATTCTCATAGCTCAAGAAGTGGCAAGGCAGATCTATCACAGGCTGATTGAAGCTTATTTGTGACTCAAGAAGCAAAACAAAACCAGGGCCTCCCTGGTGGCACAAGGGGTTAAAGTCTCAGCACTATCAAGCTTTGCCAGCCACTGCTGCAAGAGTTCTATGCCCAGCCAGGGAGCTAACCCACATGGTGCAGCAGACCTCTCCTGTTTGCCCGATGCTCCCCTCAGCAGTGTGTTTCAGTATATCTGCCTGTTCTGCTTCCTATTATCTCTCCCTGGTGAAACCTCTCAGCCCCCTACACCTGTGGCCTATACCCAAGTTCTTGTATGCATAAATAAAAATAAATCTTTAAAAAAAAAAAACAAAAACTATTGCTTAGTTTAGTCCCTTTCAATCCTTTCTTAAATATTTGTTTAAAATATATTAAGAGGAAATAATTTCTAAATAAATACTGTATGCAAACACTAATCCATTATTTACTTCCATTTGCTAGTCAATATTTAATAAAACCTGTAAAATATTTTCTGTAAATTTTGCAGTTTTGTCCACTTTTTACTTATAAGTTTTCTTAAGTAGTGAGATTTGTGATAGTTATGATAGACACTTCATGAGGGCCTTGCAAAAATATTCAATAGAGATGTTGGCATAATAATTTCTTAGAATTATTATCTACATTTGCCAGCACAGCAGTGAACGATGAGGCCGTCTCAGGGTTGAGAGACTGCTCAGGGTGGTCAGGGATTTGGCTGAAGAAATGACAAAAAGACACACTTCAAGAGAGAGTGTAAATCTGAGTGCAATTTTATTTAAGTTAGTCCCCAGTATATATACAGGAGCAGTGAATGGATTTAGCTTATCGCTGAGTGGTTTACATCTGAGTGGTTTACATCTGGACCTAGCCTCTTTCTTAAGTAGATAATCCATTAGTTTTGTTTTTAAGCTATATGATCGCATTTTTTGTTTTACTAACTACTTTTTTCACCTATACTATATTTTAATTATTACAGGGTTTAGTAACGTTTCATTTGAGTCAGGCTTGTGTTAAGGATTTCATATGATTTTTTAATTAACAACAAATGACCTTTATAGAAGAAAAAAGGAAGTTTTAGAAAGACAATAAAGGGATAAAGTTTGTAGTTCTAGAAAGACCGAGATAAGGTTTTAACTTCTGGTGGTCCTAATCCTTTGATAAGCTTCTGTCTTATCCATGTCTTCAGGGAACTTTGCTGTACTCCCCTGCCTCAGGGAGTTTTTGTTGTTCTCCCCCTGCATGCTGGTTCCTTGCCCAGCCGGACCTAGGGATCTTGGCGATAGCCATTAGCCCTAAAGGTCACTGCAGGGGGAGGTGCAGCATACATTGGTTGAACTGGAGTCAAGTTAACTTTTTCTCAGTGTTAGTACCTCTGGATTTAATCATAATTCATTCCAAAGATGACTATTTTAATTAATAAATCTTGTTTAAATTCATGCTATTTTTGTTCCCCTTTTATATTCCTCTATTTTGCCATCTAACTTTAAAAATAGAAACCTCCTGTTTTTATTCCCCACCTCCTATTTTTTTCTGAGTGTTTTAAATTCCTATCTATCCTCATTTTTTAATATCAGTCTGCTTCTTTAAGTTTTAATTTATTCCATTTAAATTTTTTTCTTAGCCTATGAATTTTTATTCCTTCTTCTTTATTGTGTCTAGTCAGTGCTTACTGATTGATATACTTGGGTAGGAGAGTACCAGAAATCAACTGAAAAGAGACTTGGTCCTACAGGTTAAAGGAAATTGATAATTCATTTAGAATAATGCAGAATGGCAAGGTTTTGAGGGATGGGCACCTGGTCTCATCTCCAAATTTGTCTTTATTACCAGCAAATTTAGACATCCCAGCAGGATTACAGATTGCTTATCCCCATGTCTTGGCTAAGGTTAGGAACTCCATTTCCCAGAATCCCCTTTTCCATATGGTCCCAGTTAAGAATTGGATAAAAGAAAAAAATTGTATGAGATTTGGAACGTGAATAAAAGTGATGCAATTATGCTTAGAATGTCATTTGCTGTCAGACTGGGTAACAGCAGAGGGAGCCACGCCCCGTTCTTTCTCTTCTCCATTCTCTTTTGCCTCTCTTGCCATCTGCTGGTACTGCTGACCAATAGCAGCCCTTGACCCTTCACTGTAAAAGGATAAGGCTGTTGTCTCCAGAGAAATTAGTTATACAAAGGGAACTGTTTCCCCAGAGCTAACAACTGAAAAGATCTCTGCACTGAGCACTCCCTTTGGAGACTCCCTTGGGGCAGCTGCACTTGGTTTGTTGACTTCCTCTGTGAGCTCCCAATGTGTTCTCCCTCCCCAGCGTTAGGTGGAATGTTTGATGCTGACATCTCTGATCCTCTGACTCCCTTTCTAGATACTCAGTTTTACAACTTTTCCCTCCATATGTGGAAGGTCTAGTTGTTCTTATTCTTATTATATTCACAGTGGCTGTTTTCTTACTGATAGACTTGGAACCTTTTACTCTTTCTGCACCTCTGTCTTTATTGCTTTGTCGGTGAGTATGCTCAAGGCTGCAGAATGGCTACCATAAACCATGCATTGTGCTCCTGGTGATGTTGCCCCAAGTAAGAAGCAGGACCAGTACTTCTAAAGGAACTCTCTTACATTCTTCTCATATTTCAGGGAGGAAAAATTTTATCAGAAATTTCTAGCAATTTTTTTTTTAAGTCTCATCAATCAGAGTAGGGTTATTCTACCTTTCTCTAGTCTGACAAAGTGGATGAATTATCATTATTGCTTTAAATCTCTGGTCCTGCTCCCTGAACACATATCAGTATAACCTGGAAAGCTTTTAAAACATATTTTCACCTGCACCCAACCTGCAGGAATTCTGATTTAATTGCTCTGGGGGTGGTGCCCTAGAATCAGTTCTTTGTAAAATTAAAATTCTCTCCCACAGTGCTGTTATGGTTGGGAAACACTGCTTGGATCAAATGTCATTCATTCTCCAGAGCTGCTGCACAACATGCAAAAATCAGAGTTCTGTACAAGGACAAAGGTAGAAACAGCTGTAGGGCCAGCAATTGAGAATGTCTTTTAAAAAAATCTATCTAGATTACTCATCTAAGGATGATCTATAGAACGGATAGGAATATGACTAAAATTCCCACTTAGTTTACGTCATATAAAATAACCATGTTTTATATGTTATTTGATTCATATGTTCCATTTTGATTAACTCTAAGAATAACAATAGATCAGCTACTCTCCCCTGCCTTTTTACTAGAGGTCCAACAATCCTGTTTACACTATCAATCCATATTGCACAGAGTTCAAGAAAAAACTAGTCCTTGGTGGGGCACATAAAATTTCAAAAGGTAAATAAACATTTCTCCTTATCAGGAGAAATCTTATGTGCTTTCCAGAAATTTCTCCTAAACTTACCCAGGATTTGATAAAAGATGTTCCCATTAAATCCACAAAATTATAATATTCTGAAGCTGACAGTAATCAGAATATCCCAATCCAGTTATATCTTTGCCAAAGTGTTTTTTGCTATGATCTTCAGAAAGGAAAAAATGCAACTTTAGATGTAAGACATTATGTATTCCAATTAGCAGGTTACTTGAAGAAAAGAACACACATCAAGGTTCGTGACTTTAGGATCAAATTCAGCTATTAAGAATATTAGTCATAGGAAGGCATACACCAAGCTCTAGTAAATATCAAGCATTAGCTTATGTTCACTGGGACTCATTAGCATCTTAACTTTCAATTGACCAGTTCACTAGGGTTTGGCAAGCAAAGTTCATCACCTTTTTAAAATAAAATCATGCTTAATTAGTGCCTGACAATAGGAGAAGCTTCAGGCTGTACTTTAACTGAGCAACAAGTTATCTTACAGAAAGAATGTTGGTTTTAAAACTGAAATAGTCAATCTATTGTAAGGGCAGGACTGGGCACAGTGCAGGTTTTCTGATCCCATGCAGACCGGGTAAAGGAGGAGTCAGAGTCTTCAGTGGTTTTGCAGGTCTTTTATTTGGGGTTCACCAGGCATATGGCAGGCAGGGGTGCTGGCTGGGGGGCTGCCAGCCTCCCAGCCCCCAGCAAGTCTTTACTCTATCTGGGCTCTCTGGCGTTCTTTCTGCTGCTTTTCCGCTTCGGCTTCTGCTGCTGCTGCTGCTGCTGGCTGGGGCTGCTGGCGTCCCCCCGTGACGCCGCCCTTAAAAGCACAGTCTTAACTCAGCTGAATCCCATCTACCTATGCCCACACCCTATTCCAGGTGCCCGCCATCAGGCATGCATTCAGGACAAGGATCCATCATCTATCCTGATGGCGGAAGGGCAGAAAAGCCTGACATTTTCTTTACCCTACATCTATTCACATAATTCAAAATTTAAAATGAACACCTATGATGTCATCTTACCAAAAAAGAATCAAACCTTAATCTGAACAAATCTCTATTACTGCCAATTTATAGAAAATATGAAAATCAGAGGAAAATGTTAAGTGATACCATGTAAATGTAATGAATAACATTCAGATTACGGGGGATTCTATAAGACAAACAACCCAAAATCTTGAACAAATTGTCAAAAAAGCAATTGAGTTGGTTTTTCAATTAAGGTAACACTGGTTTACATTGTTATCTATGCTTTGGAGGCATAGGCTCCCACTTCAAGTGCTGTGCTACACTTGAAGACCCTCCGTCTGTTACAGGGCAGGAAGAGGGGCAGCCCAAACCCTGCAAACCTGCCTATTCTAAATGGGTTCTGCCATCTGCCACATCAACACAAAACATGAGACTTTAATGGGAAGCAACTTTAATACAACTAGGAAACAATACAGGAAAGGCAAAGAATCTAGTTTCTAAATCAAGCACCCAAAGTTACCCATCCCCTTGTGGGTAAAAGTCCATCCAAATGGGATTGGCCAGAGCAAGGCCCCAAAGCCTGCCACAAGTCTAACGTATCTTCCAATGGGGACCCACAGAAAAGGGTCAGAAACAACCAGACAAGCCTGGAAGGAAAAGAGCAAAATCAAAATCAAGATAAAAGCTGCCATGGTCACCTCCCCATGGGTCTCTCACCCACATCTGTGTCACCCAGTCTACCACCAAAAGGCAAGCATCATTCCTTCACGTGTCTCTAGGCTCCATGCGCCTCCTTTAGGTCTCCTTCTTGCTCTCCATCCTGCTTTCTTCTTTCTCAATCTCCTCTGCAGCTTCTTCTCTCCCTGCTCAGCTCCACCCTCCCTTGGGTGGGGAAGGGAACCTGGAACCTCCCTCTGCTTTTCCTGGGGACCACCCTGTTACAAGTCTATCTCGCTCCACAGGAGAACCTCTAAATTAAAAGCAACATGCCAACAAATTGCATTACATGGAATTTATATGAATCCTTAGTTGTGCATATTTTAAAAAAATGCATGAGACAATCAGAGAAATTTGAATTGGATAATTGATATTAAGAAAATTGTTAATTTTTAGATATGATTAATGATATTGTGGTATTGATGGAAGATAAGGACAGAAAAGTTAGAAAGAAGGTGCCACAAGACCAGAAACCTGGCTCACACAATGCTGGGGGCTGGGGGCTGGAGGTAGGAGTAGAAGTGATTAACATAGTCATTAAACCAGCTATAGGAACTAAAAATCCTTCCGGTGCCAAGGCACAGACCCAAGCAAAATGTCAGACTGCTGTTAGTGTCATAGGGCACAGACCAGAGGTAAAGAGAATGTGGAGATTGTGGGCCATTGTAAATTCTCCAGTCCCTTTCAAATTTTACATAGTTATCCAAAATCACAGCAAACAGGTCACTCCACAAAGGAATGAGCCCCTCCCAAGGAGGAAAAGACTGTGCAATTTCTGACCTGGCAGGGGCAGCAGTCCTTCTACCCACCTGGGACTATGCAGATGCTTCTTTTCACCAACTGTCCCTCCACAGGGCAGCAGCCTTCCTGCCTGCCTGTGAGTGCACCATGCCAGGGCTTCTCTTCTCTGACCTGCAGCAGAGGCAGCTCCTCAAGGCTGCCCGCCTGTGACCATGCAGGCCTCTCTCTTAGCAAACCTGTCGCTTTTGGGCAGCTCTCTCTGCCCGCTTATGTCTATGCAAATGACCTTTATTCTCTCCCTTTTTATATAAACCTGCCCTTTTGGATATAACTAATATCTCTGTGTCATGGAGAAACTTGCCTGGGAAACTCAGCATTTTTGCTGAAAGGGCAGCTCTGGCAAAACGTTTCCCAGAATAGAACTGGTCCAACCACTATGGAAAGCTATGTGGAGATTCCTCAACCTACTAAAGATAGAGATTCCATATGATCCAGCAATTCCACTCCTAGGTATTTACCCAAATGACACAGAAACATTAATTCAAAAGGGTACCTGCACCACTATGTTTATAGCAACACTATTTACAATAGCTAAGCTTTGGAAACAACCCAAATGCCCAAAAATAGATGACTGGATCAAGAAGATGTGGTATATAATACACAGTGGAATATTACTCAGCAATCAAAAGAGATTAACTCATGCAATTTGCAGCAACATGGATGGAGCTGGAAGGGATCATGCTCAGAGAAATAAGCCAGAAAGAAAAAGAAAAATACCGGATGGTCTCACTCATAGCAGGAATTTAGAAAACCTAAATAAGGGACCAGGAAAAAGAATAACTATACGAAAGAAAAAAATCAAAATCAACAAGCAACCATAAACCAGACACACACTATGGGGGGGGTGGCGAGGGGAGAAGAGGGATTGAGGTCAAAATGAGGAGGGTGCAACTGTATGGGGAATATAAAAAACAATAAATCTTAAAAAAAATTAGACTAAAAAAAACTTTTCCCAGAATAAACCCAAGGAACCCACTGTCTGAACCCAATAGCTCCAAAAATGACTTCAGTATGTTTAGAAAAGATAAGTTATCTTTTAAAAACATACACCAAAATATATTCAGATGAAATTATAGCTGATAGTTATTTCAAACAACCCTGCGTGGTGGGTAAATAGTATTAATTAGCGTCTACTGTTGCATAGCAAATTACCCCAAAATTTAGTGACTTTAAACCGCAAGCATGTATCTCACGTTTTCTGTGAGTCAGGATTCCAGAAGTAGCTTAGCTGACATTTCAGGCTCAGGGTCTCTGTAGTCATCTGGAGGCTGGAGGATCTATTTCTAAGATTAGTCTTAGAACTGTTGGCTGGTTGTTGACTGACCTATTTTCTTTGTTGTCTGCCACTAGAGGCCTCATTTTCATTCTTCTCTATAGGTTGCTTGGATATCCTCAAGTAGTGGCAGTTGGTTTTCCCCCAGCAGAGTCCAAAATGGAAGATGCTTTCTTTCATAACCTAGTCTCAGAAATGACGTACCATCTTTTGTGCCGTATTCTGTTGGTCGCATAGACAAATTCTGGAAGAATATAGAAAGGCACCATTGATGTATACAATAGCAAAATGTAAGATGATTAGGAGTGTAGAGGCAGGAGGACGCGGAACAGGATCTCTATGATCCAAGCAGATGGGGTAAGGAGGAGTGAGTCCTGAGAGCCCTTGGTGGCTTTTGCAGGCCTTTATTGGGATTTACCGGGTACACAGCAGGCAGGGGTGCCAGCCTCCCGGCCCCCAGCAAGCCTTCTCTCGTGGCCTCTACTTCTCTCGGCTTCTTGTTCCCATGATGCCGCCCTTATAAGCCCAGTCTCTTGGCCCTGATGAATCCCATCTACATATGCCACACCCTATTCCAGGTGCCCACCATCAGGCATGCGTTCAGGACCACAAGGATCTATCATTAATCCTAACGGTGGGAGGGCAGAAAAGCCTGATACTATACTTACTCTACAAGGAACCATTTTAAAAACAGGCTACCACGTTGACCCAATGGTTTGTCAGGACTCCATCCATCCTCTGACCTCCATAATCCAAGACACTAAGTGGTGGACCATAATTCAGGGGAAGGAAATATTTATGGTAAAACCTAAAAATAAGAAAATTTGAAAAGCAGTGAAAGAAATAAGATGTTGGAAGGGCTACAATTATAGCAAATGATGTTACTTTCTATTGAGTTTGGGAATTTATTTTTGTATATTTCAACTAGGATAAGACCCCGCCAAGACCTTCATTTCAAAGGGACAGAGACTACTTAGTTTTGAGAAGAAGGTCTCTGTTAATCATTCTCATGCCTTCCACATGTAGGGGAATAGATTAGCTTTTCCAGGTTCACATTCTTGGGAGAAGTAAGTGAAGCAAGTTGAAAAGTGAAGTGAAGCAGTTTTCCAACAGAAAAGCACTGCAAAACAAGTTGCATCAAAATTGATAGTACCGGGCCTCCCCGGTGGCGCAGCGGTTGAGCACTGGGTTGCGAGGCTGCCCGCGGCCTCCGCAGCGCCGGTTCGATTCCCGGCTGCTCCCGGGCCACCGGAAACCGGAGGAGGGTGCCACATGGCGCAGACATCTCCTGCCACCCGCTGCTCCCCTCAGCAGTGCACTTCCGTCCTTCTGCCTGCTCTGCTCCCTGCTCTGGCTCTGGTGAATTCTCTCACCCTCCCGCGCTTCTGACTGTACCCAGTGCTTGTATAAATAAATAAATAAATCTTTAAAAAAAATTGATAGTACCAAAAAGGACTCCAACAAAGTAGTCACTGTGTAAGAGTTTTTCTCTTGTAAAATATCGGATGGTTTCAATTACAGGAGGAACATAGGGATCAGGAAAAAAAAAAAGACAAAACTAGCAGGCAAAACATAAATCAGAGACATTCAGCAGGGGAGGGTGGAGGAGAGGGATCAAAACCGGAGGGAAGAGCATGAAAGTCTATGGTGACAGTTCACAGGTGTCTTGGTGGTGGTAATTTTATGGGGACAACACCTGAGAGGAGAAATAAAACATTGCAGAAAAATGAATAACGATGTAAAAATATATAAATAAAAATGAAAAAATGAACGATATAAAACATAAATAAAAATAAAAAATTTTCTTTTGTGTTGAATTTAGAAGCAATATTTAACATGTCAAGGGTGCTTAGGATTGATATGACACCATATTTTGTCAATGACAAGTTACTAGTATTAGTAATACAAGATTAAATTTTCTTTTTTTAATATTTATTTTATTTATGCATACAAAAGCTGGGGTGTAGGCAGGTGAGAGGATTCACCAGACACAGAGTGGGGAGCAGAACAGGCAGATTGACTGAAATACACTGCTGAGGGGAGCAGCAGGAGAGGTGCTGCACCGTGTGGGTTATCTCCCTGGATGGGATCGAACTCCTGCTGCAGTAGCTGTGGATTGCTTCATAGTGCTGTGCTTAACCCCTGTGCCACCAGGTAGGCCCCCCAGGGTTATTATAACTAAGTATCACAATAGCTTTTTTTATCCAACAGGACATAGAGTTAGCAGCTAGAACAATCTTCTAAGTAGAAATTGTTAGTGATTTTTATTTATTGTTTTTTAAAGATTTATTTGTACAGGAACTGGGGTACAGTCAGAGGCGCAGGAGAGTGAGAGAATTCACCAGAGACGGAGCGGGGAGCAGAGCAGGCAGACCAGACCCAAGACACTGCTGAGGGGAGCAGCAGGCGCAATGGGAGAGGTCTGCTGCGCCATGTGGGATTCTCACCGCTGGCCAGGATCGAACCTGCGCTGCAGAGGGTATGAACAGCTCTAGAGCATGGTGTTCAACCCGCTGCGCCACTGGGGAGGCCCCTATTAGTGATTTTTAGATCCTTCTCAAGGACCACCAGATTTGTATATCTTAGTCAATTAACTCAGAGCTAAGGCTTATACTTGAAAGTTTATCCTGTCAGGTTTTTGCTATTTGAATGGCTCTCCCGTAATGGGTTTGAGTATTTTGGCACTGATGAGCCCTGTCAAACATGGCAGGATTCTCATGAACAGCATATCTAGTAGGCAAAACTGTCATTTAATTAGTGTCTAAATATTTGCTTTATTTAAAGCTGTTTAATGGCATTTACCTAATAGCTAACTGTAGAAATTACTTTTGAGTTATTAGAAAACACTTCCTTTGTAATCCAGAACAAGTGGGAGGTTTTTGAGGTTTTTTTTTGTTTTTGCCTTAGATACGCTTGTTTTTAATATGCTATACCCAGTAGTTCAGGTTTAAATTTTGATGTGCTACTCAAAACTCTATTAAGGTAGAGATCAAGATTGTTCTCATCATTTTGTCTACAGTGCCAAATACATGCTACATAATGTTCACTCAATGAACATTTGTGGAGCTAATGCACTGTTTTTTGAGTCTAGTAAATTAAAAAATGGAATAGCTTTCTCAGGGCTAGAATTTTGCCTTATTTCTAGTTCTACCAACAAACCTCAGAAACTCTCAACTCCAAAAACGATGCCCTTCCTGGAATATAAATATATAAAAATATATATATATATACACACACATATACACACATTGAATTGAACTGATATAAAGAAAAGTAACAATCACATTTGACATTCAATAATTGAATAAATCTTAGCAAACATAACAAGTCATATAAGTATATAAAACTAGTAAAAGCAGAACAGAATGGACTGTCTTACAGGGCTGATTTCTTAGTATGCTGAAAGGGGCAGGAGGGGACAGGGCAGGTTTCTCTATGAACCGAGCAGATGGGGTAAAGGAAGAGAGAGTCCTGGAGCCCTCAGTGGCTTTTCAGGCTTTTATTGGGATTTACCAGGTGAACAGCCGGCAGGGGTGCTGGGAAGCTGGCAGGATGGCAGGCCTCAGGTCCCATCAAATCTTCACTCTGGACTCTCCGGCTTTCTCTCGTGGCCTTGTTCTCTGCTCCTCTCAGGGTTCTTTTGGGCGTCCCCCTGATGCCGCCCGTAAAAGCCCAGTCTTAGCCCAGGTGGATCCCATCTACCTATGTCCACACCCTACTCCAGGTGCCCCCATCAGGCATGCATTCAGGACCCCAAGGATCCATCACCAATCCTAAGGCGGGAGGGCAGAAAAGTCTGACACTTTTTTAACCTTACCCTACATATGCTGTCTGATTTCCTTGTGACTGAATTCAAATTAGGCACATACCTGGCAGAGATTTCCCTAAAACAGGAAATAGGTACTTAAATATGTTGAAACTGGGGACAAACCTAGTTGCAGGTATTATCATGTTGCAGAGTTTGCATTATGAGAATTAGAGAAATCAACTGATGAGTGGTTTCCCTAGGGCTTCATTCCTGGTTGACAAGAAATGGCATTTATCAGTTAAGTTCTGCGAGATTATCTTAACAGTATTGGGAGACTGCTAGCAGAGCAGGTTTTCAATGAACAAAGACAACTGAATACAGGAATTACACTAAGTCACAGCTATCACTGTGATATTGGAGATGAGCTCATGTTGCCTATCCTACAGATGAAGGGATCTTTTTAACTATATACTCATTGATTTCTTATGCAAATTCAGTTTTGGGAAGCAAAAGTATTTTCGTGAATGAACATCCACTTTTAAAATTAGTTTTTTTTATATTTTATTGTTACTATTTCTCCCCAATTAACAGTGATTACCTCATCCAAAAGCATTTGTGGGTGTGGGGAGCAGGAATGGCCACTGAGCAGGTTTTCTAGGATCCCATGCAGACCGGGTAGAGGAGGAGTTCTGGAGCCCTCAGGGGTTTTGCAGGTCTTTTATTGGGGTTCACCAGGCATATGGCAGGCAGAGGTGCTGGGGGGCCGGGAGGCTGGCAGGCCTCCCAGCCCCCAGCAGGTCTTCACTCTGGGCTCTCCGGCCTTCTCTCAGCTTCTGCTGCTCTTGCTTCTCTCTCGGCTTCTCTTTTGGCTTCTACTGGTGTCCCTGTGACGCCGCCCTTAAAAACCCAGTCTCAGCCCAGGTGAATCCCATCTACCTATGCCCACACCCTATCCCAGGTACCTGCCATCAGGCATGTATTCAGGACCACAAGGAGCCATCATCTATCCTGATGGTGGGAGGGCAGAAAAGCCTGGCATTTTTCCTTACCCTACAGTGGGTCATTTTCTTACCAACCAGTATAACCAATAACATAATGAAAACACATGCAACTGAAATTTAAATTTTAGGATCATATGATGTCAGAGAAGTGATTTTGGAGAACTGCTCAAATCACAAAAAATTATCATATGAACATCTAGTGGAGTTAAATCAATTAAAAATTGAAAACAGGTAAATTTATATGAGTACTATAGTAGATACTTCAAAACAAAATTATCTGAATAATAGTTAATAAAGGCCTTTAGAAAAATTAAAGGCTTGAAATATTTTTGCAAAAATGACATTCTATTGCAGTGTATATATGAAAATGGACATTACGTTACCATTTTTAAAAGATTTTTTTAAAGATTTATTTGTTTATGCATGTAAGAACTGGGGTACAGGCCAGAGGTGTTGGGGGTGAGAGGATTCACCAGAGCAGAGTGGGAAACAGAACAGGCAGACTGTAATACACTGCTGAGGGAAGTAGGGGGCAAGACAGGAGAGGTCTGCTGAGCCATGCGGGTATCTCCCTGACCAGGAGCTGGGAATCGAACTCATGCTGCAGAGGCTTTGGATAGCTTCACAGTGCTGTGCTTATCCCTTGTGCCACCAGGGAGGCCCTACATTACCATTTTGTTGGAGAAAACATACTCTATTTACCCCACCCCCAATCAACACTTGATTCATTAAACTGAATTTGAATGCAGATTCTTCCATCATATTGCCACCAAAAAGAGTGTACAGCTATGTATGTAAGTTTGGCGTTCTTATAGCTAATGCCAACTTTTCCCAATGTGTGTTTTCTGCAAAATACTAAGGTCCCAGTCACCTGTGGACAAAAAGTGTTCATAGTCGTTCAGGATATTTTGCTTCCATTGCTTCTGCTATGTGCCCAATGAATGGATTGCATACAGACTGAAGATTCCTTTGTTAACTGTCTTCCTCTTGAGTTTGGTTAAAAGGAAGAATGGGAGACGGGTAGGACATTAAATTGCTTTGGAGATTAGGTTTTACTCCTCCTCCTCCTATTGGAGTGCCATTGATTGGTAGTCCCTCTTCCTTACTACGGGTCAGTTTTTTGAGATAGTTCTTTCCATTTGGTTGTCTTTTTTCCCTTCTATTAACTATTCCCCCTACTTTGTCTCTTTAGGCCTGGAGATGTTAATAGTGCTTTCTGTTTAGTTGACTTCCCTTTATCAAATGTTTCTTAATTACCCACTCTGAGTGAAACATTTCTTTCCTTCTTGGAGGCTATACAATGGTTAAATATTAAATTGTACTCTTGGATTCAAATCCTTATTAGCACATTTAAGGTTATAAATAACATGGGAATAATGTGTAGCCCGGCATTTTCTAAACATTTATTCATGGCAACATTTCCCTAATAAAAAGAACTTGCCTTGAAAACATGGGATTCTAAGATTCCTCACCCTAAAATACATAAAGCCAAGTTTGATTGATTATAATCTTGTTGACTAAGAGTAATCATTATAGTTGTTTTTTCTTTTAAAGATTTATTTATGAATATATAAAAGAACTGGGGTACAGGCCAGAGGTATGGGGGGGGTGAGAGGATTCACCAGAGACAGAGTAGGCAAATTGACTGAAATACACTACTAAGGGGAGTAGCGGGCAAGTCAGAAGAGGTGTGCGGCGCCACGTGGGTAGCTCCCTGGCTGGGGCTCATGCTGCAGTGGTTGCAAATAGCTTCATAGGTTGCATCTTAACACCTTGCGCCACCAGGGAGGCCCTCGTTTTAGTTTTTGTGTGGTGTGTAAGACAAAGCCAGCCTGAAGGTCTACTGAGGTAAGCCTACGGCTGTTATTATACTGGCATGTCCCAAATTATTTGGCTGTGCTTTTTAAATTTAGTTTCTCTAATCCAAGTCTCTCAATGTCAGGCAAGTATATATCATCACTACCCATGTGCTTCTTCCCCCTGGACTCCACCTCATATTTACTATCACTAATCTGGCAGGAAACCAAATTACCATCGCCTGCTAACGTTATATCTAAAAAAAAGATTAGACTTCAATACCTAATTTCTAAAACTCAATTTAGTGCCAAAATTTCATGGATTTACTTTGGTTACTTAGGAACTTTATCCTCTTATATTTGATATTAGTTATGTGGGGTGTGTGTGTGTGTGTGTTGCTGTGGATATACTTTTTAAAACAAACCCATTTAATAAACTTTTTAAATAAATTTATATATTACGGAAACCCCAATTTTGCAATCTCTTATGGAAAAGGCTCAGTACTTGGTTAACAAAATTTGGGGATACCACCTTTAATGTTGACAGTCATTAATGCCTAGCAAAAAGATTTGTTAAATGAACAGAATGGCATTTTTAAAACAGAGATTGAGATTCTGAAGTCAAGTTGGGGACTGACATAATTTTGAAGTGCTCAAGCTAGAGGGGAATGTAACCAGCTATGATACCATGCCTAGGCTGGATGTTTTTAGGCATGGAATTGTATGACATTGTGGGAATAAAATGAGCTGTCCTAGGAAAAGGAGGACACAAGTAGGAATAATGAAGTGAGCTACAAAATGAGACAGACTTATTTCCAAGCTTTTCCTTTACAAAACAAGATTGCATCGTCTGTAATTTAGTCATCATATTACTTACATGTCAGCAACATTATGGTTCCTTAGACATGCCTTCTCAACTAGTCACATCAGTCTACTGAGGAAGATTTGTTATACAAAACCACCATATTTTAGGATACCATCTGGTAGCCTCTGGTATTCAAGACCTTAACTCTATCTAAAATTCTATTTACTTTCAACTTAATTTCTACAAGTGTTACAGATACCCCTACCCATATCTGAAGTCACTGAGTATTTGGATGAAAAGCAAATCTTATTAAGCTGTATATTATACAGATATGGTCTATAATTTTTAGCACTGTGTATACAATTCAACACTGCAAACACAGTTTCAAACTCAAAAGAATTTTTCATTCCTCATGATGGTACCTTCTCTCACCACACACATTTTTATGGGGTGTATGGTAACAATTATTTCATATTCAGTTACACAAAATTATCTTTGAATAAACTATTTCCAATTTTAAAAAAGAGCCAATTATGGAGGTATGTGGGCATTTTGGTGGTAAGGTATGGTGTGGAGGAGATCCTATATCTCTAAATCACAATGTTGTAAACCGTTGTTACTTCAAAAACAAAACGAAAAACTAAAAATGAAAACCAAGGGTCTCCAGAGGCCCCTCTTGTTAACTTTTGTCCCCTATACTCTTAAGTTTTAAGAATGGAATATATAAAGTACTGAACTGGCATAAATAAAAGAAAAGCAAATTTTTTTAAATACAAGACATCGATTCATACTTTGAGTCTTTTACTGCAAAGAAAATCATTATCTGTCCCTTTTAAATTAGTAGGAGCTATGCAAAGGAAATGTCAGGTTACAGAAACATTAAGTTCTTATGGGCCAAACACTTATGTTCAAATTAATTTAAAAACCTATAAAGGTATTTAATTAATTTGCAAGTGAAAAAATTGAGGGTCAAGAATTAAACTGCCCTAAACCACTATTAGTGGAACTAAATTTCAAGTCAAGGGGGCCTCCCTGGTGGCGCAGCGGCTGAGCGTTGGGTTGTGAAGCTGCCCGCGGCCTCTGCGGCGCCGGTTCGATCCCTGGCTGCTCCCCGGCCACCGGAGGAGGGTCCCACATGGCACGCAGACCTCTCCTGCCGCCCGCTGCTCCCCTCAGCAGTGCACTTCGGTCCTTCTGCCTGGTCTGCTCCCTGCTCTGACTCTGGTGAATTCTTTCACCCTCCCGCGCTTCTGACTGTACCCAGTGCTTGTATAAACAAAACAAACAAACAAACAAATAAAAAAAACATGCCTCTATTAAAAAAAAAAATTTCAAGTCAAGGTCTTCCTCTATTATATACATTGTTTCACCTCAGCACATTGGTTCAAAATTACCTAAACTTTTACAAAGTAAATTTATAATTGAAAGCACTGTAACATTAAACACTCTCATGACCTTAATAAAACATCTACAAGGACCTTACTAAAAACTAAAATGCCAACTTCACTTAATCCTTCATTTGTTAAAAAAACAAACAAAAAAACCTACATACTTTACCTTCAATGGTACTTATGTGAAGCACAAATTCATTCACATCATCTTATACAAAATAAATTAACTTTAAGCAATCTCAATGGTAAATGCATTTCATTATTTATTTAGATGTTTAAGCTCTCGCACTAGATTTTTACAAGCTGGTGAACACTGACAAATTATTTCTCCCACAGAACTATAACCACACATTCCCGGACGGTATAAATATATGGTTGAACTAACATTAATACACATCACCATTTTATCAATTACATAATAAAACAAATTATCAAGTATCCAAATATTAAGTTACACAGCTCAAAAGGCATATAAAATATTAGATGTCTGCTCAATTCATTAGCAGAAACCCACTTTTTGTTTTTTTGCAAGAGAGGTTGGGAAGGGGGGGGGGGATCACACTCCAAAACAGAAATAAGTTGGTAAACAACCTCAGGTAAGTATGAAAAAAAATAACAAGAATTTCAGAAATTTTATGATTAAGAATCATTTTAGCTACAATAACAAAGCATCTCTACAGTTTAAAAAAATATTTACTAAATTAAAGAGCATATTCTACATGTTCTGCACAAGACAAAGGCAACATTTTCCTAAAAATACTTAATAGCCCCTTCCCATTCTTTTTTCAGGCCCTCCCTGTTAAGAGTTGCACCCGAAAGTGCAAACATTAAAATTAACTGTAAGGCTTTTTTGTCTGGAGACAGTTAAAGACATGTGCTTCTGTACAATGTAAATTTTCAAAATGGAGGTTTTTCCATAACAGCACAAAATGAGATTTATAGAAAGACATTAAATAATCACTGTAAGACTTGGTTAAAAAAAAAAGGGGGGGGGGGAGTTGAGCAAACCTGATGTATTACCGGCACAAATGTGGGAGATGTAAACATAAAGTGAGCAGGCAAATAACCATATAGGCCCTATTTTCTGTTTGAAATGACTGAAGGAGTAAACCACATAAGGTCCAGAGTGTTCATAGTTCCTGGGATTTTAGTTCTGTACGATACTAAAAATATACAAGTATTGTGCTGGGTATTTTGGCACCTAATCTTTCTAAATTTTTCTTATATATTGGTAAGATTCTGGCATGGGAATAGATTTAAAGACATAACTCAAAACTGCATGATTTCAGGAAAGATCAATTGGTACAAATGATAAGCACATTTTAAATGGTGAACAGCAAGAATCTTGTCAACTGTCCAAATAGGTTGATTGTAACCCAAATATAGAGGTTGCAACTTTGTGGCCTGGTAAAACTGCTTTTCAATGCTCCTACGGAAGCTTCATTAGACTTATTCAGCAAGCCATATGTACGACAAATTAAGTACTGTCTCAAGTTCCATTTCCAAGGCAATGGCATCAGGCACCCCAGTTTTATTGGACACAACAGTTGTTTCTATGACCATTGGAGTCTTTGAAACGCAGTCGCATTTTAGGGCGATACTTCTCCAAATATAAAAGTTGCTTGCTGTTAAATGCTCCACGCCGCTTTCTGAAAGAGAATTAAGGCAAATTTCTGTAGTAATTAAAGTAAAATCTCACTGCATTAACATTTACTGTGCTACACAGGTAGTTGTCACCTCTTTTGTGGCAATTTATCTTTTGATTAATTTGATGTCACAACACAGAACTAGACAGGGTATGTGTGTAAATGGTAGTAAATAATTAATTTTCTAGACTTCTTTAAGTGGTGGTTATAATAACTAAACATTAAGAATCCATTTATGTGAAGTCCAAGAAAAGACAACATTAAAATATGGTAATTGAAGTCAGAAAGATATTGTCCCTAGTGACAGGCAAGTTGACTACAAGGTGGCTGGTTTGAGAGTTGTCAACTTATTTATCTTTGAAACCTATTTATTGTATATTTATTATCTTAACTAATGGTCAGATGAACTATTAAGTGTTTAAACTTACTGACTTTCAAGGACAAAATGAAAATTTCATTAAATACTTACTGTCTTATGAACTGTACTGCATCTTCGTATTTCATTCCACCTTCAATTAATGCTAGGGCAACAAGCACTGGAGCTCTGATAAAGAAAGGATTTTGATAAAGCTTTTCAAAATACAGGACTAAGAAACCCATCACTCCAAACATTCCCAACCCAAAAGTATTATCACCTGCCAAACTTCTATATTAAATAAAGGTAGTAAATGTTGACTCTATGCTAATTTTTAATCTACAAACTTTTCCTTATTTTTATATCAGACCAAGATTTTTATCTAGACCCAAAATGAACTATGTCTTTGGCTATTTATAAATAATTCTAGGGCCTCCCTGGTGGCCTAGTGGTTAAGTCTCAGCGCTACCACCTTGAAAACCCACAGAGATGGCCTGAATTCAATCCCTTGCCAGGGAGCTAACAATCCACAAGGCGTAGCAGACCTCTTCTGTTTTTCGCCCACTGCTCCCTTTAGCAGTGTTTTTCAGTAGATCTGCCTGTTCTGCTTCCCACTCTGTCTCTGGTGAATCATCTCACCTCCCGCACCTCTGGCCTGCACCCGAGTTGTTCTATGCAAAAATAAATAAAATCTTAAAAAAGACAAGTGTGTTACTGGAGGTTTATTTTGAGGATTAATCAAGTAGTGATTCCAAGCAGTAAAAAGTTTGCTTTCTTTATTGTCAATCAGACTCTGACATGGTTGCAAGCTAAACCCACCCACCCTCTCCCCTATGGATTTTCATTTGACTTTTAAGCCACAATATGGCTTTTTTGGGGGAGGGGGGTGAAAGTGGTGGTTATGGATTTATAGGAATGTACCAAGTGTGTATTTGGGCATCACTGGGTAATGAGCTCCTACTAAATCAGAATCTCCAGGATAAACAATGCTATCAAAATATAACTCATGCAATGTAAAAGAAACACTTTAAGAGCTCTTTCCCCCAAAGAAGTTGGACAATGATTCCAATACCACTGATAAAATCTAACACATCTAGACACTTGCCCACAGAGACAAATGTAAATTGCAGTTACAGCTTGTTAATTCCAGCCTACTACATTCACCACATTTTCATTTTTAATTTAGTTCAGTCAACAACCTACAAAAGCAAATTGATTCACAAAAGGATAACTGAGTCTTACTGAAGTCAAAAATCAAGTTTTTCTAGATCTATGATTATTTTTAAAGGATAATTTTTAAAGGATTATTCAATTATTTTAAAAGGATTCAGGAAAATTTTCTTACCTCCCAAGGCCTGCAACACAATGAACAGCAATACAACAACCAGGTTCTTCACGAAACTTAATTTTTACAAGACTTAACCAGTCATCAACAATCTGGTTGGATGGTGGTGCACCATCATCAAAAGGCCAATCCTAAGTCGAAAGAATAAATGTCTTAGATTTTTAATATAAAAACCACACTAATAATCTCAAGTTTCTAATACCCCAATGTTTTCAAAAGCAGTTGAACATGTTTAAACATGTGGTTTATTAAACCTAACTATCAATCAAATAAATGCTGAATCTTAATTATAAAGGTCTTTGATTACTTCAAACCTTTCCTTAGCTTTCATCTTTATTTGGAAATTAAGATACTGTACAATTTTGTAGTAATTTAAAATACTAAGCTTTTTGAAGTCCATGGTTTTTGAATAAACCTTAGTAGTACAGTGTCATAAACCCATAGTCACTATTAAATACTTACAAGAACACGGATGCCTTCTTTCTCCACAGGAGTAGTGTCATAAGTTGCTTCACATACTCTTACAATTGTGGTAACTCCATACTTCTTAAGTTCCTGGGTAAAATACATAAGAAGACAATGAAGTATTCACAAAGCAAATACTACTACTCACAATTTGCCATTTTGATTTCTTTCCTAATTGCTGTTTTCTAGTTAACAGAAACTCATGGAATGGAAGGTATAACACATGCAATGTTTAAGAGGAAGCAAAATCTAATTTTAATAGACAACACTAGAATAACAGAAAAGGGAGTGTTCAGCACATATATTCTTAATAAATCAGAAGTTTTTTTTAAAAACATACAATGGTCCTTCATACATGTATTAAGTTATTTACAGTTATGTTAACACTGATTAGACAGAAATGAAGCACTAACAAAGAGGGTTAGAGGCAATTCGGGGCAAAGGTAGATAGAGTCAAAAGTATCACTCATGACTGTATGTAATGTGATCTGACTCAATTAACTCTTTAGATGTTTATTTGTAGTACACACTCAAGTCATTCAAGTATATACAAACTTGAAAATCCCCAAAACACAGTGTAAAAAGTTCTATGCCATTTAAACCACATTTAAAACCACAGAATTCAATACTCGTAACTCCTAGCATTTAAATAATATAGATGGTAATTAAAAAAAAAATATTCCCCTATTATCTGGGAAGTATTTGTTTCTGAACTTCTGCAGGTATGTATGAAATAAAATGTGTACTCATCCAAATGAATTACTCAGCACTACATTCCTTCCTTGTAGTCAAGAGGTAGGCGGCAAGGAACTTTGGCTATTTAGCTAACACCAGGAAACAGAACTAAAAGGTGAAAAGTGGATTCGAAGACACCAACTTACTTAGACTTAATGTATTAAAGCAAATACATGAAAAATTCTTAAGTGGCAGCTTTTGTCCTATAAATTTTTTACAAGTGAGAGCCATACCGTTACATTGTCCACATGCAAATTTAAATTAAGCACACTCTGAGGCATGAAGAACCGGACATTAACTTACAAATCCAAACCAATTCAAGTACATGTTCTTCTCAAAATGTGTAAAACAATATCTCTAACCTAAAGACAGTGAAATTTCATTTGAATTATAGGCATACCAACTCAAATTTCCCAAAGTAGCATTAATTTTGTCAGATAAAAAGCACCATCATTAAATTGCAATTAGTTTAGGACATTTAAAAAAAGAATCATACCTTACCTCTATAAATTTGTTTAAGGTTGCATTGGTTGGGTTGTGAGTAATAAGAAATCTCATGTTCTTGTATGTGACTTCCACAGGAGCTGGGCGGTTCATTCGAGCCATGTTAATTTAGTTAAAAAACACTCAATGGGGTTATGAAAGAATTTAAAAAATTGAATACAGAAATGATGCAAAGAAACTTGAGTCTACTTCAATATACTCCACTTGAAATTCTCAGTGCTTTGAGTAATGAAGTTGGGAGTAATGGGAAATGAAATGAACCTCCTAAGAAGCAGCAATTCTTCAATCCAGTAATACTGAGGCAATAGAAAGGAAGTGCACTGAGGTTTACCCCATCCAGGTCAGAACTCTTGTAAAATGCTCTGTAGATTTCAATTCAACACTTCTGTGTCCAGGTTAACCACTCTTATGGGGGCTTCTTGGTGGAGTAGTAATGAATTCTACAGTTCACTTGTCTGCATAGAGGTCGTGCTGTGCCTGGCAGTAATCTCCACTGCCCTTCAGAAACTCCATAAATGTGTGACCAAGAACACCACAGAACTGCTGTTTAAAAGAAAAAGAGAGAAAGAGAGAAAAAAAGTTGTTTTCTAATTCAAAAGGATCATGTTATGTTTCAAAGTATTTGAGTATCTTTTCAAATTTCAGCCCAAGCCATCTTCTCAACTTTTACCTGACTCACACAGATTAAATTAAAAAAGTATAAAGTAAGTATCCAAACATATTACTTTAAATCAAAATTACTTGGGTCACACAAAGATTATCATATGGTTACATTTGGTAATCACTTATAGTCGTCTATATTCTTTCTTTTAATGGCTGGTTGTTCCACATCGTTACAAGCTCTTGTACACCCTTCTATATTGATTTTTATTTTTACATAGACTTAACCAATATATTCTTACGAGAAAAAAGAAACCAGGGTTTCAAATTTCTTCCACATACACTTCTCATTTGGACCTCAACAATTTAACAGACTTTTCTTATTTGAGTCTCTGGAAGTTAAACAACTTGTATGTCAAGTACTGAAAGGATGTTTATGAATCTTAAAATTTCCATTTACAACTATAAAGACATTTATAATTTTAATACTCTTACATTTTAAAACCAGTTTCACTTATTCAATTTAAAAGTGAAATCTAATTGTCAAAAGCAAAGTACCACTGTAAATATGCTTATATTCTCCCCAAGTTCCCAGTAAAAAACTAAGCCAGCCTTGTCTTAATATCAAACATTACATGAATATTCAAATTTTCAGAATATGTACACAGAAATTATCTGTGTTAATGTTTTCTTTTAGCTAGTAATTTATAAAGAACTTGTGTAGTGGGGAATACAGATAAGACTAAGGAATATTATAGATTAGCAAGGGTACTAAGTGCCAGTTGTTACAACAAATACCTTAATTTCATTTTTATGGGAAAACAACCAAACAAAATCAAATCATAACTATTTTAATTTTAGACCTTTGAGTAGAGAATCATGATAGCTACAGTTTCTAAAACCTTGCTAAATTTTCAGGAATAATCATATGGAATTCCAGCAGATCACAGGAAAAAATCTCAGGCCATTTTTTTTTTCCCCTGTGGAAACAAAGGAACTAGCCCTCAGGGGGAATTTCTTAAAAGGTCATCCCTTAAGATAAACTTTCATGATTTCAAAATTTGTCCACATAAAGTCCTCAGAGATTGTTATTTCATCTACTTGCTAGCTGGGCTGAGAAAATAAAGTGATCAAATTAACATTAGGACTATGCATGTGACCAAACATACACTCTATTTGCAGTGCAGGCTTGCAGTAATCTGGAAATCATTTAAATAAAAGATACTTTCACTTTAAATCCTAAGCTGTCTTCCTTAGAATAAAAAGTGTATTCTGGTACCTTCCCAAGGACATAGAAAGAATTAAAGAAAATCACATGTAAACTGTTAAGGACACTGACTCTTATACTTCATTAATGCTTCATTACTTTTTAATTGACAGGTTCTACTATCTTTTTTTTCAATCGAAAGCTGATTTGTTAGAGTATTTCAACAATGTATATTGAACAGCCAAAATTTCTCTTACAGCTGAGTCTAGGCCATATCTTGTAAGCAGTTTCATAAAGCTGCAGAAGAAACAATATAAAAATAATTCACTTAGTCAACCACTTATTTTTATTAAGTGGAGCCACCCAGTGGCTGGGGACTTCCACAGAGCAGCAGTGACCACTAGTAACTAGTATCTTTCTGCTAGCCCTTCCTCCAATGGGGGGGGGAGGGAGAACACCATTGATTGACAGGTCAGAAACACCAAGGTATTTTCCCATCTCTCACTAGTCAGTTGCACATACTCACAATACTATTCACGGTGGAGAAAAGAGCAAATTCTTTGCAGAAGCTTGAGTCAATTTGTCAGGTCGTAAAGTCAAGGCAGTATCGGGAACCACTTTATCAAACAGTTCACTGGAGTTTATGCCACACCTTTTAGGTCGTGCATCCCAGAATAAAGCCATGTATAAAATACTGCTTACACTTGCGAGTGAGCTAGACTTCTGGGTTTCAACTGTGATTTACTGCCAGCAAACAAAATTCATGTAAAAAGACTTAACCGGAAGCATTGCCACTGCATCTGGCTCCCGAGCAGGTAGACGGCTGTAACTCCAGTGCAAACAGCAACTTAATACTCTCGGAATGGTAGCGGCTTCTACCGACACCAGATAAACCTCAGAATCCTGGCTCTCGCCGGCTACTGTTGCCACCAGCCGACAAGGAAGCAACAACTCGTTACACCAAGGATTTCAGGAACTGTTCTTTCTCCACAGTCCCGGATTCCCAGGCGCCATCCCGGGCCACCTCGGGATTGGCAGCTAAAGTGCCCGGCGGTGCCCGGCCGGCCGGGGACACCCTCAGCGCAACAGCAGCCCCGGCCGTTTCCAAGGTGCCCGAGACCCAGGCCCGCTCCCGAACGACTAGCCCCGGAGGAAGGACATGACTCGACTTGTTCCCGTTCTCCTCAGCCCGAAGTGGGGCATTAAATCCGGAACAGCTCGAATTACCAGGTGAAGACCGAGGGAACAGGGCGGGGCAGGGAGCCGATCTCCTCACCTAGCAGAGCCAAGCTCAGGGCCCGGCAGGGCTGCGGCGCTCGGCAAGCCCCCAATGGCCGCCGCACGGATCGCGCACCCACGGGGCCCGCCCGCGGCGCCCCGGTCCGCGCCGCAATCACGGGTTCACGCCGCGCCTTCAGTCAGGCGCGAGCGCCGAGGCCATTTTGTCTGAGGCGCCGGTCCCGGCCGCGGAGCGCAGGGATGGCTGCGGCAGGCTCCCGTCCCGCGCCGGCGCCCGAGCCCCGGGAGCCGCGGCCGAGACCGTTACCAGCCCTGCGGGGCCGCCCGCCTAGCCCACGCCGGCCCGGGTCCGCTGGCGACCCCGCCGCCGCCGGCGCGCCCTCCCGTATCCGGCTCCGCAGTGACACGCGCGCCCTCGCCCCACCCCGGGCCACGTCTCCCGCTCCCGGGCGGGCCGCTCTCTTTTGGCCAAACAAAGGGGCCTCGGGACGCCACGGGGCCCGCCGGGCCCGCACCGGGCGCGCCGGACCCGAGGGCCCAGGGCGGAGGCGGCGGTCACAAAGCGGCTTTTGTGCCGCCCCGCCCGGCCCGCCCCGGTGGCCCAAACCGCCCCCGCCGCCCCGGGCTCGGCGGGGACCAGGAAGCCGGCGCCTCCGGCCAACCGCCGCCCCGCAGCCCGCGGCCCCGGCGCCCGCCCCCCCGCCGCCGGCTGCCGCCGGCCGGCCACCCCGCCGCGGCCCGGATCCCGCCGGCGCCCGACGCGCCGGAACCGCAGGCCGGGCGGCGGGGGGCGGACGCCGGGACCCGAACAAAGGCGGGGACGCGGGGCCGGCCGCGGGTCCCCGGCCCCGGGGGCGGCGGCACGACGGATACTCACAGGAATATGTTTACTCATTGAAGATTGTGGCCTAATCATACAGCCGGTCCCGAGGCGGCGGCGACACAGGCGGCGGCAGTGGCGGCGGCTGCAGGGCAGGGGGCGGCGGCGGTCGTCGCGGGGCGGCGGCGGCGTTGCAGGCGGCAGCGGGGGCACCAGACTCTACCATGCAGTGAGCGGCTCGGAGGAGAGCGCGTCGCCGAGCCGGCCCGCAGTCGAGGGAGCCAATGCGCGCGCCGAGGCGCCTTTGCGTCACAAGCCCGGCCTTTTATAGTCCGCGCGACGTGCGACGCCCCGGCCACCAATCGCGGCCCGGGGCTCCCGGCCGAACGCCGGGGAGCGGGGGCGGAGGCCCGCCTCTTGCGGACGTCACCGCGCGGCGGTCGCCGCCGGTGTGAACCGGTTGATGAATGGCGCTTAGCTCCAGTCCGGGCGTCTCGCGGGCGGGGGAGGGAAGGGGCCGGGGGAGGACTCCGAGGTGGAGGGGGGAGAAGCCCGGGGTGGGGTACAGCGAGGAGCCGGGGGAAGAGGCCCTTCTAGCGACGAGAGGGGATCCTGCGGCCGGCCCTGGTGCTGGTGGTTAAGACCACGCCGGCGTGCACCCGTGTCACAAGTGCAGACTTGAAGTTTGCCTCCAACTTAAAATACAATCCCTTTAGGGCAGGAGCCGTGGCGTAGTTCCGACCCCGCTTGCTCCCGCCTTAAGTCATGACCAGAGTCGTCGTCGCCAGAGGTTTACCTTGGCACCTGCATCCTTGCCATCTCCGTCATCAAGTAATATTTGTGTCGCAGGACCGCTCTCCCCGGTGACTCAACACCTTGAACGCCAGGGCCTTAGCTTGGACCAGGTGAATTCTTGTCGCCGGGGGCACTTCCAAGCGGGGAGAAAGTTATCTTCACAAATTTAACCTATAGAAGATGGGGTGGTGTCTGGTGATGCAGATAAAGCCCCGTGCTCCCTACAGTCATTTCTGGTCACGCCTCCATACTACAGACGCGGGCAACTGCACTTGGCTCCATTTGTGGCATTTCGAAATCACATGCATCCTTTGTACTGCTGCTCACTTGACGTGTTGTCACAGATAATTAAAGGTTAGGCACTGCTTAAAGGAAGCAGTTTTTAAAAATTAAAAATCTTCAGTTTTGTCAAGGACCCATGCAATGCTTTGCGTCAAAGCTAGAAGTTTTCCTTTTTGTTCGTTTTCAGTCCCGCTGTTCCACTGTCTTCATGATTTAGGCCCTGAAGAAGTAAAGCCTTGTCACACTTGTTCAGAGCTACACAAGGGCAACTCTGTCGTTTATAATCTGAAAGCCCTTTCTCCTCTGCTCTCTGGAAGGCGTAAACAGGACTTTTTACCTGCTTTGAAGAACTCGGTTTTCCATGAACACTGAGGTCTTTTGTTGACTGTTTTCACTGGAGAGAGCTTTAGGGATCAAATTGTGTTCTCAGTCTGTGTACTGCTGCATCTTAGGATTTATTAGAACTTCTATTTAGAGACTGCTCGCATACTTACATCTAACTTTCTTATAAACATATACTCTGTAAACGGTGTAAGAGCTTTTGATAAAAAGAATTGAGTCAGGCTTTTATAGGAACAAAAGTTTAAAGAAAATTGCTCAGCTAGGAAACATTTGACTTCATCTGATTTAAGGAAAACTAAAGAGCTTGAGAAATGCATTTTGTTCCTTTGCAAATAAATGATAAGAACAATAGATTTTAAAGACTTCAGTCTTAAAATATATAGGAAGAGTTATTTATTTTAAAGATTATGCATAGAAGAACTGGGGTGTAGGCCAGAGGGGAGGGGGGTGTGAGGATTCACCAGAGACAGAGTGGGGAGCAGAACAGGCAGATCTACTGAAATACATGGCTGAAGGAGCAGCAAGAGAGTTCTGCTGCACCACATGTGGGTTAGCTCCCTGGCTGGAGATCCAACTCAAGCCATCTATGAGGGCCATCAAGGTGGTAGTGCTGAGAGTTAGCCCCTAGGCCACCAGGGAGGCTCATATATAAGATTAAAAAAAAAAAAAAAAATTCAGGGAACTCAAGTCATAAAGAAAAATATATCATTGTGTAAAAATTAAAAACCTTCATGTGGCAAAATACTTTTGACAAAGCTAAAATATAAATGATCAGTGGAAGAATGTATTGGTGATGTAGCATAGTCAGAGATATTATCATAATGAAAAGCTTGACTAATGTATACAGTAGTGTAGTAAATGTACAGTTACTCTCCAAAATATGGTGAGCACAGTGATGCAAATTGGAAAGTGAGTTTCTCATGTAATGATTTTTCAAAACATGAATTTGGTGGGATAAGATTTCAGTCTGTAAATGGTAAGCAAAGTCAAATCGGTATTAGCCAGTTTTCTTGTAGAACTCGTGATACAAGTTGTGAACCTTGTGATCCACAGATCCTATAATTACCATAAACAGTGCTGACATGAAGTAACCGGGCAACTATACTCATCAAGCTCTAAAAGCTGGGTTCAAACTCACAAATGGACTAGTAAGTCTTAGACTCTCAGATGAGGTACCACCTATTTCTATTATAGTTTGAAAAATCACACAGATCAAGCCTTAAAAACTAGAAGAAACTTTGACTTTTGAGAAAAAGGACACATTTTAAATAGTATGTAAATACGTTATTGCTGACTAGTTGACTAAATTCTGTCAGGTAGTTATGGGTCTGCTACTCTTGCAACTGCCATATTTCTATGGATCCTGCACCATTGTGGTTCTCTGCTGTGCTAGAGGTGTCTACTCTGCTCAGACCAATAGATTTAAACTACTGATTCTTAGAGAATGGTAGTCCATCCCATAATTGGGCAGGAGATTCCCGTGACCTGAGGACTCTCAAACCTGTACAGATCTGCACTTGTGAATCAGCATCCAGATGCATTAGTAGGGGGTCTCCAGACTGGGCCCACTATGTGGGCTTACATACAATGGTCCAGATAGCCAGAAATAAGAAAACACCTCTGAAAGCTGATACTGACTATAAGCCTCAAAAGAAGACCTAAGATACGAGACTTCTCCTACTGGGAAATTATGTTACTTTCCTCAGCAAACCATATGTTCTTGGCTTTATCATGGTAGGCAGGACTTTTCATCAGCAGATATGCAAAAGCCAACAATTGGGAGATAAATTGAATATATAATAAGGGCATTATGAGGAAGAGCCTACGGAAGATGAAACACTATGGCAAGACCAGATCAGCAAATCTTGATAAACAGGGAAATTATTACAAGAACTGCAGGTTGACTGAATGATTCCAGTTATACCAGACACATGAAAGGAATGGAGGATTTCATCCCTTTCAATCTCCTCAGATTGGTCAGTGCTATGAATGGTCATTCAGGTTATGAGGAAGTCTGATTTTTAAAAAACACACACACCCAACATTTAATGTAACAAGAGTGCTACCTTTGTAATGATACAAAAATAAAATGAAAAAATTTGCAAGGAGTAATTACGTATACTTAATAGAGACAAATACTCCAGTGGATGTCTGCATACTAGTGCAAAGGGAACTCTTTAAGTACAGTCCCTATTTAAGAAGTACCCTAAAAAAATCAAGGATACAACTATGACTCCTATTAACATTGTAAAAATGTATTTTACTGTTGCTGCTTTTGAACAGTATGTTTTATTGTATATTGAAAATTAATCTTGTGTACTTACAAAAAAGTTAAACAATGAAACTTTTTTTTAAAAGTCAAAAGTCAATTTTAGAGTATACTCAAACATGACTATATGATTTTAGTGCATTAATGTTCAAAATTAAGCTATGCTCTATTTTCAAAGAGAATTTTCTTAAGACATTGATTTAAAGTTTTATTCAAGTCTTTTTAATAAGTCTGATGAATAATAAAAACCAAACAACCATGCTACATCATCATTTCTGTGGGAATCTTAGGCACAAAAATCTCCAATGAGCAATTAACTTGTCACAGCAGGTCTGTGAAGGACAAAGACCATTGCCAAGAGTTGCACTTATGCTGTTGTGTTTTCTACCTGTCAGATATAGAAACTGCCAGTCAGCCACTGACTGGTAGATGTTTAAGATGTAAATATCTGTGGATAAATGCATCTTGCTAGATTAGAAACATTTTATTGTCAAACTTAGCAGTGAGAGGTAATGTTTTCTCTGTGACATTGGTTAGGGGTGTTTTGGAAAAACATTTAAATAATGTCTATTTTCACAATTCTTTTTAGTCAATATTTATTATATCCATTTTCTGTCCCTTTACTATCTCATTTCTACTATTAATCAACTTAAATATAAAATGGTAAGTTTCAGATGAAAATGTATTTTCACATTAGGAAACTTTAATATAATGTTTACTTCTCTGCATGATCAGTGTGCATAGTAAGATGAGACAGGCAGATTAGTGAAAAGAACATTTCCACTTGCATGCTGAAAGGAATTATTTCCTCAGAATGTTAAATAAAGGACTTAATGTGAACCTATCATACTTCATAGCATTTTCATGGCCTGTCATTATTATCAACGATTCACATACACGTACCTGGAGGAGTCTAGTTTGAAAACCCATATTTTTAGTGAAATTGGAAAAGTTTCTTTTGCTGTTGGACAGTCTGAATAAAACTCACTTGGAGAACTGGAAAATAGGAGGGCCATGTAGCCATGTAATTGTTTAGAACATGTTGAATTTATGCCACAGTCTGAAGTGAGACAAAAATAGCTTAGGAAAGGAGAATTTAATCTGGCCAGAGAAAGGGAATGGAGTATAAATAAATTTTAAAGGTTGGTTATGCATGCTATGGGAAAGCTGTCACTTGACAGTTTTAATTTACAGAGTTGGCATTTCGGCTGCAGATAATACAGAAAGACACTGACCTAAGCAGCATTACTGGGATAAGCCTTATATAAGGAGAAATGTTCTTGAATAGTATCAGGCAAATATAACATTTCTTTAACAAAAATGCTACACCAGTCATGATTTTACCCTACTCTAACGCAATTGTTTTTTAAGGTGGCATGTTCAACAAATATTCTTAGTGTGTTTTTATAGCACTGTTCATCACTGCGAGGGACTGAAAAAGAGAAAAGCAATATAGAACCATTTTGAAATTTTCTTTAAAGTTCATAGTTATGACATGTGTTCTTTGAATTCCCATAAAGCACATAGTAGCTATTCAACCAATATTTCTTTGGATATGATCTAGTTACTTTCTCATCTGAAATCTTTTTGGGACATTCCATTCCCAATTTTTCCAAGTTTTCTTTGCAAATTCCTCTTCATCTCTCAATCCCCTTTAATGATGACCTTCACTGGGATTTTGTTTTAGGGCTTCCTGGCCTTATTCTATGTGCTTCCCCGGCCACCCCCCCCCCCCCAACTTTGGCTATCCACTCAGCTTACCTCCTCAACACTTACTTGCTAAATTCCTGGCATATGCCAAGTACTCTGCTACCTTCCCATCACAACATAAACATTGTTTCTGCCTCCAATGAACCTTGTATGAGGAAAAGAAGAGGAAAAGGGAAAAAAAACAAGTAATTAAACAAAGAATATAATTATAAGTTGTTACATGTGCTGTGAAGGAGGTAAACAGAACAGCTGGGGTGACTTTAGGCAGAGAAGTCAGGGGCGGTGTCTCCCAGGAGACCCAGACCTAAATGACAAGAATGAATCACAAGAGGGGGAGGAGAGAGATATTCTTGGTGGAGGAAATGACAGTACAAATATTGAGGTGGGAAGAGTTTGGTAGTGTTCAAGGTGATGAAAAGCTGATGGGCTGCAGCAAAATAAGGGAAGAAAGGCAGGAGTAAGCCTGGAGATTTGTCAGACCTTGCAGGCCATGGTAAAAATTTAGATTTTATTTTAAGAACAATGAGCAACAGCTGCATAACAGGAATTTTAAAAAAATTATTAATTTATGCATGGAAGAACTGGGGTATAGGCCAGAGGTTCAGGGTGTGAGGAGATTCCCCAGAGACAGAGTGGGGAGCAGAATAGGCAGATTTACTGAAATACACTGAGGGGAGCAGCGGGCAAGACAGGGGATGTCTGCTGCGCCATATGTGGGTTAGCTCCCTGAGGAGGGGTGGGGGGAGGTTTGAACTCAAGCTGTAGAGGTGATAGCATTGAGCTTTAACCCCTAGGCCATCAGGGGTTGGGAGGCCCCAAAAGGAAATATGTTTTTAAGAAAACAGGAGAAAATTCTCCTATTTTGCGGAGAATGAGTTGGAGGGAGCCCCATAGTGGAATTGGTATAGTGAAATTCTTGAGGTTTGAGGTTTCCTAGCTTGTTAACTAGATGGCAATGTTGGTGTTGACAATTATGAGGACAGTGAAAATGAGAACAATAGGTAAATCAGAGATATGGAAGTGGAATAAAGAAGACTTGAATCACAATATGCCCCATGCCTTCCAAAAGCTGTTTTGAACATCCAAACAAAGCTATAAAACCAGTAAGTCTATTTTACCTGAATATGCTGTGTTGTGTAGGTACACTGAGATAAAGTTCCATGATTTGTGTGACAATTTTCATTAGAAATATGTCTAAGGAAAAAACCAGAAGTTTTACGAAATAAAGGTACTCACAGTTGCTTAGAAAAAGGCACTATTTCTGAGGATTTTTGGAATACAAAGGAGTGGGAAAATCTAAAATTTGTATATTTATGTTTTCAGAAAACAGATTCCCGGTAGATAGCTATAACAGTAAGAAAAGCTAAAACTTATTGTGCTCTTGTTTGCCTACTATTTGCATAGTAGGTGATTATCACTTGATATCTCTACATTTAAAAAAAAAATCTAGGGCCTCCCTGGTGGCACAAGGGGCTGAGACACAGCCTATGAAGCTGTCTGTAGACTCTGCAGCATGAGTTCCATCTCCGGCTGGCCAGGGAGCAACCCACATGGTACGGCAGACCTCTCCTGACTCGCCCGCTGCTCCCCTCAACAGTGTACTTCGGTAATCTGCCTGTTCTGTTCCCCTGCTGTCTCTGGTGAATCCTCCCCTCCCCCCAGCTGGCCTGCACTCCAGCTCTTGTATGCATAAATAAATAAACAAACAAACAAATAAATCTTAAAAAAATTGGAAAAAAAAGCTAAAAAATATTAAAAAAAATCTAATGGCACTTTTTTTGGTTATTGAAAGTATCCTTTAGATACTTAAAATGGAGAAAATGCTTACTATGGCATGTTAAGTGAAAAGACTCAGGATACAAATTATATTATTTGCATGATGACTATGTAAAAATGATGCAAAATACAATGTAAAATTTACAACAATGTAAAAAACTATGTAAAATCTTGTAAAAATACAAGTTGAAAATAGAAGTAAACCAGGGCCTCCCTAGTGATGCAAGGGATTAAGTACAACACTATGACGATATCTGCAGCCTCTGCAGCACGAGGCTGCCCAGGGAGCTACCCACATGGCGCAGCAGACCTTTCCTGTCTCACTGCTCCCCACATCAGTGTTTTTCAGTCAGTCTGCCTGTTCTGTTCCCTATTCTGTCTCTGGGGAATCCTCTCACCCCCCACACCTCTGGACTGTACCCCAATTCTTGTATGCATAAATAAATAAATCTTTTAAAGAATAAGAAGTAAACCAAATGTTAACTGTTATAATTGACATTCAAAATGCTTTCTGGGTGTCATAGGTTTTCTAAGTTCTTCTCCAAAATATTACTTTTAATACTTTAAAAAATATTACTTTTTAAAATGTTGGGGGGGATTTCAAATGAATGCTTTATGGAATTTAATCATTATTCATTATTCCTAATAATTTCAGAATTTCTGATAATATTTTCAGAAAATAAGTGTCTGGAATGTTGTATGTTCAAAATATAGTCAGTCTGAAACACTTAATTGTATGATGATTAGTCACAAACAGAAGAAGGGATATTTGCATTGCATTTAGAAATTGAGACTTATAATTTATCCAAGAAGAGGTTGGTCTGATAGGTCTGTAATTGCTACATTAGAGATGGAGGCACCAAGTTGCCCTGGCAGCTGTCAAAACATCACAACCATCCTTGTTTTAAGTATAAATTCCAGGGGAATTAATCCCATTGCAATTTCCTTTTAATGGGAATTTTTTTTTTTGCTATCAGATGTGTGAATGTAATGCCTGACCAGTGAGAAACTCCCTGAGAACCTGAAATAAAAGGAAGCATGGCTGTCTTCAGAGAATTAAATAAAAAACTCTTGTCACTACGATGGTGCTTATATACCATATCTGTGACCATATACCAAGCAATTGCCTGTAAATGTATAACTAAATTTGGAAACATCTAAAATTTGAGTCAAGGTGACTTGGGTATAATCTAAGGGGAAGTCACATTGGAATGTGACTGTAAGCTGAAACTGAATCAATTTTATTACATCTGTCTGGAGGAAGACTGTGAGAATAGAAGGACAAGGATGACTAGATAGAAGAGCAAAGTCTATAGCTTTGAAAGTTGTCAGTGTATATCCAGCAGTGCCTAGGGAAAAATCATTGAACCCGTATACCATGAGCAGGCCAGGTGTTTTAAAGATACACCTTAGGTGGTATTAATAGCATCAACATCTAAAATTTTATTTACTTATGCGTACAAGAACTGGGGTGTAGGCCAGTGGCGCAGGGGGTGAGAGGATTCTCCAGAGACAGAGTGGGGAGCAGAGCAGGCAGATCTACTGAAATATACTGCTAAGGGTAGCAGCAGGAGAGACAGGAGGGGTCCGCTGTGGGCTAGCTCCCTGGCTGGGGATGGAACTCAGGCCGTAGTGGTGATAACATGATAGTGCTGAGACTTAATCCCTATATCACCAGGGAAGCCCCTCAACTGGCACTTTATTGAGTGCATACTATGTGCTGGATTCTGTTTTGAGCACTGTATTAATCCTTTTGTAAATCTCTTCAGGTTGATATTATTTTCATTACAAAAATCAGGACATGGAGCCTCAGGAAGTTTGTCACCAAGCATTAGGTGATGCAGCTGGGATTTGAGTCCCAGTGATTCCAAGGGCCTTAAATTAAGAGCCTCTGCTTCCTACTAAATCCTACTAAACTGTTCTTGCTTTGAAATAACCCTTAAGTTTATTTGCCTTCTCTATACAGCAAAATAAATTTTTAATTATTAATTTGGATTCCCATGTATTCTGAATCTGGAAAGGAATCATTCCATTACAAATGTCCTTGCATTTTAAGTCATACTTCTATGAATTTAGTAAAAGTGAATCATATAACAAGATTTATGTAGTAAATTACTGAAAATCCACCTTGCCTTCTCATTTTCATTTTAAGAGAATTTGTCTCCTAGGTTAGTGATACTCAAAGTAATCTGAACGGGTGCCGATTTATGAACAGTTTGTGATTGGTCTAAGCAAAGGTAAGCATAGAAATTGAGAGCAAGCATTTAAAAACTTGTATAGTGATTTGATAGGATAACTGTCTATTGAATTATTTTTTAAAATTAGGCTTTTGATTTAGTATTTTTTAAAATTTCATTTTCAAGAAATTTATTAAGAAACGATGCAAAGGGTGAAATTGATTAAGTTATAAAAATATGAACATGGGTTCCTTTTTTAAGTCTTTCATGAATGAGACTGTGATCTTTTATGATGTTATCTAGTCTGTTATTCTTAGTCTATTATTCCTAGTCTGCCATCCTGGATTGCTTTCAATAACAGGCAAGAAACTATTCATACTGTTTTTCGACTTCCTTCTCTGTGTTTTAAATAAAAATGATGCTTCTGGTTTTACAAATATATGAACTTGTTTTTGTTGCTATATCAGTAAGCACCTGTCAGCATAGTTTAGTTACTGTAGCGCATGTCCATAGTGATGGAAAGGAAGCTGAATCATTCCTTACAACATCACATGACAGTCAGGGAAAGTATGTCTAAAACAAACTTATTGACCAACAGGTTTTATAGCTTCGGGAAATTCATATTTAACACAAATTATTTTAAGCCACTTTGCTTTTACTTAGTGTTCATTATGTAAATTCACTGTTTATCTAAGTAATGATGAAACTGGAATTTTGTTGAATAGCAAGTCCCCATGGTTTACAAGTGTCATCATGATCCTTTTTAATTAAAATTTTATGTTACAAAGGAGTCTTTATATTTGCAAGAGATTTTCATTAGTGTTATTTGTAAATATGAATTGTTTGATGAAATTTTATGAGATTATTTTTCACTAATGGACCTTGAGGAATATCTCTTACTCTGTAGTGTTCTTTCCACCGAGAAAGGGAATAGAACGAGCAAAATTACCCTCTAGAGTAGAGACTTTCCACTATGGCTATGTCCTATCCAAAGGTAATCCTACTACATTTATTTAGTACATATTGAATGCACACTCTGACAAATACTCTGAGCATTATCTGACAAGCTACTTGACAGATGATTAAGCTCATTCCTTATCTTTATTCCCTTCTTGAATTCTCCCTCATTTCACCTACTTCCATGGAGGCTTCTGAGATGGCCTAACTCTGCCTTCTTGTCCTCTAGGAGTTGGTATTTTAAAAAATATTTCTTATTTGTTTTCTGCCATTCTCTTACACTCTACCGTACCAAGATATTTAGTGGACTTTATTTATTTCAACTTCCAAACATGCAATGATGACTCTAAGATGTACTTCCAGTAAAGTCTTCTCAGGGCCTCCCCAGTGGCACAGCTGGTTGAGCACAGCACTGTGAAGCTGCCCACAGCCTCTGCAGTGCCAGTTCAATCCCAGCCAGCCAGGGAGATACCCACATGGCACGGCAGACCTCTCCTGGCTAGCCCGCTGCTACCCTCAGCAGTGTATTTCGGTCCGTCTGCATGTTCTGCTCCCCAGTCTGTCTCTGGTGAATCCTCTCATACTCCCATGCCTCTGGCCTGTACCCTGGTTCTTGTATAAAATAAATAAATAAATCTTTAAAAAAAGAAACAGTAGTTACTAAGCCATTCACAAATAACTTCATGCTATAACTTGTAATCTTTTCTCCTCCTAATCTATCCTATATTTTAAAAAAGTGAAGCTCTCACCTTGCCATTCTCCCACTTAAAATCTTCATGTGCCCATTAAGAAGCTCCCAATCCCCCTCTCCTCTTGGGTTCTGCCTTTGGAGGTGGCAACCATCTTCCCTTTGGTGAAATCTGCCCTTAGAATCCACAGGAAGCTCAAGATCATGAGAAAGAGGACCAAGAAGTTCATCCTGCACCAGTCAGACTGATATGTCAAAATTAAGGGGAACTGGCTGGAAACCTGGAGGCATGGATAACAGGATGTGCAGAAAGAGCTAGGGCCAGATCTTGATGCCCAACATCGGTGACTGGAGCAACAAGAAACAAAGCACATGCTGACCTTTGACTGCTGGAGTTCCTGGCGTACAACAAGGAACTCGAAATGCTGCTGATGTGCTACAAGCTCAGTGTGCAGAGATTGCTAATAATGTCCCTCCAAGAACAGCAAAGCCATGTGGAAAGAGCAGCGCAGTCAGCCATTCTGGTCACCAGTCCCAATGCCAGTTGCGTAGTGAAAGGGATGAATAACCTGTTAATGTGCATGTGTATTGTGTTAATGAAGCCCAAAAACTGCAAAAAATAAATAAATAAAATGTCCAAGTTCTTCAGCAAAACATTTAAAACCCTTCAAATCATGACTTTGTTTTACAAGTCTTACCTCCTGTTCTCTTACTTTTCTAGTCTTTTGAAATCAATTATGATTTCCAAAATATATGCCAAAACTTTCTCAGTACTTCATGATTATGCATACACAATTCCTTTTACCTGAAAAATTCTACTTTCCCTAAGATCCCAAAATGAATCTCTCTCCACACAGGCACTCCAGTCCCGTGTTTCCGTAGCACCTTTATTATAGCATTCCTTTATGTACATACCTTTATTATAGCATTCATTTCATTTTAAGAATCATTTTTGCATATTCCACTAATCTCCTTCATACCCCATGCCTTATTAATTTCTCTGTGCCTAACATAGTACTTGGCACCATAGGTAATTAATGAGCAGCTAGAATATTTTGCTACATATCATTTAATGTTTGCTTTAAGAATGTGTGGAGGGGAAACGCTGGTGTTTGGTAGTTCACAGAAACCCGGAGGAATAGGATCAGGCAGCAGACATTAAGATTAGAAAGTGAAATCAAGAAAGTGATGATGATAACATGCTGACTTATCTTGGATAGTATCATCCCAGAGGACAGATTGTTTACTATCCTTTCCCCCCTGCACTTGAGTCCTACTCCCAAGACTATTAATAGCTCACATTTGTATTACTGTTTATAATAATCTTATTTTTTGTTCCTTGAAGTGAGTAACAGGACAAAAGAACTGACAAACAGTATCAGTGACTCAGGAATAAATTATTGATCTAGTACAGATTCACCCAAAGTGATAGTGACATGCTGATCTCTTTGGCAGAGACTTTGCACAGATAATTCTAGACTTAACTTTCCCTGTTGTAGCATATCCCATTTTTTGTACTACAGTGAAGACAGAAGCCATATCCTGAGAAAATACTGAACATGGAAATAAAATGTTTATTGTAAGATTTTAAAATTGTTGTATTATTTTAAGCAGGGTTCGGTTTTTAGATTTGCAAAAATGTGAACTTGAAAACTGGGCAATCTTTTTGGAAATGTAAGGAAAATAACTCCTTTGTCTTAATTTTGTTGGGTAAACTGATGAAATTCTATTAATATTAAAATATAATTGAAAAAAGTATGACATGATTTCTGTTGATTGGTGGGTGGTAACCTTTACATATAATGAAACTGCTGACCAATCAGTGGTCGTGAGAGTTATTGAAGAACAGATTTTACAATATTTATATTTTTTTTCAATGATATCCTTTTTGAGGGGGGAGAATCCTGCCAAATGGCTATCAGTACCTGGCAGGTACAAATAGGGCTTAATTAAAGATGGCAGATATGTTATGGTAGTCACATACTATTTAGGGTTTGTCCTTCAACCAGGCACAAAATTTATGATAAGAAAATGATCAAAAGTGTTTCTTTAAGGTTCTTAGTTACTTTTTATTCTTAGGCTCCCCTGGCTTCAACATAAACATCTTTCATTTTAAGGGACTTTTTATCTTTTCAAAGCACTCTACATGGCCAACCTCCATGCCTAATCATTGTAAACAGAAAATGTGAAGTGTTTATATATTTTGTCTTTTGGGGGATGCTGAGATTAACAAGTTGTTAGAATGGCGAAAGGTAGCAAATGCGGTAAAGAGATGGAGGGTGGAGTTTCTCCAAACATATGGTGAAAGAATGTTAGAGCCATGCAAATATAGAACTGGAAAGGCCTGGATTCCATCCAATTATGTATCAGGGATCAGAGCTCTGGAAAGGATAAGTGACTCATCTAAGTACTCACAGAAAGTGGCAGTAATCTCAGAGCCAAGGGCAAGTCCTTTAAGTACCTTGCATTTCTATGCAGTTTAACTCCCCAAATGATTTCCTCTATATTGTCTGATTGCAACCTTACCCTAAGAAGGTATTGGGAGAACTGGCTCTTCTATTTTACTTAAAGAGAGATTAAAATATGCTTAGTAAGTGAGTCAGTCAAAATTGAAACTACTCTCAAACTCATTTTTCCTTTCATAAAATCAGGAAATTTTGGGTTCATTAAATATATACTCAAATCCTTCCAAAACTTTGCAGAGGCAATTGGGATGATCTGATTCACAACGGGTGGTCTATGAAGTTTAGGTGATGCTGCTTTAAGGTTATTGCTAGGCAGAGTGCAAGCATACCTTCAGTAATATGAGGTAGGGATGTCACACAGGGAGACAAAGTCATCCATTTCTAGTACAGTGGGGCACACAAATTTCTTTGGGGTTCCAAGAATTGTGATTGTAGAAGCAGCTATAATAGCAATAGAAATACTTCTGGTATTACCATACCATTGATGCAATTTGATATCAGAGACAGGAAGAAGGTGGCCAAAAGAAATTTTCAGGATTTTACCTCCTTTGGGTCTACATCTATTTTAATGACTCTGACAAGAGAAGTCCATTTAAAAATGCTCTGATTTCCAGGGAAGTCTTGCAAGGTCCTTGTGTTTATTCTGAAAACTTTACTCAATCCTTTAATGATGGAGATGGTTGCCTTGGTGACCCATGCCTGCACCTGCCCACTGAAGTTACTACAGGGTCCATCTTCTTACTGAGTCAACTATGTTTTCCTTTGAAGACGAGATAATCTGTCAGTTAACATGATTCTTCTATGACTAGAAACAAACAGTAACGGTTATAGGAGTGGAAAGATGAAAATAAATGGTGATACACATTTACCAGGAACACATGGAGTAACTGATGCTTTGCTTGGTTCTGTTCTGATAGCAACCACATATTAATATCTTTAGCCAAAACCATACCATGTACTTCAGTATTTCCCAAACTTCCTCTAAAAACAATCTTCTTGTATGGTTCTAACAAAATTTCTGAGCATCTACTATGAACTAGCAGTTGTCTAAGAGATGGGTATACAGCCATGAATAAATTAGACACTGTCCTCAAAAGTGATCCAGATGTAATAAATGTTAAAATTAAAAAAAAAAATTAATTTAAAAAAGTGACCCATATGCAAACAGTTGTAACACTGCAATAGCATGCATATTAGATATTTCCTTTGGGGGGTGTTACAGGACCCTGAGAAATGACACCTTTCTTCCTGAGGGGTTAGAATATAGAAATGAAGGTGAAGCCAAGATAATCTTCCTAAGGTCAGACTGGAGTCTAGAAGAAAGTGTATATGGGTACCAAGTTTTAGACCAGGTTTTCCTAGTGTTACGGTAATCACATGAAAAGATCATATGTGTTGAGATTTTCCAGAAGCATCAGAAGTTTGACAAGAGAGAAAAATTCTAATGAAATAAAATGTATAACAACAGAAGAGCCAGAGTTGTAACTAAATACACTTCTGGTGAGAAGAATTGTAAAGTTCTTTTATTGCCTCTACTGAAAGGGGTCTTTTATCTGTTAGTGTGAATATTTATACATCCAACATGCTGCCTTAAAAATCTATATTATATATAGATATATAATGTATAGTGTATATTGAATTATCAAAAAATAGTTGTAGTTTATGTCTAAAAGTCCCTAGATTGTAAGTGGTGATTTCTATTTGTACTTTTTAGTTTCTTAAAAGAAGACCAGCTAATATGACACCACTAACTTTGATGCTCTAGTATTATTCTTTCTTATATTCTGCTTCAGACAACTATGGCCATTTTCTTTAAAATATTCTGAGTCAAATGAGTTAATTGTACCCCATTACAATTACATTCCCAAACTGGGAAATAGTTTTGCTTAGCTGGTCACATCTCAAATTTCCTTTTCCATTCCACTTTTCCACAACCACTGAGGAAATTTTAAATCATGCTTTCCTTTTCCTGTTCCTGTATATAAAGACATTTGAGGATTCTTTAGCCTCAAGTGCTTTCACCAAAATCCTGATCTTGGACTTCCAGTCACCAGACTGAGCCATCAGGCAAACCTGAATCTCATGGTTTTCAATTCAATGCTGTTCACTGCTACTGCCACACCCCACAACTCCATGGGGAATTACCTTGGTCACAGGGGTGAATGCAGAAACAGACTCTTTCCTGAGGCGTGGCAATTCTGATTATAGGACTGGGGACTCCTTGGTGAATGCTGGGGAAACTCCAGAGTTCCTGGACACAATGTTGTGTTACCAGTACTGAGATGAAGTACAACTTCTGGCCTTTTCCAGCAGAGCCTACCAAGTCCCATCATGTGACCAGTCCAAGAGATACTGCCCTGCTCATGGGCACCTGGGTGCTTCTGTAGATGTGACCATGTGACGGACAGAGCTGAGGTAGGAAATGAGTCCCATGCCAGGTTGTGAACAAGCTGCAGATGTCTGACATTCCCAACATCCCCCTACATCCTGGTTCTCAAATAGGGTCCCTCACATCTGTTTCCACAAAAATAGATTCACTGAGTGGGAAGGAGGACCAGTAATGGGTTTTTCCCCCACTTCCCTCGAGGCTGCACTTATTATGTTTTAGACAAAAACTAAATTTCTGCTGGGTTGGGGTCTCACGTCTTGGGAGTATCTCAGTGTGTCTAGACTGCTAGAATCTCACAGATTGGGGGCTTATAAACAATAGAAATTTATTTTTCAATGTTGGGGAGGCTGTAGTCCAAGATCAGGGTGCTAGCACAGCTAGGCGAGGGCCCTCATTGGGGTTGAAGATATTTCATTGTGTCCTTAGGAGGTGAAAGGGACCAGAGGATTCTATATCACAATTAGTTATCACACTAATCCCATAATGGGGGCTCTGCCCTTCCAGATCTAATCCTGTCCCAAGGTCCCACCTCCTAATACCATCAGATTTGGGCATTAGGAGTTCAACTTATAAGTTGTGGAGTAAGTAAACATTCAGAACACAGCTTGGGGAAACTTGTGCCTTATGTCCATTCAAGCATATTGAAAAGAAAATTGGTTGAAGACATGGAGAACATGGGGCGGGAATGTTCCAAGAAAGCCCTCACCTAGGACTATATCTTCATTAAAAAAAAAAAAAAAAAAGCAACCAACAAAAAACATCAAATTCCAATTCCCCCTGACCCAATCAGAAACAACACAATTCTTCACTAGAAAACTACTTCAGCTGTCATTTCTTAGTGGGGGCACCAAGATCTAAAATATGTGCTAATGACTAGAGAAAACTGACAAATGTAGCTACACTGTGCTACAAAAATAGCTACACTAGCAACAGGATTCCAGTCCAGCTTTCATTAATCTGTTTGAGCCAACAAGAACTCTATTTTTAGGTCACCCATGTAATTGGTTATTTATAAGGAGGAAGTACACTGACCTTTGACTTTCACTACTAGGGATAGAACCATAAAGACCAAAACTGTATGTAAAAATCATTCAACACCACAGACAATTCTATTCAAACTGGAGTAACCAACAGTGCTATATACTTAAAGATTCAGAAAAGTGAATTTTGGGAGCAATATTTCAGTCTTGTGTTAAAAGTAGAACTTTGATATCAAAAAATAACATCCGCTAGGTCATATCACACAGTTACTCGGAACTTATTTGATTAGGCAAAATATGTAGTTTGAAGTTGAATAGTATACTTGGAGAGAAAAAATGGTTCAAATTTAATAATATTAACAGATATACATTTTCCTTACTGCATCCAACTTTAGGGACCACTTAACACAATGTGGTAAATCTTTATAAAGACTTTTATGCAACAATTAATATTACATTGCTCAGGCACATTTATTGAAAAGAGTTCATGGTCCTTGATGGGGTTTTTGGAGTCAGTGGATTTGGAGTGCGGGATCCTTGGGTTCACTCTGGGAAAGTTTTCACCAGAGCTCCCATTTCTGCGACACATGGTGAGTTTCCCAGGTGAGTTTCTCTACGAGACTGAGACATTAGTTATATTTAAAGGGCAGGTTTATTGGGGAAAGGGACAGAAGAGTAAAAGACACTTGCATAGACACAAGCAAGAAGGAAGGGCTGCCCCGAAAGGGACAGGTTTGCTAAGAGAGGCCTGCATGGTCATAGGCAGGTGGCCTTGAGGAGAGCTGCCTCCACTGAGGGAGGTCAGTGAAGACAAGCCCCAGCATGGTGCAGGTCATGGGCAGGCAGGAAGCCTGCTGCCCTGCAGAGGGACAGAGTTGGTGAAAAGAAGCACCTGCATAGTCACAGGTGGGCAGACGGACAGCTGCCCCATTGTGAGGGCAGCGTTAGGTTTATCATCTTCAGGGAGGGGCTCATCTTTGTGGGTGGATGGTTTGTGCCCCTAGAGCAGTCTGATAGTTTCTGGGTGTTGCGCCTCCTGATCTGGGCATTGATGCCTAAGGGTCTTGGTTTCTGTAACTGGCTTAGTGGATTACACTAATCCTTTCTACCCCTACCTCCTTGTGTGAGTTAGTTTCTTAATCTTGTATCTCCTTTCCAGTTTTTCTATTCTTATCCTCCATCAGTCATGAAACAATGTTAGGGATAATGAACTTTACAGGACATGATCTTAGTTTCAAAAAAAAGTAATTGTAGGGGGAAAAAAAAGGCCTGGGAAGAAATATATAAAAATGTTTATAGTATCTGATTTTGAAGTAGCATGTATTTTGGATATTTTATTTCCTATTTGTATTTTTATTTATCTTCCAAATTATCCAGTGACTTGTATTGCTTTTGTTGTAGAGCAACCCCGATACAAAACGGGGTGCCTGACTGTAGGTCCTGACCCGTGCGCTTAAAAGGACTTATCAATGCTCTACTGCAGGCACACGTGAAAGGTTAATAAAAGGTTTGTTTACAAGGGAAGGGGAAATGAGGAAATGTACAGCTCTGGGAGAAAAGTGGGAGACAAAGTTTTAAATGAGTCCTACCCAATCTGCCGATCAGGAATCCCAAAATGGCGCTCTCAGAGTTGGCTGCCAGCCAGGAGCGGTGAAGCCAGGAGGCGAGCGATCGCGAGCCAGAGAGAGAGCCCAAGGCCCACTTATTTGGTTTTTATATCCAACCTGGCTGCCCAACTCCACCCTCAGGTCCCAGCCACCCTCCCTTGGTGGTGATGGGATTTGTCTTTCCCAGAGTCTTGATGGCTTTAGTCTGGAGTGGGGGTGGGGTCCACAAAGCCTGTATGGGATTATCTCAGGACATCATTTCCCCCTAACACTTTCATATGTGAGAAAAAACATCGATTTAAAAAAGACAAAGGTAATTATGACCAAATATGTACAATTACATTCAAAAATTGCAGGTTATTAAAAAATTATGATTCATGTTTCAGTGACTAGATGGATTTTTTTAAGTGATAAAAAGTCTACTAGTTTTTAAATATTTCAGTGGCCAGATATTACATTATTAAGTAGCATAGCTCTTACTGAATCTAGATTCAAATTTTGATTATCTTTTGATATAATCAAAATATAACTTGTGACTATAGTTCTCCTCAATTATCTGGGATACGTCTGCTGTCAATTATTTGCCCTATTGACAGACCTGATATTGGGAATGTAAAACTTGATCATATGTGTAATCTGGAATGAAATTTCTAGATTTCTTTTGAGCACATTCAATTTTTTTTAATAGGAAAGGAACCACACACATAGTTAAAAATTAAACACAAAAGGTGCATTTAAAAACAAATCTCCCACCCATACATGCACTTGAGGTCCTACTTTTGGAAAAAACCAATGCTAACATTGGTGTTCAACTTTTGGACCCTTTAATGGGTTCTATGGTCCACTTATTAGGGGGAAAGGATGTCCTGAGCAAACTCCATAAAGGCTTTGTGGACTCCACCCTTACTCCAGACCAAAGCTATCAAGAGACTGGAAATGACAAATCCCATGATCACCAAAGGGAGGGTTGGAGTTAAGCTGCCAGGTTTGGTATAAAACCAGACACGAGGGCCTTGTGTCACTCTCTTGGCCTCACGGCTCTTGGTTCTTCACCAGCTCTCAGGGTGCCATTGGGATTCAGGTCAGCAGAATGGGTAGGACACATTTAAGAATTTATCTCCCTCATTTCTCCCTGAGTTGTACATTTCCTCATTTCCCTTCCCTTGTAAATAAACCTTTTGTTAACCTTTTGTGAGTGCCTGCAGTGTAAGTCCCTTTCAAGCATGCCGGTGAGGACCCACAGTAGGCAACCCCTTTTATATGGGGGTTGCTCTGTTACACAATCACCCTTCTTCCCTAGAGTGTTCTCTTGGGGTAGGTTTGGTTACTGGAGGAAAGTTCCATACTTCCTAGGTTCACTCTCAACGCTCCAAGTGGATCACCCGAACCTTCCTCAATACCTTTTATACTCCTCAGGGTGTGGGAAACCTTTCTCTTCCTAGTTAATCTCATAATCTCTAAAGGAAAAATTTTCCCACAACTCAATTAATAGCAATTTATGAAAGGGTCCCAAAAGCCCTTTGTTCTGGGTCTATCATATAGATTTAAAAAGCAATCACCATGAGTTATCTATATGTGGTTCCTATTTCCAAATTAAAAGTTTTTTTTTTTTGAATGTTGACTTACATTTATTATGCTTTATTATTCCCAGGCCATAACTTAATTTCTTCAGTTTCTTCTGGGATATATTTTACTTCTATGCAAACTATTCTCCTGGTTTAGAAACAATCTGTTCTTTTTCTGTAAGAATCATCTCAATGTGGCAGGGAGAACATATGTATGGGTTAACCCAACCATGAACTCTGTGAATTCCACAGCTTATATTGGGGGGCTTTGTTTATCAGATCTACTCCAATGACCAGAGACTCTACATTTAAACCCGTAAGTTAAGCATTACTATCTTCAATTTTAAGGACATGTAGTAAACAATCAACAGTCATTATTGGCCCCTACTCTGTGTCTAATCCCACTGTTGGACCTGGGCACACCTCCAGCTCCACCATTAATGAGGGAATGGCACATGTTGCTTCCGGAAAGTAAAATTTTTCATATACTTAGTGTCTTTGGATATGTGCACCCTCAATGACTTAGGCAGTTCCATGAGTGTTCTTGAAACAAGCGTGAAGATTGAACATCATGATTTTGAAGGATTTTCTGAATCAAGTGAATAGTGGGTCATTTTCAGAGATTACTTAAGGCAGCTTATGGGAAAACAGAAGTTCAAAGTCTTTTTTTTTTTCTTTAAGCCTTTAAATTTTGTCAACATTTGTACTAGTTAAAGATAATTAAATCAGGAGTCTGTTTATGGCATGTCAGTAACCCGTTTCTGAATTTCTACCATGTGCCAGGCTGTGCTATGTGACAGGAATGTAAAGAAGAAGACTTGGCCTCAGGCACTATGTAGGCTCACAGACCATGAAGGAGACAAACAAGGAAATTCAGAGTTCATTTTGTAGAAAAGTGGCATGAGGAAGTGAGAATGGTGCTACTTCCTAAGTACTTAGTGTTTGCCCAGCTAGTCTCAGCCCTTTCTATATATTAATTCATTTGAGCCCCAGAAAAACCCCATGAGGAGGATCTTAGGATTTTCTTCACTTTGCTGTTGAGAGTGCCGAGGCACAGAATAGTTATGTCTGTCACACAGAAAGTAAGTTGGAGGGCTGGATTCAAATTGTGCATGTGTAGGTCTAGATTCCTTCTTTTAATTTTTATGCAATATAGCCCTTCAATAAATAGTTGAACAAGTGAATAACAGTAACCCAGAATGTGCCACAAAGGACACACATTAAGGGAGATCAGTGTGGGGCACTTAAATCTAACCGAGAAGCCATTGTGTACATTGAGTTCCACAGAGACTGCGCCAAGGCATGAGAGCCATATGACACTGGGTGACTCTGTGTTTTGCTGAGAAAAAATAATTTAATGTGGGTAAAGGAAATCCTAAGAAGCAGAGAGGCAAAATGTCATCATATGCATGTTTTGTACAAAATTGCTGAGATGAACAAAAAGAAGCACCCAGATGCTTCATTCAAAGTCTCAGAGTTTTCTAAGAGAGGTGGAAGACAATGTGTGTTAAAGAGAAGGGAAAGTTTGAAGAGATAGCAAAAGCTGACAAAAACTTTTATGAAATAGAAATGAAAACTTATATATCTTTTAAGGGGGAAACAAAAAAGGAGTTCAAAGATCCCAATGCACCCAAGAGGCCTCCTGGGGCCTTTGCTTTTTTTGTTCTGAGAATAGTCCCCAATCAAAGGAGAATGTTGTGGTTTATGCTTTGGTGATGTTGCAAAGAAACTGGGAGAAATGTGGAGTAACGCTGCTGCAGATGACAAGCAACCTTATGAAAAGAAGGTTGCCAAAGTGTGGGAAAAATACAAAAAGGATATTGTTGCATACCGAACTAAAGGAGAGCTTGTGGTAGTCAAAAAAGGAGACTTTAAGGCTGAAAAAAAGCAAGGAAGATGATGATGATGAATGAGTTGGTTCTAGCAGTTTTTTTCCCCTTGTCTACAAAGCATTTAACCCCCCAGTACACAATTCACTCCTTTTAAATTAAAAAAAAAAAGTGAAAGTAAGTTTGTCTGAGATTTGTTTTTAAACTTGTAGAGTATCTTTTTCTGCATAGTTAACATGCTATCAAATGTCTTTAGGTAATACTGTCCTTGTGGTGTTTTCAACAGCCAAAAACTTGGCTGGTACAACAGGGGGGCTGTAAATTGAGATGGAAATTTATAATAGGCTCTTGGTGCAAAGCACAAATTATAATAGTTATGTGTGACGATGGTAGTTTCTCATCTTGATTTCATAGTTGTTCAAAAACACTTGTATTACTCTGATTACTAAGAATTTGAGCATTTCTTCATATATTGCTGATCTTTTGAGTTTATTCTGAAAATTGCTTATTCATACTCTAATTTTTTTAGATTTCCTCTTTCTTATTGATTTTCAGGTCTTTGCAAACCATAAACAATAACAATTAACATGAAGGATAATGATTATCTCTGGGATTGAAGCTGGAAGAGGAAGAGAATTTAGAAAAGATATCTAGAGGATTCCAAAGGTATTGTAGTGTTTATTTTCTTAAGCTACGTGGTGGGTAAGGTATATTTATAGAATTATCCTTCATCTCTTTGTACTCTTATATAATTTTGAACATGTTCTATATACTAAAATTTATTCAATATTTTACATCAAAGTGTGGTTCAGTGCAGTAGCATCATTATCACTAAGGAACTTGTTAGAAATACAAAATTGGCCTGTATTTTAGACCTGTGGACTCAGAAACCCTGGGAATGGGGCCCAGAAATCTTTTTTAACAAGCCTCCTAGATGACTCTGAGGCAGTTAAGGTCACTGAACTGTTATTGTAGGGAGAAACAAAAGTGCATTTTGATGCTATCTTAAAACTATGAAATCTGAGATCTCCAACAATTCTTCTTTTTTATTTTTATTTTCTTGTATGCTATTCCTCAGGATCTGCAGTATTTTATGTCTGGACCAAATCTCAAAACCTTATTATTAATTTATTGTTTATATAATGCTACTATTTAAATACTGGGGCAAGTAATTTCATCACTAAGTGTCTTCAATTGAAATTTAAATAAATTGAATTTCTTTTAATGTAGAATATCCAACATTCAACATTCATCTTTTGTAAGTCAATTGATAAATGCCTCATCTTTTTATGTGTATTCTTTTATATGAAAAATGGAAATCCCTCCAACAATATTTGCTAAGTTTTTGAGACACACATTCTTGAAATCTTGGTGCTAGAGACACCTAATTAAACAGTCCTAGGTTTCTTTCTCTTAATGTCAGTTCCCATCTGAAAACCTGGGAAACACTGTCTCCTCATTTCCCTGGTGGTAAAAAGGGCAGCTCATTCTCCAAAGAACTTTTGATGGTGATGATCAGGCACAACCTGCTCACATAAGTGTCTGGAAATTTGCATGTAGTTTGAATGTCAGCAAATTTTAAAAAGTTTCCCCACTATTTTGTAAAATAATTTCAGAGATAATTTATCTTTCTATCTCATTAATCTCTACTTGGCTGTACAAGCCTAGCCTCAGGTAAACTCTGATTGATGCAGGTGAGATTTGTCTGTGACACCATATGGGCTTTTTGTTCTGTAAAGCCCCTGCCTGGGCCTGCCTGGATTTCGACAGTAGGACTCTCCCATTCTCCCTTCCTATATGGCTGTGACCCTTTCTCTGGCTCCTAGCCTGCTGAGATGTCCCCACTCAGCCCCACAAGTCTGGATGGCCATCCTCTCCTCTCCCTTTGCACTTGGCTTCCGCTTGGGGAAAAGGCTGCTTCTGGTACCTCTCCCGCCAGCAGCTTCTGCAGGTGTTGTGCCTGGCGGGCTTCCGGTAGAGCAGAATCAGCAGTACTTTGGCAAAAAGGCAAGTGCTTTGAGGAAGGCGCTACTGGGGCATCAACTAATCAAGTGACTCAGCGGCTGCAACGGGTCCAGTACACAGTGGGGCCAGACTCCGGTCTCTCCCTATCAGAGGAGCAGTGTCAAGGCTGATGGTTCGCAGTAGGAGAGGCAGATGTTATCTCTGCAGTAGAAGAATCTCCCTTTTGCAGAAGTCTGGAGAAAGGCCTGGGAACCGTGGCACAGGCACTGGTCATGTTGGGGCCTTTTGCAGAGCAACTTGGTTTCAGCTAGGGCACCACACTCACTGCCCTTGTGTGTGCTCTGGGGCTCTGTAGGCAAACCTGTTTCCCTTTGCACTGTTTATCGTCCTGGCATCTGTTTTTTTTTTTTTTCCGGTATGTCTTGGCCTCAAGGAGCCCATCCTGAAGGCCCCCTTGTCATTGCTTTGCTCCATATTTTGGGGGATACTGACTGTATCATTCCTTTTCAGTAGTGTATGCAGTAGGCTAGCTGATTCCCCAGAGCCATCACCTACTCAAACTCTGGTAGCCACTTCATTCTAGCAGCTGCACCCCAGCACCAGGTCTACCTAAGTTCTTGGGCCAGTTTGTCAAGTGAAACAGCAACAGATACCTCCCCATTACTTCCTCCATACCCCTAGTGGAGACACATGACCTTGGAAGAAGCCCAGCTTCCCCCTTGAGGAGACTTCCACTGCTTCAGTATCCCTCACCATCACCAATTAAGAGACATAGATCAGTACTTAAGACTCACATTACATAAATCCAGCTCTTCATGCAAGATAAAGGGAATCAGAGGTCTTAGTATAATTTGGTTCTGGAATCTTATGGAAAAAGCCAGTGGATCACTGGATGAGAAGAGACTGACATGGGAAAAGCAGGGATTGGCAGCACTGTGATTGACACAAAATAGAGTGGGGATTTGGAAAAAAAGTTACATTTACTCTGTTGAAGGAGGGCAAGTTTGGGGGCTCTGTCAGTTGACTCCTAAGGGGTGGTTTAAGGCAGTAAGTCTCTGATATTGGAAGCACCTTTGGAGGGTTCAGACTGATGGATGCCAAAACCTATGCCCAGAGATCCCCATTTAATTGGTCTGGGCCTGGGCATTTGTTGTTTTAAAACACCCCAAGAGTTACTCATTTAGTTCTCCAACTTTATCAGGCATTAGAATCACTTGTAGGGCTTGTGAAAAGATTTAGTAGGCCTTTGGCTTAGTAGGTGTGAACTGGGGCCTGATAATTTGAATTTCTAACAAATTACCAGGGGATACTGGTGATGCTAGTCCTGGAACCACATGTTCAGAATTATTGTTCTAGTGAAAACTTGAAAACAACTTTGTTAGACAAATTTTGTTCCACCCAGGAAATATTGCCACCCTCCTATTTTTAAAATATACTTTATTTTCTTTAATTTGTTCCTCTTCATTATGCCCAGTCCATGAAAACTTCTCATCTTAGTTTTTTACCTAATTCCCAAGCCCTACTTTCATTTCCTCTTTTCTCACCAAAGGCATACCTTGTAACTTGTTTGATATGTGACCTTTTATAATTATAAGGAAATAATATTTTATTTTTAGAATTCAATTGAAACAATAACATCAATTCCTAGAATTATAATCATAGTGAATTTACTCAGAGATTTTAAAATCTGGAGTGCTTTTGAAGGAATGTCAATATAAGTTTCCCCAACTTGACAATGCTAAATATGTCAAATACTTTATATCCAAATACCTTATATTTATTATTATTATTTTAAGAACTGATATGTCAAAATCTTCCCTAATGATAATTAAGATTGCTTATTTTTGTACAATCCTTATTTTCTATAGAGTAAGAAAATTCTTTTGAGCATTTGTTAACCTTAAGGATCAAATATAGGTAACGTGTTATTGTGGAGAAATGTTGGAAATCACTTATAGATTATCTTTAAAAGTGGATAAAATATAAACGGTGACTTATTTCCATAAGATTCTGGGGTTCAGATGGTTTCCAATTGCACTGTTTTAATCCCATCTTTTTATATATTGTACTCTGTCAGCAAAGTCAGTGAGATATCCTTAAACCTTTCTGACTGGATTTCAAATACCAGCAAAGCAGAGTAATAGAATGACCTGTGCCAAAAATAAATGCATATATTGATTTTTAACTAGGCTTAATGTTCTGGAAGGCTGTCAGCTTTCTGACCCTTTAATGTGAGTGGGTCACAATCCTTGTGAATACCTTATCAAAGCTACTCTGAGTATGTTCATGACATGATGTTACTTTGGGTATCACACTTATTTTTATAAATATTTCTATATTTGTTTGTATTACCATTCAATTTATCTCATAATCTCACCCTTGGGGAGATTGTAATGACACTTACACACTGACAAACACTACTGATTTCAGTTTTGGACTAAGTGAAATTTATGTACTGTTTAATGAAGGAAGAAGATGTATATTATCGCTGTTTTTAATCTTTCCAAATCCTCTTTTACCCACAGACCCCATGCCTTCTATCTCATTGCCTGCAGTACCCAGTGCAATGTTATTTATAAAAGTTTAATAAATACTGGTTGGACTTACTTAGACAGTCCCCAATTTTATGTACCCTGTGTCACTGCTCAGCCATTCCTTCCACACAGTGGAGAAATCTATCAGATACAGAAGCTTTATAGTCAAATGACCTCAGAAAAACAGTTTCTTCCAAATTAGAGCAGATATGGATCTAAGCGAGATTGCAACATACCAAATATAGTGAGAAAATACATATTATTTTCTCTTTCTTTTCAATTGCTGTTGCTAAACCACATGCAAAATGAAACACATTTTTTAATATAATTGCTATACATATTAATGTATATTTAATTTGGGAAGAATGGTGATTTTTGCATTGTAAAAATGTTTGTTCAAGAATTTGCTACATTTTGTTTGTGTAGTTAAAAAATATCTAAGTGTATTTCTCCACACATCTTTCAATGAAATTGTGCATCAGTCTACTTTTACGACTCCTTTTCCAGTTTTGCAAGGTCATTTAGAATTCTAATCTTGTCCTCCAAAGTAATAACCACTTATTCCAATTTGCTATTATCTGCAAATTTAATCAACATGAGCTCTAGTCCATCAACCACACAACTGATGAAAATGCAAAATAGCCTCATATCCAAGATGAAAGAATGCACACTACAGTTTGGTAGGCACTATTCCTTGCATAATCTCAATATAAATGTCCAATCAAACTATTTTTCAAATAGATGTATATTAGCCTTTATTTCTTCATGTACCTAAAGTATATGAAACAAAGAGGTTAGGCAGCACAATGGACTATGGTAGGGGACTAAGATGGGGAATTTTGGGTGAGTTGGTGGTGAGTGCACTAGAGCAGTAATACCTGATGATGGTATCCCAATATTACCTCAAAAATAAATAGAAATAAGGGCTTCCCCTGGTGGCGCATTGGTTGAGCGCTGGGCTGCAAGGCTGCCAGCAGCCTCTGCAGGCCGGTCTGACCACCGGCAAGGGTCCCACAAAAAATAAATAAATAGAAATAAGGAAACAATTAAAAGAGAAAACAATAGATATTAAGGCAAATGCCTTTTCTTATACTCTATCAAGGGTTTTAAAGGAGGAAATGAATGCCTGTAGATGTTGATGCTCTTATAAGGTCAGTAGTTCTTCAAAGACAGGGACTGGTGATGTATTTCTGTGTCTGCCCCCTCCTCCCTCATGCCAGTGAGTGTAGATTTGCATCAGGAATTTAACACATTAATAGTAATAACTAATGAAATATAAGCAGATATAATGTGATCATTAGTATAATAAAACTATTGTGCCCTTGTTTTTCCCAGATGACATTATTTGATAACTTGTTCCCAAATAGAATGTAATCTTGGACCTGGATACTGATTTAAGAAAGTCATGTGTTTTCATAAAATTTTTAACAGTGATATATATTTTTTGAGATGGATTTCTTTAAAAAAATTTTTTTTTAATTGAAGTACCATTGGTTCACATCCTAGTTTGTATTTTAGAAGTATAGGATCACTCTACTCAGCTGTAGTTGCTGTGGCGCACCCACACCAAAGCACCTACAAGCCTCCAATATAGTCCATTGTATTCTCTCCACACCCTGTTCTCACTCCTCCCTCTCTCCCCTCTGGGCACCTCAGATCTACAGTCAGCTTTCAAAGGTTGGCTTTAAAGTTTGTTTTTGTCTGATCCTTTGTTTGGTTTCTCCATATTCCACATATAAATGACATCATCCAGCATTTATCTTTCTCCTTCTGGCTTATTTTGTTTAGCATAAGCAACAATGGGATATTTTAATTCTCAGAACTGATTATTGTTTCTCTCTCTTTAACTTCCCCATTTTCACATTTGCTTTTCAGTTGAGTGATATGCAGAGGCCTAGGCCTTTTTAGAGATCCAATAAAGGGGTTGTTGAATAGGTAATATTTTTGTTTCGGTTTAAGGATGTAATATTTACCTAGTTTGTAATTATTCCATGTATAATTAGCTGCCTTGGTGTAGAAATGGTTTCCAGAAAGAGTCCGTTCATCTTTTGTGTTATGCTGACCTGTTCGAAGTGTTATAGAGCAACCCCGATATTAAACGGGTTCCTGGCTGTGGGTCCTTACCCGTGCGCTTTAAAGGGACTTATGAATACTCTACTACAGACACACACAAAAAGGTTAATAAAAGGTTTATTTACAAGAGGAAAGGAAATAAGGAAAATGTACAACTCAGGGAGAAAACAGGGAAATAAAGTCTTTAATGCGTCCTACCCGATCCGACGACCTGGAAACCCAAAGTCACTCTCAGAGCTGGCCGGATGCTGCGAGCTGGTGGAGAGCCCAAAAAGGGGTCCCCCAAAGCCCACGTGTCTGCCTTTTCTATCCACCTGGCTGCTTAACCCCACCCTCAGGTCCCAGCCACCTTCCCTTTGGTGGTGATGGGATTTGGAGTTCCCAGTGTCTTTGGCTTTGACCTGGGGTGGGGGTGGAGTCCACAAAGCCTATATGGAAATAGCTTTGGGACATCCTTTTCCCCCTAACAAAAGGACACATGGAGCCATGAGCAGCCGGTGATGGTGGGATGTGGGTAGTGGAGGAAAGTCAGTATTTAAGAGATATGGATTCAAAAACCAGCCTGGAAATTTTCCATATTTTATGGCCATATGTGAAGAAGTAAAGACTTGATAGAGATCTACTTAAATTTCATAATATTTCTGAAAAATTTTCTGATGTCACTAATAAAGAATATGGTGGTAAAAGATAATTTTTGAAATCATCAATCATAAAAAAGTTTCAAATTATGTATTTAGAGTAAGGACTGAATGTTATTATTTTTTTTTTTAAAGATTTATTTATTTATTTATACAAGCACTGGGTACAGTCAGAAGTGAGGGAGGGTGAGAGAATTCACCAGAGCCAGAGCGGGGAGCAGAACAGGCAGAAGGATAGAAGTACAATGCTGAGGGGAGCAGTGGGCGCGGCAGGAGAGGTCTGCATGCCATGTGGGACCCTCACTGGCAGCCGGGATCGAACCAGCGCTGCAGAGGCTGCGGGCAGCTTCGCAGTCCAGCGCTCAAATGCTGTGCCACCGGGGAGGCCCGACTGAATGTTATTTCTATTTTTTCTTTGTTAACAACTGTACAATTGTTATATGAAGAGGCAGAATACTAGGCCAAAGAAATGTGGAAAAAGGTGTAATAGGGATGTGTCAGGAAATTGATTAATAAAAATGCTATTCTTTTTTTATGAATATTATAATATCTATGGCATTTTTCATCTTTTATAATTTCTTTTTTCATTTTAAATGAATGTTTTATTTTCATAATGAATGTGTAATTTTAAAAATGTTCTACTAAAAAAGAGAATCCCCAGATTGTATAAATTTCAGGTCTCACAGAACAATTCCCCAGTGAATAGCATTGTAATAAAGTGATCCATTGTCCAGGGTAAGTCCTGATTCATTTAATCCTATATCCTCCTCTTGCCTGTGATTGGTTTAGGGGCAACCTATCTCTCTCCATTGGCTGTGAAACAGGAAACACGTTGTCCCAGTTGCTGCTGGCTGGCATGAGGTTGTAGAAGGAACCAACTCAGGAGGGAGGCAATCTTGCAAGGACCTCTGAGCTGAGGGAACTGTACTTGAACCTGGTCTACTTATGGGCATGCAAAATACAGAGTCTCTCGTACTTAAAACAAAGTCAGTGCTTATAAAAGCAAAGCTAATCCTTACATTTTATTGAAAAGCTTAAAAGGCAAACTAGTTTGAAATGTAAACACATGTAGAAAAACTGTCTAATTTAGGGCCTCCCCGGTGGCGCAGTGGTTGAGCGCTGGGTTGCGAAGCTGCCCGCAGCCTCTCCAGCGGCAGTTCGATTCCCGGCTGCTCTCCGGCCACCGGAGGAGGGTCCCACATGGCGCGCAGACCTCTCCTGCCACCCGCTGCTCCCCTCAGCAGGGTACTTCGGTCCTTCTGCCTGCTCTGCTCCCCGCTCTGGCTCTGGTGAATTCTCTCGCCCTCCCGCGCTTCTGACTGTACCCAGTGCTTGTATAAACAAACAAACAAATAAATAAATAAATCTTAAAAAAAAAAAAAAAAAACTGTCTAATTTATTTTAAAGATTTTCCATCTGTGTAGAAGACAATGTGATCATTACATCTTCAGTACTTCATTAACATTGAAGCTATGAATAACATTAATTTGGATGTTTTAGGCAGCTAATTTATCAAATGCTGCTAATTTATCTAAAAATCTTTATTTATTCAATGTAAAAATACAGAAAACTAGGAATAAGAAAAAGTGAATTCATGCAAACTTTCAGAAATTTTATTATTTTGGTGTGTGTTTTTTTTGGTTATTTTCTATGTCTACTTGTTAAAAATCACTATCACATTATAGATATAATTTTCTATCTTGCTTTCTTCTCTTATTCCATATAGCCCCAGTGGTTTACCCCCAAGTATCTCCACATCTCATAAACTCAGGGGTCTCCCTTTCATATCATCATTACATGAATGGAATGACCCGTGGAGATGAGCAATGAAGGGCCCGTGTGGCGTGACTAAATGAGACAGCTATTTGAGTTTCGAAGTAACCTGGAGCATCCGCTAGGGCCATCCATTTAAACTATACTCTTGGAAATAAGAGGGAGGACATATCTTTCCTGGCCATCTTCCAGTAACATATAAATTCAGTGTTTAGCCTTTGTGCCTTTTTCTCAGATTAGCTTTATCTGTAACTATGTCCCAAAGCTCTCCCCTTACAAGGTTACACCTAGACCTTTTCTTCTCCTTGGGATAATCTGCTGACTCCAGTGGATGAAAAAGAGTATTAAGTAAATTAACCTCATGACTGTTTTAGTGATTGCATTTCATCATTACATCATTTTGCATGGTTCCAATTTGACTTCCTTCTGCCAGTTTGTTTGGATTGATTTTCTATCTGCTCATTTTCAGGAATCTATACTGTTATTATCCTTGCCCTATCTCTAGCAACAGTTAATCTTCATGATTCTAATTTTCTTTTTGTCAGAAAATGAAATATTGTTCATAATTCTATAAAGTCACCTAAATAATGGTGAACAGCCAAATTACATAATCATTTATAATGACAAACTATCATATTTCTCCAATAGTGAAAATACTAACTTACTGGTAACTGCAGATATATTTTTACACTTAATTTATAATTTTTAGTTCTCTGATGGTTTCTGCCAACTCCTCTTAGGCACATATTTTACCAGCATAGGATGTGAGTGGATGGGGGATTATTTAGAAAAGTTCTATCTAGTTGTATGCTGACAGAATGAACCTGGGGACAACAGACAGTGCAGTAAAATTGGTAACTCTTCCCTCCTCCCTAGGTTATTGAAGCTTTAGTTTTCCAACTTTTATTTTATGCAAGAAGAACTGGATCCTCAGACAAGGCATTAGAGAAAGTGTAGCAAACAAAATAATTTGTCAAAGGTTAGGAAAGTGGGTAGAAAAAGAGGGAGAGAGGAAGAAGGGGAATACTAGGTGGTTAAAAAAAGGGGCAGGAGTGGCATGAATGAGTGAAGAAATAGAGACAGAGTAGAGGCTAAACAATCTGGGCAATTATTTTGCTCAAAAGTCTGAGCATATCTGCACTATGCCCTTCTATGTTACTGGTTTGTTTGAAATTTTGTGGGTCAGTAAGAATTTCAGTGGCTCACTAGACTTTATGAACCAATAATAGAACTTCGTTACCCAGCAACCACTCTAGCTTTAAGACGGGAAGGAGAGAACACTTAACTCTCTGTTGCTTGCGTTAGTTTTCCTATAGCCATGTTCCTGGCTGGGGTGAAGGGGGGTCCCCTAAGAGGTACAGTACCAATTCATTAGTTACAATTACGAATAGATGCCTTTCTAAATCCAGCAGAAATCTGACTCCATGGCCTGATCATATTGTGGTTAGAATCCCAGCACATGAATTGGCACTGCTGCTGGGAATTGTGAGTCAGTTATTTCAGGTTGCTCTTGGTGATTAAGTGAGTCTCTGCAGAAGAAGAAAAGCAATCTGTTAGGTGAGCTCATCACTATCATCATCATTGTCTAAGCACTCACTTCCTGAGAGACCATGTAATGTGTGTGAAAAGAACCCTTGCAAATTCCAGGAATATCACTGTCTCATTTTGTGACCTTGTACAAGGTCACTTATGTTCTCAGAGCCTTAGTTTCCTTAGTTAAAAGAGAAAATGGGTCCACCGAGCTGGCACCAAAACTTAGCAGTTAATGTATAGGAAGTATTATGTACTCTAGACAAATGAAAAATTATTTTGAAATACTGTAGGCATAGTATAAGGCATACTGGCTATGCACTAGGGAAACAGTATAAGATTGCCCTCTGTAATATAGTGGAGGAAAAAGGAATGACTTATAAAAAAGTAGATTACCATTCATAGATCATATATTCACTCAATAAACATTTAGCTGTTACTATTCCATTGCAAGGTCTGTGAAGCACTATGGGGATGCAAGGATATATGATATATAACTTGTCCTTAAAAATTTATAATCTAGGAGTGAAGATCGGACATACACATAAGCAATTCACAAGATAACATGTACTCTGTGTAAAATGTACACATACAGTTCATGACAGAACAATCTTGAGGAAGGCTTATTGTAGCAGAACCATTGAAGCCACTTCCAACATGTGCTGACTACCAATTACGTGCAGGGCTCGGAGTATCTATATTTAGTATCTCCCATGCCACAGAAACTCCCTAAGCTAAGGTAGGGAGACAGGGATTCATATGTAAGGTGTGGTGGGAAACAATAAGTAGCTCAGGTGAAGCAGTGCCCAAAACAATGCCCAGAAACGATGATTGAAATGAGTTTGAAGAAGCATGAAGGTATAATATCATGGATGACCTTAAATTAAAGGCTGACGTTTGGTCATTGTCATGCAAATAATGCAAGTAATGCTTCCTATGGGCAGCTTTAAGACAAATAAAAATCTCTTGAGAAAAATTTTTGTCTGATAACAGTCTCATAAGTGGGCCACTCCTATATATTCTGAATCTGGGAAAGATTAAGACTAACAATTTTTAATGAACAGAATTTCAACTTTGTTATCTACTCATCTAGATCCCAAATCTCTTTTCTAAGGTAATAAAACATAGTAGGTTAAGTTCATGGTACCAGACTTTCATTTACTGGCACCAAAAGAGGAGTTTAATTGACAATGAAGAGATGCCTTGATTAAGCGATACTTTCTTTCCTTAATCCTCCATATCACTAGAACTCAAATTTTAATATTTGTAGCATTCAGGGTCCCAGTCAAGAAAAAAGAAGCCACACCAATTATTTTAAGAGAGAAATTATATAGGGATTTAACCATGTAGATACTGAAAGGACAAAAAGGAATAAGTTTAATAGATGGTAACTGTAGGAAGCAGTAACAATCACGAGGCCTGGAAGAACACAGAAAATGTCTAGGTTGTTAGAACATACAAGCTTGGAGGAGGAAGCTGTGAAGGAGAATCCAGACTTTTGAGGTATGGAAGCTGCCTGGATAGTGTTCAGAGACTATTCTGAGAAGAGAAACTTGAACATATTCTGTTAATGGCCCAACCTAAAAGAGTAGGAGGTCCTTTACCTTCTAGGGAAAGAATTTGCCAGACAGCACAGGATGTAGCTGACCTAGGCAAGGCTTTATTAAAGAGATTCATGCATTGGGGAACCAGTGCTGGAAAGGAGAATTAGCTTGATTTCTTAAAGGGAGCTATGAGGAGATATTTAAAAGGCTTGAGAGTAGTGTCCATCATAGCTTGTTGTGGTTGGGCTATCCCTGAAGTTACATTCCAACTGCGCATGTGGGCCCTCAAACATCTCCAGCTAGGAAACTGTCAGGCAATCATTATTAGTCAGGATCTAATGCTCTTTGTCTAACATGCCACCTCATGGCCAGTGTGGTGGGCTGGATTGCTTGGACAGGGCTGCCAGTCTATGATTTAGTCCACTTGTTCAAACAGAACTTGGGGCAACTCATTCTACCAGCTCATAATTTCTTCAATTCTTCTCCGGTGGAGAGGGAACCCAGATTTCTGAAGATACTTGTGTTCTCAGGAAGCAGAAGGGGACTGGCTTTGGGGGGTGGAAAAAAAGTGATACTGGAACCAAGTACTATTAAAAACTATTAAAACTGCTGGGGTGAAGAACTACAAGTGGGGTGAAGTACCAGAACTGAAGCTGACAGGAAGAGTGAGCAAACTAGAAGGAGCTTGGTCTATCTCCTTCCTCCTAGTTTCTGTTCTCCCTCTGGTAACTCCTTATAAGGAGTACTAGTGGCAAAGAAGAGATGTCTTTACAAGACCCAGTTTCAGCATCATAAAGTCAAATGCGAAGGATCCTGACAGACTAATACCCAGCACCTGAGAAATTATTAATAACCAGCACAAGTATATAGTTCTCCAGGATAACTCATTTACCATTGAGATTCCAATAATTTACACCTGAAATTGATTTAGTAGTTTAAGAGTGTGATCCAGAAATCACAGCTGAAAAGGAACTCTAAATAATTTGATTCAGGGAATCTTTAAGTCACACTTTCAGAAATGCTGCTCTAGTTTTTCCAAGTCCTTGAATCAAGTTAGGACAAGAGATTGTGAAATGCTCAACTCCACTAATTTAGTTCTCTGAGACAAGCAATTATACTCATGAATTAATTTTGCTTTCTTAATTTTCCCACTTAGAGAAGTGTTGGTATGAAGAATGCCTTTGTATCTGTAAATATGTGGCTGAAAGTCTGTCCATTATGATATTCATTATCTGTTACTCTGGCATTTATATTAATTCTTCCTATGACTTACTCTAAGGAAAAGTCTATATTTTTCCATGAATTTGTATAATTTCTCTTATTAAACAAAAGGAAAGGAAGAAAATAACATCTTAAATCTCTCTTTTGCTTTGACTGCCAGGAAGTTCAGAGTCATTTAATGGAATCTCTTCCAAAATTTGTGTTTTAATATTTTTTATAGCTATGCATTGTCTCACATCTTTTCGCCTCAAGACAGGTTAGATGTTAATAAATACATAGCATAATTGAAAACATACCTCATATACTTTCAAAATACTTTTTGATATAGTACTTTATTTTTTTTTTTAAAGATTTATTTATTTATTTATACAAGCACCGGGTACAGTCAGAAGCGCGGGTGGGTGAGAGAATTCACCAGAGCCAGAGCGGGGAGCAGAGCAGGCAGAAGGACCGAAGGACACTGCTGAGGGGAACAGCGGGCGGCAGGAGAGGTCTGCGCGCCATGTGGGACACTTGCCCGGTGGCTGGGTATCGAACCGGCGCTGCAGAGGCTGCGGACAGCTTTGCAGCCCAGCGCTCAACCACTGTGCCACCAGGGGAGGCCCCTGATATAGTACTTTAAAGTTCCTCACTGATTAACTCATCATGAAATAACAAAGTTGGTGTCTTTTTAGAGGAAATTCATCTGCTGTGATATGGGGCTTGAGTATGAAATAATATTTTGTATAGTTGTACATTGTTAATATGCCTGCCAGACCTCTGTGTATTTTATAAATCAAATTAAAACTCTTTTGGTAAAATCCTACTGTTTCTATACCTAATTTATTTATTTATTTATTTTTTTAAAGATTTATTTATTTATTTATACAAGCACTGGGCACAGTCAGAAGTGCGGGAGGGTGAGAGAATTCACCAGAGCCAGAGCGGGGAGCAGAGCAGGCAGAAGGACCAAAGTACACTGCTGAGGGGAGCAGTGGGTGGCAGGAGAGGTCCACGCGCCATGTGGGACCCTCCTCAGGTGGCCGGGGAGCAGCCGGGGATCGAACCGGTGCTGCAGAGTCTGCGGGCAGCTTCGCAACCCAGCGCTCAACCGCTGCGCCACTGGGAAGGCCCTATACCTAATTTATTTCTACTGCTTTTATAATCATCATTTGGAAATGACAACAAAGCATTATTATGCTAAAAGTAGTGGTCAGCTAAAACTTCAGACACAGAATGCTCTAGGCAGATCAGATATATTGGCCTTGTTTTTTTTTTTTAATTTTTTAAAGATTTATTTATTTATTTATACAAGCACTGGGTACAGTCAGAGGCGCGGGAGGGTGAGAGAATTCACCAGAGCCAGAGCGGAGAGTAGAATAGGCAGAATGATGAAGTACACTGCTGAGGGGAGCAGCGGGCAGCAGGAGAGGTCTGTGCGCCATGTGGGACCCTTGCTGGGGGCTGGGGATGGAACCGGTGCTGCAGAGGCTGCGGGCAGCTTCTCAACCCAGCCCTCAACTGCTGCGCCACTGGGGAGGCCCTATTGTTCCTGTTTCAAGGGGACTTATTGTAGATTGATGTGGGTTCACTTATAGATGTCATATTGTCTCTAAGACTGAGGTTGAATATAATAAATAGTGAAATAAAGTAAGCACTTGGAACCTTACTGTGTTTCCTTTTTTTAAAAAGATTTATTTAATATATTTATGCATACAAGAGTTGGGGTGAGGGCAGAGGTGTGGAGGGTGGGGAATGGGAGTGAGCGGGTTCACCAGCGACAGAGTGTGGAGCAGAACAGGTGGATTGACTGAAATACACTTGGGGGGAGACAGGAGAGGTCTGCGGAGCCATGTGCATCAGCTCCCTGGCCAGGGATGGAACTTGTGCTGCAGTGGCTGCGGATAGAGTGGAGTCTCAGCAATAGGAAGTGAGTCTCAGCACTAGGAAGTGCTTAACCTCTTGTGCAACCAGGGAGGCCCGTGGAACCTTACTTTATGTTTGTTTTGTGATGATTTTTAAAGGCCATTCTATCTTATAAAGAAGATCATACCACTACCTCTTTCTCTGACCCCTCCCTTACATGGTAATTGAAACCCATTGCACTGAACCTTCCAGTGTAGCAAAATGAGGTATCTCTCTCATGGTCCAAGGAATAGCAACTCTGAGTAAAAATGTATGAGTGCGTATTAGTTTTCTAGTCATTAAATGATCTTTATACTATGTTACTCTTGTGCTCCTTTAATATAGATTATACAATGTAGGGGATAATCAACTTACAGGTCCTTTGCTACAAAATGTAGTTTATACTCCTCCCTTTGCTTATCTGAAGTCTTATCAACCAACTCTGGCATTTGACAGCACTTCAACGTAATTCATTGGAGATATTAACTTGAATTTCCTAATGAGAATTATCTACTCCAATGAATATTTTCTTGCTGCTTATTTTTCCCTCCCACTAATTTTTTTTTAACAGATAGATGGTGATTCCACTTTTATCTTGAGTATAGTTTCTGGACCTCTTATCTGTGTAACTATGAAAATTATTCAGCCAAATTCAAATAAATAGTAGACACAATAGTTTGAATTTGCAGTATAGCTCTTGAAATGCTTTGGATAAAATGTGATGCAAAATTTCATAAAATCATAAAAGCATAAATAGAAGATTGAGATGAGAACATTTGAATTCAGCATGGAAGACAAAGGTCTTAGTTGCCAACTAACACAAGGCTCTGCCAATGTGATGTGATCCAATACCTGAAAAGTGACCCAAGAGAGCCTGTGGGAAAGAGCACTTGAGAGGGAGTCAGGTGACTAGAGTCTAGGCTGGGCTTTACCACTAAATGAGTGTGCACCTTTGAACAACTTGGTGCCCTTTAGCCATCAGCTATTTCATCTAAATATAATAGAACTGAGTTAAATTTTATTATAAGATTCCCTTTGACTGACAGTCTGCCCCTAAATGTTTCATAATATACCCATGTGGAGTTAAATTTTAGAGTTACTGATTCGCTGAAAACTAGCTTGATTGTTATATGTTATTCATTTGCATGCTAGAAAAGGCAGCAAAGAGCCTGGAATAGTCAGAAAGTGGCTGAGCATAATGTGGACTGTTAATGAGTTGCTGCAGGGGAGGCAGAGAGAGGTAGGCACATTGTTTACTTTGTATCCATACAGGTCAAGGGGAAGTTTCTATAGTATATGCTATTGGTTTCCAAACTACATTCCATTAGGAAAGAAAAAATTTTGGTGGTTATAACAACTTTGTTGATAATACTTAAAAATTTTACTAATGCCATCTGTCATTTGTCCTTTTTACAGGTGGTATTTATGGCTTTTCTGTTTTGATATAATGAGCTACTTTTGTGCATTTCGGCACAGAATGGCAGCTTCCTCTTCCTGTTGTACATGAGCTTCTGAAAGAATTAGTTTATCAACTGAATTGAGAGTTGATAAAACATCATGTTTTCTTTTATGTTCAAGTAAGTATTTTATTTTAAGGTATAATAAACTAGTCATAATTTTCTGTGCAACAACTGAAAAATTATTTTCTTGATCAGTTTTAAAACTGATTTTCCATATAGCACATTCCCTACAGTACAATGCTAATTAAGTGGTCTTTTCTACCGGCTGTTTACAAGGCCAAAATCCAAAAGAATAATAGCCATTGTTACACTGACAAACTTATTAAGGGAGTCAAAATCTTTTTCAGATGTCTACTTTCATTTTTAGTGTCTATTTTTCCTAGTCTTTGACATTATAAATTGAGGTCAATGTATTTCAACATCTAAAAATAAGAATCACATGAGCATCTAGTGGGAAAATTTGCCTGGTTGAGAATTAAGGAAGACAGACGATAAAGAGATACACTCAGAAGAAGAAAGAACTGTGTCAATGGAATCAATACTAGAGTATAATGATGCAAGAGATTCAGTGGTTAATATTTTGTTTGATAGCTTTATGCTCACTTGCAAATTTATTTGCAATTTTAAAATATGTTAGATCCAGATATTGAAGTTCCTCAACAGATGACACATTAAATCACCCCACGGGTTTATAAGTTGTGGGGTAGAAATAATTGCTGAATTTTAATGTGTTGTTTATTTCAAGTCAAATGCTTATTTCCATGTCAAAGTAAAGTATGGCAGCAAATGTCTTTAATTCAGATACCTAAATTTCAGGAACTGATAATTTATTTATAGCATCCTGTAATTTTTTTCAGTTATTTATTTGCAAATTGAGTGTAAAAGTTGTAAGTTAGCTATAGTCTCAGCATTGAATTAGAACCATCATTCATGAATTACTTAATAGTTTACCTGTATTTTAGTAGACTGACCTGTCTTGAATTTTTGTGGCCTACTTTTTAATTCAATTGAGTCACATAATTGACTATAATTGAGTCACAAAACAGGAAACAGACTTGTGCCAACTAGATGGGACAAACTTGGCACATATGGTTTCTTCACTCTATTAGTGGAAAGTTAATTCTGGTAAATCAGCTTATCATCATAGTATTTCCTTCACCTGGTGAGAAGGACAGAGTACAGGTTCACTTTCCTTATTTGTAATTATGAAATCCAAAAAGTTATGAAAAAGGGAAGTATTTCAGAAACTCCAAATTTGACCTGACTTGAACTCATTTAGCAATGAGAACTGCTGAATCGTGGTGTGACTTTTATACTCCTTGTTTATCCCTCTCAGTTTGAATATTCATATACTTAACTACAGGAATAATAATGTGTTGGTTAATAGGGTGTGATCCAGATAGAACTGGAAGTGTGTCATGATACATAGTACATATATCCTATTTTCTTTTTAAAAATCTGATTCTAAATTTCAAAACATTTAGGTCCTCAACAGTACCTTTTGTTTGATCTGCTCTCTTAATGAGTACTTCTCAAGGCTGAGTCTCCTTTTTATTTGTTCTGCCACTTCCTGGGTACATTCATGATTATTAAGTTACTATTGCAAGTATTAAAGACCAAATCCCACTTCACCCTCTCTGTTGTCAGAACATGGTAGATGTTGAATGACTTGCTGGAAGGAGTCCTAGCTGAGGACTTAAAGAGAACGAGAATCAAATCCTTGTTGGCTGCTCTCAGTTGTGTGACTTTGGTTCAGTTATTTAACACTTGAACATTATTTGTTCACTTGCAAATTTTAATAGTGCACCTATGACTCTCCTTGTTGGTCTCCATCTTAAAAAAGTGTGCATTCTTGAGAAGCAGAGTGTGGTCATCATCCTTTACCACTGTAGATTCCACCGCTAGTTCTTTCTTTGCAATGGAATGCCTAAAATGCTAATTTTATACTTAGTAATGACCAAATTTACTACTGTCTTTTCTACCAAGTCCTTATGATACCTAGCTTGTAAGTTTAGGAACAAGTAATTAGAAAAACACTACCAATAGAATTGGTTTTGCACTTATTTGGGAAAGTAAAATAGCAATCTAAGATGTGTTTTTGATTGCAGCAGAGTTATGGAAAGAAGTGAAAATCACATCAACGGATACTTTGAAAACTATTGGGTTGTATTAATGAAAATCTTTTTTTATGTTGTTATTTTGGACATAGTTTATGATTGGGGGCAGAGAGAGGCAGCTGCTGAATTTTCAATTTCTTCACCAGTATATATGACACATGTTATTTCAAGTAATTGTCAACAATGTCTGATGCTCATATATATTTATATTTGAGCTTTTAGATCTTAGTTCCCATTCCACAAGTTTTTCTTTTGTGTGTAGTGCTATTGCTAATTGAGATTATTTTAGGAGGTCCATCACCATTAAGAGGGCTTTGCTTTACATGACAACACAAGTACATATCTTTCTTTTTCCATTTCTCATTAAAATTCAGAGTCCTTCAGAATGAAAATATTATGCAACACTTGGTATATGAAAATATGTGGTTACCATGGGGATTAGAAGCTATTCCATGTCTATTTGACCTCTTTTTTTATTGCAGGTAAATTATTCTAATAGCATGAAAAGTTGCTTCCAGGAGAGTTTATCCATTCATAAACATCTTTATAATCCCTCAATGTCATTTGTCTAAAAGTTAAACTTTTCTAGATATATTTTATTCTTCTGAATATTTAGCCCAAAATACTATCTTTTTTTTTTTTTTAATTTATTTATTTATTTATACAAGCACTGGGTACAGTCAGAAGCGCAGGAGGACGAGAGAATTCACCAGAGCCAGAGCGGAGAGCAGAGCAGGCAGACTGACGAAGTACATTGCTGAGGGGAGCAGCGGGCGGCAGGAGAGGTCTGCGCGCCATGTGGGACCCTTGCCCGGTGGCTGGGGGTCGAGCTGGTGCTGCAGAGGCTGCGGGCAGCTTCGCAACCCAGCGCTCAACTGCTGCGCCACCAGGGAGGCCCCATAATACTATCTTTCAGTAATAATAATAATGGGCACTGTTCATTGTGTACTTATTTTGTAGGTGGCATATGATCTTTTCTAATTTTTAGAACCTTTCTTTGGCAGTATTATCACTTTGGATTAGAGTTGACAGGGAATTATAGCTCTCTAAACAAGGCCTTTAATCAGATGGTTTATTTCTCTGTCCTTTTAAAGAAGTCCAGATATAGTCACTTCAGGGTTGATAGGACATAGTGGCTGGGATTCAGTCTCTGACTTGTACTTCTGGCAAGTATAGCTTCCCTTTTCAAGGTTACATCATAGATAAAGAAGGATGTTAGAGTTCCTGCTCTGATGTCCATATTCTAGCTTTAGGAGTAGGGGAGGGGAAGAGGCTATGCCCCCTTCCTTCCTTCCTTTTCTTTTTTTATTTATTTTAAATTTTCTTATATCATTGTTCACTTTGTACTATATTTGATTTCTCCCTTCAGGTGTAGTCCCCATAGTTCTCCCACCACCATATCACCCATGAACTGTCACCATAGTCCCTTGTGCTCTTCCCTCCCCTATTTTGACCCCTTTCCCTCCCTCTCCCCTGCTGTATGCCTCAGATCTATAGTTTGCCCGCAAATTTTGCCTTTTTCCTAACCCTCTGTTCAGTTTCCCTATATTCCACCTATAAGTGAAACCATCCAATAGTTTTCTTTTTCCTTCTGATTTATTTAGCATAATCTCTTAGCATAATTCCTTCCAGCTTCATCCATGCTGCTGTAATGGCATGAGTTTATCTTTTTTGATCATTGAGTAGTATTCCATTGTGTATTATATACCACATCTTCTTGATCCAATCATCTGTTTTGGGGCATTTAGATTTTTTCCCATATTTTAGAAGCGCTGCAATAAACACTGGAATGCAAAGTGTTTCTATCTTAAAACAAGTATTTGAGTTTATCGTGTTTTTCAACCACATTAGCATAAAAAATATCATTCTAAGTTGCTAGCTTTAACTATTGAAACAATGGAATCCTTTATTTTACTAAGCATTCTTGGCAAAGAACATAGTACTGGTATCAACTTGTGCAATGAAGACTTTTATTTCTGCTGACCTTTTGGATAGGTGGATTCACAGAACTCAGTGACAGGTTTAGAGAATTGCCTGACTAACAGATTAAAGTCTTATTTCAGTCTTCTAGTTGTTTAGAGTTGCAACAGGTTTAAATGTCATTAAAATATGTTTTGTTACCCTAGTCATAGCTTAAAAGGTAGTTAAGAAGGTAATAACAAGATTTTTAATAGGACTAATAAGAATAAAGAGAATAATTTACTGTTGAAAAAATGATATTATGACTTTTTCTTCTAAATACATATCTTGTGAGATATGACAGTATATCTTAGAGTAAATCAGACCATACTACTTTTCAAGATTCATTTTATTTATTTATGCATACAAGAGCTGGGGTGCAGGCCAGAGGTGCAGGGGGAGGAAGGTGGTGTGTGTGTGAGGGAGGACTCATCAGAGACAGAGCGGGGAGCAGAACAGGTTGGTCAACTGAAATACATTGCTGAGGGGAGTAGCAGGCCAGACAGGAGAGGTCTGCTGCGCCATGTGAGTAGCTCCCTGGCCAGGGATCGACTCATGCTACAGTGGCTGCCCATAGCTTCATAGTGCTGAGACTCAACCCCTTGTGCCACCAAGGTCCCCATGCTACTTCTAAATTATTTGAAAATTATTATATTTAGGCGGCTAAACTGTGATTCTCTAATATCTTGCTTGAGTAAAATCTAAATTGTTTTTTTTTTTTTAAGATTATTTATGCATACAAGAGCTGGGGTTCAGGCCAGAGATGCAGGGCGGGGGCTAGGGGTGGGGCAGGGCGGTGAGAGGATTCACCAGAGACAGAGTGGGGAACAGAACAGGCAGACTGAATGAAACACACTGCTGAGGGGAGCAGCGGGTGAGACAGGAGAGATCTGCTGCGTCATGTGAGTAGCTCCCTGGCCAGCTGGGGATTGAACTCATGCTGCAGAGGCTGCAGATAGCTTCATAGTGCTGTGCTTAACTCCTTGCGCCATATATTATGACTGACAATTCCTCTCTCCCTTTCTTCTTTCTTTCCTTTTTATTCCTCCTTTCTTTCCTTTTCCTTCTTTCATTCCATAAAACTTATTTTGTCATTTTCTCAAGCTTCAGTTTTGTTCAGATTCTTCTTTCTCCCTAGTTTGTGAGGGCTTTTTATCTTTCTTATGTTACTTAATTCTTTACTTTTGAATATCACAGCAGAGAACATATGAATGTGAATGAATAAATCAACAAACAAGTGAATGTTGTGTGTTATAAATATCATAATTTAATATTTATATGTTGCTTAAAATGTTTGATATTTAAGGAATCTTTGTAAATTTATCAATACTTTTCAGGAATGCTATTAAAATACATAATCTATCCGTTATTTGAAAGGTATAGATTATTTAATCAGCCACCATAACACTGGGGCCCAATGACACGACTGAGTGGTTTTTCTAGAAGTGAAAAGACATTTTCACTGCTGTGACAATTTGCAGAAAAATCACTTCAAAATTAAGAAATTTGATAAGAAGTCAGAGGGAACAGTGTTGACAGATCAACAGTCAGAGCTCAGCAGAGATTTCTACTTATTGACTGTGTATCTTTGATCTGGTTCTTTAGAATTTTAAATAAGAATAGACTAAGGACCAGATTATATGGGCAGAAGTACTAAGTATTAGTAGTCTTCAAAAGATTTTCCCAGGAGCCTCCCTGGTGACCTAGGGGTTAAGTCTCAGCACTCTCACTACTAAGGCCTCAGTTTAATTCCTGCCCAGGGAGCTACCCCATATGGCACAGCAGACCTCTCCTGCTGCTCCCCTTAGTAGTGTACTTTAATCTGCCTGTTCTGCTCCCCACTCTGTCTCTGGTGAATCCTCTCACTCCCTTACACCTCTGGCCTACACCCCAGTTTTTCTATGCAAAAATAAATAAAATCTTAAAAAAAGATTTTCCATGAACCCATTTATTTATTATTTGTTTTTATACAAGTAATATATTAATGGGTATTCTTTTTTTTTTTTTAATTTTTTTTAAAGATTTATTTATTTATTTATACAAGCACTGGGCACAGTCAGAAGCGCGGGAGGGTGAGAGAATTCACCAGAGCCAGAGCGGGGAGCAGAGCAGGCAGAAGGACTGAAGTACACTGCTGAGGGGAGCAGCAGGTGGCAGGAGAGGTCTGCACGCCATGTGGGACCCTCCTCTGGTGGCCGGGGAGCAGCCGGGGATCGAACCGGCGCTGCAGAGGCTGCGGGCAGCTTCACAACCCAGCGCTCAACCGCTGCGCCACTGGGGAGGCCCTTAATGGATATTCTTTATTAAAATTTAAAACATACTTGAATAAAAGCCAAATCCCATGTTTTTATGATTCTTTATCTTAGGGCAAGGAGTCTTGCGATAATTTGGCTTCTAGATTAGCTCAACCAGGATGTAAAAGACCCAAGTTCTTCTTATCTCTCCATGCTCCTATTTTAGTATGGTGACTAAGTCCTCAAGCTTCATCTTTTATCATGGCAAGATGGCTGCTGCAGATCCTGCCATCACAGGAAGACATGAGAAGAGGATGATTCCCTTCCATACACCACCTTTTTTTTAAAGTTTGTATTTTTAATCCTAAGGAAAGTGTCTGATACACAGTAGGTACTCAATGAAGGTTGGAGGTTGGAGATTATCTTTCAGAGAGCAAAATGTGGAAAGAAAAGTTCAAATATTACCTATTGAGAAGTTAAAACTTGAAGTGTTCAAAAATAATTAAGAAGAAGTAGTTAAATAATAGAAACAGCTAAGGAGGCAACTGGAACTTAGGAGGAGTAATGCATCATTTATTTTTCCCCTCTTTCTCTGGAAGTACAGTTGCAGTCATGTGGTGTTTGTCCAAATTGATTGGGTCTACATGGCACAGAAGTGGGGCTAAAGTGCAGATGAGGTGGAACTCAGAGCCTGTCAAAGCAAACGTGATTTAAAACTGTTGCCCCATATATTGTGTCATTTTTATTGCATTGGAGGCAGCTGCGAGAAGCCTTATTAATACTGCCACAAACCACCTTTACTATTTTAAATAAATGAATTCAAGCATATCTTCTAGAAGCTCAAGGGTGTGTTATTTCTTTTCTTTTCTTTTTTTAAAAGATTCATTTATGTATGCATACAAGAGCTGGGGCACAGGCCAGAGATGCGGGGGGTGAGAGGATCCACCAGAGACAGAGTGGGGAACAGAACAGGAAGATTGACTGATATACACTGCTGAGGGGAGCAGTGGGCGAGTCAGGAGAGGTCTGCCTCACCATGTGGGTTTCTCCCTGGCTGGCCAGGGATCGAACTCATGCTGCAGAGGCTGAGGCTTGCTTCATTGTGTGGTGCTTAGCCCCTTGTGCCACCAGGGAGGCCCTGTGTTATTTCTTTTTAAAAATATTAAAATATAAAATTTCTCCAATGCTATGTTTCAGCATTTGCTTTATTATATTATAAATTTACGTTTCATTTGTGATATTGTTTAATTTTAATTCTCACCTACTCATGTCTAGAAAAGTTGGTTAGGAGCCTCCCTGATGGTGGAAGGGGTTAAGAACAGCACTGTGAAGCTGTCTGCAGCCTCTGTAGCACGAGTTTGATCCCTGGCTGGCCAGGGAGCTACCCACATGGCACAGCAGACCTCTTCTGTCTTGCCTGCTGCTCCCCTCATTAGTGTATTTCAGTCAATCTGCTTGTTATGTTCCCCACTGTCTCTGGTGAATCCTCTCACCCCCCCACCCCCACACCTTTGGCCTGTACCACAGTTCTTGTATACATACATAAATATTTAAAAAAAAAAGAAAGAAAAGTTGGTGAAACTTTCCTTAAAGAGCAAGGCTTTGTGTGTTTCACCATATAAGATAGGCCTCAGTGAGAGGGAGGGAAGAGCCTGTTCTAAATTGGACCCCGTCCCAGGTCTGTCATTTAATTAATTCCGAATCTTGGCCAAGTGCGGTAATCTATCCATGGCTTCGTTTTTGCATCTGCAAAACAGAGGTTTGTGAGAAAATGCTCCCATGATTTGTTGTAGTTCTAAAACTTTGTATAGCTTAATAAATATTTATATTTGTAGGAACTGAAGAGGGTTAGGGTTAATATTTACCCTACAAGTTAGGTTTATCGCTTCAGCCTTTGTAATAAACTATTGTATTATATAGTCAAGAAAACATGGAAAACATGGAAGCTAGATAAATAATAAAAAACCTAACAGGTACGGGTCTCCCTGGTGGTGCAAGCGTCAGCACTATGAAGCAATCCACAGCCACTGCAGCACAAGGTCTTGTATGCATAAATAAATAAATTAAAAAAAAAAACCCAAAAGCCTAAAAGGTACAGTTAGTACTTGGTGTATTTATTTTAATAATTCATTTAATTATTTCTACAAATATCCAATATACACATGCATAATTAGAATCACTGCACACAGAACTGTGAATCCTTTCCCCGCTGAATTTAATATTCTATTTTTCTTTTTCTAAAAAAAAGTTATATTGTTAAACACAGATAAAGGGGTCTCCCCTGGTGGCGCAGGCAGTTGAGTGCTGCGCTGTGAGGCTGTCCACAGCCTCTGTAGCACTGGTTTGATCCCGGCCGGCCGGCGAGGGTCCCACATGGTGCAGCAGACCTCTCCTGTCTCACCCGCTGCTCCCCTCAGCAGTGTATGTCATTAGCCTGCCTGTTCTGTTCCCTGCTCTGTCTCTGGTGAATCCTCTCACCCTCCCGTGCATCTGGCTTGTACCCGGTTCTTGTATAAGTAAATAAATAAATCTTAAAAAAAAAGAAAAAAAAACACAAATAAAGAAAACTTCATAAATAAATTATTATGAGGTAAATACTCTTGCAGCCACCACCTTTCTCAGTCACCCCAGAAACATCCATCTAACACCATCCTCTCCCGACCTGCTAAGATTAATTGCCTTAATGAGTTTTATGGTAATCATTTGCTTGTTTTTTCCATATTTTTATAACCCAATTTGTATCACTAACACATCATCATTTAGTATTGTCTACAAATACAATTTTAATGAATGTTTATTGCCCTCCCATATAAGCAGCTATGAATACATGCAAGTACAGTTTGTTGGATTATTTACTTCTTTTTTTTTAAAAAAAGATTTATTTATTTATTTATACAAGCACTGGGTACAGTCAGAAGCGTGGGAGGGTGAGAGAATTCACCAGAGCCAGAGTGGGGAACAGAACAGGCAGACTGACGAGATACACTGCTGAGGGGAGCAGTGGATGTCGCAAGAGAGGCCTGCACGCTATGTGGGACCCTCGCCGGCAGCCGGGGAACGAACCGGTACTGCAGCGACTGCGGGCAGCTTCGCAGCCCAGTGCTCAACCGCTGGGCCACCCGGGGAGGCCCAGATTATTTACTTCTTGACACATGTTTTGTTTTGTTTTTTTTTTAATAGAGGCATGTTTTATTTATTTATTTATTTGTTTGTTTGTTTTGTTTATACATGCACTGGGTACAGTCAGAAGCGCGGGAGGGTGAGAGAATCCACCAGAGCCAGAGCGGGGAGCAGAGCAGGCAGAAGGACCGAAGTACACTGCTGAGGGGAGCAGCGGGCGGCAGGAGAGGTCTGCGCGCCATGTGGGACCCTCCTCTGGTGGCCGGGGAGCAGCCGGGGATCGAACCTGCGCCGCACAGGCCGCAGGCAGCTTCGCAACCCAGTGCTCAACCGCTGTGCCACTGGGGAGGCCCTTGACACATGTTATTTTAATTTAAGTTTTGACTAGATATCCTTTCACATAAAATGAAAAGTTAAAGGTTCAAAGAGAATGCAAAAAAAAAAAAATAATTTCCCTCTCACTTCTGTCCATCAGTCATTTTGCTATCTCTGTGACCAGTGTCTATGAAATTGTTTTTTGAGGGAAAAGGAGCCTAAGAGGCAAATTGTTTATATTTCAATTTTAATGTCCTAGACTAATCAAAAAGGTAAAAAGTTATAATGAATTCTCATTAAGTCATGCAAAATACTTGTTGATTTTTCTTTTGCATGAAGATGACACAGTTTCTGGAGGGAGATAGTTTCACTCTAAGGCTAGTTAAATGTATAGTGTTGAAGAGCTGTGTGACTTGGATGTGCAATAACTCATAGGAGGAAGTCTAGGATCAAATTAGATATAAACAGTGTGGTGTTCTATAAAGCAGAGAGACTCTTCGTCTCTGGGGCACAATGGAAAACATAAATAGCTTCTTAGGTTTTGCTGTAGCAGATCACCTTATAATTTCATGATGAAACATGTGATGCAAAATGTGTAATTCAGTTTGCACGAATGGAGGCACGAACTCCTGTCTAATATGCCTGATTAGTACACCATTTTAAGCATCAGGATTTTCTGGTTGCAAGAAACAAAATTAGATTCTGCTTAACATAAATAAATGGAATTTCCTGGAAGGATATAGGTACTTGTTGACAGCACGGCTAGAGAATTAGACTTTGAAATGCACAGAGCCAACACAAATTAGGAGGTCCAGGAACGGGAAATGGCAAGAATGGCCTCATAAAAAAATTGACTTTAGAGATCATATTAGATTCTAGTACAAACTGTGCCTGATCATGGAACTCCAGGTGACTATACAGCAAAAGCCTCCTATTGTGGTATCATTAGATATAATGAATGATAAGTTTGGGTGGATGTATCAACTGACATATGACGGAAATAAAATACTGAGATCCAGCCTGAACATGTCCAGAGGGTATGAATACATTACATGCTTATGTGTCTCAAACTGTCATGTCACCTGTCACAGTCTCACCAATGTTCTGTCCTCAATTTACATTGGGGACCTCTTGGGGAGGGGAAGAGTAATAGAAAAAGAGATAAAATTGGGCCCAGCTTATACATGAGTTCTTACAATGCATTAAGCCTGATGATTGCCATCACAGCACGGCACTACCCAGGGATGGATATTCTAGAAAGGAAGTCTTCCCTTTAGGCAATATAATGAGTAGTACACATGATCATTTAGTTAGTGTGGAGAGAGAAATGTATTAAGACATGGATATGGGGAACTGGGCAGGTGGGAATGGCTTGGTTGCTTTGTCAGGGGCCTGGCAGGAGCAAAGCTGGAAGATTGTATGGGTCAGGCATCTTTGTGTTGGCTTTTCCTTTTCTCACTCCCTATACCTTCACTCCTGCTTTTGAGGATGATATGGATACTAATAAGATAGAATGAGAAGAACTTTTGTCATAGCTTTGAGGGGAATCAACCTCTCTGAGAAGTTCGGTGAAATATTTGTGGGCAGACTCCCAGACTGAATTATATGTGCTCTTCCAGAACAATGATATATGTCTAGAGCTGGCTGAGACTATTATTATGACTGTTTCTCTTATTTGAGAAGGAAAATGAAGAGAAATTCATCCAAATTATTTCTGATAAATTTCAAGAATACTCCTACTCTGAAAATACCTCTGACATGCTAACTATTTATAAAACATCTGGGCTAGAAATCAGAAAGAAAAACCTGTCTATAAAGAGACTGGAAAGAAAATTCTCTCATCAATAAAATAAGAAGCTACCTCATTCTTCTTACCCTGAGAAAAATCTATATGTAATCAACATTTTTACTTTTTTCTTAAACCTACCCAAAAGATTGAATTTGACTTTTTCTATCCTGCCAACTCTTTAAAAAAAATTAGCAAAGAATTTAAATATCTTTCAAAGTGTTTCTCCCACTCTGCTCTTTTATGAGTCTGAAGCTGTCAAACACTGGTAACTATTCACCTTGCTTTAGCATTGGGCACATCTCCTTTCTAAGGATTTCCAAGACACCCTGTGTCCCCATTAAGACAAAAGAATGGCAGGATTTCCTTAACTGAAGGGATAGGGAAAAGCATAGTAATAACAGTCCTTGACCTTACTTTATAATGCATGGTAGAGAGGGGGAAAAAAGCATATTGATTAAGAGGAAGAAGCAAGTTATCAGCAGCAACAAGCAACAGGAGAGTCAAAATGTGAGATGAGATGGACATTCTGGATAATATAGGAGAGCAAAGACAAGAAGCCAGGCCATGTCTGTGGTGACTGGGCCAGTTGGTGATGTGGAAAAGCCACGAGGCATGGTTGATGGTGTCATTGTAGGTGACATCATTCATGGCTTTCATTATGACTCAGCAGAAGATGTGAGAACCCACTTTCTCATCAAGTTAGCTAATTGTATTGCTCAGCAATGGAGAGAAAATTCTACTGCAGGACTGGCTATATCCTGAGCCCCTCAGAGCCCCTCAGAGCTTTTTATTTAAGCCATGGTGGCTTGTTTAAGCCACCATGGCTTAAATAAAATTTACTTGGCTCTTCCTATATTTTAATGACTGAGGTTATCAAGCAATGATAAGTGGCTTTTTGGGTTTTCAGAATGACTGCAAAGCATAATTTTTGTTGAGCCATGAGCTAAAATAAGTAGGGTAATTTATAAGAAATGATTGAGGATGACATACCAAACATCTACAATTTGTGACTGCCCTGAATTTATTTCTCCTTACTAATACATCTTTTCTTTTAGAGAAATAAAAATAATAAATTTATCATCATCATCATCATCATTTTGGATTCAGCTTAGTGGACACTTAACTCCAGAGGCCTTATAGTTTCTTAATCCAAGTTTGAATATGTGATTGAAACTAGGTCAATGAAACATTTATTTCCTGGAATTTAAATCTAGGCCAGAAGATTAAAGGCAGAGGAAATGGTAGGAATTCATTCATTAGTTGTGAGGTCTTGGATTTTTGCCACCATGAAGTTATTCCACTCATAACCAGATCTTGGACCACCAGGAATACCTTGCCTCCACATATGGTTCTCTAGCCTTACAGCCAGATAATAAGATCTGGTATCTTTTAGTAAATTTTTTTTTTTTGCATAAATGAACTAGAGCCTATTTCTGGTTGAATCTATGGAACTCTGACTCATTTGCAAGCTTTTCCTTACCTATGAGGCAGGTTAAAGGAAAGGTGACTTCATTACTGTATGTGGTGTGGGCCCATAGCTAGAAGCAATGCTATACTTCGCTATTGACAGATTAGAGCACAGGTCTTATTTTAGCTGGAATTATCTCCTTACTACTTGTTTCTCATTATTTAAATCCCACAGAAATTTTCTAGTTGGCTTTGTATGTACGGAGGTATAAAATTTCAGGACTTTGAAATTTGATTTAACTCAAATCCTCCCCAATGTGAGAATTGGATAGCGAGTTTAGTCAAATGGGATTGAATAGAATCCAAAGTCTAGGATTTATTTACTCTTTCCTTTGAAGGTTAAGCAACATTGATGACTTTTGTGTGGGAAAAATGTCTTGATATATTATATTTAAAAAAGAAGTGAAATCCTGATTGCTTGTCACATTCCATCTGTATCACTATTCTGAAGGATCATCAGGTATAATCCTTTTTATCAACAGACTTAATATATTACATTACACTTCTTTTTTTCATACTTTTTTTTGGCAATGGAAATGGGAGCTTACTAGTATCCCATGTCTGAAATTTATTGTCACAGAAATTATGTAAAACAGAATGGAGTGAGTCACAGAATATCAAATATCGTAACCTTTATTACAGAAGGACTTGGAGAGTTATTGTCCTGACATATGAAGAAAAGACTGAATGAAGTCTTTTATAACAATTAAACCTAGCATTAACTCTGCTTTTCCTCAGAAGAGCCAATACTTCTTCAACAATTAGTTAAGTCTATTGAAGGACAAAGGACTGAAGTCTTTCTCTTCATATTAAGGTGATAAGTCTCTTGCAATTGAGAAGTCCATGTGATTATGAAATTACAACCTAAACTGTACTTATCATAAAAAAATTTATAATGTTCTGTTAGTGATCTAGTTATCCATACAATTCTGAGATCTCTTTGAAAAGGTTCCCAAATAGAAAGACTCCCACCAAGAATGCTCTTTAAAAATGTAATTATGCCACTATTTTGCTATATTTGATAGGAATGCTTTTAGTTGTAAAGAATAGAAAAATCTAGCAATTACTTAAACGAATACTACTTTTTTTTTTTGTGGGACCCTTGCTGGTGGCCGGGGATCAAACTGGTGCTGCAGAGGCTGCGGGCAGCCTCGCAACCCAGCGCTCAACTGCTGCGCCACCAGGGGAGGCCCCTATTTTTTTTTTTTTTTATGAAGTCTGGCAGCAAATTTTAGGAGTGACCAATGACCCAATAAGTTCATCTTGTACTTCATTCAAAGTACATCTTGCTTATATTTTTCTATTCAGCCACCTGTACCATATTTATTTCTGCTTCACAGTCTCAAAATAATTGCCATAGCTCCATGCATCACTTCTACATTGAAAGCAAGAAAAGGAAAGGAGTAGTGACAATGATATCTCCTCTTTTGTTTTCTTCTTTTTAAAAAGAAGCAAAGCTCTTATAGCTCTTACCTCTACCATATTTCTGTTATGTTTTCACTTGCCAGAATATAGTCTCACCTTAAAACCAACCACTGGGGAAGGGGAATAAGACACCATGATTGATTAACATTAATGGTTACTCACTTTTTCGTAGGGAGAGGGAAATTCCAGTGGAATCAACACTCCCAGACCCCATAAAGGTGCCTGTGCTGATCAGCAAAGCATAGCATTGAGAGAAAGGGAGAATGTTCCATATGGAGTGAAATTCTATCATTTGCCCTACTGGTTCCTACATATTCCTCAGGTCTCTCTTTATATGGTTTCTCTTCAAGGTGATTTTTCCTAACCATGTAATCTGCATTAAGTTCCCCTGATTATTTTTGATCACACAAAACTGCCCATTGCATCCTTGTCAAATAACAATTATGCATTTTTTCTTATTGTCTGTTTCCTCTTTACCTCCATTGCCCCAAGGATGATACCTTTTGGGGGTAAAAGCACTTTAATGAGGGCCTCCCTAGTGGCGCAAGGGGTTAAACACCGCACTATGAAGTAATCCACAGCCTCTGCAGCAAGAGTTCGATCCCTGGCTGGCCAGGGAGCAATCCACACGGCGCAGTAGACCTCTCCTGACTCACCTGCTGCTCCTCTCAGAAGTGTATTTCAGTCAATCCGCCTGTTCTGTTCCCCACTCTGTCTCTGGTGAATCCTTTACCTGCCCCCTGCATCTCTGGCCTGTACCCCAGCTCTTGTATGCATAAGTAAATAAATCTTTAAAAAAAAAAAGAAAAAAAGCACTTTAATGAAAGTTGCGATTTGCAAAGCAAAATAAAAATCCTATATTAGGGCCTCCCCTGGTGGCGTAGGCGGTTGAGCGCAGCGCTGTGAAGCTGTCCGCAGCCTCTGCGGTGCCGGCCAGTGAGGGTCCCACATGGCAGGCAGACCTCTCCTGCCTAGCCCGCTGCTGCCCTCAGCAGTGTATTTCATCAGTCTGCCTGTTCTGTTCCCTGCTTTGTCTCTGGTGAATCCTCTCACCCTCCCATGGATCTGGCCTGTACCCTGGTTCTTGTATAAATAAATAAATAAATCTTTAAAAAAATTCCTATTCCATTTTTGAGGGATATAACTCATAAAGAACATAGCTGATCTACATAATAATAATGTTTTCTTTCTTTTGGCCAGAGAGCAGGTTATTTTAGTCTTTAATCTCTACCAGACAAAATCAGGGTTTAGGATAGGGGCAAAGAGAAATGAAGATTATTACAGGAGGTAGGTTCATCCCTAGAGTATGATGGCAGGCTGAGGGCTGGAGAGACATAGCAGTAAGAACAATGGCAATAACAGCAACAATAATAATAATAGTAAATAGTATTGGATACTTGGTTGGCATCAGGCAGAAGTCTAAGTAATGCCAAATCTATATAATACTTATAGTGGCATATTTGGTCTTAGTATTTTTGTGTGGTGGATGCCTTCTGAAACAAAGAGATTTCAAATAGCTCTGAGAGTTCAGAAGCAGAGAACCCAAGACTGTCACCCAGGCTATCCCTTTTGATTTGTGGTCTTGACCACAACATGCTTTGGATTCAGGATGGCTACTCTATAGAATGACATTATCCTTTTCTCATTATATCTTCCCTTTAGGTCTTTAAGTCTTCAGTAATTTTTGTTAAATGTTATAGCTTGGTTTTAGCTATGCAAGTTAAGGAAGGGGCCTGCTTCTTTAGCACAAGGAAAATTTGGACATGCAATGTTGACTGATTAAAGAGATCTGCAGGGATCTGGAGCAGAGTGGCTTATAGGGGATGACAATAATACATTAATAAATTCATGTGAAATCAGTTAAAGTACCAAATGACCTTTTAGTATGCTACTGCTACTTGCTTTGCTTTCTACATCTTGTTGGCTACCCTGCAATCTTCCCAGTGTGACTCAACCCAAAATCACTTTTCACTGTTGGGAATAGTTTCCCGTAAATTTCCCTGGTGAGTTCCTGCTTTCTTTCATTCCCTGCCCATATTAACTTTGGAAATCAGCAGTTATCTCACAGCCAGGACAGTTGGAGGGTGAGAAGCCACATGAACACATGGCTCCACTCTTCTGTACTTTTTCAGTAGTGGTGTTGTAACAGGGTGGTCCCCAGGAAAAAGGGGAGGTTCCAGGTTCCTTGCACCACCCAGAGGGTGGATCAGAGCAGGGAGGAGAAGAAGCTAGAGAGGAGACTGGAGAGGGAAGGAAGCAGGATGGAGAGCAAGAAGGAGGCCTGGAGGAGGCAGGTGGAGCAGAGAGACATGTAAAGAAATTGCACTTGCTTCTTGATCCTGGACTGGTTGAAACAGATGTGGGTGAGAGACCCATGTGGAGGTTAACAATGGCAGCTTTTATTTCTATTTTTATTTTGTTCTTTTCTTCCCAGACTTGCCTGGCTGTTTTTGACCTTTTTCCATGGGTCCCTGCTGAAAGGCACTTTAGGTTCGTGGCAGGCTTTCGAGCCTTCCTTTGGGCCAACCTGTTTGTCTGGACTTTTATCCATGAGGGGATGGACTTTTGGATGCGTGATTTGGAAACTACATTCTTTGTCTTTTTTGTATTGCACACTAATTGTATTAAAGTTCCTTTCCATTAAAGGTCTATATGTTTTGTCTTGATGCGGTGGATGGCAGAACCTATTTAGAACAGGCAGGTTTGGGGGTTCTGGGGTACCCCTCTCCCTGTCCTGTGACAGTGTCTACTGTCATTGATGAGACTTAAAGCCTTTGGGAATTTGAATTTTGTTCATTTCTGTAACAAACCTGATTGACCACCTACTTCTTGCTAGACATTCTATAGGTAGAGCTTGAAGAGACTGCCCTCAAACCTGCTTTCATAGAGCTTATATTCCAGTAGAAAATAAACAAAATGTACTTGTAAGCTATGCAGTGGGTAGGGGGTTAGTACTCTGTTGCTAACGACAACAGAGGATGAACTAGAGTGTTAGGGTGGGTTAGTTTGACTGCCAGTAGAGAAGGCTGCACTGACTGGATTTCCTTTAAGTTGAAAATCTACCTGACAAGAAGTAGCCAGATCAGATTAGGTGAGAGAACTTTGGCAAGTTCCTAAAACTCTGGGTCTCAGCATTTTCCTCTTCAAACTAAGAAACATAGCAACTTTGTAGAAGTATGAAGAATAATGAAATCACTTGTTTAATAGCTTTGTATATGGGGAGAAAGTTGCCACATAAAGTCATTGAACTTTGCATGTTAATTATCTCATTAAACACAATATCCCTCCCCACCCCCAAATATCCAAAGGTCTGCTGTTGCTGTTCTTCTGATTATTAAACTCCCCCCTTAGGGTTAAACTTTTGCAGTCCACCTTTCCTAAGATGCCTCCAGGGAATGTTCCGAAGGCCACTCAAACTGAATGTGGAAAAAATAGCACAATTTTTCATTTCCTCTCTGCACTTTGCAATTCCAATGTTCAATGTTAGGCAATGCTATAACTTCCTAATATTCCAGTCAAGAATTTTGGTATAACATTTGAATCATTCATGTTTTCCTTTGTTGTTAACATCCCTGTGGATGCTCAATCTACCCTTGGATCTTCTAAAAGGTCATAGACAGAACCAAACTGCATGAATTCTTGACACAACCACTTTTTAGCTAGGTGATGTTAAATTATTTATCTTTCTGGGGTTTTTTTATGAAGTGGGGATAATAATAGTACTTACTTCATTCAATTGTTATCTGTTATAAAGAATAAAGGACTTACTACCTCTAAAGCTCTTCAAATAGTACTACTCTATAAATGCCACCTGTTTTATAACCCATTTCCTGATGCTATCCCTTTTTACTCATTTATCTTATCTAGCTTTTGCTAGCTCACTGAAGCTACTGCCACTCCCTTGGGTATAGCCATTCCACACAGTCAGATGCAACATTGTCTTAATAGCCTGTAATTCATTCATTCACTCCAAAAACATTTATAAAGCACTTATTATGTATATATCATTATATTACTTGCTATGGCAGATTTCTAAAATAGAAAACATAGTCTACCATTGATCAGGTCAGTATCTAGTTGAGGAAAGGATTTCTACAGATGCAAAATGCTAAAAGTATGAGTTAATAATCACATAGATTAATACAAGAAGAGTCACAAGACATTGCTTTGAGTTTCACACTTAGCAAACATGCATGCATGGAATCTTTTATTGCTTTAATAATTTACATACATATTTTTAGGCTTATGAGTGTTTAATTTTCCCTTTGATCCTTATGCTAATCTTATTAGATTGAAGAACTTTGAGAAGAGGGAGCAGATCTATAGTAAATTTGTTAGTACATAGGTTCTGAGGGCAGAAAAATCCATTCCCTGCTACCTGGTGGCTGCGAGATGTGGGAAAGTTGCTTAGCTACTCTGAAGCACATTTCTTCATCTATAAAGTGGGAACAAAATAGTATTTTTGGGGTGTTGATACAAGGATTCAATGATATATAATCCAACAATGCTTTGTAAATAATGTATGGTGAATTTTCTAATGATATAGGTTGATGGAGAATGAAAACTCTTTATCCTTTTTACCCATTAAAAGCTTAAAATGCATGATATTGTAATATTTATTAAAGTAAGACATTGAAACTTATAAAAGTAGGAGTTGTTGACATTGAAACCAGTGGCCAACATTCTCCCAGCAAATTTCTTGTTCCATAACTTCATCCTATTAATATTAGCTAATTGAGTGGATTGCCAAGTATTTGTTGCCTGACTCAAATTGAAATAAATAAGCTTATCAGACTCCATAGAATGTAAGAAAGGATAAAGGAAGGAAACATTTTTACCTATAACATACCATTTCTTTAGAAATACAGCAGGATGATTTAAAAACTCTCAAATGCCATTTCTCTTTAGAAATTAGATGATGGGTATTTCAGGAGTTGGTAAGAAGCCAATTCTCAAATAACTTCAAATGTGGATCTATAATTAAAATCAGGCACTTGAACCAAAAAAACATATGTTCTTGATATGCCCCACTATTTCTTTTCATTTCTTTGATTCTTTTACTCTTCTGTTGCTTAATATATGTACATATATATTCTGCTTATTCTCTTTATATTTTACATTGAGACAGGGAATACATAGGACTTCCTTTTTTAAGATTTATTTTTATTTATTTATGCACACAAGAACTGGGGTGCAGGCCAGAGGTGCAGGAGTGAGAGGATTCACCAGAGACGGAGGGGACTTGTAATGATAAGTTGCTATAGGCTGCTGCTTTGGGGTAAATTAGGGATCCATGGAGTCATGAAGATGATACCTTTTTTCTCCCTGCTCCAAGGGAGTCTGAGATTTAATGATTCACCTCTTCCATTGTTGGGAATTGAATTTGCCTCTGAAAAGCAATTTTGGTTTTATAAAGTCATAGTTTATAGAACTTCAGAAATCACTCCCAGGGGTTGTTTGAAAATGAATCATCATAGAACTGATACCTGAAACAGAAATTGTGATCATTCATGGGGCTCAGCCATGTCAGGCCAGCAGGCTCATGATTTTACTTTACAGGAAACAGGGCAGGAAGAGATGGCTTACAGGCCTACAGTCATACAAGCCAGGTCAAGAGAGGAGTCTCTCCTCTGGGCTGGAGTGGCCTTCCTCAATAGAGACCTGGGGTCCAAGGTACACAATGAATCAGTGTTTCAAGGGATGATCTGAAAGTTCCACACCTGGGTTAAATAGCAGAAATCAAGCTATTATACTGAAACCTCGAGAGTCCCACAGAGGAATCAACCCCAACCTACCAGTGTTGGAATCTGAGGAATGTTTCTTCCATCCAAACTGAAGGCTTGGGATGAGGCTGGGGAAAGGGCTTTGTAACCTATAAGCTGGGTCAGACTACTGGTCACATATTATTAAACTTGGGTAAGAAGTCTATGCTCTGTAATATCACTACTTACTGCATTTTTTTTTTTTTTTGCCCTTTCTTTATTTTCCTTGGTTTTATAATGAAAACAATTTTTACTTTAAACCCACAGGGGGATTTTTGTGGCCTCACTCTCCTAAGAGTAATTTCTGTTGAAGCAATTCACCAAGGCAGATATTCAGTGAAAAACAGTATGATGAGAAAGTATACCAATTTTCTCATGAAACTTGGGGTGGGGGAGTTGAAGAAGGACTTTAGGAAGAGGAAAGGGGAGACCTTAAGATATTGAAGAGGGCCTCCCTGATGGCGCAGAGGGTTGAGCGCAGCACTGTGAAGCTGTCCACAGCCTCTGCAGCGCCAGTTCAATCCCCGGCCTGCCAAGGAGATACCCACATGGTGAGGCAGACCTCTCTTGTCTTGCCCGCTGCTCCACTCAGCAGTGAATTTCAGCAGATCTACCTGTTCTGTTCCCTGCTCTGTCTCTGGTGAATCCTCTCACCCTCATGTGCCTCTGGCCTGTACCCCAGCTTTTGTATAAATAAATAAAATCTTAAAAAAAAAAATCAAAGAAATGTTCATCAGAGCACCAAGAGTGTTCCTTTCTATAAACATAACCCAAAAGAGAATATTCTATAAAACATAAAGTTCAAGGCCGAATCAGCACTTAAGGCAAAAATGACACTTCTTTCTTGGCTTTTGAGACAGAATACTGATAGTCCATTCCTTCAAACGTCTTAAAAAGTGCACTCACTTAAGTACTCATTCTAAAGTGTGATTTTAAACTTGTATTTAGACATAAAACTCAAGCCATTACACCTGTGTTTACTGAACTTTTTATAGACTTGTATTTACTGGGCAAGCATTGATATTGTCTTCCCCGAGAACACAGTGTTCTGTGCCTGGAAAAGGTTTGCTGCCTCTCTCTGTGTGATTGCCTTAAATGTCAAGGCTAATGCTGCTGCAACAACCCCTCCCACCGCAGTGTGGTCATGCACAAACCCACTAGTTAATAAAGCAGCAGAGTTCTTGGGGGAACAGAGTTAGGGTGGTAATGTGTCCTAGTATGCAGGAGTCCTGTCAGGACTCTCTTGATGCTGAGTGAGCTCAGCTTTAAACATGTAACACCAGTTAATCACACAATTGTTGGGAGATGCAAAGTTACTGTATAATTACTGATGTTTTCAAAGGAATTAGCATGTAGTTACTATGAACAACATGTTCTATTTTGTGGAAACTATGCAATTAACTTGTCCTTGGCTAATAAATTAAATGTAGCATAAGCTCATATAACAGCTGCTTGCAAGGAGGGGCTGGCTGGCAACATGTTTATTGTGATCACTTTGAACTTGTTAGCCTTTATAATCAATGCAGAGATATGTGTGTCCTGCTTTAGGGAAGTTATGCAAATATCCACATTTGCGGAATAGATCTGTTGGGACATTTGAGCAGGATTAAGGGAGAGAAGGTGAGGTAGAATAGAGGAGGAAAAAAAAAGTAGTGAAAGAGGTGTTAAATCATGTGACACTAGTTAGGATTTGAAATTATCTATCTATCTATCTATCTATCTATCTATCTATCTATCTATCTATCTATCTACCTACCTACCTACCTACCTACCTACCTATCTATCCTTCAAGTCCACACTAACCTGTGTAGAAATGCAGTTCATAGACAATTTATCAGGAACACACTTAATGCATTTAGGAAGGCATTCCTTCTTTGTACCATGTCTGGAAGTTCTTGATTATCTATGATGTGTTAAAAGACTCTATCCCCTCTTCTAAATGTCTTCTACCCACTCAGATTTAATGACAATAATTGGCTTAGATTTGGCTGAAACTTCTTTTTTTTTTTAAATATATATATATTTTTTAATTTTATAGAGGCATGTTTTATTTATTTATTATTTGTTTGTTTGTTTTGTTTATACATGCACTGGGTACAGTCAGAAGCGCGGGAGGGTGAGAGAATTCACCAGAGCCAGAGCGGGGAGCAGAGCAGGCAGAAGGACCAAAGTACACTGCTGAGGGGAGCAGCGGGCGGCAGGAGAGGTCTGCGCGCCATGTGGGACCCTCCTCCAGTGGCCTGGGAGCAGCCGGGGATAGAACCGGCGCTGCAGAGGCTGCGGGCAGCTTCGCAACCCAGCGCTCAACCGCTGCGCCACCGGGGAGGCCCTTGGCTGAAACTTAAGTTAGTTATTTCATTCTTTTAAAGGTAAGCATATTTTATAGAAATATCAAAATAATTACATCTCCTGTCACTGTGGAAACCTTGAAAGGGTATCCATTTTGTATTTGAAGTAATACTTTTTGTAATGAAAAGCTGTTTTTGTTATTACAATCATGCAGAAACTGTATTTCAATAGGGTTTGAGAGGAAGCTCTGAAGAAGTCTACTGATCATGTTCAACCTCTTTAGGATTTGACTTTGCTGTGTTTTGAGGGACAGGCCAAAGCACTCCTTTTACACCTCAGGGCTGACTTCACAGTGCCCAGCACTGAAACGGATCTTGCAGGCCTGGAGTTTTGATGAACTCCCAGCTTCCTGCCAGGGTCATCTGATGACTGTCTCCTTGTCAGAGAAGGGGAAGGTCCCCTCAATCATGTGACAAAGTTCTTAATTCTGGTTGGGGTAAGGTTAAAGTTTAGGCTCAGTGACTGGATGGAAGAAGTTTTCTTTCCCTGTATCTTTGGCTTGACTGGAAATTGTAGGGTTGTATACCTTATATCAACATCTGCTGCAATCTAAGAAATGATCTGTTTTCTTATGAAAGTAGGTATCCTGCATCTTATTTAGAAACTTCTCCCTCTTTAACTTTCTTGCAGTTGCCCACTTCTCTTTGCCTTATGCAGATTAAAATGAAGGCAGACAGGAAGAAGATGCATGGTCGTCTAACCGAAGTGAGAAAAAGGTAGTATGCTTTTCAGGTTTTGGTGAAACAGTTCCCAGGCAGCTGTGTAAAGACTTCAAACCAAATATTTTACTTTTGATGCAAACTTCTGCACATGTGTTGTATAAATATGACAAATAAAGCTTATAAATGTTTAGCAGAATGTAATTATTGAATATATTACATGAAAAAATTAATTTTTAGAGCAAAAGTATTCATGTTGGTTACACTATTCTGAAAATTGATTTTATAATCCATTTCATTTCTGAACTTATTATATTTAAAAATGATCCAAAGATAGTGCATTTGTTAGTAGTATGTCAATGTTACTTTAATGATTCTTAGCAAAAATTAAATATAAGTTCACCACAGTGCTACTGACATTTATTTGCTATCTTCTTTTAGTTCAAAATTGAAAGGGTGAATGCATCTTCAAATGATTTAAAAAAATTCTGTCATCAACATAAAGATAAAACTTATTTCATCTGCTTGAAATTTTGTCAAGATTTAATATGCTGAATTTCTCTACCAATTTATTTGCTTTCTTTATTGTAGAAGAAACTTTTTAAATAATAAAAAGTGAAATTCACATGCCAAATCACTTATTTTCTCATATTTCTCCAGACAGTGTTGAGAAAAAAAGATGTAGGGAACTTACTGATTAGAGAAGATGAAAAGAGATGAATTTCCCAACATGTCAAAGCTAAAAGGAAGTGTGAGTAAAAAGGTGCTGCCAAAGGCTTCCTGCTCATCAAGGATGGGACAGGGTTTTGAGGAGCCTGGGGAGAGGGGGGAGATACCTCAACTTTGCTTCCTCTTTATAGTAGAATCGTGAGCAATTACCCAGTAGTTCTGATCCTTTTCTCAATTACAAAAGTAGTATAGTACTTACTCCATACAAGAGAAACTAAATGACGTAATGTACCTGGAACACTTAATAGGTATTATTATAATTTTCAGTAAGAGGCATATATTATCACTATGCAGCTCCCATACCTTTCCCTAAGAAGAAGTTATTCTCTGCTTAAATTATGTATGATTTTCGGTTTACTTGCATTTGGATATAAGCAAAATGGAAAAGCCTTCCTAATGCACAGTTTAAGGATTAAAAGTGAGGACTGAACTCTGTTCTCTAATGACACTCAAGCAGGAGGGGACAGCCTTTGCCTGTCTGAACTCTGCACCTGTCATCCAGAGCAAAAGGGCTGCTGGGAAGAGGGTGGAGCGGAGCAGCCATTTTGTGCCTTGGTCTGAACTCTGCCCCTGTCATCCAGAGCAAGGGGCTTGCTGGAAGCGGGTGGAGCTGAGCAGCCATTTTGTCAGCCTTTAAAAGGGAGTCATTCAGGAGCCCTAGCTCTCTTTTTCATAGCAGTTGCTGTAGAGGGAGCTGCCCCACTGGATGGTGGGCCTGTGTGTCCCCCTTTCCGGGGGTGAGTGGGGCTGGAGACTTCAGGCACCACACCCTGCCAGCCCCTTTAGGTGTAACTCCACTTCTACCTGTGGTTGCTAACTATAACTCTACCCTACTTGTTCTCCCTTTCCCTCTACTCTGTTGGTTAGAATTTTTTTTTCTTTTGTTACGTCAAAGATGTTTTTGTTACATCAAAGATCCTTTTGTTTACACTTGTGTGCCAGGTGGCCAAACCCAGAACTAGTGTGAGAGATTGGTGAACTGACTTGGTGACAGTTTTTAGATCTTTTGCCTGGTGACATACGAGTATTTAAAGATGCAATGCCTTCAAAACAGTAGGTTAAAAAAAAAAGTGTCCTCCAGCCTTTTAATCTTTTCCAGAAGAGAATTGTGGTACACTGTCTTAGTGACTATCTCAGGCAGAAATCATTGGGCAGAAAACATGATAAAGGCACAGCACATGTTCTTAGGCACCTGTATGTAGTTCTTATAATTACAAAATTGTAAATATTTATTAATGTAATTTTTTTTCTGTTTATCTTCCTTTGGGGTCATATTTTATTCCCTTTTGTGGATACTTAGTTTGTTATTAATGTCAATTATTTTTGCTGAATAAATAAATAAGTAAATAAATGGCGATAGAGACGACTACTATGCTTTATGGTCATCCTTGGGACATATTCCTATTGGCAGAATCCAAGCTATATGCCTTCGTGACTTAGTGACTTAATAAAACAATCGCCTTTCTCCCAGTCTCCACTGGTGCCAGGAAAACTGCTTTTTATTTACTTATACCTGTGTAACCCCTTCTCTTTTGTTCTCATAACCTACTAACTTGCTGAGGAGGTCTAGTAATTATAAAACATCATCACTCCAGCTTTCAACTGCATTTTGAGGAGTATGAAGTTTTAGGGGATGTTCAGAGACCAAACTGGGCCAGAATCTCCAACTCAGGTAGGTGGAGAGAAGGGGCAGAGACATTCCAGTTCCTGATGGCAGCACCTTGTCTCTGAGAGAGCAATTCTGCTTGATCTATTTTTTTATTTGAAGTTCCATGCAAGATTTTGCTTGCAATATAGGACATAGCACTAAAAAAGTTTGAAGCCTGAGTTCATGATTGTACAAAATATTAAATAGAAAGCTTTGCCCTCTGAAGTCAATGAAAGACAGGCTTGAGTTCTTTTAACACCCAGGTTACTTTTGAGTCATCAAAGCAAAACATATTAAAAAGGTAGTGTTGCGAGATAATTCTGGCATTTCTGGATGCCTTCAAGCAAAGAGCATTGGCAGCTTTGTTCAAGGGTATTTGCAAAGCTGGTGTGGGCATAAAGCAGATTTGCTTATTTTCCAGGGTAATAAAGCTAATTTCTCCTCCCTTCTTGGAGAAAGTCCATGTTGATGAAGACACTCTCTCCTTGAATCAGAAGGCAGATTTGTTCCCTGATCACGATAATAAAAGTAATGTCTCTTTCTGTAGGTGTGGATGGGCAAGTTTACTGGCACCTCCCTTAAAAGACAGGGGTTTTTCTAGGTGGGGTTTCCTTCTGTGACATAAATCCACTGTGCATGCAGTGTCCACCTGGGCCTACCTCTGGATATATCACTGCTGTGGAAGCAAGGTGAACACGAAGTTTGTGCTGTGCCATGTGTAATAAGCTTTGCAAATCCATTTGGGCTTGTTTCCTTACTGGCTGAATGTATGGAAGTTTGGTAGCTGCTGCTCAGGATCTGCTTGATTTCTTGATAGGTAGACCTTGACCTCTAAAAAATCGTGATGGGAGTAGTTTACCTAAAAGGTAAATTTCCACGTTTACTTGTGCTTTCACTTTGTAGGAGGACACTTTGTCATGTAGTAGTTTCTAGGAAGGGTTTTCATAGTGACCTTTGGGTATCAATAATGACATTCAAGTCAGTGTGTCCTCTTATAAATGCAAATGTCCAAAATAAAACTACTGTTGTTAACGTTTCTCTTCCTGCTATCTTAAGGAACATTTTCATCTGTCCACCAAGGTAAATATTTTGGATATGCTGTTTCGGTCAATTTCCAAAGACAATGTTCTTTGAGTTTTATGCACAGAGGATCTCCTAAATGCTTGTCACAAAAACAGATTATTGAGTCTCATGCCCAAGGAATCACATTCACATCCAGGAGAGCCATGCTATCTGCTAGTAAATAAGAAGACCCCAAGTTATTCTGATTTTGCTGGAAAGGGTTACACTTTAAGAAACAAAGTTCTACAAAATGAATATTAGTGTCTCCTTAAATAAAAAGAAAAAAGTTTATAAAATTCACAGATGTCCTTTAAATCCTGCAGGCTTCACGGGGGAGGCAGGTGAGGGTAATAGATTGTCCACACCGTGATACATTAACTCAGCCCTTCACCCCTACTTCAGTTCAAAAAACACTGGAATCACTTCAGGGTTTTCTTTGAAAGACTCACAATTTTTTTTTTTTTTCAACAATAATAGCAGGTATTACTGACACAACCGGTGCAGAAGTTATTCACCTCAGGGCCAAGTCATTCTTCAATATAATGTCTTGACAGTAAATCATTTAATATGTGCCTAGGTGTAGAGAATAGGCTTCCAGTGCCAATTTGAAGGTAGACTAAGCCTGTTCACTTGCCAAGACTGAGAGCACTCCTGCAAGCCTCTGTAGTTCCTTTACTTATGTGCTGTCAATTAACTTTCATATCTGGGCAGCCTTCTGGGATTTTCTATTGGGTTGATGATCATTTATTTTATGATGGGCCTGTGGTGAATAAATTTTAACATGTCTTTGGTTGTTAACCCTGGAACTCAGTGGCCTGTGGGCTGAATTGTGCCCCATCCTCATCCGCAAATTCCAATGCCCTAACCTAGAGTACTTCAGAGTAAGACTATATTTGGAAAGGAAGTCTTTAACCAAGTAAGCTAAAGACCCTCAAACCACTACCTATATGGCAATGACATGGCTATCCCCCAGGAGGCCCAGTTATGGGTGGGGCAGAGCTAAGGAAGGTGTTAGGTAGGAAGATCCTTGTAGGGGGTAGCCAAGAACTTCCTACGGCGGAGGAAGCCAGAAAAGGAGATACAGATTTAGAGGTGGCTTTGATGTTGAATTAAAATGTAAAGCCAATAAGCTTGCTTGAGACTTGCAGGACTTGGAGGCCTGTGGTTTCTCCCATTGATGAATTGTGAGGGTGTTCCCCAATTTCAGGGGCATGCTGGACCAGTTTTCAAGACCAAATCCAGCCTCTCCTCTCTAATCCTCTCTAAGCTTCTTCCTCCTCCACATCGCCCCCACATCCTCTTATTTCCCTTCTTTTTGACTATAATCTTTTTATACATCTTCATTCTCACATTCAAGGTGCTCAGAAGGGGAGGATATAACTTTGCCCAGCTGAGCAGTGTTGTGTTCTGTGTCCCTGACATCCTGGGTGGAGGGGCAGCCCGGAAGGGGGCTAGGCTGAGCAGCTTTTTTTTTTTTAATTTAATTTTATTAATTTTACTTATTTTTTACATCATTGTTCATTTTTAAACAATATTTCCTCCCCCTGCCAGGTGTAGTCCCCATAGAATTTCCTTCCCCAAGGCACCCATGCACCATCACCACAGTCCCCTGTGCTTCTCCCTCCCTCCCTATGATCCCTCTCCCTCCCAGCTTTTTTATTTTTGAACCTTTAAAAGGGAGTGAGGTAAGCACATGGATTCTTATTTTCATTAGAGCTGCTGAGGAAGGCAGCTGTTCTGCTGGCCCTTCAGCGGCCCCCAGCCCAGGCCAGGCAGGTGCACTGGGGGCCCTTTACCTCAGCAGGAACAGGCCTCTGCCACATCCTGCCAGCTCTTGTGTTTGCAATTGTACCTCATACCAGGGATTGGTAGATGGACCTTCTCCCTCTCTCACTACCCTGTTGGTTAAATGTGTGTGTGTTTTTTTCTTATTTTTTTTTTTTGCTGCACCAAAGACCTTTCTGCTTACATTTGTGGTGGCAGATGGCTGGATGGAGAACTGGTGACAAATTTATAGACCATTTGCTTGGTATCATTAGGGTTTTAAAAGTGCTGTCAGTTATAAAGAGCTTATGGAAGTTAATCACAGAAAACAAGCAGTACCTCTCAGTCTTATTCCCTCAAAGAGAAGATGGATATAGAACACAATTTTCCTTACAAAAGGAAAAAAATTACAAAATTGTTTCCTTATTTTCATAAGACATAAGGAAGGTATACATGAAAATTAGATACAGCTTGATTTTTATATAACTAAACAAAACTCCATAGCATGTTTTGATTTTCTAGCCATTATTACTATTCTTTCTACTTATGTCTGGATGAGAGTGTCCAGTTTCTAAATCAACAAACAACTTAATTGTTTACTCAAGATTGGGTTAGGGTTTTGCAATTTCATTTGAGGGAATAAGTTTAATTTCTGGAACATTTGAAGTAGAGTGAATTATGATCTTCTGTGTGACTGGAATGAGCCATACATGGGGGTGGTGAGGAAGCATTTTCAGCTCAGGATTATTTTTGGCTCTTTGTTCCTCAGAACAATTCTTTCTGAATTACCTCTCCCAACCCCACAAGGATGATGTAACACAACCTTTTTAGGGTTGATGATGGAAATTGAGGATTTCTTCAGATTAAGAGTATGTCCTCGGGCCCGTGGAGATATTACAGAAAATAATAGATGAAGAATTGAAACTTTATAGTAGGGCATTTTGTCACCTCTAAGAGAAATCTGTGCGCATTAGTTGTCATTCCCCATTGGACCCCCCCTCTATCTCTGACAACCACCAGTCTACTTTCTGTCACTAGGGGTTTGCCTATTGCCTACCATATATTTTAAATCTCTTTCAGCTTAGTAACTGGCTAATTTTTAAAGATACTTTCTCTTTGCTCTAGCCTTTTTAGTTTAATTTCAGTGATCTGTGAAACTTTTTTAATTTAGGTAGGTTTAGTGAAGAGCCATGTCTGTGATTCTACAAATCTTTACAGTGAAAGATACATGAAGCTTCATGTTCAGTTTTTCCTTTTTTGTTTTGATTTCCTCTTATTATTAATCCAATTCAAAAAAGGCAAGAATAATATAAGAGGTATGCGGAGGACAAGAAGAGGGAGGGAGAAAGTAGGAGGAAGAGTGTAACAGTATCATAGGGAAAAGAAAATTTTATTGATGGAACTAAAGAAGAAACAGTCACTAATTGATTGCAAAATAATCACACCCACTACTTTTTGTTTTGCAAACAAAAAGGGATAACAAAACAATCAGATCTTACATGATGAGAAACATTTTTAAAGTTTTACAGGCCATGAATAAAGAAGATATAGAAATTTCATCATTGGAGGAAATTAGGGAGCATCTTTTCATTCTTTATAAAGTTTAAGAGATCAGAAACATCTTTCTGCATGAGATCAAAAGAACAAGAATTTGGTTAAAAGTGATAATATGAGTTTTATTTTAGAAAGGTAATTTGAGGGCCTCCCTGGTGGCACAAGGAGTTAAACATCAGCACTATGTAGCAATCCGCAGCCACTGCAGCTCGAGTTCGATCCCCAGCCGCGGAGGTGACCCATATGGCACAGCAGACCTCTTCTGACTTGCCTGCTATTCCCCTCAGCAGTGTATTTCAGTGGATTTGCCTGTTTTGCTCCCCACTCTGTCTCTGGTGAATCCTCTTACCCCTCCCCCTCGCACTTCTGGCCTGTACCCCAGTTCATGTATGCATAAATAAATAAATCTTAAAAAAAAAAAAAAAGGTAATTTGAGATGAACTAACAACAGACTATAGAACACCAAGTATACTAGAAACACATGTAACAAAGACAAATCTATTGCCAGTCTTTCCTGACCTCCAACTTTAACAAACTGTTTTGTATTGTTTCTTAAAGGAAGAGTAACTGAACTTCAATACACTAAATTCTAACTCAGAAGTAACTTTCCTATCACAAACTTTGTATGCAAAATATTGCTTCTCACAGTTTTGATGTTGAAAAACAATAAATTAAATGCTAGAAATAGAAAAAAACCTAAACAAAACAGAGATCTTATTTTCCCTATCTCTAGACTTGACTACTAACTAGCAAGGGTTTCAATTAAAAGTTTTAGTTTCAGGCCTCCCCAGTGGCGCAGCGCAGCGGTTGAGCGCTGGGTTGCGAAGCTGCCTGCAGCCTCTGCAGCGCCTTTTCGATTCCCGGCTGCTCCCCGGCCACCTGAGGAGGGTCCCACATGGCAGGCAGACCTCTCCTGCTGTGCTCACTGCTCCCCTCAGCAGTGTACTTCGGTCCTTCTGCCTGTTCTGCTCCCCGCTCTGGCTCTGGTGAATTCTCTCACCCTCCCACGCTTCTGACTGTACCCAGTGCTTGTATAAATAAATAAATAAAATCTTAAAAAAAAAGTCTAAAAAAAAAAAGTTTTAGTTTCAAAATAAGGGATGTCTATTTCCAATGTAGAAGGGAAGAAGTAACGTAAGAGAGGTAGAAGAAGCAATTATACAATATGGGTAGGCATTTATGGAGAATCAAAGTTGGTGGCTAATTCTTTGATACACCTTTCATAGAAAGAAGGGATCCATTGAATGTGGGCTCGTCTTAGTGATTTCTTTGGCCAATAAAGTTCAGTGCCAGTGACACTAAATGAATTGCAAGGCTAGATCAGAAGAAATCTTGAAGGTTCTCCCTTGGTCTCTTGGACCAAGAATGTTCTCTGCCTTCTTCAGACTCTCCTTCTTCAGGTACTGCTATGCAGTATCTCTGTTGCTATGCAATGAGAAGAACTAACCATACTGAAAGAAACGACAATGTACATACGTGGATTAACAACCCCAACTGCTGGAACAACCTGGGACACCTGAGCTTTTCACTCCCAGGCCTTTAGGACAACCAGCACTAGGAAGGGCTGAACTCTGCCGCCTCTAATTGGACTTTCTCCCTCTCCCTCTCCCTTGCTAGTTCTTCCTTTACCTTGTTGGTTGGAATTTATAGTTTTTTCCTGTTTGCTGCACCAGAGCCCTTTTGTTTGCATTTTGTTCTAGGTATAGCCAGACTTAGAACAGCAGAGAGAGGTTCTGACCCTCTGGTAGTTTTTAGTCCCTTTGCTTGGTAACAAACTGAGCTTTAAGCTGACAGCACCAACTACCAGTTGTCTTGGACATCAGTTCATCTAAACCTTCAAATAATTATAGCCTAGCCAGTACATGACTGTAACTGTATGAGGAACTCTAAGGTGAGCTACCCAACTAAGCCCTTCCTGAATTATCGAAACTTCGCATTGTAAACAAAGTAGTTGCTTGAAGCTGCTAAATTTGAGGGGCAATTTGTTATGCCACAGGGTTCACCAGCATACTCCTGGACAGACACCTCTGGGAACTTTTGTCACAACAGGCTTTCTACGATGAGGCTGGTGGATTTGCAAGGATAGATGGACCCAGTTTGAAACTTACAACAAACAAGTCATATAATTATGAGATTGTACTATATAACATCAAGGCAAACTTTTAATGACTTTGTTGCATAGTGAATAATCTTTTTAAGCTTCTATCGCTTATGTTTTCATTTCATCTAGAAGTAAAAAGATCTAAATAACACTACATCATAATGTCCTTTCTGTCCATTTTGCTTTTGATCTAAATGGTGTTGAACTGAAGGAGTCAGTACTCTAACTGCTCCAGATGCCCTGCCCTTTCCCCCTTCCCAGGAAGAGCTGTCTTTGATTACATCACTCTGGGGGACCTGCCAGGATGTGAGCAGCTGTCCTTGCTCATAGTTGACTTTCCTAAGCATGACATCACAACCTGTGTGTGACCAGATGCTGATCTGCTCAAAATATTTCTGACTTTGACCAAGGCCACCCAAGATGTCCCTGCATCTGCTGCCTCCTCCTTCTTACCTAATGCATGCTGAGGGATGCATTTAACTGCTTTAGCCTGAATGTTGGAAACATGCTTCTCCCATATTGATCATCCCAGTCCCCTGTGAGGAATATTCTATATCAAGTTTGAAGCATATTTCAGTACTTCTTTGCACAGAAATCTGCTTTGGTCTAAGAGAGAACCACCTGGACCCCAGTCTGGAAGACAGAAGAAACTCTTCTTTTAAAGACACTGGCCAAGGGATTATTTCACCTGTTTCATAGTTATGAAGAAATAAAGATTGACATCAATTCAGTTATGATCTACTTTTCGCAGGCAATTATGTTATCTCTGGATTATGTGATAAGGGTGGAAGAGAAGGGCTGGTGCAGTTATGTTGATCAAGTTCAAGTTTAGCCAATGAGTTGAAACTAGATGGGTAAGAGACCTTCTAATGGAAGTAACATGTTGTGGTCTCCCCTGAATTGAGTCCAAGAGAGTGTGTCATGGAACAGATCTATTTGGTAAACTTCCCCCTAGCTGAACTGAGAGATCCCATCCTTTACCACATTCTGATTGGTGGAAATGCCAAAACTGTTAATGTTTAGCTTAGAATTGAGTGTAATTTTCAGGGAGGAAGCTATCTTTTTTACCTTTCTGTTTGGCGGAATAGAGCTCTGCTTCTCCCAAAATAGTGGGTTACAGATATATGTGCAGTCTTGCACATATGACAGAAAGCCCAGGTATACATATTGATCCTTGACTCTCTGAGGGACTCATAGAGGTAGATAATTCTTTTGATAAATGAAGGTGGTACTTTGAGTGCTTCTATAGGTAGCCAAAGTCGAAAAACTTCATACATCACTAAAATCCAGTCCATCTTGTTCCAAGGAAAATTAGAATCTTGATAACATTTCTTGATCCACTCCTCATTTCCCATTTCTATTTTTGAAAAAATGTTCAACCAAGATGGAGCCAAGATTGAGTTAAGAGTGAATTGAAGACTGGAGTTTGTGTTGGTGTATCTTTGAACAGATAATTAGAATAAGGCTTTGGACACAAGAATTGATAAGTAGTTCACTATCAAAATCCATAAAGGAATACATAGATCCAAATATGAGAAGGTGAATCAGAAAAATTGCTAAATCTATGGCTGCAAAGGTAGGAAGTTAGAATTTGAATATTAGAGAGATGGAAAAACAAATAATCCTGGATCGAATTTTGTGTGTGGGGAGGGTGCTGGGATTAAGTCGAAGAATTACAGTGTTCTATTGCTAGGAACAGTGTTAAAATATTTCAGGGTATGCATGATAGGAAAATCTGCAGGAAAAAACCTCCCTGGAGCATTTTCCTGGAATGTGAGTTGTATATAATGATAGCTTACATTATGTTGCTTAGAACATTGTAGAGTCAAATGCAAATTTTTCATGAATTTTTAAAGATAAACCTAAGACTTGAAAGTTACTTTACCCTTTCTATGGGCTGCTTTGGGCTATGTTAGAACCATCCAGAATTACACACATCTTCTTTTTCTTTCACTATTAAAAAGGATCCTTCAGTGGGAAAGTCTGAGAAACAATGGGAGGAACATCAAAGCGTGGACTGGGCTTGCTTTAATGGGTCAGTAGATGCATAGTCACAAGAGTAAACCAGTTGAATTAAAGGGCCAGGAATAGAATATTTTGTATATTCTTTATAATCATTACATCATTACATTATTCTGTGTCTATATCTGTTATAGTGTATATCATCATTAAAAGTGGTGTTTTTGAAACCTGTGAGTACAACCATTTAACAGGATGTGAGAACAATGTAGTGAGGTTGTTACATATATTTTTTTTAAGATTTATTTATTTATGCATACAAGAACTGGGGTACAGGCCAGAGGTGTGGGGGGTGAGATGATTTACCAGAGACAGAGTGAGGAACAGAACAGACAGATTGACTGAAATACACTGCTGAGAGGAGCAGCAGGTGAGACAGGAGAGGTCTGCTGTGCCATGTGGGTTGCTCCCTGGCTGGGGATCGAACTCATACTGCAGAGGCTGTGGATAGCTTCATAGGTTGCGTCTTAACCCCTTGCGCCACCAGGGAGGCCCCTGTTATGGATGTTTTAAAAAAACAAATTAGTAGAAAAATCATTTTAAAATATTATTTTGTGAAGATTTTGTTTTATTTAGGTTTGTGCGGTGAGATATGATGTAAAATGCTTTTGCATAAGTATGTTGCACTAACAAATTGTCACTATTCTAAAACTTTTTTAGTTCATCAAGATGTTAATAGGTTTCTCATAGGTAAAAAAAATGTGTTCCTTGGACAAGTAAAATTTGACCTTTAAAAAAAAATTTGACCTTTTAAAATTTCAACTTTTCAGAACAATAAATATGCTAGTGGAAATTGTGGAATTATATTAGATACAAAGTCTGCAGTTTTTTCCTAACATATTTCACATGGAACCATTCTTTTTACATAGAGCATTTCATGAGGCCAGTGTCATATGGAACATAGGGTAATAATTACAATGAATGTAAATCCTCACTCGATTATGTTGGTTTAATGATCCTCAATTAACTGTTGTGTTATTGTCAACAAATTTCTAGGTAAATTTTCCTCCTATTATTATTGCACATTGCTATCTGAATTGAAAGGGCTGCATCTTGAACTATATTCAGATTTTGGTATTCAGAATCAGTAACATTAGGTAACTACCCTCCTGATAGAATTTTATAGCACTTACATCTAAAAGAGTTGCAAGGTATGCCACTCCTCAGAAAAGCTGTGTGGTATTCTTCTTGTGCTCCTACTAAGTATGACCTCGGAGTAGGCATAAGTCTATGGTGATATTTTTATTCCAACTTCCTTCTTGTCACTCCAAGAAATAAATAAGCACTTTTTCATTTTTAAGGTGCATTGCTTATCAGAGCAAGTAAACAGATGGGGATAAAAAAAAATACCCCAAGAAGGTTAAGTCTCAGCATTATCAAGATATCGGCAGCCACTGCAGCACGAGTTTGATCCCTGGCTAGGGAACTAACCCACATGTCACAGCAGACCTCTCTGGTCTTGTCCACTACTTCCCTCAGCAGTGTATTTCTGTAGATCCGCCTATTTTGCTCCCTACTGTGTCTCTGGTGAATCTTCTCACCCCCCCTCCCCGCACCTTTGACCTATACCTTAGTTCTTGTATGCATAAATAAATAAATAAAAATAAATCTTTAAAAAAATAAATACCCCAGGAAACTATAAGAAGTCACAACTCCCTAGAATCTTTATACATTAATATTTTTAGGTTAAAATAAAAATATGTATTTATATATCTGCTGGATAATAATAATAAATCATATTTTCAAAAGTTAATTTTCTTAAAGTATTTTGTGTGCCCCTATCATGTTTGGAATATTGGTAACCCTGGTCCACAGACATTTTTCTGGGCCTTTGATCTTTACTTTTATTTCTAATAGTGATGCCTACAGTATTGCTTCTCAACATCTGACTTGACTTTCAGTAAGGATTATGTAGAATTTTTCCTGGCTGATTGTGCCTCTTCTAACATCAAAGCCTCAAGATGCAATCAAAGCAGAATAACATCAGTCTTTATTTCTTAGCAAGGACTTTTGCACTTTGAAGATTGTAGGGATGGGAGGGAGGAATACCAAGTTTTTATCTCCTCTGCTCAGCCAGGAACATTCCTCTCTGGGAAATTTCCTGCATGTACACTGTAAAATCACTAGTAATATTATTAGGGAAACCAAACATCCTATAATAGCATTGCTTAAAGAATATTAAAAATCAGAATTTAACTAAGTCAATTTAAATATCTAAATGACTTTATTAAAACATTCATGAATGCAGCAGCATCTCATTTAACAAGTAGAAGAACTTTTACAGACAGGAAGGAACAAGATCAGGAAGAGAGTGGATTGTTTCAGGCTGGGTCACCTTCCCTTGGGGATGGGAAAAGTCTACTAGGTAGATTAAATTGCTAATGTTGACTTGGAAATTCCAGACTGACCAGTAAAGATTAAATGCCTGGGAGGGTTTAAGAATGCAATTAAGTTAGGTATTAAGTCTTGGTTTGATGGTGCAATCTTTAGCAATCATTTTGGGCCCTTCATCTTCTTTCTAACAAGAAGGTTAATAGAACATATAGTATATAGTCCTACTTGAGGATATTTCTAGAATATTATTAAAAAACAGTTCCTAAAAGCAATACTAGTAAAAATGGTGAATCCCTAACCTCCATTGTGAGGTAGGACTTCTAGCCTTATAATAAGAGGAAGAGACGTGAGGGACACATGTGCACAGGAGAAAGGCAGGTGAGGACACAGGGAGAGGGCAGGCATCTGCAGTCAAGGCAAGAGGCCTCATTACAGAGATATCTGCAGAAAAGGGGGAGGTAAGAAGTTCCCGGTCCCACGTGATAAAGAGTAGAACTGAGCTGCCAGGTGAAGCTATACAACATGAAAAGCAGGTGAGCTCTGGAGAAGAAAAAGAGAAAAGGAAAAGGAGAATTCTTGTTTGTGTGGCCCAACTTGTGCCATGCTACTGCTAGGAGGGAGACATGTGGAGGGACGACTTGTAGAAACATTTGGAAGAGACACACAGGTAAGAAACAATTGGGGAGGCTCACAATAGCAGCCATTACTTTGATTTGTCCTTTGATTTTGCTCCTTTCATCCCAGACTTGCCTGGCCTCTTTCACCCCCTTCCTATGGTTGCCCTCCAGAGAGAGCGTGAGACTTGTGGCAAACTTTGGTCTCAGTGGCCTTGCTTCAGGCCAGCCCTGTCTGGCTGGACATTTGCCCATGAGGGGATGGGTAATTTGGGGTGTTTTATTGGGAAACTATTATCCTGTCTACTCTCTTTATGCACACCAATACTATTTAAGTTCTTTTACGCTACGAGTCTCCTTTGCCTTTGTGCACACAGACGGCTGGATACCTTTACAGGGTGAATGTTTGGGGGTCCCTGGGTACCCCTCAGTCATGTGCTAACAGCCTCACAAGAAACAAACTTGGATCTTGGACATCCAGCCTCCAGAACTGGATTATAGTTTAACACTGATTATGCTTCCTTTTCCCTGGGAGTTCAAGAATACTCAGAACCAAATAAATTCCTAATAATTATGTTGGTACTCATAGTTCACACATTTTATCTTTCCTTTGTGATACAGACTTGTTTCTATTTCAATTTTATTAGCTTATTATTTGATTTCATTGTTTATGCCTTGAAGCCTTTGTAGGAAATACTCAAGATATAAAAAAATAAAGAGAAATTTTTTTTTAAAGATTTATTTATTTATACAAGAACCAGGGTACAGGCCAGATGCGCGGGAGGGTGAGAGGATTCACCAGAGACAGAGTGGGGAACAGAACAGGCAGACTGACAAAATACACTGCTGAGGGGAGCAGTGGGCAAGACAGGAGAGGTCTGCCACGCCATGTGGGTATCTCCCTGTCTGGCCAGGCATCGAACCCTCACTGCAGAGGCTGCGAACAGCTTCATAGCGCTGCGCTCAACCAGCTGCACCACTGGGAAGGCCCCTACAGGTTCTTCTTTTATTTATAGAAGCACCTTCTAAATCTCCTGTGCTGGTGCCTCAGCAGGGCTCAAATTTCAGAATGTAACATTTCCTTTATAAACATTCTGGCATGATCTCACTTATCTCATGGTTTTAAACACTAGTAACCTAGACATTTTGCCTAGCTTTTTCCCCTGAACTACTCATACAAATATCCAAAGTGTCTATGCAAATTCAATTCATTAATTTGCATGCCGAATACATTTCTTATATGTGATGTGCCAGAGGCCAGGCCAAGCTCTGAATCCTTCCCTCCCCTTCCTGGTCTTCTCAGTAAACAGCAACTTTATCCTTGCCTAGGCCCAGAACCTCACCACTTCCCTGTGAAGGAGGTATTATTGTTTTGTTTATCATTTTGGGATAGACTGTTATTACCACATTACAAATGAGGAAACTCAGTATAGACTTCCCAGCTACAGATAGCAGATAAAGAACATAGCCAGGATTCACACTGACATTTTGGTTCTGGAAACAACAGTATTTTAAAAATAATTTCAGGGCCTCCCTGGTGGCACAGGTGGTTGAGCGCCGCACTGTGAAGCTATCCACAGCCTCTGCAGTGCTGGTTCGATCCCCACCGGCCTTGGAGCAACCCACATGGCATGGCAGACCTTTTCTGTCTCACCTGCTGCTCCCCTCAGCAGTGTTTTTGGTTGTCTGCCTGTTCTGCTCCCTGCTCTGTCTCTGGTGAATCCTCTCACCCTCCCGCGCCTCTGGCCTGTTCCCTGGCTCTTGTATAAATAAAAATAAATCTTAAAAACAAAATTTAAAAATATTTACTTATTTATTTTTGCGGTAACAATTAACACACTGTATATGATACAGAGGTATAGAAGCACACCCTTCAGGTGGATATGACCACACCACACCTACTACCAAGACACCCACAGTCCTCCATCATAGTCCACTGACAACACTATTTTTTAAAATTAAGTACTTTTTTTTAATTATGGAAGTTTAAAAAAATATACAAAAGTTGTGAAGGATACTGAAATCTAAATATGCACCATCCATCTTGGTCTTCTTCATCTCAGTGAACAGCAGGTCTATCCTTCCTGGTTCCTAAACCCCAAACCTTGAAGTCATCTTGACTTTCCTTTTTCTCATCTCCAATTTCTAATCTTTCTGCTAGCCCTGTTGGCTTGTGCAACAAAATAGATCTAAAAGCTGACTATTTTTAACATCTCCCGTGCTATCAAGGTGAAAGTCACCATAACTTACTTCTCCCTTGGATTATTGCCTACTTAATAGTCTTTCTGCTTCTGTTTCCCTCTTGTAGCTGTTCTCTCCAGCAGCCAGATTGTCATTAAAATGCAAACCGGAGTAGGTTACTTCTTTGCTTCATATCCTCCAGGGGTTTTCCATCTCCCAAATTAAAAGAGTCCTTTTAAAGATGTATAAGGTGGCATAAGAACTAACTTTGTTTAGCTCCCTGAGCTCAAATATCTCTTTTTGGTTTGCTTGGTCCTAACTGCTCTGGCCTGCATTTTGCTGCTTCTCTCGCAGAGAACACTCTTCTGTAGGATATTGGCAAGACTGCCCTCACCTTTAAGACACCGTATCATTTTATCAAATATCAGTCTCTCTGAGACTTTCATACTGTGGTATGCTGATAAATGTTTGACAACTGAAGTTTAGGACAACTATCAAAAAGAGAAAACCAAGCCCTGATTTCTTGTATTCATTGAATTTTCCAGAGTAAGGACCTCATGGTGGCCAATTACAAGCTATCAAAATGATGTCACTGAAGGCAGAGTTGGGACAGATGTCCAGCAGTAGCACCTAAGTATGTAGCATTTCTATCATGCATGGATAACCTCAAAATGATGAATTTTAAATATTAGATTTTTATAAAATTTATGGATTTTAAGTTTATATAATTTAATTTTTAGCAATGACTGTCTTTTACAACTGGCTCACAAAATTCTTGGTTTTCCTGAGCTGGCAGGAGCAGGGGCCTGCACATCACTATCACTTCTCTGGGGTCATTCCTCATGAAATAGCTGCTCCCTTTCAGCTATTTTATTGTCCTGTTTTCCCCATTAGCTTTTAACACATCATATATATGTGTGTGTGTCCATCATATATACATATGTATGTAAATATTTCTTTTTCTTCCTCCTAAACTTTAAGCTAATTAAGGCTGAATATTTTGTTTCCTCTGTATCCCCACGCTTAGAATTTGCTTTACACATCATCTAGGAGCTAATTTATTGAAGGAATAAATGAGATCACTAATATTTTGTTTAAGATGGATACTAACTTGTTATGGAAAAGCAAAGAACTAGCAATCAGAATAATGCTATATGTAATGGCTGTATGTAACAGTATGTATAGCTCATTTAATTCTCATACCTTCCCCACGAGGGAGTTATTATTGTTATCACCAGTTTACAGATAAAGAAACTGAGCACAGATTTGTTCAATGATAGATAGCAGACAAAGAATACAGTCAGGATTCACAATCGGACATTTTGGTTCTAGAGACCACTTTTTTTTTTAACTTAAATAAGAATATTTTAAAAATTATGGAAATTTAAAAAATGTATACAAAAGCAGATGGGATACGAACTCCAAATATCTGTCTTCTATATTCAATGTTTATCAACTCCTGGACAACTTCTTTTTATCTATACTCCCTTCCCCAACTAGATTATTTTGAAGAAAATACAAATAATCATTTTATAACTATTTCCATATTTACCTCCCAAACACACACACACACACACACACACGCACGCGTGTGTCTATGTCACATTAAGGAGAATCACATTTGGTACTGTTTATTTTTGGCCTAGCGTTTATTGCTCAGTTACTAAATCTTTCTGAAACATAAGTGTCCTCATCTGCAAAATGGACGTACTGGCTTTTCTTAGAACTTTTTGAATATAAATTGAGATAATGTATTCATAACACTTTGTGAAACTACAAAGCATTATTTACAGGTTGGGTTTTCAACTCATATGTCATTATCCACATTGTGCCGTTGACACATTTAATGTCTCTACATCAAAGCGTAGTTTGGTTGAATGTGTATGAGCATGACCTGCTTTTCCCCGGCAACTTAGTTTCGTAAATAACATCACACCTCATAAATATGCCAGAGAGTCAGCAGTCTCGTGGAATGTATAAGCCCCTGCAAGACTATAAAGCCATGAGAAAACAAAGTATACTCTTATATTGTGCTACAAAGGAGCTGTTGCACATTATATATATTTACAAGAATTCATCATGGCTCACTTTTCATTTCTAGACACACAGAATAATGTACAAGAAAGATGGAACAAGGCAAGATGACATGATTCCTGTGGCACACATCTGTGGAGCCTCCACCATAAATAACATGAAACATTCTTTTAAATAATAGTAATCTTACTAATAATATGAACATACACTCACATAGTTCTTAACATGTGTCAAGCACTGTTTTAAATGCATGACATATTAATTCATTTAATCCTCACAAGAAATTTGTCAACATTGCAAGAACTATCATGGGGAAGACATCATTTAAATTCAGGTATCTGGCTTCTGAGTCTATATATCCACCACCATGATAGCTTTCTTATCAAAAAAAACCCTCAGAAAACCCCAAAACAACCAATATATCAATGTTTTCTAAACATTTAGCTATTCCAAGCACTCCCCTTACAATTCTTTGGTTTGGTTAACATCTATCACCACACATAGTTAGAATACTTTTTTCCCCCCTTAAGATCTATTTATTTATACAAGAGCTGGAGTACAGCCAAGAGGCATGGGAGGGTGAGAGGATTCACCATAGACAGAGCAGGGAACAGAACAGGCAGACTGATGAAACACACTGCTGAGGGGAGCAGCTGGCAAGACAGGAGAGGTCTGCCGCCATGTGGGCATCTTGTAGCTGGGAATCGAACCCGCACTGCAGAGGCTGGGGACAGCTTCCCAGCACTGCGCTCAACCCGCTGCGCCATGGGGAGGCCGAGAATACTTCTTTTTTAAAAAATATATTTTATTTTATATAATTCTTACATCATTTTTGCACAATGTATGCATTTTCATTTTGGTTATTACCAGAATACTTCTTAAACAAAAGTTAGAATAGGGGCTTCCCTGGTGGTACAGGGGTTAAGTCTCAGAGCTATAAAGTTATTGCCAGCCACTGCAGCATGAGTTCAATCCCCGGCCAGGGAGTTAACCCATGGTACAGCACACTCTCCTGTCTTGCCCACTGTTCCCCTCAGCAGTGTATTTCAGTAGATCTGCCTGTTTTGTTCCCAACTCCGTCTCTGGTGAGTCCTCTCACCCCCTGTACCTCTGACCTACACCCCAGTTCTTCCAGTTCTTTTTTTTTTTTTTAAAGATTTATTTATTTATTTATACAAGCACTGGGTACAGTCAGAAGCGCGGGAGGGTGAGAGAATTCACCAGAGCCAGAGCGGGGAGCAGAACAGGCAGAAGGATTGAGGTACACTGCTGAGGGGAACAGCGGGCGGGGCAGGAGAGGTCTGTCGCACCATGTGGGACCCTTGCCACTGGCCAGGGAACGAACTGGTGCTGCAGAGGCTGCGGGCAGCTTCGCAGCCCAGTGCTCAACCGCTGCGCCACCAGGGGAGGCCCACACCCCAGTTCTTGTATACAAAAATAAATAAAAATATATCTTTAAATAAAAAAAGTTGTAATATTTTTTCTTGTGATCTATTTTTCTTAAGATCTAGTCTCCTAGCAACTTTCAGTATGCAATAGAACATTTTCACTATAGTCGCCATGCTGTACATTACATTCCCAAAGTTTGTAACTTTGACCACTTTATTCCATTTTGCCCACCCTCCACCTCCAACAAACTGCTTGTTATAAAACATCCACAAAATTAATGGTTTGGTCAGCTGGTCTTTTTTTTCTCTTAAACACACCTGAAAATAAATTCATATTTACTAAAATCAAAAGAAATATGTCATTTTTCAGATGATCTTGTATCTAACTGTCTGTCTATCTATCTATGTATCTATCTATCTACCAACCTATTATCAATCCATCCACCCAGAAGGTCTATTGACCTTTCAGTAAGAGATGAATGTTGAAATGACAATGAGATACACTTGCAAGAATTGCATATATTAAAAAGACCCCTAACAACAAATATTGAAGAGGATTCAGAGAAAGAAGAGCCCTCTAGGTGGGAATGCAAGCTGGTGTGGCATTAGGGAAAGCAATCTGGTTTATTTTTAACTAAAAGTGGAACTACTGTATGACCCAGCAATCCCACTTTTGGGTATCTATGAAAGAACATAAAACCATCAATGCTGAAACCATATGCCCTATAATATTTGTTGCAGCACTCTTTACAATAACTAGGACATGGAAGCAGCTTAAATGTCCATTCATAAATGACAGGATCAAGAAGATGTGGTATATGCACTCTATGGAATACTATTCAACTATAAGGAAAAATGAATTGTAGCCATTTACAGCGAAGAAATTAGACTTTGAGAATTACATGCAGTAAAACAAATTAGAATGACATAGGCAAATATTGCACATTTACATTGCAGATGATTAGACTAAGTGAAATACTTACAAAAACTAGAGAACATTAATAAACAACATGAGGGCTCTGAGGTTAAGAAGGAGCTGGAGAAAGGGACAGGGCGATACAAGGGGTCATGGTAGGGGGAAAGTAGTTAAAGTGAAACAAGTGTGTTAAACATGAAAAAATTACATTAAAGTAAAATTAAAAAAAACAATAAAACCCAAAAATCATGGTATATTTTTGGGCAACACACTCAAGGGAGTGTGAGCTAAAGAGAGCTAAAAACAAATAACTAAAGTTCAATAGTTGACAGGTAGTAAAAATTAGGGAATGAAAAAATTCCATGCGGAAGCAGATTTGAAAGCCTAGGGTGCTGGTGTGGAAAAAGCCCAGGAGATAGGATCAAAGTTTGTTACACAAGGAAGGGTGTGATGGGGTAAGTGTAGACTTCGTCATCAAATGCCTAAATTCCAATATTATTAGGTAATTACTAAAACTTCAAAAAGGAAAGTTTATTTCATAACAAAAAAAAGAGTTCTATTTTTACAAAATGGGTAATATGCGAGTGGAATTCATTCTGAAAGAATAAGCAGGCTAGAAATTTAAACAGAAAATTTCAGAATTAAAGGACCATGAATATCAATTAGTAAATGTTTAGCCAGGTAGGGTGTTTCCAAAACCTTCCATATTCACTCATAGAGAATGGTTTACATGGTTTCCACCTATCCACAGATGACATCAGGGGATTTGTGTGAATGACATTTTTTCCATCTCATATGTTGGTGGCTAAGTTAAAAATAAGAACAGTAATTTCTGACTTCCATTTTAGGACAATACCAGTGCCTATAATTAAAGAAACAGTGCCTATAATTAATGAGAACATTGTTGATATTTCAAATTATAATTTTGTTAACAATACTAACATCAACTGACTTGGTCTTTTAGGTAAAATCACCATCTTATATAAAGAATAGCACTCTGTTCTTAGGCAGGTCATAAGCCTCTTAGTCTGAGAGCAATTTGCTAAATAATTCTTAATGTGCTATTTCAGTCTATGAATAAACAGAGGGTTTCACATATCATTATTGCTCTAGTATGAACTTTACATAATGGTAACAAAAAACTGAGCCTAATTAGCCCCTTCCAGTAAAAGTATTTGAGAAATTTTCCATTGCCCAATGCCTTCCCATAATGGAAAATACACCGCACGGGAGGAATGTGTAAATATTTGATTCGTGTTTTACTGATTTCAGTGTCACAACCTATCAATCATTAACACTTCAAAAAACATATACCTGGTTAGTGGTTTCCAAAGTACATTCTCTCTCTCTGAAGGATTTTTAGACTCTTAGAATTAGAGCTCTCTGGTGAGTCCCATTCTAACTTCTTAATATCATAGGTGTGAAAATGGAGACAAAAATATTTGAGCGACTTTCACAAAGCCCCCTAATCTTAGCTGACTTCTAGGGCTAAGATCTTCAGGCTTCCAACTCACTGCTCCTCTTAAGACACTAGAGAATTACTGTTCATCCTTTGTTCTGAGGAAAGGTATTTAGAGCTATAATAACATTATCATAGTTGTATAAACAGAAATGAAGAAATTTAGAAAATTATAGGCATATAATTTTTTTTTTGTTTTTGATGCTATTATATGTGGTTTTTGATGCCATTATATGTGGTCACTTCATAAAATAAAATATGACTTTATTAAAAAATATGACTATTTTGTTTGATGGGTTAAAACTATAGCATAAAATAAATATGCCTGGCATACATATTTTATATCAGTATACAAAAGTTTTAGTTAAATTTGATTGAGATAAAATTAAAATTCTAGTTAGAAAAACAATTGGATTATTTGATTGCCAGCATATGTTTTTGAAAAGGATATGTACATTCTATAAGATAACAATAAATTAACTTAGTCTGAAAAAAAATTAGTCACCCAAGGCATTTGGCATAATGTACACTAAACCACAAGGTTCCCAATATTAACTATATCAATAATCTCTGGTTGATGGGGTTGATAGTGAGAGAACTAGACTATTTCTTAGACTATGGAATGAATAAACAGTAATATTGAAGGCTGTTTCCCACACATTTTGATCAAGCAGCAGTATGATTTCCTGGAAGAAGTTCAGGTACTCTAAACTCTTCAGGTAGAAATATGTTCAAGGTAAAGCTTACAGAATTATTTAGAGAAGTTGGCAACAGTGTGCTAAAGGCCATGACTTAGTCGCAAGAAAGCTATTTCTTCTCTTTTCTGCTTTGGTGAAAGAGATTCTATAGCACAGCTTCTAAACCCACTGATTTGACCAGTGCCAGAGCTGATGGCTTTTCATCATATTTTCAGTCTCTTAAGAACTGAACAATGTAGGGTAACAGACTGGAGCCAAAGTTCGATGGAGCTGCTGCAGGATGAGGTGGTACCACTGAGTTTGTAGGAACAGTGTGGCATATGCCAGGGAGCACTACTCATAAGCTTTTGAAACATAAAATAACTGTTGATAAGATGCAGAAGGTGCTCTTGAGGGGATGTTGTAACTTGTTACATTAAATAAAATACAGGTGGTGCAGGGGTTAGGCACCGCACTATGAAGCAATCTGCAGCCTCTGCAGCGCAAGTTCGATTCCCTGCCAGCCAGGGAGCAATGCACATGGCACAGCAGACCTCTCCTGACTCACCCGCTGCTCCCCTCAGCAATGTATTTCAGTCAATCTGCCTGTTCTGTTCCCCACTCTGTCTCTGGTGAATCCTCTCACTCTCTGCATCTCTGGCCTGTACCCCAGCTGTTGTATGTATAAATAAATATATCTTTATAAAAATAAATAAATAAATAAAATACAAAAACTTCTAGACTAGTGCTCATCCTTAAGTCTGTCATTTGTCAGAAAATAAGTTATTAGTTAATTAAAACAGAAATTAGTTGTCAGGCAAAATAAAGAAAAGCATTGTTGAAAGTATGTATCTGTGAATAAGTGGCAAAGAAACATGTTTTTTCCTCACCCCAAAACTGGCCAATACTGAGGGGTATTCAAGGGTCCCAAACTGTTAAAGGGAAAAACCTATTTTGCATGTTTTAAAAGGGACTGTCCATCTGCATATACAGAGGCAAAGAAAGCAGATTCTTAGAGTGCTCAAAGACCTTAATCAGCGTAAAAGTTCAGAAAGAGAGAGAGAGAGAAGAGAGGGTTTCAAAGGACAGATTCCCAAGCAAACTCCAAACACCCAGCTTGGCCTAAATTGGGCAAGCTGAGGCCCGAAAGCACTAGAACCAGTCCAAGGAACATACTAGTAAGAACCACAAGAAAAGATTAGGCAGGTCCCATAGAGCTAGGACAGAAAGAAAGAGAGACCCAAATTTCAAAAAGTGCTGTATAATCTACAGTGAGGTCAAAATAATGGCTTCCAGAATTTGCCAAAATGCTAAATTCCTAGGGGCTACCACCCTCGGTGCCTGCCTTCTCTCCAAGTATCTGTCCCTCACATGTCTCTCCTTCTTAGTCCCATCTTACTTTATATACCCACTTCACTCAGTCCCTGCTGCTCCCCCATTCAGGAAATCCAGTCTGTTGGGAATTGTAGTCCAAGAAGACTGCAGGTAAGCAGGGCAGGGAAAATGGTCTCATGTGATGATGGGAAAAAGAATATGTTACTTGGATATTTTATTGTGTTGAAAACATTTTGCTCTGGGCATATTTGAGAAGTAGCATCTAGAGAAGATGACCAAGAGTTTTGGAAACAGCCAGGCAGTTAAGGGTAGTGTTAAATGCTCTCTCTCAGTTTTTTTTCAGATATAAATTGAAGATGGTAATAGTACTTAGTTAACAGAATTGTTTTGAAGATTAAATATAATGATATATGTTGGTAAAGAGTAAAATGACAGAAAACAATATGCCATGCTAACATTAACAAAATAAGTAAACAAAGAAAAGTGTTGGGTGGTTATATTAAAATGAGAGAAAGTAGACATTAAGATGAAAGATATTACCAGGGATAAAGAAAGACTTCACATGATGATAAAGGGGTAATTCATTAAGAAGACTGAACAATCCTAAATGAATATGCATCTAAAAACAGTTTCTAATACCTGAAGCAAAACACTAACTTTCTATTTAGAAAGGAAATAAGAAAATATATGGAAGACTTGAGCAACATAATCAACCATCTTGACTTAATAATATTTATGGAGAATTCCATGCAACAGCTGCAGAATATATATGATTTTCGAGTTCACATGTAGCTATCACCAAGACAGACCATATACTATACCACAACAAATCTAAACAAATTTAGTTGATTGAAAAAATAATACAAAGTATGTTTTCTGATCACACGTAATTGAAATAGAAATTAGTGATAGAGAAATATGAAAGATTCCCAAATATTTGAAGAATGAACAATATACTCTAAATAAAATATAGGTCAAAGGTGGTATCACAATTGAGATTATAAAATATTTAGGACTGAATAAAATGAAGATATAACACATCAAGATTTGTGGGTGAAACCCATACACTACTTGGTGGGAAATTTTTAGCTTTAAATATTTATATTAGAAAAGAAGAAAGATCTGAAGTTAAAGACTTCGAGCTTCAATCAAGCAATCTTCAACTGCAATTGAATATCTTTAGGAGAGTATATTAAGATGCTAGATCTTAGAATCTTAAGAAGCTGAGAAAAGAGAAAATTAAGCCCAAAGTAAAAATATGGAAGGAAATAAAAATCAGAGGAGTCAGTGAAATAGAAAGAAAAAAAAAAGAAAATTCAATGGAATGTAACATTGGTTCTATGCAAAGTTCAATAAAACTGGAAGTACGGAGGCCTCCCTGGTGATGCAGTGGGTTGAGCACAGCACTGTGAAGCTGACTGCAGCCTCTGCAGTGTGGGTTCAATCCCGGCTAGCCAGGGAGATACCCACATGGTGCAACAGACCTCTCCTGTCTTCCCCGCTGCTCCCCTCAGCAGTGCTTTCCGTCCATCTGCCTGTTCTGCTCCCCACTCTGGTGAATCCTCTTACACTCCCTCGCCTCTGGCCTGTACCCCAGCTATTGTATAAATAAAAATAAATAAATCTTTAAAAAAATTAATTAAAAGAAAAACTGGAAGTATGCAGCCAAAGTGACAAGGAAAAAAAAAAAAAGAAAAAATTACTTACCAATATTAGGAGTGAAATAAGATATGTCACTACAGTTCCTACAGATACTTTAGAAAGATAACAAAGGAATATTATCAATAATTTATGTTGATAAATTTGAGAAAATTCAAGCACTAATTTATCCTTAAATTTGAACTATAAGTTGAAAAAAGATCTCTTTTGAATAGTTCACATATCAGATACTAATTATTTTTCTAAGTCATATGCTTTCTTTTGCCTTCTTGAGCCAATTTGGACTGGTTGCTTTTTATATTCATCTTGTCTTGGATATTTCTTTCCCATCTCTATCTCTTTTTCATTTTTCCTTATGTTTTTCCTCCTTTCTTATGTTGGATTTCCTATTCTTTGCTGTCAATGTGGGTTTATTCACTTAAATTTGTTTTTTAAAGATTTATTTTTTATTTATTTATGCATACAAAAACTGGGGTGTAGGCCAGAGGTGAAGGAGGAGAGAGGATTCACCAGAGACAGAGTGGAGAGTAGAACAGGCAGATCTACTGAAATATACTGCTGCAGGGAGCAGCAGGCAAAACAGGAGAAGTCTGCTGTGCCATGTGGGTTAGTTCCCTGGACAGGGATCAAACTCATGCTGCATTGGCTGACAGTAGCTTGTTATAGAATGATAGTGCTGAGACTTTAGCCCCTGCACCACCAGGGAGGCCCCTACTCACTTAAAATTTTTAACCATTATGAGTATTTGGGGTATAAAAGAAGATTAAAAATCTGGATTCAGTTTTTCATATAACTGAAGTAAATTTGTTCACATTATATGGAGTTGTTTTGAAATATCCCAGAAAATTGTTCTTTTCAACTCATGCCTAAAGATACTTAATTATCCAAAGAGCATTCATTAAATGAGAAGGAAGCCACGGGAGATTTAGGTAAAAACTAATGTTTAGATTTTGAAAAAAATCTGAATTGCAGCTTCTCTGTTATAGGAATTAAAGATGTTCAGTTCTTCTCTCTGTACTTGGTGAGTCTTTTTTTTTTTCTGGTACAACAAAAAAGTATTTAGGACATTGTGAAATAACATAGTGAGATAGTAATGTTCTATATTTGCTTTTTATCCTGAAGGTTTGCCAAGTACTTTATAACTTGAAGAAGAGATTGTTTTGTTCTTAGTTTAAAAGCACCTCACTCTGAGATGAAATATTATCTTATGAGGTAAAAGTATACAATAGAATATTTTAATGAAAGAAGCATAATTTGGGAAACTGAGAATCAGATGATTATTTCTGACAAATTTTTTCAATGATCATAGCTCACTAGGATTTATCAGTTTCTTGTAGGATGGCATTTAAATTCTGCCTGGCAACTTAGCTGGGTTTTCTTACCTTGAATTAAGGATAAATACCATAATATGCCTGATAGCATTCTCATATAGGAAATCCACATCTCCAGACTAATTCACATAAGGAATTCCATGAAGACTGCCCAGAGGTTAGAGGCATAAACAAATAAAAGAGTTTGAATTGGAAAATACTATAAATATTTACAATATTTACAGTGTCCCAAGTAATAGAGACTGTAGAATTGTACCAAGAATATTCATATACACGTGTCAAATATTTTTAATCCCAAATTAATCCTAAGTACATAAAACCAAGTAAGGTAGCAAAACCAGATATTCTATTTTGTAGACTACTATTTAAATTCTAAATATAGTGACTCTGCTTACTTAGTAGTCAGACTTCTGGCAACCCCAACCCAAACTTGTAGCTCAGACCCTGAACATAAACAAAAAAAGCCTCTCAGTGGTCACAATAGATGTCAAAAGAGTTAGCACATTATTTGTGGTAGAACATGCCACCCCTCACATTTAGCAGATAGTCCATTTCACAAGTGTGTATAAAAAAACAAAGACTGCCATTGGTAGACTCACCGACAGCAGAGTCTCCACTATTTTAGAAATATTTCCAAAAATGAACAAATAAATCTGTTTCACTATTAACTACTATTAAGTGAAAGTGATTCTTGTTGAACTTCGCTTTTTCCAACTATGCTGAATTTTTCTTGGGTCAAATAAAATTCCCAACCCACATCAATTTAAAAATCCAGCATTAACTGAGAAGCTTAAGGTCATGTTAGGAATGGATTAAAACTCCTAGGTATAGGAAATAAGATGAGCAATGCCTTATATAATTAATTGATATTTAATTTATTCATCCAACAAACATCTCATTGAGGGTATACTCTAACTGCTAAATACTATTCTAATGAAGAAGACATATTAGTGAACAGAAGAGAAAAAGTCTCTGGCCTTGTGGAAGTTATTTTCTGTCAGAAAGAGACAGACAATAAACTTAATAAATTAATAAATGGGGCCTCCCTGTTGGCTCAAGGGGTTAAGCACTGCACTATGAAGCTATCCGCAGCCTCTGCAGCATAAGTTCGATCCCCGGCCAGCCAGGGAGCTACCCACATGGTGCAGCAGACCCTTCCTGACTCGCCCGCTGCTCCCCTCAGTGGTGTATTTCAGTCAGTCTGTCTGTTCTGTTCCCCACTCTGTCTCTGGTGAATCCTCTCACCCCCACATCTCTGGCCTGCACCCCAGCTCTTGTATGCATAAATAAATAAAATCTTAAAAATAAATTAATAAATGATGAAGTGTGTTAGAAACCTTCAAGTATTATAGGGAAATCTTAGAGCAGGGTAAAGGGTAGTAGGCAGGCTGGCAGCATGAGGCATGATTTTAAATAGGGTGGCCAGGGTAGTCCTTATCAAAGTGTGTTTTGCACAAAGACTATGAGGTCAGAGTTATCTGGGATTAGTTTTCTAGGATGAAGGGAATGCCATGGCAAAACTCAGGTGGGAAGTGTGTTTGTTCTAGAAACACTGAGAAGGCCAGGGAGGGGCCAGAGGGAGGGGAGGAGATGCAGTCAGTGAGATGGGAGGGGGGCCCATTTTGTAGGTATTTTGTAGGCCATATCAGGACTTTTGTTTTTACTTGGAAGTGGTGAGAAGGCCAAGGTGGCTTTAGAAATAATATGACATACTTCTAAAAGGATCACTATAGTTGCTGTGTGGAGAATACATAAAAGGGGTTTGGGGTGCAAAGAAAATCACAGTCAGCAGGCAATTGCAATAATTCAGGTGAGAATATATGAAACTTTCACATTCATTAAATATATTATTAAAAACATGATGACCTATATCTGTCCTCATAGTAAAGGTAATCATGTCCTTCGTTCTTCTATGAAGCAGGGCCATGAGAACATATACCAAGCACAAATCACTTTTCCAGGGAATCTATTCATGTCAAGGTCCTGCTAATTTAGCTCAAGTGTTCTAGACAAAGTGGCTCCTCCTCCTCCCTTCAGGCTGCCCTTCGTTGACTGGAGAGAGAACTGGACTCAAGGGCAGCCATGCACAGCACGCTCGGACTCCACGAGTGGGCATGGGACAAAGGCTCTCTCTAAATAGTTTTGAGCTAATTCAACCAGATCCTTCTCAGGAATTTAAGAAGAATGAAAAGAATGGAATGAAAGAATGAAATGAAAAGACTAAAAAGAAGAATGAAAGGAAAACTAGCTAACAGAAAAAGGAAGGGACACATGCAAGCAGAGAGGGTGACAGTGGAACATGAAAGTAAAGGACATTCCTGAGGTTCTGCTCCTCAGGTCTGTAGGGCAGTTTAGGAGTCAAAATGACCTAGTTTCTGACCCTACAGGGCTGGTTCTAAATGTTCTATGTTTCTTGGATTTCCATGTATACGTGAATTTATGTCACCATACTTCCTTATCTGACAGTGTTTCAGGTAAAATGAATAAATCGCTTTCTAACAAATAGAAGAGCTTAACAGAAATTAAAACTATTATATATATATATATATACTACATTTATAGTGCATGTATATAAACCAATAGTGTAATGGTTTTCTTCATAATAATTTTCATTCGTAGTCATCTCAAAATCATTTAAGGTTATCAGACCTTAGAAAAGATACTGTCTAACTATCTATGTGCTTATATTACAGAGGATAAAAACATAAATTTAAGAACTAAGACTCTGAGTTCAAATGCCAGCTCCATCCCTTACCTTGCTGTGATTGTGGATAAATGTGGATGTGGATAAATTCCACATCTATAAAAAAGAGATAACTATTATCTCTTACAGTAGTTGATAATAAAGTGAGTGAATACAGAAATACCTGGTTCCTAGTAAAGACTCCATACATCACTTGAGGTGATAAAAAATACTTGGGGTGAGTGCTATCATGGCTAGGTTATCTCTACTAGCTAGGATAGTGATATTTACTATATAACTACTTAAGTTTCCTTCAAAATAGATAATCTCTACCCCCTTTAGGCATGTTTCAGTTACCAAATTTTTTTACTAATTGCAGTTATCTGTATGGAGAAGGGAGAGCAGGCAGGCATAGCTTTTTTTTTTTTTTTTTAAGATTTATTTATGCATACAAGAACTGGGGTACAGGCCAGAGGTATGGGGGGTGAAAGGATTCACCAGAGACAGAGTGGGGAACAGAACAGGCAGACTGACTGAAATGCACTGCTGAGGGGAGCAGTGGGCAAGTCAGCAGAACTGGTGCTGCAGTGGCTGCGGATAGCTTCATAGGTTGTGTCTTAACCGCTTGCACTACCAGGGAGGCCCCAAGCATAGCTTTTGAGTCCTGCTCATAAAGGACATCGTGTTCGGTGCTAGGGAAACTGACAGACTCAAGGAACTCAAAACTTCATAACTGGAGTCTAAGCTCCATTTTTTTTTTTTTTGCTTGTTTAACTTTGTCTTTAAAGAATCTGATATATATAAGAGCACCTGGAATACAGTGGGAATTAAATACTTTTTTTAATGAATAGAAAAATGTTGAATAAATGAAAATGAATCACAATGAGCAAAAAGAAGATTTCAAATTTTGAAGAGAGACATAAATAAAGGGTTATGGAGACAGGTTTAAGAGGTGGAGTAATTTCATGTTTCTAAGAGCTATTTTCTGGGAACTTTGTTGTAGGTTTTGTCCATTTTTCTAGCAAATTGTTGATCTTTTCTTTTTGGTATTCATTAAGAAAGGCTGTTGTTCATGTTATAAATTGTGATACTTTCTCCATCTGTCAATTTGCCTTTATTTGCATTTTCCTTGTTCTGTGTTTGAAAATACAACCAAATGTATCCATTTCTTTGAAATTTTTTGAGTTGGCATTATGTATAGAGTGGCATTTCACACTTCAAACTTATAAAGAATGCTTGCATGTTTTGGTATATTCAAAGTTTCATTTACCTATTTGGTGCTTATTTTGGTTTAACTGTCCTGTACCCCGTCCCCCCCCCCCCCCCGCCCCTGCAGTGTTACCCAGTTATCTTAACACTGTTTGTAACACCATTTTCCTGGTACTGATCTGTAATTTCATTTTATTTTATATTTGATTCCTGCATTATCATACAATTTTACTATTTATTTATTTTGATTTTATGCTATTTATAAGTTTTATTTTTAATTTTTTAAAAAGATTTATTTGTATACAATATCTGGGTTAGAGGCCAGAGGCGTGGGAGGATGAGAGTATTCACCAGAGACAGAGTGGAGAGCAGAACAGGCAGACAGATGAAATACACTGCTGAGGGGAGCAATGGGCAAGACAGGAGAGGTCTGCCTTGCCATGTGGGTAGCTCCCTGGCTGGCCGGGAATTGAACCCGCACTGCAGAGACTGCGGATAGCTTCGCAGCACTGCCCTCAACTCCCTGCCCTGCTACCAGGGAGGCCCTGCAATATAAGTTTTAATGAGAGCTATATTTTGTTGAACTAATCAGCATTATCAATGTATTGTTACCTTAACCTGTTCAATGCCTCAAAGGTCAGTTATATAAGGGCGGTGTCACACAGGAGATGGCGTATGGAGAGCGGTGGAACAATTATAAGAGGATGAGTGACGGCTATGAGAAGAAGAGATGACTAGAGAATGCCAGAGAGCCCAGAGAGAGTAAAGACTCGCAGGGGGCTGGGAGGCATACCCACCTACTGCCTCGACCCCCGACACCCCCCTGCCTTCCCTGCACCTGGTTGCTTCACTACAAATGGTGTAGAAAAATCATTAAAACATTAAAAACCTGAAAAAGCCATGGAGGGCTCCAGAAGTCTCCTTTACCTGTCTCTCCAGATCCATAGAGAACCTGCCCTGAGCCTTGCGTCTACTACAGGTGGGCAACATCCAGGGATAGAAGTTCCTTGATCACAAGAGCAAGCACACTTGCTAATGAAACGGGGCGAAATAATTTCTTTTGAAAACAATTGGTTTTGAGATGCTATCTCGTTACTAACCAATGCTGTTGATTTAAGAAATAAACTTAAAAAAAAAGTCTCCTAAGACTTGACATAAATTGCATATACTTTGAAATTAATTGTTTTCTGGTTGATGAGTTATTAAAAATTGCCACATCTTTAATCAGTGTAATTAACTGGATTTATGAAGTAAAAGTTTAATGGGATCAAGTTTCATTTGTAGACAAGGTAGGGTGAAGTAAGAGTCTGAGAATTATAAGAGATGAAGGTTGGAGCCAAAGATCTGAGACAGCTGGGTGTTCTTACTGATCACAGCAAAATCTTTAACTGGCTACAACCTTTTAAGTGGGATGCTGAAGTCTGTAGAAAATCCTGCTTCTGAGTATCCTTTGAAACCTTCAATCAAGGCAGGTCAAGGCAGATACTGATAACAAGTTCTCACTTCAGACTCTTCTCTCCTCTACCACCTGACTAGAGCTCACCTGACTAGCAACCTCCTAGATGTTGTTCACATTTGGCAAAGTCCTGAAGGCAGCAGTGAGAGGCAAAGGCTTGTTTGTGTGTGTGTGCGTGTGTCTGTGTGTGGTGAGGTAGGGAGCTGTAAAGCAGTGGCAGGTGACTGGCAAGGTGGTTCTTCTAGAAGAAACCTGGGTCCTCTGTTAGTTTCATGATCCTCTAAACTTATTATTCTCTCAAAGCCATCCTATGACTTTACCCCACCTTCTCTCCATCCATTCATACATTCAACAGATTCATTAACAATTTTTCTGAGTTTCTGTTGGATCCAGTAGTGAACACACACACACAAAAATTCCTTTTGTTATAGAGCTTATATGCTTGTCAATACATAGACAAAAACAAACAAATAATATGCTATTTGATTTGATAATAAAAGTGTTGAAGAAAAATAAATGGGGGTCAAGGAAAAAGATGAAGATGATGGTGGGACAACTTTGTATGGGTGGATGGGTGGTAAGGAAGTTCTCTCTGGGCTTGTGACATCTGAACCTGAAGAAATAAGGTGTGGGTTTACTTTGGGGTTTCTGGGGAAACCTATTTCATTACCCATTAATGAACCATGGTGCATTGTTTGGAAAATTCTGAATGGATTTGTTGACTTGGGAAGGTTTGGATTTAATTGTAAATGAAATGAGAAATCAGCAGAAAATTCTAAGCGGAAAAGTAACATGATATGACATATTTCTAAAGTATCACTTCAGCTGTTGGATGGATAACAGCTTTTGTGGGTAGGTAGGTGCGAGGGAATATGGTAGCTGGAAGACCTATCCATTCATTTCTTGCTGTAACTGTTTACTTATGTTGGTATTCTACACACTTCCTTTAAAAAACAGCTAAGTAACAATAAGGTTTTAAATGAAACCTCATAGCTTTCATTTACAGATGAAGAAAACATGCAAACACTGCCAGAATTGATGCTCAGGAAACTTTAGTTTTAACTATCCTTCAGCCTTAATTGAATCTCTTCCTTGACTGAACAAGATTTATCTGGAACATGGTTCAGTTTCTCCACAAATCTCATTTGGGTGTTCCATCTTGGCTGGCCTCAAGCTATGTTCCTTTGACGCCACACTTATCTTCTGGGATCTCCACCTGCCGTCAATATCCTCTCAGTCACATCCCCCAGGTGGATCAGGGCTTTCTGTCCTTGATAAATGGCTCCAGGCACATGATAACTTTATTGTTGCTGCTGGTTGCAAAGAAGCCCTTAATTGTGTACATATTGACCTTTAACACATGCAATTAATAAATGAGAAAATGATTTTTTTTTAAGGAGAAAAGTTCTTTTGCAAAGAACAGGTTACAAGGAATAACTCACACAGTGACTCAGGCCCAAGTGTGCTTGATGTTTCCTGTTTCTGTCTCAAGACCTGCCTTCCCTCCTTCATTCTGCTTTGTGTCCAGAGACATTGATTTTTATGGATTGCATGAAAGAATCCCTCCTGTTCTGGCTTTAGGTTGGGTCTAGCCAACAGGTGGCATCAGTGGGCATCTGATAACCAGAAGAAAATGGGTTTTAGAAATTTATCTCTCCAGCTTCCTTTTTCCTGAGTCACCATTAATTGGTTTTGTCCCTCTGCTGAAGGTCACAACTCCTGAGGGCAGCCCTCTGCTAAAACTCTGGGTTCTAGTAACTCACTTACCAGACCTCCGACTGCTAAAGATTCCTTTTTTTTAAAAAAAGGGTTTATTTATTTATGCATACTGGGGTACAGGCCAGAGGTGTGGGAGTGGTGGGGGGGGGGTTGAAACAATTCACCAGAGACAGAGAGGGGAACAGAACAGGCAGACTGACTGAAATATACTGCAGAGGGGAGCAGCGGGCAAGGCAGGCAAGGTCTGCTGCACCATGTGGGTAGCTCCCTGGCCGGGGATCATTCTTTTGCTGCAGTGGCTGTGGATAGCTTCATAGGTTGTGTCTTAACCCCTTATGCCACCAGGGACGCCCTGGTAAAAGTTCCTAGTTGTTCCTGGTCCAGGAAAGCTTACCAGCCTTTATTGGCTATAGGTATATTATTAAACGCTTCTCAATTGTCCCATATATCTCTTGCTGTTCCGGTTGGAGTGGTCAGGGTTCCTTGAGGTAGCCGGAGTGATGAAGGGTGAACTCTGCCTCCTGACTTTCCACACCACCTAAGATGAAGGGAACAGCGCCTGTGCAGCGCCATCATGTGAAATCCTCCCTTCATGCCCTGAGCAAGGAGGCTGCTGGGCAGGGGGTGGAGCCTAGAGGTTATTTTTGAGTCTTTAAAAAGGAGTGATGTGTGTGGGTGTCCTTTTCCTTTCTTTGGAGCTGCTGCCTAAATTCCACGTGCCCCTGCACCCCAGCCTCAGCAGTGGCAGAACTCTGCTGCGCCCTGCTGGCTCCTGCAGCTTCAACGCTACCTCACACCATCACTTGGCAACTGGACCTTCTCCCTCTATGTTAGTTAAATTTGTTTTCTTCTTTTGTTCTGCCAAAGGCCTGTTTATTCACATTTGTGGTAGTGGGTGCCTGAACACAGAACTGGTAAGAGAGGTTCTAACACCAAACAGTTTTTAGGCCCTTTACCTGATACTATTCCCATGATTGCATACACAGAGGTTTCTTCACAGGTTGAGTTGAGTAGGAAAGAATAAATCTTTTGCAAAGAAACATTTAAAGAAACATTATTCAAATATCAGAAACATTTTACCTTATTGGCAGAATTATTCTGAGGAAAGAGTGTTTTCTATTATACATGTAACAGTGTGTAGACTTGCAGAAGTCACAAACATTAGGTAGGACAATTTCCTCATAAAATTCTTTTCAACAGGGAAAGAAAAAAGTAGTGTATGATTAGTAAGAGACTTGAAGTTGTGAGACGCAACGAATACTGGCTCGCTGTGAATCACAATATTCAATGAGAAAGGTTACTGGTTATGTTGTAGAGCAACCCGGATACAAAACGGGGTGCCTGACTGTGGGTCCTCACCCGCGCCCTTAAAAGGCCTTATCAATGCTCTACTGCAGGCACACGCAAAAGGTTAATAAAAGGTTTATTTACAAGGGAAGGGGAAATGAGGAAATATATAGCTCAGGGAGAAAAGTGGGAGACAAAGTTTTAAATGAGTCCTCCCCAAGCGGCCGAGCTGGAATCCCAAATGGCACTCTGAAAGCTGGCCGCGAGCCAGGAGCCGTGAAGCCAGGAGGCGAGCGACAGAGTGAGAGACCCCAAGGCCCACGTGTTTGGTTTTTATATCCAACATGGCTGCTTAACTCCACCCTCAGGTCCCAGCCACCTCCTCTTTGGTGGTGACAGGATTTGTCTTTCCCAATGTCCTGATGGCTTTAGTCTGGAGTGGGGGTGGAGTCCACAAAACCTGTATGGGATTAGCTCAGGACATCATTTCTCCCTAACAGTTAGGTGTAGCAAGGTGTGATATTTTGAGCACCGTTTTTGAAGCTACACCCTCTGGGTTCAGTCCGCCCTTGCCATTTCCTAGATGGCCGCTTTGGGCAATTTACTTAAGGTTTTTGTTTCTCAGTGACCCATCTTATAACAGGAAAGATAGCAGTGCCTAACTCATAGTAGCATTGTGAGGAGTAAATGAGTTCAGGTAAAGCACTTAAGATAGTGTCTGTGATATTTGCCTGTTCTGTTTCCCGCTTTATCTCTGGTGAATCCTCTCACCCTCCCGTGCATCTGGCCTGTGCCCAGGTTCTTGCATAAATAAATAAATCTTTAAAAAAAAAGATAGTGTCTGTGATAAGTGGTTAATAACTATTTGTATTATCTTGCAAGTATACACGCAGCTGCTACTGTTTGTTACAGAAATAACCTTATTTGTTGCCTTTCCACCAATTTTTATTCTCTTGAGATGAAGCAATGAGAGCAAAATGGTAGGTCTAGATATGGTATGGTGGTGTACTACAGGAGAGGAACCTCAAAAATATGAATTCAGAGCTTATATAAGAAAGGGATGATTGTAACTTCACTTCATCTTTCTGGAAGAGGGAATATACCTTTATTCCATGGGGAAGAAAAGGGAAAGGAAAATGTTCCTGGGATATTACCCTTTGGAATCTAAGAAAATATCTGCAAGGGAAGATAAAAGTGTCTCTAGATTTATAACTCCTTAACTATCTTTATGGCCTTGTTCTCATCTGCCCTTGGAAGTGGAAACAAATACTTTGGGGAGATAAATCTTTCACTATTTATTCAATAACCTTTTGGGTTCCAAGGCTTGTGCTTTAAGTCCCAGTACAATTTTTCCAGAAAGCCTTAGATGTGCAGAAACATTGAAAATGTACTTCCTAACACCTGGAACATAGCACACCCATGTCAGTGTCAGCTACCAGTCTTGTGAATGCTCAGAAGCCAAAAAGCCGCATGGCAGCTTTTGAAGTTTGTTCCTATCTGAGTGTTGTTTGAAAAACTTATTGGTTTTCTCTGGAGTTTTCTACATCAATGCTGTTTCTTGACAAAAGGCAAAACTTCTGAATGTTGGCTGTAGAAGCCAAGATAATTTATAATCACGAATATAAGGAATCATATTTATCAAGTTAAAACCAACTACTTTGTGCAAATATAATTTAGACCTCATGGCATTATTGTAAGATAGGTACTTAATATTTGTTTTATAGATTAGAAAAGCTCATAGAGGTCAAGTAACTTGCCCAAGTCATACAACTAATAAGTGATAGAACCATGATGCTAATATTTATGTGACTTAAAATCATGCTATTTACTGATTCAGAAGGAAAGAGAATCTGTGTTTTTAAAGGAAAGCCCTTAAGAGTCCTCTATTCCTCTACTGGTAGATGTTGAAATTTAGGAATGAGAGAGGCCTAGATACAGAAGACACTGCTCTTCTCTTTTGCATGGCCCTGCCTAATACTTGGGTTTTGGTTTTGTGCCCCAAACCCACAGCCAAACATGTAAGCCAGGTCTTGGAGTCAGAAAAACTAATTTTGCTGTCTACTTCCACCACTTACTAACTGAATCACCTAGGTGGGTTATTCTCCCTGAACTTTTGGTTATTCATCTGTAAAATGGGGATAAATACACCTGTTGTGCCTTACTCACAGGGCTTTTTGCAAAGATCAGGTGTGATAATACATGTGAAGGCACATTGTCTACTGCAAAGTTCCCTCTAAGAGTGAGGTACTTTAATATGAGTAAGTTTCTTAGCATCACATATATATTTTGCCAGACACTGAGTTTGCTTAAGGCAATAAAAAACACCCAGATTGCTTTTTAAGTTATCCTAATTGTAAACTATACATAGCAAACACTGTTAGGCACCTATCAAATTCCTGTATACTTGCTTCCTTTTTGTTAACCTAACTTTACATTTATCCAGGGTGGTATGTGCCCAACGCCAGGCAACAGATCACAATTTGAGTCTACGTGACTCTCATGGTCTCCCTACATTTCCAGCCTTCTTTGAATTTAAAAGTCTCTGTATGTTGGAGACCTATATGAAAGAGAATTTTACTCAGATGGTCAACTAAAGATATTTCAATGAGGATGACTCTATTTGTAGAGACTGGGCAAGGCCAAAGTTATTAATAGGAAACTCTGACCAGCTATAGTGAAGGGCTAGTATCATCCCAAGGCCTTATACAACAAGAAAATGAGGGCTGTTACCAGATGCCAGAGACAGCTGCAGTCATGGAAGGGGGTATCCAGCAGGAAATGTGATGATAAGGTTACTGAGAGAATTGTGTGCTGAAAGGGAGTAAGGGAGGGACAGAGAAGAAATTCTCTGACCTCTCAACTCTCACCTCTATCTAATCTTTGCCCATGTCTCTCATTTGCCCATTCTCATTAGGAACCAGCAGGCAAAGGAGCTCATCGTGTGACTTCATTCTGGTCAATAAGAAGCATGGAAAATCTGTCATGGGCATTTCTGGTTTGGTTTCCTTGATTAAAGGGATCAGGGGAAGATGGCAGTGCCCCTTTTTCTTCTTTTCCTTCCTTGCATGACGATATGATGGCCAGTGGGAACAACCATCTTGCAATCCCGAAGCAACTGGCATGAAGATAAAGGCCAGCATGCAAAGGGACAGAGAGAAGGATGGGAGGAGCTTGTGTCCCTGTTGTTAAGCAGCTCAATGAGCCCCAGCAGTGTGTCTTCACACTTCTTGTTTTGTAAGTAAATTTTGATATAGCATATTCCTTTCATAGGTCTTGTTTACAGTTAGTCTGAGGAGTTATAGTGCAATCTATCTTTTTAAAAAATAGCTCAAAAATGGGATGTAAATGCTTCCCATGCCAGAGAAAGTAAAAATATGTGTATATATAATTCCAATGCCATGTCTTACTACTCTTGTCACACTTCTCCTGCTTGAGAATTATCTTCAATTAGACCAAACACTCTGTGCTGTTGGGATCAAGCCCATCTTTCTGACTGTTTATTTCCAAGGCCTCATCTAGCTCCTAACATAGAGTGCACTCCCAATAACTATTTACTGATATAAAAGTGTCCAGAACCAAACATTGCTTTAATTCTACTTTTCTTCACCTTTGCTGAAGTCAAGGATTTGCTAGAATATTTGTAGATGAAAAATTTTCTGTTGCAGCTTTTCAGACAAAATTTTAACTTTATAGCACTTTCATAGCTGAAACCTCAGTGACTGATTTCTCTATCAGTTATGAATATTTGAATACAGTCGTTGGAATGTGAGTGAATGAATAGGAACGGCAATTTGCAGGTAGTACTGGGTCACAACATTGAATATCTAAAAGTTGTTGTGCAAGCTGTGCTGGAATGTTCTGCTTATTTAAAAGAATTATGCCCCTATTCATTCATTTGTCCATCCCTATAGATAAATACCTCATAGCCAACCACTAACCTATAAGCAGATTTACTTAAGGAAGAGGGCACATGCTGTAACACAAGAGACATTTTATTGGCGAAGAAGGTGTTGGGTAGGAGAGTTGTTTTATTGTGAAAACATTTTATTTTTATATTGAGGTGTTATTAATAGTAATGTTTGGTTACCAAAAAAATGAATACCTAGAGCAACTGGAATGTTGGTCTAAGTATGGGGAAAGTCACAAAAATAGCTGTTTTATTTTTTCTTAATGGCTAACTTTTGTTATGAAAACAACATAATCTAAATGCTATGATTTATGTTGTCATATGACTTCAATTGCATATTTAATTAAAAATCATTTTGTCAGTATTTATTGTACTATGTTGCTCTATGCTGGGATATAAAGATAATTAGATGCATGTTAAATAGCTTTTAAAATCAATAACTGGAAGAAAAAGGTCTCAAGTGTGGGCTACAATTTATTTGAACTAAATGGTGTAAAGTTTATCTACTCATTATATCTGAGATTGATTTTTGATGTGATCAAAGTTTGAGGGAATAAAAGTGTTTTTAATATTTAGGAAATTGGGCGTTGGCAATAATTCTATGTAGTCGGGTCATAAAAGACAATGTCTCTTTTCATATTTAAACCAAGATATCCACAAAGAGAAAAACACATTTATAATAAATTAGTGACTAAAAAATCTGTGTTGGTAGGAAAAGAGTTAGAGTAAATTTGAAGAGAACTGATTTGACTGGCAAACTACAATGAAATGTTTTCATGCTCTCCTTGTTTGTTTTTCAAACATTTCAAATTAGAACATTTTAAAATTAAGAATCTCTGTTGAGACACTGTATGTTATGAAGGCAGATCAGGAATAGTCCATTGCCACCTCCGCCCTCACCCCCATCATCTGCCTCTGCTTTTATTTTTAGTTTTCCACACCTGGAGTGAGGAATCAAACAAGTCTGCAGCAGAACAATGGTCACGGTATTTATTATCTTGTTGGGGTGGGAGGTGTGGGGGCAAAACAACTGTGGAAAGAAGGAAAGGTCTGTAAATTCCCAAGGGGCTGTCTTAGGCAGTTGTTTCTTGGCTTTGGACTCTTTATCTGAATACAAAAGGACACTTTCTAAAACTATGAAAGATGGGAAAACAAGGCATGTTGGTCTCACATGCTATTTTATAGATAACGATTTGTTCTTGACTTATACTTAATGAAGGAGAATTTAGAATCAATATTTTTATGCAGCTATGGTTACCTGGGATACATTCTCAGCACACACATAAAAGACAAGCACTTCGTTTGTGTGTGTGTGAAGGAGATAGGGGTAGGAGGAGGTTGTGGGCTGAATAGTGCTAATATCAATTTTATAGCATCTCTTTATGATTGTAATTGCTTTTATGAGGCTAAGCAACTCCCAGTTAGATCAGCTTAAGTTTAATTTGCATCAGAATTGCAGAATTCAGAAGGAAGAACCAATCCTGATGGATCATAAAAATTGGATGCTTGGGAGTTAATATGTTTTATGAAATATAAAATAACTACTCTTTGTATTTTGAGCGAATGTATTGTCAATGACCGGAAGGTGCTGCCCCCTTCTTTTCAAGCATCTTCTTGTCATGTCAGCTTACTGAGAACTGTGTCTTTTCCCTAGCTTTACAATATTTTTTAATGTTTTAAAATTAAAATTTTAATTTTGAGTAAATAGAGTTTCACATGCACATTCTTTGCCCAACTTTCCTAAATGGTAACAACTTGCTAGCCCAGAATATACATCACTATGAAGATACTGACCTAGGTACAATCAAGATACAGAACGTTTCTAACACCACCAGCATCCCTCATGTTGCCTTTGATATCCGCATCTACTTTCCTCCTACCCCCACCTCCTCACTAACCTCTGAGAACTAGTAATCTACTCTCCATCTCTCTATTTTTGATTAAAAATGTAATATAAATGGAGACTATAAAATTTTTTTTACTAATTATTATCTGGCGATTCATCCAATTTGCAGCATATACAAAGATTCATATATTTTTATTAAAGAACAGAAGTTCATGATATGGATATACCACAGTTGAATCACTTATCCAATGATGGATATCTTGCATTTTCTCCCCATTTTTTGGCTACTATTAATGAAGCTGTTATAAACATTCATATATAGACCTTTGTGAGAGTCAGCCTTCATTTCTCTGGGATAAATACTTCAAAGTGTAATTGTTGGATTGTGTAGTAATAGCAAATAATTAGCTTTTGACAAAACCTCCAGTCTTTTTCCTGAGTGACTGTACCATTTTACAGGTACCATTCAACACTATCAAACTTTTCTTTAAAGTATATATTTATTTCATAGGTGGGTAAATACAAAATACTGAAACCACTCTATTTGTAAGCAAATGCAGTTCACTTTAAATAATATTTGTCTAATAGAAGGGAGTAAGGAGTGGTATAAAACAGGATTGAGTGACTTGAGAGAGACTTGAGATATAATATATGAAAGATATATATTCATTATTTTAGTTTGGCCTTCAATATTATTTCATAGGTTCCCTTGGGCCATTGCCTGCTAACCTATACTCTAAGAATGCTAAGCTCTTTTAATACAAACATGTAATCCAGTGTTGGCAGAAGGTTATCTTTATAGCACATGAAACAGTGGCAATGAATCATGCCATTTCTCACTAATTTTTTTCAGAGATGAAACTTGGATGTCAATTCTAGCTAAATACTCTTAAAAAAAATGTACCTTCTTCGGAAATGAAAGAGGAAGATGAAACGTGAGATGAAGATTAAAAGATCAGCAAAATAGGAATGAAGAAAATTTGTTTGATTTTGGATGTTTTATTTTATCCACTCGATCAAATAAAGAGTTTCACCCCCATGCTAATATTCTCTATGTATTTGATGAAATTAGGTGAAGAATAATAAATGCATAGGTGACTCTAAAGAGAGAGAGTTTGCACAACACTGCTTATCCCAAACATATCCATGGTAGTATGGGGTGAAAATATGGAACACACAAGCTATTGACAATTTAGAACTTCATGGTGTTAACAGGATATAATGTGTTAGGAAAATTCTCTTGACTTCTAGATGCAGGAAGTCACTCAAATTATCTCAAGAAATGGGGAGATTCTTCAAAGATAAATGTATACATAAAGGATGAAGGATTTCATGAAAGAATATAAAACTTAACATCTTTTGAGCACCGTATGTACACCAGACCCTGTGCCAGTTTATGTCCATTTACTCATTTATCACTCCTATAACCAAACCAAGATAAGATTATTGTCCCTAGTGCCTGGGGCTACAGATATTGGGACTTGACCACAGTCATGAAGTCATGCCTGACTAGTCAATTCAGTGTCCACTCCTTTTAATTGTCCCTCACCTTTATATCAAATACAGTCACCAAAACTAATAACATAGTCACCAAGACTAGAGAATCACCTTGTTTCTAATATTTAAGATAACATGATCACTTAGCTAAATATGAGTTATATATCACACATGAAACCAACTATATATTTTTGTAAAAATTACTAACCGTAAAGAATAAACAAAATTCTATTCTGCTGGATCCCTACTGTATCCTATCTTATAAATGCTAAATCATTACAGGTTATAAAATATTACATTAACATATAAATCTATGGCCTCTTCTTTTTGAAACAACTCACATCATTTACATAAATGAAGATACTTATTTAAAAACTCTTATGCAGTATACCCTGTAGAGAGAAAATGACAGTTTTGATTAAGATGATTTGAGATTCCTATTGAGAGGTTGCATAAGGTCACAGAACTACACAGAACTGGAAATATAGCACAGGGAACTCTATTTCTAGTACACTGATCCACTTAGTGAAAATGGGGCTCATGTTATTCATAAAGCAACACCATCATCATAAATACATCTAGTTAAATGAGAAAGGAGTAAAAATTAGATTTTAGGAGAAACAATCGCTTATGAAGTAAATGCCAATTAATCTTCCTTTTGGTACTAATTTTATAATATCTATCCATTTGTTAGCCAAAAGGTTTTGTAGAATTAAGGCTATCTGAGAGGGAGGGTGGAATGAGGGGAATAAAGGGAAACAGGGTCCAATCGACTATGATGGAGAATTATTGGTGATTTGACTTGGATGTGGTGTGGTAACATGCACCTGAAGAGGTGTGAGTCATATACAGTATTGTAAACCAACATTACCACAATAAAAATAATATAAAAATAGATAAAAAAGCTGTTTACTTTAGATTTTCTCTAGTTCAAAGCGAAAGAAAATATTTTCTGATATTGTTCCAATTCAAATAATTGAAAGTGAATAAAGTAAATTAATACAACTAAAGGATATTATCTAATCTCATTCAACTCTGATTTTCAATAAAACAAATTCAATTTGTCTGTAGTCATCTGCTCCCTGTTAATAAAAAAGTATAACTCACATTGACATAGCAATAAATCTTTTATCCTGAGATAATCATCAATCCAAATTTATGGAATACATTTCTTCCTCTTAAACACTCCAACTCTAGTTTTTTATTTATTTATTTTTTTAGATTTTTCTGTTTCCTTATTAAAAGAACTCACCCTCAGCAAACACACTCAGGAACTCAATAAATAATATGTAAACAAAGTCTAAAGAGGCTTATTCACAAAGAAGTAGCCCAAATCCTTCAGCTGTAGAATTATTCTTTATCTTTATTCAGTTCTGAGACCTCAGGGGCTTTTCCCTTCCTTTTCCCACAGTCTGCCTACTTAGCATTCACAGAAGCTGCCTTCCCTTCAGGCTACATTAATTTCAACCTAGAAAATTTTCTCTCACTTTTTTTGGGGAGTAAGATAGAAAAAGGTGTTAAAACTTTGAAGGATGGGCTTACCAATTATGCATTTAATTTCCAGAGAGCACAGACCAAATTATTATTTCTACTGTCAAAATAATTTTAAAATAATTGCATTATAAAATATTTGATAAATTCTGTGTGCAGCACCTTTAAGTATTCCTATACTGGAATAAAAATACTGATACAATCTTTTCTATTAGTAAAGTAGGTTCACAAAATGATGTTGTTTGTTCATTGGCTTGCATATTTACTGTTGAATTTCAACTGTACAGCAGTTTCACAGCACACAGCAGCAACCTAGAATTTTGTACACAAATAAGGTTTAGAGAACCACAAAGAAACCATTGTTCAAAACATAAACTATCATTTTGCTAGGTTAAAATACACAGTTAATTCAAATTTTCCTATTCCTTTCTCTCCGCCTATTATTTCAGATTGTGTTAGATTTTGCAGCAGGGTCAAGGGTAGAACACAAGACAATGGGTTGTTTTGCCAAAATAAGTGTAACACAGACTTACATTTGCTTGTTTTAAAATGGACACACAGAAATACAAGAAGATAAATGAATCAGAGCCAATAGCATTCTCTTGCTATCTAAAAATGTGAAGTTCTTTTCTATGTCATTACTAATAAAATGTGACAGTAGTACTAAAAGTATAGCTAATTTTTTATTTTTTATGATTTTTTTCTTGTGGCTTCCACATTCAGTTTTCTCCTTTGCAAGGTGGGGCCAATAATGTTAAGTTTAGTGACTCATAGGGTGATTTTAGGAATTAAATGAGTTAACCTTTACAAGAGTCAGATCTTTCCCATATCTTCCTCCTTTTCTTCTTTTTCTTCATTCTGTTTGGATTTCATCTTTCTAGACTAAGTAGGAGCTACTACTTCCTGTGCATTGTGCTTAAAATTGTGCATCCTGAGATGATTTTGAGTGAATATGTTAGAGTAGGGTGAGGGGCACCCCAGGACCCAAAACTGCCTGTCCTAAATAGGTTCTGCCATCTGCCACACCAAGACAAAACATACTCTAGTGCATAAGACCTTTAATGGAAAGGAACTTTAACACAACTAATGTGAAAAAAGACAAGAAAAAGAATAGTTTTTAAATCAAGCATCCAAAGATACCGATTCCCTCGTGGGTTGGTCTAAAGGAGGACCCATAAAACACCCTCTGGTGGGGACCCACAGAACAGTGTCAGAAATGGCCAGACAAGTCTGGAAGGAAAAGAGCAAAATCAAAATCAAGATAAAGGCTGCCATTGTTAACCTCCCCATGGATCTCTCATGCATGTCTATTTCAAGTATCTTCTTCCATGTCCCCCAAGTCCCTGGTACAAGTCCAAGGCTGAGAAGCAAATGCAACATCTTTACATGTCTCTCTGTTCCATATGTCTCCTTCAGTTCTCTTTCTTTCTCTCCATACTTCTTCCTTTCTTTTTAGAGTCTCTGCCACAGCTTCACCTCTTGCTTCTCCTCCCAGCTCAGCTCCACACTCCCTTGGATGGGGCAGGCAACGTGAACCCCCCCTTTCCCTGGGGACCACCCTGTTACAAATGTATATGTTTGTATAAGGATAGAAGAAAGAATCTTCTATTCTGCTTTCAAATCATTGCCTTATGCTGCTCAATGATCTGATGGCCATTTTGACTGCTAGAGTCACATTAGACTGACCACACAGCCTCTCTTCTTCTTGTTTTTCCAAAGGCATTCCAAATGAATAATGGCCATTATTCTTTCTATTTATTTCTAACTCTAGGACCTGCATTGTTTCCTTAGGCTTGACATAGTAAAGTACCACAGATTTGGTGGCTTACACCAGAAAATTATTCTTTCACAGTTTTGGGGGCTGGAAGTCTAAGATCAAAGTGGCAACAGGGTTGTTTTCTTCTGAGGCCTCCCTCCTGGGCTTGTAGATGGCCACCCTCTTCTTCCTGTGTCTTCATATGATCTCTCTGTGTGTCCAACTTTCTTGTTCTTATAAGACCCCAGTTCCCTTAGTTTAATTAAATTATTTAAAGACTATATAAATGCCACATTCTGAGATAATAGGGGTTAGGGTTTCAGTATATAAATTTTGAGGTGACACTGCAGTTCATAATAGGCCCTTACCTTTCTTAGCAAGAAACTCCTATCTTAATTTTCTGATCTATTTCCTAACTTATGAAATTTCTTAAAAATTCCCCCTTGCCTTTAGAGCTTACCACCCACAAGAGTAATTTTCAAATTATGAAATTATACTCTACTTATATTTCTAAAATCAATCTCAGTGCTGACCTCTGTGGTATCTCTCCTACTGATTCTATTAGTATGCTCTAATTTTTGACACTAACACATTTTGACACATTCATGATAACATATTTTCTGTGAATAAAATCCAATTATGATTACTGTGATCTCTAAAAAATTTGAATGTCCCTATTCATTTATTGATTTACCCTTTTATGGAATCCTAGTACACAACTGTGATATTCCCTTACAGAGACCACATAATCCTTCTTCCAATTTATTAGGTGTAGAGAATTTTCAAGATTGACATTTAATGCAGGCTTTGGCTAGTCACAGAGAAATTACTACTTGATGTAAATCACATGCAAAAAGCAAGAAAGGAAGTTGGAAATATGTAAGGGATAGTGACAAGGTAAGGAAATCAGATGGGGAAAGTCAGCCAAATTATAACAAAGCCCTCTGAAAGTCAGTGATATTCATTCCCAATATCTAGATTAAATATGTTTGCCAACTAAGCTACAAAAAGGAAAAAGTTTACTTGATGACATGTCCTCTCCTACACAATTTTTGCTTAAAATCTTCATGTGTTCAGTTTTTCCATTATTCACAAAGGGTAGAGTCTTTTAAAAATATTTCATCAAACTTCCAACTAGGGATGTAGGAGTCTATAATTCCAAGGCACCTTTTAATAATTTATAGATGCTCAAACCTCTATTTGTAAAATTGCTTAGAAATTTTAATTTTTCAAAAATGTTGAGGGAACACTATTTGATTTCAATATATGAACACTAAGTTTATTGATTGCACAGAATACTGGAGATAGCAAAGCATTTGGTGCCTGAAGACTGTGGTTGAAGTTTCAGGCATTCTGCCTTTGGAATATTGGTTGTCTTTTAGCTGTTTATCATGATTTATAAGTAGGGGATAATGTGGGTCTATGAAGTTGAGTTGATCATGTCCACTAAAAAATAGGTTATCTTACTGATTTTTGGAACTGGTTTTGATTTTATTACAAGTAGATAGACTTGTAATTGCAATTTCCCCCCTAAAAAAAGGCTAAATAACTGTAGGGGACAATTGAGAACCAAATGCTGGAGAAATTAATTATAGGTGGTAAGACAAAAGGTTAGAGACAGGTTGAAGGCAAAGTTTTAAAAGCCAACATTTTGGAAATAGAAGAAGGCTGAAGATGGGTCAGGAATAAGGGAGGAGAGTGTGGAGTAGTTGCTGAAACAACCTTGACTTGTCAAAAACTAAATGTTAGTAAAGTGATTCTATCAATAGGATGAATTTTAGCTATTACTGATAAAAAAAAAAGCACAGCTTAAAGAAAGAAATCAAGAAAATATATTTGTCTTGTAAGAGGAAATACGAAGGTAGTGTGACCTAGGGTTATTTACTTAAGTGGTTCAATGACTTCATCAAGGAAACAGGTTTTATTTGTTTTTGCTGATCTGCCTTACTCAGCATGTAACCCCTGTCTTTCTTACTTGGGTTCTCTACATAGTTGTAAGACAGATAGAGCAGTTAGAATCATACCAGATATCAACACATTCAGTGACAGAAAGTGTTCTTTCTCCTTATGTCTTTTTTGATGGTTGTATTCGTTTGCTAGAACTGCCATAACAGAATACCATAGACTGTGTAGCTGAAACTATAGAAATAGATTTTCTCAAGTTAATGGAAGCTGGAAGTCTAAGATCAAAGTGTTGGCAGGTATGTATACTGAAGTCCCTCTCCTTGGCTTACAGAGAGCCTTGCTACTTTCTCACTTTGTCCTTACACGATTTTTATGTGCATTCATAGATAATGTAGGATATCTGGGTTAAAATAAAGAGCTTTCTTCAAACTGTTTATCTCTAAGTTTTAGTTTAGTATGTCCTGGTGTATACATATCCCCCTAGTGAGTATACAAATTCTGTTTTTATTAAGCAGTCATATATGCTCCTCCTTTCTGGATAAGAACCTTTAAGTTGATTTCTCTTCTGTCTTTGGAAAAGACAGAGTTTAAAAGAAGTTAAAAAAAATCCACTCTTTAAAGGAACATAAAAATTTAATTCTAAAGCAAACAAAAGCAGGCAAAAGTAAGCATTCTTTCAAATTTGAAAGAAATATGCCTGTAGTTACTTCATTAATTAGAATGCGGATCTTATACCAACTCAGGGGGCTCATTGCATTGCAAAATCTCTTCTGTTTTTTTGCAGGCTAATGGTGATGCTTTTTCCCCATCATTTCACACATTGAAACCTAACAGTATGTGACAACTGAAATTCTTACTACATATAACTGCATACTGTATGGTTTTATCTTTTCTTGGGTTTTCCAGGAAGCAGAACTTCAGACAAAGGTTTGTTTTCAAACATTTCATGGAGGAAGATGAACCTTGAGAGTAAAGGTGAGTGACAGATGGAGCAAAGCAAGAAAGGAGGGAGTTGCGAAATGAGACTGTATTGTTAACTGGCTATCTCTACAGACAACTAGCTGCCCAATCATTCAGCTACATAAAACATGCTAGGACTGACCTTTTGAAATAGGACTTAGTTGACCTGCTATTGGCCAAATAGCTGACCTTGCTCTTCTGGATAGCTCATACATTAGTACAAAGCATGATTTTGTTTCATCTCACACAGGAGGTCAATGGAGAACACCTAGGCAGAAGGTGTGAGGCTCTGGGAACTGGTCTGAGGCAAGGAACTGTTGATAAGCACCTGTATTGAAGTGTTCGAATGTGCTGAGACTAGTTATTTCACCCAGGGATAGCATAAAAGACAGGTTGTGGGGAGGGTAATAGAGTATAAAAGAGTGCATAAGACATACCTAATACACTATGTATGTGTACATCTATATATGCAAATCACTTTGGAAACTAGAGTTTTGCTGTTGAAATAAATATTTTCACTGGTAGGTATGGGAGGAGATATTTTATATGCATATACTTAGAAATATGAATTTCTCCACAATGTGGCATTCTTTATATTTTAAATACTCACCTACCAAATTTAATGAGTTTTGCAAAGGAAATATGATATTCATGGGTCCCCTTTTATGCTTTCCTTTTCCTCTTGAAAATTAAGAGATGTAATGAATAAAAAATAATGGCATTTGGGGACTGGCCTTTATTTTTACATTACTAGACAATTTTAATATATGTGCTGGTATGTTCAGCATAAGTGTGAAAACATGATATAATATTTAATTAAGAGCTGCCATGTAGTCAGGAAAGAACATCTTTACTTTGGAATTAAAGAAGCAATATTATTCCTTACTGACTTTATGTTGACATTCAGTTAATGGTAGAGAGACATTTCTGTTTCCCAAGATGATGCTATGCTTTCAGGTATAATGTCACATTCTGGGGACAATGTCTGAATTCCATTGTTTACTTTGTCTGAGTTTGGACAAGATGAACTGCTATATCAGCTATATCTATATCAGCTATATGCTATATCAGCTATAGCTATATCTGAATTTTAATCTGTCTTCCAATGGTGATCACAGTCATCATGGCCATATGCTGATACAATTAAAAATTTTCCTAGAAACGTGGGTTGCTTTGCAAACCTATGCTGATGTGGTAAATTGTAGTAACCTTTGTCTTTTAGGAACAACTTTAAAAACATAAAAAAATTGTATTCAAAAGAATTTATACTGGAGAATTTTTATTGAGGAAACACTAATCTGTTTGACATCACCTTTCTGAAGAAGTTATTTCCCAGAAGAAAGGGGCCTAGAGAGAAGATAAAGTTTATTTTGGCACAACTGTTCTTTTAGTACCAAAGTCGAATATCTCATTATTAAATTTAAGGGCAATAGTTACATTTTGAACAGAAGAAAAGTATTTAATCAATCAGTTATGGTCACCACTTACTACCATAAGCCTGATTTGAACTGCTTCCCTATGATGCTAGCAAACAGTACACATGAGTTTAAAACTAATTTACATCCCCCTGTTTATTTGAAATTTTAATATGTAAATAATCTTCATATTTCTTAACCTTTCTTACTACTTACTCTCTTAACCTCTCTTACTATATTTTCATCTGCCTCAACTACTAAAGACCAAACATTTGAAGGAAACTTTGCTTATCATAATCACTACATGTCTTTTTTAAAAAATTTTTTAAAAGATTTATTTATTTATGCAAGAGCTGGGGTACAGGCCAGAGGCGCGGGAGGGTGAGAGGATTCACCAGAGACAGAGCGGGGAGCAGAATAGGCAGACAGACAAAAAACACTGCTGAGAGGAGCAGTGGGCGAGACAGGAGAGGTCTGCCACAACATGTGGGTGTCTCCCTGGCTGGCCGGGAATCGAACACACGCTGCAGAGGCTGCAGACAGCTTCACTGTGCTGCACTCAACACACTGTGCCACTGGGAAGGCCATTATCACTACATGTCTTTTAAAGTATAAAAATGATATAAGGGCCTCCCGGGTGGCGCAGCATTGAGCGCTGGGTTGCGAAGCTGCCCGCAGCCTCTGCAGCGCTGGTTCGTTCCCCGGCTGCTCCCCGGCTGCTCCGCCACCGGAGGAGGGTCCCACATGGCGCACAGACCTCTCCTGCCGCCCGCTGCTCCCCTCAGCAGTGTACTTCGGTCCTTCTGCCTGCTCTGCTCCCCGCTCTGGCTATGGTGAATTCTCTCACCCTCCTGCCCTTCTGACTGTACCCAGTGCTTGTATAAATAAATAAATAAATCTTTTAAAAAATGATATAAAAATTAAGAAGTAGAATGGTAGTAAATATTATTTGTGAATTTTCAGCACTTACAACATCACTGTCACTCAGGTGTTTTCTTCTTGTTGCTTTCTGTATAAATATATATGAACAATTGCACCATATCATACATATAATTGTTCAACCTTATCTCTTTCAGCTATGGACATTTGTGCCTGCTCTGTTAGTGTGAGTAAAATGTGTTAATTTCTAAGGGGAACATTGGCAAGACACAGAAGACTTAGGATGCTCATGCTTTGATTCAGGACTATCGTGCCCTGAAAATTTTTGAAGGAAATAAAAGGTGCCATCTTCATGAATATTAAGAATGTCCATCATGTTTTATTGTACTAAAAGTTGTGTATAAACTTCAGGGGTCCCAAAATAGGAGATTGGTTAAGTAAATTGTGGTATATAGATATCAATGGAATAAAGTTTAGCTACTAAAATTATGTTCTAGTGGTGGATATATTGATCAGGAAAATTGTTTATGGTCAGCAACTAAGGGAAGATTCAGGCTAAACTACAGTATGCATATTCTATATCATTCCTTTAAGAAAAAAAACTATATCGACTCATATATACGTGTATATATTTGTATATACACATATAATTATAGTTATAAAGGTTGATGATAATATGTTAAGTGATTGCCTCTTGTTTGTAAATTACATTAAAACAATTTGGGTTCAGTTGCAGCTAACAATATATTCTAGAAAGAAAATTAATAAGAAAATTATGTGCTTACAAAATAATTGGAAAGACTAGAGAAACAGGCTCTTGGCTGAGCTTCCATAACAAACTTGCCAGACCTGCCAGTTGGCAGCTTCCACCACCATCATCCAGAAGCTGCTGCCATGATCACTGGCTCCAGGACCAGGGAAACTCAACTGGGATCTATACCAGCAAAATAGTGCCGTCACTAAGCCAGGGAACAGATATTACTATCTCTGTTAAGACAGTGGCAGAGAAAACTAACATTAGCAGGACTGTGTTTGACAAGGGAAGGAAGGGCAGACATAACCTCCTTCCCATTTTCCAAATCTATATGGGTACCTCTGCTTGACAGAAGCTAGGACATACAGGGACACTGAGCTGAATGAACTTTCTAATCAACATCTCTCCAGCCTTCAAAATGCCAGAGGGCATTGAAAGGGGATTGCAATGGAATTGTGAACCATTACATCCTAGTGGACACAAAAGTTGATTTCAATTTTATCCTTTATACTTCTGATGCTTTCTGAGTTTTTCAGCTTTGAGCACATATTACCTTTGTGATTAGAAAGAATAATGAAATTTCATGTTAGGAAGTTTCAAATTATTACACATTTTAATAGCTAGTTGATTGGTTCTCAACCAAAAAAGAATTTCCTCTGCATTTTCCTACAAAGTGAGATCTAGTTCTGAATAAAGTTTCCATGTTACCATGAAGTTACTGGAAATGTTTGAATATGTATGAATTGCAAAACAAAAAGTACTCATGTAAAAGGTAAATACAATTTGTGACATTTAGAATGAAGATAAAAGGTACATATATTTAGGAAAAGAAAACAACTATTTTTCATTTTCATGCAATAATGACACACATTTTTCCTTGTTGGCCAACTTGCAACATGACAAATAAAAATGTTCCCTCCATTCCTTCCTTATGAGGGCTGAGAAAAATGTGTCTAGAAAGTGATCTTCTCAAGTCAATCATATAAGACTCTACCTGTCAAACATGGCAGATTTAGCTTGGTGATGCTTATGATGTTGTCTACCGAAAGAGAGCAGTTTGAACATAAAAATAGTTCTGTGCCCTAGGGAGGAATGCTGTTTCTTTTCCTGTGATATGTGTCTGCAGACTTGTCTCTATCCAGAATACCAATTCAGCTTGATTTTACTGCTTTCTATTCTATACTGTTTATATTCTGTATTCTGTATATTTGCTGAGTGCCTCCCAATGTGCAATGTGGCACAGAAATTCAACAATAGGAAGATAAGGTCTCTGGCTCTTTGAAAGCTTTTTCCAAGTGAACTGAGTTAAGAAAGCTACATTTAAATAATGAGAAAAGCTGAAAATCATTACAACCATTGTAGATTTTTGCATAAAAAATTTCATGGAAAATGAGACTTACATTGACTAGAGCAATGTTTTCCAAGACTGGTAAATTTTTGAAAAAACAAAACAACCACTAAACCAATCCTACTCTGACATTTGATTTGGTAAATTGAATGCATGGTCCAGGACTCTCTATTTTTAAAAAGAATTCTAAGGTGCTTCTGATAATTATCTAGATATTGTCCTCCAGACAAGAGGAGACAAAAAAGATGTGCTGTCATCTGCTTTGACACACATATCATACAACTATCTCTTAATATCAATCATTGAAAAAAAACAGAAAATGTGATTTTATTGGCAATCTAAAAAAAAATGATTTCAACTACCCATCCACTCTTCCTTCAATTTTTCTCTCTATATGCAAGCATTCACCACCCAGGGCACTGTGACTGACTCTGGATGCTATGCTGTGATCACCAGCACTGGCAGTCTACTGGGCTCATGTCTTTAGGACAAAACAATAACAGCAGTCTTGGGCCTCCCCAGTGGCGCAGTGGTTGAGTGCTGGGTTGCGAAGCTGCCCGCAGCCTCTGCAGTGCCGGTTCGATTCCTGGCTGCTCCCCGGCCACCGGAGGAGGGTCCCACATGGTGCGCAGACCTCTGGTGCGCAGACCTCTCCTGCCGCCCGCTGCTCCCCTCAGCAGTGTACTTTGTTGGTCTGCCTGTTCTGTTCTCAGCTCTGGCTCTGGTGAATTCGCTTACCCTCTTGCACTTCTGACTGTACCCACTGCTTGTATAAATAAATAAATAAATCTTAAAAAAAAACAACAAAAACTATAACAGTAGTCTCTCTATATTCAGCACTCAGAATTCAGGGTATCCCCTTCCATTAGTTCTTTTACCAAAGCAAGTCTGTGCCTGTCTCTGCCTGAATAATTTATCTTTCCCAAGGTTGTTACATCTTCAGTAGGAGTTCTGTTTTTATTGGACCATTTTCTCTAAAAGACTCAAAAAAGCACATGTGTTTAACTGTGAGATGGGGGCATTCAATTGTTCTGTTGATTTGAACCATCTCTCACTCTCTAATCATTACTTCCATGATTTATACTCATAGGAAGTTCTCAATAAATATTCATTGAATGGATGATTGAATGAATGAACCCATCAAGGCTGAGTTTGGAGAGCTAGGATGAAAGGCAGAGGGTGGGAGGCAGCATGGTAATTGGAAGGCTGCTGAAAATTTGCCTTTGAGGCATGCAGATGATTGTTATCCATCTCTATTCCACTACCTAGCAGAGTGCTGGGCCTCCTGTACCCTCCTGACATTGCCCTGTTAGCTCATCATGGTTTATCAGAGAAATGTTAGTATCTATTGACAAAGATTTAAAAATCCAACTGGTTCCTGAATACTAAGTAGCAAATGTTTACTACAAATGAGGTAAAGACTATATGAGATAAATTATAAATTAATGCAAAATTTGATGGCCGAAATGTTGTCAAGGAGAATCCATGCATATCTGTCTGCTTCTTTTTTGATGTATCCTTTGTACCCAAAGTAATTTTCTTAAAATGGGAGCAGTCTGTTCTAGATTCAAAAAGCTGAAACAAGGCACCCCACATAGTATATTTTTCTTTTGTTCTGTTTCTTTCTGGGTTTGACAATCTAGGAACACCATTTCCCTCTGCTGAGTGATGTTAGGATAAAAATAGTGCATTTGAGAATGCACACCATTGTTAAATACACCCTGTATGTTTTAATGAAAGTTATTCACCCAGAAATCTCAGTCTAGCTAGCAAATGGATTCAAACACTGAAAGCAGATGAGTTGGAAAAAAAAAATCAAATAGCAATTTCCCAACTGCCTTTCATTTTAAGCCTATTCTCCAATGGTTCCTTTCTAATATTTAAGATTCTGTTGGGTCCAGGTAAGAGCCAGTCAGATAATTAGAAAAGAAATTAAAAAGAAATGCAATGGATGGCTATTTTTTAGACACTCATAAAAGGCTGAATGCATCCAGTGCCATTCACCCGAGTCTATTAGGGAGTTATAGTGCCGAATATTGAATCCAAGCATCATGGTTTTTCTAGATGCCAGCATTAGTAGCCAGAGGGCTTGCTCTTCATCAAGACAATCTTCACCCTTCATAAGCTTGGCCCTGAATAAATAGAAGGAATTAAGAGAAGAAAGGATAGAGAATATTTTTGATGTTTCTTGGGTTTCAAATAGTACTCGTGGGTGTTTGTTATTTGCATTGCTCTCTGCCGAGGGTCGCAGGGGTGTCTTTTCAGAAATGCTCTGTGGTCTGACCTTAGTAATAAACATACTGGGTAAGTGAAAAAGAAAGTAAAACTTGTCTGCTTTTGAGGAGTGTATTAGTGGTCAGATAACACCTGAAAATTTAAGCACATTTAAAAAGCTGCAGGGGAACATGGGCAACATAGTCTGGCATAAAGTATGGTGTATGGAGTAAAGGATCATAATACATTGTTGAAGAACATGGGCTCCGGACTGCTTGGTTTCAAATCTCATCATTGTTATCTATATTTAATGTGTGACTTTAGGAAAGTCATTTCCAAGTCACTTGGTTTTGAGGCTTAAATAAGACATTGATAGATTAAATAGATATTATGATGTTTAGAACATAGTATGTATGCAAAAAATGTTAGCTACTATGGTTAATATCCTAGACAATATTGTTGATCAGGGAATTATCTTGCTTAGAGGAGTTACTTTTTTAATCACTTCCTAAATTCCTATCCTTTTTTATTCTTAGCTTTTTTTCTTAGCTTTCCAAATTCAGCAGTTTCTATTCTTTAAAAAAGACAAAAGTTGATTAATAATACTTATTATTAAAATAACACGCTAGTCAAATACAGAGTGCCTTGAGTGTACTGCGTAATCTTTTCCACCACTCTGAGGTGAATATTATATACAGACTAATATATACATATTCACACAAATGAGTGCTGTTTATCTTGTTTCATATATTAGCTTAAAGAATCTGAATAAAAAAATCTTTCCATGTATGATCCAGGTCTTGCAATTTCAGTGCACATTAGTAGGAATGTTTTGCAAAGAAAGATCTTAATGATTGCCAATAGTAATATAAATAGAAATGTACAGAAGTAATAGCTAACCCTTTGCAGTTATTGCCAGGCATTCTTCTAGCACATGTGTACTTCTATGTGTGCATGTGTGTGTGCCATGTATATTCATTTATACAATTATAGGAGCAAGGTCATTCTCATATATATAACCAATGTATAACTATCAAAATTAGTCAATTTACATTTAAAAATATTGTAAAGACATTCGTATTTTATTGTCCCACTGGTGTCCTTTATTGCAAATTAAATCATAATTCTGGCTCAGAAACACATTTTGTATTTGATTGTCTTGTGTCTTAAGTCTCCTTTAAGTTGAACAATTCTTCCACCTTTGTATAACTTTCATGACCTGACATTTTTGAAGATTACAGGTCAGTTACTTTGTAGAATGCACCTTAATTTGATTTCATCCTGACCTTACTTCACAATTTGATTCAAGTTATGCATTTTCTTTTGGCCAGAATATCACAGATATCCCTTTCAGTTTATTATAGGAATTACCCATATGTTCTTTGTCTTATTATAGATGTTAGCTTTGACCACTTAGGTTGTTATCTGGTTCCTCCATTGTAGTTACAGGATAACTGCTGTGTATCATGTAGAAAGGAACTTTGTGATGATGTAAATATCCTACTTCTCATTATAATTTCTTAATAGAGCACGCTTTTAAACCATAGGAAGAACCTCTTCCCCATGGTAGTGGGGAGGCAGTATGGGAGGTTGTGAGTCACCACTTACTATACCCTTGGAATGGGAGTCAAAGGTCTGCCAGCTCTACATGATACTGTCAACATGGAGCCTGTGCCAATGACTTCTGGGCTTTTGGTAGATCATCTTACAAAATACTGGATCGCCATTGCTGTTGGTAGTCTTGAAGAAAATAAATATGGACATCAGTAAGTCTCAGCTCAAAAGTAAATGTGAACTTCACAGAGAATTTATAGGTGGAAAAACAGTCAATTTGTTAGTCTTACATTTTCCTTTTTTGTGCATGCACAAAACTGGTGTATAATAAAAATATGTATATTATTAAGCCCCAAAAAAGTTCTTTTAATAAATATAGTCATAGCATTATGAAAGTCTTCTGGCATTGTTTAATTGATAGGGCTTTTTTCTTTTTAGTACATAATGGTATGTTTTACAATTCATGGTGTCTTAGAAGAAACCTATTGTAGTTTATAGTAGAAGCTTTGAAAATACAGGATAAAGAGTTTGCTTATCTAATTCGTCTCATTTTATTCTTTACTGTTATTCCCATCTAAACTGTATTGTTGAATATCCTAAAAGGAACTTGAATGAAAGCAGCTTACAATATACCATCAACATAATGAGCCCTAGTTAAAGCTGGGAAGTATTATCAAGTCTGTAAAGAATTTAGAAAGTCCTTTTGGTGGTATCTAACCATTCCTTTTACCTTTCTTTTTATCATTCATTCCACAACATTCAGAGCTGCTCTTAGGAAAAAAAAAAGTCTGATCGGCATATTTAAATGGAGTTGTCAGGAAACACATTTTCTCAGCATATTTGCACTTAGATGGGGACAACACTTGGCCAGTTTGACCAAAGAAATGAAGCCTAATTGAAGGCTTTCATACATCTTGGTGTTTAGTGAGTTATTTTTAGAGAGCTGGGAAAATTTTTCTGATTACTACATAATCATATCCCTAATCCACCTGGGATAGGAAGGACCTCTCCTGGGGTTCCTGAGATTTGGTGTGCCTGGAAGATGCTTTTATTCACTGTACCTCTTTTGGATGATAAACGTATCAGGAATACAACCAGAGACATTTATTCATGAAATTGCCTGTTCACCTTTGCAAATTACATGCACATAATTCCTAGAGTCAACAACTTGAGAAAGATCCAGTAAAAGATTCTGCATTCATCAGTGACCGTAAGTGTAGATTAAAGGCTTTTCATGAAAAGTGAAAATATTTGAAAATGTTGTATTTACTCTGTGAAAGGCAAGACTAAGGGAAAAATGTCTTTTCACTATAAAAATATAAAATAGGAAGAAACATTTCTTTATCAAAACTATTCCGGGCCTCTATTTCTCTTCCACCAACACTGTGATCCTGAACTTGGAAAACCTGCCCAACTAGAGGAACTTAAATGGATCACAAATCATTTCATATTTGGCTAGTAAGTCTTTATACTAATACTTTATACTAATAAAACATGTCTTGCTTTAAATGCTGGTTCTCATTTATAGGTGAATGTAGAAAAAATTTAGTCACTACTTCAGCAGCTGCAATGAATAGAGAATTATTACTTCCTTCCCTTTTTTGGCTCTTCTGAGTTCTCAGGAGGTACAGCAGAAAAATCAACACCAGATGGCTCTAAAGGAGGTTACATTTATTTTTTATTTATGGTCTCTTTTTTTTCTGAAAAGAATATAAGGTAGCTCAAAGTCTCAAATCATTGCCAGAGCAGAAACTTCTAATTGTTCTGGATATGTCTCTGTGGGGGGGAAATGCCATTTTCATGGACTTACAAAGCAAATTTGGTTCAGTGGTTTATAGAGGTTGTTTGGTCCTTGTATGCTGAGGCCCTGTGATTTTAATTGAGGCAGCAGAGACCTTGCCCCTGCCCCCACTGCACTCCCTCTAACCCCTTAGTCCTGCTCCAAAGTACCTAGAAAAAAGAAATTTTTGGAAGAGTTCAACATATGTTCTAGATTATCCTCTAACTTCTTAGGTAAGCCTGAACAGAGATGTGCCTGTTAGTACTTCAAAAATTTGCATTGTTGACAGGGAATGACACACTGACAGAGATGAAGAGAATGATCCAATGTTTTTGAGACATTTGCTAGGTTTCCACTCAACAAAACCAAACTTTCTTTTTAATGTATGTACAAAAAATATGGTATGATGAAAATCTTTGTCTCACAGGCACAGTCAGTTATGTCATTTGCAGGGTCCAATACAAAATAAAAAGAAATTTTTCTTGTCCAAAACACAAGAAAAATGCTTCCTTCCCTGCCAAAGTTTCTCTTTCTATCTGTCATAGTGCTTTGCACGTGCCATTTAGTAATTTGCTCCCCTTGCCGTTGTGCTATTTGTAGGACAAGTCAGACCCTCATAGGAGTAGGGTCCTGCACTGGGACTGATAAGCAGGGCTCTTGCCCCCAACATGTTCCCAAGCCCTTTCAGGTGGGAGTCAACAGTGGTTGGTGGGGAGTATGGACAGAATCTTTGAGAAGTCATCTGAACTGAAAGGACAAGCCTCTAGTGCTTACTCGATTTTGTTCCCACAGACCGCACTTACCAAACTTGAATTTACAGGCAAAAATTATTAGGAATTTGAAGTCAGTGATCACAGAGCATTAAACCACAAACATTTCCCAGTCACCAGGCCCTGTTCACTACTACCTTTGGGGTAGGTTTGTCATCCTTATTTTATAATGAAGTTAAACTTTGAATGTTCACTCCTACTAAGTGAAGAATTGGAAAGTAATTCCATGTTGGTTAGACTTCTTCTTTCTTTTCTTTTTTAAAGATTTATTTATTCGTGCATACAAGAACCGAGGTACAGGCCAGATGCACGGGAGGGTGAGAGGATTCATCAGAGACAGAACAGGGAACAGAACAGGCAGACTGATTGAAATACACTGCTGAGGGGAGCAGTTGTTAAGACAGGAGAGGTCTACCTCACCATGTGGGTTTCTCGCAGGCCTGCATCGAACTCATGCTGCAGAGGCTATGGACAGCTTCACAGCACTGTGCTCAACCAAGGGAGGCCCTGGGTTGACTTCTATGCCTGTGCCTGGGGTGTCATGTCAGCACATCTTGCAAGTTCCATTCTGGAATCTACTTGAGGGTAACCACAGCAGTTAGCTATCACTTTGGAATGTGCCTTTGAGTGGAAAAATCACACAGTGTTAATAATTTAAATGTCCTTATAATAAACTGAAATAATTGCATTTCCACAATCACAATGATAATGTCCATAAATCTCTGTGTTGTAAATACCTGGACGGGAAATGTGACTTTTGCCTCTAGTCCTTTTTTCGAGAGCAGAAACTGCTCATTGTTCTGGCTATATCTCCCTGGGGGGAAATGTATTTGAGGACTCTAGTCTTGTTAACACAGTGTGTTTCTGGACAGTTCTGTAAACTCAATAGATAAGTCTAACAGTTTCTTTTGCCACACCCTAAGAATATTTACTTCTTTATTGCCTTGATTCTCTACCTACCTGCATAGTAGAATCATCCGAAAAGATTAAGAAACTGCTTAGCTCCATTATTCACTGTTGAAAACAGAAACTCTGAGGGAAATTAGTGCTTACAAATCTTCCCAAGTGATTTCATTTGCAAAAAAGGGCTGAGAACTGAGAACCACTGATCTGTCAGTAATCTGTGTAGCCTGACATGGGGATTACACTCTTTTACTATAGGAATCTTTCCATTATCAGAATAAATTTCAAATCACCTGGCATTGTTTTCACTTAATATACGATATTTACAATTATATTTACTTGGTCAAAGGAATTGGCTAATACAGCTAATACAGAATTACTTCTTCCATATGTACTCATGAATCATAATGGACATCTGCTTACACTTATAAAAGCAGCACATATATGTGTAAGCCACATGACTTATTTCATCTATAGATTGAGTTGAACATTTGATGGAATAATTGTAGGAAGTCCCTGAGTCAAAGCTCTCCAGGTTTTACCTGCTTATGAAGTTAGGTTGTCATAAAGCATACTTGATCTGAACTTCCCTTTCTTGTTAAGATGTAAAGACAAACCCTCACCCTTTATAAACACAAATGATCTGAGCAATGCCTGAAAAGATTAGTATCTCTGAATTTCTTGTCTATAATTAAAGATAATCCTCAGTGTTAATATTCAGATATGGCCCTCCTCATAGTGTTAATATTTAGATCTGGGACAAGGTGATGGCTTTTATCAACTGCAGGTTAGCACAAATACAGGGGCTGCTGATTGATTGTTAAGTTTAAATGATTGTTCTTTAAACAAAAGGTCATTTGCAGTTTGCTCTGCACCATGCCTCCCACTCCAGAGGACATCACAGTAAACAAAAAACAAAAATCTTTGCTTTCATGGAGTTTACATTCCAATAGGAGGAAACAAAATAACATAAATGAATTAAAAATTACATGGTGCTATGTGCTTTGGAGAAAAAGATTGCAGAGAAGGGGAATAAGGACAGTTGAGGTGGCAACATAGTTGGAGGGTTAGTTTTAAATGGGATGTCCAGGAAAGGTTCTTGAGAAAGTGCCATTTTAATAAAGACATGAGGGAGGTGCGGCAGATAGCCAAGAAGGTATCTGCAAAATAGTAAGTGCAGAGCCTGGCTTTTTCCAGGAAAAGCCCCAGGAATGTATTTTTGGAATAGAGGGAACAAGGGACAAGAAATTCCAGTATAAATGATTCCTGACTTATTATAATCATTCAATGATTTTTTTTTCCCTTTAAAACAGTGCAAAATGAAACATTCAGTAGCAACCATGGCGATATTCTCTCATGATGCTGGGCAGAGACAGCAACTGCAGTTCCCAGTCAGCCACACCATCACCAGAGAAAACAAGAGCTACTCTGCAGTGTAATTACTCGGTGACCCTGTTGCTGTGGCATCCTCATCATGCAACAATTTTAGTTGCAAGCTTCAAGCATTCTTTAGGCCCAGCATGCTTTCAGTGTGGAGGTCAGTGGTGGTGAGAACCCATGCAGCCATTCTTTCTTTCACTTTCAGTACTGTAGCCAAGAAATTACACAAGATAGTCTATGCTTCATTATAAAATAGACTGGTTTTGTAACAAGGTGGTCCCCAGGAAAGGGGGAGGTTCCAGGTTTCCTGCCCCACCCAAGGGAGGGTGGAGCTGAGCAGGGAGAAAAGAAGCTGGACAGGAGACTGAGGAAGGAAGGAAGCAGGATGGAGAGCCAGAGGGGACCTGGAGGAGGCACATGGAGTCGAGAGACACGTGAAGAAACTGTGCTTGCCTTTTGGTCGTGGACTGCGTGACATAGATGTGGGTGACAGACCTGTGGGGAGGTGACAATGGCGGTTTTTGTCTTGATTTTGATTTTGCTCTTTTCCTTTCAGGCTTGTCTGATTGTTTCTGATCCTTTTATGTTGGTCCCTGCTGGAAGGTACTTTAGACTTTTGGCAGGCTTTGGGGCCTTGCTCTGGGCCAATCCCATTTGGATGGACTTTTATCCACGAGGGGATGGGTAACTTTGGGTGCTTGTTTAGAAAGTATATTCTTTGTCTTTTCTGTATTGTTTCCTATTGTATTAAAGTTCCTTCCCATTAAAGTCTCATACGTTTTGTGTTGATGCGGCAGATGGCAGAACCTATTTAGAGCAGGCAGTTTTGCGGGGTCTGGGGTGCCCCTCTCCCCTGCCTTGTAACAGATTTGGCATGCAACGTGATTTAGGACAGAGCCATCCATGATTAGTCAGCCCCATGGGGAAATTGAGCTTCCCTATGGCACTGGCTACCATAAGCGTAAATGTGATTTTCGGTTTCTCTAGTGTGTTTATTTCATATGTGAATTTGCTGTTCAAAATCTGGCTTGGGCTTTGTGAAGATTCTGTGTGTCTGTGTGTAATTTGTTTCTGATTTTGTGGAAATTGTTCCGTACAGCAGTTTTACTCAAAAGATTAGGTAGTCCATGGGACCATGTGGCCAGGACAAAAATGGCGTCTGATGCCACTTGGCAGGCTCTTGTAAAACTCGGGTTCTCGTTGCTAGGACTTTGGACCATTTTTCTTTGTGTGATCTCTGCTGTCATTAGCATTTCTGAAGGCAATAATGATTGTTCAGTGATATGTTGCTTTAACTTTGCTTTGACTTCCACTACTTCCTGACCTCTGCCTGAGGGGTTTTGCAAGCCAACTGTGGAGCAGTGGTGTTTAAATTAGCAAATGTATGCCTGGGTGTTAAGGAAAGAGTAGCCTTAAGCAGTATCTGGTAATTGCTGGTAGCCTTCATGGATTCTTGGAGATAACTTGAATTTTTACAAAGTCTGGATCAGAAAAATTAAAAACTTTGAGTCGAAAAGATTTGCTGCTGTGAATTTTGTCTACACAATTTGTTTTGGGCATGTTTGCCATTTGAATTCTGGATTTAATTGCTGTTGTAAGACAAGATTCTAAATTTCTGCTTCCTACTGAGGAAGGTCTGTTATGGAAAGCACTCTTTATGGTGCATCATGTAACTGTACCAGGTTTTCATACCTGTGTTGTTGCTGTCCCTCCCTAGTGTCGGGGTGGTGTAATCTGTGCTTTGATGTTAAATCTGCTCTTTCAGCTTCTGTCCCAGTGTAGCTAACAGAAGTAAGGAGATGACTCCTTTTAATTGAAAGTTAATTGCTGATACTTTAATTTTGCTTTTTCAGGTTCTGTTACAGGAAACCCGAGTATTGCCTGCTTGAAGGCTAACAACAGATGACTCCTTGTGCTTAAAGTTAACTGTTGATTTTGCTCTTTCAGCTGCTGTACGGGATATCCCAGGATTGGCTTCTAATAAAAATTCTTGAACACTGAAAACCCTAAAGTGATAAACAAGGTCATGTAACTCTCGTGATTATTAAGACTTTTTCTTTCTATTTCCAAAGCCTTAGGTTTGTAGGATGACAACTGGAACTGTTATAGGGCAGCCCCGATACAAAAGGGGTTGCCTGACTGTGGGTCCTCACCCGCGTGCTTAAAGGGACTTTTTAATACTCCACTGCAGGCACACACAAAAGGTTAATAAAAGGTTTATTTACAAGGGAATGGCAAATGAGGAAATGTACGACTCAGGGAGAAAAGTGGGAGATAAAGTCCTAAATATGTCCTACCCTATCCGCAGATCTGGAATCCCAAATGGCACTCCAGAGAGCTGGCCGCGAGCCACCAGCCGTGAAGCTAGGAGGCAAGTGAGAGAGAGACCCCAAGGCCCACATGTTTGGTTTTTATACCCAACCTGGTTGCTTAACTCCACTCTCAGGTCCCAGCCACCTTCCCTTTGGTGGTGATGGGATTTGTCTTTCCCAATGTATTGATGGTTTTGGTCTGGAGTGGGGGTGGAGTCCACAAAGCCTGTATGGGATTAGCTCAGGACATCCTTTCCCCGTAATGGAACCTGTGATTTCTGCTATCAACACTCCACATTTTTTTGGACTTTGACAATTTTTTCTGAGCCTATGGAGTAAAACTGCAGTTACATAAGATATTCCACATGGCATGATAAAAAAAAACTGTCTATATGTTGTATGTCTGTATGTCCTTGTGTCTGTCTTGGCCTCTAGAGGTTGAAAAAATTGGTATACATGGTGCCTATAGACACTGAAAAAAAAAAAAGTCTCTAGTTATGAGAAAAAACTAAAGGTTATGGTTTGATTGTCAACATTATTCTACTGAACTAAGCCAGTGCCTTCATAGAGACTGAATATTGTTGCTGTTGTTTTCTGATGTTTATGGCAAAGCTTCCCAGAAATCTAAATTCAAGTAAAAATTTAGTAGCCTGTCATTTGGTTGATCTCAGGCAATTTTGTGGAACCTCAGTAGAGCTCCTGAGACACTCCACAAAGTTTCTCCCTTTCCTCCTGGGAAAGGCATTAGATGAATTTGTCCTATTTGATTTACCTAGTATAGTAAAACAAGAAGGGAAGCATCGTCACTTGGGAAAATGGTGAAACTTTGACATGTACAGAAATGTTAACATTGGTTTTCTAAAATGTGTATAAAACCTCCAAGTACCTGATATGTGTGTAAATTGTCAGTGGTGATTATTGCCTTGTAATATTGTATACTTAAATTGTTTGATATCTACACAAATTGTTTAGGTAAAAAAATAGGGGTGATGGGCCTCAACAGATTCCAATTGATGTAACTTTTGATGGGTTAAAAAATTTTTACTACAAAGGACTGAGGAGACTGTGGGAGATACACCTGATTTTTACTAAGTTTTGACACAATACTGGAAATTTTGTTGCATTTTGTTCTGATTCAACAAAGTTTTCTTGTTTTGACTGACCAGGACCTGCAGCAATGTTAAATTATTTTTTTTCTTTTTTTCAGCAGAGCTAACTTGTGTATGCGTTTATTTTCCCCTTGATACCAACACAGCATGAAAATAGTGGTAGTAATTTTTACTACTCATGTGTCTATTTTTGTATAACTTCCATAGGGATTTTGTCTGCTTAAAACATAAACAATTGGAGATGAGTTTCATTGTGTGGATTTAAGTGGAGTTCTTCCAGGAAGTTGAAATAGAGCTGAACCAAGAAAAGGAGAACCTGCTGCTTTGTTTGTAGGATTCCAGCAACCTCCAAAGAAGGTGAGGATGCTTGCCTCCATTAGCAGAACTGGACAACCCAGAAAACGAAAAAACCCTGGTACCCTCGAGAAGAGAAAGCCCAGGTGGAGTCTGGTGACACCAGCTTTGTTCTTGAAGCCTATGTGGACCGGATGTCAAGAGTTTGCTCTGATCCTATATGGAGTATTTCAACAAAGCCAGCTAAAATTGCTGTTTAGTTATTCTGCTCTGTGATAGTATGCAAAAATAGGTAACATGGTTTAAAAGTAGATTTAATATGCAAACTTTTGGTATGCTGTTGAAACAATTTGGGATCAAGGTTGAGAGAATTTTTTTTTTTTTAACATAAGTTCAACCAATTTTAAGATTTTTTTTTGCTGTGATTTTGATATATTTGCTGTCTCGTTTTGGCTAATGCCTCCAGATGCTTTGTTTTGTTTTGTTTTGGCTTGGATAATGGACTATTTTCCAGTAATGGAAAACTGTCATACTGGACATTCATGGACAGTGTTGCTGATTAAATTGTTGCTTCTCTTACACACATTGTAACCCTGAAAAAAAGACTGTCTCCTAAGGCTACACCCTGAGATCTGTGCCACCATTGATATGGTGTAATTAAAATTAAAAGGGGGGATTGTAACAGAGTGTTCCCCAGGAGAGGGGGAGGTTCCAGGTTTCCTGCCCCACCCAAGGGAGGGTGGAGCTGAGCAGGGAGAGAAGAAGCTGGAGAGGAGACTGGGGAAGGAAGGAAGCAGGATGGAGAGCCATAAAGAGCCCTGGAGGAGGCACATGGAGCCGAGAGACAACGTGATGAAACTACACTTGCCTTTTGGTCATGGACTGGGTGAAACAGATGTGGATGAGAGACCCGTGGGGAGTTGACAATGGTGGTTTTTGTCTTGATTTTGATCTTTTCCTTTCAGACTTGTCTGGTTGTTTCTGTTCCTTTTCTGTGGGTCCCCACTGGAAGGTGGGGCAGGCTTTGGGGCCTTGCTCTGGGCCAATCCTGCTTGGGTGGACTTTTACCCATGAGGGGATGGGTAACATTGGGTGCTTGGTTTAGAAACTATATTCTTTGCCTTTTCTGTATTGTTTCTTTTTTTTTTTTTTATAAATTTTATTGTTATATTCCCCATACAATTGCAGCCCCCCCATTCTGACCCCAATCCCTCCCCTCCCGCCCCCGCCCCCCTAAAAGTGTCTCTGGTTCATAGTTTTTTGTTGATTTTGATTTTCACTTTCTTATAGTTATTCATTTTCCTGGTCCCTTATTTAAGTTTTCTAGATTCCTGCTATGAGTGAGACCATCCGGTATTTTTCTTTTTCTTTTTGGCTTATTTCGCTGAGCATGATCCCTTCCAGCGCCATCCATGTTGCTGCAAATTGCATGTGTTTATCTTTTTTGAATGCTGAGTAATATTCCATGGTATATATGGACCACATCTTCTTGATCCAGTCATCTATTTTTGGGCATTTGGGTTGTTTCCAAAGCTTAGCTATTGTAAACAGTGCTGCTATAAACATAGGGGTGCAGGTGTTCTTTGGAATTGATGTTTCTGTGTCCTTTGGGTAAATACCTAGGAGTGGAATTGCTGGATCATATGGAAGCTCTATGTTTAGTAGGTCCAGAAATCTCCACACAGCTTTCCACAGTGGTTGGACCAGTTTGCACTCCCACCAACAGTGCAGAAGAGTCCCTTTTTCTCCACACCCTCGCCAACATTTGTTGTTGCTAGTTTTTTTAATATGTGCCATTCTCACTGGTGTAAGATGGTATCTCATGGTAGTTTTGATTTGCATTTCCCTGATGACAAGTGATGCTGAACATTTTTTCATATGCCTGTTGGCCATTTGCATTTCCTCTTCAGAGAAGTTTCTTTTTAGCTCTTCTGCCCATTTTTTGACTGGATTATTTTCTTTGTTGTTGTTGAGTCTCATCAGCTCTTTGCAGATTTTTGTGATCAGTCCTTTATCATTAGTGTTGGGTGCAAAAATGTTCTCCCAGTCGGTGGGGTTTCTCTTTGTTTTTGTTATTGTCTCTTTTGCTGTGCAAAAGCTCTTTAATTTGATGTAGTCCCAGCTGTTTATCTTTGCCTTCACTATCACTGCTTTGGGTGATGTGTCTGTAAAGATGTCTTTGATGTGCAAATCACGTAGTGTTTTGCCTATATTTCCTTCTATATATTTTATGGTTTCAGGTCTTATGTCTAGTTCTTTAATCCATTTTGAGTTGATTTTTGTGTATGGTGTGAGGTAGTGGTCAAGCTTCATTCTTTTGCATGTAGCGACCCAGTTTTCCCAGCACCATTTATTGAACAAACTTTCTTTGCTCCAATGCATAGTCTTTGCTCCTTTGTCAAAGATTAGTTGACCATAAATCTGTGGGTTTATTTCTGGATTTTCTATTCGATTCCATTGGTCTGTATGTCTGTTCTTGTTCCAATCTGTATTGTTTCTTAATTGTATTAAAGTTCCTTCCCATTAAAGTCTCATATGTTTTGTGTTGATGCAGCAGATGGCAGAACCCATTTGAAATAGGCAGGTTTGTGGGGTTTGGGCTGCCCCTCTCCCTGCCCTGTAACAGTTTGATGATTTTTCCAAATGTAGACTCATGTGTTCTGAGCAAGTTAAGGTAGGGTTGGCTAGCTGTGTTCAGCAGGTTAGATGTATAAATGCACTGTTGATTTAATGATATTTTCAATTATGGTGGGGATTGTGGGGGATTTACCCGGATGTTAAGGAAGATCTGTAGATACTGAGGTTGGAGGGAGGATGAACCTCTGTTCTAAGGGTGTAGGCATGCAAGTTGGTGCCATTATTCAGAAGGTTTACCATCAGATGAATACTTGGGCCAGATTACTGTTCTGGGTCCTTCTGAGAGCCCATGATTCCTGGGTGCTGTGAGCACTTATGTCACTCTCACTTGGCATGTAGCCTCAATTTTCCAGTGCTGGAGTGGTGGGGGTTGAGGGGTGTGAGGGAAGCAAGGAAAAAGTGAAATTGAATTCAGTTTCCCCTCAATGAAATATAAATTCCATGAGGGCAGAGTTTTACTTATTTTTTTTCCTGAATCTTTGGGAGTTAGGAATGTGCCTGGCACAGCATAACTGCAAAATAAGTATTAGCTTAAGGAATAATCATTTAAGCTTACGATCAATCAGTATACCCTCTATCCTTGTTAAAAATGATTTAACTTGTTTACAGTTAAAAAGAATGTAGTGATAATATTAATAAATCTTTTTTTTATAATTATGAAAATACTTTAAAGAATGAAGATAATTGGTAATGTTACAATTTTGGCATTTAAAATCCTATACTTGCATGAACAGATACCACTTCTAACAGTTATCTATAAGGTCCAACCCCTAGTCTCTCTGTTCAAATCTCACCTTCTCTATCACTTTCTTGACTACTTAATCTAAATGTGCCTCCCTCCTATCACTTGTTACTTTCTATTCTTACTGTGCTTCTGCATTTTTTTTTTGTTATGTAAGTTAGGAGTAGAAATGTGCCCCTCCTTCCAACCTCCGCCCTCACCCAAAATAAAGATGTGCTTCAGATTGTGACCTTATTTGTAAATAGTATTAGCAGCTTTAAAGTTAAGATGAGATTATTAGGGTGGATCACAGTACAGTATGACTGATGTCCTCATTCAAAGAGGAAATTTAGATACAGACATAGACATGTACAAAGGGAACAAACTGTGGAGACAGGGAGACTGCCACAGAGTGACGGAGGATTAGAGTGATGTGTCTATAAGCCAAAGAATGCCAAAGATTGCTGGCAACCTAGTGGAAGGTAGGAAACCCCCCTCTAGTTTTCAGAGGGAGCATGGCCCTTCTAATACCTTGATTTTAAACTTCTAGCCTTTAGAACTGTGAGACAAATGCCTGCTGTTTGAAGTCACCCAGTTTGTGGTACTGCTGTAGCAGCCCTAGGAAACAAATACACCACTTGACATATGATATGTCATTTGTTTAAGTTATGCTTGTTCAGGCCAGGCACTGAGTTCCATGAGGAAGGGGACGTGATCTATTTGGTTTATTTTTGTACCCCAAATACTTAGAACAGTGCCTGGCAATCAATAAATATTTGCCAAAAGAATGTAGGGATCAAATATTTCCCCCCCCCCATAAATCTAAGTCTAGGATTTGTGAAGTAGGAAAAATTCTTAATTTTAAGAGTGTAGTGGAAAATTTCACTTTATATTCTATTATGGTTCTCTAAAAAAATCGTTTGTGGTAGGAAGTTACACTCTAGTGGGGGTCTTAAACATTTCCGAGCATGTCCTGGAAGGCTCTGGAATGGAAATGGAAACATTACCTGCCCAGAAGGACCCACGGGCACCTAGGGTTAGGACATTCTCAGTGTGTGTCAGCCTCTTGCCTGTTGGTTGTGCAACTCAATGAAAGAGACAGCAAGTTCTGTCCAGATTGTTCATTTCCTTCCCCTTTGCAGTTACTGACCTCTGCTGTTATAAAACAGCTTCTTGCTGGCCCCTAGATCTGCTCTCTGACTTCCAAGCAGGAAAACATTCAATAACAAATCTCATCATTCTGGAAAATAAAAACACCCCCAGGTCTCAAAGGCCACAGTGACCAAAATGTCTTTGTAGGTTTGGAAGTTCTGTGAGAACCACATACAGGGTCACATGTCTTAAAACTTCAGTAGTCCTAGAAGATGAGGTTGTTTTTGCTCAAAAGAGAAAAAGAAACTTGATGCAGCTACTGCCTTCTCTTGACCACTGGATATGCGTCTGACAATCACTAGCTGCAAACTCTGGTTATTAAGGTCAGACTGACATTTAAAAACAAACACAAACATTTAATTTGTATCCATATTCCCATTAATCTGCACCATTATCTAATTCAACTACCACTTCTGGTCAAGCCATTTGAAGAAAAAATTCTGACCTTTTGTTTAGTTGAATAATCTACTATGACTCACAAATAAAATGTTTTAAAGATAATTATCTTAATGAAGTCCTTCTGATAACACATATGCTTGAAATTCTAAAATAGAAACAAAAAATAAAAGTATGTGTTTAAACATAAATATCCCTTCTAACACATAAGTTTTAGAAAGTCCCATATTTCATGAATCGTTAGCTGTACTGTTTTATTTTGATGTTATACAATCATTTCAAAAACAAGACTGTGTAAATGTTGCCACCTACTGTTTGCCTGGGAACATACTAGTATAATTCACTTGACATAATAATCATCCCTTTAACTGCATTTCACTTTTCTATTAAGACTTTTTTTGGCCTCAATTTCTTTTTTAAAATTTTATTTACTTATTCTTAGGTATTCTATCTACAAGGTCACTACAAGAAATTCTTCCATTGACATACTTGAAAATCCTGAGAACGTGACCCAATTTTCTCCCAATATATTGAGATCAATTAAGGTTTAAAAAGACATTCAGTATATACAATTGAAATCCCATTTAAAAATAGACCAGGCATCAATCTAATTCAAGGTGGTCATTTTGGTTTGATTTTAAGATTCAGATTTAAGATATTTATAAGGCAAACATCTGCTTTTTTCTGTAAATATATTTAGAAGTCAGTGACTGTCAGTCAAGTCCTTTTATATGAATAAAACACCAATTACTCTACTTAGCAATATGTCTTCTGAATTGTTTACTTTGTAGTTGGCTTATTTTAAGGATTTATTTATGCATTCAAGAACTGGGGTGCAGGGGTGAGGGGATTCACCAGAGACCAGAGTGGGGAGCAAGACAGGCAGATGTACTGAAATACACTGCTGAGGGGCACAGCGGGCGTGACTGGAGAGGTCTGCTGTGCCATGTGGGTTGGCTCCCTGGCTGGGGAATGGAACTAGAGTCGCAGTGGCTGGCAATACCTTGATAGCCCTGTGTCTTTAACCCCTGAGCTACCAGGGAGGCCCTACTATGTAGCCTTATGTTGTGCATCTAGAACTATTTTAAGTATGCTGTTGATTAAAACTGGAAATAAAGTAAAAACTTAAAAAATTCTTGAAACCATATTTCAGGATTATTTAAATGCACTGAGACAATGTATAGTCTGCAGACAAATAACTGACTAGACCCAGTAAAACTTACAACTAAAGTCTGTGAATTGTTTTATAGTTTATGAATTTCATTATATAGCTTAGTAAATTCGGTTCTGACAACACTGTAAAGTAATAAATATAGTAATTGTTTCCATATTACAGAAAAGGAAAGTAAAACTGAAAGAAATCCAGGTATTGTTGAACATTACAAGACCAAGATACCTCTGTTAGTCCAGTTATTTTAACTCCAAAGCTTATTTATTTTTATTATTCCTTAGAAATTACTTTAATTAACTTATATGTCAGGCACTCAACTCTTTCAGCTCTTGCTTGTTGAGTAAATCATTTAAAGTGTTTTAAAGAATTAAATATCCACCTCTAAATCTTTGGGTGTGAAACATTACTAACCAAAATTTCCTTTCTTATCCTGTGAATTTAATTGGACAAACAGGTTCCAAAATGTTGCCTTTTCTCAGTATATACTGAATACTTGGTTTAGTAAAGCACAAACCCTTTAAAATGGTGTATTTCTTGACCATTACTATTTCTATGGCTGCTAACAAATGATAACAAACTGAGGCTTAAAATAACACAAATTTATATTGTCACAGCCTCTGTGGGTCCTATGTCTCAGCATTCATGACTAAGTCCTGTGCTCAAGGTATCATAAGCTGAAATCAAGGTATTGCCCAGGATGAGGTCTTATATGGAGACTTTGGGGACCGATCTACTTCCAAGTTTACTCAGGTTGTGGGCAGAGTTCATCTCCTTTTTGTTGTAAGGCTGAGGTATCTGCTTCCTGGCTGATTGTAGATGGGGGACCATTCTTAGTTCCCAGACATCACTTACATTCCTTGCCAAGTTTATCCCCTCTCTATCATCATAGCCTGTAATATGAAATTACCCCTTTGTTCAACCCCTTTCATGCTTTGAATCTAATTTCACTGTCTCTGACTTGTGGACATAGATTTAAGAGATTTATATGATTAGGTAAGGCACTGCTAGATAATTTCTCTCCACTAAGGGCAGCTGATATGGAACCTCAATTATATCATACAATCCCTTTACAGCAAAACCTAGTAAGTGCTTGATTAAAGTAAATGGGAAAAGGTGGATTGACACTAAGGTCTGGGAATTTTGCGTCCTTTTTAGCATTCAGTTGACCATGTCTGTTATCTGCAGCTACATTTTTTTTTTTAAAGATTTATTTATATAAGCACTCGGCACAGTCAGAAGCACGGGAGGGTGAGAGAATTCACCAGAGTCAGAGCGGAGACCAGAGCAGGCAGACTGATGAAGTACACTGCTGAGAGGAGCAGCGGGCTGCAGGAGAGGTCTGAGCGCCATATGGGACCCTCATCCGGGCGCTGGGGATCCAAACGGCACTGTGGAGGCTGCGGGCTGCTTTGCGACCCAGCGCTCAGCTACTGTGCCACCGGGGAGGCCCTGCAGCTACGTGTTTTTGAAACTTTGTCCTGTAGCCTCCAGTTTCTGCCTTACTGCTCCCGTAAATTCATGTCAGAAAAAGGGCCCTTCAGTGAATCTTTCTTATTTTGCTTAAGTTGATAACAGAACAACAAATACTGCAAAGGCCTCTCATGGCATTATGAGAAAGGTCTTTGAAAATCAAGATCTGAACCACTTGTTTCTCATGCATCACTAAACTGATAATTCTCCCTATGTTTCCTGGCACAGTGAGTTTGACACTTTCAGTTCTGCCCCTTTCACTTACCTTTATCTTTACAAGCACAAATCTCAAATGTTGTGTAAGGGATGCATTCCACTGCTAAGTCACCAAGAAGCTTTTATTAATCTCCTTTAAGTGCTTTTTTTTTTTTTTAAATGTGTTTCTAGTGCAGTGAACACTGCATGTTGGATTAAGGTAATTTAATAAGTGCCTTATTACCCCAGATTCTTCTAGGTTAGATCTGGATTTGGTTTGTCTTTGTCTCTACATCTGGCAGTCACTTGGAGATTATCTTCCAAAATATTTGTTGAGCCATCAGCTAAAAATCAAAATAGAAACCAGAATGTGCCAAGAATTAATAGATCTTCATTGTGCATGCTTTATTACATTTTCATATCTTTTGCAGTTCAGGCTGATAGCCTGTGTTCATTTTTTTGTGGCTACTATTTTTCAAGGTTGTTGCCTCCAGAGTTGTTTTATTTAAGTTGGACTATATTCTTCAGTGCTTAGCTAATAATGATCAAGTAATTTATGTTTTCTTCTTTTATATATAGATGTTTTCTTTTTTTATTTTCTGGAGAAAATGTTTTCTGCTTAAATTTATTTATTTATTTATTTATTTATTTATTTATTTATTTATTTATTTATACAAGCACTGGGCGCAGTCAGAAGAGTGGGAGGTTGAGAGAATTCACCAGAGCCAGAGTGGAGAGCAGAACAGACAGAAGGACAGAAGTACACTGCTGGGGGGAACAGTGGGTGCGGCAGGAGAGGTCTGCGCGCCATGTGGGACCCTCGCCAGCAGCCGGGGATTGAACCGGCGCTGCAGAGGCTGCAGGCAGCTTCGCAGCCCAGTGCTCAATTGCTGTGCCACCAGGGATCCCCTCTGCTTAAATTTAAAAAAACTTTCAAGAGCAGAGAGACATAGTCTTGTATCTTATTTGCGTAGTTAACTTTTTCTAATATTAGAAAAAAGTTTTTTCTCTACAAGTCAATTTTTCTCTACAAGTCATTCCTTGACTTGTAGGCTCTGCTGAGTGAATCATGTATGACTCAGCAATTATTTTGGTTTTTTAATGAGTAGTCATTTATTTAAGTAGGTTTCAGAAGCATGATTAGTCATTGTGAGATTTAGATTGCACATTTCCAGTTAGTGATTAATTAAATATTAGAACAAAATCTATTTACTAGGTAGTTCTCTGAAATTCCAAAGGACTTTCACATTAATTATCTAATTTTATTTCATGAAGCATGTGTCTCAGTTGTTTTTAAAAGTAGTACCCATCAAAAGTAGAGACCCATCAAATTTTTAAGACTTGCTGAAATAAGTCAAAAGAACTAATGAACAAAAAGATAAATGAATTGATGGAATATGATGGGTTATAAAATAAATGAAGCAGAAAAGAAATAGACTTTAAAATTCCATTAATGATGAAAAATGTTCATCATCACTTATCAGTGATACAGAAATCAAAACCAACTCATTATTTGTGAGAATGGCCCATGTCAAAAAGAGCAAAACAGCAAGTGTTGGTGAAGATGTGGAAATAAGGGACCCTTATCCACTGTTGATGGATATATAACTGATCCAATCCCTATGGAAAATAATATGGAAGTTTCTCAAAATATTGAAAATGGATCTACCATATGATCTAGTAATCCCACTCTTAGATGTGTCTACCTGAAGAATGCAAAACCACTAATTTGAAGGGAAACTTGCACTCCCATGTTCATTGTAATGCTATTTATAATAGCCATACTGTGGAAACAATCTAAGTGCCCAAAATCAGATGAGTGGATCAAGAATATATGGTATATACACACAATGGAATACTACTCAGCAATCAAAAAAGAAACTCATGCCATTTGTGACAACATGGATCTAGCTGGAAAGGATTATGCTGACAGAAATTGGTCAGATGGAGAAAGACAAATACTGGATTGTGTCACTTATATGTGGAATATAGAGAAGCCAAACGAAAGATTAGATAAAGCCAAACTTAATAACTAACCCTTAAAAACTATTTAACTGAGGCATCTGAAGGGGGAGAGAGAGAGGCAAAGGTGAGAACAAAGTGTTGAGGAAGCACAGTGGATTATGGGTGGACTGTGGGCGCTTCAGTGGGGGATGTACTAGGGTAACAACAGCATATACTTCTAAAATACAAACAGTGATGTAAACCACCTTGATAAAAATTTTAAAAGTAATACAAAAATCACATGACTGAAAAACAACCAAGATCTTAGACCTTAACTAAAGAATACAAAGACACAAATAATAGATAATTGTATAATTATGATGAAAATATTCCAAATTGCAAAAAATCTCAATTTTCCCCAAATATTCTACAAACTGATGCAAATTCAAAGTTTCAAATTTTTTTTTTATTTTTTTTAAAGAAACACTAGCTTTGAAATTCATCTATAAGGGCAAATGCAAAAATCTTCAAGAAACTTGAAAGGAAACAATGAAGAAAGATTTGCCTACTGGATATTTAAAGTATACTTCAAATTGATTGTAAATAAAATAGTGCAGAATTAGTAAGAATAATCCAATAGAATGGATTGGAATATGGAATTCAGAGGCAATTGTTTATTTTTGGAAATTTAGTTTATGAAAAGGGTGATCTTTTGTTAAGTGGGGAAATTAAGAAAAAGATATTAGACCAGAGAGCAGTAGTTGGCTGATTACTCTCTAGTTTCAGAATCCAGGCTATCCAGTCTGCAGTGACTGCCCCCAGCAGAGGCAATGCTTCCCAACCTCTTCTGCAGCAAATGGCTATATAATTCCAGACCAATGAGATGTGAACACAGTTGTGCTGTGATTTTAAAGTGATGGGCACACCACCTTTGCCTTTCATCCTTTCTGCTATCTAAGATGAGGAGACAATATCTGTCAACCCAAAGCAATCTTGTTTCGCGTTGCAAAAACCATGGTTATCGTTGGTGGAGTAAAGAGATAGAAGGAACAACATCCCTGACACTATAAACTCTGGTTTGCCTATCTTTCCATTATATTTCTGGAAGAAAATAAAATTCTATTTTGTTTCAGCTATTATTTTGGATTTTCTGTTATTCCTATTCTAACTGACATGGATGTAAGACTACTGGTTATGTATTAAAGAAAACTAAAGTTTATAAAAAGTTATAAAAAGTAAAAAAAGAAACAAACCTGTTCAAGAGAAATCTCCAAACCTATATTAAATAGTTCTGAATCTAGTTTTCATCTCTCCATTGCTAAAAGCAGCAGTTATTTAACAGGATGTTTTTAATTTCGTGGGATAATAGTGTTAGTTTCAAAGTTCATTTGTAAGTCTCTTAAATAAGACCTGAGATTATTTTCCCACAGAAATAAAGTATGGATAATGGTTAGTTTCTCTATGAGTTAATGCTACCGAGCACAGTTGTAGGATCGAAGAACATGTAGGACTTTGGACAAAAACACTGGTAGTAGAGTGTCCATCCATGAAATAATCACATTATTGTGTTCACAGCATTAGGTATTTAAATGGTTACAGATATAAAAGTTATTTAATGTTCAGCACATTATACCATGATTATTTTTTTCATTGCCACACTTTGTTTTCCTTGAGGTTAATGACAGTTTTTCCTCATTTGTTTATATTTCTATTGAGTAATCATCAATTTGACACTAAACTCTTAACCAATGTATCAAACCTCTTTTTGATACCTGCAGCCCCACCAGCCCCACCCAACACACTCAAAGCCCATACTTTCAAGAATGTCAAAACCTTCACACTCACCTTGATCTGTGATAGTTCTCTTTGGGTCTTGGGTATAGCTGTCATCAAGGTGTTCTCTTTACCTCTTCCATAAATAGGACCCAGTTTTGAACCACCTGATTCTTTTTCGGCTTTTTTTTTTTTTTTTTTTTTTTTTTTGTAGTGGGACACATCCTCTTATAACCTCCTGAAAAAAAAAAAGTATAATGAAGAATGCAGGTTTTTTTTCTGAATATCCTAGCTTGTCCCATTTGCTTGATAGTTTGACAAGATTTTAGATTTAGAAATGATTTTAGATTTGAAATTGTCCCTCAGAATTTTAAAAACATTTCCATTTTCTTCTTGATTATATCTTTCCTGTTGAGAAGTCCAAGACTGCTGTTCCGTCAAGGGCTGGAGCTTGTGGTAGCCAACAAGCAGGCCAGGATACAACTCACTGTAGCTGGAGGTGCTCACAGACTCTCACTCCTTTGCTTGTCACTGTATATGTTTTCTATATTTGTGTAATAAATTACCACAAGTATGGAGACTTAAAACAATAACTAAATTATCTCAGTTCTGTAAATCAGAAGTCAGAGTGGATTCAGCTGTATTCTTTTTTAGAATCTCACAAGACTAAAATTGTCAGACTAGGCTCTCCCATAGAAGCTTTGGGGAAGAATGTATTCCCAAATTATTTCAGATTTTTGGTCAGATTTGTAGGATTTAGATCCCCATTTCCTTACTACTGGTCAGCTGGAGGCTATTCACACTCCTTGTCATATGGCCTCCTCTATCACAAGAAATGGTGCGCTGAATCCTGGAGATTTTCACCTCTGACTTCCTTCTGAGACCAGAGAAAACTCTGCTTTTAAAGGGCTCATGAAATTAGATTAAGCCCACTGTAATGGCAGGGATGGGCCCAGTGAAGGTTTTCTATGATTCCAGCAGACGGGTGAAGGAGAAGTCCTGGAGCCCTCTGGCTTTTGCAGGCTTTTCTTGGGGTTTACCAGGCACACGGCAGGCAGGGGTGCTGGGGGGCCAGGAGGATGACAGGCCTCCCAGCCCCCAGCAAGTCTTCATTCTACCTGGGCTCTCCAGCCTTCTCTGGTGGCCTTGTTCTCTGCTGCTCTTGTGGTTCTGCTTCTCCTGGTGTCTCCATGATGCCTCCCTTATAAGCCCAGTCTTACTTAGCCCAGGTGTATCCTATCTATGCCCACCCCTACTATGCCCACACCCTACTCCAGGTGCCCGCCATCAGGCATGCATTCATGATCACAGGAATCTATCATTAATCCTAATGGTGGGAGGGCAGAAAAGCCTGATATCATTCACTTACCCTACACCCACCTAGGTATTTTTATATCAGGAATTTAAATTTTTAATTGTATTAACAAAATCCCTTCATAGCAGTACCTAATGTTTAACTGGATGAAGGAAATTTATTGGGGCCCATCTTTGAAATCCTCCCTACCACAGTATCCATCTGTACTTAGCATAAGTCTGCCCTAGTGCAGCAGAGCTACAATTGTCCAAAGGACAGTGACCAGGTAGAGAATAGGTCACAGTTTGTGGGTTTTCACCCATGCACATAATCGCAAGACCATTCAGGCTCAGAGAACAATGGGATTTATTTAACAAATGGGGGAAACAAGGGGTTTTGTTTGTTTTTCTTTTTGACCACAGGTCACAAGTGGCTGCTATCTCACCGCAGATAGTGTCCACAGTGTCCAAAAATCCTTAATAAAAGGCTGCTCATTCAAGATGGTGCTGTTCTGTCAAGGGCCAGAGCTTGTAGCAGCCAACAAGCAGCAGGCCAGGATACAACTAATGTAGCTGCAGGTGCTCACAGGCAGGACCACTGAGAGCCCACAGCAACAGTCTGGAGATTGGGATGGACAGCACCAGATGTTGGACTGGACAGCAATGGTAGCGGCATCACCCAGAGTCAGTGCTGGATGATCAGACACACTGTGTTCACAGCTCTCAAAAGTGACTCAGGCACAGAGTGCCAGTCACCTGTCAGCAGGGCTGGTTAGCACTGGTCACTAGAAGATGGCAGTGTCAGAAACACCCTGTTAACAGCTCTTAGTCAGTTGTTGGCCCACAACCCCTACGAACAGCTTTGAGACACCAGGTCCGGGGTCTGTGGTGCTGCTTTCAGGTGGTGTCAGAGGCAGGCCAGAGGCAGGGGCAGCCGGCCTAGTAGCCTGGAAGCTCTTTGGCTTCTCTGAGAAGTTTTGGCTTTTCTTCACTTCAGGAGGTCAGCTACTGGATGTTTCCTTTGGAGTTCAGGAACAGAGTCCAAATCAGTGAGAGAGAGTCCCAAGCTGGGGCCTGCCCTGCCTTCTATCCCCACCTATAGGTCTGATGGGATCGTTTTCAATCTATGGCTGACTGAACCATTCTACCAGTCAGCTTACATCAATTGCTTGTACCTGATTGATCTATTCTACAATCCAAGCTCCAAATCCACAGGCCTTTCTACTGCCTGCAGCTGGAAGTAACCACAGCATTGGAGCTGGCTCAGTGGGGTTCCATGCTCTTCCCTGCAGCCCTGACTCAGGGCTGCATGCCCTGGGGTGGTGTGGTAGGAGAACCACCCCTGACCTCCATCACTGCTGGCCTTTGTCTGTAGTCTGAGCCCCAGTGGGGTCAGTGGTGGCGGGTAGTAAAATACCTGTCACCTAGTGCCACTTGCACTGGCAGAAAACAGCTTCTGGGGCTGAGCTTTGGAGCCCTGAGGGTTGGAGGAGAGAGAGAGAGAGAGAGAGACAAAGAGAGAGAGAGAGAGAGAGAGAGAGAGAGAGAGAGAGAGAGAGAACGCCAGAGATAGAAGATTTGGAGAAGATTTGCTGGGGGCTGGGAGGACTGCCATCCTCCCGGCCCCCCAGCACCCCTGCCTGCCATGTACCCACTAAATCCCAATAAAAGAGCTGCAAAGAGCTGCAAAAGAGCCACTGAGGACTCTGACTCCTTTACCCGGTCTGCTGGATCAGAAAACCTGCTCAGTGTCCTTCCAGCCCCTACACTCTCCTTTGCTGCTTGATTAGGGAATGTTTTCCTCACAATATTCACGGTGGTCTGCTAGTTCAAAATCATTACTGCAAGAGCCAAGGTTTCCACTGCAAGGACTGATCATTTGTAAATTGAAGAATTGTGAGCTGGATAACCATTTTTTGACATAACATTTATTTTGAACATGCTTTTGACTGTTCTGTTTTTAAAAACAAAATTCAAAGTGATATGAACGCTTACATGTCAGATCATCTCTCAGACTGACTGAATAAGTAGGAAATAATAAATATGTAAAAAATGTTTATTTTTTATGGAGATTTGTGTTAAAATATGAATAAGACTTAATTAAAAAGTTATGCCAGCATACATAAGGAGTTAGCTTACAGACTGTTTTCTTTCAACTATGCTATTGCCATGAAATCATAATTAACACTACTCAATTTAATATCTTTCTATGACATGAGCTGGTAAGGCATTACTCTAATTAAAGTTTCAGAAACTTGAAGACTTTTATATTAAACAAATCTTATTATATCATTAAATCAAGATGTGAAATGAAAAGGTCTTACAAGTTTGAGAGGAAGCAATGTTTTGATAGAAATAGAAAAGCTTTCAACTCAGAAGGAGGCTGAATAAGTGAGAGAAGGTAGAATGGAGATTAACTCCACTATTGTTAATGGTTGAATCTCAAAGTGATATCACTGTAAGAAGCAGGCTTAGTGAATCATCAATTAATGCTAATTGGCACCTTCGAGCTGATACACAATTGGACCAAGATTTGGTAGCTGAGTTTTGTTTCTGATTCTCAATGTATGATTCTGATTTATATAAAAAAGGGAGTTTTGATTCAAGTGATACATTAAAAAATTGATGATTAAACTTCACTATATAGGGTATTGCTAGTGTCTTTATGAGATCTCAGGGACCATAGTATAGTGAAATTATTGCTGGAGATTGGGGTCTGACAACTGCTCTCCACTCAAAAGCCAAAAACACATCAGACAAAAGTTGGTGGAAGGAAATAAGGTTAAATCAGGAGCTAGCATTCTGAGGAAATGGTGGACTCTAGGGAGCCTGCTGCCCTAAAGGGAGCTGGTGTTTTTGGAGAATACCTGTTTACTCTGCATACGGAGTTCCAGGACATTAGAAGTTCTGCAAACAGAACTTCTTCACAGAATTGACTCCTGTTCTCTGAGGACACGCTGGCTTGTGCACATGTTCCCTACTAACCAGGAAAACTTGTTTTCAGCAGTAACTTATTAATCTGTATAAGCAAAAACACAATTGTATGCTATTTTCTTGTTCCTTTCTTCATATCTGTAATAAAAGTTTGGGCTGGGAGTGTAAAAGGCAAAGCTGTTCTTGATGGCACTCTCTCCAGCCTCCCCCTGCTGCAAATTCATTTAGACTCTGAGTCTTCATTAACGTCAGAAAACTTCATTGGCTGTCCTATTGTGGCAGTGGACTACTGTCTCAAAGACCTCTCCAAATTGAGGAAAAGTAGAGACTTATATGGGGTCTGCTAAGGAAGTGGAGAAGCAAAGGGGTCTGTCTCAGCAGGATTTCAGAGATATAGGCAAGATTTCCCAGGAACTGTATTCATGCCCCTTTTCCTTCCAAGTTGGCCTTGACTGAATCTGTCATGGCGTGGGTGGGGTGCTTTTTATTATGGAAGTGAAATTGTGCTTAATCCTTGCCTTCTATCTCCATCTTGGTCACAGCCAGTCTACTCCAGATTTCATGGGTTCTGTCTACAAAAACAGAGCAAGAACAACCAGCAAAAACAAGGAACTCATGGTTACACCACTGGTGACAATTCCCTCCTCTGTCTATATCCTGCTCCTCATTCTTGAAGGGCAACAGGCAGAGGCCCATCTTCTGGAACTACTTCCTGTTGAATAGGAGCAGAACTGTAGGGGCCTGTGGAGGAACAGAATCTTCCCTAACTTGAGATATGACTGGTTGGCACAGGGTTGTTATATTCCCTTGATTGAAAATTATTTCCAGACTTTAATGTCTCCAACCTTTTGAAAGCAAAAAGAAGGAATCCAAGAAACAAAGGACAGGATCAAAAGAAGTAAATATAACATGATCTTGGAACGAGTAGAAGTCCCATTCATGGAAACCAACTAGATAACTTAAGGTGTCCAGGGCAAAGATTCTGTTTTTCCAAGGTGCCCCACTTCTGGGTAGCCCCTTTCTCTGTTTTCAATTCCTAACTAGCCTTGGAACTCAGTTTAAGGTTGTTGATCTTATTGCATCTGTAAATACATACTTAGAGAGACAGTTAAATAAGTTTTTTTTCTTTTTCTTTTGTGCTCTTTAGGGCCTGAAAGTAATTTATTCAGCCTTGTTTATAAAATCATTGAGTTATTTTCTGTGTGGTAGTTCTTAGCCACTGAGATTTAAGTTTCAGTTGCTTGCTGAAGGAAAAAACATATTTCTTTCTTACACATATAATCTAGCTATCTACTTATCATGTACTTTGTGATTATTGAAAAATATGTGTTATGATTATTTCAAAACATTTAAAAAACTGTCTTAAATCATCTTTTACATATTTTTATAGATTATCTATTATATACCAACAGAGAAATAGTAGAGTTTTGAATGAAAAGAAATGCTATTGCTAATATTCATTTGACTGAACTATTTCTACAGTTGTGCCAATGAGTATGTATTAGTTGGGGTTTCTGGTGACAGAAATCAACTTTGATTTAAGCAGAAAATGAACTTGTTGTTAAGAAATTGGACAGCTTGCAGGGTTATCAGGAGAGCTGAAACTGGCCTCAGGAAATAGAGAGGAGCAGACTGAACTATGCCTAAAAGGAAATACAGAGCTGGCTCCACAAATATACCTCCACCAGTGAGCACTGGGGGATGCAAGCTCGCCAACTTTCCCTTCCACCTTCCAAATCACTCATGGACACCAGACCTTGCCATGTGCACAGATGCCACTTTTGCCTCTGAAACTGGATCTTTCAGCCACTATTAGTACCTCCAACACCAACAAAAAGATCTTCCCTTCCCTGTTCTTTGCACCAATAGCCTTTGACTGAGACTGTCTAAGGAGAGGGCAAATGGCTGCACAAAAATGAGGTGTGCACAGGCTGACTGCAGGGTTCACACATTTGACAATCTGGTATTTTCAACTTCTGGAATGAGAATTAGTTTACTGATCCCACCAAGACTCTCAAGATGGGTGTCTTTTCCCCCAAACATAGCAAGGGTTTTAGATACTAAGCAGTAAAACAACCAAAAGTGACACCAATGTTTATAATAAGGGGCCATATAAACAACACACTTTATGAATCTAATTAAATGGATAAACAAGCAATACATTGAGTATTTGTAATTTAGCAATTTTAAGTTTTACTGAAAATGAAATTTTAAATGACTTAGGTTTCATCATTTTTCCCAAAATCAAATTTCTTTATGGGATTTTTGCATCTTGTTCTAAAATATCTGCAATATTTCCTTTCTCTTTTGGGTTCTTGAAAAATGGTTAGGTGACAATAAGGGCCTAAAGACCAGATGGTTGTTATGAAGGTATCTGAAGGACATCTCCTGCCTCCATAATCTCAATCATGGCATTATAACAGTACCCAAATGCTGCTTTGTTTGTTTCAGATTCCACATTGCCTTTTTTTTTTTTTTTTTAAATATTCAGTTACTCTACACACAGAAACTTTATAATTCTTACTGGGACTAATAACAATAGGGACTTAATTGGAATTAATTTATAAGGTCAATTTTCTACGACAATGACAACTTGAGACTAAGTAAGTATATAACACTTGGACAAACTAGGGGGCATAAATAAGTATAGGGGACTCTGGGGAAGTCTTCCTTTATTATTTTACAGAATCACAGAATTTTACAGTTAGGAGAAATCTGAGAGATCACCTTGCCCCAAACTTCATTTTGCACAAAAGGGAACTAAGATCAAGAAAATTAGATGATTTGCCTATAAGAAATAAGGTGTTTAAAACTCAGGTCTTTTATGGGCTTGCTCTTCAACTATGGCAGCAGTTTTTTGTGAGGTCTGAGGACCCCTGCAGAGCCCCAAATCCTATGAGACTTTGTAGTCAGTTATTTTCATAATAATGCAAAGATATTTGCCCTTTTCACTGTCATTCTCTCAGGAAAACTACACAGTAATGTTGTGACACATGAAGTTGCAACAGAATGAAAGCAAAAGCAGATTCGAGATTCTAGTGGTTTCCTATTATGCTATGTATTAAAGAGAATTTGCAAATTGTAAAATAGTGTCAATCTATTATTTTTTGTGTTTTCAATAACATAGTTAATTTTCTTAAAATATGTTATTCATGTTAGCATGTATATTATTCATCTTTTAAATATGGAAAATATTGATTAATATAACTCATATATATGAAAAGTTCTCAACAATGTTAGGCACTGTACCAGTAATTAGAATGATGTCTTTAGTAAGAGAAGGAAACATCGACAATACCAGCTATCAAATTTGCTGAATAGTGATGTTATAAAAATGCATTCTGTTGTACTCACCTTTTCTACTAAATATAACTGACTGCGAATTTTTTTTAACATATGACTGCAGGGTTTTTTTAGATGTTTTATTACTAAGCTTTTCGTGCTTCCACATACATGGTTGACTTCATTTAACTTTGTGAGGTTTGTGCTAAACATTTGAATGATTATGAATGTGTGTCAATAATAGAAAATGCTAAATTAAAATGATTTTGAACTATTTTTTTTTTAATAGAGGCATGTTTTTATTTTTATTTATTTGTTTGTTTGTTTGTTTTGTTTTTGTTTATACATGCACTGGGTACAGTCAGAAGTGCGGGAGGGTGAGAGAATTCACCAGAGCCAGAGCGGGGAGCAGGGCAGGCAGAAGGACCGAAGTACACTGCGGAGGGGAGCAGCAGGCGGCAGGAGAGGTCTGCAGGAGAGGTCTGCGCGCCATGTGGGACCCTCCTCTGGTGGCCGGGGAGCAGCCGGGGATCGAACCCGCACCACAGAGGCCGCGGGCAGCTTCGCAACCCAGCGCTCAACTGCTGCGCCACGGGGGAGGCCCTTGAACTAATTTTTTAAATTAAGTTACATCATTGTCATGTACTTTTTTCAGGGAGTTACATTGTTTCTTACACATTGCTTACTTAAGTTTACAGAGGGGGCAGATAACAGGAGGAAGTTTTTTCCAGAGCTAATGAAAAGGACAAAAAGAAATTCCCTCATATACCCTGACAATGTGTATTTCTGTTCATCCATGAATTTGCTTATGTCTCTTCAGCCCCACCCACACTATTTTTGGCTTAATGATGGGCTTTAAATCTCAATCCTACCTCTCCTGTCTCTCCTGCTGCTCCCCTCAGCAGTGTATTTTAGTCAGTCTGCCTGTTCTGTTCCCCGTTCTGTCTCTGGTGAATCCTCTCACCTTCCCACACATCTGGCCTGTACCCCGGTTCTTGTATGCATGAATAAATAAATCTTTAAAAACAAAACAAAACAAAACCTCAATCCTGTAAACAGATTTATGGTTTCCTAAGAAAAACGAGCTACTTTGTCTTTGTGGGGAATCCTTCCTTTCTCTGGCAGATCATTCTGATGGCTGCTCTTGGTTTGCTGTCTGCGCCTACGGCAGAAAGGTGGTGGCCACGAAGACAAAAAGTCGCTGGAATCAATCAACTCTAGCGCTAACTCATGGAAAACATGTCCTGGGGAAAAAGGCAGATTCTGAAAATGATCAGACAAGGCAAAGCAAATGGGTCATCCTTGCTAATAGCCAGCTAGCCTTGAGGAAATAAGAAAGAGGTACTGTGCCATTTTGGTCAAATTGGTGTCCTTCACTACAGTGGCAATAATTTATTCCACAGCTTGTAGGAAATGCTGCTATTATTGATCCAGGTGATTCTATATCATTAGAAGCATAAGAACGGACCAAAGAAAGTAGATCACGCAAACTTTTTCTTTAATATAACTGGCCAGAATTTTTTTTTTAAAGACCTCTTTCTAGGCAGAATTGGAAGAAGGAAGAGGATGAGAACAGGGGACTTCTGGGAACTTTTGGGATTGGGAGTTCCAGAAGTACTAGGAGCCCAAATATTTCACTATAATTTTTGCATTGCATTCTCTTTAATAAAGGGTATAGATGGCAGCATTTTGGTTGTCTATGACACAACTGGATGTATATGAAAGAGGAATAAACCCATGTAACTTCTAAAAGAACCACAAATCTGGAGACATAAAAAAGAAGTTTTCTGCTATTATTGCTCTCATGGTCTTATGCTGATCTTAAACCACATCTTTGCGATTGATAGAGATGGTGAGAAAAACTACTCTTTTCTCTGGACTCATCTCTTATTCTCACAAAGCTGTTATTTCCTTAGTCCTATTGGGCATGTTTTATCCTATTTCTTTAGTAGTTAGTGCTGGGAAGCCAAGAACTTTGTGTCTTCATACATTATTTTGTAACAAAATATCATAAACATTAAATAAAAGCAGAATCATTGCCATTTAATTTTCTTCCATTGTTTCTCCTACAAAGAAAGACTAGGTTTAATCTTTTATTTAATTTGCATCCTTGTTCTTCCAATCCTTTTAAATAATTCATCAGGAGGCAATAACTTGGTGGTAAACAACATACTGTTTCCCCTTGTTGGCACTTGGTAAACTTTAGCTTCGGCAATCTGTTCACATAAAATGAATCCCATCATTCTCTTAATCATTTTAGTCACTCTTCTCAGGATCTGTTCAATTAGATTATATCTTTTTGGCAAGTGAAGTACTTGAGTTGAACAGTCCACCCATATGTTATCTCAGAAGAGTTGTAGGGGAAAAGACTTGACTCACACATTCATGACTCAGTGGCTATAGTCATTTTGATTGATACAGCCTTCTGAATAGAGTAATACTGTATTAATGCTTGTGAATGAAAAGAGCTGAATATGGATCATTGACAATTATTTTTTCATGTGTATTTCAAGTCTTTGCTGACATTTGGTTTCTGGAAAACTGGTTTTAAAGAATTTTTAATGTCTCTCATGCTAATTATCAGGGATTTGGTTATATACTAAACACAACAAATTATAGTAGCTGCCCACAAGTTAGCCTAAAATGCAGCAATTGAAGGCAGCAGAAGTGGGATTACAGACTCCTTTTGAGAATGCGTTCTCTGTTTCCTCTGACTGAGTTTGGATTGTTTCTGAGACCATGTAGGTTTGCCTGTAGATGATTCTATGTTCCAAGGGTCTAGTTGGGATGTGCTGGTTATGTCAGGAACTGACATTTGGAGAATTGGAAAGTCTAAAGAAAGATGGACAGTTTTTTAATAAAGGACCAGAGTTAATTTAGGAGCTGGAAGGGACCCTGGACAAAAAACTATAAATGGGAATTACAACTGAGTGTATCTTGCCATTGGTGGAAATCTGGGTCACTTACAGCTGTAATTTTCAATTGTATTTTTGTCTGTGGACTTTGATAGTATGGTTGTCTAATAAATGTTTCATCATCTGAGTCTAACAATAGATTTCATTCCAGAATACAATGTTATATAACAGAAATTCAGTAGGTTGGAGAAAAAGTCAATCAGCACAGTTTTAAGCTTTGTGTGGCCTTTGTTTATAGGGAATCAGGCATAAATGAGCATTTTTCATTCCATTCTTGTAGTGTGTTCTTAGCATCCTGTGACTTGGGCATGACACATGAGAGCATGGTGTTTATTTTTTACTACCTTCCAGATCCCTCTGGAAAGAATCTCCATGGATTTCATCATCTGCAGTGTTTGTTTCAGGTATACATATAAATAAATGTTGAAGTCCTTTGCTGGGAGATACTGGGATCTTAAATAAGAAGTACTGGTGTGAATGACGAAGGGGACCTTCTGCAGGGGCATGAAGTTAATAATTAAAATGTTATTTACCAAAGTACTGACAATAGGTTTTTTTTTCCAGGTCAACAATTTGAGTGACAGCATGAATTAGGGAAGCATGATTATACTTGTTTTATGTGTGCTTTGGAGGTGGTTGTGAAGAAACTCTTCTCCCATACACATTGATTTTACAAATACAATAAAAATTACAATCAGAAATTGTACTAGGTAAACTGTTTGAAATAATCATTTAATAGTCATTTAAAATAACTTCATTAGCAACTGAGTTTCAAAAGCATAAGCCTGCTATAAATTTTTTAAAAAGATTTATTTATTTATTTATTTATTTATTTATTTATTTATTTATTTATACAAGAACTGGGGTACAGGCCAGATGCGCAGGAGGGTGAGAGGATTCACCAGAGCCAGAACGGGGAACAGAACAGGAAGACTGATGAAATCACTGCTGAGGGGAGCAGCAGGTGAGACAGGAGAGGTCTGCCACACCATGTGGGACCCTCGCGGGCCAGCCGGGATTGAATTGGTGCTACAGAGGCTGAGGACAACTTCACAGCACTGCACTCAATCACCTGTGCCACCAGGGGAGGCCCTATAAAAATTTTTATACTTGTTTTGGTTCTTACTGAGAACATAATCTTACGTTTACTAAAGGCTTTTGTCTCATTCTAATAAATAGGCTTTGAGGTTGTATGACTAAAGGTGAGAACCCATTTCTTTTTTTTTTTAAAGATTTATTTATTTATTTATACAAGCACTGGGCACAGTGAAAAGTGTGGGAGGGTGAGAGAATTCACCAGAGCCAGAGTGGGGAACAGAACAGGCAGACTGACGAAATACACTGCTGAGGGGAAAAGCAGGCATGGCAGGAGAGGTCTATGGTATCATGGGACCCTCGCTGGTGGCCGAGGATTGAACTGGTGCTGCAGAGGCTGCGGGCAGCTTCGCAGCCCAGTGCTCAACCGCTGCACTACCAGGGGAGGCCCAAGAACCCATTTCTTAGCATGCATGTATCTAACTTTTTGTATTTATGAGAAACCATTATGAAGGACTGAAATGTAGATGTGGAGGCAAACTGTGGTCCATTCTGGGGAGATATGGAGTTTTATAGATAAAGTTAAGAAAATAGGCAAGAAGCAAACTGACCACATGCAATGCAGTGTTTGACATAGTGGCATAAAGGGATTAGTCCTGCTCTCTATCTACTGGAGAAAACAGTTAAAAAACTAAGAAAAAACAGGGTCACTGCTGTGTGTAATGACGGTATACCCGGTGTTTTGGGGTGAAGACAAGAACAAGTGTACTTCCCCTAGCAAACTGGATAACTCTCTGTGAAAAAGGGACTCACTGAGGAGTAGCTATGACTTACTAAGTAGTGTCCTGTCACTGTCAGAGGCATCAGATAATGACTGTGTAAGAGAATGAAATTATCTGAACGTAAATTTGTAGTTGCAAAATGGCTTAGAGAAGGAAAATAGAGGTAGTTATATATATCATTACTTTTTTAGAAATTTGATTTTTAGCTATTTAAATTCTTAGAGTAGGTTATACTACTCCTGAGTCTATGGAAGAACTGTTTTTCCTATACCTCCTAAGGATTTCAGGTAATCCAAATTTTGCGAAAATCCTCAAGAATCACACTCTCCTCAAGACCAGTTGATACCAAATGTTGATTGTTCACTCTTGGGAGAACAGAAAAACCAATGGTATGATCTTAAAGTACACAATTTTCACAGTAACAGACGTATTTTGTCTTTTGGGGAAAAGTTCCTTGATAACTGAGATGGAGCATTATATTTAATATCAATTGATGTAATAAAGGTGAGCCCTGCTGTCCACTTGACCCACCCAAATAGCTATTGAGTAAGCTCCTGTGCCTCCTGCATTAATCATATTTTAAGGAAGAGAACACAATACGGGTGGAGGGAGGATAATGGTGCGTGGTTTTCCTTTTCTAGTTAACTAATGTCTGGGAAAGGACAATTATTGTGTTTCATACCAGATGTTCTAGTAACATGAATAGTAGCAGCATAAGGTTAAATGCAAAACACTGTGGCTCAACAAAGGCTTGAAGGACTTAGAAGGACATTTTATGTTTATGAAAAAAATCCCCAGGAGAATCACTTCTCTAACCCAAATTCCTCAGCAGAATTTTCAGCAAAAATGCAGTTATTAATCTTAGATTTGTTATTTCCCTAAAGATTTTTCATTTAGATTGTCTATTCAAAACAACATTGTAAAATCATGCATTCAGCCAGACTCTTAGCAGCAGTAAACAGAAACAGATCAAAACACATTCTTCTTAGCACCAGGGGCTGTGGTGATGGATCATGGGTATGACAGTGGTAACAGAACTACGGGGATTACACCTGAGGGAAGAAATCAAATACTGCCCCCAAATGAACAATATTGTAGGAAAATAAATAAATACATTTAAGATATAAAAAACTATTACACTGAGTTTGAAAAGTAGTTCTTATTAAATGGCAAATTAATTAAACAGAATTACCATAATGAGTTGAACTTTTTCAATTGTTTTTTTATGCTACATTCACATTTCAATATTATAATAAAGGTGGCACTGGATATACATATAAATTTATATATTTTGGATTATTTTCTTTAACCAAGTTGCCAGAATAGGTATAGGTATTTTTAAATTAGTTGATGAAAGTTTGTGATGTGTTCTTTCACTTATCTATACTGTAAATGTTTTGAATACATTTTTCTTCCTTTTCTTTGAAGAATACACTTTATAGAAATGGATGGCACATTTTCTCCTCTTTGACATAGTCTCCTAAATTTGATAATCATTGATTCTTTTTTTCCCATTATTTCTAGCAGAGGTTGAAACTTGAGCCTTTTTGTCTGTCTTCTTTCATGTACCACCCTCATTTAGGAAATTGGAGTGTTTAGAAAATTCATTAATGATTATACTTCAGACTAGCCAATATATAAGGCTAAAAGAGAGGTTTTTAAAGTATTGGCATTAAAAGGTAACTTAGAGAAAATTAAAAGCAAGTGAATAAAATCAGTGATATTTAGAATCTAATTACACTGGTTATTATTTTGGAAGGAAACTTATTAGGTAAAATTAGGTCAAGCTTCTTTTAGTTAATTTGGTAAAATCATTGAGTTGAAATGCAAAACGACAAACTTATATTAAGCAAAAGCATTGCCATGAGAAAAGCCTGAATTATAGAAATATGTTGCATATGAAATATTCTTTAAGGGCATTCTTGTGTATGAGAAAAGAAACTATCTGATGGAATGACAGCAGAAACTTTCCTGAAGTGGGAAAAGTTTCTCGGTGGAAAATGTCAAAAGAAATCAGGATCAACCTGTTGTAGTAGAATTTTGAGATGTTCTAAATGAAGCATGAATTTGATTTGCATATTTATGCCATGTGATCAAAATGAAATTGCACATCTGTGCTTATGCTCATGGTTTTTCCAACTCGGTTTATTTCACCCTTCTCTATCTTCAGGTCAAATGTCCCTTCTGTTTAAGCTTGGCCTAATTTCCCTGACTACCTGAAGACTCTATGTATAAAACATTCTGCCTGTTTAATAATAGCAGTGCTACAGAGCCCAAGCATAAGAACGTCAGTCACGCTGCCCCTCTGAGGACACTCAGACTGCTTGATATATCCTCACCCGTCTGAGAGATTTTCTAACTGTGTTCAGAATTGAGAGCTGCTTAGATAGGCCATCACCCATGAGTCAGGGGCCCATGAGGTAACCTAAAATAGGTACAACAGATCCCTAGCAATGTGCCTGCGCAATAATAATCACCACTAACATCTACTTAGTATTTACTGCGCTTCATGCACTGTTTGTCAAACATAGTGGTGCAACCAGATTTGTCAGTTGAAATTATATTGCTTTCCTCTTTGTAAATGCTGAGATGTTTCTTAACTGATTGGAAAATAGCTGCAGACAATGGTGCCTTCCCCGCTACATACCCTGCCCCTACTCCCCCCAACAAAGTCTCTAAACTTCTCTAGCTGTCATTCTGCTCCCCTGTACTCTCAAACCTTTCTACAAGTCTTCTGCTGAAGAATTAACCTGGTCCTGCAGAGACCTTCTAGAACCCTGTCTTAACTTCTCAGTACCCCATCAATGATGTGGGTGCACTGTTAATGACTGTATTCATTAAGGATGTGTAAAGTACTTGTATTCTGCAGCCAATTGCCTATATTCAATCCTAGCCCTTAAAAGATATGTGATCTAGTTAACTAGTCATTGATTGACTCAAAGAAAGTCAAAGAAATGGGGATGAGAATATACCTAGTTCAATGGGTTGTTTTGAGACCAAGTAAATTAATACATACAAAGCATTTAGACCATGGGTTCTTTGGTGGTGGCCTGGCTATGGCAACAATATCTGAAGGGAGGGGCACCCTACAATTCTTAAATGCAAATGACTATGTAAACCAATGTTAATTCCATTAAATTATTAATTTAAAAAGAGAAGAGAACTGATATGATGTAGGTACAATAACAGTTTGTTATTTTTGTTAGTCGTACTAATGGCTAAATATTTTGACCATTATCTCTCTTAGTACCACTCTAGATACCCCTGCTGCTTTCACTGTGCCCAGGGGCCCTCTAGTACTACTCATATTCTGAACACCTTGCTAGTCTTTTGAGATCTAGTTATGTGGTAGTTCAGTAACTTCCTTATTTATTTCCTAGTTTATACTTTAAATTAATTGCTGACATTAAAAATCCTAACATTTCGCATGAAAATCCAGATATCTCGCTTTCCTGCAAAATTTGGAAAACTGGCCACACTGGGGTCATTTTGTCATGACAATGAACGCTAGGAGTAGTGTAGACTCCTTCCCGGGAAGGGGTGTCAGCTCCAGTGTTCACCATCCAGCCCACAGCCTCTCTGCACTATCTGTCTGGTGTGTTTGCCTTTGTTATCCCCAAGGCGAGGTAACTGCACTACATCTATCTTTACCACACAGAAGCCTTCAACTTCTGCAATAACACTTTGTTACCTATTTCATATGGTAAGATTCTTTATGAAAGAGACCATGTCTTTTTTACTTTGTGTGTTTGACTGTCTTACCCATAGTAGATTGCCCATAGCACCCAGGATTTGGACTTACGACGTTTAAGCTGGTGGTGACTTAGTTAAGATGATTCTCACATGTACACAGGAAAGACACATAATTGAAAAAGAATAGATAATGGAGGAAGTTGAGTGTACAAATTTTATGACTCATGCAGATAACATTATGTAATAGAAATGGAGTTCTATCTCGGTCAATTCTCCGGCTATGGTGATGTGGGAAAATCTCCAAATAATTCCCATTCTTCCTTGACAGTCAGATGACCTTGAACAAGGCACTTAACACTTGTGAACCTATTTCTGCCTTGCCAAAAATGCAGGTAATAGTAGAGGTTTCCTTGGTTGTTTTGGGAATATTAAATTAAGTATAAAAAATGCCTGTATGAAAATACTTGTAACTATAACTATGATTATATTCATAGCAGATTTATGGATTAAATAATCAAGGCCCCAAAAGGACTTATACTTAGGAGAAAAATCAGGATGAATCATGGTCATAGAATTTTATTTTATTTTATTTTACTCAAACATCATTCACATTGTAACTAAGTATAATAGAAAGATCAAAGAATAAAAATACTCTACTAGAGGTGGGATAAAGCAGGCATCCACTAAATTTGCTTCAGCTATTATAGCTATGTCAATACTCTGATCATCCTAGTACATAAAAGGAAATCCAAGGACTGAACTAAATCTATCTTTCAATTGAAAAAAAAAAAAGATTTAAAGCACCTATTATGGAGTCAGAGGTACATACTATGTCTTAGTTCTCAGGCTCTTTTTAGTGAAACTCTAAGGTTGGTAGGTAGGTGAATTACCTTTGTTTTATCTTTGGAAAAGGATTGTATGCATTCAGGTGAGTGTTAATACAATGAATTTCTCTGGGCTTGAGTCTCTGGCATCAAGGAAACAGACTAGTGTTTTGAAAATCAGAGGACCTGTGTAAACTGTATTTTCCATCCACCTTGTAGTCTTGGGCAAGACTCTGGGCCTCAAATTTCTCCTTTTTAAAATGAAGATTTACGATCTTGAGGGTTATGCTGAGAAAAAGTGCCCCACAAAGTTTTCATTTTTAGTATAGTGTTGTTCAATTGCAGGTTGGAGTTTAAAGCTAGAAGGAGTGTTAAAGGTTTCTCATTTGATTCCTTCGATATGTATGTGTGGGGATCTTTAATGGGCCAAACTAAGTCAAAAGTTAGTCTGCTGTGTTTCCTTTGTTATAATGTTCCTGGCAAGGAAGATTTAGATAAAAAAGAGATATGTATATAAAAACATTTATCAAAAGATAATTATGTATATTTATGGCAATGCATTTTAGAAGTGGTGAAGATATGCAAGTGTTAGAGTCCTATCAAAAGTATGTGGGAAAATTTATACATATATTTCTATAAGATCCTAAGTTACTAGAAAAAATTAAACTATGTCTCACAAATGTCATATGATCCAATATAAGATTATCTGGAGTGAAAGAAACTATAATTTTCTAAGTGAAACTTTAAAATCATTAAAAAGACCGTATCTGTGATATCTTTAACACAGCAACAATAGTAATAATGTATCATAATTGCAAACAAACACATAAAGTGAAATTCTTTTTTCCTCCTTTAGTCTACTGAGGGTAAATTATTTTTACTAAGAATTGGTATAACTGTTCCTCAGAAGCCAATCTGGACATATATTTGTATAATCTCTCAGAACCTGCTCTTGAAAAAGACAATGGCTCAAAACATTTTAGAATGTGGTTTTTGACACTAACCTGACACTTTTTTTCCCCCTCAAGTCACAATGAAGAATTTACAAACTCATGAAAAAATACTAAAGACAGTTTCTTTTTTCTTAAACATTTAAATAATTTTCAGTGTTAGCTTTTGGTCCTGGGATTGCTGGGCTGACTCAGCCTACTGTTGTTGCAGAGATACCTGCACTCTCCAACCCCAGCGTCAGCCTCACTGCCTGACTTCCTGCTGGGATTAGCCTTTGACAAGTCCTTCAAGGGACCCTGTCAAAGAAAAGAACTACATTCTAAAAGTTAGGTTATTTTGGCTTAAAATGTTTTTTTTTTTTTTATTTCCCCAAGCTATAAAACAGTTTGATTATGACATTTGTTTTACACATGTAAAATATAGTCACAACATAGCATTGTATGAATGCAACTATGTTTTTGAAATAAAATAATTATTAATACAATAAAAATGACGGTAAGGAAAATGAAAGACTATCTAATTCTTTAGGTACGTATACCTTTGCTCAAAAAGTTAGAGACTTTAAAATGACAGAAGTCACATAAAGAGGACTTTTTCTTTAGCTGAAATGGGTTTGGTAAATTTATTTAGGAATAAATAATATAAAATACCTCAGAGTGGTAAAAGTTAGAAATCTTGACCAACTGGACAAACGCTTTACTTGATGATATTTTCGGTGCACATATAAAAGGAGATACAGAAAATTCAGTCTGTCAGCAGAATGCTGGCGTTCTTAAATTTTTTTTTTTTTATAGATTTTATTTATACAAGAACTGGGGTACAAGCCAGATGCGCAGGAGGGTGAGAGGATTCACCGGAGACAGAGTGGGGAACAGAACAGGCAGAGTGATGAAATACACTGCTGAGGGGAGCAGTGGGTGCGACAGGAGAGGTCTGCTTGCCATGTGGATTGCTCCGAGGCCAGCGGGGATCAAACCGGCACTGCAGAGGCTGCGGACAGCTTCACAGCGCTGTGCTCAACCGCCTCCACCACCAGGGAGGCCTGGGGTTCTTAATTTTGAATTATTCAAGTGGATATAGAAGTGACAAAATTTACCTCATTACAGAAGTTACTTATACTCAATTTGAAATTTAGCTATCCCATCATCATACTATCTTAACATCAAATTTATTTGTATGCATGATCTGTTATTTGGCATTTTATTTATTTATTATAGGATGCAGGGGATGAAAGCAATGAGAATGAAACCAGTAGGAAGAGTAAATTAAGAAGGAAAAGGAAGAAAGTTATGAAGTCACATAATTTTTCAACTGAAGTAGGATAAATGGACATGTCCAACTTGTAAGGTATCTTAGTTTCCATGACCCATCAAGAATATGTGGTCACTGACATTCTCTATTTTGCCCTCCTGTTTGGAAACAATTTCTTTTCTTCTGTGAGAGCAACAAAAACAAAGAAATAAAATTTATTCCTATATAAGTAATATAAAAGATGCCCAAAATATTTACAATGAAAATGTTCTAAAAATAACCAAATGTTCAGAATTTAAGAGGTTAAAACTAGGATGATGATAGTGGAAAAGAAGAGGAAGAACAAAAGGACTTATATGTTGAAAAAGAATCACATTTCTGCTCTGAGAAAGAGTACAAAGGTCATTACTAAGGATTTGGGAGGTTTGATAAAGGTGTGGAACAAATTTTCATACCACATGTTGACATTCCAATTGGACTCAATATATCAAAGCTGTGCTGAAACTAGGAGTTCATTTTGGATAACAACAGGATCAATCATAGTAGTGTCCAAAGGCAGGGACAGTAGGGATGGTCAGTGCATGGGACAATAAAAGAAATTGGAATTTTTATAGATTTGATTATATTTTTAAATTCTTTAAGACAATGCACTCCTTTATGACATGCAAACAGGGAAAATCCTTCTCACTGCCTCTGATGTGGTATGTTACTACCTACAAATAAATTGTTATTTTCAAGTATTCTTCTCCATATCATATTGAAAAAAGGTTGAAAACAAAGGCAGCATATCTTAACATTTTTCTTTATTGCTATTCTTTATTGTGCCACAAATGGAAAGATACAAACAAACCAGTCACAGAACCTGATTCGGCTGAGGCTCATTTGCCACAAGATGACAAGGACCTCCCAGATAGCAATGAAAAAGCCCTGTCCCCCCAACATCAGCTGGTGCTCCAGGTGGTGAATCAAACCCAAACTCCAGGCATACTGGTAAGAACTCTGGAGCAAACTGACATCTACTTCTGACCACTAGTCTCAAATTTATATTTGAATTAGAGATAATGGATGTTGATTGAGGACTACCAGACTGGAAGTCAGAACTCTTAAAATAATACACCTGTAATTTAGAAGTTCTTTATAGTTTTCTTTACCCACTATATAGCTCATCTGGAGAATGAAGGGGCTGTGATGAAAATGAAGGATGTTTCCAGTCTTTCATTTTTTTTAATTGTATTTTTTTTGAGGTAACATTGGTTTATATTGCTGGATATGATTTAGGGGTTCTCAATTTTTTTCTGAAAGTGAATGCTATTCTAAATATCTGACTTAGGTTCCTGTTACCTTGCTGGTTGTCAACTGGTGGCTGACTTCAGTTCCTAGAAGCTGCTCTGTATCTCTCAGAGCCAGCAAATCCTTCTCATGTTTGGAATTTCTGAATTTCCCTCCACAACTCTTTTCTACTATAGCTGGAGAAAGATTTTTTTTTTGCATTTAAGGAGTTCCCTGGATAATATAAAACATTATCCCTATTTGAGGTTCATAACCTTAATTACATTTACAAAGTCCCATTTATCCTGCAGCTTAACATATTCTATAAGTTCAATGGCTTAGGGAGTGCACATTTTGGGGGGACAATTCTACCTACCACACTGTCTTCCATCTTTGCATTTTTCTGTGCTAGGGCTTCATGGATTTGTCCAACAAGCAAAGAATGTGAGCACTGACAGGTTTAGGGGTTACCTATACAAATACCACAGGGGCCTGGTAGAGAGTACAAATGAGTGAGGTGGGCTGGTGAAGAAAATAGGCAATTGTGCTCATTATGAGAAACTACAGCAGAGGTTGACAGACTGTGACCCATGGGCCAAATTTCAGTTGCTGGCTGGTTTTTGTAAGTAAAGTTTATGTATTGACTATGACTCCTTTTGTGCTGCAATGGCACAGTTGAGTAGTTATAAGAGATAAAATATGGCCTGCAAAGCTACACAAATATTAACTATTTGGTCTTTTACAGCAAACATTTGTCAGTCTATGAATTAGGGTCTGTGTATCCCCCTCAGGATTACCTAGGCACCCAGACAATGGTTGCTATGGGGAAATATCTACTCAGTGCTGTCAAATCAAGTTTTTTTTCAATAGAACTTGTACTCAAGATTTTTATATAAAATTTTCTAACATTTAAGTGTCAACTAATTTAAAAAAGATTCCAAACACCAGGAAGACTACTAAGAAAATATGTGAAGGGGCTAAAATGAAAAAAACTAGAAAGAACTCAGACAACTAATAAAAAGAAAGCAAAGAACCCAAACAAAAATTGGCAGAAGAGGTAAAAAGGTGCCTCTGCAAAGAAGACATACATTGGCCAAGAGGCAGAGGAAAAACTGCTCACCATCACTTATGTTCAGGGAAATGCAAATCAGGACCACAGTGAGACACTACCTCACTCCCATGGGAAACGGCCCATATGGAAAACAAACAAACAAACAAACAAACAGAAACAACCATGTTGGTAATGATGTGGAGAAAAAAGGAGCTCCTGTATATTGTTGGCAGAAATGTTGGCTGGTCAACTTCTATGCGAAACAGTTTGGAGTTTCCACAAAATATTAAAAATAGATTTCCAGGGCCTCCCCTGGTGGTGCAGCGGTTGAGCGCCATGCTGTGAAGCTGCCTGCAGCCTCTGCAGCACCGGTTCCATCCCCAGCTGCCGGTGAGGGTCCCACATGGCGAGCAGACCTCTCCTGCTACTGCTGCTCCCCTCAGCTGCTCCCCTCAGCAGTGTATTTCGTCGGTCTGCCTGTTCTGTTCCCCGCTCTGGCTCTGGTGAAATCTCTCAACCTCCTGCGCTTTTGACTGTACCCAGTGCTTGTATAAATAAATAAATAAATCTTAAAAAAAAAAAAAGATTTCCATAAGATCAGGCAATTCTATTCCTAGGTATCTACTTGAAGAACACAAAACACTAATCTGAAGGGATATATTTACACTGAAGCACTATTTACAAAAGCCAAGGTATAGAAACAACCTAAGTGTTCAAGGACAGAGGAATGAATCAGGAAAATGTGGTGTATGTATGCAATGGAATTCTACTCACCTATAAAAAGAGATGAACTCTTGCCATTTGCACCAACATGGATGGAACTGGACGGGATTATGCTAAGTGAAATAAGTGAAAAGGAGAAAAACAAATAATATAGAGAAACAAAACAAAGAACTGACAAAACAAAACCAAAAAAAGCCCCAAAACAAAAAACCAACAAACCATAGAAATATGAATACAGAATTGAGACTACTATAGGGGTTGGGAAGGTAGCATGGGAACAAAGAAGGAAGGGGCCTTGTGGTCTCTGATGGACTCTGGGTGCTTTGGTGGTGGATATGGTGTGGCAGCATACATCTGAGTAGGTAGGAACCTAACCTTAAATTATATACACTGGTGCAAACCAATAAATTATTATAATAATTAAAAGTGGAAAATATCTGCTGTTTATATTGGCTCTTCCACAGTTTGCAGCCTTTGCTTTACATAGTCATTTAAAAATATGGAGTTTCAGCATTCAAAAAAGATAAACACATGCAATTTGCAGCAACATGGATGGCGCTGGAAGGGATCATGCTCAGCGAAATAAGCCAAAAAGAGAAAGAAAAATACCGGATGGTCTCACTCATAGCAGGAATCTAGAAAACTTAAATAAGGGACCAGGAAAATGAATAACTATAAGAAAGTGAAAATCAAAATCAACAAAAAACTATGAACCAGAGACACTTTTTGGGGGTTGGGGGGCGGGAGGGGAGGGATTGGGGTCAGAATGGGGGGTTTGCAATTGTATAGGGGAATATAAAAATAAAATTTATTATTTAAAAAAAATAAAAAAAATAAAAATATGGAGTTTACCAGATACTAGTTTTAAGTTAAAAAATCTGATGAAATAGTAGTCATGAACTCTCTTTGCACGAATCAACTATGACCAGGCATATAAGTACTATTATTGATTCAACTTGGTTAATTCGGACACTCTCTCTTTGACCCAGAGCTAGATTAAGTTTTTTATAGGCCTTCATCACCAAAACAGTTATAACCCCCAACACCACCAAACATAATTTAAAAATAAATATAAAACTCATTCCCAATAAGTCATTTCAACATGATATTTTCTTCTCTGAGATAACTATTTTGAGTTTTCAAAATGAAGTTGCCCCCCCCACCCTAATATTTATTGTTTTTGCTTTTGTCCCTGCTGTGTACTGGTTATTCATTTACCTGGGCTTTCTTTCTGTACAAGTGGGCTGACATAATATGGCTGGAGGAGGGGGGTCCTCTTTGTACTAATAGGGTACCTCACTGCATAGTCACATGGATGAAGGTGCCAGAGCCTGGGAAAGGAATCTGCAGATCATCCCAGGCCTGCTGTAAACAGAATGTATTACTGAGTTTACCTTTGAATGCACTTTTCCTTTTCTGAATGGATAGCTGAAAACCCAACTGCCTATTCAATCTGACTTTGATAAGTGGCCATGACTTGTTCTCTATAACTGAAATATGTCCTCATTGTCACGGAACACGGACAACAATTCTCTAAGGCCTTCTAGTTGCTATAGAATGTTGGTATATTTTTTAAATGTTTTCTTATTTTCCCCCTAAACACTCACAGCAGTAAAACTTCCTCCATAAAAGCACATTGATTTAATTTATCAGTCCTCTGAGGGATGGAAAAGGAGAACACCTCCCAGGAATCACCCTGTAAGAAAAACAAATGAGCCCCTGAACCCAACAACTATCTGCCTGTAATTCATCATGTGCATCTGGGGAGGGATGACCAAAAGGTTTAATTGTAACTCATAAGTAAGACTGATTTGAAGAAAAGAAATACAGATAATGATGCAGCAAGATTAGTTGATTTCTGAGGATGAAATTAGATTAGATAGGGTTTTCATATTTGGTGAGATAATTGAAATTTTAAATGAAAAAATGGATACTGAAGATACTGAAATAGGTGATGCCACTTTGTACAAGTTAATAGACAAGGTCAGATCACACAGGATGTATCAATAAATCAATATATTACTAAATTAATATGTTAATTAAATAACTAATAACCCACTTAATAAAAGGAATAGTTACTGAGTGCCTACGATATATCTGCACTTCTGCACATACCAGGGATACAGCAGCAACTAAAGCTAAGTCCTGGAGCTGACATGAAAGTGGGGGAACACTGATAGCAAATATGTGATTACACGTTATGTCAGACGGTGATAAGGACTCCGAAGAAAATGGGTATAGGATGATATTACTGGTGAGCCAATAAAATGACCTTATTCCGCTCATAGAATATGTCTTCTGATGTTTTCATGTTGTTAAGATATATGTAGCTTACATAACTGTTTATTACGTTTAGAACACTGGTTATCAGAAAATTTCCATATTGTAAAATGTTAAAAGGTTAAGGAAAATGTTATTTTCCTTAAGGAACATTATTCAACTTGGACAGGATACAGAATATTTCAGAATAGGCTGGGAACACAACTACTAATTTAGCATGAAACATTGTAATTGCTACAGCTTAATTGTTTGTGTTAAATGGAAGGTAGTTATAAAGCCTCAGGAGTTTTAGAGTAGCCAAATGTATCAGTGACAGGACATTATCTTTAATATATTTGCATAGGTGGAACCAGTAATTTGTTTTCCTCATGCTTCATGTACTTAAAATCTACTTAATCTATGTTTTTAAACTGTCAATCTTTATGCTTATTTTTAGAGCCTAATTATATCTTGAAAAAGGATGCTCAGGTATCACATTAAAATTATACCTGCTCCATGTCAGTAATGTGACAGATTGATGGGTATTCAGATGCAGGAGCGATCATGGTGCCATTTACTAGGGTTAGAATAATCATGCTCACCTTATATGTTTAAGAAACACTTATATGTTGCTTACTATCTGCAGGAACTGTTAAATAACTTGAATTGCCATAACAAGCCTATGAATTAGGTACTATTTAATCAATGAGAAAGCCAAGGCATAGAGGATAAGAAAGTTGTCAAGACAGGGGCCTCCCTGGTGGCGCAAGGGGTTAAGATGCAGATGCAGCACTATGAAGCTACCAGCAGCCACTGCAGCACGAGTTCGATCCCCGGCCAGGGAACTACCCACATGGCGCAACAGACCTCTCCTGACTGCCTGCTGCTCCCCCCCGCAGTGTATTTCAGTCAATGCACCTATTCTGTTTCCCACTCTGTTTCTGGCAATCCTCTTACCCCCCACATCTCTGGTCTGTACCCCAGATCTTGTATGCATAAATAATTTTTTTTTTAAAAGAAAGTTATCAAGACAAAAGCAGGATTTGGAGGGAGGCAGATGGGCTTTGGTGTTTGTGCTGAGTGGCTACACTGCTTGCTTCTAGTCTTCCGACAGGGGCTAACATTTAGGATGTATACTGGATGCCTGACTCCTATATGCTTTAGATACATTCAATTATTTAACAGTAATGAGACACCCATTGGAAGTTAAAAGGCCCAGATTTTACTTTAAGTTTTGGCAATAAATTGAGAGTATGATTTGGGGTACCTAGTTACACTATTTTGGGACTCCAGCTAATGAGCTGTTTGGATTACATGATTTATCTCCAAAGTCTCTTATAACTCTAAAGTTTTAGAATATGCAGGCTATCTTAAAAGTCTTGAAAATAGGCCTTCTCTGGTGGCACAGGGGTTAAAGTCTTAGGGCTATCAAGCTATCTCCAGCCCAGGTTGCTAAACACATGGTGCAGCAGACCTCTCCTGTCTCACCTGCTGCTCCCCTCAGCAGTGTATTTCAGTTGAAGCACCTGTTCTGCTCTCCACTCTGTCTCTGGTGAATCCTCTCACACCCCACACCTCTGACCTACCCTCCAGTTCTTGTATGCATTAATAAATAAAAATAAATCTTTAGGGCTTCCCCGGTGGTGCAGCGGTTGAGTGCTGGGTTGTGAAGCTGCCCGCAGCCTCTGCAGTGCCGGTTCGATCCCCGGTTGCTCCCCAGCCACTGGAGGAGGGTCCCACATGGCGCTCAGACCTCTCCTGCCGCCCGCTGCTCCCCTCAGCAGTGTACTTCGGTCCTTCTGCCTGCTCTGCTCCCCGCTCTGGCTCTGGTGAATTCTCTCACCCTCCCGTGCTTCTGACTGTACCCAGTGCTTGTATAAATAAATAAATTAATTTGAAAAAAATCTTTAAAAAAGTCTTGAAAATAATGCAGTATTTAAGGTTTTTAATTAAAAAATTGAGTAAGCATCCTAGATATTTTATCTCCTACACTCATTCTTGAAAAACACCTTTGTTTGCTGATTTACAGAAAGTTTAAATTTGACAGAGATGAAGACTTCTTAGATTCATGTGCCACTGTTAACCCTTTTGTTAACAAAGCAAAAGCAAAAAACAAAAACAAACCCCAAGTCCACAGAAAATAAGAAAAATCAGACAATTTTACCTTCAGGCATATAAGAACTTTAAAGTGTTAGCTCAAGAAGTTAAAATTCTTTTTTTTCTTTTTTTTAGATTTTTAAAATTTTAACACTTATCATTTTTACATTTTTTAGACAGTATTTGCTTCCCCCCACCCTCAGGTGTAGTCCCCATAGAATTTCCTTCCCCAATGAACCTGTGCACCATCACCTCAGTCCCCTGTGCTCCTCCCTCCCTCCCTCTGATCCCTCTCCCTCCTCCTCCCCTGCAGGATGTCTCTGATTTATAATAGTCTGGCTTTAAGAAGTTAAAATTCTTTTTTTTCTTTTTTTTTTTTAATAGAGGCATGTTTTTATTTATGTATTTATGCAAGCACTGGGTACAGTCAGAAGCGCGGGAGGGTGAGAGAATTCACCAGAGCCAGAGCAGGGAGCAGAGCAGGCAGAAGGACAGAATAACACTGCTGAGGGGAGCAGCGGGCGGCAGGAGAGGTCTGCACGCCATGCGGGACCCTCCTCTGGTGGCCGGGGAGCAGCCGGGGATCGAGCCAGTGCTGTAGAGGCTGTGGGCAGTTTCGCAACCCAGCGCTCAACCGCTGTGCCACCGGGGAGGCCCAAGAAGTTAAAATTCTTAACTAGTCCTCTCCATACAGAGTTCCATGGTGCCAACACTGTGCAGTTATGCAAATGTATCCTAATTTCCATAAGCAAAGGCATTTTCATTAAGTATTTACATATGGCATTGCTGTATACTTGCACAAAAATGTTAACTTTCACCCAGTTTGATGTGATAGATAATCTCTAAGCTATGCAGAGACTGTATTCTTGGCAATATGCTGAAGGGAAAGAATGGTAACATCAACTCTAAACCGGTATCAGATACATGAGGCTTTTGTTAATCATAATGACTAACTCACGACTCTCTAGCTTCCCTTTTCTTAGTCATCATGATGTAGTGACTTAGAATTCTCATTCTTTACAGTTGACATAAGGCACAACACTCAAATTTCTTTAAAAGATTTATTTTTTTTTAATTTATGCATACAAGAACAGGGGTGTAGGACAGAGGGCTGGTGGGGGAGGAGGGAAGGTGAGAGGATTCACCAGAGACAGAGCGGGGAACAGAACAGGCAGACTGACTGAAACACACTGCTGAGGGGAGCAGGGGCATGACAGGAGAGGTCTGCTATGCCATGTGTCACCTCCCTGGCCTGGGATGGAACTCAGGCTGCTGTGGCTGGCAATAGCTTGATAGCTCTGAGACTTTAACCCTTGTGCCACCAGGGAGGCCCCAACAGTACTTAAATTTCGACTTCACTTCATTTCTTTAGAGTGAAGCACATTAAACAAGAGATGGCCAAAAATCACCTTCCATTATGTGAGATTTGAAGATACAGACTTCCCTGGTGTGTCCAGATCTAAGAGTATCCCTGCATATTTCTTCCAAGAGAGTTTTAACACGTAAAGTAATGGTTGATATAACTTCTTGATTATTAGCAAGCAAAGTTTCCTTATTACTCTTTCTTATTTTCTTGTAATCTATACAACAGTTCAGTTGAAAACCAATAATTTATTTTATTTCTTCTCTTGTCCTTCCCCAAACACATTACTGCTCCTTAAGAAGCTGAATATATACTCTTAGTTACCAAGCAGCAATTCTTTACCCAACAGAATTACAAAACTAATTAAGACTGGTAATTTTTGCCCTTCCTTGAATAATTTCCCTCCACAGAATTATCTTTTTTCTTACTGCAATTATGAAGATTATAGTTTGTTTGACATGAGAAAATTGCAACAGAAGACCCAAGAGCAAATATGAAAGGAATGAAGTGATTAAATAGAATGAACTTGCTAGATAAAAAGCATATCCCTTTTAGCTTCTAATTCTGATAAGAAAAAACCCTATTGTTGTTGGATGACTTAATGAATATCAAACCCTTGAAAATAGTAACATTAAGAAATAGTATATTTTTGGATATACTTTGAGATTTTCTGAAAATTTTTTATTAGTTTATGTCATGTATTTATGTTATCACTGATTAATCATTGAATTGTTGAAACATCATTTTTTAATTTAAGGACATGTCAGTACTAAGTATTAAAGTATTAGAGCTAAGCTTTGTCTAAGTTCATTTTTAAAAAATTTTATCTTCCTTTTATTACTTTAATATTGAATTATAATTTTGTTCATTTGCTTTATGTTAGGGAAAACTGGGCTTCTTCAAAATATTTTTTAAATGAAATTCAACAGATTCAACTTTTTTTTTTTTTAAAGATTTATTTATTTATACAAGAACTGGGGTACAGGTCAGAGTCGTGGGAGGGTGAGGAGGATTCACCAGAGACAGAGTGGGCAGCATAACAGGCAGACTGACTGCAATGCACTGCTGAGGGGAGCAGCGGGTGAGATAGGAGAGGTCTGACGCGCCATGTGGGATTCTTTCTGGCTGGCTGGGAATTGAACAGCCATTGCAGAGGCTGCCGACAGCTTCACAGTGCTGTGCTCAACCCGCTGCGCCACCAGGGAGGTCCCTTAACTTTATTTCTTAAGACATTCTTTAGACTTACCTGAAGATATAGCTTCCTCTTCATCCAGACAAGAACATATGCTACTTAATTTTGATAATAAAACTTGAAATTTACTGTGGACAGGCCATTTCTAATTCACATGAAATTTTTCAAACAATAAGACAACAGGGTCTCCCTGGTGGTGCAAGGGGTTAAGACACAGCACTGTGAAGCTATCTGCAGTCACTGCAGTGCGAGTTCAATCCTTGGCCAGGGAGCTACCCACATATGGCACAGCAGACCTCTACTCACTTGCCTGGGTCTCTCCTCAGCAGTGTATTTCAGTGGATCTGCCTGTTCTGCTCCCCACTCTGTCTCTAGTGATCCTCTCAACCCCCTCTTCCCCACACCTCTGGCCTGCACCCAACTCTTGTATACATAAATAAATAAATTTAAAAAAAAAAGAAAAAAGAAAAACAATGAGAAAACATACCTGGCACTTCAGGTAGGCACTTGTGAGTGACTTCACTATAAAACCAATTGCTATTCAGTTTTTGTTAACTTCTAATAATTTACTCCACTCATGGCATGTAAAAGCTACAGATTTAGGATATTAGTGTAGAACTCCTTTGCAAGCGTAATTTAATATGCTTCCAACATTTGGTAGGATTGGTAGAAGTGACATAAAGAGAAAATGTCTGCATCCTTTTCTTATTTTCAAACTGCTATTGAAAATACTTAACCATTATTTCGTTCAATTACCGTACATATAAGAACCACTTCTCCCCTTGTCCCCCGCACCCCTATCCCAAGTTTAGCTAGGTGAAATAGCTTGTTTATCATGAGATTTTTAATATAACTCATTGTACTCTCTCTCAATTGCTATATTTATTCTTAGCCCCAGTTTTCTAATACATTCCATTACCTAGTAATTATTATTTCATTCTTATTTAAGGATTACACAGTATCTATACATATTTTTGACAAAATACTTTAAATTCATTTCAGAATTTGTGAAGGTATAAATAGTAACATGAATATTTGTACTTTAAGACGAAATAATTCATTTTGAAAATTTATTATGAATAGACATTAAAAATAGTCTCATCCTCACAAATCTATTTAAACATTGTGTGTTTGCATATATATAAAATTCTGTGTGGGAAATTCATGAAACAAAATGTGGAGTCAATAATTCTAATTTACTTGGGGCTTAGTGAAAAGCAATTTCAATCTTTATAAAATAATATTAAATATTTTACTATTTGTAGAAAATGTTTTGAAAATTATAAAGTTCAACCATGAAGGGATAGAAGAGATGATATAACCTATTCTCTTCATTTATAGATGAGGGACATGAAGACCAGAAAAGTTAAGGAAAGTTTTCTGAAGTTTGTACAGGCAGTTAAGGGCAAAGCTGGCTATCAGATTGTGATTCTTTATTTCCAGTCTCAGGGTTTGTTTTTACTATACCTTCTTAACCTTTGTATTTCCTTTCAGTCTTCATTTGAGCTATGGTCTTTCTTAGTAAATCAAAAAATATTGATTTTTTAAACAAAAACATTTATTAAGAATAGAGGGAAAACTTCGGAAAAATCCAAAAGATAAACCTATTATAAATTGGTGGTGACTATTCTTCTTAATTTATTTAGACCTTACAGCCAACTTACATTGTTTCTGTTCTATCAAAGGATTGGTTTTTAATTTAAATTATATGCATATAAGGTGTATTCTTTCTAATTTTAATCAAAACATGCTTATACAACTCATAAATCTGGTTATTTGAAAAAGTGACATTTACTGTGTTCCAAATTTCAGTTGTTAAGGTTTGAGCTATTCTGCAAGAATTTTTATTGAATTCATGATGATCTATAGTGTGTGAAGCTGTTCTAGTGCTTTATGTCCATAAATATTGTAATTTATTGTTTTGAACAAGATATGCTTATAAATTATTTCCCACAATTTAATAAAGAGTAGTTTAAATTTAGAATGTTCAAAAAAGAATAAAGAAAATAACAGTGTTAGAAAGAGTGCTGAGAAAAATACAAATTAAAATCCCTGAAAAGTAGTGTGCTGTTTTACATTTCAAGGTCTATTAGGGTGAAATGGTAACAAGTTGTATTCTATTATTCACAATCAGATGAATGTAAGAAAAGATTTAAATCACAGAAACTCTTGGAAGCCTTATGAATAAAAGACACTGGCATTATAGATACAACAGAACTAACTTGTAGGTTTTCAGATTAAAAAAACTGACAACTAGGGAAATATTATTTTTTACAGTGAAAATATGAATTAAGAGATTGTCTATTAAAGTCCTCTAAAAGTACTACTTAAGTACATTAAAATTCCACAAGGTATGTGTGTATAAATTCAGGATGCATTATATATTTATACAAACATACCCACACAGGTGCTTGAGTGAGTTGAAATATTAAGGAGACATTAAGAAGTGTACAACTTATTCCATTTATTACTGATAACAGCAGATTTGGATCAGTGAAATCAAATAACATTTGAAAATATGTGTAGAAATGGTAGAAAGTACAAGAGTCAGAGGTTCATGGTCAGAGGCAGAAGAACAGACCAGTCGATTGTTTATGCTAGGATTACTTTCTCTTTGTTAGCCATGCTCTTTGGGATTTGGAGGTAACATCATTAACAATCAGTCTTGCAGAATGTAACCTTGTTTTTCCAACTTTGCGGTATTCATTGACATTATATGAACCAAAATTTATAGTCAGTTAATTTTCTTATCCACCCATTAATATAGCTAATGTGTCTGTTTAAATTGATAACCTCATCACTTCCTTATTATGTGGCACATAGTAGAAATTAAATAAATGACCAAGTCCATTGAACCCTAGAAGTATATGGCTAGACAGTGCCTAAGCAGTCATCTAGTCTAATACTTTCATGTTATACTCTTGTGAGCTGAGGGACCTAATGCAGTGGCTTGTTCAACTTCATGCCAGTAATTAATGAAAGATCTAGGCCTGGAAAGCAAATTTGGTGATATCCGGTCATGCTAACTTGATGGCTCCAAATACTTTCCAATTTTGGAAATTATAACTTTAGGGGTATGGGTCACATCACAGGGAGTGGTTCTAGGAATGTCAGAGAGTGGGGCAGTTCATTCTTAGGTGAAAATGGATAAGAGTAGCTCAGCGGTCAGCAGGCCTGTTTGGACGACTGTCCTGTATGCCATAAGGCTGGCAACAGTCTGTTCTCAGAGGACTGAAGAGGATTCTTTATTATAGATTTTTGAGAGTCAGTTAACTATGGAATTAAAGTACACTAAGCCCAAATAAAGCTTCACTGAAATAGTCTCAACTATGCCATAAAATAAAAAACTTCTTTAAAAGGTACTTCTGACTATAATTATTTCAAAAATTCCGTAAAGCTTTACCTTTGTCTTTTGCTAGGAAGATATTTTCTTTAACATTATACCTTTTTTGATGACTGATGTTTCAGTTCTAAGAGCACATAAAGACTTCAAAACTGAAAAATACTGAGTTGCTTATAAAGGTATCTCTTAGGGTTTTAAGATATTTAAAATTTATCTGATATCAAAATAGTATTAACTAACAGATGCTAAACATGTTTTTTTCCCTCATTATCAAAGCTTCTTCTTCCTCCCTTGTTTGTTTCCAAGTTTGAAAACCTGATTTCTCTATCCTTTAATTTATTTAGGAAAAAGTGATCAATGGTGTTTACATGCCCCAAGGTTATCTTGAATTGATACGGAATCCTAAGAACAGTGAAGTGGATCACATAAGAGCAATAGGTTTTAATAGTGACCTAGCCCTAATGCCAGAGTTATCAACCATTAGAGTTTTGCCATGGGCTGAGAGAATTGCAAGAGTGATTTGTGACACATTCATCGTGGCTGAAGAGCCTCTATTGACTTCCCCAAGGTGCATTGCAAGCAGACTGCTGCGTCAGCCGCAGGATTCTGGCTTTGCCCTGCTCTCTGCCTTCATCTATGATTTTTGTGTTTTTGTGTGTCTGATTATCAATTCAAAGACCATATCTTTTCCTGCATCACCATTACTAAATAATCAGGATGAGCCCTTCCTTCAGGAACTTGTTGATGGCTTATTTCACACTGGAGCCAAAGTTGAGAGCTTTTCGTCCTTTACCAGACATAGTGAGATGGAAATCTGTTTTCTGCCCGTCTGGCATCCGTTCAGCTGATAATACATTTACCCTCTGAACAGGTGTCAAAGAAATGCCAAAGAAATATATAAATAATTACATTATCAAATTTTTCATTGTGACCGAGTCCTGCAATTCAGGAATTTTGTCTCATAGTCTCTAGGCTGTTGAAAGAAAGAAAAACTTGCTCTGAGGGCCTCCTTGGTGTCCTAGGGGTTAAGTCTCAGCAATAATACCACCACAGCCTGAGTTCCACCCAGGCCAGGGAGCTAACCCACATATGGCACAGCAGACCTCTCCTGTCTTGCCTGCTGCTCCCCTCAGCAGTGTATTTCAGTAGATCTGCCTGTTCTGCTCCCCACTCTGTCTCTGATGAATCCTCTTACTCCCCAAACCTCTGGCCTACACCTTAGTTTTTCTATTAAAAAAATAATAATCTTAAAAAAGAAGGAAAAACATGCAGAAGTTTTGGAATCAAGGAGCTCACAATCACTGGGAAAAAATGATTGGTAGAACCCTGGAAACACTCCATTGCTCTCAGCTGCCTGGTGGCACTTGCTGTTAGCTGTCAAAAGTGCTAATCCAAGGAGAGTAAAGACTGAAGGAGAGTGTGCCTCCAACATGGGGATTTAGCAGTAATGGCTGTCCTTTTAACATCAAGTGTCGAACTGTTATAGGGTAGCCCCGATACAAAACGGGGTGCCTGACTGTGGGTCCTCACCCGCGCGCTTAAAAGGACTTATCAATGCTCGACTGCAAGCACACGCGAAAGGTTAATAAAAGGTTTATTTACAAGGGAAGGGCAAATGAGGAAATGTACAGCTCAGGGAGAAAAATGGGAGGTAAAGTTTTAAATGCGTCCTACCGGATCTGCCGATCTGGAATCCCAAATGGCACTCTGAGAGCTAGCTGCGAGCCAGGAGCCGTGAAGCCAAGAGGCGAGCGACAGAGCGAGAGACCCCAAGGCCCACGTGTTTGGTTTTTATACCCAACCTGGCTGCTTAACTCCACCCTCAGGTCCCAGCCACCTTCTCTTTGGTGGTGACGGGATTTGTCTTTCCCAATGTCCTGATGGCTTTGGTCTGGAGTGGGGGTGGAGTCCACAAAGCCTGTATGGGATTAGCTCAGGACATCCTTTCCCCCTAACAGAACCTCCATGGTGGTGCAAGGGGTTAAGACGCAACCTATGAAGCTGTCCGCAGCCTCTGCAGCACAAGTTTGATCCCCGGCCAGCCAGGGAGCAACCCACATTGAGCAGCAGACCTCTCCTGTCTTGCCCGCTGCTCCCCTCAGCAGTGTATTTCGGTCGATCATCCTGTTCTGTTCCCCTCTCTGTCTCTGGTGAATCCTCTCACCCTCCTCACCTCTGGCCTGTACCCCAGCTCTTGTATGCATAAATAAATAAACCTTTAAAAAAATAAAAATAAAATGTTGAAGGAAAGAATAAACAATAAAAAAAAAATAATATCAAGTGTCATGGTGCAAAATGTGCCCAGATAGAAAATAAAATGGGCTTAGCCACAGCATATCCTTACCTGGTGCTGCTGCAACTGTTACTATAAGCTTGGCAGCAATGGTGTCTTGGTTGGTCCAGATGACAGCATAGTGCTTATCACTCAAAGCCTTTCCAGATCCCTTTGCAAATGGAAGATGCCCTTGTGGCACTGGGAGATCAATGTCTGAGCCAGGCTCTCAGAGAAACTTTTATTTGATGTTTTGTTGCCATGAAGAAATATGAGCTGGAAAATGAAGAATCAGATGATGAGAAAAATAAGTTCTTAGAGTATTTTATTTAGAATGGAATTCTTCACTTATTCCTTTAGAGATGTGATTTTCACTTCAATAGCTAATCTACCAGAAAAGATTGGAGCTTTGTAATTAACAGCAATAACAACAAAAAGACTACCAAAGTTTTCTCTCTTTTTTTCCCCATGGAGTATTTGACAGGTGATGTGGGACTGCTGAGAGAATTTTGATAACAGAAACAAACAATAGTTAGTTGTGTTAAAGCAGTAATATGCAAATTTACAAGGTTTTTTAGTCAGTGATCATTTCTTCTGTGTATGTTTGTTAGGGGGAAGGGATGTTCTGAGCTAATTCCATACAGGCTTTGTGGACCCCACCCCCACTCCAGACCAAAGTCATCAATGACCTGCAGTAAAGTATTAATAAGTCCTTTTAAGTGCGCGGGTGAGGACCCACAGTCAGGCACCCCATTTTGTATCGGGGCTGCCCTATAACATGTTGACCTACACAGAAAAACTCATTTTTTTTTTTAGGTGATAAATATATTCACACAAAAAGACTTAAGAATTAGAAAGCAAGATTTAAATGACTGAAAAAAAAAGGAATAATTTCAATCATACACATATGTGGCTGCCAGAGAGATTAAAGTATCAATATAATCTCAAGACACATTGAGTATCTATTTTGCAAACATCATTGTGAATTTCTAAATATGTTAAATATGTTTTGAAAAAACATGGCATCATGACAAGTCAGTAGAAGTTTTCACAAATGTCTTCTTTTTCACCCTCTTCCCCAGCTCCTAAAAGGTTTAGGGACTTCAAAGTTATGAAGTTCCCTCAAGAAATAAATCCATATTTAGAATTTGGGTTGGGAACAATGAGATCAGATGTTTAAAAACAGTCAAAATCTTTCTTTAGACAACATCTCAATGTTTCCAATGGGTAAAATAGAGATGGAAGGGATGTGTGGGTGGGGGTGGGTGTGCTCTGCCTGCATTGCTGCATTTGAAACTAGAGATTTCAAAGATACCTCTAAAGCCTTGTTGGGTATGACAACAACTGCCTAGATAACCAGGGCTATGTTTGCAGCTTAGATTTATATTTAAATTACTGATTGTGTTACTCGCAGAGGGTGGTATGCCCCCAGAGAATATTAATTGTGTCAGACCTTTGTTTGAATGAGATAATATAGCAACTATCACTAAAGTTTAGCTTCTTTTGGGAAGAAATCCAAAATCCACTTACTAGCAAATGAAAACCCTATTCTACCACTTAGGATCAAACAGGAGATTTTATGTTCAATTAAAACTGACTATGGTCTCAATTTAGATAGCAAAACACAAGCAGAGGATTAGAATTTGGCTCAGATCCTCCTACTCAAATTCACAGTACTCAGTAGCTTAAATAGGGAAAGTCAGTCTGTTCTTCCTTAATTGCTCCTCTATTTCCTCCTTTGAGCAGGAGATGAGTGTTTAGATACATGCATATGTGTCTTTTGGTGGATTAAAATATACAGGCAAAGGTAGTGTTGGTTGGTGAGGAAGGAAAGGAATTGTTAGGGGGAAAATGATGTCCTAAAGCTAATTCCGCACAGGCTTTGTGGACTCCATCCCCACCCCAGGCCAAAGCCGAAGACACTGGGAACTCCAAATCCCATCACCACCGAAGGGAAGGTGGCTGGGACCTGAGGGTGGGGTTAAGCAGCCAGGTTGGTATAAAGCCAGACACGTGGGCTTTGGAGGGGTCCCCCATTTTGACTCTCCGCCAGCTCGTAGCATCCGGCCAGCTCTGAGAGTGTTTTTTGGATTTCCAGGTCGGCGGATCAGGTAGGACGCGTTAAAGACTTTATTTCCCTATTTTCTCCCTGAGTTGTACATTTTCTTATTTCCTTCTCCCTTGTAAATAAACCTTTTATTAACCTGTTGTGTATGCCTGTAGTGGAGTATTAATAAGTCCCTTTCAAGCGCACGGGTAAGGACCCACAGCCAGGCAATCCGTTCAATATCGGGGCTGCCCTATAACAGAATCTGCCCTGAAATCCCACACATTATATCATAGAGGGGATAGCAGGGAGGAAACCTTTGGTGACTTGCTAGTAGTTGCCAACCAATATTCATTTTCTCCTCTGTTCTCAGCAGTAAAACCTAAATGTGTCAGTTGGAAACACACTATGAAAAATGAAAATGGGGGCTTCCCTGGTGGCGCAGGGGGTTAAGCACCACACTATGAGGCAATCTGCAGCCTCTGCAGCACAAGTTCGATCCCCGGCTGGCCAGGGAGAAACCCAAATGGCGCGCAGACCTCTCCTGTTGTGCCTGCTGCTCCCCTCAGCAGTGTATTTCGTCAGTCTGCCTGTTCAGTTCCCTGCTCTGTCTGGTGAATCCTCTCACCCCCCACCCCTGCATCTCTGGCCTGTACCCCAGCTCTTGTATGCATAAATAAATAAATCTTTAAAAAAAAAATAAAAATGGTATCTCTGAGCTTCTGTTGGTACTGAATGTGGTCATGGTATTAGGTTTTCGTCAAAGAGCTGTAAGTACAGGGGCCTTCCTGGTGGCACAGGGGTTAAAGACACAGCTCTAAGAAGCTAATGCCAACCACCGCAGCATGAGTTCGATCCCCAGCTAGGTCCACATGGCACAGCAGACTTCCCTTGTCTTGCCCGCTGCTCCCCTCAGCAGTGTATTTCAGTAGATCCACCTGTTTTGCTCCCAACTCTGTTGCTGGTGATCCCCTTACCTCTGGCCTACACCCCAGTTCTTGTATGCATAAATAAATAAATCTTTAGGAAAACCAAACCAAAGCAAACAAAGAACTGTAAGCACAAGTGTAAGGAAATTCTAGGAAACTTCCTCAAAGGACAGTTGCTGTGTTCCTCCCCCTTCCCCACCTTCCTGCTGGCTGGCCTGCGGATGAAGTTCTGGAGTGATGCCTGGGAATGGAGGCTTTGCAAGGTGGAGAAACAAGGAAGCTCCGCTTAGTTGGAACAGAGTTTGCTTTACCTACACCCAGATTTTTATCTGAGAGAGAAGCTTTTATCTGTTTTAATGCACCATAGTTTGGGAACTTTGTTACTTGTGATAAAACTCACTTTCCTTTTCACTGGTGTGGGTGTGTGTGTCCCTGTGGACGTGAATGTGTGTGTGGCATGTGTTCATACATGCACATGTTTGGGGAGTGAAAGGTCGATGCAGGGGGCTGGAATGCAAAAGCCCACCAGGGGCAGGAAGCCCACCAGGGGGGCAAGAATGCGGCAGCCCACCTGGAAAAATCAGACAATAAACTTCTTCCTACAAATCTTTTCTTCGTGCCCTACAAACTTTTTCCCGCCATGCAAACCCAGTTTCCCACCAACCTCTCCTCACCCTATAAAAGTCTGCCTCTCCCTGGCAATGTGGGCAACTTCACCAAACCCCCATTTTGGGTCCATGAGTCCTGCCCAGGGGCGCAATAAATTTTCCCAGCCTTTGAGAAACTTGGCCTGGCTCTTCTTTTCTTTACTGCGCTGACCCTGTCAGGGAGGACATTTGAGGGATCTGGGGATGAAAGAATAAAAATATAAGAACCAATGAAAGACCTCTTCTTCAGTCTTGTAGAGAGCAGAATTGAATTAGAGGAATCCACATATGCAGACAATCCACATATTCTGTCTCTCACCCTGACTGAACAATGCTTCAGGAGACATTGCTAGTGATTAGGCTTGGTTTTACCACAATGGGTAAGAGCTGTTACAAAACTCTGTTGTTCACAGTGTTTGCATCTTTATTATTGTTCCTTATTCATTTTATTGACTTAAAAACACAATATTCAAGATGTCAGTGTGAAGGAATATTATATTACTTTTTATGTTTAGTGTACAGTAGTGAGTTGACAGAAAATATTCAGTTTCTAAAATAACTTGGTGAGGTAATCTTCACAGAGATTTCCCTGAGGAAATATATAACACCTATATATTTGTTCTTTAAGGCAAACCAAAAGCAAACATTGGTCAAGAGAGTCTAGTGCTAAAGAATAATTGGGGTAAATATACAATGGATTATTTGTTTCTTTTCTGTTTATCTGTTCATAGGTTTTTATGTTCTGAGGAGACATTCCTGCCAATGCTTCTAACTTCTTAGTCTAGGGAAGAGCCAGACAGTCACTCCATAGCATTTACGAGGCATGTTTTCCGTGCTAATCCTTCCCTGGGAGCCACAGTACTGAGGAGACCAAGACAAAGAAGATGAGCGGATCTGTGGGTATTAAGGAGAGCACTTTTTTGTAGCCCTAATGATGAAAAAAAAAAAAGCCATTTCAAAGGCTGCTTTATGGTTTGAAAAGGATGCTCTATGAATCTCTTTACAAAAATTACTTTCTTATTTTCATTTACTATAATTGTTCTAATCAAAGCTTAGGGGAAAATGTGACTACTGAATTTAAAGTTGGTTATTAAATGAGTATACATAAGAAATGTAAATTAAAACTATAATGTTTTAAGACTAGAAACTAAAACATTAGTATCATAGTAAGATGTTTCTATTTTCAAGGACATTTTATGATCTAAAATTTCATTTTACAGTGTTTGAATAACAATGAAGCTTGAAATGATGATTTGAAGACAATGAAAGCTCTAAAAACTTTAATATGAATAAAAATTGAAAGCATACACTAAAATCTGAACTTATCAGCAATATTCAATAATCTATTGACATATCTCCAGTCACATGTTTAACAAAATAGACTTGCCAGTATTGTGATATAGGTTTTGTCTGACAGTACCTTTAATCTTAGGTTTCCTATTATGGGTGTTAGAACGTGTAGCTATAAATACTACATATGTGCACAGTGTCTCCCCTATTAAAGCTTGTTATGTTCCTTATAATTAGTAGTTTACATGACAGATTTCTAATTAGGATGTAAGTTCCAAGAATGAAGGGCACAGACCTTATTCATATTCATATTTCTATTTCTTATTCCTTGCAGATGTTCTGGACTTCAATAATTATTTAATCACTCAATCAATCGATCAATCAACATAGTGTAAGTGCAGTACAATTCTATACATGTACAGTATAATACTCTCACATACACGCACATACACAGAGAGAGCAGCAGATAAGAGAATTGATGATTGTGGTTTGTGATCAGTTCTAAAACCTCTGCCATTAGATGTACATCTTTAGCTTTTCAGGTTCTAGGAGTTCCTGAGTAAATATAATTTTATTTTATTTTTTAAAGATTTATTTATTTATACAAGAATCAGGGTACAGGCCATATGTGCGGGAGGGTGAGAGGATTCGCCAGAGACAGAGTGGGGAGCAGAACAGGCAGATGACAGAAATACACTGCTGAGGGGAGCAGTGGGCAAGAGAGAAGAGGTCTGCTGAGCCATGTGGGTTGCTCCACAGCTGGAGGGGATTGAACCGGCACTGCAAGAGGCTGCAGACAGCTTCACAGCACTGCGCTCAACTGCCAGTGCCACTAGGGAGGCCCAGTAAATATAATTTTATCACCTTGATAGGGGTCATAACAAACAGTGGGTGAAATGGTCATGCTTTTCGGGTATGTGGCACTTTCCAATAGCTTCCTGATGTTTATGGGTGTTCATCTTTCCAGTTTCTCTTGCAGCCATGGCTCTGCCAATCAGTCCAACCTTAGTAGACTCCACTCTGCATAATGGAGAGGCAGCAGTAGTGACAGGTGTCCCAGTGGGAGCATCCTGGAGTGGCATGTGTGGCACTGCTGTTGTCTAGTGACACTGATTTATGGTATCAATGGAGCAGTCTAGTGTAGCTCCTGAACCTGGTTTTGTGACTCTCCTAGATTCTGTGAATTACCTAACATCTAATAAATTCATTTTTTTGCTTGAATTAACTATACTTTACAAAAAAGGAATCTGACTGAAAAATAGTATAAGAAGGACAAAGAAAGAACAAGAAAACTTTGATAAATGAGAAGAGTGGAATAAAGGCAGAGAGAGCACCTTAAATCAGAACAGTTTAATGTTTATATTTGATTTAAATAAGGGCTTACAGAACTTTCACAGACCCTACTTCCGAGATATAAGACTCAGAGAAGTCAGATGTTGAGAACTGGAACCCAGTCTAGGTTTCCATTGGATCTGTTAGTCTCTGTGCTCCACTAAAATGCCACTCTCTGTCCAGTTGCAGCCAAGTACAACACAGAAGATTATGCTGTATATTACATTTCAGTTTTAAGGCTTGTGGGTACCAAAATGCGGGCAAATATTTTGATCTATCCTTTTTGTTAATATGCAGTTCAATTTAGTGTAGTTTCATTGAGTTTTGGTCAATATGTTTGACCACAAACAAATCTCAGCAAACCAGATGTGGAATTGTTCAGGTAATAGCTATTTGTTTCTAACTCTACCTAGACCAGGAAATCCCATAGCTAGGAATTCTCATGCCCTGCAGAATTTATTTGGGAATTATTCTCAGGGAAAGAAAGTAACTCAAGACTTAGTTGTATACATTTTTAAAAAATATAGAAACACCTAGTTGACATTTCTGACAGTCCTTGCAATTTGAAATAAAATTGCTTTGTTCCATATTCAGAAATTCATTTGACAAGTACTCAGCATTCACTGAGAGCATAAAGATTTGATACTTCTTTCTGCCTTCTTATGTGTTTAAGAAATAACAAACAAGAAAGCACATTGATTTATAAAAACAGTCAGCCTACATGAAGGGAAAAGATATAAATTAAGATAAAAAGAGAATTGGCAGAATGAGATCACATAATTTTTTCTTTCCTGGTTAAGATTTTTCCTATTAAAATTAATATGATTAACTGAGATCACATTAACCTTATTTAGAAAATAAGGACTTATATGTAACTTTAATTAACCATGCACACTTAATTAGTATGAACTGCCAACATATGCGTCATTGAACACTAATTTATATCTATTTGTTGGCCATATATAAGAAATTTATTGAATAAATTGTATTTTAGAGAACTTTTAAAACATAAGCTAGAGGGCAGCAGTGTACCATTAAACAATCAGTGCTGGCATCTCAGAATTCATCGCAAAACCAATATGAAACATGAAAGTAACCAGATCAGAAATGAATGGAAATTGGAAAAATGTAATAGAAATACTAACAGCAGAAGTGCATTTCCAATCATATTACTTGCATTTGAATATATTTAGGTTAACAAATATTAAGAACAGGCTCAATATATGGGGGAGAGGTTAGTGGGGCATTGGAAGGATATAATATTATTGATATTAAAGGATATATTCAAGAACCATTAGAAATATGAAACCATGGAAACACTAGCTGCTTTATGTGGTGCCTGAAACTAATCCAGGTTTTAAAAATTCTGTATGAATCTGCAACAGATTTGGAATAAATAGTTCTGAAAAGAACTAAAAAAGAAATGCTTAAGGAACTATGAATGGAATAATAAAAAATCTAGCTATAATTTGTTACTTATTTGGAGGTTCATTAAAAAAATAAGATTATAAAAACCTCTAAAACTTCCACAAATTAGCTTAATTCTACAAAGTATTAGTTTTCTTTTTGAGACCACTAGAAAACACATAGGCCAACTCACTTTTTATGAAATAATTGGAAATTAAGATACATTAGTGTCCAAAATGAAAGAGGATTGGCTAGATTTTTAAATGGTTCAATTTATTAAATAATTGTTTGAGTGATTTATATTTAAATTATCAAAGAAGAGGACACAAAACTTGGTAATACAGGTTTTTCTCCCACAGAGAGCTTTCTATTTAGTCAATAAAGGCATATTGATAAATGTCTATGGATTGAGGACAGAAGACATACATTGTGGAAAAGAACAAAACAGTGTAGAGGAAGATGACATTGATCAAATAGAATTAAGGTCTTGTCTGCATCACAAATTCCCTTGGCTCTAACCTTATTTCTCCCAGGTTGCAAGGGATATCAGGCCCCATGTCTCTTGAAGAAGGAAAAGAAGTGTGGTTTAGGAAGGAGAGAAGAAAACTAAGAGTTCTGTGTCATCCACTCTTTCCTTAATTCCCTGCCCTCAGCCTCATCATGTTCCATTTCATTCTTTCCTCTACTTACAATTTAAGAGCTGTCCTTCAGGTATTCTCAACATCCCATCCTATTGCTTCTCAGGCATTAATACTACCAATTACTCCCTTCTCCATCATGTCCCCAGTATGTTCCTCTCCTGATGTTTCTTTTGCATAAGAATTCAAACATGTCAACGTGTTTCAATGTGTGTAACACAGAAGTACATACATATACCAAGGGGAAAAGAAATTTAATACCAAGTACCCTTGGTACTTCTGTTTAAAATTAAATTTTTTGATTAGGTTACATAGTCTTGCTCTTTCTTCCACCCTCTTTTCTATTTATTTCTCAGAGCTCTGTACCAATACACACTAAATGCCCTCACCAAGGTTAATCATAGGCCCCCCTCATGTTAAATACTTTGAGTACATCTCATTTTCTATGTTCCATGACTACTGACTGGACAGGCAGAATTTCACATAGTTGACCTTTGGCACTTTGTTGAACTAGTTTTCTCTTGACTTGTAAGACACGTTAGGCTCCAGATTTTCTTCTCACTCTAGCTACTTCTCAATCTCCTGTGAACTTTTCTCTTGTGAACCTTATCTGTTTTAGTGTTGGCTATTATTCAGGTTCCTTTTCCTTTCTCTAAAATTCCTCTCCTCATTCAAAAAAGTGTCCCCATAACATCTCATCTATTATTCATACTTTTCACTGATTAAAACTCGTGGTTTGAAGTCATGGAAAAAAGTTGAACTTAATTAAACAAAACGGAAGACTTTGGGTCTTCAGATAGATGTCTCATGGACCTTAAGACATTCAATGTACAAAGGTTTCAGGATTGGATCTAACCAGGGACCAAAGCACTGTTGGTGACTGAGAACATTTTCTTCCTCTCTCCATCTCTTTTGGTCTTCATGCCAGAATCATGCCTTCTTTCTAGCTTTGGACTGGCTTTCTCTACACAATGGAAAATGGCTGCTGAAAAACAGACCATATTTATGTATTTTATGTTCAACAAGCAACCTGCCTAAAGTTTGACTTTCAGAGTTCCATATCTAAATTGCCTGGTTCAGTTTGGGAAATGTATCCAATCCTTATCCAGTTCACTTCCCTGGAAGGCAGTAGTCACAATGCACAATCACAGCTGCTCTCTCTATTACAATGTGAATAGAGCAGAGAAGAAGGTTTCTTTGTGGGAAGACAGGAAGACCCAGCGAATGTCTATGGTAAGTCCCATACCTTCAGTTTCCATGTATAAGTAGATGATGACCAGTTTCTCCACTGGAATGTCTACAAGCATCTCAACTCAATACAGCCGGTGTTTAACTCATGTTCATTTGACCTAAGACTCAACATATTTTGCTAGTCAATAAGTCTTCACTGACCTCCTTCTAGAAGGTCTCTTGTTATGTTTATCATCATTGTTCAATTCCAGGAGGACAGTTGAGACCTGTGATCTCTTTTCGTCACATGATCAGTTCCTCCTAATCTGCCAAGCTGGCTCCACGCATCTTCTTCTCACACTAAAGTTCCTCTGAGTCTCAGTCATGTCCTCCATCCACAGATGGGCCTACATGGTCCTCAGGGCAGCTTCATTCAGGCTTCCATCTCACCCCGTACCTGTGGTCAGCAGTGGGTCTACTTCTTTCTATGCTCTTGGGACAAGATCTTAATTTCTTTGAGCCATAATTCCTTCATTGAGAAAATCAGTCTATTCTCCTTATCCACACTGCAAACCTGTCAGAATAATTTCCCTAACTCTCCTTTATTCTTTTTTACCGAAAAATCATTCAAAATCATACCACATTGCTAAGAAGCTTCACAAATGTATTATCCTAAGCTCATATGAATATTCCTTTAAAAGTGTGACACCAAATGAATGACTATATAATTTAAATGGGCAACAGTTACTGAAAACGTCACTATGAGTTGGATTAATAGAAACCTAAAGCTGAGTGAAGAATAAATAAGGTACTGACTGAATTGAACCCCCAGGTGTTCCACTTCAAATCCTCTTGACTTCTCTTTATAGTATGAAACTACACCCTAAGGATTCAATTGGCAAGGTCACCTGCCACAGATGAAACTCATGGAGAGGGTCAAATAGAATGGCTTTTCCACTTCGGGGATTGTCATTTTTTTTGTACTCATGTGCCCAGTCAAGGAAGCTCTGTGCTCCACGAAGGCCTTATAGTTTGTATTTTTGGAGCGAGGATAGTTACTGTTTTTGCATGTCCTGTTTACCACAGCTGTTTCTGTCTTGCTGGTACAAGAGAATAGGAAAAAAATAGTGAAAAAGTGAGGCGCTTTCCAGAACCACAGTGGTTGCAAGGCTGTCCTGAGGTAGGGGTTATTCCAGGCTGCTTGGGGGGTCCTTGCAGCAGTGGGAGCAGCACCTCTCAGCTTTTTACAAATTCCTCAGGCCAGGGAGGTGTGTTTTCACAAGCGCTCTAGGCCATTCCTTTGCACGCTTAAATTTCAGAAACTCTGCCTCGTAATATCAAGCAAGACCTGTCCAATAGTTCAACGAGATTTCCATAAGCCTTGAATCTGAGGAGAAAAAAAGCACACAAAGGTGTCTGCTGCTTTCAAGATGCTACTTTCACGTTTCTAGTTTCTTGTGCCCCTGGGGCTAGTGTTTGCTATTCTAAATGGCAACAGGAGCTGAACAGTTGTTCTCACACCTAGGATATCTTCTTAATACCCACAGAAGGCTTTTACACGCTTCAAAAAAATATGTTGTCTGCTGTGCTATTAGGTACAATGTGAAGACTATTAATCAAGTTTGCAGCTAAGACAGTTAAAAGCTTCTTGACATGTAATGATCTCACTTTGCTTCATCACCTACTCTTTTAAGAAAGGAAAGAGACTCTATAAAGAATAGCCTCTGAGTGAATGGCTCCCAACTTACTGGATTTGGGATATTTTTAAGAATAGAATTTTGGCTGCACATTTAACCTTATTGTGCTATCTGATATTCCTCAGAGGTGAATTTTTGCATGATCAAGAAGTCATGTGGTGGGTCTCCCCTGGTGGCACAGTGGTTGAGCGCTGGGCTGCGGAGCTGCCCGCAGCCTCTGCAGCAATGGTTCGATCCCTGGCCCCCGGCAAGGGTCCCACATGGTGCGACAGACCTCTCCTGCCACGCCCGCTGCTCCCCTCAGCAGTGTATTTCATTAGTCTGCCTGTTCTGCTCCCCTCTCTGGCTCTGGTGAATTCTCTCACCCTCCCACACTACTGACTGTACCCAGTGCTTGCATAAACAAACAAACAAACAAACAAATAAACAAACAAACAAACAAATCTTTTAAAAAAAGAAGTCATGTGGTTATTGTTCAGTACTGGTTGGAGTAATGCAATGCCTCTTCATTCTGTTAATACCTCAATTCTAATAATAAGCTTGTTTATTGTAGGGCAAAATATCTACATTAGGACACACCCATAAAATAGGAAAACATTTTTTACACGCTGCATTTGTCCATTTTCATAAAGGCTTATGACTTTTTGGAAATGTGTTATTCACATCAGACATGCGCGTGCGCGCACACACACAGCAACACGAGAGACAGAAATGGTGCATTTAACCATAATAGATCAAAGACTCTATATAAAGAACATGAACTATACAATTTGAAAGGCTCTAATCACTATGCCTACTGGGGAAGTCTAGTGTAGAGTTTCCTGTAACCCAGTCTCTGAAATGAGGTGAAGTCCCAGTTCTATTACTTGCCATCTCTGTTCTTAGACAGTTTTTAAAAACCTTTAGGGCTCAATTTCCACATCTGTAAAATGAGGCACATGTCAAAATCTTAAAAGTCTGTGTGAGGATTAAATTAGTTAATGAAATTACTGCCCTGCTTATGTTAAGCATGCAGTGAATATCTGCTGCAAGTGAACTACAGAATTATGTGTTTGGGACAAGAGAGTCAACAAAGATTTTCCTTTACCCTGTTCTTTTGGTTTGAGACCTCTGCAGTTGGGGGCTATAATTTAAAAAGAGTTTCTTTGGGGCAAGGTATACAGAAGAAGCAAGTGTAAGGACCAGTCTTAGTCATCTTGATATCTTCTGTCTGTAGGTTTTTTTTTTTTTTTTTTTTTTTATCTTTCCCGTGTTAAATCATTCACATTGCTCAGGACAGATAAGGTAAAACTTTTTTTTGAGTGTGTATGATTCCTAAAAATATATTTTATTGCTTGACATACACTTCAGAAAATATGATAGTATATCAGACTCCACTAGTCCCTCAAACATTCTTCACAGTTATATTTTTTATACATAGAAGGCAGCGACATCCCCAAGTGAAACTTTATGGAAGAAATCCCATATAGCATAGATTTTTATCTGCCTGTGAAGTTGAAAGGACTCTTTCTAGCATACTAAATTATGTTTCTTGAACAAAAGATACAAAAATGCAAACTATTCACTCATTTTGTTACTACTAAGTACATTTTTCATGTTAAGTTAAGAATAAGAAGAGTTAAGAGAAAGATAACAGCATTAGGACCAAGGGAAAAAGCACAAGTTTATGGCTTCTATATCATTTTCAAATTAGAAAATTATGTAAGGCTTTTTTTTCTGAAGAGTTTTTTCCCCAGAGAATTTTGCCACCGGATAACTCAGTTGGTTTCACACTACTGCAAGGTGAATAAGAGTCTCCCAATAAAGCTACACCATGAGCTTCTATACATCATGCAGGTAATTGATAGCATTTTACAACAGAATTACATAGTAAGCTTCCCTGTGGTTTACTCTAAATCAATGGAAATTCACAACAGGATTCACCTTTTAGCTTCTATGAATTGCATGGTAAATCAAGTATCTTTGTTTACTTTAAAATGGGATAGCTGTTATCACATATGGCAATAAAGCTATAGTCATACTATTTCTGATAAGAATGTAGTCTTATTTCCAAGAGTTGCCTCAAGATCACCAATGAGGGCCTCCCTGGTGGCACAAGGAGTAGAGCACAGCACTGTGAAGCTATCTGCAACCTCTGTAGCACAAGTTCAATCTGGGTCGGCCAGGGAGCTACCCACATGGTGCAGCAGACCTCGTCTGTCTCACCCACTGCTCCCCTTAGCAGTGTATTTCAGTCAATTTACCTGTTCTGCTCCCTACTTTGTCTCTGGTGAATCCTCTCACCCCCCAGCTTCTGGCCTGTATCCCAGTTCTTGTATGCATAAATGAATAAATCTTAAAAAGAAAGATCAGTAATGAGTTTCTGAAGAATAAAGAAATTAATTTTGATGATGTGAAATATTGTAATCACTTGGAGGAAAAGAGAAAACTTACTGGTAGTGACAAAATTTTTTGAACCAAAAACTAAAGAAGAAATTGAGGGCTAAGGGAAGTGTTTCTTTTGGTGGGAGGCAAGATGGTGAGAAAAGAGCTTCAAAGAGAATGAGGAAGTTGCAGGAGAAAAGTGGAGGCATGCTGGTCAAGCATTGATTGAAATTTCCCTCCATTAGTAGGAATTTTATTCTTTCTTGCAAAAGAGAAATAGTTAATTGATTCTATGTTCTCTTTAATTATAATCATTTAAGGAGGAGCTTATTAAGAAGAAAAAATTTCTAGAGGAAATATTTTACCAATTTTGAAATATTTTCTCAATTCTGGAAACTTTTTGTCTTTTTCGGTATAACACTTAATTTTCTATGGACTAAATTTAAGTGAGGTGAGTTCAGGTTAGGTTTAGTCTATTGTAAGGGAAGGAGTTATAATTATCAAAAAGCAAATGATATAGAGCTTGCAGAGAATTCAGTGTGATATTTACTAGCAGATACAGAACCAAACATTTTGGGGATGTGAAAGATACAGTGATCTCGTGCCTTTCTTTTAGGGATGAGGAACCTAAATCCTGAAAATTTTATATGACTTGCCTAAGGCTGTTAGTTACTGGTAGAGCCAAAACTATATCAGGATCTGCTAATTTCCATCTAGTGCTTTTTTTTTAAATGCTGTACAATGTCAGCTTTCTGCTATACAATATTTAAATAGAATTTCTGTGCTGTCACTGGAACTTGTAAAATATTTTTACCCTTGACTCTGCCCTTTTATTTGCATTTTGCCATGTTTTAAAGTCCTATTGGTTTTCTGCCTAGAGGAATTTTGAATTAAATTGCCTTTTGGGTACTAAATTTGTTTTAAAACTCATTTTGAATTGGCTCATAAAACTGTGAGCTTGTCCTGCTAGAGTTTGGGCCTATCCCCTGATTTAAATTGACTTAGACATAAACTGGAGATAATTTCCAATTTTTCTCTACTTCCCAATCACCAGACTTTTGCCGTTCTGTTTTATGTTCTTATGATAGATACTGAGGAAAGCATCCCAATCCTTGAGGTGATTTCAGAGCTCTTTGGACTAGATTCAAACACGTTAAGGTGGAAAAACAGAAGTGGTGGGAGATTTTATATAAAAAATGTATTCAAGCCTATTCCAGAAAAAATGCCAGCAGGTGTCGATGACTCATAGTTCTCCAGTACTTTATCACCTCATTAGCTTTCGATTGCCTGACCCTCAATGCTCACAGCTATGTCAGTGTTGGCCTCTCATTTTCTCTCAGGTATTGGAATTATTCCCCTGCTCCACTTAAAGCTTTTACTGGCTCTATTTTGGGCACCTCTAACACTCAATAATCTTTGAAATTTTAATTTTACCTTTTATGTGTCTAGTCTTTCACAGGAGCCTGGAGCACCCAAGACTTCTGCCTTCCTATCTCCCCATTACAGTCCTGCAGTGCCCAAAAAGATGAAATTTAAATAATAGTTTGCAAAGGAGATTACATGAGTAAATTGGTGTTTGTTTCAGAGTTTGTGTGAATGTGTGTAAGCAAGTTAGAAATAGAAAATCATTTACTATATTTCGTTCAATAAGTGAAAGATAATTTTACTTTCAGTTTATGTAACTAGAGGGGAAATAAATGAAATTAGGAAACATTTTCTTTTCATGTTTTAGTTTGTGTACCTAAATATTTTGATCCAGTGGAAGACAGGCCACTCGAGGCTGCAGCTTCAGTTTCCTGCTCCCTATTGGGACCTCAGCCAAGCAGCAGATACATGTTCATATGTCATCACATTAAGGTGACAATTTTCAAGTGCAGCCCAGAGAGTGGAAGAAGGAATGAAGAGAGAGTAGCTGAGGGAAAAACCAAGCCAAATCAACTCTGTCTGATGAATTCTACCTCTTAGAGTTCTGGTTCTCCCATTGACTGCACATGGTAGCTTTCTGAGGAACTTTAAAAAACATTGGTACTCAGCTTCTACCTCAGACATACTGATGTGATAGGTCTGGGCTGGGATCTTGAGCATCAAGGATTGAAAAAAGTTGAGGTGATTCTAATGTTCAGCTGTTTTTTTCCTTCATGCTGGCCTTAAGGAATTACTTACCGTCAATTCTGCTTTAGATTTAGCCAGTACTACTCACCCTAGCCTGTGATAGAACCTTGGGAGACTGTTAAAGATACAGATTCCTAGGCCTCATTCCAGCTTGACAAAGCAGAATTACTTGAGGGTGTGTACCCCCCAATCTGCTTTTATGAAAATACCACCTCAGTGATATTTTAGGTAGCCAGCCACTTGAGAAAGAGAATTTTTTTTCTGTGCTGACAATTGCAAAACAATTTCTAATGACCTAGGTGCAGCAAACCTCTCCTGACTCACCTGCCGTTCTCCTCAGCAGTGTATTTCAGGGGATCTGCCTGTTCTACTCCCCTCTCTTTATTGGTGAATCCTCTCACTACCAGCACCTCTGGCCTACACCCCAGATCTTGTATGCATAAATAAAGAAATCTTAAAAACAACAACTTCTACTGGCTTATGGCCTCAGTCCCACAGAAACTTCAGTTGACACTATTATTCACAGAGGAGAAGAGGGAAGAAGTTTGCAGAGAAGTGGAAGTTATGCTAGAAAAAAATCTTCCAAGTAGGAAGAACAGAGGGAAACATAGAAAATATTTTTGGACAAATTTAATACTATTTATTGATAAACCCATCTTTTCAGAGACAATTTTTTTTTATTGAAGTAACATTGCATTGTATATTTCAGGTGTTTGTCATTGTAAATCAATATATGGATATATTATATTAAGTTCACCATGAAAAGTCCAATCTATCTTTCACCATACAATTGACCCCTTTCACCCAATTACCCGCCCAAACCTAGCTTAAGTAGAAATCAAACAATTAACTTTCGAATGATGCAAAAGAGCTGATGTTACATCCAGGAACTGTCATTTTCCATTGTGTAAACTCAAGAAATCTGTGTTTTCATCTGTGAAATGGATATGAGACCACATCTTTTATTGAGTTCTCATGAAATAACCTAAGTAAGGTGCCTATTGAAGTCCTCATATGGAAATAGTAGGATGCAGTTGTTATTTTTATAGCATATGGATTTTTTTCTGAAAAATAATACATGTTTAGAGGATGACAAGGAGACAAGGATAATTAGACAGAAGCATATCAAGTCTGGAGCAATCATAAAGCTTAATTGCCATCTATTTAGAAAAAATAGAAATTTCAAGGTTATTTTTATTTTGGTCTTATATAGTTTTTAAAAAGTAGGCGGTCTAAAAAATGGAATTTTATTTTGAAGCATTTCCTATTAAGATCATTAATGTCTTCTATCTAATCATCCAGGAGCATTTGCAATTATCACTAGTAGTATAATCATTCACAGAAATATTATTTTTCTATCTTAGTTATGTAAAAATAGCCTAAGAGATTGATTTTGGCTTTATTATTTTGAATACTTTCCTCTTCTCTAAAACCCTGCTAAGTTTCTTAAAATACAGGAAAAATTAGTGAATTTGACATTCTTTTTTTTTTTTTTTGTGGGACCCTCGCCGGCGGCCGGGGAATGAACAGGCGCTGCAGAGGCTGTGGGCTGCGTCTACGAATTTTTGAGAAAAGAAATGACCTTAAAAGTTACTAGATAATTAAAACTTAGACTCATTATTTCAGCCTAACCAACTACCTAGGTCAGCTAATAGTCCTTGGTACCGCCCTATCACCAAGGCTACAATATCAGCAGACTCCTCTATCTATATGGCCTGTAGCTAGAGACCAGTTGCTTTCAGGTAATCAGTTGTTAGAACTTTTTTCTACCTAGACACTCCTAACGTAATCAACTTCATGATTCATTACAAGGCTTCTCTACAGAACTTCCATATGAGGAATATTATTATGACCAGGTCTGGGTTGCTTATCAGACATGCCCTTGCACAGTAATTATTTCCCATTGTCAAGTGGGTCAAATTATTCAGTGTTTAATTTTTAAGCAAGTAATTTTCCATGCCATGTACTTATAATATTCTTATACGTGTAATTTATTACCCAATGTATATTCCATGAAGTTTTTTCTTTTTATGATCAAGAAAAAAAAAAAAGGGATGTTTAATCTTCAGCCCCATGGTGTGAAGCTCTTTAAACTTCAGCCCCATGGTGTGAGGCCCTTTTAGCTGCTTGCCAGTGTCTTACCTGGCTGGGGCAGCAAGGCCCCCTGCAGCAGGTTTGAAAACCATAGATAATCTAGAGGTACCTCCAGTGCCAGTAATGATGAAAAACGGAATTCACAGTAGCTTAAGGCTATGGGGCGAGGACTTCAAGTTTCAAGAGATACTGTAACAGGGTGGTCCCCAGGAAAGGGGAAGGTTCCAGGTTCCCTGCCCCACCCAAGGGAGGGTGGAGCTGAGCAGGGAGAAAAGAAGCTGCAGAGGAGACTGAGGAAGGAAGGAAGCAGGATGGAGAGCCAGAAGGGGACCTGGAGGAGGCACATGGAGCAGAGAGACATGTGAAGAAACTGCCCTTGCCTTATGTTCGTGGACTGGGTGACACAGATGTGGGTGAGAGACCCGTGGGGAGGTGACAACGGCAGTTTTTGTCTTGATTTTGATTTTGCTCTTTTCCTTTCAGACTTGTCTGGCTGTTTCTGATCCTTTTCTGTGGGTCCCCACTGGAAGATGCTTTAGACTTGTGGAAGGCTTTGGGGCCTTGCTCTGGGCCAATCCTGCTTGGGTGGACTTTTACCCATGAGGGGACAAGTAACTTTGGGTGCTTGATTTAGAAACTATATTCTTTGCCTTTCCTGTATTTTTTCCTAATTGTATTAAAGTTCCTTCCCATTAAAGTCTCATTTGTTTTGTGTTGATGCAGTGGATGGCAGAACCTATTTAGAGCAGGCAGGCTTGGGGGGGCTGGGGTGCCCCTCTCCCTGCCCTGTAACAATACTACAAAGCACACATGAGAAATTAATGATTTAAAGTATAAGGAGAGAAAAGGAGATTTCAAATAGACTTCTTTTATGAAGAAAATTTATAATGTTGATGGGGAATAGCTACTTAATAGTAGTTTGGATTTGATCACAATTATAGAATAACTGGCTTAAATGTGTGGTTATTCTACAATCGCTCACACTGGTTTTGAGAGACCAACAGAGGGGGGGTAAACCAGAGAAATTTGCATTAGAATATACTAAGAGTGCCAGGGATTCTTACAAGATCTGAATAGCAATTGTTTTTGTGAACTTAGTATACTTTATGTTATTCACACAAAAGGGGGATATCTCCAAGGATTGGACTCATATCATTAACAAAAAGGCAGAAACTTCCAGGATTCAGGTCTTCTTAAAAGGTGGATTCTCCAGAAAAAATTTTGGGCAGAATAATGAATAACCCAAAATCTTAATATTTGTGGTCTCCCAGGTAACTTACATCTGGTCATTTTTCTTGATAAGGGGAGGCAACTTAGGTAACCTATGTACTAGTCATCCTATGTTCCAGTTTTTAGGTACCAACACAGCATACCTCTTCTCTTAATGAGTTTCATGTCTTTCTGGGTTGATATCTTATACATGGAGGATCTTATTTTCTCACATTTTTCCTCTAATAATATGAATATTTAATCCTACTCACACATAAATTATTATTATTTTTTAATTTAGCTCAGATATCCTTCTGGGGAAAAAAAAAACGTTATTAGCTTACAGCTACCTATAGAACAATAATTTACTTTTTATCCACAGCCAACCTTCATCTTCAAAGACCCTATAACTCAGCTAACCTGAACTGTTCACAATTCCTGTTTTCACTTGGCATTTCTCCACCACTGTATTGCTTTTGCTCTTGGTTTATTTTCAGATGGACTAGCTGCAGGGCTTCCTTGGTGGTGTGCAGGGGTTAAAGTCTCAGTGCTATCAAACTATGGCCAGTCACTGCAGAATGAGTTCAATCCCCAGCCAGGGAGTGACTCAAATGGTGCTGCAGACCTCCTCCTATCTTTCCCACTGCTCCCCTCAGCAGCGTATTTCAGTAGATCTGCCTGTTCTGTACCCCACTCTGTCTCTGGTGAATCATCTCACCTGCCTGCACCTCTGGCTTACACCCCAATTTTTATATAAATAAATAAATCCTAAAAAAAAAAACTACCTGCAATACAATGTTCATCACACTGTCTTTTATTTCTTATTTCCTTCAAGTCACACACTATATAATTTTTTGGGGGGCGGACTTTGAACTCCTGGTCTAGCTTGAATATTAGAAGAAAACTATGGATCCCATAAACTCAACCAGGATCTTGTGAGTAATAGACATAGCATCCAGACTCAAAGACGCAAACATGATCTCACATCCAATATCGACAAATCCCATATTAATGGTACAACATCTTTTATAAACAATTGATTAGTTCAACTTTCTTCACATAGCAGAAAACCTGACTCTTCGTTCTGAAAGGACCATTTTTTTTTTTAAGATTTATTTATTCATTTATACAAGCACTGGGTACAGTTAGAAATGTGGAGGGTGCGAGAATTCACCAGAGCCAGAGTGGGGAACAGAACAGGCAGACCGACTAAGTACACTGCTGAGGGGAGCAGCGGGCGGCAGGAGAGGTCTGTGCACCATGTGGGACCCGCTGCCGGGGATCGAACCGGTGCTGCAGAGGCTGCAGGCAGTGTCGCAGCCCAGCGCTCAACCGCTGAGCCACCAGGGGAGTCCTTGAAAAGGGGCTATTATTAAGAGAGTTAGAAGAGGATGCAGATGGAGGGAACTTTGGTATTTTTCTTCAAGTGTTTCATCTGGTACTTTATTTCTTAATGTCTTATTGTCTTAGCTTAGGTTGCTTTAACAAAATACCATAGACTGGGTGGTCTTGACAACAGGTATTCATTGATTTTACAGCTTGGGGGTTGGAAAATTCAAAGTAAAGTGCCAGCAGATTGAGTTCTTGGTGGGGGCTTTCTTTCTGACTTGCAGATTGCTGCAGTCTCACTATGTGTCCACTTGAACTTTCCCCAGTGACTTGTCAGGGGAGAGAATGAGGGCTGTTCTCCTGACTAGGGCACTAATCCCATCATGAGGACTCCCCCCTTATGAATGAATCTAAATCTAATGACCTCCCAAGGATCCAATACCAAATAACATAACCTTGCAAATTAGGGTTCTAATAAATGAATTTTGAATGGATATACTCATTCAGTATGCAACACTTGTCTTAATATATTTGTAGCTGCTCAGTTTCCAGTACAAGTTCTAGGTACTTTGGAGAGTGTATGAAATCTTGGCCTGAAGTATTCTGCTAATTATTTACTCTCTTCATGTCCACAATCCATAGATCAAATGAAAATGAGAACTCAATTAAAATTCTATAGAACAAATAAGAAGGGTATTAAAGGAAGTGCTTCTAATTACCTAGCTAGACTCTAAATGTAGGTTGTAAAATATTTCAGGAAAAAATAGAATTCAGAGAATTCTTCATTGATAAAATGTAGGTTATTAGATGATAAAATGTAGGTTATTAGAAAAGTTGCTATTTATGCTAAAATCTCAATCTGACACTGAAGAAGGAGCTGAGACAGGTAGACCAAGGTGAGGTTTAAGCACTCTGTACATTTAACTGGATGACTAGATAAATTCTATCCCCATTTGAGTGTTCTCGTTTTAAAATTCATCAAACAGACAGTAATCATCTTGAGGATAAATTCCACATTTTATTCTCCTTTATAATTCGTGTAGCAAGGTGCTTTGTAATGCTTGGGCAATCAGGAAATAACTATTGAATTAAAGAATGAAAACTGGTATTTCTACCCATAAATACCCTCAAAGCAGGTAAAATGATGTATACCGATTTTATCTCAATATACATAATTAAAAATAAAAGGAAAAAAGCCTGGTATTGCAGTGTGGTATGGTGGACAATATTTAAGATTTTGAGTTGAGGTTTAGCTCGGTTTTTTACTAATTACATGATAAAAGCACACCATTTAACATCTCAAATTCTTAGTCTAATCTTCTACAAAAATAAGTTAGTAATGATAGCTAGTTTATTACAAGGAATAAACTGTAACTCAAAAAATTCCTACCCTGTTTATATTCACTTCTTCAGCATACATTAATTAATTGTTTGCTCTGTCCCAGGAAGAAAGCTATCCTCTTGGGACACATTAGTAGACAGAACAGATGAACACTCCTGCCATCATGGAACTTGTCTTATAGCTCAAGAGAGAGAATCAATTAACCAATCAATCAGTTATGAATCAATCAATCAATCAATCAGTTATATAAAATGTTGCAAAGTCACAGTGACACAGACAGGGAAAAAAAATAGAGTACACTGGAGGGGACTGGACCTGTGGGGTTGGTGTACACGCACCATGCGATAGTGTCGGAAATGCAATCAGAGCAGGACTCACTGAGGAAGAGATATAAGCAAAGATTTGAGGAGGCAGCCAGTGAGCAAATAGCTAAGTAGATAACTGGAAAAAGAGGGTCCCTGGGCTTTGGTGAAGGTCTTCAGACAGGAGACAGCCTGGGGGCATGTCTGGAAAGGGTGCCCTCCTTTCCAGATAGGAGCAGTTGCTGAAATCCAGATGTAAAGAGGGGAAAGCAGAACATTTGGGAACTTAGAGGTCCCTGTGAATATTTCTGCTTTTTCTCTGGGCCCAACTGGTGCCTTCTGTTTTATCCTCAAGTAGTGCATGGAACATAGCAGATATCCAAATATAAGATCATGAATCCTATGAATTAAAATCCATATTTTAAAATCATCATTTATGATTATCTTCAATCTGAATAAAATTTTGGCTTCATCTATAGTGTGCTAAAATGATCAGCAAAATAAAACAATAAATATGGAGATTTTTGTTAACACATTGCCAACCTTTTAGGTTGAATGAATATATTATTGATAAAATATTTGGATTAGCATTTTCCAAAGACTTATTTCTTAGGAAGTGAGCAAATTATTATTATTAATTTTTTAAATAAAAGCCAGTATAAAATGTCCTCTCTTTTCTTTTTAAGTGCTGTAGAAACTTAAGGGGAGTTTTGGAGAATTTAAAGCACTTTATTTTTCTTAAAAATAACATTCTTTTTCTATGAAGATGCTTTTTTTTCTGACCTATATCTGGTAGAAAGGACAAGATAGACTTTTACTCTCTAGTCACTGAAGTGATTTCACTGTGCTGTCATATAGGTTGTTCAGTTGCACTGCTTTTTCCTTAAGCTCAATCCACTAATCCAGGCTTCTCTGTTTCCCATACTGCTTGGCACAGTCAGAACAACAATAAAAAATGATCAGATTCAGCATTTGAAACTTCTCAGAGCTTTTAATTTTCTTCTATACTTACGTGCCACTGCTTCTATCAAATCCTCACTTTTAATCAGAAGAAACGATTTGAATCATTCTTTTCATATTTTCAAAGAGTCCTGAGGGTATAGTAGCAACAACTATCCTAGTTACTATTTAATTAAATGATGTTCTTTGCTGAATAAATTACTGACATCCACATTTAGTCTTTAAATTGTCCTTAAAAACTCAAAGGGAAAAAGCCCCTTGCATATTTAGCAAATGCTCACTAAAGAAAGGTTTGAATACCTCTATCCATAAAATGACTTCATGGACTTTACTGACACAACTTAGATCCACTAAAGGACAACATTTTCTGAAAAATTTTATGCTATTCAAAAATTGATGATATATTTGATTCAGTAAAATAATACTAGTTTTTACTCAGTTTTCAACAGAGTTAAATTCTTGTTTATATCTCTATATGGGAGAACCATGTGTAATTTCCTTATAATTGGAAGAAAAGATAATCAAAATTAGTAAAGGTGATGTGATAAAAGCAGAGGATGGTGAAGGGGCCATAAGCCAAAGACTAATGGTAACCTCAAGGAGCTGTAAGATAAGAAACAGATTTCCCCCTAGAACTTCCAGAGGAACCAACTCTCTGATACCTTAACTTTAGCCTAGTGAGATTGATGTTGGACTTCTGAGCTCTAGAGTTATAAGACAATACATTTGTGTTGTTTTAAACTATCAAACATAATAGTTTGTGGGGGCCTCCCTGGTGGTGCAGTGGTTGAGCGCTGGGCTGTGAAGCTGCCCGCAACCTCTGCAGAGCCAGTTCGATCCCCGGCCCCAGCAAGGGTCCCACATGGCACGCAGACCTCTCCTGCTGCGCTCACTGCTTCCCTCAGCAGTGTACTTCATCATTCTGCCTGTTCTGTTCCCCGCTCTGGCTCTGGTGAATTCTCTCACCCTCCCGTGCTTTTGACTGTACACAGTGCTTGCATAAATAAATACATAAATCTTTAAAAAAAAAAGAATAAAAAAAACCCCAAAAACCAAACATGATAGTTTGTTACAGTGGCAATAGGAATATTCACATAAATATCCATATGCATATCCATGTAAATAAAACAAAATCTACATTTTAGAAAGCTGATCTACTGATTAACATGGTCAATATACTTGATAGTATACAAAAACAGTAAGAAATATGATTCAGAATTGTGTCTGTGCAATTAATATAGATGCAGAGCTATAAGAATACTATACATTCTTTTTGAATCCATGATTACAGGCATTGCCAATATTAAGCAAGCTATTGGGAATATCTTGGAGATTAATGTCTTTGAATGGGATACTAGGGACAACTGTCGTTAAAATTGGGAAGAAGCAAAACTCACTGGTGATGTGATCACGAAACTTTTTCTGGAGTCTTTTATCATTATTGATACTTTCTCCAGCTGAGTCTTATGTTCCACCCATCAAAAGTAAAATATCTGGTAAGTTACTACTGTATTATGGCTAGTGTAGTTTGTTGAATATAACCATAGATATTTTTCTTTTTGAAGAGGTATTTATATATTTTGAAGAAACCCAAAGCACGAAAAGCAACAATGGGAAAATTTTAGGCATCTTTCTGGAATTGAAATGGAACATGACAAACCCTACACCTGTGGGACAAAAAAGTGAACTTGGCTTGGTTCAACTGGCAAGTGAATAAGTAACTGTAAGTAAATAATATCAACACTGGTGTTCATGGCATTGGGATAAAGATGTAAAACTCTTATTAACTAAAAATTCTGAAACAATTGGACTAATAGTACTTAGCTCGCAGTTGAGCCTCAAGAGGCCATTGTCCTCATTTCTTGTCTATGTTACTGTATTTCTTTCATATTAATCTGATTCTGTTGTGCTCCTTCTGAAATTGTACCTTAATATAATATCTCATTGAGAAAACAATCAGTTCTTTAAGCTATGGATTATCTGATACAGGTAAGAACCATGTTTACATTGAGCACCTACTGAAGATACATTATAATTTTTAAATATCTTTCAAAGGGAACAAGGGGAAAGCCAAAAAAGAGACTTGAACTATATTTATATTTTTTTTCTATATTGTTTGGAGCTTTAAAGACAATATATTCATGTATTTCTGTGTAAAAAACCCTAATATTTTTTAATTTAGAAATACGTAATAATTTTGTTATATGAATCCGTTAGTCCCAGTGTCTGTCTATCTTTTTTCCCAACTTTTTAATTTATATGATTCAACTTTTAAAATAATATAATTAGGGCCTCCCCGGTGGCGCAGCGGTTGAGCGCTGGGTTGCGAAGCTGCCCGCAGCCTCTGCAGCGCTGGTTCGATCCCCGGCTGCTCCCCGGCCACCGGAGGAGGGTCCCACATGGCGCGCAGACCTCTCCTGCCGCCCGCTGCTCCCCTCAGCAGTGTACTTCGGTCCTTCTGCCTGCTCTGCTCCCCGCTCTGGCTCTGGTGAATTCTCTCACCCTCCCGCGCTTCTGACTGTACCCAGTGCATGTATAAACCAACCAACCAAATAAATAAATAAATAAGACATGCCTCTAGAAAATTTAAAAAAAAAATAAATAAAATAATATAATTATTAGATAAAATTTTTATTATGTTGAGATTTCTTAAGAACACATTAATAGTATTAAAACAGAGTTAGCTGTCAGGATCTGCATGTGTATCTGTATACATGTGTGTATGTACATGAATATGTATCTGGTACTTGGAATTCAGCTTTTTAAAACTTTTTTCAATCAAATTTATAGAAATCAGTTTGTCTCTGAAACTAAAACCTTAGAGCATGCACTTACCGTTTAGATAAGTAAGGATAATCTGTGTATATCTTTAAATTGTATTCATCTCATTAAATTGCTTTGCTTTATGCAATGTCAAAATATCAGATATGACTAAAACAAGATGTGACAGAGAGATTAAAGTCTATTTTAAAACTGTACACCTGTTTTAATTGGAAAAGGAAAGGCCTCTTCAATTTTTTTTTAAAGAGGCATGTATTTTTATTTATTTATTTATTTCTTTGTTTGTTTGTTTGTTTATTTATTTGTTTTTTGTTTTGTTTATACATGCACTGGGTACAGTCAGAAGCGCAGGAGGGTAAGAGAATTCATCAGAGCCAGAGCAGGGAGCAGGGCAGGCATAAGGACCGAAGTACACTGCTGAGGGGAGCAGCGGGCGGCAGGAGAGTTCTGCGTGCCATGTGGGACCCTCCTCTGGGTGGCCGGGGAGCAGCCGGGGATCGAACCTGAGCTGCAGAGGCCGCGGGGAGCTTCGCAACCCAGCGCTCAACCGCTGCGCCACCGGGGAGGCCCCTCTTCAATTTTTTTAAAGAAAATATCCAAATAGGTTTCACAATAATTCAGTTACTGAGTATAAATTAACAAAAAGCCAAAGCACATTCTAAGCAGCAAAATGTTCTAAGAAAAAAGTGTAAGTTAATGCAATTGTAATAAATATTTAGGGCAATTTCCCATTGGCTATGGAGTAGGACTTTGGGGGTTTAACTGCTAGTTTTTTTCAGTGAGTATTGGATGCTTTTTTTTTTTTTTTTGAGTTAGAAATGAAGGATTTTTTGTAGGTGAGAGTATACACTCAAGTATGAGTGTGGGCAGATTCAGAGGGGAATTGCTATTTTTTACTTAATTCAACTTTCTAATATATAATAGTTTAAAAAAGATAAATAATAATTTCTTAGCTTATGACAAATGCAAAAAGCACAAAAAAAAACTAATTGCAAGGAATATAACAAATATTTGAGACTGCTTGCTTTCAAGAGCTCAAAGTAATCCTAAGTATTTTTGAATTTCTGAAATATTCTAGGGATGACCTAAACATTCCAAGTTACTACACTTAGTGTGAAAGTAGCACTTCTGGAACCAAGTGTTTCCGTCTCTATTGGGTGACTTTCAAAATGAGTTTTTGCATGAGAGTGCATTGTGCAATAGTTAAGAAAACTGACTCAGCAGAGTAGAATCTCACAGTCCTTTTTAGATTGACAAGAGTCAGTGTTGTGTAGAGTATATATTGGACAGCAACTAAATCCTCAATAGACCTCAACTAAATGAAAGTCACTGTTTAAATAAGCATTGAGTTTAAAAGGTTTGAAGTCTAAAACTCTCAAAAATTCCTAGATAAGAGTGCCACAAAGTTAGAATATTGATATTATACACTAAATAGAAAGTGACAACTGGCAAAGAATAGAAAAGAAAGATTGATGTTTAACCTGAATAGAAAATTCAGTTTTCTCATCATATTTTTCAGGGGATACTACACATTTAAATCACAACCTGACAGGGTAGTATTTTGGGGGCTGTCAGGACACAGCTATGTGGGCTTGAAGGACTTTTCTTCCTTTTGGGTCACTGACCCTGGAAAATCTTTGCCAACATCACACCAGTTAACGTTGTTATCTTGTTTGGCAAATATTGGTCAAATTTTTTCATGATGGGTAAATACTTGGGGTATTATAGAACATTATATAATCTATAATCTAGAACTTAATCTATAAATTCTATAATCTATAATCTAGAACTATATCTATAGTTCTATAATCTAGAACTATAATCTAGAACTTACTGCCACAGGATATGGAATTTCCACAGATACTTTTTTTTTTTAAGGATTTTATTTATTTTTATACAAGAGCTGGGGTACAGTCTAGATGCACGGGAGGGTGAGAGGACTCACCAGAGACAGAGCGGGGAACAAAACAGGCAGACTCACGAAATACACTGCTGAGGGGAGCAGCGGGAGAGACAGGAGAGGTCTGCTGCACCACGTGCGCCCCTCCCCGGCTGGCTGGCATTGAACCGGCACTGCAGAGGCTGCGGACAGCTTCACAGTGCGGTGCTCAACTGCCTGCGTCACCAGGGAGGCCCCACCACGGATACTTGTAACAAAGATGGCAGAACCTACACGTTCAACATCCCAGTTACCATGGTGATTAGTCAAATGCCAGTACTACTGGTAACATTTCTAAAAAGAAATGTTAGGAAATGCCCTCCCACTGTGGCTTTCTCAGCACTGACTCCCTGTCCACTTCCCCTGACAACTCCCCACTGTTTCTCATCACACACACGTACACACACCATTTTCATTTCTTGGATGATTCCCCGCCCCACCCTATTGCCTTCCAAAATACATAGACTGGGGGCCTGGTCTGGATGGACCTTCCTCTATTGAGATTCCTCCTCTGTGATTGGAAAGCATTTTTGTTTTTTGGGTTTTTTCTAAATATAAAGATTCACTAAAAAATAGACATAGGCTAAATTAATAAAATATAAGTATGCATTCATTATTTTCCAGCAAATTTTATTCATTATTTATATTTTAAAATATAAATTTATTCATTATTTCATTCCTTATTTTCCAGCAAAGTATCTTCTCTTTTAAAAATATTATTAACAAACAACTAAAGATAGTGTTTCATAAGCAGATCTGTGATATTTGGGTACTACTGGTAATAATGATGACTCTGAGTTCCACAGGAAAAAAATTATGTCAGTAGAACTACTCAAAATGGCCTTTTTCAACAGTGCTTTATATTTGTGTGGGCTTGCTTCCATAGCTCAAAAAAGAAATCTTACTATAATTCTTATGTACTATTATTTTAAAGTACAGTATTTTAAATAAAATGTAGATGTGAAGGAAAAAAAAATAAAAGAAATCCAAAGCAACAACACACATACACCCCCAAGAACCTATATGCTAGGCCCTAAACTATAGTATGTGAATTAAATCAATTATTTACCCTCTATAGCTAGTTCCCTCAGCTTGTTTGTATATTTGAAGGTCGCAAAAATTCGGTAAGTTAAATGTGTTTGATACATAGAATAATGCCACATTCATAAAAAGAGTGATGAAATGTTTGCTATTATTTGCATTGTTTTTACCAAAAGTTGAACCATTCCTATCTACTAAAGCGGGGAGGGGGTAACACTTCTTTTGTTTCTGCCACCTATAATGCTGTAAGCCTTACTCTAGACTTATTCCCAAAGAGTATACATTATCTTTTTAAAGATATATAGAAATTTTTTTATGTCAAACCATCTTTAAATAGTTCCATGCATGTTCTTTTTCCTGAGGTATCAGTTAAAATATATATAAAGAGCAGGTATAAAGAGCAGGGTCAGACCTAACCTTCTGATATGCTTAAGGTCTAGGTATCAAATGCCTGTTTATCTCTGCTTAAGCACTTCTACCTGAGTGCCTCTCCAGGATATAGGAACATGGGGATAACCATGAAATATGGGTTAAGCATATTGAGAAAACATTGAGAAAAATAATTTATGATGGTCCTCCAGACATCCTTCCAGGACATCTCCCATACACAGGAAGTAGGATTTCTCGATACTGGATCCATAATTATAGTAAAATCATTGTTGTTCCTCTGAAATTCAGAAAAGGACACTTTTATATATACTAAATCTGTCAGCACCATTAGGAAGAGTGAGACACACAGTATCTCACTTAGTCTGAGTAAGCTAAACTGAAAAGAATTATACTTTATAAAAGCAGACCCCTCAAGAATTGCAGTGTCCCCATGTAGGCTGTGATGGTTCTTTGGTATTCACCTTTGTAAGAACCACACAAAGTGAATCTGACATGGTCTCAAAGTTAACAGATTCATTCCTTGGAGGCCATTACTGGTATCCAACAGGACAAAAGAAAAATCCTAGAGGAGTGTCAGAGATTCACCAAAATTGGTCCTACAAGTGTTCCCACTAGAGGTAAAAGTTCTGTCTATAAATGCTTCCTTTCTCTTTCAATTTATCAACACTAAAACCCTTTTTATTTCTTCCTTGTCCATTCAACACAGGGCTTGAATTTCACTTATAATCTTTTGTCTTATTGATAGTGAAGCAGAATTTCACTTATAATCTTTTGTCTTATTGATAGCTTAAAGAAAAAGGCAAATAAGAGAATAACATTAAAGTATTTTTCAGACAAGAAATAGTTCTTCATAGCATGATAAAATGTCCCTGATATCTATCCCTATATCTCTAAGCTCTGAAAAGGTGCTCAGTTTTTGAAGCTAAGCATTTCATTCTTCTTCTTAGAGCATTTTGTACCTTCCTTGGCTTCTCTTTCTAGTCTCAACTTGTATGAAGTTTCTTCCGTGAAGTGCTTCTGGAATCCCCAAACCCAAGGTAGGTGTCCTGACTATGTGTTCCTTTAGCTTTTATTCTCCCCTCTCAGCCCTTCCACACTTCAGTGCATTTATACACTCACATGCCAACTTCTACTGCAAAACTCCAAATTCTGTGAGAGAGGGGTCATGTTTGTAGTACAGTGCCTAGCACACAGCAGTTGCTGAATAAATATTGATCAAAAAATTACTTTATAATAATCACTTATTCCTTAGCTCCTATTTAAAAACAAATATCGTTCTTTTTTAACATGAGTATTACTAAATAATAATTTCCATCATGGGTGGAAATTTTCTCAGCCTATTGTACAGGCAGAAAATAATGTAACATCTTTTCTCCAGACCAGGAGGTGAGAGATTTTTGAAGTGAGCTAATTTTTTATTGCCAACTATTCAAAGATTTATTTAGAGATATAGTTCCTTCAAGCCAAGAGAAGGTTTTTATTTTTTTGAGTTCCATTAATTGAGACCTGAGTCCTCAAAAACATTTCAGAAAACAGCTCAAACAAGATGATAGCTTCAGAGGTCAATGATATTTACTCCTTAGCTCCCAAGGAAAGAAATACATAATTTTCACAAAGTTTTTAAAAACAATATTCTTTCTTATCTCTATAAGTTGGCACAAACAGGGCCTCCATGGTGGCCTATAGTTTCTCAGTGTTATCACCATGATGGCCTGAGGTCCATTCCTGGCCAGGGAGCAAACCCACATATGGCGCAGCAGACCTCTCCTGTCTTTCCTGCTGCTCCCCTCAGCAGTATTTTTCAGTAAATCTGCCTGTTCTGCTCCCCACTTTGGTGAATCCGCTTACCCTTCCCCCCCGAACCTTGGGCTTACACCCCAGTTCTTCTATGTAGAAATAAAAAAAAGTTGGCATAGAACAAAGTGCTTTAATAAAAACTATGTAAAATGTATGAAGTTTTGGTACCACATAAATTCATTTCCTACTCATGCAACAGTTAGATTAGGCATTCACCTGAGTGGAGTGGCTCTCCTCCATGTGGTCATTTAGTGATCTAAGCTCTTTTCTTCCTGAAGTCCTATCACCACCTGGACCATGCCATTTTTGTCTAGTGCTTTGGAAAAGAGAGGAAGATAGAAGAGTGAAGAAAGTATGAAGGAGGTATTTCTGCTTGACTAAATGTCCTGACCCAGAGGGCACACACATCATTTTTGCTCACTGGACAAAATTTAAAATACAAGGTTGACCATAGGAGGAGAATCAAAGCATGACCATGCTTAGAGAATCAACGCATCTCCTATAATTCCTTAACTAGGGAAGAAAATAAGAATGAATTTTGGTGGAGAGCTAGTGGTCTCTGTTTCAAAATCGTAGGTCTCTGGAAGTACCAACTACCACAACCTATGCCTTCAAGGAACTACTACAAGGATTAATTTCAACAAGAATTCAACATTACTCTATTACTCTTAGCCATCAAACAAACAGTAGAATCTTTATATTTCCTTGATTTTCTAGCATGAATCTTATATGCAGACTAATGATACATTCCCTAACATGGGCCATCTTATTACTTTCGTTTTCTCTTGCAACATTTCTCATTATGCCTGATATAGTAATCAATCAAAAAAATTTGTTGAGAAAATGAATAATATGGTGAATGTGTTCTGTGTGATCTCAGTTCCATTATTAATACATATCATTTTACCCATCACATACTGGAAGGTGGCATTTTCTTGAAGAGAATAATTATCTGTGGTTCCTTTTCCATGTTCTGTGCTGAACAGTGCTGGGAGGTAGATTGCTTACTTTTCTGTAGCACCTTGCCTTAGTGAAAATATGGCAGGAGATTTGTGTTAACCCCTGCAATTCTTAAGCTGTCTGATGTATCATCACGAATCATCACTGTCATATTTTGAATTCCACAATACTCATGTTGACTGAGCAGTGTATCAGCTAGTATATTCCTTTTCTATTACTAAACTGTTTTATTTTCATTTTGTGATTGAAAAACAATGTCATATTTCTTTTTATACACTAAAGTGTTATGGCAAGAGGTTCAACCATGCTGATGGCAAACGGTTCCCTGTCATGATGACCCACCTTGTATTGCTGTGTTTTCTAGAAGGCTTTCTCACTTCTATCTCAGAAATAATCTCACATAATTCATCCTTCTAGCTTTCCAGTCATTCTCCCAGGTCATTCTACTACTGTTAGTCCCTTAGAAATTGCCATTTCATTGGGCACAGCTGCCCTGTACAGTAGACAGCTGTTGATATACATCTTAAGGTGCGCCTAGTGCATGCCAATGGAAAACTGGCAGTCTCACCCCTAGCCGTAAGGGTGTCACTTCACTTTCAGCTGCCAGAAATATCATTACACTGCACAAGGAAACAATGATCAAAACACTAAAAATTCTAACTTTGTCAGGTTTAGTCTTAACTCATTTAATAGGACATCATCAGGCTTGTCTTCATCAACTGCCAAAGGCTCAATTTAGTTAATTTTCCAAGTCTTAATTTCAGTTTAACTTCTGGTAAAAATCAGTCTTATAAGTACTTCCTGGGGTTTTAAGGGCCATTAACCCTAATTTTTAGTGAGAATGTGCACAAACAACACACTTCACAAGAATATGCAGCAATGCTAAATGCTACCTAGTTTAGCAATACTAAAATGTAGCCTACATCCAGATTTGTCACACTTTTTTCTTTAAAGCAAAATAATCCTTAGAGATGTCTAACCTGTGGCAATGTTTGCTATACCACAACATTTACATTGCCATTTGGAACTCTTTATTGAAGCTCATGATATAGTTTCCCATTGTTGTTTTGACTTCCATTTCTCTACTGATAAGGCTGATAGATATCTTTTATGTGTCCGTTGCCATCTTTGAATGTGTTGTTCATCTGCCCGTTATTTTAATTAGGTGGTTTTTTTTTTGGTTAAGTTTTATGTGTTCTTTGTATGTTTTGGATATTAACATCTTGTGGTCAGATGTTAAATGTGCAAATATTTTCTTCCATTCAGCAGGATGCTTTTTGTTTTGATGATAGTGTCTTTTGCTATGCGGAAATCTTTTACTTTGATATAGCCCCATTTGTTTGCTTTTGCTTTTGCTTGCCTTGCTGTTGGAGTGAGTATCCAAACATATCTCTGAGGTTCACATCAAGGATAATATCACCTATGTTTTCTTCTGTGTACTTAATGGTTTCTGGTATTACATCCAAGTCTTTCATCCAGTCTGAACTAATCTTTGTGTATGGTGTGAAAAGTGGTAGATCACCCATAATTTAATGCCAGTCTACATTTATTATGTCCAGTCTCAGCACAATTTTTAGTCTTCCTCAGTAATCTTTTCATTTCACACAGATTATCTTTTTATATCTAATAATTTGATAGAATCATCTCTTTTCTATCTAATATTACTATTCTAAACATTTTCCATCCTAAACTCTTGTTAATTTCCGTCCTCTTATCCCAACAAATGACTTTTCTGCCATAAAATGAAACTGAAGTCATCAACTTCCTGGTACTACTATAAAATGTCCTGCCATATTATATCTTCCCTCTTACCACCTGTGTAAGAGGAGTAGATGTTTCACATCTAGGTGAATTTCTTCATATGGCTGTGGATCCTGCCATCTTCCACCTATGCATGATTTTTGCTCCATCAATTATTAATAATGTTCTTGATTCACATCTTTCTACAAATTGTTGTTGGAATAAATTATGAGCTCTTGTGAGAACAGGTTGCCACAAATGTAAGTTTGTCCTATTTGTACTATTTTGAGTCATGTCAAAATGATCTAGGACAGAATAAATTAGTAACAAACATAAGTGGGTGTTTCTGTTTCTGGCTTTCTGCCTTATTTTTCCATGTAAACATACTCTAAGTCATTCAGAGGAAGATAATTTATAGTGATTTGTGGCATAAATGAGACAGAAATAATAGCTGTCATTTGTTGAGTGGCTGTTTGGACCAGATCCTATCGTAGATGCTTTATGTACTGTCCCTCTATTGATTCTCAAATGCCCTGTGTTGTAAGAATTACTCCCCTTGTAAGTATGATAAAAATGAAACTCAGATAGTGTAAGCAATTTATCTAGGTTACAAGGACTTAATAGTCTTAGACAAAGTTATTCAAAGAGGTGGTTTATCTGGGGAGTGATTCTGAAAAAGGGAGCAAGAAAAGTTCAGAAGAAAGAGAGAAAAGCAATACAAGGCCACACATTGTTGAGTTGGCCTCCATTGTGGATGACTGGAGAGGATCTCACTGGTACCTTCTGAGGAGCCTAATGAAACATATTGCAAAACTTTTTGGGGTGGGCGTGGGGGGCACAAAACTGGGAAACATTTAATCATCAGTTCCCACCCTCTGTTGGTCATGGCTGGTCTTGGGTGTAAATTCCTTTGCACTTTGGCTCTGCATAAGTAAGAGAAGTGACTGGACAGAAAGAAAAATATAGGTACTGTTAAGCTGCATCTGCAAGAAGCTGTATGAAGCCTGCATGAATCTGTATGCACAGCCGTAGTGAGAAGTGAAACCATAGGATCTGAAGTGATATAATAAGAGGTGGCTCATCCAATCCATTCTTGTTTCATTCAGACCTACTATGCCTTCTCTATGAAGTCCATTATTATAGAGTCAAGGTCATGAGCTGCTGCAATCTTGGGGACTTAATACAAGAGTTTCCCCAAGCAGGTCTCACAGCTGTAACTGATATTCATCATCTCCTTCTTCTGCCTCCCATGCTAAATTTCCCCTATTTTGGGACAACATTTAAGTTGCCAATGCCTTGATGAATAAGCTGGTTCTTATTCCTGATAGTTCTTTTGACCTTGTTGGCTAGCAATTTCGATTGTTTGTTCATCATTTATTCCTCTGTACAGACAAAGGAAGTCATGATCTAGCAACTTTTATGAGTTTGAAATATATATGTTTCAAATATGTATATATGAAATATATATGTTTGAAATATATTGTTTAGTAGCTACTTAGCTCCTCATAGTAGTCAGAGCTGATCCTCTCTGCCAGCAGAGTCTTTGCCTATTGGTCTTTATCTACGGGTCTAATGCCTTACTGGCACGAGGAGCCCAGCTATACCAGAAAGTGTTTTCAGGGAGCTACAAGTAGAAATCCTGTTGGATACCCTGGTGGAAGTGTTTATCTCTGTCTGGCTAAAAGCTTCCTTCCTATCCCCCCACACTTGTGGTCCTCAGGGAGAGTATTTAAGATCACAAGAATATCTTGTTCTTCCCCCACTAATAGCACTTTTATTACATTCCTTTTTCTGCCCTTCCCTGAGGTTTTGTTATTTGTTTGAAATACAAATAACATTTGGATTCATTTATTTCAATTTTAGTTTCAGTTTATTTGCTTTCCGTTTCAGTCTCTTTCACTTATCCATTTTTCATACTTGTTGATTTGATTTTTAAAGAACATATAGAAGATTAATTTGCTTGTAACATTTAACACTATGCAAAAAGGTATTTACATAGAAGTGTCACATACTTACTTGGCAGGGAAGACATGTGATCACCAAAGTGACCTTCCCAGGCTGAGGCTTATCCATGGCGCTCTGAATGTGCTGACCCCTGTGATTTCCCCAAATGTGGGAACCTTAGCCACATAATTTGTGGTGGCAAGGGATTAAATTTGTGCTTTCTCCTGGAAAGAAAAGAAAAAAGAAAAGCTAGAATAGTGGTGATCACTTCCCGCTATAGCATTCTTCTCCCTTCTAGCCTACACCTTGTAGGTAGCAAATGTTACAGTTTTCTTATTTTTCTGCCTTGTTTCTTTTTGTAGAGATAGGTATATATATGTTTATTTTTATTTTTTCATTCTCTCTTAAATAAAGGTAGTATATATTTTGTATTTTGCTTTTTTCACTTAACAATGTCATCTGGAAAATAGTCCATAGAATATGTTATGTTTTTTTAGTGTGCTAAGTAAAACCTTACAATCAAATTTGTAAAAATGTCACATAGAACATTAAGAAATGATCTATACTCCAATTAGAACAGAGGCATCATTTCATTCATTCATTGAGCTAAGATTGTTTAAGAAGGATCCTCAGATGTCCTGTCTGAGGTTGATAGAGCACTTTTTTCGACCTTTTCTATTGGAAGTTGAAGATTTTTAAAGTAAAAACAAAACAAAACCTGGTTAATGTATTTATCAAGCTGATGTTTCAATTATTCAAACAAAATCTAAAATTTCAACCTGTCAGCATACACATGTTGGTAAATTCTCATTAAAATTATTCTGGTTTCATCTTTGTTTTTCATTTAAATGCACTGGGTTAAAAATTCTCTCTTTTATCACTTCAAATAGCTTGAGTGTGGCTCTGTGAGTCATTACAAATACATGGGATTTCACCTGTGAAGGGTGAATATAATGTTTTTACTCTCATGAAACATGTGGCTCAGGTTTTGAAAGCTTTTTTATTAAAGGGGAGTAAAATTCTGCCCTTTACAACAACCTATTCCACTTATTTTATTAGGATTCAGTACAAATGAATAATTTAGACATGTTATCTTTGAGTTCTTGAAATGAGATTGCATAATCACCTAAATTATCTCTTAGTTCCTTGAGTTCAGAAAGTATCATGCTATATAGGTTCAATATGAATGTTATGATTATAAATTTGAATGTCAATTTTGTACAATACCAAAATGCATCTTAAACTATTATTTCTTTCAGTGCTAGCACTTACATTGCTCATATTACTAATGTTTTTTAGTTGTACACAATGTGGTCAGGTACTCTGAGATCTTCTAGCATGTAGCACTAGAAAGAACCCTGGGCCAGACAGAGCCCTAAGAGTCTGGATCATCGTCTCCTGGCTCTGAAGGATTTGACAATGAAATATTGTTGGAAGATTGTTTGAACATTAACTAGTCTAATTCTCTGATTTATGGATATCACTAAGAAAACTTAAAAAGGGGGAACAAACTTGGGGTTGACAACTTTTTATTATACCAAAAGGGACAATAGAGGAATTGGAAAATTGAGAGAATAGCCCAGATGAAAAGATCAAGGTGTTTGTGATGGGCAGGATGGTGAAGGGAGGGAGAAGCAGAAGGGAGGTGAGGGAAAAGAGGGAGAAGGGAAATTTATGGATGTGAAGTATATACACTGAATTGACTGAATATTAACTTGGGAGCACAGTAAAAACAATGTTTGGGTTATGTGCATGTTTGTTTCACAGTAAGATATGCTTCTGGGCAATGAATTGCTCGTTTCCCATTTCTAGAGTATTATGGGCATAAATTAAAAGCTCAGTGCTTTTTTTTTTTTAACATTTTTTCCCCCAGTTGTTGAAAACTTTGTCAAGGGGCTACCCTTGGGGATCCATAGATTCAAAATATTGTCAGGCTGTCAGAAACTCAGGGGTTCATGCTTCTATATGTTTTTTTTCTCTCTGCTTCAAATATCCTCTGTCCCTTTTCTATATAGACGATTTCTATTTACTTATTATGATTCATTATAAACAGTACTTTAAAATTTTTTCTAGTTTCTCTTTCTAAATCTGATGCCCTTCCTCTGTGTTGTCACAAAACCCTTGTGTTTTTTTTTTTTGAACTTTTTATTACACTGCATCAACCTGTCTTATTTTAATTGTTTTATCTCTAAAGTTCCTGACAATTGGAACTATATCTTAACTTTTTTGCCTCTCACTTTAGGTTGCAAGAATAAATGTCATTTCATGTTTGTGAATCCTTATGCCTGTTATTTCCCCTGCCTAGGAGTTATTTCTTCTTGTCAGTTGGGAAATTTCTTCCTATTTCCTTTAATAATCTTTATGTTAAGTTGCTCTGTCAAGTCTTTCTTGACCTCTTCTCTCATTGCAGGAGATTTAATCATTTGATAATGTGTCTTAATTTTGTGCTTTTCATTAAGAGGTAATTTTCAAAATGATGAAATTATGTCTCTCATACAAATATAAAATAAAAGCATATGTGAACAATTTAATTAATCAATTAGTGAGTGAACCAGATGTTACACCACTTCAAATAAGATTGGACTTAAATGAAATTTATATATTTACTGGAAAAATTCATTTGCATTGCCCAAAACAAGTGTCATGGACAAGGAACTGTGGACAAGGAACATCTGAACTACCATTACTTTTCCTTTTTTTTTTTCAGGAATATTTCTTTTTATTTATTTATTTATTTATTTATTTATTTATTTATTATTTATTTAAATATTTTATTTTATATAATTCTTACATCTTTTTTCATCTTTGCACAATGCAATGTGCGCATTTTCTTTTTGGGTATACACAATGGAATATTACTCAGCAATCAAAAAAGATAAACACATGCAGTTTACAGCAACATGGATGGAGCTAGAAGGGATCATGCTCAGCAAGATAAGTCAGAAAGAAAAAGAAAAATACCACATGGTCTCACTCATAGCAGGAATTTAGAAAATCTAAATAAGGGACCAGGAAAAAGACTAATTATAATAAAGAAAAAATCAAAATCAACAAGCAACTATAAACCAGAGATATACTATGGAGGGTGGGGGAGGGAGGGGTGAGGAAAGGAAGGACTATACCATTACTTTTCTAAGGGCTAACTTCCATTGCCACAAAGCTGTGGAATATTCTGATCAAAGACAATGAAAGACACAGATCCTTACAGAATCAGAAAACCCACAACATTCCATTGTATGGACTTGCTTTTCTGAAAGCCATTCACATCTTTCCCTGACACTTACAAGTGTGTATTATTAAATTTTCAACCTTTTGAAATAATTCTCATATTGCCCTCCTTCCCCTTCTCTTCCATACTATTTGGCCTTTAGGAAAAAGATTTGATCCTATACTCTTTGGTTTGGTAAATAATCTCCCACTTCTCACTTCTGCTGAAACTAGCTTAAATGATCTCTCACAAGGGAAATCAGTTAATTAGCAAGCTAAAAGTAAAATGTGAGTAATTTAAAAAACCTAAGTGTGAGCAAGCATTGGAGAAATGGTTTTGGAAGCATCAGTTGATAATTCTTGTACTGTGCCTTTATAGTGTCTTTAAGTCCCATTTCTTTTAGACTAGGAGAGAATGGAGGATTCTTTGAGAATCTGAGAGCATGAAAAAATGACAGAGATGACAATGAGAAAAGTATCAGCAATCGCAACAACTGTAACTAATCTAAAAGAACTACATAGACCCTTCACAATGTCATCTTATATTATTGTAGTTTGAGATGGAACCATTTTCTGCAACTTTCAGAAGAGAGGTTAGGTAGTATGTGGAAGACCACACAGGGAATTGTGTCACACTAGGATTTACACCCAGCACACTCCTACTCCAGGCTCTGACCATTAAGCATTGGGACTGAGAACAGCCTGAGCAAAGGAATGTCATGCCAGGACAGTCTGTGACCTGTGGGGTTTCAGGCTGAGCTTCTGGGGAGTTCTGAACAGAAGTTGAGTCTATGAGCTTTTCTACTAGTCAACACAGGGAGAGGCCAATAACTTCCAAATACTCATCCAAATGGTAGATGTTGATTTAAAAATTTACCTTTTAAAATACTATATATTGTAACTGGGTTCAGTACTCTTTTAGACATTTATATATTATAATTGCATTTAATCCTCAAAACTACCTTATAAAATGGGTGCTAGACCATCTTATGGATGAGAAATGAAGGCACAAGTGTTGGAGTTGAATTTCAGATAAACCCAGTCTGGTTTCAAGAGCACATGCTCATCACTGCAGGGGTTGCCCATGGTAAGGTTACCCTCAGCAATGCCCCTTTGTAAAAATTATACTTCTTGTCTTGTAACTTACTTGTCTCAGCTTATGCAGTCTTTGTTCTTTCTGCACACTTCCTGGATAGATAAGAGGGTTGGATTTTAGAAGACATTCTTTCACAAAGTAAATAGTTGAGATCTTAAGAAAATGACAGTGAACACAGAGGAATATAAATAGTAAGATCAATTTCTCTTCTTTAGTAAGCATCAACCCTGTTAACTGGAAGCAAATTTAAGGAAAAGTGTGGTTAAATAGGATAGCTAACTAAGCCAGTGAATATGGGCAATTTTAAAGATGATTGCAAATGATAAATAATAGAAAGTGGAAGTAACCTCTAGGAATATAATAAAATTTATTGCAATATCACATCCTGACTCTAACTCTTATTACTTGTATGATCTTCAACAAAGTAACAATACCAAACCTCAGTTTCCTCACTTGTAAAGTGGAGATACTGAGTATCTACTTCATAGAAACAATGGGAGAATTAACTAAATAACCCTTTGTTAAAATCCCTTCTTATAGGGCCTCCCTCGGTGGCTCAGCGGTTGAGCACTGGGCTGTGAAGCTGTCTGCAGCCTCTGCAGTGCTGGTTCAATCCCCAACCACAGGCGAGGGTTCCACATGACACGCAGGCCTCTCCTGCTGTGCTCGCTGCTCCCCTCAGCAATGTATTTTGTCAGTCTGTCTGTTCTGTTCCCAGCTCTGGTGAATTCTCTCACCCTTCTGTGCTTCTGACTGTACCCAGTGCTTGTATAAATAAATAAATAAATCTTTAAAAAAGAAAACACCTTTGTATAATCTGGTAGATGGTTAAGTGCTCAATTCATGCTAGTTATAAATGACGCTAAATTGCTCTTCCTCAGCCATTAAAAAATATCTTTGGGGGTATAGAAGATAACTAACAGTAGAAATTTTTACTTCAGAGTTATTAAAAACCAACATCTGTTCAGCATTTCATAACATTTTACACATTATTTGGTATTTTTTTTATTCCTCAATACAGGTTGTACAAGTTGACAAAAATTGTCCCCAAAATTCCATGAAATAATTAGCTAAGTTTGAAGTGGTCTGCATTTTGGTGCTGTTGTAGACATTGTCTATGCCAGAGAACCATCAAAATGTAAACACTTTCCAGATAGCTGGAGCTTCGAATCTAGGAAGACTGATATATTTTAACCTTAGAGCCATTACATTATTTCTTTTAGTTTAAAAAAAAAAAAACAAAACTGGACAGGGCCTCCCTGGTGGCACAAGGGGTTAAGCACCGCACTATGAAGCAATACACAGCCTCTGCAGCATGAGTTAGATCCCCAGCCGGCCAGGGAGCAACCGACATGGTGAGGCAGACCCCTCCTGTTTCTCCTGCTGCTCCCCTCAGCAGTGTATTTCAGTCAATCTGCCTGTTCTGATCCCCATTCTGTCTCCGGTGAATCCTCTCACTCCCCCCAGCTGTGGCCTGTACCCCAGCTTTTGTATGCATAAATTAATAAAATAAATCTAAAAAAAAAACTGGACAAAGACAAATAAAAATAATTATATATCGTGTGACTTGGTTCAGTATTTTTTTAGGCATTCAGTTATCAAAAAATATAAATCAATAAGAAAAGAGGGGAGAACAATAATAAAACAACTGAAACAATAAGAAATATATTCCTAGTAAAATGAATCATATACAATAAGTGATATATTTAACATTATCCAATTTATTATTCTGGCTAGTTTTAAAATATTGCAGCAATTTAGAATATAGTTTGAAGACTTGACCAATTTGGTCTATTTTAATTAATGTGTAAGACTACAGAAATATAAGTTTCTATAATTTTTAGGTTAGTCCCTCCTATTCTCTTTATGTGCTTTGTCTATTTTTCCCTGGTGGACTCAAACAGAAAATCTTCCCACTACAAGCATTTACACAATGGTTGAATGTTTTGGAGCTCTCATATTGTCCTTTCTGTCCTCATATTTCAGCAGCATTCAAAGCACTACAGCTGGCTGATCATGAGATTTTTTCCCATAGCCATTGGCTGCTATATTTCTCTTTGTGTTCTTAATGGCTCTAGATAGCTGCTAGGCCAGCATCTGCTTGAGATACAGCTACAGCGAGAAATTCACAACCTCAACCTTAAGCCTCCGGGTCTTTGTAACTTACATAGTAGTTGGGACTCAGATTGTTATGTATATCTGAAAAACTGAATATCTGTTCACCAGGGAAAATAAGAGAGAAAATAGAGAAAGAATATAAAAAACAAATGAGAATTTAACAGTTGTTCATTTTACATTACTGGACAAAAATCTTTTTGAGACAGGATGAAAATGAGAAGAATATGGTTGTATTTTGAATTTAGGTAAATTCTCTAGAGAACATGTTAGCTACCATATTAGTTCCAGGGTATGTTGGAACTTTCATTTACTGATCTCTGAAAATAGCAGACCTCTGCAATGATTAAAAGAGTCACCCACTATTGTTGTATAGATTCACTTTCATGTATAAATCTGCATATATCTATTTTATTTTTACACATCCCTGTATTATGTAGTATAAAGGCATAAGATCTTGGTCTGCATTTTTTTTTGGTGAATTAATGATATCTTGTATTATATTTGCTTTACATTAATGGATGCTACAGTAACTTATTTGAGTATACTATTTCCATAAGTTTTTGAAATATAGAAGTTTTATTGTTATACGGGGGAGTTATAAAAAAATAAAGATGGCCATAAAATTTTAGCTGTTTGAAGCATTTGATTTTAATTTCCGCAGGCTTGAGTATTTTTCTCCCATCATGAACTAAGTTGTATTGCCTATGTTTGCACTGATCATCATTTACTTAAGAATAAAGAATTAAAGGCCTGTGGGAAGGTTTTAGTATCACTTAACCCTGTTTCATTTGGGCAACTTTCTGTGTGATAATTTATTATATAGTTAAGGCCTGTGGTCAGGAGGTTTTTTTTTTTTGGGGGGGGGGGCAAAATGTAAGGAAATAAATTTTTGTTTATTTAATAGAATCTATAATTCAAATTATTTATATTTTGAAAACCATAGCTTTAAAAGATATTATGATATACAAATGAGACCTACAAAGTAATTTTAATAATATTTGGCTGATGTATAAAATCTTTTTCCTATGACTGCAATCATATACATATTTCCTTGTATCATGTACATATTTCCTTGTGCATCTTTATAATAGAGGCATGTATCCATAATGTAATGTGGGAATCACATTTCTGAAATTTCTATAAATTATATAAAGATATATATATAATTATATAAAGTTACATAAAGATATAACTCAAACATCTAGATAATAAATGACATTCCAAAACACATAAAGTGAAAAATTATACACAAGTATTCCCTGTTTTTTTGAAAGTTTACTTTACACCACTTTTACAAAAAGCTACATTAGTGCCTATTTTTCACTAAACTAAAGAAAATTCAAAAAATATTTTCACTTTTGTAGCAAAACTGAAAAACAAAAGAAATACTAGTTTCTAGCAATTGTTTTGCAGCAGCCATTCTAGAAACAGCTCATTCTGAGCAGCAAGAACCACTTTATTTAGCATTTATATTTATCATAGCATTCTGCTCTTTATGTTAGTGTTGTTTTAGGTTTTACGTATTTGATATTTTGTGTTTTATGTTATTTGTAATGATTTGGTTGGTTATTTTTGGGGATTGGGAACACTCAGGAGTTTTTCCATAGAAATGAATGGTAATTGCTTCTCTCCTTCACACCAATTTCAACTAGGATAGATTTCATAGGAGTGCTCTACTTTTGGATGGTGTGAGGATCTATATTAGAAAGTAAGAGGAACAATTTTATAAAATACACTTTGAATGGAGTAAGCACAAAAACAGAGAAAGACCCAAAACCCATACATTAGGAAAAGATTGTTAAAAGTGCTTACAAAAAGTTTTTTAAAAGCTGTGAAGAAAAATAAGAACAGTCTAAAAACAAACAACAAAATCTCATTTTCTTTAGTATTCAAGCCCCTCTTATTTTTCAATAAAAAGGTCAAGAGACATGCATAGTCATTTCACAGAAAAAATGCTAAATAAAGTTCATTCTCAATTAAATCTGCAAATTAGCACAATCTCATTCATCATGTTTTTTTGAATTAAAAAAAGACCTTGATAATATCCAATTTGACAACAGCATGAGGATTTAGGTGGTGGCATATTTCTGCTAAGTATATTTTCTAACATTTTAAAGTGTAAATTTGCAATATCTATGCAATAGAAAAGGCACATTGACCCAGTAATTGCACTATTAAGGATTTATAATTCAGTCATATGTGAGTGAACACACACACACACACACACACACAGAGAAACACATTAAAATATCAAAATATTGGAAACTACCTGAATGTGAAGGTGATTACAGGAATATTAGTAATCTATCTGGTAAAATACTATGGATGCCCCAGAGAAGGATGAGGCAAAGGTGGACATGATGACTTGGAAATATTCCCATGATATTGCAAGTTAGCCCGACAATGTCATGTATCATGTCTTTTTGATATATTGCTGAGATACGATAGATCTCGTGACATATAGCTGAGAGGAAAATAAACAAGTTCCAGGATACAATATATTGTACAAAGTATATATTATAGTCCCATTTGTGTTGATAAAATAACAAGCAAGATGTGTTGAGTGTATATTTATATGCCAAGATTTATTTGTTTTACAAATTTCAACATCAAAACAAACTTCATCTTCCCACAATGCAGTAAGAAAGTATTTTTAATTTTCCCAAAGTTCTGCAAGTGGCCAAAGCCATTTGCTTGAATTGAGTTCCAGTCTCAGTATCTTATTGTTAAGGTTGCTGGGGCAAGTTCTTAGTATTGCCCCTGAAATAAAATAAATTGTAGATACAGAAAGAACCTGGGCACAACCTCCATAGATAATTTCAGGTGAAAATGAGAGTTTAGTCTACATTTCTTACCATATCTTGTTTGCATATGTATGGTAGTTTTTTAAAGTATAGTACATTTGTGTCTTTTCTCTTTAAAAGAAGTAAATTCATCTTTTGATTTAGCCATACAGAATGAGTTTAAGGTCTTCCAACAGTCACATAGATTCAGGTCCCTTGGGGGTAGGAGAGATTGGGCTGTCATTCACAGGGCAAAGCAGTGGTCCCTCGGGGAGTTACATGAGTTCTTTACCTTTGACACCAGATGTTGCATTTTTCTCACCTTGAGATGATACATTTGATGTAGGGCATCAAGTGAGGCTCAAGGGCCCTGCACTAAAGTGCTTCATCAGCTTAGCAACACTTACTAACACTTCTTAAATGGAAAGGGCAATTGTTTCTTGCCTTTTCTTTCTTCCTTTTTCCTTATGCATTATTCATGCAAGATTATTCATCTGTTTATCATGCTACTCTATGATCTAACAGAAGATTAGAAATGAGAAAATAAAACTGTTTCAGCCATGGAGTCCGGAATAATCTTTTGCTTTTAAACATAATCAATTTATTTTGCTCCCTGAAATGGAAGTCTCATAATTTGGAAATCTGAAATATCCTTGTTAAGAAAGTAGTACAATAATGGTGGAAAAAATCGAAAATATAAACATGTAGCCCCATTAATGAGTTTGCAACTAAGAGTAGAGAACAATATATTTGTCTAATACTTATAAGTTGAACTTTTATAATTTAAGAAATGATTCATATAAATGGATGACCTAGATCAGTTAGGGTATGGGCTAGGCTGTTGTAACAAAGAGACCCTAAAGTGGAGGGGCTCATACTAGACAGAGTTTAGTCCCTTTCAGTTGGCAGTGCAGGGTGAGTGGTTAGATTCTGTTCCTTGAGGTCACTCAAGCCTGCATGGGGACAGGGTTGCCCCTCACTCCTGAAAAACCTCAACATTGTTACAGCCATTTCCAGCAGGAAGAAAAAAGAATGAGAAGGTGAGGATGGGAAGCAATGTTCCTTAAAGGCAAATGATGCTGGAACTTTCTTTTCCTTGAAGCGTCCCTTGGTAGGAATGTAGACACAGGGTGACTCTTATGTCTGAAGGAGGAATAGGAAAGGTAGTTTTCACCTGACTGGCCATGTGCCTAGTTGAAATGTTTTCCCCATGGTAAAGGGGGAGAATGGATTTGGGGGGCAATAGTCTATTGATGTGCCTTTAATTATTTTACATTTTTAAAATTCATTTTTACAATTGCATATATTTTCTAAAGGGGTAGGAATCAATAAAGCATAACTTGAAACTGTTACAATAAGAATTAAAATGCATTTTGGCTTCAAGCATTTAATTTAAATGTACTTTTACTTGGTGTGTTGAGTAATCGAAACTAAAATGTCAGGAGTCAATAGTTTAATCCAATTCATTTATAGGAGGACCTATAAGACAAGCCACATTACCCCTCTTCATTGTAAAAATTCCACAGCTGAAAATTCATACCATGTTTTTAAACTTTAAAAATCCTTTTAGTACCTTCTGAGGAAATTTCTTGAGTTAGTCACTCAAGAATCTCTAAATTAACTTTTCCAACTCTTCCGCAAATGTTACTATTTTATTGCAAACAGTCTGTTCATCATCCTTGGAGTTAGATCTATCACAAACCTCTAAAACTTTTACTCAGACTAATTAGCTGTTGTTCATCTAAAGAGGGTGCTGTGATTAGTGAGACACTGTTACCAAGTTTTTGCCAGAAGAGGGGAGACAGGGGGAGAGGGAGGGATAAGGAGGGGGAGGGAGTGAGGGAGAAGGAGGGAGAGAAAGTCTGATTTTAAAGATAAATGACAGGATTTAGACAGTTGAGAGTGTCATTCAGTGCTTTGAATATGGATTCACATTTCTGTTACTCTTTCTGTGTGTTCTGTCTTGCAATATGGTAACATAAAAGGCTGAAGGATGTTTGGGATCTGGTTTCCCGGGACAGAGAGAGACACAGTGGGCCAGGCTGACAATGCAAGCACCTTTGGTGACAAAAACACCAGGTCAATGGAAAAGTAAATTTAATTTGCAGTATTCTTCACGATACGTTTTTCTGTTCTTTTTATGTGGTAAGAAAATGTTTTCATTCTTTGTTGCTGTAGATGTTATGCCTATGTACAGTTTGAGATCAAAAAATAGTAGAATTGCAAACTTCTCTTCAGGTTAAATATATTCCATGTAGCTTATGTTTGCCATGAGGGCTAAGCACACTACACTGGGAATGGAAACATATTTGACTTACATTGCAAAATTTTTTGATTAGAATTCTTCTGATAATACTTCACACATTCCATAGCCATCTATATGCTAATATTTCCAACAAATTATCAGATGCTATTTCTACATAACCTTTTTCTCAACAAATGACCTGTCATGTTAATAATCGCCTCAATTTTTGGTGGCAGTTTTAATTTTATCTAGCAAAAAATTGAAGGCCCATAAAGAAACTAATTACATAGTTTCACAGTTAATAATATGGTATCTAGTTTTAAGACTTGTAATGTGCAGATTTATCTGGTTAAATTTTCTAAGATCCAAGGCTTTTTTTTTTTTTAAGCATGTAGAAATCTTTTTAGCAGCTTTCACACCATGGACATAGAAACATCAAATGTTGATTTTCCACTTATGTTATGAGCAGTTTTGTAAGCCCAAACTTCATTAAATGACATCTTCATATACACTCCTTGTCTTATTCAGGTTTCCTCTGAAGAATTAACAGCTCTCCAAAGTGTAATCAGAACAAAGACATTTTAGCTGGAAAATTTATGTGAGTTCTTTACCAGTGATATTAATATTACTGATTCATCTACAACCTTGAGATTTTAAACCATGAGATTAAGATTTATTGATTTTTCTGACTATTAACTATTGAAAGGCCCACTGTGCAAAGGAAATCCATGATGTGGCCCAATATTCCATCTGGAATATTTTAGCAAAGTCCCAATTAAAAATGATTTTCCATATTTCAGTTTTGTCTGCATTTTGAATCAGATACAAAACAGATATTATTTGACATAATTTTATTGAGAAACAAATATTTAAGAACAAGTACTAAAATTTAGAACTTTTACAATTTTTTTAATTAACATTATCCTTTGACAGCTTGAAAGGATGTTTAAACTGGAAACAGATAAACAATAGGAGAGAAAAGATAACAGAAGAGCTTAGAAAGTAAGAGATTGAAAGTTAAAAATGTTACACAATAGGAAGGAAGAAACCTATTAGGAAGAAAACAATGGTGGGAAAGGAAAAAAAGTAAGAAGTTTAAAATAAAATTGAGGTTTACTAATCTCTTTCAGTTAGATATTCTGTCAGGCAAATATTTTCTTTAACCTATAGAGATTGGATATTCCTGCATTTATTTTCTGAGCAAATAAGGACTCTACTATTCATATGTCCTGCAGAAGGATCTCCATATTGACACCAGAAAGACTCTAAGAACATTTTGTCAACTAGTTATTTTGCTTTTCAAATCTAATGTGAAAACATACATTCCTCCATTCTATTCCCTTAATAGCTTTCTCTCATAATTGGTTTGGTGAATGAATGACTGAAATGTATTCATTGTGTAATGGCATTGCACTGCTTCACATAATTGATATGATTACCCACTACATTATTTAATTATTTTTCTCATTTTGTTTCATAAGACTTTGGGGGCTCAGCTTATATGAAAGACATATTTAAAAGCTCACATATATTGTTCTTTATGTCAAAGTTCTGTTTCCATTAAGCTTAATGGTCTTTTAGAGAAATTGCCTTTTACGTATACAAAGCTATTTTATCATTTTGATTGAAATAATTTTAATTTGGGCACTTTGTTGTCTGTAATGGACTGAATGCTTGCATGATTGGGTTTAACTGCACACACTATGGGTCTATCATAGTGCAAACTCTGTGTTTCATCTGCATCCTTCATCATTTCCACTGGTTCACTTTCACACTCCAGATTTTAACCAGCATAGTGTTGCTCAGTGACTAGCACTTTGCTTCAGAAATTGACTTTCCAGTCTTAATAAATTTCAGAAACAAGTCCTATTTCTTTTCAACATAGGGAGTTTAAAATGCAGACTGAAATCTCCCATGACTTAAACTGTCACAATATTGTAAATGTAGTATATAATCACACACTTGATACAGCTAAATTAAACACTCGAGGCACTGATCAAAGCTACCAAAATTTCAGCTCTAGATTGTGTAAAAAACATGAGGTATTTTCTTCCATGTAGGTGATTGATTAATTTGTTTAGAAGCAAAAAAAAAAAAAAAAAAAAAAAGGAAGAAAGGCAGTTTATAAACCTGGATTTTGGAGAGATCATTTCTTTAAGAATTTTTATTTCTCGGGCCTCCCTGGTAGCACAAGGGGTTAAGCACTGCACTATGAAGCAATCTGAAACCTTTGTAGCACGAGTTAGATCCTCAGCCAGCCAGGGAGCAGCCCACATGGTGAAGCAGATCTCTCCTGTCTCGCCTGCTTCTCCCCTCAGCAGTGTATTTCAGTCAGTCTGCCTGTTCTGTTCCCCACTCTGGTGAATCCTCTCACCCCCCTCACATCTCTGGCCTGTGCCCCAGTTCCTGTATAAATAAATAAATCTTTAAAAAAATAACTTGGAGTCAGACTTTATCCTTAAATTAAAATATCCAAGAATTCATCTTTAATTTTTTAAAAATATGGATGAAATTTTAATTTTTCAGTAATAGGTTTTTGCAGCTAAAAGTCTTATAAGCCAGTACTTTGAAAAGCTATTTGCAGAGGAGGAAGTGGCAGAATGAAGAGATTTCCTTGAGGAAAGATGAATGGTGACTATCCATTGTTTGGGTAACTAGTAAATGATTATTTTGTAGAATGGGGGTTGGCAAGCTAAGGGAGGAGTTGATTGTTCAGTACTATTTGGATGTGTCTTGGGAGCTTTATGGGGGAAGAGAACAGACTAAGTGGTCAGGTTGGGAGAAGAATTTTAGGAGGGAGGAATGAAAAATAGAAATATTTAATGGAAGGTTTTACTGCATGGTTGCTGTGTAATATTGATAAGAATGTTTTCCCTTAAAAGCCCCACAAAATAGTCAATTTGTTATCTTTTTGAATATATTATTGAATTGAATGTTTCAGTGAATTTGACAAAATACCTCTGTCTCACAGATTTGAAGTGATATCAGAGATATGAGATGCTAGACCTTGAGTATTTTTCCTATTCTCCCAGGCCACACAGATTTTCCTGTTTCTGAATCCTTCTATCTTTTGATAACTATTTTATCAAATAGTTTATTTTATCAAATAGCTTAGACATTTTCTGTGAAGTTCAGTATGAAAATGTTAGTAAAAGTAAATTGAAAATATATAGATTAAACACAATTCAACAACTTTTCTTGAAAGTTTTTCAGTTATAGGTATCTACTTTATTATTTGGAAAAATGAATCTTCAAGCAAATTTTTTTAATCTTTAAGATTGAAAAAATATCTATCTTCTAGAATTCATGTAACTTATCTTTAATCATTTGTTTTTGTTTCCCAGCCACAAAATACATGTCAATGCCAACAAACTGTATTCAAAAATAAATCTGCTAGGTTAATGAAACAAACAGCAAGATGTGGAGGTCATTGATACTGAATACTAGAAGATACTGAATTCTGGGTTGAACACTACAAGCAGGTTCAATTTTTTTTTGCTGTATTTTGTCGCCATCTTGTGGTAGTTATCTGACATAGCAGAAATATCAGTGGGAAAGATTCTGAGTCCTTTCAGAGATTGGGATTTCCTGCATGTGGTAGTGATTTCAGGATTCTTGTTCCTCAATACAGGAGAAGACAGGGGAAGAGAGATTCTCCTCTGCTACTACATGGTTCCATTTCATATCCTGAGATATTAATAGCTCCCTGGGTTTATTCCTCTCTTCCCACAGAAGATTAGAACTTACACTACATCTGCTTCCATTTGAGAATGGAGACTTGGGGGAAGATGAGGATGAATCATAACCAAGCTGTTTCTCAATTTGAGTCATCATGAGGTTTTGCTTCATGCGTTCTTAGAATTCAGAAAGTATGTTATACTCTGATCAGTTTTCAAGGAGGAATTTACTTGTGACTATAGAGAATGAAAATAAAACTTTCTACTATCAAGGATTAACTGTAAAGTGGGGATGACTGAAAATAGGCAATGCTAATAAAATTGCCATAAATGTTATATCATTATACCTAATACTCAAGAAAGCCTAAATAATGTGTGAGGTACAGCATGAAATGAAAACATAAGACCCTTTGTTAAAAATTATTACGATTTTAAGGACAGCAATAGCAGAATATTAAAGCAAATCAAGGTCTAACAAAGTTCAGGGCCCAGTTCAGTTGCCCAGATCACATGTCTGGAGGCCATACCTACAGATGTGTATTGAATTCACAGTACAATAGGAGTGACTGCATATATACTTCATGTACCTATTGGCCATCTGTATGTCTTCTTTGTCTATTTAAATATTTTTGATTAGGTTCTTTGATTGGGTTCTTTGTTTTTTGATTGGGTTCTTTGTTTTCAGTTTGTTGAAGGTTGCATGAGTCCTTTGTAGATATTGAATATTAGCTCCTTGTCAGATGTCTGTGTGCAAATATTTTCTCCCATTCAGTAGGATACCTTAGTTTTGGTGACAGTTTCTTTTATTGTACAGAAACTTTTTGTTTGAAGTAGCCTTGTTTTTAATTTTTTCCTTTGTATTCTTTGCCATTGGCATTAAATCCCCAAAACAACACTGAAACCATTGTTGTGGAATGATTTGCCTATGTTTGCTTCTATGTATTTTATGGTCTCTGGTCTTATGTCCAAATTTTTATTCCATTTTGAGTTCATTTTTGTGTATGGTGTAAGAAAGTGGTCTAGTTCCATTTTTCTGCATGTGGCTGTCCTGTTTTCTCAGCACCATTTCTTAAAGAGACTTTTCTTTTCTCTATTGTATATTATTGGCTCCCTCGTCATAGTTTAACTGTCCACATATTGATAAATGTAGTTTTATTTTTGGGCTCTCGATTTTATTCCATTAGTCTGTGTGCCTGCTTTTATCTCAGTCTCTTACTGTTTTGATTACTATGACATTGTGCTACAGTTGAAGTCTGGGATCATGATGCTGCCATTCCTCTTCTTTTTTTGTCACGATTTCTTCAGCAGTTAAGAATCTTTTATGGTTCCATATAAATTTCAGTAATATTTGCTCTATTTCTTTTTTTTTTAAGGATTTATTTATTTATTTATTTATTTATTTTTTTATTTATACAAGCACTGGGTACAGTCAGAAGTGCAGGAGGGTGAGAGAATTCACCAGAGCCAGAGCGGGGAACAGAACAGGCAGACTGATGAAGTACACTGCTGAGGGGAGCAGTGGGCACGGCAGGAGAGGTGGGACCCTCGCTGGCAGCCGGGGATCGAACCAGCGCTGCAGAGACTGCGGGCAGCTTCGCAGCCCAGCGCTCAACCGCTGCGCCACCAGGGAGGCCCTGCTCTATTTCTTTTAAGAATTCCATTGAGACTTGGATAGGGGTTGCCTTGAATCCATATATTGCTTTGGGAATTAACATTTTAATGATGTTAATTCTTCTAACTCACAAGCATGGAATATCTTTCCATTTCTTCTTATATTCCTTTTAGCATGTCTTATAGTTTGCATTGAATGGGTCTTTTACCTCTGTTAGATTTATTCCATGTACTTAAATATTTCTGATGCTTCTGTAAATGGGATTGTTTTCTCGATCTCTCTCTTCTAGCTCATTATTTTCATATAGGAATGCAACAACTTTTGTATAATGATTTTGAAACATGCCACTTTCCTGATTTATAGTTTCTATTAGCATTTTTTAAGAGTTTTTAAGAGTTTTCAACTTTTTAAATTCAGGTTTTCTATATATATGATTATATCATCTGTAAGTAGTGATAGATTTACTTATTCTTTTCTATCTTGGGTTCCTTTTATATCTTCCCTTGTATAACTGTGCTAGCTAGGACTTTCAATACTATATTGAACAGTGGCGGTGAGAGTGGACATTCTTGATTTTGGTTTCTCTCCATTGAGTATGATGCTAGCTATGAGTTTTGCATATATGACTTTTATTATGATGAGGGCAGGTTCCTTCTGTTTCCATTTTACTAAGAGTTTTTATCACTAATGGATGGTGAATCTTGACAAATGCTTTCTCTGCATCTACTGATATGATTATGTGATTTTTGTCTTTCCTTTTGTTGATATGGTCAATTACACTGATTGATACTGAATCATCCTTGCATCCCTGGAATAAATACCACTTGGTATCATGTATGATCCCTTGTATGTATTGCTGAATTCAGTTTGCTAAGACTTTATTAAGGATTTTTTGCATCTGTGTTCTTCAGGGTTATTGGTTTGTAGTTTTCCTTTTTGTGATGTCCTTGTCAGGTTATTTATTTATTTTTAAAGATTTATTTATTTATGCATACAAGAACTTGGGTACAGGCCAGAGGTGTGGGGTGGTGGTGATGGTGAGAGGATTCACCAAAGAGAGAATGGGAAACAGAACAGGCAGATAGACTGAAATACACTGCTGAGGGGAGTAGCGTGCGAGTCAGGAGAGGTTTGCTGCATCATGTGGGTAGCTCCCTGGCTGGGGATAGAACTCATGCTGCAGTGGTTGCAGTTAGCTTCATAGATTGTGTCTTAACCTCTTGTACTACCAGTGAGGCCCCCCCTTGTCAGGTTTTGATATCAGAGTATTGGCCTCATAAACAATGCTTGGAATCATTCCCTCTTCCTCTATTTGCTGGATCAGTTTGAGAAGAATAGGTATTCATTCCTCTCTGAAGGATTGGTAGGACTGGCTATAAAAACCATCTGGTCCTGGGCTTTTATTTTTTTGGGAGACTTTTGATCACTATTTCAATTTTCATGCTTGTAATTGATCTGTTCAGGTTTTCTTCTCTCCCTTAGTCTTAAAAGTTTGCATATTTCTAAGAATTTGTTCACTTCTCCCAGATTTTCCAGTCTTTTCACATAAAAACATTGATAGTAGTCTTTTAAGATTTCCCATATTTCTGGGGTGTCTATTGTTACTTCTCTTTCATTTCTGATATTATTTATCAGTTTTCTCCATTTTTTCTTAGTAAGCCTAGCTAGAGGTTTGTTTAGATATTTGTTTGTAAAGGAAGATTATAGTTAAACGCAATTACAAGTACATTTGTATGCAATCCCTGAGATAATTTTGAGGTTTTTTGTTTTTCTTTTATCAAAGTGTGTGACCTAATCTAATTTTAAGTTTTGGCTATAAATTGGCAAAATTCATTCCATAAGAAGAAAGCCAGTCTCATGGTCTACTCCACAGGCAGAATGGGATTTGAGTGTGCATATAGCACCCTTGTAGAGATCCTGAGCATGTGATTTTTCCTTAATTCCTTTCATTTGATTGCTGTCACTTAAAGCAAACCTAAATGATCACACACATATCATTCATATATTTTTGTTTATTGTAAATCTGAATAAAGTTTAAAATACAGGAAAGAAAATAGTAACATACACTTCTTTAAGTAGATTTTAAGTAGTTTGCTTTTGAAAGTACATTCTTTTCATTTTCCTTAATGTTGGGAATTAATGAATACTTTCATTAATTGTATTTATAGTCCAGGGGTGCATAAGGAAGTTAAAAGTATATATCATCAAAACACTTTGATTTCCTTGGGAAAGACTATATTTATTAGAGTAGAGGTTTCTTAGGCATTCAGTTCTTGATTCAATGAGACTATTTCCTTCAAAGAAAATAGTGAAAAATCATTTATTTAAAACTCATGTGATCATTTTTTCCTAAAAAATCCCTATGAACACTAGAAATAAAAACCAACATTTTTCAGAGGTTTCAATTCTATTTTTCTGAGCATTTTATACAGAATCCAGTGAGCACCACAGTTATACCTTTGATGCAGAAACAAAAATGTTAAGCTGTAGAAATTCTGTCACCATTTTTGAATAGTTTTTGAAGGGGTAGTTCATATTTATTATGTGATAAGGAAATAAAAAGAGAGTCATTTTGCTAAGGAGATTGGTTTCTGAAAAGATTGGCTGAAATACCAGATCAATTTAGGGAACTATGTTGCCGTAGAGAATCAGTAAGATTCTCTACGTTATAGGTTATAATGTAGGTTATAAAAAATATCTGAAACTAAACATCACACCTATGACATTTAAAGTAGACACAAACTGTCTCCTCAAGAGGTCAATAATTATATTTCTTTTATATGCTTGAAAGAAACTCTGTCAGCTTTCTATAATGAACTCAATACTACCTGGAGGCATGTTAATCTTAGAACTTTTATAGTCATGCACCAGTACTGAAATTATGGATCTCATGTGTTTTGTGATTGATGAGAACTCTGGACACATATGATTGGATATTGCTATCTTTCTATTGAATTTTCTTGCTAGTGAGTTTTCACTGTAATTTAAATTCCCTTATTAACAGTGGGCTAAAAACCAAATTCTAAATGACAAATACAGCAAAAACAAAACAAAACAAAACAAAACACAAAACCAAAAAAAAAAAAACCTTGAGGAAAAATCCAACAAACATAACTGAGAGTAAAAATTTTTAATTCTATATTAACCAATTAAGAACTAACAGAAGGTAAATTATAATTTACATTAATTCACAGGTAATTCGTCATTATATAATTTATGAAACCATGCCTTGCACAATTTGCTATTCATGAATGCTTCATTTCCATAAACAAAACATGTCAATATTACATTATAATATTATCCATCAAGTTATAGAATAAAATAGGACATTTTTTAGGAAGGGGGAAGGTTTTCTTTTCGACTGAAAGCATTCAGTTTCCAACTGATTCAGGAATTTGCAATGGAAAAATATTTGCTTGCTTTATACAGTCAAACATTAAAAAATACTAGTAATTTTACAAATAGATCAAATTTACTGGTATCAAAATTGCTGGGCATGTTTATTTTTAGATCCTGCCTGGTGGATGGGTTAGGGGAGAGAGAAGAAAATGTAAAGTTGCTTAGGAGAATTTCAAATAACTAAATGCCTGAAGAGTCACTTCCAATTTCTCTGAAATATCTGAAGATTTCTCAGGAGAGTGCAAATTAGGCTTTTTAAAAAATTTTACTTTCCTAGTTAAAGATCTTCCAATGCTATCTTTTGGAAATTTGTTGAACATGATGTATCACCTCCTGAAAACATGTATCCCTGTGGTAGTTTACTCTTTGTTGTTGTAATTTATCTTTCAAGCATATTTTTTTAACTAAAGACAATTACAGTCAATAGCAGCAAATATCACTAAGAAAACTCTCATGCTTTCTGGAATCATAGTCAATAAAATAATCTTAGGTGATACTTAAATTATTTTCAAAAGTTCTATTTACTTACTTATACTTAAAATTTTTGGAAAAAAGTACATGAATGACTTCATTTAACAATCAAAAATTTTCTAATTTCTCCTTTGTTAGGATTTGTGTTTCCAATCCACTTATCCCATAAAATTCCATATGAATGTTATAAATTTATGATATATAAATTCATAATTAGACTATACTACCAACTTTTGCAACTAAAATAAAATTTAAAACTAAATTTTCCATAGTCAGTGATTATAGGTGCTAAAAATTTCCTCTAATTATTATGTTTATTAGAATACAATTGATCAAAAAACTAAACAATTTGAAATAAGTAAATGTTAAATATGATTGGAATTTTAAAATAATTCCTACATCTGTGCTTAGTAACTTTTTCTAAGAATGTTATTCCTTATTTTCATTATTATAGATGTAAGTACTGAGCAAATTTGTTTATATAAAAATGCATTTAAATGAAAATACCACTTAACTGTGCCTTTCTTAGAGACATGCAAAAATTATATTATGATGTATCATTGAAGATTATGTTTAAAGTTCAGTTAATAGTTTCATGAGGGTTTTGAATTTTGTTGATTTTTAAGGTCTGGATATCTTGAGCATAACAATTTGTTACACAGTTGCTAGCGTTCAGTTACATATTTTCATTTTTTCATTGTTTTGAAGATTTTAACAAATCCATGCATGGAAATTCCTAATTATACAATACTACCAACTTTTGCAACTAAAATATATTAGTTAAAATTTAAAACTAAATGTAATATAAGATAGAGGGTGGGTAAGATATATAATTTCCTTTGAAAAGTGATGGTTATTATGGAAAGGAGCTTCAAGCAATATGAATCCTGTCAGAATGAAACTGATAGGACATAAAAACAATTTGTAGTAAAAACCCTTAAACAGATTCCTTAAGCATAGAACCTATGGAACTATCCTTGAATATATAATCTTTCCAAAATCTCTCTGAACCATTTAAGTTACATTGTCCCAGTTGAAAACCAAAGATTTGGCCAATACTAATCTTTTATAGGTTTGGAAGCTAAGGTCCAGAGTGTTAGAATTGGTAGCAGAAATATGGCTCTATGTGGACTAGTGTATAGAATTGTTTTTGTGTGTGGTTAGACTTACAGTGGATATAGTCACTACTTTGTGGCATACATTAATCTGACTTAGCAAAAAATGTCAGATAATTAAATATGGTTCTACTTTTTACCCCCAATCAGTATTGCATATTGAAATAAAAGTGAGATATATTTAATATTATCTAAATTATTTTTAAATTATTTTTTCTTGGTGTTTATATGATATGTCTTTGGGTTCACTGACACTTTCCTCTGGATATCATGAAATTTTATCATTTTTTTCTTTAATGCCAAGAATTCTTATAGCAAATATTACAATTATACCATTTTTTGATCATTTTTAAAGATTCCATTTTTCATCTTCATTGCTATTCATCTTTTGTTTTCTCTATTTAAACTTTTTTTTTTTTTGCAATGGACTAACCTATTTTTAAGTCATTTTTTTAGAAATTTTAACATTTGGATCATACTTGGTTTTACTTCTATTGATTATCTTTTTCTTTTATTGTAGGTCATATTTCCTAATATTTTATTATTTGCTAGACATTCTGACTAGAAGACCATAGAAAACAAAATTGATATTATTTTCTTCAAAGTGAGCATTCCTTTCTTTTCTCAAAGCTAGAGTAAGGGATTTATCACTTAGATTCAATCAGATGTTGAGCTGGATTAGGACCGGGTAGCTAGTTTAATTACACTGGTTTCAAATGTCTCAAGAGAAAATCCTTTCTTGGAGTTTACTCTTATTATAATTCTTTTAAGCAAGACTTTATCATCAAAACATATCTTCTGTTCTTCTTGTCCAGCTCCTAGCCATACAGTGAAGAAATCAGTTGTAATCCCAAGGTAGAAACTGAGAAGGAAAGAACTAGCTTTGCAATATAACTCTCTCCCAGATCCAATCTATCATGTCAAACTATGTGGTTTTAAAAGATATCCCAGATTTTTCTTCATTGAAGTAGTGTCCCTCACATTGTGAAAGTCCTCTTCCAGTCTTTGTTCACATTCAGAAATACTCTGAAATAGGAAAGCCAGTTATTATCTCTTAGTAATGTCTTATTTCTCTTCAGAATGTATTTTGTTTAAACTTCTTTGCAAGTCTACAGGCAATATAAAATATGATTTTATTATTGTACATTTATTTCCTTGTTTTTACAATGGCAGTAAACTATATCCTACTGAGAAGTGTATATCATTATTTTTAAAGAATAAAATTGACAAATTTTGGTTCTCTGTTACTAAAAAGAAACAATTTGTGACATATCTGAGAATTGAGGTGACTCAAGAGATTTGAAAAAGCTTATGCAAATTTTTCATTATTTATTTTTATTATTTGTGTTTTAAAATTTTATTAACTTCTCTCATTAAATATTTAGAATTTTTTTTTAAAAAAAAATCTCATTTCTCTTGAGTAACTGGGAGCTCTGATACCACTAATTCAATTTTTCTTAAGTGTCACTCATCAGTCATTGCTGAGCAATCCACCCTTTTCAGAAAGGTCACATACTCACTACCATTATCACTTTATTCCAGTCTGGCCCCTCTAGACATAGCTTATAGCTATGCAAGCCCAATGGGTAGGTATTGATCATCTTGGTGGATGGGCTTATCTTCTGTCAAGATCTCCCTTTAAGAGAACCTCTTGCAATAGATATGGGTGATTTGGTGGTAGGAACACTATGGTACAATACCTGATAGGGCTATCCAAATATTATCTCAATTAAAATTAATTTATTAAAAAATAGAGAACCTGCTGCAGAGAGCACAGTTGTCTGACATTCTTCATCTGCTGTACCTTCAGATTTACTGTGTTACTTCTGCATACAGCACATTCCTCCTCGGCTGCTCTAAGCCAATGAAGGATACTGGAGGTGGGTCATATCTGCTGGGTGGGGGTGAGGAAGGGGAATTCCTCTAACAGGTGATCTTTGCTCAAGAATTCTCCTTCAGCCTGACTGAGACATTCTCTGAATAGCACTATTCATAACCTGGCAAGGAGGCTTTCAAGAAGAACCCCATTCTGAGTGAAATGTGTGCTATGGAGATTTTCTGGATCATTGTGGCAGCCTGACTGCTGATGATTTAACTAGCCATGACCTGGGATAATATCCCAGTGGAGAGAAATGTCTGGCTGAAGTGATCATTTAAGCAATCAGAAGATAAAGTGCTGGAGGCAGTGTTGGACAATGCCTGGAAGAACAGTAGAGTTAGCTGGTTATTATCAAGTTGCACTGTTACTCTAAGGAAGAACTGAGAAATTGAGTGTGGTTAACACACTGTAAAAGGCTAATTGTGAGAGACAGAGGATGTATTAGTGTGTTACAAACAGGCCCTAATATCTTTTAGATATAAGGAGGAGACAGACTTGATGATTAAGGTCATAGAGGTCCAGAAGATATTTACTTATTTTTTAGGAACTACTCAGAGAGTGTCCTGTTCCTTTCAGAGGACAGAACAGTGATCATCACTGGCATAAAGTAGTTGTACATGCACCATCTAGAGCTTCATGTTCAGAAGAGAATGTTGCACCCCTTCTTTGTGGTTAGAGCAGCAGACATTTAAATGCTTAGTGAAGATCTGTTATCCTAAAGTCAGGACCATAGCTGAAAAAAATCTGGGGTCCTGGAATATAATGTAGGGAAATCTAGGTATATGCCCTTGGAGACCTCTCCAACCTCTTGGAGGTTGCAGAGGTCCCCCACACCTGGTAAGAACGAGCATTTTACCTTATTACAGAGTGAAGCTGCAGAGGCCTCTCCCCCACAAAGCAATAGTGGTCCCACCTTGACTGTCCTAACTCCTCTTCTGGTTGCCAAGTTGGTAAATAGGATTATCTCCCAAAAGAAACTTGCTGGATCACATTGGGTCTAGTAATGAAGGAAGAGATTACACTCTGAGTGAGCTACAAAATTGAGCTAGCATTTACCAGTGAGAGTCAGGGGAATGGCATATTGGAGTTTTTTTTTTTTTTTATTTTATTTTATTTTTTTTATAAATTTCATTGTTATATTCCCCATACAATTGCAGCCCCCCCATTCTGACCCCAATCCCTCCCCTCCCACCCCCGCCCCCCTAAAAGTGTCTCTGGTTCATAGTTTTTTGTTGATTTTGATTTTCACTTTCTTATAGTTATTCATTTTCCTGGTCCCTTATTTAAGTTTTCTAGATTCCTGCTATGAGTGAGACCATCCGGTATTTTTCTTTTTCTTTTTGGCTTATTTCGCTGAGCATGATCCCTTCCAGCGCCATCCATGTTGCTGCAAATTGCATGTGTTTATCTTTTTTGAATGCTGAGTAATATTCCATGGTATATATGTACCACATCTTCTTGATCCAGTCATCTATTTTTGGGCATTTGGGTTGTTTCCAAAGCTTAGCTATTGTAAACAGTGCTGCTATAAACATAGGGGTGCAGGTGTTCTTTGGAATTGATGTTTCTGTGTCCTTTGGGTAAATACCTAGGAGTGGAATTGCTGGATCATATGGAAGCTCTATGTTTAGTAGGTCCAGAAATCTCCATACAGCTTTCCACAGTGGTTGGACCAGTTTGCACTCCCACCAACAGTGCAGAAGAGTTCCTTTTTCTCCACACCCTCGCCAGCATTTGTTGTTGCTAGTTTTTTTAATATGTGCCATTCTCACTGGTGTAAGATGGTATCTCATGGTAGTTTTGATTTGCATTTCCCTGATGACAAGTGATGTTGAACATTTTTTCATATGCCTGTTGGCCATTTGCATTTCCTCTTCAGAGAAGTTTCTTTTAAGCTCTTCTGCCCATTTTTTGACTGGATTATTTTCTTTGTTGTTGTTGAGTCTCATCAGCTCTTTGCAGATTTTTGTGATCAGTCCTTTATCATTAGTGTTGGGTGCAAAAATGTTCTCCCAGTTGGTGGGGTTTCTCTTTGTTTTTGTTATTGTCTCTTTTGCTGTGCAAAAGCTCTTTAATTTGATGTAGTCCCAGCTGTTTATCTTTGCCTTCACTATCACTGCTTTGGGTGATGTGTCTGTAAAGATGTCTTTGATGTGCAAATCACGTAGTGTTTCGCCTATATTTCCTTCTATATATTTTATGGTTTCAGGTCTTATGTCTAGTTCTTTGATCCATTTTGAGTTGATTTTTGTGTATGGTGTGAGGTGGTGGTCAAGCTTCATTCTTTTGCATGTAGCGACCCAGTTTTCCCAGCACCATTTATTGAACAAACTTTCTTTGCTCCAATGCATATTCTTTGCTCCTTTGTCAAAGATTAGTTGACCATAAATCTGTGGGTTTATTTCTGGATTTTCTATTCGATTCCATTGGTCTGTATGTCTGTTCTTGTTCCAATACCATGCAGTTTTGATGATTATGGCTTTGTAGTATAGTTTGAAGTCTGGGAGTGTGATGCCTCCATTCCCTTCTTTTTTTTTCAGGAGAGCTTTGGCTATTCGGGGTTTTTTGTGATTCCATATGAATTTCATCAATAATTGTTCTATTTCTTTGAAGAATGACATTGAAATTTTGATTGGGATAGCATTGAATCTGTATATTGCTTTTGGAAGGATGGCCATTTTAATAATGTTTATTCTTCCAATCCATGAGCAGGGGATGTCTCTCCATTTCTTTGTGTCTTCTTCTATTTCTTTTAACAGTGTTTTATAGTTTTCTTTGTATAGGTCCTTTACCTCTTTTGTTAGATTTATTCCCAAATATTTGATTTTTTTTGTTTCAATAACAAAAGGGATGGTCTTTTTGATTTCTTCTTCTTCAGATTTATTGTTTGTGTATAAGAAGGCTACTGACTTTTGTGTGTTGATTTTGTATCCTGCCACTTTACTGAACTGATTGATGAGTTGAATTAGCTTTTCTGTGGAGTTTTTGGGGTTCTCTATGTATAATATCATATCGTCTGCAAATAGTGATAGTTTGACTTCTTCTTTTCCTATTTGGATTCCTTGGATGTCTTTCTCTTGTCTTATTGCCCTGGCTAGGACTTCCAGTATTATATTGAAAAGCAGTGGTGAGAGTGGACATCCTTGTCTTGTTCCAGATCTTAATGGAATTGCTTTCAGCTTTTCACCATTGAGAATGATACTGGCTGTTGGCTTGTCATAGATGGCCTTTATGATGTTGAGGTATGTTCCTTGTATCCCAAGAATTTCAAGGGCTTTTATCATGAATGGGTGTTGCACTTTGTCGAAAGCTTTCTCAGCATCTATTGATATTATCATATGGTTTTTATATATCTTTTTGTTGATGTGTTGGATAACGTTGATTGATTTTCGGATGTTAAACCATCCTTGTGCCCCTGGAATGAATCCAACTTGGTCGTGGTGAATTATCTTATGGATACATTGTTGGATTCTGATAGCTAAAATTTTATTGAGGATTTTTGCATCAGTGTTCATTAGGGAGATTGGCCTGTAGTTTTCCTTTTTTGTGTTGTCCTTGTTCGGTTTTGGTATTAGTGTAATGTTGGCTTCATAAAACGTGTTTGGTATTGTCCCTTCCTTCTCAATTTTTTGGAAGAGTTTGTGAAGGATAGGCACTAATTCGTCTCTGAATGTTTGGTAGAATTCATTTGTAAATCCATCAGGTCCTGGGCTTTTGTTTTGGGGGAGGTTTTTTATTACCATTTCAATTTCGCTCATTGTAATTGGTCTGTTTAGGTGTTCTATTTCTTCTTTATCTAGCTTTGGGTGATTATAGAGTTGTAGGAATTTGTCCATCTCCTCTAGATTGTTAAACTTGTTTCCATATAACTGTTCATAGTAGTTACTGATTATTCTTTTGATTTCTGCTGTGTCCGTTGTGATTTCTCCTCTTTCATTGATGATCCTGTTTATTTGTGCTTTCTCCCTTTTTTCCTTTGTGAGCCTGGCTAGGGGTTTGTCTATTTTATTGATTTTTTCAAAGAACCAGCTCTTGGTTTCATTGATCTTTTGGATTGTTTTTTTAGTTTCAATTTCATTTATTTCTGCTTTGGTTTTTATTATTTCTTTTCTTCTACTGGTTTTGGGGTTTTTTTGTTGTTCTTTTTCTAGATCTTTGAGCTTCGAGATTAGGTTGTTTCTTTGCGTTCTTTCTTGTTTCTTGATGTGAGCTTCTATTGCTATATATTTTCCTCTTATTACTGCTTTTGCTGCATCCCATACATTTAGGATATTGGTGTCCTCCTTGTCGTTCAATTCAAAAAAATTTTTAATTTCTTCTTTGATCTCCTCATTAGTCCAATGGTCTTCCAGTAGTGTGGTTTTTAATCTCCATGAGGTAGGAAAGTTCCTTGCCTTCTTTTTATGGTTTATTTCTAGTTTGATGCCTTCATGGTCAGAAAAGATGGTTGATATGATTTCAATCTTGGTGTATCTGTTGATGTTTGTCTTGTGCCCCAGTATGTGATCGATCCTTTTTTTTTTTTTTTTTTTTTTTTTTTTTTCATATTAGAGTTTTAATGGTGATCAAGGGAGCCAGCACACAGGCTGGGTAAGCAAGAATCTGTTGACTTGGGGACACTGTCTCAGGACATTGGATTTAATACCTTGGCAAGAACACAATGGGATATGGAAAACTCACTGCTAAGAAGGATCTTAGAGGCCTTGAGAAAAGGATTATGGCCCAGTAGAAATTCTTTTCTTGACTTTAAAGATGCTAAAAAAGAAAGAAATGGGCCAAAGCAAGGAAGTGTACCAGGAGGTGGGGGGTAAATCATAAGAAGTCAGAAAACACCATTTGCCATGGCCATTAAGAATGTTCTAGTGAGAGAAATAAAGTCACACATATATGGACATCTAACATATGACAAAGAAGCAAAGAATATGCATTGGAACAAGGACAGTTTCTTCAATAAATGGTGCTGGGAAAACTGGACTGCTACATACAAAAGAATAAAACTGGACTAGTACCGAACACCATATACAAAAACCAGCTCAAAATGGATAAAAGACCTGAAACCATACAATACGTGGAAGAAAACAGGCAAAACACTCCATGGTATACATCTCAGAAACATCTGTAAGGACTCATCCCCCAAAGTAAAGAAAATGAAAGAAAAGATAAACAGCTGTGACTACATCAAACTAAAAAGCTTCTGTAAAGCAAGAGACAAGACAGTAACCAAGATGAAGAGACACTCTAGATTCGAAGAAAATATTTTCACTCTACACAATTGGTAAGGGAACAGTATCAGAGATTGACAAAGAGCTTACACAACTCAACAAAAACAAAATAAAGAATCCAGTCAAAAAATGGGCAAGAAGAGCTAAAAAGACACTTCTCCAAAGAGGAAATGCAGATAGTCAACAGGCACATGAAAAAATGCTCATCATCTCTTATAATCAGGGAAATGCAAATCAAAGCTACAATGAGATATCACCTCACACCAGTAAGAGTGGCCCACATTAAAAAAAAAAACAAAAAAAAACTAACAGCAGCAAATTCTGGTTAGGATGTGGAGAAAAAGAAATCCTTGTGCATGGCTGGTGGGAATGCAAACTGGTCCAACCACTATGGAAAGCTGTGTGGAGGATCTTCAGATTACTAAAAGTAGATCTACCATATGACCCAGCAATTATGCTCCTAGGAATCTACCCACAGGATAGAAAATCATTAATTCAAAAGGAAATCTGCACTCCTATGTTCATCACAGCACTATTCACAATAGCTAAGTTATGGAAACAACCTAAATGTCCAAAAAATAGATGACTAGATCAAGCAGATGTAGTATATATATATATATATATATATATATATATATATATACACGATGGTGGCATACTACTCAGCAATCAAAAAAAGAGAAACTCATGCTATTTACAGCAACAGGGATAGAGTTGGAAGGGATTATGCTCAGTGAATAAGCCAGATGGAAAAAGAAGGACGTTGGATGGTCTCACTTATTTCAGAGGTATATAGGGAATAATTGGAGGTATATAGGGAAATGAAACAAGGGATAGGGAAAGAAAAACAGACACAAAACTATCAGGTAAACTATAAATCACAGACATACAGCAGGGGAGAGGGAGGGAGAGGGACTGAAACAGGGGAAGGAAAAGCACAAGAGACTATGGTGACAGTTCCTGGATGACTTGGTGGTGGGAATTTTATGGGGATCACGCCTGAGAGGAGAAATCAAACATTCTACAAAAATGAACAATGATGTAAAATATGTATATATATATTTAATAATAATAAAAGAATGTTCTGGTGAGAGTGGCACAAATATCACTGGGAGAAGCAAACATAGTCATTCTTGTTTACAGCCAGGAGGATGATATAAGTCCTGGACTGAGAAAGGTATGGGCCAATGGCTCATTTGAAATGAAGATTTGTATAACACCGTAGTCTACCTGCTGAGTGACAAATGAGAGAGAAAAGAATTTAGAATGAAGAGGAGAGGTGGATGAGTCATAGTTATGGTCCTTGGACTATCTGCTAGGTTTTGGACTTGCTTGGGACCTGTCACCCCTTTCTTTATTTCTGATTGGCTCCTTTTCTGGAATGGGATATCTGTTATATGCCTTTGTGTTTTGGAAGCACATAGCTCATTTGGTTTCCCAGATTCATAGCTGGAGAGGAATTTGGCTTCAGGATGAACCATATCTCAAAAATCACCCATATGTTATTTAGATGGTATTGAAGGTGACTATAAACTTTAGAATTGATATTGGAGTGGGTTAGGAATTTTGAAATTGTTGGAATGTAATATATGTGTTTTGCTTGGAAGAAATATATGGAATTTGAGGGGATCCTGGTAATATATTATGTAGCTATGTTTTGTGTTTCCCAAAATTCCTATATATTTGCATATAGTTTGGTATCTATGACTAGAACAGAGAAAAACTATTTTAGACAGGGATGTAAATATGGGTACATCATAAGTATGTGTAAGAATGACCTTATGAGGGGGTAAAATTTCAAAATGGAAAAGATTTCATATATACATATATATATATATATTTTTTTTTTGTCCCCAAAATGAAAAAAAAAAGTTTTCTCATAAAAGCAGTGGCAGAAAGAGATCATTGCAGTTAGTCCATCTATCATGATCTTACCTTCTGGAACAAGACTCATTCCATTCAGACAGAACATCCTAGTCACTTATGACACATTGGAGAGAACCCAGGAAGCAATGGGCTTAATGATTCCCCCACCCACTTCCTGTTTATTCTGAAATTGAACTGGTTTATGACTCCCAAGATGCAAAAGCTAGAGAAAAAATGTTTCCTTTTATCCTTTTGCTATTTCAATAATCAGCAAAAATTTCTTCTATAGGTAATATATAGTCTGCTAAATTTAGTTTTTTCTCAAGTTTGACTTCAGTCTATCATTTCATTGTATAACATTTCTCTTCATAGCTATAGAGAACAATTCTCTTAGGTAATGTCATTAGAAATAGAGCCCCATAAATTCCACTGTGGCTGACAAAGTAAAACGTAAATACTTTCAGAAAAAGTGTCTAGCAATTATTAAAATACTCTTATGTCATACCACCTAGACTATGGGTCACTGACTTCCCATAAAGATGAACTAATTTTAGCACTTCATTATTCCAGGTTAGACAAATTTAAGTTATACCTATTGATTAATTTAATATCTCTTTCTTACTTAAGAGATTTTGGAATACTGAATTTAGGTCCTGGGAAGGAAATAACTGATAAACTATGAAGTTCTACTCTTCCAGATGAGAACACTGGCACAGAGGTGTAACTGGTTCAAAGCCCTGTAAGGTGTTCACTCTACCAACCCAACATTCTTTCCATTGCTGTCTACTTCCTCTATGGCATCTGGTGTTTTTTTAAAAAATATAACTATCGGTAGTCTATAAAATTAAATCAACATAATCCTGTTGGGGACAACCTCCACAGAGAGCAGTAAGACATGCTATACACATACGATAAGACATGATAGAAACATATAACCATGCTAGTTTGCGTATCCCAGAAGCAGAAGCTGAGACAAGGACTTGGGTGCAGAGTTTACTAGAGAGATCATTTAAGATAGCAAGAGTGAGGATTAGGGGAAAGAGAAGACAGAAGAAAAAAGTTAATATTATGGCATATTTCTAAGGCCACTGCTCTTAGGAATGAGGATTCTATTCCACTGGGATATCCTGGGAAATAAATATGAGAGTCTGAAGAATTAATGATCCAGGCAAACGGGTAGCATTTACCCTCCAGCTCCTCTATCCATTGGTTGAGAGTTGGCCATGTGTCAATAACTCTCTCACGTTTCTGGGCTGAAATTTTACAGGGCAGTGGGGTATCAGAAAAGCTAGACCTGAGTTAAAATCCTGGCTTGTTTTGCAACTAGATGTGTTTATTATTATTACTTAGCATTTAGGAGACATCTATTCATTCCCCTATCTGCTATCTTAATGTTACCTCATTGGATTGTTGTGAAAAATACTTGGTACAATGTGGTTCTCTCTATTTTTTCTTTGCTTAGAAGAATTTAGCATGTGAAAAATTTATACTGGACTTAAAAATTCAATGGGAGAGACAGCATAATCTCAAAACCCTTTCACATGGCTGTATTGCATGAAGCCAAAGGTATGTAATGGAGTGATTCCTGCCTACATTAAGAAAAAAAAAAGCAAGAGCAGAGCAACATTGAAATTATTTTCTTGTGGGGTTTAATATAACTCTGTTAAGAAAGCAGGAAAGAAGCCAATTTTTATAGTATGACAATGGCTCATATTTCACAAATATTAAGAATTACAGGATGTTGATGATTGGAAATTGAGAGGACTGGCAATTACCATGAGACAGGAATGCAGCTTTTGAAATTTATTCTTATTATATGAGTGTCTGTGCCCTGCCAAAATTACATGTATCTGTATAATCCCCAAGGATCCCTCATGATGTATTCCTAGCTCATATTTGCATGAGATCAGAAAACTACAGTTGTTAGCAAGAAAAGAAAATCTTCAGTATAATGGATTAAATAATTAAACTAGCAATGAATTTATACTTAGTCTGCATGGAAAAAATGTTAGAGATTCCTTACACACGAGATATCAGAGTTTGTTGCTAAACTTTCTGAATGTATTAATAACATAATGATGATAATTTTTATTTCTTTATATACATCACTGACTGTGTTATGGTATTTGGAAGTTAAATCTTAAGTCGAAGATTTATTCTGGCTCTGAAAATTTGGAGTTGTCACATTCTGCACTACAATAAATGTTTGAAAAATTCCATTTTCAATTTTGTACACTAAGGATGACAAAAATACAATGACATTTCCACCATGAAGGGTGAATGATTACAAAATTTAGAATTCAAAATATATAACATTGTGGAACTACATTTTTTCTTACCTAGTTGCTATGGGACAACACCAGCATCTTAACAATTATCTGCTCAACTATGACTTTTTAGTTGTGAATGATAAGGTACACATACTGGTTTTAAAATGCAGTCACTTTAGAGGAAAAACATTAACCCAAATAACAATGCAATGCTTCAATGCCTCCTGTATTTCAGGATGTAAAGGGAAGAAAGGAGGAAAAGTACGATTATTTATAAACTATTGGTAAGATGAAGATAATATTGAGTCAGTTACATGTAACAGCTATGGCATAGTCTTCACCAGCCTGTGTTTACAAATTACAATAAAACTGTTTATTTTGAAATTAGAATTCCATGAACCTTCATCTCTGTGGGTTGTTGAATGTATATCCCTCTTAAAGTATTTCCCATTAGTTTCAGAACTACTCAAGCGAGACTGCAGATGTTCTCATAATCCAGCCAGTTGGCTACAGTTATAAAGGGTATTACTTTTTTCATCCTCTTCTGATAGCCATCTGTCCACATTTACTGATCGAGAAGCCACATGGCCACTGAGTGTGTTGGAACTTTCAAAGTCAATGTAAAGCAACCTGATTCTGACTGTTCCCTTCTAAACCTGCCAGTCTTGGGGGTTCTGGATTATTGTTGGTTCTTATGAAGAATGAGGGCAAATAGTTTCCTTTCTAATTATCTGCCATATTTGTTTCCTCATCTTCAAACCACCTATGTCTACACCTAGATCTTACCAGATACATCAGTTGCTGGTTCCATGTTATTGAACCACAAGAGCTTGCCCAATCCATCAGTCCAGTGGGGAACAGGCTTTGTGGAATCCTATTTGTCTTATTTCCTCTTTTACTTCTAGGAGGAAGCAGAGGTTGAGGAACCCTGATATGGGGTGAGGTATATTTCTTCTAATAAGGTTTGTCCCTCAATTAAGCCAACATTGCACCTCCATTCTAATTTAACCTATAAAATCAAATAACCAAATACACACTTCATTTTGTTGATAAGGAAGCAAATTAGGCAAAGGTAACTAACATTATCGAGGTCATACAACTAAACCAGGAACTAAAATCCAAGGAAGTCTGTCCAAGACCATAAAACCACTCCAAGTATTAGTTGATTGAATTTTAACTATGCAAAATTTGGTACTTTAATGATTGCTGTTTTTCTTGCCCTTGTGTGGTTATAGAATGCAAGTAAAAAGGAAAATTTGAGAAATGCAAATCTGTAATATTAAAAAAATAGAGAATCTATGATTCTACTGATGAAATTTTAATGTAATATTTTTATAGTCTAGGTAATGTTGATCATTATTAACAGGATATTTGTTATAATTTTTTATTGTGGCAAGATATACAATTTAGCATCTTAACTATTTTTAGGTGTATAGTTCAGTGGTAATAAATACATTCATAAAGTTATGCCATTGCAATCATTCATCTCCAGAACTTCTTTTTTTTTTTAAGATTTATTTATCCATATAAGATATCCATATAAGAACTGGGGTACAGGCCAGAGGTGTGTGTGTGGGGGGGGGGGGTGAGAGGATTCACCGGAGACAGAGTGGGGAACAGAACAGATGGACTGATTAAAATACACTGCTGAGAGTAGCAGCGGGCAAGTCAGAAGAGGTCTGCTGCGCCATGTGGGTTACCTTCCTGGCCAGGGATCGAACTTGTGCTGCAGTGGCTGTGGATATCTTCATAGTACTGCATCTTAACCTCTTGCACCACCAGGGAGGCCCCTCCAGAACTTTACTTCTTGTGAAACTGTAATTCTTTATCTATTAGATAACTTCACATTAGTCCTTGGGAACCACCATTATACCTTCCTTTGTGATAATACTCTGTGTGTGTGTGTGTGTGTGTGTGTGATTTGTTTATATATACTTCATCACTGATGTTCTATCTTTTAGCTACCATGAATGTCTTAGTTTGCTGGGCTTCTATCACAAAATGCCATATACTGGTGGCTATTAAACAAGAGATTTTTTTTTTCACACAGTTCTGGGTCTGGGAAGTCCAAGGTCAAGGTACCAGCAGATTCAGGGTCTGGTGATGGCCTGCTTCCTGGTTCACAGATTACTTCTAGCTATTTTTTCACATGATGGAGTCTCTTTAATAAGGACACAGATCCCATACATGAGGGTTCAACTCTCATTGCATATTACTTTCTAAAGGTCCACCTCCTAGAACCATCATTTTGGGAGTTGGGATTTTGATATATAACTTTTTTGGGGTATGTGTTCAGCCCATAATAGTGAATAATGCTGATATGAAAATAGTTATATAAATATTTTTTAATGACCATGCTTTCAATTCTTTTAGATACATGCCCAGAAGTGGAAATGCCAGCTTATATGGTAATTATATTTTTATTTTTTTAAGTAATGGCCATACATATGGCAGTTGTCTCACTTTGTATTTCCACCAACACAAGGCTTCCCACTTCTTCACATCCTTTCCAACGCTTATTGTCTTTTTTGATAATAGCCCTTCTATTAGGTATGAAGCAATATCTTGTGGTGGTTTTGATTTATTCCCTGATGATTAGTGACATGAAAATCTTTTCATGTACCTGTTGGCTATCTGTTTATCTTTTTAGGAAAAAATGTCTATTCAGATCTTCTGCCCATTTTTTAATTTTATATGTTAGCTATTGAGTTGATTGAGTTATGTATTCTGGTGTTCTAGATTTTAACCCATCTCAGATATATGATTTGCAAATATTTCTTCTATTTGACAGGTTTTCTTTTTATTTTGTTGATGGTTTCCTTTGTTATGAGAAGCTTTTAGTTTGATGTAGTTCCACTTGTTAATTTTTGCTTTTGTTACCTATGATTTGGGCATCAAATCCAAATAACCATGGCCAAAAGATATGTTAAGGAGCTTACCATCAATGCTTTCCTCTAAGGGTTTTAGGGTTTCAGGTCTTATGCACATGTTTTTAATTCATTTTGAGTTAGTTTTTTTGTATGGTCTCATGTTTTGTATGTCAATGTCCAATTATTGCAATGCCATTTAGTGAAAAGACTACTCTTTTCGACTGAATTTGGCAGAGAATGCAACAGAGAATGGATGAATCACATTCTCCACATGCTTCTCTAGAATTTCATCAATGTAGCTTTATTATTTATAAATATAATGCAAAATGAAAGAAAGGGCTTTCATTGTTCATGTTCACATGATTGAAGGATATTTATTGCTGAAGTATCAGCATTAAAATTAACATTTTTATTCAAAGCGAATGCAGTGAGTTGAAACATATTAACAAATGTTTAGGCATTTAGGTTATAGAACCATACTCAATTCAGGATGAGAACCTGAAAATGCCAATTATCTTATTTACTTAGTTTGCTGAGAATTATTTTATTTTTAACATATACATATAATGATATTTTTGTATGTATTTTACATCAAATTTTAAAGTGATTCACTTTTAAGGTGTTCAAGATAATGTTAATTTGATATCCAATAAGGAAAAACAGAAGACTGATTTATAGTACAGCTTCCATGGTGCTGGATTCTTTATTCTATATGTTTTGTCTAATGGATCTTTCTAGAATAAATTTAAGTGTACCAGCTTCATTCTAAATGCAATATCAAAGTTTCCTGGTTTGAATTGTTTTTGACAAGCTAATTTATGATATCTTCTAAAGTGGAATTTAAAGTAAAAGTGTGAGTTATATAATGTATAAATAACCAAAGCAAAAGCAATATAATAAAGAAAGCAGTCCCCTCTGATTTAATCTAACATGATGGCAATTTTATAAGGCAGGCATGTTGAATTTTCTAACAGGGATGAAAATATATGAACAATACTTCCTCCAACTAGAGAGTTCTCGGTTCCCTTAGGTGATTCATTTCTATTCAGTAAAATAAATGTCTTCAGTGTTCTGAGTAATCAGTTTATCTCCAGAGAGAACACAAAGCATACAAGGGGTATTATTTTTCAGTAGTATAGAGTTATCATTAATAATCCAAAGAACAATGGATATTGTATTCAAAGGAATTCTGGGAACTTCTATCATTCGATATGATAGCTTTCCTTGAGACGTTCTCTGATCAAAATCACTTATTTTTATTAGAGAGCTAAGATAAAATTCATAATTCAAATAACATATGCAAGCAGAATGCTATCTCATTTCAGGTTTCTCTTAAATGACACTGAAAAAAAAAACAACCTCTCAAATGAGGCTGCTTTTTTATTTGCAAAGTCACTGACTGGTATATAAATTCTTAAATTGTTTTTTCTTTAAAAAATGATTAATTAAAATAATATTTTAAAATGTCAACTTCCAAATTATTATTTGAAAAGGCAGAAATACAAATGGAGCACATAATATTTTTAGTGGTGTATTTCATGTGACAAATTGATAAAACAAGCAGACCTGCCAAAGATAAACCAAAGCTTCAATACAGTTTTCAAATTTGCACATGTATTTCAAAATTAATGGGTACGAATGCTAAAACTATTACACTAAGAAACTATGGGCAGTTATTTTTTTGCACAGTATTCCATTTTGTAGATGTGTCATAGCTTGCATAACTAGTTCCTTTATTATGGACAGGGCTGATTTCCAATCTCTTCTCATTATGCACCTATGACATTATGTAAATATGCAGATTGGAGAATGTCTTAACTGGTTGATGTGGAAAATGGGGATGAGATTTGACAAGGGAAACAAATAGGGTTGCAGCAATAGTGAAGATCCAAGTGATTCTGGAAACCATAAATGTGTTGAACCACAAATCTGAGAAATAGGATGCTTTCTATGCATAGTTTTAAAATGACAAGAAATGCGGTTACAGCCAATGCTACACCTCTTCCCCTTTCTCCTTCTTTATTACCTCTGCCCTTCTTTTCTTTTGGAGGGGGACCTTTTGGAATACCTTTTAAAATTTCTTAATGAATAAATTCTTATTAATGCTAAATGATAAGAAAAGGCATATTGTTTAGCTGAATTTCCAACTAACCATTATAAGATATGAATGGCAAGTTTTAAATGAACTAGAATATAATACAATTAAGCCATAGTCATACTACATAGGTTTTAATTTAGGGTTTATTTCCTGAAGGCATTTAGGATCAAATAGTCCTTAAGGGTCATTATAATGAATATCAATTGTGTTTCATACCTTAGGAAAAATTCTATCTGCTTTTTGAAGTGGTCTGGATTTCAGACATGTGTGATTTTAATATGCAAATACATCTTTCTGAGACTTTTGAAGATTCCCTTTAACATGTATACACCTTTTATTTTTTTTCTCTTTATCACAGGTTTAGACTTGGGTTGTAAAGCTGTCCTGTGTTTTACTGAGTTATAAAAATCCTTACACACTGATCATAGAACCACATAACCATCAGTGGATTTATCAGATTGACTATTCTATAACTTTGCAGTTTATTGGGCCATAAAGCAGTATTGGGATATGTTGTACTTTATTTTGGAAAACTCTAGATTGGTCATGTTAAGGATATAGAGTAGTGCTTTCCTTCTATCCGAGGATTCCTTATGATATTAGCTAAGAATTCAATGAACTATATTTAACACAGTCTTTAAGGAACCCCCTTGGACAGCTTATGTGTGAGAATAGTCAAAGTTCCAGACTGTGGGGGTGTCAGTAATCTGATATAGGTTGCAATTTCAACATTTCTTAGGAAATCTTGAAGGAAAGATTTCAGTTTCAAGATAGCCTCTTAGGACAACATGGTAGGCCAACTTCATCCACAATTGAGAAGATAGTTTAGAGATGTGTAGGTTACTAGAAAGGCTATGCCAAGCATTAGCAGTATATTTTTAATGAAATTAGCAGTATATTTTTAATGAAGCAAATTCTAATGGAGCTGCAGCCTTAGTCATGCTCCTGAATTGCATAATCCTAACACGGGGAACACAGCTGCCAGCAAAATCACACTTGCCCTGATTACTCACTGTAAATGAAACAGAAGGTGCTTATTAGATAAACGCTGCTTTGATTAAATTTCTATTTTCTCACTGAAATCATTTATAAAATCTGCTTTTTTGAGAATGTTTTAATTTTTGTTATTGGCTTGGGCTGGAATATATGAGGCATTAACATTTACAGACACTAAAAATGCATCAGAAATATCCAACAGGAAAACCTGAAATTACAGCATATTGAATATTAAACTTTGAAAGATTTTTAAAAAATCAAAATTTGAGTATAATATTCATTTCAGACCAGTAATATATGCCCTCTACACTGACTATAGTAAAGCTCATAAAATGACTCCACATATAGAAAACATGCAGTTTTCCCTCTTCTAAATATTGGTGAAGTAAATTTCCAAAAGCAGATATTAGGATCAACAACTCCTTTTCTATATTTGTCCTTTGAAGAAGCAGATTAGAAAAGCATTTAGAGGAAATGCTAATATTATCTTCTATAACTGACATTGATAGAATTTTTTACACAATTCTTTCGGAAATTCTTTTGGAATTTTAAAACATTTTAGAAATGCTTGGGCATATTCAGGAGTTTAAATGTGTTTTTGTGAATAAATAAAAATAATGATGAAATAAAGTTATATTTTCACCATTCAGTGTAAAACAATAGACAACTAATTATCCTTGAAGTATCATTGATGTCCTGACACTTCCTTCCTCTCCTTCAGAGACCATACTACCCTGAAAATTGTGCCATTTCTTGCTTTTAAAATCATTTATTCTCTCTCTTTCATTTATCTGTTATCTACTACCTATCAATCATCTATCAATTATCTATCTGTCATCTACCTACCTACCTATCATATATCTATCATCTATTTATCCATTTATCTAATTCCTAAAAAGTACTTCATAGCAAGGTAATAAAATATTTCTTGTAGATTTTAAGAAAAGTTTTAAGGTTTTACCATTCATATTTAAGTTATTTAACATTCTTTTTTTGTGCATGACATGAGTAAGGGGGATTGAGCTATTTTCCCTCTGATCCAGGCAGCCAGTTTTCCAAATACCATCATTTTCTAGTTGATCTGTAATTCTGTTTCTATACCATATCACAAATTTCCCTATATATATGTTTATTTTAGCATTTACTATTTTATTACATTGAATTATTTGTTTACTTCTTGGGGTGTTGCCACACATTCTTAATTACAATAGTCTATAGTTAGTTTTTGCAATGTCAAGTCCTATTATTTTGTTATTATTCTTCAGAAATAGCTTGTCTCTTCCACAGAAAATTAAAATAAGCATCTCAAGTTCTGTAAAACAGAGTTGGGAGTTTTGATTAAAAGTACAATTATTCTGCTTTTTGAAAAAGATACCTTCTACTTCATGAATTTCTATGTCTCCTCATACATTTCAACTTTTTTGGCATCTTACAGAAGCCTTAAAATTTTCCACAGGACAAAGAACTTTTTTTTTTGCAGCTTATATTTTCTGTTTCTAATCTTCCAAATTTTTGCTGCTGGTGTATAAAATATATTTGGTTGGAAATGTTGTTAACACCCACCAGTTCTAGGAATTTATAAATTATTTTGTAGGTGTAAATAATAGTGAGGGAATGAGTTCTCCTTTTAATTATTTCTTTCCCCCCTCTTTTATTGTGCTGGTTGGGAGCTCTACTACAATGTTAACCAAAGGTGCCAATAGAGAGATAATGTGTCTTGTTTCTTATATTTTAAAGTTTTGCTATTTTTGTAAGGTATTTTCTGCAGGTTTTTTGTATGACACTCTTATTAGGTTAAGACATACATCTTCTATTTCTATTTTGTATACAGTTTTTAAAAATCATAAATGGATATTAATTTTTATCAATTTTTAAAATCTATTTAGGTACAGCAATAGATTTTCTAATACACAGTCATTATGCATTACTTGACTATACCTAATATTGTCAAGATGTAATCTTTGAAAATGTTGTATTTTAGTTTTCTAATATTTTGTGAAGGAATTTTATATCTAAGTTTGAGGTTGATATTGACCTCTAATACTGTCCTTATCTCATGTTGGAATGAAAATTATACCATTTCTATAGCTGATGATGGTTCTATAGTTACTAGCCTTTTATTTGCCAGGGGTACTTCTACACACTTCACCTGTAATAACTCATTGAGTTTTCACAACAACAAAATGAAAAAATAATGTCCATTCTCCATTTACTTATAGGGAAAAGCATGGTACAGAGAAGATAGACAAGACAAACCTACAATTGGAACTCAGTCATTGTGCTGTATTCCTGGATCTAATTCCAACGTGAGTGTGTGGGGGCTACCCCACACCACAAAGCTATTCTATTCTCCAACACCAACAGATTAACTGAGAATACAACTCAATTCTGAAACTATCTACCCAGAGATAGCATCAGATTCCACAGATTATGGGCTCAGAGTCTCAAGACCACCCCTTAATTCAGATGCCAACCATCACATCAGGTGTACTTGGGCTTCTGACCAACTGGTTATAAATCTGAGTTTCCCAGGACCCCCTTCTGACTCTGATGACTTTGCTAGAATGGCTCACAGAACTCTGGAAACTAGTTTACTCTAGATCACCATCTCTTAGAAAAAATAATAAAGGATGTGAATCACCAGTCAGATGAAGAGAAATATAGGATGAGTTTCTGAACAAAGGAGCTTCTGTTCTCCTGGAGCTTGAGGTCTGGCAGTGTGGCCCATGGGATCACTCTTGTTCCCCAACCTGGAAGCACCTCCCTTTTATGGCAATTTCATTATATAGGCATGATTGGTCAAATCATTGAACTTTATAATTGAACTCAACCTCTATCCCCTAGCCTCGCCTCAGAAATCAGGTTTTTGATTGCCTCTCTCATGTTGGTTTCCCTGACAACCAGCCCCCATCCTCAGGTGTTTTCCAAAAGTTACCATCATTAGTATAGACCCACTAGGAATAACAAGGCAGAAGGAGAAAGATAAATACTGGATGATTTCACTCATAGGTAGAGTATAGAGAAAAAAAAGAAACAGACAGAATGAATCAAAGTAAATTCTAGACTTACTATTACAGAATTAAGGCTACTAGAGGGGTATGATTGAGGCTGGGAACAAAGGCGGGAGGGGTCCCAATGGTCTATGGTCTATGGAGGACTATGGATCATTTGATGGTAGGCATTGTGTGTAACATATCTGAAGATGTGTGAACCCATACTCCTAAATCATATACAGCACTGTAAACCAATACACCTCATTAAAAATTATCACAATCTTAAAAACATAACTGGAGACTCAGGGTGAGCAATTTTTCAAGCCCGCATGATGATGCAATTAAACTTCAATTTCCTGGAATTTTGCATCTAGGGAGAAAGTTAATGGTTAAACACAATATCATAGCATCCTTAATTCTATTCAGTGGGGTCCTCCTCTATTTTCCAAAATAGTTCCCCAATAAGGAAGTTAATCTTCCAATCAAAAGGAGTTCAAACACTTGCTTTGGAACACAGAGGAATAGCTTTCTCCTGATAGTCTAGGACACAAAGACATAATTCACAACATTAATTCTAAGTTGCTGGCTCAAAGGGACTATGCAAATAGAGTGAGGTTATTCCTCAGGTAACAAGTCTAATTATTCAACATCTCCATAGTCCATTTAAACTAATATTTGTGGAGTACATACTGTGAGTCAACCTGTGCTATATCCAAAGAAAGAGGTACAAAGATGAATTACAATCTGTGTACTTTAGGATATTATATCTTAGAGGAGAATACAGGCATGTAAACATGATAAATGAAATATGGAAAGTTTATTGATAGAAATATGCACAGAGATCTGTAAAAGCAGAAAGAAGTGGGAAAGAAAAATTTACAAAGAAGATAAGCTTCAAGGGTGAATAGCTATTAGAGGTAAAAAAAAAAAAGTCTGGAGAAGCATATTCGAGACATAAGAAAACTTATGAACAGAGACCCATGATGTGGTATAATTAGGCATACACTGAAACTAGGTCATGGAAAATGACTTAAACCAACAGGGAAGGTTAGGTTAGGAAGGGAAATGTATATAATGATTTTCATTGTCTCAATGGTAAAAGCTAATGAAGGTTTTTAAGAAGGAAAATAATATGATTTTGAATAGATCACATTCAAAACAGTACAGCAGATGGATTTTAGATGGACATACTAAAGAAAAGTTATTGTATAGCATTGCATTCATATATACACAATTGCAATCATTTTCTTGCTGACTGACATAATTGAGACCCTCATGAACATGTCCTTGTATTATGAATGGAGGGGAGAGGGTAGATTTAACAAATAGCCAGGAAGCAAAATTAGTAACATTTAGTATTGACTATTAGAGGGAGGGAGAAAGAAAGTCTTAGATGATTTTCAAATTTTTCCCTGGGTTATTAAATGAGAATCTATGAACTGTGATAGGGAACTGTGATGGCAAGTATATGTTCGGAGGACAGGAAGTTAAATTTAGATTTATTCATGTGCTCTTAGAGGTGTTCATCGACCATCAAGTTGTCTTAGATCTATTTGAATAAATAAATCTGAAACATGGAGAACAATAAATGCTTTGTAGAATCATCAGCATGTAGGTGGTGGTTAAAATCAAAAGTGTAGAAGAGATTATAGGTGCAGAACATGAAGAGATGAGAGCATTGTGTCAAGAGAGAGCCCTAAAACTACCAACTTTTAAACTAAAATTTAAAGGATAATTAGAACTCCCTTTTTAAAATATAATAAAAAATAACCTTTTTAAAATATAATGACTTTTGGAATATTATTAAACTCTGCTGGCACAAGGGGTTAAGTCTCAGCACTATGAAGCTATCAGCAGCCACTGTAGCATGAGTGATCCCCGGCCAGGGAGCTACCCACATGGCACAGCAGACCTCTCCTGTCTCACCCGCTGCTCCCCTCAGCAGTGTATTTCAGTCCATCTGCCTGTTCTGTTCCCCATTCTGTCTCTGGTGAATCCTCTCACCCCTTGGCCCCATGCCTCTGGCCTACACCCTAGCTCTTGTAGGCATAAATAAATAAAATAAATTTTAAAATAAATAGCTAAAAATTCTTTTCATTTGTGACTATCAAGAATGAAATTGGGAAAAACAAAAAGAATGAAATGGGAGGGGATTATGCTAAGAAAGTGGGATCATGCTGCTTGTCCAAAGTTCTAAAGCTGAAAAAGAGAGGGCTCAGCTATGTTCATTTTTTTTAAGTTCAACATCGCTGCTCAGCAGCCCCTATCCCTCCACATTGAGAAAGTCGAGGTTATGACATGTTGAGAGTTGTAATGCTCAATACCTGATGTCAGAGGTGCAGAGGTGGGAGTGGAGTCCAGAGCATCCTGCCACACTGCAGCCTCTAACACATCCTAATGCCTGTATAGGAGAGCAAAAATCTGTCCCCTCCAAACCTGTCTGTGACATAAGGCTAATTTCATGGAATGGGCTGTAAAGACTAAGTGGAGGTTACTTTTCAATAAAGTATTTACATATAAATTTCTGTAAGGGCATGCAAAGACCTCATCTCCTTACCCCTTTTCAATGGAAAAGGCAGAACTAATCTGCAGGCCTTTTGTTTGTTGTGCCTTCCTTGGTAAACTCCCTAACTGAAATTCCCCTTCCTTCTCCCAGTAATTCTTTTTTAGCTACACAATTCAAGATACTATCTGAGGTCACTTAAGTGAGTTACTCGGTTTTGCTCGGTTTGTCTCTACCAGGAAATAGGAAGTATCTATGTTGTTTTACTTTTTTCTCTTATCAATCTGTCTGATACTACTTGCCAGCCTAGAAGAACGCAGGGGAGTAAGGGTTGATTTCCTTTGGACCCCAACAGCTGGAATATATGAATATTGATTTATATGGCAAAGGAGTGAATATTACCTTACAGAACGAGAAATATTATCTTACATGAGAGAATGAGTGAGAGAAGGTTATCCTGGGTTATCTGGGTGAGCCCTAAATCTTCTCTACTTCTCTCACTCAGTCCAGAAGGAGTATGGCTAACACCTCAATTTCAGAAGTCTGACCTCCAGAACTGAGAACAAGTTTCTTTTGCTTTATATCATTTAATTTCTGGTAATTTGATATAGCAGCTTGAGGAAACAGGTACACTATAAAAATAATAAAAATGTCTGCTTTAAGTGGAAATTGATGCAATTATTGCTAAGAATTTTCTTCTTTTTCATAGACTTGGATTCATTTTCCTAGTGTAGCTAGGTTTATACCAAGCAGGGGTGGTGCACAGAGAATTTGGTCTTTTATGTCACTGAAAAGAGGAAAAAGAATTCTATGTGTCTTAGAGGAAAGAGAGGAATATTCTGAATTTCCTTATCCCCCTTCTGGAACAATATCAGGGCGATTTTACTAGCAGGTGCCATGAGTTAACAGACAAACAAGAGTGAAGAGGTCACAGAGTCTAAGAGAAGATTCAGGTTTGTAACAAGTGGTAAGAAGGGGTGGGAAAGCAGAATACCAAAACCATGGCAATACTTATATCTCTCCCTTGGAAAAGGAGAGGACATTTGGTCACGCTACACAATACTCTTACAGCTTTTCAAGATTTAACTACTTCAAATAATTTTCTTGATTTAATTACATTTATTGGGTTAGATAATATTATGCCACTTGTGCATTGTTAGCCCATTCAACTTCACTAACTGAAGAATAAAAACATCTGTTTTTTTTTCTTTTTTTTTTGGCTATAACCAAATAGCGATTGGTTATTTTGTCTAACTCTGTAATATAATCAATTTGGTAGCTCTCTGTGGATGCGGCTATGATCAGTTGGAGGCAAAAAGACTCCATTATAGTATGACATTTCCATTATCTTCTGGACAAACATGCTGAAAGTTTTCCCTTGATACAAAGAAGTTATAATGACCCATGTGTTAAAGTGTACTTATTTGCCATAAAGAGGCATTTGTGGTTGATTAAACACATCAGATTCATTTTTCATTTAATCAACTGCTGGGGCCATTTATTACTTGAATACACCAGTAGCCTGGACATTAGCCTTGACTAATCTACACTACCTAATTGAAGAGCATTTCAGGTGCAACCAATTATAATAGAATGAGTTTTATTCCTAGACTCCACTTAAAAATTCTTAATATATGAGCCATACTGAGAGCTTCTATCCACCTAAGAAGGCCATGTTTTCCACTTGGATAATTAACTTATAGCCAGCTATACTCGTAAGCCAACACAGTGCAATCTATATCAAGCCCTCATGTCCACTAGCCCTCTATTTTTTGTTTCCTAAAACTACACATACATAATTTTGGAGATTTTAGCTAGTAGAGAAGTTGTATTTGGCCATACACTTTCTTGCCCTCAAAATGCAGTAGCAGTCCTGTGTCATTTTTAATGCTATAAAATAGAGGCTATTTCTTTTATTCTTCAAACTGTAGTTGTGAAATCTTTCACCTCCTACAGTTACTATGCCCTTTCTTTCCAAAATGTACTTTCTAAAATTTTCTATTTTTTAAATTGTTCTATTGAGTTATGAATAACATATAAAAGCTATCCATATTTAATGTATACAACTTGCTAAGTATGGAGAGATATATATATGTTCCTGAAACCACTGTCATAATCTATCCCATACATACATATCTGTCCCACAAACGTTTCCTCTTACCCTATTTATTCATCTTCATTGTTCTTACTATGTGAAATGAACATAAGATATACCTTATTAGCAAATTTTTAAGTGTGCAACACAGTATTGTTACCTATAGGCACTATGCTGTACAGTTGATCTCTAGGACTACTCATTTCACACAACTGAAACTTTGTTCTCTTGACCGATACCTTTCATTTCCCTCTCCCCACAGTCCCTGGAAATTATCATTCTATTCTCCACTATTGCGAGATTCACTCATAGATTATTCATATAAGGGGTATCATGTAATATCTGCTTTTCTATGTCTGGCTTATTTCACTTAACATAATGTCCTTTAGGTTTATCTATGTTGTCGTAAATGGTAGGATTTCCTTATTTTTTAAAATATTAGTATTCCATTGTATGTACATACTACATCTTCTTTATCCATTTATCTCTCACTGAACATTTAGGTTGCTTTTATGCCCTCATTGTTGTGATTAATGCTGCAGTGAACAGGGGAGTACAGATATCTCATTGACATCCTGAATTCAATTCCTTAGGATATGTACGCAGAAATGGGATTGCTGGATCATATGGTAGTTCCACTTCTAATTTTTCTGTGGAAGCTCCTTACAATTTTCCACAGTGGCTGTTTCAATTTACATTTCCACCAATAATGTACCAGGGTCTCTTTTATTTTTCACATCCTTATCAATGTTTGTTATTGTTTTTTAAATAGTAGCTATTTTAATTGATGTCAGATGACATCTCACTGTGGTTTAAGTTTAGATTTTCATGATGTTTAGTGATGTTTAACACTTTTTCATGTCGGCATAGTTTTCTTTGGAGAAATGTCCATGCAGATTTTTTGCCATGTTTTCATGAAGTTATTTATTAGTCTGTTGAGATTTTTGGACTTCCCTATATATTTTGGACATTAACCTTTTATGAGATAAGTTGTTTGAAATTTCATTGCATTATGCAAGTAGCTTTTTCATTTTATGATGGTTTCCCTTTTTGTGCAGAAACTTTTTAGTTTTATATAGTCTTTCTTGTTTATATTTGCTTTTGTTGTCTTGGCTTTTTGTGACACATTCCAAATGTCACTGCCAAGAAAAACAACAGGAAGCTTTTCCTCTATACTTTCTTCTAGAAGTTTTGTGGTTTCAGGTCTTAAGTCTTTCCATTTCAAATTAATTTTTGATTATGCTGTAATACAGGGTCCCAATGTTACCCTTTTTCATGTTGATAGTCAGATACCCCAACACAACTTATTGAAGAAATTATCCTTTCCCCATTGTGTACTCTTGGCATCTTTGTTGAAGGTAAGTTGACTATAAATGCATGGGTTTATTTCTGGGCTCTTTACTCCATTTCATTAGTGTGTATGTTTTTATGTGAGTACTATACTGTTTTTATTTACTATAGCTTGCAATATATATTTTCAATTAGGGAATGTTATGCCTTCAGCTTTGTTTTTCTTGCTCAAAATTATTTTGACTACTCAGTTTTTTGTGGTTTCATATGAATAAATCATTAATGTTTTAAATCTCTAGGTTTGGAAAAAGTTTGTTATATAGAAAAGTTGATTAACTTTTCATTTCTGTAAAAAAGTATCTTTGGAGTTTTGCTAGGAATTGTAGTGGTTTTTAGGTCACTTTGCGTACTCTAGATATTATCTTAATCTCAGTTCTAGAAAGAAAGTGAGTCTAAATTAAATTTTGATCATCAGGAAATAACAAATAGTAACTGCCCTGAAAGGAAAGAGAAATTATTAACTTAAAAAACTTTACACTCTAATTTCTAGCATATGTTTAAGCTGGGTATTTTATATTAGGTTCATAACTAGGATGTGTCAAGGCAAGTTCTTGATTTCTTAATTCCTCTAATATTTCCTTTCTTATTTTCTCTAAAGACTGAAATTTCAGTAGATGATACTGTTGCTTGCTTGCCTAAAACCAATACATTTACTTTCCTGTTAATATATCTTCATTGTTTCCTCTTTTTATAGAGGCAACACTAATTTACAACACCATATAATTTTCAGGTATACTCTTTTTCACCTCAACAAGGTGGTATTTTTCATACCACTCTCAACATTATATGTCTAGTCACAATCTACCAACAACCAATAGGCATCCTCTTCCCATGCTTTCCTTTCTACTTCCCCTCTGGCAACCACCATTTAAAATCTACTTTTTATTCTGGTGGTTTAACATGTCCAATGCCAAGGAATGAAGTAGCTTAATAATTATAATTCCCTCTTTGCACGCATGTGCTAGATATGGAAATGCAACTTGGCTTCTGACAGAAGCAATTTAAGGAAAGGGCTGATAAAAGACATATTAGGTAACTTTTCTGGATAATAAACCTCATCCAAGCCTATTCCTAGTGGTTTAAAACATTAATGACTTATTTAATTCATGATTCTGTGGTTTGGTGGGTGTTTCTTATGGTCCAGGTAATCTTAACTAATCTATCCTGGGTTTGCTCATAAGTCTGCATTCATCTGACAGTTGGGCAGGTAGTTGTATGATCTAGAATGACCATTCTCACACATCTAGTGCTTAACAGTCTTTTAGCCAAAGCAAAGGAATAACAGACTGAATTCCATGTCTGTCGTCAACTGGGCAGGCCTTTTCATGTGACAATTAATCATATAATATGTATGTGCGTGTATGTGTGTGTGTAGAAATGTGCAGTGTTTCTTGGAGTCTTGCTTTAAAATTATCACAGCATCACTTCTGTGCCATAGGGTATAGGCTGTTATAGAGATGTTTTTAATCTCTCACTAGAGGCTTCTGGGAAGTTTTTTCTCTCCCACTTAAAAGAATTACTCAAGTGAAAAAACATGTACTCTGCTTGACTTCTTCCTTCTTAGTTTCAATACTGACTAAACTTGATATTTAAACTTTAATCACAAGGAGAACCCCAAGAAAACCTCATATATGTGGAACTACAATATCATTGAAGAACTGAATATCACTGGATGCCCCAACTTCCAGATATTTCACTGAATGGCTAAATTCAGTGTTTTAAAATAGACTTAATGGAATATTTTATTGTTTGTGGCAATCAGGAGTTTCCCATAACTTGATATGGGGAAATTAGTTTACAAACTGAATATGCTGCTTAAATTCTGCAAGCTTAGTTTCATTTTAGTTGAAGGTATTTCTCATTCTATTGTTGCTAGACTGAAAATAAAAATGTTATATTTAATCTTTCCAATTATAGTTAATCCAAGAATTTTTTTTTTTTAAGAGAAAAATTTTTTTTTAAGATTTATTTATTTATTTATACAAGCACTGGGTATAGCCAGAAGTGTGGGAAGGTGAGAGAATTCACCAGAGCCAGAGCGGGGAGCAGAGCAGGCAGAAGGATCGAAGTACACTGCTGAGGGGAGCAGCGGGCAGCAGGAGAGGTCTGCACGCCATGTGGGACCCTCCTCCAGCGGCCGGGGAGCAGCCGGGGATCGAACCAGCGCTGCAGAGGCTGTGGGCAGCTTCGCAACCCAGCGCTCAACCGCTGCGCCACCGGGGAGGCCCAATCCAAGGATTTTTATAGTAGCTTTTACCACAGAAGTATACAGTCTCAGATCCTTTGAAGTAGATATTTGGTTTCTTTTGATTTTACATTTTTTTAAGGGAGAGAGGAGAACCTTTATAAAAACTGGTGTGCATAATGCTTTAATATCACCAATGAATGATAACATTCCTCTGCATTGGGCACAACTGCAATTATAGAGCAAAGATATATTAGGTTAAAAATAAATATTTAGCAAGCTTTAGTATGTTGATTCTAAAAGTGAAGTGAACTGATTCTTTACTTTTTCATTTCTTCATTTCTAAGTCAATAAATTGAGAGCTTGATGTTAATGATTTTGATGGTACTACAAGCAGCAGGATTCTATGATTATAAGAATCTCTTATTCTGCCTGGAAAAATGTGCTAATTCTCCTTTTTTTCCATAAAAGCTCATTCCTATCTGCCTCCTCCCACCATGTTTTCTTTAAGCAGCCTGTCTTATGATAAATTCATCTTTTGCAATTATACAAATATTTCCTTGAAACACTCTTCATTTATGACCTAATTATATAGAAAGATAACATTTCCTCTTGATTTCAGTAAAATAAGTAAAATGTTCCCAGATTATTAGAATTTTATAAATATTCACATTCTAGTTATCTACATCTACATCATTTATATCATCTATATCTAAATGTCCATAATTTTGATTTTGCCCAAGGGAAGAGATAGTGATGGTTTTTGAAGGGTAGGTAGGGTATAGGCTGTTAGACTAGAGATGAAAGTGGGGATTTCACAGAAAAGAAAAAATATAGGCTAGTACCTAGAGCCAGGCAATAATCTGGTTCATTCAGTGACAAATAAACAGGACAGATAGGTGAGATTAGTGAAAGAAAATGCTGAAAGCGGACATCAGGCCATGAGATAATTCATGATATAAATGAATTTGAACTTTATCTGTTAAGTAATAAGAATATAGAATTGATTGCTCCTTACTCTCTTCCAATATACTATATTACATCAGTGTGAATACTGCTATTAGAATATTTATAAGACCACATCATATTACCTGAACACATGTTGGTCTTTCCTAATAAACAATAAGCCACTTTAAATGAGAGTCCATGTCATGTTATTATTGTGTCTTCAATGTCTATCCATATGGAGGACTTTGTGATGCTACCCTAAAGTACAATTCCCAGAATTCCCTTTCCAGCATGTTTTCAGAAAAATTGCTATCAAAAGTGTTCACCAATAAGACTTAAAAGACAGAAGGGAGACAACTGTGATTTTGTAGCAAAACAAAACAAACAAAACAAAACAAAACAAAACAAAACAAAACAAAACAAAACAAAACAAAACAAAACAAAACAAAACCTTCCAATAATTCAATTCAACACCAATCTAGGTATTTCTGTGAAGAGATTGACAATCACCTATGGACTTGTTAGACCCTACAATTGGATGTCAATTCTTTATAATAAGTCCTTTTTTCTCTATCTCCAACTGATTCCTATTCTCTGGTTGAAAAGCAAATATACAAAGCACGTGCTCAGTGAAAGATAAGTGAATATGCATTCTCTAGATTAGTTCTCCAGTCATGCTTATGAATGACTAGCAAGTGGGAAGGCATTCTGAAAAATATTACAAGAATGTATGGCTATTCTTTCTTTGGGAACATGTCAAAACTAATTTTGATAGGATAAATTTAAATTTGTGTTTTGTGTTTATTTCCAAATCATTATTTCCAAATATCGTATAGATGTGCAGAGTACCCAAATGTTGAGAGTAAAGTTAGCAAATCAGCTACATTTATTCAATTAATATTTATTGATTCCCTACTATGTATAGATATTCATCAAAGCACTGGGAATTATCAGTTAAAAATGAGGGAAAAAAGCAAACTAACAAGTAAACAAATAGTAAACATTCTTATCCACACAATGTTTGCTCTTGCTATTAGGAATTAATCAAATTGGCTATTGAGACCTGGCACTGTGCCTTTTGAGGATGAGAGAAACTCAGGGTTAGTTCCTGCTCCTGATGTGTATGAGTGTGTGGTCCCAGATCAGGCTGCCCTAAGATGTGGAAAAGTAGCCTATTGAGTATTTTGAATTAAAGAATTAGTCAGTGAGGGGTCTCCCTGGTGGTGCAGCAGGTTGAGCGGCATGCTGTGGAGCTGTCCACAGCCTCTGCAGTGTTGGTTTGATTCCTGGCCAGCCAGGGAGCTACCCACATGGTGCAGCAGACCTCTCCTGCCTCGCCCGCTACTCCCCTCATTATTGTCTTCAGTCTGTCTGCCTGTTCTGCTCCCAGCTCTGTCTCTATTGAATCCTGTCACCCTCCCACACCTCTGGCCTGTACCCCAGCTCCTGTATAAATAAATCTTTAAAAAAAAATTAGTCAGTGAGTGATACCTTACATCTCACTTTCTCCTAAAATTAGGAATTTTTTCTGTCTCCTCTCTTTTTCCCCTGAAAGCATGAAATAAATTATCTATGTGAAAGGTAGTTCCCCTGCCCAGACTTGGAAAGACACCCTATTGTAGAGCCAGGGATGAGAAACTTTTATAAACTAGCTCTGGTTAACTCATTTCTAAAGTAGTTGTCCAAACCAAAATTTTTAAGTTTCTTTGTCCTATTTTTTTCTATACAATTTTATTGTTTCTTTTTCTAAAAACATCTGAACTGGGTAGTTCAGTCATTTAATACGTTCTATATCATATGGGCCTCCATGTGCATGAAATTACATTTGTCTTTTCTATTGCTAATATCTCTCATGTCAATTTACTATTGGGCCAACCAAAGGAACCAAAGGAGGTAAGAGTCCCCTTAAAATTTCCCTGGATTTCTCATTTAAGACAGACTTTTCAAAGGGTCATTACATCTGTCTACAGTCTCTACAAGGCTTTTTGTTTTAAAACAAGATTCTCTTTGTTTGGGGTAGAACTTAAATAGATACTTGGGGCTATCCAAATATTAAGATTTTTTTTTCAAAATGATAATTCTCTAGATAGTATATTAAATCTCTTATTAAAACTATTAATTAGACTAGTCACCTGCCACCTGTTCTTTGATTTGATTGCTGCAAAATTACTACCCTATCTATAGAGTTCCACAATGATCTATTTCCTGCTTCTAGTTCATTGTTTACAAAAATCTCTTCTCTCTCTCTCTATATATTTTGCTCATCCTCGTTCTAACATTTTCTTTTATATATTAGCCATTTTCATTTGAAATAACAATTCATTTTTGAAAAAGCGGCTGGGATTTTTCTATTCTTTGTGTTTCCAATGGCATTTCCACACATTTTTCACATATGCACTTATAGTAAGTTGATTATACAAATGAATAGATCATAATTATTTTGTATATTTTATGTAATATATTTGAACAAGGTATTTAAAATATTAGATACAATGAAGGAAAAATATATACAGACCTTAAAAAAGTAATACATAAATGTAAAAAAGGAGTTTTATCTAAAAGAACATTTCGGATTGATCTCCCTTAAGAAATTATTATAATCCGTTAGTCAAAACTGAGTCTATTTGAAAATGTAACAGTCTTCAAAAACTAAAAACACACAAAAAACAATAGCTATGTAAACATGTTTGATAAACAAACATATGGAAATGGAAATATTAAGATACTGCTCCACTTGTGTTTCATTCTCCTTTATCCAATAAATTACCTGATTTCTATTGCCTTTTTGCCACTCCAAACTGCACAAATTTTTGATTATGAGTTGATTAGCTTTGGTACATTTGTACCAAAGTTTCTTGTATTTCCTGCACTGAGAATGAACTGAATACTGTTTGTAGTTTTGCCTAAATCTGAAGCAAGAACTCACCTATTTGAAAATTTCTAAGGACATTTAGTGCTGTAATAACAAAGACATATTCAAGGATTAAGAGATTGTCTCATCTTTCTTTCCTTAATTGGTCCATAGGGAACATCAAGGATATCCTAAAGGAAATCATGACTCATTTTAAAAGGAGAGAGGAGAGCTCTGCTGCATTTGGGAGACTTTTATGATCTGAAGTGGCTATTCCAGTGGTTGCTGCCTAAGAGACAAAAGCCAAGTTTCAAATCTTTGCCTCTTTTCATTCACTGTCTCACTGTAGCCCTTGTTGTTTTGACACTGATAGCAACTAAGAATTCAGGATTTTTCCAGTAACAGGACAAGTGCAAGACAGAATTTAATTTTCTGTGTGTGAAACTTTAAGGGGGTCTTTGTAAGTCAGATTTATGAAAGTAGACACTTGCCCACATAGCAGTATTTTAGATTACCCTGTTTATGTTTAGTAGATATTTCTTAAGATAATTTTAGCAATTGTTTACTTGAGTCATTGAAGAAAATAAAGATGATTCTTTGGCAAAAACATACATTTTAGTGACAGTTTCTCTGTACTGACAGCCTAAGAAACTTAGTGTTTTAGTGAAATTCAGTGAAGTAACATATTGGTCTCATAATTTTCTTCATCAAACTAATTCCAAAATGTTAGATACCAGTATATCTAGAAACTAGCTTACTAGATATACTAGATATACTACCAGTATATCTAAAAACTAGTTTATAAAATAATTAACTTGTATCCTGAAGTTCTTATTTGTTACACATATGAACTAGCACCACCCCCCAAATCAGGTTATATACTACATTTTGAAGCTGTCCCCAATTCTATATTATCATAGTCAGATGTATGTAAGCTACTGAAAATAGGAATATTGAGGGGGAAATCTCAAGTTATAGTTTCTGCTTCTTAGCTCCAAACTGCACAGAAAAATTCTTGATTATGAGTTGATTAGTTTTCTTTAAGCTGCCATTCATCTGAATTACCAACATATTAAATGTTTCCCCCAGATGGCACACAAAATCAAGTTCATGAGATTGTATTAAACATTGATGGTGAGAACAGTGTAGACATCTTTGCCTATCATTACTGTCAAATGTCCAGGTAGCAGCATTTTCCTTTGTGCATTCATTTGTTTAATATATATATACACCAGATGCCTACTATATATACACCAGACATCTCAGTAGATGTCCCATCCCAGAGTCCATGGTTTTGTGTGGGTGGTAGTGTAGGAATACTGAGGTAAAGATGGATGAAAATGAGTTTGAATACCCAAAAGATATATATATTTTTAATAATCAGTTGTATGGAGGTCACCTCTCCTTATAATTAAACACTGCCACTTTACCTGAGTCTTCTCTAAGTTGATCCCATTAATTTAAGTTGCAAATTTGTCATTCTCAAGCTGTTTTAGTTCCATGTCCCAAATTACCTCAGGATTCACTCTCTCTCTCATTTCAGATTCTCTTGTCTTTGATATTTTTTCTTTTCTGATAAAAAAATATTTGGATTATCCCAGGTAATATCATTAGAGTTCTTTTTCTCATAAGCTGTCATAATTTTTTCAAATAATTGCATTAAAACTATTCCCATATTTGGAACAAAACCATATACTTGATTACTTCAAATTAGTTATAAGGCTCATTTAGGTGATCATGATGTTTTAGACTTGAGTATTAGAAGCTTACTTAGGTATCAATTCCAGAATAGTCTAAGGATTTTTTTTTTAATTTAAATGTACTTAAATAGCAGTGGATAATTGCTGACACTGCAGCAAGAAAAGGTTAATGACAAAGAAGCAAGGCTTAAAATAGCATGAATACTATGTGATCATCTGTGAAAAAGGGAATGTGTATTTACAGGTTCCCTTATATGAAGAGAATGTTTTTTAAATGATTATAGAATTAATCTGTTCATGTTTTTAACTGTGCAATGCTAAGAATTTTTAAATGGGAAAATTCATTTCAGGACAAATCCCTTCATAATTATTGACTTTTTTTTCTAACTATATCTATGTATTAGTTTTTAAATTAAAATCCCTACAAATATGTATATTTGAAATATCTTAGAAGTCATCCATGCAAATTATCTTATTTTTTAAGGTAAGAGAGGTTGTGATTTTGTCATAATTATACAGTAAGTATGTGAAGGAAGTGAATTCACATTTTTCAGCGTCTATTCATTTTCCTATACTCATCTTAGCAGTACAGGGAACACAGAACTCTATTCTTGAGTTCAACAGAATTACTGTCGTGTCTCCTGCTGGAAGTATTTCTTCCTCTAGAATCAAGACTCTGAAACCTCTAGGCCAGCAAAGCATAAACTTGAGGGAAGGGAAAATGAAAGTGTGGCTAATGTGTCACTAAGGTGAACAGTGATTGATGCCACCCCTATTTTCTTCTGCTGTTTGGTTACCAGGCCTGTGAATCCTGATAATTGAAGAAAAGTACCTTATATTGGACCCTGATTCAGAGTACATACCTTAGAATGTGTATTTTGACATATCCTGCATAACTAGGCCCCTAGAAATGTAAGTGAGACATTCATTTCCTACCCTCTGATACACAAAGGTCTTGCCAATAAATCAGGTGCAGTTGCTACTTTTAGTCACTAGCATAATATCATCAATGCAATGAGTCTGTGATATATTCTGAAGGAAAAGATGATCAATATACCTAGGAATTAAATTATGACACAGGTCTGAGGAGTTGATATGCTCCTGAGACAGAAAAGTGAAGGTATATTGCTGGCTTTGCCAACTGAAAACAAACTGCTTCTGGTGGAGATTATGGACAAGTATGGAGAAAAGGCAATTTCCAGATCAATAACTGTATACCAAGTACCAAGGAATAAGTTAATTTGCTCAAGCAATGCAATCACATCTGGTACTTTAGTTACAATTGGAGTCACCATGTGGTTGAACTGACAGTAATCCACAGTCATTCTTCGAGTTCCATCAGTCTTCTGCAAAGGGCAAACATGAGTTGAATGGGGATGTGGTGGGAATCATTGCCCCTGCATATTTCAAGTACTTGTGGTGGCACTAATGCCTGCATTACTTCCAGGAATGAAATATTGCTTTTAATTTACTATTTTCCTAATATTAAAGTTCCTAAAATTCTAATGGTTTCTACTTGGCCTTTCCTGCCATTATAACACTCATCCTACAGGACAGGGAACCAATTTGGGGTTCTACAGCTGCTAAATATATCCATTACAATTATGAACTCTGAACCTGGGGACCCACCAGCTTCACTGTGAGAGGTGTTTGAGCTAAAACCTAGAAGTGGGGTTCTACTATAACAAGTTACTAAAATGGCGGAGGGGGATAATGGGTAGAGGCTAGAAGAGTTTTGATGTACATTTTGGCAAAAGCCTATAGTGTAATGAACAGGGAATTAAGAGTATTGTTGACAAAAGTACAGAAAGAAAAGAGGAAAACAGAAAAAAACTCTAAAAAGCATAGCTGAATTGACAAAGGCGCAAATATTTTTATATGTATTCCAGAACAGATATTTGTGGAAATATGGGTTTAACAGTCATTTACATGAGGACTCAGAGGGCAATGAAGGGAAATGGAGGAAAGGTGTTATAAACTGGTAAAGAACTTGGCTAAATTGTATTCATGTACTAATGTTTTATGGAAAGTAGAACTTGTAAGAGATGAAATTTGATTTTTAGTTGAGTCTCTTTCTAAGCAAAATGTGGAAGGAGTGCTTCATTTCTCCTGAATGCTTATTATAAAATTTGAGATGAACTAAATGATTTAACAACTGAATTATTAATCAAAAAGAAAGCAGAATTTAAAGATTAGGAATATAGCAGTCTATTCAGATTATAAAATATGAGGAAGAAAGGTTGGAAGAAACACTAAGGATGTGGCTGAAATTTTTACAAGGATATTAATTAGCTCCCTTAACAAGGTTGGGCTCTATTGTTTAAGACAATGAATGGATTACCCTGAAAGCAATTCAAAAATTGTCATGCCTGCTGCACCCACCACAGGCCCAAAGTGCAAGTGCACCAACAGAGCAGTTTCTAGGAAGGGCTGCTGGTGCCTTGAGACCAGCGCCTGCCTGGCTCTGCCTGCCATTAGCAGGCTCTTGTCCTTGTGTTCTTCCTCCACCTCAGGTGTGGTTCCAGCAGAGCAGGTGAGGCACGGACTTTGGGACCACCTTTTCAGAAGTCAAAGACACCACAACTATTAACACAGAGAATGCATGCTGTGAGGGCATGGCTGCCCCTTTCTCATTTCAGTGTACCCAGCAGAGACACAGGCTCAGGACCTCATCCCAGGAGAGCCTACAACTGGGATTCCAGCCCTGAGGAGTAGGACCCAGGCAAGATCAGGGCCACAGCAGTGAGCCCTTTTTAGGGCCCCAAGATTGAGAGGGCCCTAGAGGTCCCATACAAGTAGCATCTGTGCTTGGGGTTCCAGCTTTAGAGAACTACAGAGGTGGAGCTGCAGCCCCAATAGTCAGGAAGGCAGAGCATTGCGCCAAAGGTGGAATGGGTGAATGCATTTTGCATGTGAGAAAGACTTGAATTAGGGAGAGCAGAGGCAGACTGCTATATATTGATGTTTGCCCCCTACCCCCCCCATTCCCACCCTCAAAGGTCACATACTAAAGCCTAATCCCAATGCGATGCTATTTGGAATTGGACCCTTTGGGACATGATTAGGTGTTAGAGTGAAGCTCCCATGAAAGAAATTAGTCCCCCTATAAAAGAGACCACAGAGAGCTCCCTCTCCCCTTCTGCCATGTGAGGACACAGTGAAAGGTGCTTCTGTAAACTAGGAAGTGGATCCTCAGTGAATCTGCTTGCACCTTAATTTTTTTTTTGGACTCAGTATTTTTTTTTAATATTTTATTTTATATAATTCTTACACCATTTTTCATTTTTGCACAATGTAAGCATTTTCATTTTGGCTATATTCCCCATATAATTGCACCCCCCCCTTATTTTGACCCTAATCATTCCTCTCCCCACCCCCACCCCTGTGTGTCTCTGGCTTATAGTTGCTTGTTGGTTTTGATTTTTTTGTTTGTTATAGTCTTTTTCCTGGTCTCTTATTTAGGTTTCCTAAATTCCTGCTATGAGTGAGACCATTGGTATTTTTCTTTTTCTTTCTGGCTTATTTAGCTGAGCATGATCCCTTTCAGCTCAATCCATGTTGCTGCAAATTGCATGAGTTTATCTTTTTTGATTGCTGAGTAATATTCCATTGTGTATATGTACCACATCTTCTTGAGCCAGTCATCTATTTTTGGGCATTTGGGTTGTTTCCACAGCTTACCTATTGTAAAAAGTGTTGCAATAAACATAGGGGTGGAGGTGCCCTTTGGAATTAATGTTTCTGTGTCATTTGGGTAAATACCTAGGAGTGGAATTGCTGGATCAGATGGAAGCTCTATGTTTAGTAGGTCCAGAAATCTCCACACAGCTCTCCATAGTGGTTGGACCAGTTTGCACTCCCACCAGCAGTGCAGGGGAGTTCCTTTTTCTCCACATCCTCTCCAACATTTGTTGTTGCTAGTTTTTTTAATATGTGCCATTCTCACTGGTGTAAGATGATATCTCATTGTTGTTTTGATTGCACCTTAATTTTGGACTACTTAGCCTCTAGAGCTGTAAGAAAGAAACAAAAACTCTGTTTATAAACCATCTAATCTTTGCGATAGCAGCCCAAACAGACTGAGGCCACTTGGATTTACCATTATTGTGCAGCTAACCAGCAAAAATAAATTTGATTCAATATATGCAACTGAAAATATTTCTAAAAGTTTTGATACTGAATTTCTGCCTTAATAGTTTCTGAGTGTATGAATCTTGGCTCATAACTCAAGATTCTGTCATATGTGTGAATCATCATTTTTAGTGTCAGTTTTCTAAGAAATGAGACTCTGAACAGACTCTCAGATATCCAAGAGGAAACCTTCTGTTATTTGTTGAATTGTGTAATTCCTGATACTTTGAAGTTTTCATATAATAAAAGAATATGCTATTAAATAAAAGCCTCAGACATCACCGTTTCATACATAAAGTACCAATATCTTAAAAAAAAAATGCCAGTATCTATGGGAGAAGATGGTGTTTATTGTCATGATTCTTGTATTTGTAAAGGAATTCTTAATAACAAATTGAATGATTTCAGGTGAAAAAACACCTGGCAATTAAACCTTTCTTGGAAAACTAAAACCTATAAAATCACTTATATAAAAGATGGACAGCCTTAATGCTTTATGAGCCAGGATAAACAGCTAAGGGCAGGTAATACTAGAATAAATTTTAAACCAGGAAAGTTAAATCAAATTCCAAATGATTGAAGTGTAACCTGTAGAGAACCTGTGCAGTTTTCTCAATCATATAGGGGCCAAAATGTCCAGATAATCTGGGTTTTAAGCTTTTCACATATTTCTTAGGTTTGCTAATGCTTCATATTTCTTGATCAACATGAGGCCAAGAGTACCTCCTCTGTGAGGAAATCTTTGGAAAATGGAACATAACCTGATAATGGGGGTAGGGGTGGGTGGGAACTCATCATCATTTGTTACATAGCTATCTTCTCCTCATTTAGAGGAAGATGAGCTTTATGAAGTGTCACCAGTGTTCCTAGAATAAGTGCAAGGCAGTAAGGAAAGAAAGAGATGTATGAAGAATCCTGCAGATTTCTTATCTCTCTATTCTGTGTCTTGGGATATTAGTTATACAAGCAACTTTGTAATATTTCCATTAGAAAATAGATGAAATCCTTCTATCAGGCCCCGCCCCTTCAAGGACAGTTGCAATTGAGTGTCACTATTATTAATCATGGAAGTCACAAAATAGGGGTATGTTGAAGATATGTCATACTGGTATGTGAAAGTCCATTGTGCTCAATTCTTCCCAACTCTGGATTCAGTGACATCATGTGATGGGAAAACTTATATATGAAATCAGCAAATGCATCAAATCATCCTTCCCTCCATTACTCCTTCTCCCACTGGAGATCAGGCTGATAAACATCTAATAGCACTGTGCATCAGGGATATAGTGTAGGGGTTTTGAACTGGAGTATTGAATTTCTTTGGATTGCCCACATCACCATAAATATTAGAAATATACTAAATTTACATGTATTCCAAATAGGTGCTTAATTAACAAATCTAACGGTCATTGGAAGTGAAGAGTATGTCTTAACTTTAATCAAAAAACTTGTATAGATGTAATCAGGGCAAATGAAATCATTTAACCTAATTTACTGTGTCTCTGAGATAAAGATCTGAATTTCAGACATTAGATATCTGGAATAGCATTTTTTTTTGTATTTATTATCCACTACCCGACACTGATTTTTTTCTTGCATCATTGCTTGCATGCAGTTCATTTTCTTACAAAGCAGATGAATATTTAAAAACAATATCTGCCAACATTGTATTCCAATAAAATCAGATCTTCTGTCATTTATTGATAAAGTTTATAAAATCACTATGAGTTTTTTCTCCTTCTTATAAGAGTATACGTATTTATATTTCTGATTCAAGGTTTGAAAATGAAGGACCCTGCATTATTTGCTCTGGTATAATAACCATGTACCTAACTCACAAAATATGGTGGGTTATTCACCTTACCCCTTGCTCCCAACTAAAACACACAGTGTAAATGGATGCCCTCTATTATATAGAAAAACAAATATCTTTGCTAGAACAAATACAATTCAGTGGAAACTGATTTAAACACTACTATGGCTGGAAAGAACACACTTCACAGGATTTCTTAGTTTTCAAGCTGGCGCTCATCTACAGTTTACAAGGTGACCCACAAATAGTGTTCACTTCAGTGATGATAAGCAGTCAAGTGTGGGTTTTAGCATTTTTTAAGCTTTTCCTTTTTAATCTATAGTGCTGGTGAATTTTAGATAATTTTTGCGTTATTATTTGAACTTACTTTTACATGATTTAGATGTATTCATCTAATCTAATGACATATTTATGTACTTTATGAATTTAAATCAGACCAAAGGACTACTTTGATAAAATATTCCTCTGAAAATTCTTTTCTTCTCCTAATACAATATGTATCTAAAGAGGAGCATAATTCTTTGTCGATAATATTTATTTTCTAGTAGATTTTCTGATCGTAAGAGTGCACATGTTTAGTTTACTAAAACACGTGTTATTGAGAGAATAACTATGAATTAGGAGAGTTTGGTGGAGGGATGGAGGATTGAAGGAAACAGATATAAAAATATTGAGAGAAAAAGCTTGATTACCCACTTTACTTATATGATTCAAATTTACAGAAAACCACATGACCCAAATCGCTAACTTTTTTAATTGTTTAGCTTAAAATTGAATTGTAAATATAGATGAGAAGTGACTTTGACTAAACTGCTTTTTACCTGCTTAATGAGTTGAAAATGTGGTGTTTATTATGTTTTCTGAAATGTAACTATCCATCTGTACTCACTGCCAAAGTAACAAGTTATTAAGTGGTGTCTATCTGGATGCTTATAATTATGAAGTACATAGTTATTATAATTTTGTACATTTAAAGAATTTTCTTGTTTTTAAAATAAATTAAATACATCACTCATTCAATTTTCAGATGTTTATATTGGTCAATAAGGAAAAGTGTTTGTTTAGAAGCCGTATTAAAAATAAACACATCGCAGAAACTGATGAAATTTTCAAACAAGTAGAAGATTTCAGTAAGTACAAAATAAATCCTGAGTTATTATGTCTATTGTATCTACTTCTTTATAGCCTGACTGATCAGTACAAAGTGTGCAGCTATGATCTTTCTTGAAAAGCATGGCACGTTCATATTAAAGGGAGGATTTTCTATTCCAAGGCCTTTGAAAATGTTTCCATTCCACAAGATATTGATTATGAACAACAACAAAAAAGATCAATGAATTTATTTTCAATAATATAAAATCTTTGAAGAGATGGAATAACACTATTCACTGCAACATCATATTCAACAACAAAAAGATATTGATGATAGTCTTAGAGGATAGTCAACTGACAGAAAAGCACTTCAGTATTAGGTATAATCCAGACAATCAACAGAGTGTAGAGATATGTGGTTCATTAGGAAATAGCTAAACTTCTTGATGCAAATCTGAAAAACCACAGCTGTATGTATCTAATTGGAAATAGCTTTTAGCAGCAGTGTTTGAAAGGTCGATATATGGATTGATTGAGATGGAAGTCTATTCTTTATACTTGTTAAATTGCTTACTTTTACCCTTCAAGTCGCTTCTGTTTAAATGCCCTGAGATTTAACCCCTGCTCCTCCACATAGCAGAGGGTCCAGAGCAAGCTCTGATCACTCCTTTGCAGGACCATATTCTAACAGTCCCATGTCCTTGCCACTCCTCTCTGACGTGTGCAGCAGGTTTCTTGCTCTGATCTCCTCTCTCGGGGAGGGTATGGACTCCACTGGCCATGCTGTCAACAGTCAGATTATCTTCCACTGAATCAACTGTGTGCCTGGGTCTTCACTGCCCCTGCAATGAAAATATCCCCTGCATAAGGCACCCAGCTTTTCGACTGATTAGAATGACCACACCCTGTCTGCAACTCCTTCTCTGACTCCCTATTTTACTACCATAGTGAGCCACTGATCTCCAGTGAAATATCCATGGGTCAGTCCTCTGTCACCTGTAATGGATTGGTGAAATTTTCTGTGAGCAATATTTCATTTCCTACTACTACTCAGGAGAAAGGTTTATCAAAACCTCCCTATTCCAGCATGTTGTAGACAGTGTTTGGTCAATTATTTTGTGATAAAAGAGGCAGGAATATACAATGGGAAAAGCAAAGTCTCTTCAGTAAATGGTGCTGGGAAAACTGGGCATCAACACATATAAGAATAAAACTGGACCACTCTTTAATACCATGCACAAAAATTAGCTCATATGGACTAAAGACATGAATATAAAACATGAAACCATAAAAGCTCTAGAAGAAATCATAGTCAGTAAGCTCCTTGCCATCAATCTTAGCAATGATTTTTTTGGATTTGACACCAAAAGCAAAGGCAACAAAATAAAAAATGAACAAGCACAACTGCATCAAACTAAAAGCTTTTGCACACTAAAGGAAACCATGAGCAAAATGAAAAACAACTTATCAAATAGGAGAACATACTTATAAATCACATATCTGATGAGTTAATATCCACAATATATAAACAACTAACACAACAGCAAACAAGAATTAAAAAAAAAAACACTGATTAAAAACTGGGGAGAGGATCTGAAAAGACGTATTTTCAAAGACATGCAATGACCAACAGATACTCATCATTCAATAATCATAGGGAAATGCATATCAAAACCACGATGAGATACCCCTTCTCACCTGTTAGGATGGCTATTTTATAAAAGACAAGAACAAATGTTGGTGAGGATGTATGGAAGAAGAAACTGCTGTGTACTGTTAGTAGTGGGAATATAAATTGGTGCAGCATTATGGAAAACCGTATGGAGACTTAATATACCAAAATTAAAAATAGAACTACCATATAACCAAACAATTCTACTTCTGGATATTTATATAAAGGAAACAAAATCACTATCTTAAAAAGTTATCTTCACCTTTATATTAATTGCAGCATTATATGTAATAGTCAACACATGAAAACTACTGTAAGTATCTTTTGAGGAATGAATAAAGAAAATATTATATAGGTACATACATACACATACACATAAAGGAATAGTATTCAGTCATAAAAATGAAGGAAATCTTGTCATCTATGGCAACATGGGTATTAGGCTAAGTTAAATAAGACAGAGAAAGGCAAATACTGTGTGGTCTCACTTACATGCAGAACCTAAAAACTAACCCCCAAGAAAAATTAAAAAAAAAAACACCACCACCATAGTCAAAGATAAAGAGAATATATGGCTGGCTGCCAGAGGTTGCGGGGTAGAGAGTGGGTACAATAGGCAAAAGTGATTGAAAGCTTCAATCCTCCAATGTTATAAAATAAATATACAGATATAAACTATAGCACATGGAGTATAGTTAATGATAATATTATATTGCATATTTGAAAGTTGCTAAGAGAGTAGATTTAAAAGTTGTCATAATAAGAAAAGAATTTTTAACTGTGTGGTGATGACTGTTAACTAGACCTATTGTGATGATCATTTTACAATGTATACAAATTTCAAATCATTTTGCTCTAAACTTAAAACTAATAAAATATTATATATAAATTATCTCAATAATGGAAATATCAAGCAGAAAAAATTAACAGAAATGATGTTATTTTCCTTAATACAAAATTCACTATTTAAAATTTAATGTTTTATTCTATTTTCCCCATATGAACTGATAATACATTATCATATCAGTGTACAGTGTTATTAAATATGGACTTTAGACCATATACTCTGCAGGATTCTAGGGAACAAAAGGTCAAATTAATTTCTCATCCTTTTATTTTGGTGTCACATCTACTGTTTGTTTTTTTGCAATAGATATATATTTAAAATACTTGAGTATGAATCATTTGAGATTTTTTTTACCACTTTACAACTAACATTCAAATTCAGAGGTATAATGTCACATTTAAAAATATACTCATAAACTCAGTAAAAAGATTAAAAACATTTATACCTATTAGGTTTTGTTTTTCCCTTTGATTTCTTTAGGATTTTTCCTTTGATTTTTTGTAATTTAAAAATGGTCTGTCTAGGTATAGTTTTGTTTTGTTTTTGCAATTATCCGGCTTGGTGTTCCCTGAGCTTCCTGGCTTAGTAGTTTGGTGTCTGACATTAATTTGGAGAAATTCTCAATAATTACTGTTTCAAATATTTTCTTTTATTCTTTACTCTCTTCTTCTGATATTCCCATTACACATATATTACAGCTTTTATAGTTGTCCCACAATCTAGCTATTCCTTTCTTTTTGTTTTTAGGTTTTGAAGTTCTGTTAATAAATTCTCAAAGTCAGATTTTTCTAGCCTTGTCCTGTCTATTTCTAGCCCCATTAAAAAACATTCTTCATTTCTGTTACATTATATTTGATCTCTAGAATTTCATTTGATTCTTTTTCAGGAATTCCATCGCATTGCTTACATGTCCTGTGTGTTACTTTTTCCACTAGAATCCTTGGCATATTAATTGCAATTTTTACTGATTTTTAATGTGATAATCCCAACATCCCTGCCATATCTGTGTCCGGTTCTGATCTTGTACTGTGTCTGTATGTAGGCCTTTAGTAACGGAACCGTGAGTTGTGGGGATTAGGAAGCATTCTACAGTTCTATGGTTAGGACTTTCTTGAGCCTAATCCTCTGGACTATGAACTTCACAAATGTTTTCGATTTTCCTCCTCTCACTTCCCTCCTCCCCATCTTAAATTGGATAGGTTGACTCAAGTGACTAGGAGTTGGATATTTCCTTTCTCCATGGAAGGCCAGAACTGACTGCATTTGGATATTTCCCATCACAGATATTGGTAAAGCACTGATAAAATTGCCCAGCAGGTTAGGCACTGTTTAACTTGTTTCTCCTGAGGACAGGCCTTCTTAAAAATAATGGAGAGCTCTGTTATATTTAAAAATTGTTCCTTTTTCCCCTTTTCAATAGTGGAAACACAGATGGCTATTTCTCAGATGGCTATTTTTCAATAGTGGAAACACAGATGGCTATTTCTCCACAGTTTTACTGTGGGAACCCAAATTCCTGAGCTAATTCTCCCAATATTGTAGTACCCTGCCTATGACCAGGAGATTTTTAACTCTGAAAGTTATTCACAATGAATTCCAGCAGTTCATCAATTACAGTTCAGGATTTCCTACCTTGGCCCTGGTCCAAACGCAGTGTCCACTCACAGGAGTCTCTGCTCCAGCAAGCTGTGACTGTCTTCTCCTATCTCTCCAAGCTCCAGGCCAGAGTTATTTCTGGAGCCCTCTCATCTCCTAGGACTCCAAGGGGAGTTGGTGATTTTTCAGTATCTTCAGCTGTTAACTTGTTAAGGCCGAGTGATGACTGACTTCCAAAACCCTTACAGGTGAAACTTGAAAAAGAAGTCAATATATATACATTTTACAGTAAGGTTTTGTTTTGTAATAAGACAAAGTTATTTTTAAGGTTAGTATAAAGTAAAAATACTTCCAGCCATGACGCATTTTTTCAAAATGAATTTAAATATCATTTAGAATTAGTAAACAATGTGCTTTGAAAAAACAATTATATTACAACTTCTTTCTGAGATATTATATATTTAAAGCAATTTCTTTGAACTCCCCCAATGTTTTACAAAAATAAAAAATTCTTTTTCTGTTACAAGTTTCAGAAGACTCATTCTCTTTCATATGCTTAAATGTGAATTCTGATTTCAAATATACATAATACAATTTTAAATAATTAAGGCCTGACTTAGAGGCAAAAAATAATGAGTTGTATTTATATTACCAAAAGAAAAGATTTAATAGTGCCATTAAATTGCAATTTTAAATAAAAAGTAATTTAAAGTGTAAAATACTAAATTCATCAAGACAATCTACTCTGAATACTTTTACTGATGTCAATGTTATTAACATTTTTCTACTTTAGCATGTATCATTTGCATCATTTTAAATTGTACAAGTATACTGGCATTTTATTTCATCTCACTTGTTTTTAACTTTATTATTAAAATAGAATTGCATTATAATATTAAATAAGTTTCAGGTGTGCATTGTCGAGAATCAGCACGTGTATATACTACATAAATTTCACCACTAAAAGTCCAGTTTGGCTTTTACTCTATCATTGCCCCCCTTCTCCCAACTTACCCAAACTTCCTCCCCCACTTTTTTTTTTTTGTGGAAACCACTAATTGGTCTGATAAATCAAAAGTTTATTTTATTTCATTTAGTTCAATTGTTTGTCTTCACTATATACTACAGATGAATGATCGCATTTGGTGTGCTTGTCTTTCTGACTTATTTCACTAAGCAGAAATCCCTCTAGGTCCATGTAAGGGCCAGGACTGGACACAGTGCAGGTTTTCTGATCCCATGCAGACCGGGTAAAGGAGGAGTCAGAGTCCTCAGTAGTTTTGCAGGTTTTTTATTTGGGGTTCACCAGGCATATGGCAGGCAGGGGTGCTGGAGGTTCCCAGCCCCCAGCAAGTAAGTCTTCACTCTATCTGGGCTCTCTAGCGTTCGTTCTGCTGCTTCTCAGCTTCTCTTTCGGCGTCTGCTTCGGCTTCTACTGCTGCTACTGGCGTCCCCTTGACACCGCCCTTAAAAAAGCACAGTCTTAGCTCAGCTGAATCCCATCTACCTATGCCCACACCCTATTCCAGGTGCCCGCCATCAGGCATGCATTCAGGACAAGGATCCATCATCTATCCTGATGGCGGAAGGGCAGAAAAGCCTGACATTTTCTTTACCCTACAGTCTATTCATATTGTTGCAAGTGGCAGAATTTCATCTGTAGTTGAATAGCATTCTATTGTGTACAGATACCACATTTTCTTTTTCATTTTTCAATCATTGGGCACTTAGGTTGTTTCTAGTTCTTGTCTATTGTAAATACTCAATAAGTATGAAGGTGATTATAGCTCTCTGAATTAGTACATATGTATATATAAAATATATGTGTGTGTGTATATATTTGGTAAATACCTTAGAAGTGGGATAATTAAATAGAATGTTTATTTTCAATTTTTTTTAGAAATCTTTTGATTTTCATAATGGCTGCACCACTTTACAATCCACTAATTATAAATAAGGGTTCCCTCTGTCCACATCCTCTCCAACACTTGTTTCTTGTCTTTTGGATAATAGCCATTTTCATAGGTGTGAGGCAATATCTCAATGTTGTTTTGATTTGCATTTATCTAATAATAAGAGATGATGAACATATTTTCAAGTACCTATTGGTCATCCCTATGTCTTCTTTGGAGAAGTGTCTATTCAGATTTTTCATTTTTTAATTGAGTTATTTGATTTTTACTGTTAAATTTTACGAATTCTTCATACAGTTGGATATTGTCTCCTGTTGGCCATATGATGTTTAATCTTCTATCATTTAGTAGGATGCCTTTTAGTATTTTTTCTCCTTCTCATTTTGATGCAGAAGTATTTTAGTCTGATGTAGTCCCATTTGTTTATTTTTGCTTTTGGCTCTTTTTACACAATAGTTGAGTCCCCAAAGACGTATTAGACATCAGGCTGATGTCAGAGAGACTATGGTCTGTATTTCATCTACGTATTTTAAGGTTCCAGGTCTTATATCTAAGTCTTTAATCCATTTTAAAATAATTTTGTATACATTATTAGATAGTGGCCTAGTTTCATTCTTTTGCAATATTTTAGTTTTTCCAACACTAATTATAGAAAAGACTTCACTCTCTTCAGTGTAAGCTCTTGGTTTCATCATATAGTTGTGATCTATATTTGTGTGATTTTATTTCTGGGTTCTCAATTTGTTCCATTGATCTGTGTGCCTGTTTTTATTTCAATATTGAGTTGTTATAATTACTATTGCTTTATAATACAGTTCGAAGTCAGGAAGCACGATACCTCCATTTTTATTCATTTTTCTAAGGAGTGTTTTTACTCTTTAGGTCCTTTTATAGTTCCAAATAAATTTCATGACTTTTTGTCTTATTTCCATGAAGAATCTCTTTGGGGTTTTGATAGGGATTACACTGAACTTGTATATTCCTTTTATTTCACTTAACATTTCCTTTCTGACTGATTTCAATGCATGTGTATTTTCCAATTCCACTAAGCAATTAACTCAATGCTGACATTATCTATATGGATATAGTGTCAAATCCCACAGGTGAAAGGCTCAATCCTACATGACTGCTTTCTGCCAGCTTCAGATACCAATCGAAAGTCCAGATTATTTGTGCTTCTGACTGATGGTTATAGATTGGAGTTTCCAATATCCCTCCCACCCCCCCACATAAAATCCACATCTTGGATTTTATTAACTAATTGAGTGGTTCACAGGACTCAGACAAACATTTTACTCATTAGATTATTGATTTATTATTAAAAGATACAACTCAGAACAGCCTGATGCTTACAGCAAATTATTAGACAGGGGCACTCAGCTTTCACACTCTCAGAATTTGTCCAGTCTCCCCGCATTTCCATGTGTTCACCAACCTGGAAGTGTTCCTAACCTCATCCTTTAGGGTTTTTATGGGGGCTTTGTTATATAGGCATTACTGATTAAATCATTGGTCACTAGGGTTGATTCAACCTCCAATTCCTCTCCATTTCCTATATTCAGTAAACTATATCTAGAGAAAGAGGACACAAACAATTGACTTATTAGGTAAAAATATTATATTATAATTACAAAACTGAATTTGATAAGTTCAGGTAACAGTCCAAAGAGGAAAATCTGAGAGAAATGGTCATAAATACTTCACGACAGTAGAAATGGAAATAGTATTAATGGATGGAAGTACCTGGGCAAGCAGAGCTGAGGACATATGGTGGCAAGAGAGCATAAAGATCCAGGCATGAAAGAATGTAAGAAAAATATTTGGGTGGCAGTTAGGAAGCTAATGTGTCACATTTTATCTAAGGAATCACTTCGTACATGTGTTTGTACAAGTGTCACAAACTAACCTTATCACCTTTTAATATTTCATGATATAAATTGATGAAGGAATGAAATATTGGGAAGATGCTGAGAAAAACTAAAAAGTCTATTTTTTCCATACTCAGAAGAGGAAATATATTTAGGTGGAGGATATAACATTGGGCATAGATTACTAGTGAACATCAGAGAGCTAGTAGATACTTTGTGGGAAAGTAGAAATACAGATATATGATAAACATAATGGATTGCTAAAAAAAATTTTAGCTATTTTACATTTTTCTGTTTTGAATGTGTATGGAATTACTCAAAAATATATAACATGCCATGAAAAACTGTAGAAAATAAAAGAATCAAGGATGACTAGTAAGCTAAATCTTATCATTTTATATGTGCTGTACATTATGCTAAATATTTTACATTAATTTAAATCACTCAACATGGCAAGTCTGAAGTTAGATCTTTTATCATTCCCATTTTACAAAAATAGGACGTGGGGTTAAAAGAGACTAAGTAATTTTCTCAATATTTCAGAGCTGGTTAGCGGCAGACCATGAATTTTAACTTCAAAGTTTGGTCACCTCACCACCACACAATGCTACTTCAGATGAATAATATTCTAGGCTTTTTAAGTGGGAGCACTCTAATAGTAATATAATTCATCTATTTTTATGGCATACTTTTCTACAAGGATCTAGTTTCATTCTAAATTAATTTTTAAAACTTTATTATAGCTTATTTCATGACTGAATGCTCCAATATTTTATCTACAAGGCTAACATCACTACTTGTCTGAATTAAGTTTGTATCTAACATGAAAATCCCTCTGCTTTTGTTATTTAAGTTTACCGTTGCTATCAATGTCCTTGGTGGCTGGATTTAATATGGCCTTTCTAAGAAATAATCAAACAACAAGCAAACAAAAACAAAACAGTAAAAAAGTCTTACATTCCCAGCAAAACCTACCTACAAACAGAATAGGTAATAAAACAGCTTTTTATATATTGTGAAGACTTATCAATTAATCTGTAGCTATCAAGTCTGCAAAAGATATAAAATATCTTTTGAAATTTTCTCTTGAGGAAATATCTTGAAACCAAAGTTTCAATTATCAGTTGCTATTAAGTTTTAAAGCCAGTAATTTTCACCTTGAGAAAAACACATAAGAACATTTAAAATTTCACAATAGGCCTCCCAAATTTTATACTATGAAAGTTCTACTACAATTTCTAATTGATTAAATTTTAACTCTTTAGTAGAACAAGCAAACAACATGACAATATGGAAACAATAGCTATCATAAATGTATAGATTTATTTTGAGGAGTAAACTTTATTTGAATACAAAAATTATAGTGTGCTTTGCAGATAGCTATCTAAAACAAAGTTGAAAATTTGAGTTTTTAACTCTACAGTATACTGGTAAGCATATCAGATTGTAAGAAATTCACATCGTGAGTCCAGATTTTTAAATCCTGTGATTCTTCTAGCACTAGATGAGAAACAAATATAGAGGTGAACTATCTCTTTGCATACAACAGAATAATAATTGTCTTAAATTTCTATTATAAGAATAGACCAGGAAGTTAATTAAAAATAAAAATCCCCATTTTATCCCCAGTTTTCTAATTCAGTACATTTGTAGTGCATCTCTGAAAGTCTATTCTTAATTAATACTTAAGTATATCTCATCAGGAACTCTGAAGGTTATACTTAGTGATATTCTGATCAAAAGATTTTTGCCAGTTTTTAGGCTAAATACATTTAATGTTGGGAGAAAAATCAAGCAGCAAATTTATTCTTTAATTGTAAAAGTTTGTGTTCAATATTTCAAAATGTTTTGTGGTTCAAATTCCATCCCGGATTTCTGACTGATAATCATGAACTAGTTTAAGAGTAACTAGAAACATGAGAAAAGCATAAAAATGAGTGTGAACATATCAGAGTGCTGCCTAGGCAGTGAGGACTGGAGGAGTTAAACTCTCAAGAAAGTAGAAGAATAAATATTAGATTGTTATTTGGTATTTCTTTTCATCTCTTACTAGTGACTGAACAGATCTTCAACAATCTTATACATCACGATGAGCATGTTGAAACTGGGTTCCAGGTTCTGGAAGGACAAAGACATTTGTTGGACACTCACATATATCTATATGTCTATATGGTTTTCTCTGCTTTCATTTGATTATTGACACAACTTCTGGAGACAGAGAAAACTGGATTCAAGTCATATCTCTGAAGCTTACTGAGTATTCTGGGGTCAGTCACCTAGTATTCTTTATCAGAACTAATTTTTCCATTTGTTCATTCATTTGGTATGTATGTAATGTGTGTCTATTACATTCCAGAGAGTTTGGTGTATACTTTAGAAGATAAAACTACTTAATTAAGTTCTTATAGAAATTATAATTTGGTGACTTTCAGGATCTACCACAGTGACTGATAAATATTAGTGTTCAATAAATGTAAGTAAATAATTTATCAAAACAGAAGTATCAATCTTCTAATGGGGATTTCTTTTTATCACATTTTTCAATGTCTTGTAAAAGCATCTAACTGTAATATGTTACTGTTGCCTAATGTAAATATCACAATAAGATTGTCAAGAATTTTGTGATAATAAAAACTACTTCACTTATGAAAAAAAACTTAAAGAGCAATAACGAGTCATGATACTTGCCATATACCTTACTCAAACTTCTCATTTTCTATTTTTTATTTACCTATTTTAGACCAGATTATTTTTTTATTTATATATTTATATATATTCTCTATATATTCTATATATATTCATTTTTAAACAATGTTTGCTTTTTTTATTTCCCGCCATATATCAAATTAAGTTATACCCCTAAAACTAATACATAGCTCATTTAAAAAAAATAATCTGGTGTAGTACCATAGAATATGCCAGAACAAAATGTTCTATCTGGTGAACTATTACCATTTGTTTGTTTATTTTACTAATACAGGAAAACAAAAAGGAAAACAAAAGCTGTTTTGGAGCCAAACAAATTTAAAAAATTTAAGGCAAGATTCATCTTTAACCAAGACTAGTCTGCACTGCCCTTAATATTCAGTGCTATTGTGGGTGATACCCAGCAATGAGAGATCTGGTTATTTGACAACTGGAATTATGTATCACATTAGCTCTTTTAAAGTACAAGACAAAATTGTTATGTTTGCTACATACACATGATCATTTCATATAAGATTTATAATAGATTTGAATATATGAAATCTAGAAATGAATAAAATTGTCATTCTAAAAAAATTTTATAAGAAATACAAATGAATTTGAAAATATATTTCCTATGAGAAAGCTACTCCTATAAGGTAAAAAAAAAAATAATAATGAGAGGCTAAACGTCAAGACAGTTTTTTAAAATAAATTCCTTCTATTCATCTAAGAAAGCTTACTTAATTGGGATCCCTTGCCAACACCTTCCAATAATAGAATACTGTATCTGAATTTCTATTCACCTTGAACTACAAATTGAGAATTGCCTGACTTTCTTGACAGTAACTTTGCCTCTTGAAATTGCAATATAGATTTTAATAATAAAGTTGCTTAGTTTTGTATTCCTTATTTTTCTCCCTGGTTGATTTAGGATCATTTTTATCTCGATGAAAAAAATTTAGTTACTCTGCATTTTCACTCATATTCATTCCTTTATTTGTTCCTTCAATATTTATTATGTGGACATGATTGATATCAAGCTTGCAAAGTTCATGATAGCTTGTTGCCAAGATTCTCAGTGTATTGGTGGAGATGAATGCTCGGATTGACATATGAAGGCAAAGTGCTGAATCTTTACAAATTAGATTAGCTCACAAGAAACTGAGTATCTATATATCTACTTCTAAAATGAATGGAAGAAATAAAGGCTCAAAATGCAACATATTGGAAGTATTCTATGCGGGTCTCCATTTGAAAAAGCATTTAATGAGAGCAAAGCCAAACAGCTTGCCTAGATGTTAGGTGTGTAGGAAAACTTTCCCAGTTTTCAGGAATGATGGAATATGAAAAACGGATGCAAACTGGCAGAAGAACTTTATTTTTTGTTTATTTGACAATTCTTAGATTCCAAAACTTTGAGGACTTGTTCTTGGCTTTATAATATCTTCCAGGCTTACCCTTGTCATTTATTTTGTTTCTTCCTATTTCACATATAAGTGGAGTCATCTGGAATGTGACTCCTTCTGACTTATTTGGTTTGCCATAATCCTTTCCGATTTCATCTATGTTGTTAAAAATGGCAAGAGTTAATCTTTTTTAATAGCTGAGTGCCATTTCATTGTGTATATAGACCAATTATTCTTAATCTGCTCATCTGTTTGGCCGCTTGACTGCAATGAACATAGGAGTGCATATATCTATTTGAATTAGTGCTCTTTGGTAGATACCTAAGAGTAGAATTGTTGAATTATGTGGTAGATCTATTTTTTAATATTTTGAAAACTTTTATACTGTTTTCCATAAGAACTGGACCAGTCTACTTTCCTACCAAGAGAGTAAGAAGGTTCTCTTTTTTCCACACAAAAGCCAACACTTGTTGTTTCTGGTCTTTTTGACACGGGGTATTCTCACATGTGTAAATGTTATTACATTGTGGTCTTAATTTATATTCCCCAGATGACAAGGGATTATGAATAATTTTTTCATGTTCTAATCTGTCACCTGTATGTCTTCTTTGAAGAAGTGACTCTATAGCTATTCTGACCATTTTTTTTGCTTGGATTCTTTGTTTTCTTGAGTTGTATGAGTACTTTTTTCTTTCTTTTTTTTTTTAAGATTTATTTATTTATGCATACAAGAACTGGGGTGTAAGCTAGAGATGCAGAGGACTCACCAGAGAGAAGATTCACCAGAGAGGATTCACCAGAGAAAGTGGAGAGTAGAACAGACAGTAAAATAATAAAATTGTTTATTTTTGCTCTAGAACAAATAACTAGAAGAATACCCTTGCTGTAAAAGTAGAGATGTCCAAAGACATCTGTGGAGATAACATCATGGAGTTTTATACCTATGTTTTTCTATGTATTTTATGGGTTATGGTATTATATCTAAGTATTTGATCTATTTGTAATTAATCTATTTGTAATCAATTACTTTTAATTAATATATTTTGAAATAACTTGTAATTATTTTGAATTAACATATGGCATGAGAAAATAGTCCAATTTCATTCTTTTACATATGGCTGTCCAGTTTTCCCAGCACCATTTGTTGAAGAAACTTCCTTTTTCTGCATTATATACTCTTGATTTCTTTAACAACATTCACTCATCATTGAAGCAGACATATAACAAAGTAGATCAATCAGGTATAATGTTATTTTTTATGTACATTATTTACATTTATACTCACATGAACTCACAAGTCAAGAAGTAAAATATTGACAACACACCAAATAATTCCCTTACATCTTTCATAGTCAATATGATTCATTCTCTTTCTCCTTGTCACTGATATAAGCATTATTTTGTGGTTAATTTTGCTTCTTCCTGAGATTCATGGACACAAAATCATACGGAGTGTACCATTTTGTATCTGCCTCTTTTTTTTAATAGTATACTGTCTTTGAGACTCTCCAAAAGAAGTATTATCTTAATATAAAATTGCTTTTTAAGAATCAGTTATTACTGAAGAGATGAGCACAATACTGATGACGTAAGCCAAAGCTCTGTTGAATTTGGTAATCTTAGACTATCTTGTGTTAATATTTTCTGATTCTGCAAGTCTTCCGTCATTTTTGTCTAGTTATTATTTTTAAATATAGCCATCACAATAATACAAAGGTGCAGTAATCAAAACAGTATGGTATTGGAGTAAGAATAAATTTATAAACCAGTGGAATAAAATTGAGAGCCCAAAAGTAAACCCACAATTATATGGTAAGTAATCTACAACAAAGTAATCTACAACAAAAGTATACATTCGAGAAAGGAAAGTATCTTCAACAAATGGCATTGGAATAACTGTATGCCATACATGCGTGGTGTGGTAACATAAATCTAAAGAGATATGAACCTATATCTCTGAGTCATATGCCACATTGTAAATCAATGTTACCTCAATAAAAAGAAGAAAAGATTATAGCCATCAAAAAATTACAAAACTAAAAATTTAACAGATCATTTGTGGAACTCTGAAACCTGTGGGTCCCAATTTGGTATGTGCTGATTTAGATGGAAAATTTCATCATATCTCATCATATATGCCTTTATAGCTATCTGAGTAACAGCTTTATTAAATGGGCTTTCATTGGAAAACTCTTACAGAAAAGAGAAGCAGAACTTTTTTTTCACTACTTCACAACTTGTTTGAGTGCTGGTGCCGATTCTAGAAGGCATTTGTTTTTTAGCTAATGGGTTGTTTTCTTTTTGGCTGATTGGAAAAAATTTGAGCTTATCCCATTAACAATGACAATACTGCAGGTTCTTCAGAAACTGCATCTGTGCTCAGCACTATATTTCAGAGAAACTTACAACTAGGACACTGAAAATAACTGGAACAATACCCATAATGTCAGGATAATGTTCTTCTTTTGTAACTGAGTGAATTGATAAAAGGGATTGACATTAGCCTGCTTTGCTCTCAGGAGGGTTGTTGGGAAGTCCATGTAACTAAATTTGGGACAATAAAAGGACCCTGTCATGCCATTTGTAAAATTCTTTATAGCAGCCATTGAAATTAAATGCATTCTTTATAGCTATGCTTATATTGTAGTTTTACTCAAGTACTTATTTGAGATCTTTGGGGAAGTGTGTTCTTATAGCCATAGAAAAGTTATAAAAGTGAGGTGAAAGTAGAAATAAATAAATGGTATCAATTGGTAGACAATATTTCCCTAGTTTAGAATGCTCCAATAGAGACAATATAAACATATAATTAATAATTTCTCAGTGAGATAATAATAGTTTCCTTTTTTATGTGTAGAGTCAAACTCTGTTTTCATCTCAAAAACAAAATTGATATGGACATACTCAAAATCAGATGATTGAAAGAAACGGCCTAAATGTAAAATATATTTCAGTGGCTTTCAATGTTGATTACAATAGTTTTATCACTTACTGGAAAATTTTAATACAGTATAAATCATAACAAACAGCTTGGGTAGTTTTTATTACTTTAATCCCAAATGGCTCATGTAATAGAGTAAAAGCTCTCAATTTTCCTTTAGACTTGACTTAGCTCTCTTATTAGACAAATGCCTGTGGCTTAGGGAAAGACCTGTACCATACCTTTCATGGCTTCTAAGTTTTAGATAATAGCTAAATTGAACATAACCAATTTACGGAACAATCCACCACACAAACCAACCAGCATTTAAACAGAATTTGGTACTAAACTCTTTTGCAGTAAAGAGTAGAAAATCTGCTCTTTGAGAGGTCTGAAGGAATGACACATATCTCATTTTATAAAATTATTTCTTGAATAAGAATGCAAAAGAAAAAATATTAAAAAATTAATTTTAAATAAAGAAATGAATATTAGCTTAAACTAGCAGAGGAGGCCTCCCTGGTGGTATAGGGTTTAATTCTCAGCACTATCACGCTAACACCACTGCAGCCTAAGTTTGATCCCCGTCCAGGGAGCTAACACACAGGGTGCAGCAGACCTCTCCTGTCTCACCCGCTGCTACCCTCCCCTCAAGTGTATTTCAGTAGATCCACCTGTTCTGTTCCCCATTCTGTCTCTGGTGAATCCTCTCACCTCCCTTCCCAGCCCTGGAACCTCTGGCCTACACCCCAGTTCTTTTATGCATAAATAAATAAATAAATATTAAAACAATACAACAACAACAAAATGTTAAAAAAATAGCAAAAAGGATTGTATTTTTTCTAGCCAACGCATGCAGCTATAAGGAATCACATTATGGCTAAATTTGAGTTGACCTTTGCATGGAAGCTCTTTCACAAATATTTGCAGTTCTTCTTAAGATTGGTAGAATGGCAGATCTTCTGCCCTTTCAAGATAGTTGTTATGAGACTTGCCTTGTTTTAGTTATGAGAATTGCCTTGCCAGTGAAAAGTAAGAAGCATTATGGGTAATTTCTGGATAACAGTTTTAATAGTTGATGAATGATATGCCTCTCCGTGATATGGTGACTAGAGACAATGCCTGCTGTATTAACCTGATTCCATGGGGCCTCCCTGTTGGCATAGAGGTTAAGGTCTCAGTGCTATCAAGCTATCCATAGCCACTGCAGCACAAGTTTGATCCCCAGCCAGGGAGCTGACCCATATGGCACAGCAGACCTCTCCTGTCTCATCCACTGCTCCCCTCAGCAATGTATTTCCGTAGATCTGCCTGTTTTGCTCCCTCCTCTGTCTCTGGTGAATCCTCTCCCCGCTGCCCCCATACCTCTGGACTATACCCTAGTTCTTGTATGCATAAATAAATAAAAATAAATCTTAACCTGATTCCCAGAAGGTGGATCACATGTGGCAAAGTCACAGCTACAGCAGAAACATACATAAGAACTACACCTTGCTGTTTAAAACCACTGAGATGAGGGTATTTGTGGTACTGAGTGCTCTTTTTATTGGCACGGTCCCATCACATCCACTGTCTACACCAAAATCATCAGAGAGAAAACAAGAGACAGTATCCTTGGGCTCAGATTCTAAAAGAGAGTACATAGGGGAAAAAGGCAAGAGAGATAGGGAAAGGTATAGGTGAGTGATACTAAATTGAGGGGAAGAGAATGCAGGCACATTTCAAGAAGAGAGGGAGAAAATAATATATTTGATTATTTCTAATTCAAATAACTTTTCTGCAGTATTATTTTTCACATGCAGCATATTATGAATAAAAAACATGAAAGAATAAAAGCTTATTTTATGTAAATTTCCGTTTTATTATATTTCCGTACACATCTAGGATGATTGGAGAGCAAAGTCTATAAAATCTCATGTTTAGCATTAAGTGATTGATTGTGGTCTTAAATGCCTCTGTGGAAAATTCAGAGACCACTGATTGTGACTGTTTGGCAAATGTAGCTAATGAAAATGTAGGTGAAGCATGCCAAGTCTGTTTGCAAGATGACAACTACAACATGTGCTGAAAAGTGGGAAACTCAGATACTTGAACATTTTGTCTGAACGTCATTAGTCAGCTGCATGGACTCAGTATTTACTTTGCCTTTAAGACACTGCTAAGAAGAAAGCATTCTAATTCTAAATAACTCAATTTGTTAGCTACTAAAATTACCCATTCAATACCAAGTGAAAAGATTGTACACATTAACTATGTTGCAAACAAACAAAAAGGAATCAAAACAAAAAGACAGATGCACTCAAACTCTTTCATTAGATTGTTAAGCTAATTTAATTCAAGAATCATTCAGTATTTGCCACATGCTTTGTTCAGGGACCATGATGTATTGCTCACATCATCCAACAAAGAAATACAGCAATAACAACAAGAAAACAACAAGAGCAGCAGTTAACTCTCTCAGATTGTTTATCAATTGCTGAGACTTTTTCTAAGTGTTTTTTAAGTAAAAAAGCTATCTAAAGCTCTGTATCAAACTGTTAGGTAGGTACTATCATCCTATTTTACAGATGAATTGGGACAAAGAGAAGTTAAGGAACTTGCCCAGGGCCTCATGGCTAGCAAATGGAGAAGTTAAGAATTAAATCCAGATAAAGTGGCTCCAGGACTCATAAAGCATCTTTGCCATTCCTGAAAGAAGGCACCAGGCACCAGATTAGAGAAAGCCAGGCATGTCAAAGTTTCTTTCCAACAAAGGAGGTTTGTTGGCTCTTATTTTTAAAAATACTTTTTTTAGAAAAAGTAAATAAATCATCTTGTGTGGCTAAGCTATTTTATTTTTCCATTGTAATTCTAGAATTTCAAATACAAACTTTTATGTAGTTGTAAGCGCAATATAGAATTTATGTTCTATTTATATTGTTTTTCCACTAAGAAATTTTATATGCCATACATTTTTAATGCTTATACTTTTTAATGGCTATCTAATTTTTCACAGGGCTAATATATCAGAATTTATTAAACTATTTCCTGTTAGTGGCCATTTAAGTTGGGTCACCATAGTCCATTGTGCTCCCTCCCCACACATACCTTTTGTAAATAAAACAGCAATAGATTTTCATTAAATATTTCCTTAGGAAGGGTATATTGTCATGGATTTACATATAACTCATGAATTTTATTGCCAAATTATGCTCTAATTTATTCTGTCATCAGGGTATAAGTATGATAATGTTACCATAACTTTACCAGCATATTTAAAATAACTTTTATTATTTTAGATTTTTGTTAGTTTAAAAGTTATAAAATAGCATATGCTATTGCATTGGTTTCTTTGAATTAGTGGGATCATAAATTGATGCCCTATGATCTGTTCCATTAAAAAATATGTAGCATCTTTACTTCCTATGCTGATTTGATCTTTAAATGTGCCAGTTGATATAATAACTTTTTCTGTTTAAATATTGTCTCTTTGAAGTTAAATTTTTTTATGGGAACTGATTTAGATCTTTCATATTGATCAATCTCTTTAAATGTTTAGTTCTTTCACAGTTGCATTGTGAAATTGCATATCAAGTCTGAATATCTAAAGGTGAGTATTATATCCCTATAGTGAAAGGACAGAAAGGACACTTGAATCTTTGCCTGTCCCTTAGATACTCACTGGTTTCTGTTGGAAAGTGATTGATTTGGTTCTACTTTTTGTACTGGTGAAACTGATATCGCAAATGTCTTCTAGTTTGGGGGAATATTTGTTTCATCTACTTTTTTATGTGTGTGAGTCTGCCATTCATGATTTATTTCCACTTGTTATCTTGCCATTCTTTGTTAAATTATTATTATTTTAAAATGAGGTAACATTTGTTTACAACAGTGTATATGATTTTGAGGTATAGGATCTCCCTTTTTAGATATTACCAAACAATACCCACCACTAAAATACCCATAGTCTTCCACCATAGTCCTCTGGGCTCCCTTCCCACATTAATCTTGCCTCTGCCTCATGCTCCCCACACCCTCACCATAGCCTCTGTTCTACTGTCAGATTTCTAGGGTTTTGGTATTGGTTTGTTTTTAACTGACTCTTTGTTTCTCTATGTTCCACATACAAGTTATACCATCCGGTAATTCCATATTTGTCTTTCTCCTGGCTTATTTCCCCTAGCATAATTTCCTCTATTTCCATCCATGTCGTCATAAAGTAAGAGTTTATTTTTTTTAATATATAGCTAATAGTATTCCAATGTGTATATGTGTCATTTCCACTTAATCAACTCATCTGTTTGGGGATGCTTTGATTGTTTCCAATCTTGGCTATTATAAATAGCACTGTGATGAATATAGGAATACATACATCCCTTCAAATTCTTATTATTTTATTTGGGTAGATAGTGAGACAGGGCAAGCTAAGGTTATTAGGCAGTTTTAGGGACAGTGCAGGAGGGGACCTCTGAGGAATTTAGGGAGGCTTCAGAGATAAGGACAACCAAGGAAATGTAACCAATTCCACTGGGAAAAACAAACATCCTAGCACCATTGTTAACAATAGGGGAAAAACAAACATCCTAGTACCACAGATAATCTTGTTAAGGATGGTCCTGGTTTTCTTCAGATGATAAGATAAAGTGTAAAGATGCTCACCGGGAGGGCTAGACCATAAAGGTAAAGCGATAAGCATAACAAATGGGGAAAGAAAATACCGTTAGATAAGGAATGTGAAATTCCTTGCTTAGTACCCTGGGAGCTAGCCAATCAGGAAGAGAGACTGAAATTTTAACATAATGAGAGAGAGAAAATATATATTCCTAAAGTAATATCCCGTACGGGCTCATCTCGGCCCCTCCCAGGTACCTTATACCTGGGAGTCTTTCTTCTTTGTCTCTTTTCTTCCTAAATAAAACTCTTCTTTCAAAGACAAGATTTGTCTCTCTCTGCTTACTTACTCCAAAAGTCTGTGAATTCCTTTCTACGGTTTCGCCAGACAAGAACTCTTGGTACACAACACTAATGATAAAGGACTGATCACAAAAATCTGCAAAGAGCTGATGAGACTCAACAACAACAAAGAAAATAATCCAGTCAAAAAATGGGCAGAAGAGCTAAAAAGAAACTTCTCTGAAGAGGAAATGCAAATGGACAACAGGCATATGAAAAAATGTTCAACATCACTTGTCATCAGGGAAATGCAAATCAAAATACCATGAGATACCATCTCACACCAGTGAGAATGGCACATATTAAAAAAACTAGCAACAACAAGTGTTGGCGAGGGTGTGGAGAAAAAGGAGCTCTTCTGCACTGTTGGTGGGAGTGCAAACTGGTCCAACCACTATGGAGAGCTGTGTGGAGATTTCTGGACCTACTAAACATAGAGCTTCCATAGGATCCAGCAATACCACTCCTAGGTATTTACCCAAAGGACACAGAAACATCAATTCCAAAGAACACCTGCACCCCTATGTTTATAGCAGCACTATTTACAATAGCTAAGCTTTGGAAACAGCCCAAATGCCCAAAAATAGATGACTGGATCAAGAAGATGTGGTACATATATACCATGGAATATTACTCAGCATTCAAAAAAGATAAATGCATGCAATTTGCAGCAACATGGATGGCGCTGGAAGGGATCATGCTCAGCGAAATAACCCAAAAAGAAAAAGAAAAATACCGGATGGTCTCACTCATAGCAGGAATCTAGAAAACTTAAATAAGGGACCAGAAAAATGAATAACTATAAGAAAGCGAAAATCAAAATCAACAAAAAGCTATGAACCAGAGACACTTTTTGAGGGGTAAGGGGCGGGAGGGGAGGGGTTGGGGTCAGAATGGGGGGGTTGCAATTGTATGGGGAATATAAAAATAAAATTTATTATTAAAAAAAAAAAAAAGAACTCGTGGTAAAGCGGCAGCAGTTGTTACACATGCCGGCATCAATAGCAAGGAGCAGAACTTCTGGCAGAACCATTTTTAATATTTTGAGAAAACTCCATGTTGTTTTCCATAAGGTCTGGATCAATCTATATTCCCACCAACAGAATATAATGGTTCAATTTGCGCCACATCCTTACCAATACTTGTTGGTTTTGGTCTTTTTGATATGGATCATTTGCACAGGTTTGTTTTCTCTTCCTAGCTCCAATTATAAAATATATGGTCCTCAAGAACAGGGACTTTGTATGGTTGTTCACAAGAACAGTTATAGCATCTCATAAGTGCTAAATGTATATTTGCTGAAAAAACAAAAGTCAGCCTGCTTTCTCAGCAACAATAACAAAATACACTGAAAAATCAGAAAGCATTTTTATTTCTTCACAACTTCCCTGAAGAAAACAAACAGGGAAATAATGTGATTATTCTAACATCCTAGATTCACACAGATGAGACAAGAACTCTAGTCTCTAGGATTCTGCTCCATTTGTGTCATGTGTATATGGTCTTTCTCACCCTAAACCTAAGCAGTAGATGTGTAATTTTCACCTCATTTGTGCATTGGATACTAAATTGGTCCACACAATGGATACAAATTCCAAAGCACTAGAAAGTAAATATACTAGCAATGTTTCATAGTTAATTGGATATTAGCTATTAGAACTGCTGACCCACCTCCACAGGAATCATCTATGTGTCTCCCACTCTCCCTACTATATTCAGAGGCATAAACCAGAAGTAGAACCAGCTAATTCTGATTCATTCAGAGTTGGTTCATACTCTGTTTCACCCAACCAATTATTTTACTTTTTAATTAAAAAGCAGGCACACAGCCCTCCCTTCTCAGGATGGAACAACTTTAAATGAAGCATTGGATAATGTGAAAACATGAACAATATCTGGATGACCAGATGCCTTCGTTGTCCTCATAGGACTCCTGAACATGTCCTCTGCCTGCCCAACTAGCTCAATCGCCAATGGCCATGCTCATATGTAGTTTGAAGTTTGTAATTTTTCTCTGCTTCTACCTTTTAATAAGTATGTACTCTAGAAGTTATCTTTCTTTTTTGGTTTATTCTGTATATTTTCTTAGAGTATGGTTCAAAACAAAGCTGCCGCCATTTTTCTAGTAGAAAAAAATATCTCTTTGCTGAGTTTTGTCATTTTGCTTTATAATCTTCATATTGGTCACAATTTAATATATATTAATCATACATATGACTTCATGGTGGAATGTTCATTAATAGTTACTATCTGATTTGTTGTAATTGCTGTCTCAGAATTTTTTTTTTTTTTTTTTGATCAACAAAATAATCCCCCATGTTATTTTGGTGCTATGCTACCTCCTTTTTTATTTCTCCTGGTGGGAAAGTTGAGTTTTCTTGAAAGAGCCATTTTCAGGATGCTCTTTCATTTGATGAAAAAAGCTATTTCTAGACCTTGTAATTACCAGTTGTTGGTCTATTGCTGCAGAGATAGATTCTTTTCTCGAAATGATGACTCTATTCCTGTGAGTAAGTTGATCTCCTCTGACTCTCCAAACCAAGCCAAATCCAGAAGTATCTCTGATAGCAGCCATGTTTTCTCAATCCCCTTGCTGACGGCAACGGTCAAGTCATGTAGTCTCTGAAATCCAAAGTACATCCCTCACTCCCAGCAACTAAATAATTGCTATTCAAGTTTGAAATTAGCTGCTGGCACCCCACCAAGATTTCTGTACTGTTTAATCTTAACTCTATTTGATATCAGCCTTGCTCACAATGCAGATATCAGCCTTGCTCACAAGGCAGTGAAGGATTGTGCTTCACTTTAGGATAAAACTAACACTTTGGGAAATCCCTGACTATACTCTGACACTCATGCTAATTTCTGCATGGCTTTTCCTAGTGCTCAGATTTGTGTGGGAACCTTCAGTGTATATTGGATTTGGTGGACATTTCTCTCTTAATTTCATTGAAAGTGGTTTGTGTGTGTGTTCTTTTTTGTTCTTTTTTTTTTTTTAAATTTTATTGTTATATTCCCCATACAATTGCAGCCCCCCCATTCTGACTCCAATCCCTCCCCTCCCGCCCCCACCCCCCTAAAAGTGTCTCTGGTTCATAGTTTTTTGTTCATTTTGATTTTCACTTTCTTATAGTTATTCATTTTCCTGGTCCCTTATTTAAGTTTTCTAGATTCCTGCTATGAGTGAGACCATCCGGTATTTTTCTTTTTCTTTTTGGCTTATTTCGCTGAGCATGATCCCTTCCAGCGCCATCCATGTTGCTGCAAATTGCATGTGTTTATCTTTTTTGAATGCTGAGTAATATTCCATGGTATATATGGACCACATCTTCTTGATCCAGTCATCTATTTTTGGGCATTTGGGTTGTTTCCAAAGCTTAGCTATTGTAAACAGTGCTGCTATAAACATAGGGGTGCAGGTGTTCTTTGGAATTGATGTTTCTGTGTCCTTTGGGTAAATACCTAGGAGTGGAATTGCTGGATCATATGGAAGCTCTATGTTTAGTAGGTCCAGAAATCTCAACACAGCTCTCCACAGTGGTTGGACCAATTTGCACTCCCACCAACAGTGTAGAAGAGTTCCTTTTTCTCCACACCCTCGCCAACATTTGTTGTTGCTAGTTTTTTTAATATGTGCCATTCTCACTGGTGTAAGATGGTATCTCATGGTAGTTTTGATTTGCATTTCCCTGATGGCAAGTGATGTTGAACATTTTTTCATATGCCTGTTGGCCATTTGCATTTCCTCTTCAGAGAAGTTTCTTTTTAGCTCTTCTGCCCATTTTTTGACTGGATTATTTTCTTTGTTGTTGTTGAGTCTCATCAGCTCTTTGCAGATTTTTGTGATCAGTCCTTTATCATTAGTGTTGGGTGCAAAAATGTTCTCCCAGTTGGTGGGGTTTCTCTTTGTTTTTGTTATTGTCTCTTTTGCTGTGCAGAAGCTCTTTAATTTGATGTAGTCCCAGCTGTTTATCTTTGCCTTCACTATCACTGCTTTGGGTGATGTGTTTGTAAAGATGTCTTTGATGTGCAAATCACGTAGTGTTTCGCCTATATTTCCTTCTATATATTTTATGGTTTCAGGTCTTATGTCTAGTTCTTTAATCCATTTTGAGTTGATTTTTGTGTATGGTGTGAGGTAGTGGTCAAGCTTCATTCTTTTGCATGTAGCGACCCAGTTTTCCCAGCACCATTTATTGAACAAACTTTCTTTGCTCCAATGCATAGTCTTTGCTCCTTTGTCAAAGATTAGTTGACCATAAATCTGTGGGTTTATTTCTGGATTTTCTATTCGAGTCCATTGGTCTGTATGTCTGTTCTTGTTCCAATACCATGCAGTTTTGATGATTATGGCTTTGTAGTATAGTTTGAAGTCTGGGAGTGTAATGCCTCCATTCCCTTCTTTTTTTTTCAGGAGAGCTTTGGCTATTCGGGGTTTTTTTGTGATTCCATATGAATTTCATCAATAATTGTTCTATTTCTTTGAAGAATGACATTGAAATTTTGATTGGAATAGCATTGAATCTGTATATTGCTTTTGGAAGGATGGCCATTTTAATAATGTTTATTCTTCCAATCCACGAGCAGGGGATGTCTCTCCATTTCTTTGTGTCTTCTTCTATTTCTTTTAACAGTGTTTTATAGTTTTCTTTGTATAGGTCCTTTACCTCTTTTGTTAGATTTATTCCCAAATATTTGATTTTTTTTGTTTCAATAACAAAAGGGATGGTTTTTTTGATTTCTTCTTCTTCAGATTTATTGTTTGTGTATAGGAAGGCTACTGATTTTTGCGTGTTGATTTTGTATCCTGCCACTTTACTGAACTGATTGATGAGTTGAATTAGCTTTTCTGTGGAGTTTTTGGGGTTCTCTATGTATAATATCATATCGTCTGCAAATAGTGATAGTTTGACTTCTTCTTTTCCTATTTGGATTCCTTGGATGTCTTTCTCTTGTCTTATTGCCCTGGCTAGGACTTCCAGTATTATATTGAAAAGCAGTGGTGAGAGTGGACATCCTTGTCTTGTTCCAGATCTTAATGGAATTGCTTTCAGCTTTTCACCATTGAGAATGATACTGGCTGTTGATTGTCATAGATGGCCTTTATGATGTTGAGGTATGTTCCTTGTAACCCAAGAATTTCAAGGGCTTTTATCATGAATGGGTGTTGCACTTTGTCGAAAGCTTTCTCAGCATCTATTGATATTATCATATGGTGTTTATATTTCTTTTTGTTGACGTGTTGGATAACGTTGATTGATTTTCGGATGTTAAACCATCCTTGTGCCCCTGGAATGAATCCTACTTGGTCGTGGTGAATTATCTTATGGATACATTGTTGGATTCTGATGGCTAAAATTTTATTGAGGATTTTTGCATCAGTGTTCATTAGGGAGATTGGCCTGTAGTTTTCCTTTTTTGTGTTGTCCTTGTTCGGTTTTGGTATTAGTGTAATGTTGGCTTCATAGAACGTGTTTGGTATTGTCCCTTCCTTCTCAATTTTTTGGAAGAGTTTGTGAAGGATAGGCACTAATTCGTCTCTGAATGTTTGGTAGAATTCATTTGTAAATCCATCAGGTCCTGGGCTTTTGTTTTTGGGGAGGTTTTTGATTACCATTTCAATTTCGCTGTTTGTAATTGGTCTGTTTAGGTGTTCTATTTCTTCTTTATCTAGCTTTGGGTGATTGTAGAGTTGTAGGAATTTGTCCATCTCCTCTAGATTGTTAAACTTGTTTCCATATAACTGTTCATAGTAGTTACTGATTATTCTTTTGATTTCTGCTGTGTCCGTTGTGATTTCTCCTCTTTCATTGATGATCCTGTTTATTTGTGCTTTCTCCCTTTTTTCCTTTGTGAGCCTGGCTAGGGGTTTGTCTATTTTATTGATTTTTTCAAAGAACCAGCTCTTGGTTTCATTGATCTTTTGGATTGTTTTTTTAATTTCAATTTCATTTATTTCTGCTTTGGTTTTTATTATTTCTTTTCTTCTACTGGTTTTGGGGTTTTTTTGTTGTTTTTTTTCTAGATCTTTGAGCTTCGAGATTAGGTTGTTTCTTTGAGTTCTTTCTTGTTTCTTGATGTGAGCTTCTATTGCTATATATTTTCCTCTTATTACTGCTTTTGCTGCATCCCATACATTTAGGATATTGGTGTCCTCCTTGTCGTTCAATTCAAAAAATTTTTTAATTTCTTCTTTGATCTCCTCATTAGTCCAGTGGTCTTCCAGTAGTGTGGTTTTTAATCTCCATGAGGTAGGACAGTTCCTTGCCTTCTTTTTATGGTTTATTTCTAGTTTAATGCCTTCATGGTCAGAAAAGATGGTTGATATGATTTCAATCTTGGTGTATCTGTTGATGTTTGTCTTGTGCCCCAGTATGTGATCGATCCTGGAGAATGATCCGTGTGCGCTTGAGAAAAATGTGTACTCCGTTTTTTTTTGGGTTTAGTGTTCTATAGATGTCTGTTAAGCCCAATTGCTCTAGGTCCTTATTTAGAGCTTTGGTTTCTTTACTTATTTTTTGTCTTGTTGATCTATCCATTGTTGATAGTGGTGTGTTGAAGTCTCCCACTACGTATGTGTTTTCTCTGATGTCTGTTTTCAGAGAGGACAACAGTTGTCTCATATATTTTGGTGCTCCTTCGTTTGGTGCGTATATGTTAATGAGTGTTATTTCTTCTTGAAGTATTGTCCCCTTGATCATAATGCAGTGACCATTGGGGTCTCTTTTTATCTTTTTGAGTTTGAAATCTGTTTTATCTGATATAAGTATAGCTGTTCCTGCTTTCTTTTTTGGTCCATTTGCTTGGAGGATTGTTTTCCATCCTTTAACTTTGAGCCTATTTTTATCTTTTGTAGCTAAATGTGTTTCCTGGAGACAGCAAAAGGTTGGGTTTTGTTTCTTAATCCAGGCTGCAACTCTGTGTCTTTTTATTGAAGAGTTTAGTCCATTTACATTTAGAGTTAATATTGATATGTTAACATCTGTATTTGCCATTGTGTTTGTCTTTCCTTTGATTTTATTTATTCTTTTAATAACTTTTTTTTTTTTTTGGCCTTCTTTCATTGTTATTCGTCCCTCTGAGGTTCTGGCTTTAGGACTCCTTGTAGTATTTTTTGGAGTGGTGGTTAAGTTGCAATGAAATTCCGGAGTTTCTCTTTGTCTGGGAAGGTCCATATTCTTTCTTCAAAGAGGAAGGAGAGCTTTGCGGGATAGAGTATTCTTGGTTGGCATCTGTTTTCTTGGAGTCTGTTGACTATGTCCCTCCACTCTCTCCTTGCCCGTAGTGTTTCTTCAGAGAAGTCTGATGTCAGCCTGATTGGCTTTCCTTTGAATGTTATCTGTTTCTTCCCTCTTGCCAGCTTCATTATTTTTTCCTTGTCCTGGATTCTTGGGAGCTTTACTATTATGTGTCTTGCTGTATTTTTTCTTTCGTGGTGGAAGTTTGGTGTTCTTCTTGCTTCTTGTATATCAATTTTCAGCTCCTTCTTCACATTTGGGAAGTTCTCTTCAATTATCTCTTTGAATATTTTCTCTGTTCCTACTTCTCTCTCCTCTCCTTCTGGTATTCCTATAACTCTTATATTTCCTTTCCTCATGGAGTCAGATAGTTCCCGAAGTCTTTCTTCATTCTTTTTCCTTTGTACTTCTCTTTCCTTTTCTGTTTTGGTTCTTTTTATTTCTGTGTCTTCAAGAGCACTTATTCGTTCTTCCATTTCATCAATTCTGCTTTCATTGCTTTTCCCAGAATTCTTTAGTTCTTCCACTAATTCTTTGATCTCCTGCATTTCTTTTACTTCCCTCTTTAGGGACTCAATTTCATTCTTCTGATCGTTGATTATTTTTCCCTTATCATTGTTTTCTTTTATGACTTCTGTCAGTTTTTTAATCACGGCAATTTTAAATTCTCTTTCTGGAAGGCTCAGAAGTTCTTCCAAGTTACTGTCGTTGCAATCTGAGGGCTGGTTTTCTTTTTGTGGTGTGCTTTTTCTCTGGAGAGTTGCTAGGTTGCGTGTGGTTCTTCTCCTCCCTACTGTCTGTTTTCTAATTTGCCGTATGCGTTGGGACACTGTGTAGTTGGGACTGGCCGGCATCTTGGGTGAGCTTTTCTGCTCCCCTCTGGTTCCTCCAGGAGTCATCGGCAGCCCGGGCTGTGTGCGCGTCTCCCGGGGTCTTTGTTTTTCTCTAATGGCGCCCGGAGCCGTTCGCTCACCGCCGCGGCGAATCCTGCAGGGTTCGCCTCAGCTCCCGTTCACGGGGTGTGGTGGCTGAAATAGTTCCTTTCCACTCACAGTCCCACTTGCTGCGTCCGTTTTTCTTGTTGGCCGTTTTGGTTTGTTGTTTCCCTCCTCTCTGCCGGTCGGAGAGTGCCGCCTCTGTCCTTTTTTGTTCTTCCTTGTTGCTTTGTATGTTTTACAGAAAAAGGAGGGAGAAATTCTGATAAAATTGGGCAAGATGCTCATCTTAAGTTCACTGCATTTAGCAATCATACTTTCCTCAGCAAGAGAGAATTGACCTCCTATAAATCCCTTTAGCAAACACAAAATTATAGCAGCCTGCTATGGCAGGGAAGAACTGTACTAAGTTGTTTTACCATGGAACGGGTAAATTTTCTTTTCTCAATAGGACTGAGAAGACTATACCACCTGGGATTGTTTGGTAGATTAAATAAAGCAATAATTTATGTGCATTGCAAAGCACATAGTAGTTCTGTTTTTTAAATGACAATATTATTTTGTGGAAAGTGATGAAAAGAAGTTTCACCACCTCTTGTTGACTCATAAGAAAAAGTCCTTGATTTAAGCTGACCTAGGATCATGTGACTTGAGAAACACTGATATTTCTCCCAAATGGATCTACCTGAAATATCAAATACTTGTGTCGATCATTCAATAATTACTTTATATTCACTGAGGATCTGCCACATGTCAAGCTCTGTTTGTTGTCTTCAGAGTTCTCTTAAATGTGCCTTTTCTAACTGGAATTAGGCACTGCTCTTAAACAAGTGCAAGAACATTCTAACATGTTGGCAACAGTTTATTACCAATCAGTGTCAGCTATCATGGAACTTTGGTTTACTAGAAAAAATTTGCTAAGTAAAGTATACATTGGCTTTATGTTGGAAAAAAATAATGTAACAACATGAATAAATTATGAATATATGTTTTATAACACAGGCAGTACATTAAGATAACAGATGCAAACTTGTTTTGTGAATTATGAGGTTATTCTCAAGTTATGTATAATTTTATTCTCAAGCTGTTCATTGCATCTTTTCTCCTGTTTCATTTGAAGGCATGTTTTTCTAAATGGCAACTGGTTTTAGGCTCTAAAATTAGAAATAGCAGAGTGAAATGAGGAAGTTTAGATTTTAGTATAAAAGATTGGGACTGGATTTTCTTGCCACTTTATATCTTTGATCTTGGAGAAATTGCCATGCTGTTTGGGTTCTGACTTTCTGGTAATTGAAATGATTATGCTACCACCTTTGTCACAGGACTTTTAAGATAATTAAATGTGAGAATATATGTAAAAAGCATAATGCTTTTCTCACTAAATAATAACTATTGTAATTATTGCAGTATCAGTGTTGATGGCTATTGCTCATCATGTGATAAACTTATACAATTAAATGCATTATTAACTTTCGGGATTCAGGATTTCCTACAGTATGTATTTGATCTGAGAGGTCCTATAGCAGATAACTCACCTAGATTAACTAATTCAAGTTTGTGTGGATAAAATGAGTTGATCTATACAATGTAACTTTAAATTGTAAAGCATATTGCTTTTTATAGTTGTAAATGAGTACATCCTTTAAACAAATCTTTATTAATCACATAGCACTAGGATTTTGTTGAAACAAATGAGCATTTTGTTCTATTATAAAAATTATCAATCTGCTTCAAGTTAACAATATTATGTTCCTTTAACATTTCTAGCCATTTATAGCAAAAGCAAACTGTTCTAAAAAATTCTAACCTGATCACAGAGAATGAAATTATGGATGTATCTATGCATTGAATAGTTAAGATTAGTAATATTAAAATAGAAGTTATTGAGATTGTCTGATTTAAATAAAACTTTAAGAGAAATGTAGTTCATAGTTTTGTTTTTTTTTCCCTGATTTCACCAGCAGCTAATACTTTTTTAAGTTATCACAGCTTATGGCAAAACTATCTGAAATATATATATATATATATATATATATATATGTTGATTCAGATCAAATGCCTTATTACAGACTGATAGTATGACTCCATCCTTTCCAAGACTCCAGATTGAAAAAAAAAATTTAGGGACCTACCTACTTTGGGAGTTTTGAGATATTTCTTATGACATTGCTTTTAGAAAATGCAATTAAGAGCAAGATCTTGATGCACTTTGATATAGCCACTGTATCACAGATTTGAAATAAAGATTCATGTATGGCTTCTTGCTGATAGAGACCTTGTGATAATATACAATAAATGCATCAGTTTGGACTAACAGTGACTTAGGTATTTTTATCCTCTAATATTTAATGCTGCTGTAATTATGTGTGGCCTACATTGGGCACAGATTTGATTGCTATCAAGTAATAGTTATTATAAATGAGAACTTACCATTTTAAAAGGATTATATTTGTAATGATCCCCAAAGAAAAAGTTCTTGATAATTTCTGTGTATATATGGTTATGGAATTATTTTCTAAACTTAGGATGACTATTAAGATGCTAGCTGGCTACAGCAAGTAGAAGAATCAGGAGAGAGGGTGTCCCAAGCTGTATTCTGATCTCAGGGTGTGGGAGGAATCTTATGGCAGATGTGGGGCATTAAGGTTGCAGGGTGTCCCAGCCAGCCAAATGTAAGAGAGACCCTCAACCACAGATTTTTTTGCAGTCACGGTCAATACATAATATTTCTATTTGCAGCAACAGTTTCCTCTGTAAGGTCAGATTTACAGAGAAGGGAGATAAATGTGAATCTTGGAGCTTTCTTATAAGGGATCTATACTAATTAGTTGTGTTCCTTTAAGCAAGTAACTTTAAGTATTGATGACTGCCCTACCAAAAGAGAGAGAATGTAGTTCAAAGGATTTTGGAAAACACAACGTGCTATATAAACTTAAGTTATTACCAGTAGAATCTTTTTTAAAGATTTATTTATACATCCAAGAACTGGGGTACAGGTCAAAGTTGCGGGCGGTGAGAGGATTCAGCAGAGACAGAGTGGGGAACAGAACAGGCAGATCGACTGAAATACACTGCTGAAGGGAGCAGCGGGTGAGTCAGGAGAGGTCTGCTGCGCCATGTGGATAGCTCCCTGGCTGGGGATCGGTGCTGCAGTTGCTGCAGTGAGCTTCATAGGTTGCATCTTAACCCTTTGTGTCAAAAGAGAGGTCATTACCAGTAGAATTTAATTCATTTTAAGTAGCTTTTAAATGTCAAAGATATTTAAATCTTTAATTTTTTTCTAAACTAACATAGTATTGAGAACACCCTTCCCAAAGTAAAGGAAAGAGAACTCTCCATTGGCTTTGTGTAATCCTAGAATCCTTTTCATTAAGTTTATGAAGATGCTATCAGAAGGGCTTTGTGTCTGGTTCAAAAGTTGTTTCAACAGAAATTTTCTAAGACAGTTTTTTCAGTATTGGAAAATCACTGCAAATTCTCCTTAAAAAAATTATTACTCACTCTGACAAAGATGAGAATAGAGCTCTATCTTTGGATATAGAACAAGAATATTTTTTGTCTTTTCTACCTACAAAGACCATCAATGAAGTAGCATTCAGTTTCACAAGTTAATGGTACCCCATTTCACATGCCCACCTTTTCACCTTCCTAGGGAAATGAGACTATTTCATGGATTCAATTATGAAATTGGAGTGAAACTTGACAGATGAAATAGAGATTAATTGAAAGTATTACCAAAATCATTATCAACACCCATTGTTCTTTGCCTAAGAGAGAAAACTCTACTTCTCAGATATGTGGTACAATTCTGTTATTAGCTCTTCATTTTCTAGCAGTTCAGCCACATTGGGAAAACCAATCTATTTATCAAATCTACAGATTACAAATTCTATTCTCATCCAGAAACACCCTTAGAAACACACTGAGGAGCAATGTTCAGTCAGATAACCGTGGTCCAGTCAAGCCGATGGCTAGCAAAAGTTAACCATCACAATAACCTTTAATCTGAAGATTAAATAAAAACTTCAGGTTATTAATAAAATAACCTATGTAAAATGTTTAGCCTAGAGAAGATATACTGGATATGCAAAATTGTTATTAATAGGAGATATTTTCCTTTCATCCCAATTGATACTACTAAATAGTTAAGTCTGAATAATCAGAGTGCATTTGAAACTATAAGTATAGAGTTTTTAATATAATGTCATATATTCAGGAACTAATTTTAATAATAACAAAAATAATAGATACATCTTTACACATTATGTTGGTATTTGTTTTATTGCTGTTATTATTTTGTTATTATTTTGAGTCAGACTATTTTCTTTTCTATGTTTTTAATACTATTACAAGGATAATATATTACAACTGAGCACACTTGTCTTCATCACTCATATTTGCCACTGAACTTCTAATAAATTTTCTTTCATATTTCATTAATAGGTATCATAACTGATTTACCACCTCTGGGAACAAAATGGTGAATAATCCTATTGTATTTGGAAATTTAATACAGCTCTCCTGGCATTGAGATACTTTTGTTTTCTATGTGGATGAAAGAGAATTTGAAATAAAATCATTTACATAATTCAAACTCTGGACTATCAATTTGCATTTGAACAGTAACTAGCTACATATTAGTGTGGAAGCTCTTTTGGTTGGGACCCAACCTCCATCCTTCATGTCTTCCTTCTCAGTCACCTTCTAATGACTAGTGTAAAGCTGGTTACATGTACTGATTCTAGCCAAAGAGAAGTAAGTTGAAATAGGCAGAATGCTTCATGGGGTTCCTGGAAAGTGTTGTAAATTAAGGAAACGCTGGTGGCTTGCTTTTCTGGGTTTTATGCTTTTCTTTCTGTCTGCCTAGAATGTGTTCCAAAATGCCTACAGGTAGGAATTTGTGACCACAAGAGCAAAATCTATACCAAAAGAGTTGGGATAACTTGATTACTATTTACCTTCTGAATTTCTTAAATGAGAAAAACAAAACAAAGCAAATTAAGTCTTCTAGTAGATTTAAGTCCTGGTTGTTAGGTACTTTGTTGTTTGCAGTAGATATTTTTTTTTAACCTGATACAACTAGAGTCAATTTACAGTAGTGTGTGTATTTATTATTTTCACAATCCCTTTTTTTTTTTTTAATATTTTTTGGACAGGGACATCTCATGTCTACAATATTATGAAAAAAGTTTTAAAGTTCAGAGGGGCTTTTGTTGTTGTTTGTTTTATTATCTATTAAACATAAATTCATGGGGAATGGCTTCCAGCAGCTCAGGCTCCTGTCCATTGGTTCTCGTAAAGTGCGCTTCTCTGGGTGGAGCAGGCTGGCACTTCGGCTGAACTCAAGACCTTTCTGTTTGGTTTTCTTTGTTTTTTTTTTTTTTTTTTTTTTTTAGGAATTACTCATCCATGCATATAAGAACTGGGGCACAGGCCAGAGCTGCAGAGGGTGAGAGGATTCATCAGAGACAGAGTGGGGAGCAGAACAGGCAGATTGAGTGAACACACTGGCGAGGGGAGAAGCAGGCCAGTCAGGAGAGGCCTGCTGCACCATGTGAGTAGCACCCTGGCCGGCTGGGCTTTGATAGCCTCTTAGTGCTGTGCTTAACCCCTTGCACAACGAGGGAGGCCCTTTGGCTTACTTTTTTTATTTTTCTGATCATTTACTTTCATACGTTTGGGAAGTTATCTCAGATCTTAAAGTGCTTAATATACGCAGGAGGAACATTAATTATTATGATAAGAACTTACCCTTTACTTGTTTGCTTACAACAATGCCAACTGCATGCTGGGTAACACTGTAGACTTCCAGATTTGCTATGGTAATTTTGTGGGACATTCCTTTTTGAACAGTGCCTAACCTCTTGATACCTACACTATCACCTTTCTTGTGGATTTGCATATATGTGGCCAAAGGAATCAGCTAGTAGAACTGGTTTTCTAAGAGATAATATACTCTCAGAAGAAATCAAGTGAATTTTAAAATGGTCATGTTTCGGGAAAGGCCATTGAACTTGATCCCCACCTTAATGGGTTCAGTCTGAAGTCTAGACCTTTTGTCTAAGTTTATTAGTTAAGGCTCTGAGCCTGTGAATAGTAATAAATGGGGTATTTATTCAGTGATTTATTCCAAATATATTTACAAATAAGTCTAAGATTTTTTGGTTTAAGTTTGGCGCAGCCTAATACTAGTTTTATAAAACCAAATTTGATAGCATTCCATCATTTTTTTAAATGTTGTGAGCCATTTATATAAAATGGGGATGAGGAAACTTTTCCATTAATATTTCTGTGTCTTGCACTTTCCTTGGAGTGAATCCATTGAGAACATTTTTCATTTTTAATTTTTTCTTCTTTTTTGTAGTTTTCAATGTCTCCTTGAGACAAATTAGATATTTTAGATTTTATCAAACAATTATTTGTATTGTTTTGAAACATAATTTAATAAGCATGATTCAACTTTGTAAAAAGTGGAAAACACACAATTTTTAAAAATCTCATGTGACTTTTATCATTGTTGTATTTTTGTGATTGGATTTTGTAAAAACCAGGGTTTTTTAAAACTGAGTATGTTAGAAATTTCATTTGGCTTTTAGAGGCTGTGACCAGTGATGGCTGTGATTTAAATCAGGTTTACAAGAGCCTAACATAAAACAAGTTCAGATATATGTAATCCAAGGTTGATGAGGCAGATTCACTTTCTTCAGGATTACTTTTCTCTTATAGCTAGCACGTAATTTCCAATACAGGTTGTCTCATAACTGAAATAGTTGCTGGAAATCCTGTCATCACAACTGAGTTGAACACAGAAAGGAAAAACAAGAGGGAGGTAGAAAAGGGAAAACAACTGGGAAATGTAGTTTTTGCAAAAAAAAATATAGTTGTTGCAAAACAACTGGGAAATATAGTTTTTCATTTGGCTCATCTTTTGTCAGTAAAGAAGATGGGGAATGGGCCTCTCTAGTGGTGCAAGTGGTTAAGACACAACCTATGAAGCTATTCATAGCCACTGCAGCAGGAGTTCGATCCCTGGCCAGGGAGCTACCCACATGGCACAGCAGACTTACCCACTTACCTGACTTACCCACGGCTCCCCTCAGCAGTGTATTTCAGTCAATCTGCTAGTTCTGTTCCCCACTCTGTCTCTGGTGAATCCTCTCACCACCCCCACCCCCACACCTCTGGCCTGTACCTCAGTTCTTGTATGCATAAATAAATAAATCTTAAAAAAATGGGGAATATGCCAAGTGACAAGGTATTTCTCAGTGTCTGTCATACTAAGTAGGCACAAATTTTGTGTTTTTCACAAATTCCAAGTTTTGGGAAAATTCACTGGGGAAAAAAAAAGAATTTGTCCCTAGTGCTTCAGTTTTAAAAAATAAAACTAAAGTGCCCAAGAGTGGGTTACAATATTCTGTTTTGCTAAATACTGTTAGAACATTCCGGTGCAATGTGAGTGAAAATAGTTTGGAAAACAAAATGCTGTTTTGTTTTTTTTTTTTCATTTTGTTCTATAGATGGCATTATGAAACTGATTTTTCTTCATTGAAGATAGCTATATCTTAATCTTTGTTTTGTTATATCCAGTTGTGTGTCATCACCAATGTTGATTTACTTTTCTTGCAAATGTTAAAAAAATTTAAGTTCCATAAATACTAACACAGCATTTCAGTATAAGGAAGAAAAATATGATTATCTTATGCTGTTTGAAATAAAATTAGAAATTAGAAATTAATAATTAGTATTATTAATATATAGTCAATTAACTAATGGACAGATGTTACTGCTAATGTATATATATAGATACTGAATTCTTCATATACTTTCACACACAAAAAATTAACCTACATTAGATAAATTCTTGTTGGATTTAAACCTTACCTTATCTTAAATATGGCATCCTTAAATATAATATCTTGTCTAAAGCATTGCACCAAAACATTTCATTCTCAATGAGACAGTGGCAAGCTGAAGAGAATCACATCAGGGTCCTTTATATTGATTAAGTAAATTAGCTTACTATGTTTCTTAGTTGTCTATTTAAACAGTTGCTGTTTATAGTCATGTTGAAAACTCTTTATATCTGGTGACTTCTCAAGGGTATTATAAAGCAATTATTATTTAATCTTGTAATTAAAGTTTATTGATATAATGAATCTCTGATTTTGACTTTGTATAATACTTCATGACAGTGTTCTCCTTCCACACACATATGCACTTATATAGAGATTTTTATTTCTGTCACTCTCGGGAAAACTGTGACACTGTTTCTAAAGTAAATCTAATGTCAGTTTCTAGCTTTTTCTTTATTTATGAAAATTAGATAACACCTTATATATACCTTCAGAAGACTGGTTTATAGATAATGATAAATATATGTCTGTATATATATTTTTTGCTATCAAGCTCTTTATTAACATGATGATGATGATCACGACTATTGACCTACTCATTAACAAGTAACAATATATGGACACACGTTTGGATTTTGGTCTTCTCTTGGTCCTCCACTAATTAGATATTATAACATGGGGCAAGTCACTTAAATTTTCTGTTTTATTTTTATCATCTGTAGAGTGGGAGCAAAAGGGTGTATAGCACAGCCCAGTGGAGATTTCTGCTCGGGATAAATATGTTCTATAATGGCATGGACTTATATACACCCACTAACCACAGGGGAAACTAATTTTCTATTTCATTTTAATGAATTTAAATAGTTCCATGTGTCTGGTAGCAATTGTGTCAGTGCAGATCTGTATTAGTCTTGGATTTTAAATTACCTTCATTCATCAACAAAACAATAACATAACTGGAAAAAATAGTTTGAGGGCCAATGATACTCATTAATTCCCAGAAACTCTCTGCTTTCAGGGAACATTCAAGGTGCTGATTATTATTGGACTTAGATAGCTTACTTATTTTCACTTGTGCACATGTCAATTTATTTTCCCTTATATTTGCATATTTTAATGATGAGTAGTTACTTTCCTAATAAAACCTGAGTTTGTGGTTTTAATTTACATATTTAAGATTTCTAGTATCTGATAATCACACTGAAGTTGTCTCACAAAAGCTCAAAGAAAGAATAAATGTATGTTAATAGTGAAAAATAAAGGCTAGAATACTGGTTTTTCAACTTTGGATGAACACTAGAATCACCTGGGGGGAGATATAAAAATCCTACTGTTTGAATCCCACTCCCGAAGATTCTGATTTTGTTAGTATAGGGTGAGGCCATACACTGGTGACTCAAATATATAGTTGGGGTAGGAAACAGTAGCTAAAACCTTTGGAGGGAGAATAATAAGTCATTAATTTTCACAGCATCCCAGGAATTAGGGCCATGTGTTGTTGTTATCATTTCAAACTCATGTTTATGAGATCTCAATATGCATAGAATTCCCTTAGGAGTTTATAAAAATCATCATTTTGACAGGTATGTCAGTGATTCTGATGCAGAAGGAGCTTGGATTACATGTTGAGAATCACTGCTTTAGAGAACAGTCAGAGTTTATGCCAGTCATTAAACTTTGGATGGATATGAAGTAAGATAAAGAACTTTGCTACTGAAATGTTCTATAAATGTGAAATATTTTATAATTGGCAGATTCATACTTCTTCAAATTTGTTAGATATGGGTAAGTGGATTGAAATTGAATGCAGCGTTATGAGATGATGGCAATAACATGAATGGTGGTTAACAGAGAACTCTCTTAAATGTATGTGGTTTGGAGGGAAATAATGGACCTCATCTTTAGTAATGATGGATGGTGACATTATCCCTTTTCCAACAGTGCTGTAGAAATTTATATAGGAAGGAAAGACTCTAGCTTATAATCTATAGCAATAAAATTTGGCTGCTGGTTGTCTCCTAAAAGGTCTGCTAGGATGTCATTTACCACCATAGTAAATTTAAAATTGTCCAGTTCTGGCACATAGTCTTCACAGATCTAGAAACTTTATTACATCTGAATGTATAGACAATTATTGGATGTTATGTTTTCCAAAGTAACTCAATTGGTGTAGCAAATAACAATGCTAATCTATCGTTTCACAATGAAAAATAATTACTACAAAGAACAGAATACTCATGCCCCATTGATCAATGGATTTTTATTCCTACAGACAGTCGTACATGAGGACCAAAAATGGAACCTAAAGTTATTTACCAATTATGAAGTAAGAATTGGGAGTCTAGATGAATTAAACTGTAATACATAAAATTAAAGAGATGGAAGCATCCTCATCACAACAGAAATGGTCTTATAAAGGACCAGAACACATGCAGTCCAATAGCCAGAATATCTCTCACCTGAGCGGAGTTAGAAGGGGGACTGCCAGCACTGCCTTCTATGACTTTCTTTCATGGCTAAATAACTCCTATTTTATTGGTAAATTCTATTTTTAGATATGGTTATACACTCAACTGGGCTTTAGTCTTCTGCTAGCACTGGCTCACTGAGGTTGCAAAAAAACCCCAACATTCTCAGATTTCCACTGGTGATGATGAGGAATGAAAGTTTATTTGAAGATTCAGGAATTGAACATTGTGTAGCTGATAGCAGTCAACTGGGGTGGACTTGAATATATTGCAGGATACAACAGCAATCTTAGAGTAACTAATGATTTTGTAGTAATTTTAGAAATCCAGCAGCAGCTGCTATTGACTAGTCATATGAATGTTGTCTCAGAAGTGGTATTTTATTATGTCAACTATAGCATTTTTAAACATAGTTGTGATCCAACTTAAAAAAAGAAAGTCTTCTATTGCCTGGGCCTTGAGGTATGCTTCATAGGGCTTTAATACAGCCACTACAAGCTTTTTGTATTTGCTGTTACAATGGGACATCTGTTTTTCATCCATTCACTTATACCTGATGTTTTCATTTTTTTAAAGATTTATTTATTTATGCATACAAGAACTGGGGTGTAAACTAGAGAGGTGAGAAGATTCACCAGAGAGAATGGGGAGCAGAATAGGCAGATCCACTGAAATACACTGCAAAGGGAAGCAGCAGGAGAGGCAGGAGAAGTCTGCTGTGCCATTTGGGTTGCTCCTTGGCCAGTCTGGAATGCCTGGGATAGCCTGCAGTGCCTGGGATAGCTTGATAGCGCTGTCTTTAATCCCTGCGCTACCAGGGTGGCCCTCTGATTTTTTTCTTTCTTAATGTTTAATATGAGTTTTATAGACAATACAGAATTGCACTTTATTTGTTTTAAATCCATTTTGATAATCTATTGCTTTTAATTGAGATCTTTAGTCAATTAGCACTTAATTATTGATATGGTTATATTTAAGTCTACAATTTTGCAATTTTTGTTTGTCCTCTGGTGGTGTTGCTGATATTTGCTTTTTCATTTTTTTCCTGCCCTGTTTAGAATTATTTTTTCTGCCCTGTTTAGAATTATCAAATGTATTTACATTAAGTATGTTTTATTTATTGTCTGTCACATATCTCTTTGTATTTTTTTAGTGGTAGTTCTAGGGATTACAATATATATCCTTAAAAATCTCACAGTAATATTGTACCACTTCACAGTTAGTGCAGAAATTGAGCTATGGTATAGGTCTTTTCCCCCACCTCCCACCCAGCATATAACTGTGGTCATATGAGAGTTACTCAAATGATGATACATCCCATAAAATAATAATATTTTTTAAAGTGGTCAGATGAATTTAATTAAATGAAGAGGAAAAACGGTCTTTCAAATTTACTCATATCTATATCATTTTGGGTGGGGTCTTTAGATTTTCTTGAAGATTTGAGTTTCTGTTTAATACTATATTTTTTCACCCAGACATTCTTGTGCTGGTATCCTGGAGAAATGTTAGTTTTTTTTTGAAAATGAAAAATGCATATTTTCTTAATTCTAAAGTTGTTTTTTGTGGGATATAGAAGTCCAGGATGACTTTTTTTTTTTTTTTTTTTTGGCAGCAACTGAGAGAGGCAGAATTCTGAATTTTGGAATTTATGTTTTTTTTTTAATTGTAATAAAATCTGCAGGTTTAATTTGGTAGTGTTTTCCTGAGCCTTAGAGGAAATACACAAGCAAAGTCTTCATTTGTATTAATATTATTTCAAGTTGTTCTTCCATGTATAATTTGAATTTATAAAATTTATACATGAAAGTTTGAAAATTTTTACATATGCTTTTTAGGAGATTCAAATTTATTTTAAAAGTTCTGAAAGGAAAAGAATTGGAGTACTGGGCAGTCACCTAGTTTAGCTACCTAGTTAGGTTTTATAGGGAAGTATCGACACAAAAATATTTACTGATCAACTGACTCTTAAATAGTCCCTTACAAAAAACACACTTTAACCCCCAGCATCTACTGATACCTTTATCTGTTTCCCTGTGATTTTTAATAGTCTTCCAACAACATAATTCAAATTGATTGCAAAGTCAAATCACAATTATTACAAACTATTAAGTAAATTAAAGGAGAACTGCTTCACCACGAACAAAATCATTATCAAAGGAGGAACTAAGTAACTTGGATCAGACAAAAGAAATTGATAATAATAATCTCAGAATCATGTTTCAGAAAATAAGCTGAATATAAAGAGATGCTCTTATGAAATTTAATGAGGTTTTCTAGTATTTTATTAAAAATCTCAAAGTACTTTTAATGTTCATGTTGTAAACATCAAACATACACAAATGTAAAACATTATCATTTTGTGAAAAAATAATATATTCCAATATACATCTTTGATTGTTTAAGGAATTTAAAATATAGCACAAAATTTATTTTTCACAGTTTTGTTCTTCAAGGTAAGATCCCAGACATATTCACCACACATAGCAGTGACTTTTGAAACATGTTAAACTGCAAGTTCTAGTTTCTTCCCTATTCATTGTTCTCCATGCTTTCACTTCACCAAAAAGAGCATTGTAGGATTCAGGGGTAGGGACAATATTTTTTAATGGTTCAAATTTATATTTTAGAAATTAGCTTATAACCTTAAAAAATTTAAACTACTATTATCTAAATCCTACAATATACTGTATAACAATCATTTCCAAAGCAGAAGTCACTGAGATATGGGGAGAAAGTATAAGGTTTTTATGTTTGTTTGTTTTTTTAAGATTTATTTATTTATACAAGAATCGGGGTGCAGGCCAGATGTGCAGGAGAGTGAGAGGGTTCACCAGAGACAGAGCGGAGAACAGAACAGGCAGACTGATGAAATACACTGCTGAGGGGAGCAGCGGGTGAGATAGGAGAGGTCTGCCTCGCCATGTGGGTTGCTCTGCAGCCAGCGGGGGGTCGAACCAGCACTGCAGAGGCTGCGGACAGCTTCACAGCGCTGCTCTAAACCACCTGTGCCACCAGGGAGGCCCTCTTTATGTTTTTTGAATGTCTAGTTTTTGTTTTCCAATTGTATGTATTAGCACAGGAGCACACAAACACAAATAACATATATAACTTATGCAACCCCATCTTAGGGCTGCACACATAATTTGCTTATAAAAAATGACAGTATGGAAAATCAATTCTACTAGAAAAGCAAGGGTTGAAAAAGGCTGTCACCAAGCCTGGCAAACTAGGGAGTGAATCTTGGATATTTTGTAACTTCTGAAGTGTGAGAGTCAATCTACTTGAATTTTGTTTATTTCACATAAAATTAAGTCACTGGTGCTGTTTCTTGTTTCCTCCCATCCCTGCAAGTTAGGCCCTAATGGGGATTTTAAGTATCTTGCTAATCTACAAATGCAGTATAAAGGTGAATGTTTTACTTAGAATAATGTTGTCTCTTTCACTAAATTAAGAAGTTATTCAACCAGTGAGGAAACATGATGAAAGTGGCTTCTCTGAGCTTTAAGAGGCAGTTAAACAATAACTGAAAAATATCTTACAAGTCTGGGGAGAATTATAAAAGATAGGTAAATTAGGTAAGCCTTCAAAATAAGGTTTAAAATTCAAAAATTCTAACAATTACGTAAATGTTTATTTAAAGTAATATATCTGCAGCCCAAATTCAATTGTACATTTGAGGTTAAACCAACTTCATGAAAATACTTTGAGGGCAGCTGCATCCACAGATTTCAACTACATGATTATTTCTTTGCCTAATCTTTTCTCACTTTTCATCCCCCAGAACCTCTTTGAGATATAGTTCAAGGTCAAATTTATCATCTTCTTATTTTGTCCACTGATCTTGAGGCAAGATCTGCTGCCTGGGTCAGGTCCAGTGCTCTCTTCATGTGAAAACTCCTGTCCTTATAAAGGTTCTCTGAAATACTTTTTATGGCTTCTTTTATATCACCATCTTCATATACTGCATCATCGTGCATTAACCCCAGTTAATTGAATCCTGTATCATTGCAATCCCTGCCAGGCACCGATGTTACACCTGCTCACCGGCTCCCATTTTCACCCCAGATGAAGCATTGCCTACTGGATAAGTGTTACTATATGAGTTTAAGATAATAATGCCAATATTTTCATTTATTCATATATTCAGGTAGTGCTTTCTAGCAATGCCAGTTAGAAAAATGATAACAAAAAATTGTTAATCAAATGAACAAAAACTGTTCAAAGAGCAAATGACCTTTAAAAACTTCCATGGGAATCAATCACTATGTTTGTAAAAATATATGAGGCATTTGAAAAGATAGCAAAATAATTCTACTGTTTTCAAGAGAGTTAATAGCTTCACAATCTTTATTCTGAAAATTTCCCTAAGGTTATTCTTTTAAAACTTTTCTCCAGATTTTTTCAGTCTTACATGACTTGCAGTAAGAAAAGATATAATAGGTCAAATGTATAACTTACCTAAGAAGGCTGAAATATTTCAAATGATTTTTTTATAATGGAGCTATTTTAAGTGGCTTGCTTTATTTGGGGACTCTTAAATCACAATAAAACTTACTCTTGGAATTTTTCATAATTAGCAGAAGATCTTTCATTCTAAGTGCTTATTTATGACTAAAATATAAACTACTTACCCTAGATTGGTTCCTATGTCCAAAGTGTAGTATTAAAGGCCAAAATTTTTACCTTGAACCATTAGGTATAAATCTACTATGATACATTTAATCAGTCTTGGTGCTCTTTTAGAAGTTGTTACTAATCTGCCTAAATCTTTCACCACCCAGTTTACAGCAGTCTTGTGGCTGTATTGCATTTCTCCCAAAGTGCACAAATCCACCTGGCAGCCACAAGAGAAAAAAAAGCCAGGACCTACCTTACAAAAAGTGTAGGTTAAAAGAAATTATCTTTAAAGTAAAAGTGACCTGATTCGGTGCTTAAATTTTCCTTAGGGGCTCCCCTGGTGGTGCGAGGGGTTTAATCTCAGCACTATGAAGCTATCAGCAGCCTTGCGGCAATAGTTTGATTCCCAGCCAGGGAGCTAACCCACATGGCACAGCAGACCTCTCCTGACTAGCCCGCTGCTCCCCTCAGCAATGTATTTCTGTAGATCTGCCTGTTTTGCTCCCTACTCTGTCTCTGGTGAATCCTCTCACCCCTGGCACCTCTGGCCTGTACCCCAGCTCTTGTATACATAAATAAATAAATCTTAAAAAAAAAAAAAAGCTATGCCTGCCTACTCTCTCTTCCCCATACAGATAACTGTGTCTCTGCAATTAGTAAAAAGATTTTTTTGCTCTCTTAAATTTCAAACATCAGTCTACCATAACACAAGTACAGAATTGCAAAAGGAAATTTTTGCCTTATCATTTTTTTCTTATTATCACATTTTTAACTGGGGTAACATTAGGATTTTCTCCACCAGGTATCACCAAGGTAGGGTACCAAATCATCCAAAGCCCATCGCCATAGTCCATCGTGCTTCCTTCCCTCCTGGTTCCTACTCCTTCTCCACCCACTCCCCCATTTGGATGCATCAGTTCTTTAGTCAGATTTTTTTTTTTAAAGATTTGTTTATTCATGCTTACAAGGGCTGGGGCACAGACCAGAGGTGCTGGGGGGTGAGAGGATCCACCAGAGACAGAGCAGGGAACAGAACAGGCAGGTCAACTGAAATACACTGCTGAGGGGAGCAGCGGGCAAGACAGGAGAGGTCGCTGTGCCATGCGGGTATCTCCCTGGTTCTGGGTTTGGTTTTGGGTTTGGTTTCTCTGTATTCCAGTTATAAGTGACACCATTCAGTATTTATCTATCTCCTTCTGACTTATTTCACTTAGCATTAGTTTCTTCCAATCCACGTTGTTGCAAATGATACTGGTTTATCTTTTATGATAATACTGGAGGCAGGAACAGACTCACAAAAGGAAATTTGTACCTCATTCTTTCATATACCAAATTGTCCTCTGATACTTGCTTAGGAATTGAATATATACTAACTGTAGAAATTAGTCTACAACAATGTCAACTTATTTATCTGCCAATAAAACTATCACAACTCCTACTATTCAAAAGGAAACCAGTTAAATAGCAATGGATGACAAATAATAGACAACCTGAAAAGATAGCTCTTCTTAGTATAACATAAGCTTTTTAGAAAGGATGCTAATAAAGTTTTCACATAAAAATGTCAGAACAATTATTTAGCTTGAATATCAAGGAACTTTAAAACTGATCTAGAGTAGGTAAAGTTAAATAAATGACTATTATTCTTTTATAAGGACTTAAAGCCTTGTAATTAATTTAGTTACACATTATTTTGTACTAGGAGTGCCACAGAAAATATTTGATAAATATGAAATGTCTGATAGATGAATAACAAAGAAGGTCAGTTAAATTTACATCGTTTAATATCAAAGAAACACTCTGTCTTCATAGTTATTTCGTAGGAATAAAAATAAATTCTGTCAACTTATAGTATATGTATATTTGGGCCTTTAAACCAATTACATCAATTTTTAACTAAAACTGGCTATTTCATACCATATAGACATAATATTTATTCATCCACTTATACATTTACTTACCTATTTAATTCTGTTAATTAGGGGTACAGTAATAAACATTTTAATACTTTTAATAAATTATACAGCCATTAGCTATATTATTATTTTTTATTTCAAGAAAGGATTTCTCACCTGTCTGACAAAATTTTATATTAATGTTTTATAAATTAATAAGACAAGGGATAACTTATTTCCAGGTATACTAGAAAGTTAAAACCAAAATCCAACCCAACAGCAAATAAACAAAACTACCATAGAATAATTTGTCTCCCTGTGAAACTCATCAGGAAAGAAGGTGGTTATTCAATAGACTTTTTTCCATGTTACTATTTTAAGGAAGAATGACTATATATAAATATATGTATATTTAATACATAAACAATTTTAATATATTAAATAATATATCAATTCTTATCAATTTTATCAATGTTTTAATAATACATTAAATATATATTTATAGATTAAAATCTGTGCTTAAAGAGAATAATTGTATTCCTTTTTATGATTCAAAGATTTGCAATGAAATTATAAAATAGACAATAAACTGGCTGTAGTTTACATAAGCAGCATCAAACACAAATCTTTTTTGAAAGTACTAATTGGGAAAAGTAAGAGCCTATTTCTAAATTTGTCACTGCTATTTCCTGCGATATAAAAACAAATATGAATATTTAGAATTAATGTTTTCAGAATAGATTTGTATTCAGTATTATCTCTGGTTGAAATTATATTGAGGATTACATTAGAAAAAATGTATTTCCTTAAATATGGTTTTCCTATTTTCTTTCTATAAAGCAAGTGCAATACTAACTCAATCTCACTGTATTAGTTATGGAGTAGATAGTGTAGCTAGGTGAAAAAGAATTTATTCATAGTTTCTAGAGTGTTGATGAGTGAAAAGAGAAAAAAAGTCATGACTAATTTCAAAAAGAGCAAATACAAGAGGGTAATATATAGCCATATCAGCAGACATTCAGCAAAAATAAAATACTCTGTTCTTCAGCTGACCTTCGGAGTGTTTCAATGCTAGTCCTGGGCAGCATTTGTAATGCCTTTGTAAAGGGAGTGGTGGTAAGCTGAGTAGGTGAATCAATAACTCAGGGTGAATCTATACACAGCTGTAGAGCAAAAAAGACCCAAGCAGACTATCCTTTCATTCTTAGCCAGAATCCACACTGGGTTAAACTAGGGATAAGCACAGAAGCACCAATCTCTACAACTATTAAGACATTTGTACAAATGTTTTCTCTACTTCTACACAGGTGCAAAAACCATAGCTGTAGTTCTCAACAATGTCAGAGCACACGTTATCAAAGAAAAAAGTTGAAGGGTACAGAAAGGAAACTGACTTCTAACCAAATTGAACTGAGTGATTCACAAATTTGCCAGGATTGGCTATCTGCCAATTCCATAGAACTTACTGAGAAAGTATATCAGAATGAAAAATCTGATTTCATTTGAGAAGTGCTTTTTATGATTGGTAAAATGACATGATATAGATAGTAGTTAATGCAGTTCAGAAGTTACCCTCCTCCCTATTAAAAAGTATATTTAAAAGCATTGTGTGGATGATATTCTTAAACATAAATTAAATATAAAGTATTGTATTATTGGTAACCTAGACTTTGTAACTCCTTGAAAGTCTTGCTGTGCTTTTGTTCTACCAACTGAATTACTACAAAAGTGAAGAAAAGCTGCATTATAAGGTTTACTTAATCATTAACAATCAATTATGCATCATAGATACAAAATGCCCACCATGTGCCTATGTATACAATGCAGAGTTTACACTCAAAAGGGATATCACTCCTACACAGATGAGTCAGAAACTGTGATTCCTGGGGATATCTGGAAATACTAAAAGAAAGTTTCCTTCCATTAAAAATACCTAATGACTTCAAGCCTAACTTTAATGGTGAGTCAATTGCCTTTATTTCCTCAGCTAAATGAAGAGTGTGCCAAAGTGCACAGGTGCACATGTACCTCACCCTTTGCTGCTGGCAAGTAAAGACAGAGGTATCTTCTCAAATAACTAGTCAACATGTAAGCCCTGTTCAGATTTCCTTTGATTTTATATAAAAGTCTATTCCTTCCTTACCCAAAAAGAGCTTTTTACCAACTTTTCACATACAGAGAAATTGACTTTGTGTTATAGACTACACTCTTCTATGCTCTCTGATTAACTTTTATAAATTCTTTTACTTATCCTCCACATTTGGCCTCAGATTCTAAAGCTGTCCTTTTGAAGCTCAAAAACTGTCACAAAAAATATGTTTTTTTCCTCTCCAAGTGTAGAATATTGCACAATTACAAAGGCTTAGCTTCAGATTCTTTTATATGCCCTGATCAAAGAAATTAATTCAATCTTTCAATATTCTAGGCAACAATTGTGCTATTACTAGGGTCAAAAATGAGGAAAAGCTTTTGGGTCAGCAAGAAAGCTGAAGATGGAAAAGAGGGACTTTCAAGTTAAAATCTTGAATATTAGCTCATTTTATAACAATCACCATATCTCTATATTTTAACCAGAATAGCCACCACTTGCCACTAGAAAATAATTGACACCCTAAAAATTTATTATGTCATTTGTGGAGAAAAATCTTAAAAAGGAAAGGAAGTTAGAAGTCATTCAGTTAGATGGAGGGTAAAATTTCTGAACTGCAATAACTTCAGTCTTCCATTGTGCCCCATTATCTCTTAAACAATTTGCTTCAATTATTTCTGATAGAAACATGTGGTGGATATGGTGCTGAAATAGACATTGGAAGGATTTTCAGGTATGGACATAAGTCAAAGAAAGTAGTAATAAAACACATTAAATAAATGGTAGAAAATGAGTAATTTCTAGAATTTTGACTCTGGATGCACATGCAGAGTTCCTTTAGTTTAGACATTTTGCTTTATAACTGAGGAAGCTGTGCTCAGAATACCTGAGTGACTGGTACAGGGGCACAGATAACATGAAACCATATTAGACCAAGTTTTCCAGGGAAACCTCTAACCTCAAATGAAGATTCGAGGAGAATAAATAATTAGCTGATCATACTGACTTCCTTCCCGCTGATCACTGTGGGGATTTCTGTGATCAAATACAACTAGATGCCAGAGATTAAGGAAACCCTTTCCTATGGGATGACATAGGCTATACAGGTCAGAGACAGAGAGCAGGAGTAGAGAATAGATCTGAAGGAGAAATGACATTACAGCATGCCAGCATTTTTTCTTTTTCCTTTAAGGTCTGCTAGATGTTTACTTTGATTAAAAACACTTATTGAATATCATATTCTTATTATATTCTCTTTTATATTTATGGTCTCTTTGAAAACATAGAGAGAACAAATGCATTTTTCTTTAGAAAACCATACCAACTTGTTTTCTGTATCACTCTTATCTAACTTAAATGATATAAAACAAGATGTTAAAATAATTATTAGATGGAATGGTATCAATGAAGTAAAGCATTAAGAGTCCTATGGTGGAGTAAACCTCAACCTGACAAATAGCCTTTGAATTAATTGAATTAATTTAATGTTTTGTTTAAAAGTAACTCTAAATGTGAAAAATTTCCCCCTATAATCTGCAATGTATTTCTTGTGACATCTGTTACTGTTTTTGTCCCCTGAAGTGTTTTTATGCTTCAGAAAATAACTTCACCACATCACAGAAACAAAAATCAAGAGCTGAATACATAGGCAAAAGGAAATTGTTCCTTACCCGTGTAGGTGAATAGTTTGCATCCTGAATATAATGTTTTATTGCCCATATCATTGTCCTAACGGGAAAATATTTACAAGTGGACATAAAATTAGCTATCCTTCTTCAAATATTCAACCCACAGCATGTATGATGCTGATCTCTTGTGGAAGATATTGCCCTGGTTGATTATTTTAAATATCTTATTTAAATAACTTTTTAATGAACTTTAATTTTGTTTTTCATATTTTTGCCAATTTCGTATAATGAAAAATATGTAAGTTGAGTGTTCAACCAGTTTTCATTACATCCTCCAAAACAGTTTACAAACAAATAGATTTCATGCCTGTTTCAGACAACTAAACTTAATGAATATGCACATTTGCATAGAGAAAACAGGAATCTAAGTATTGACTTAACAGAAAACTAATTGGGCCATTTAGCATCTTTACCCATTTTGTAGAAGAAAGGAAACTTTCAATGAATTTCATAACATAAGATTTAAATGACAGAGACGATGTCCTAAATGTAGTAAAAGTGTTCAAAATTCTAATTTAATTTTATCTAGATTCATTACCCCATGAAGGTGAAAAGTCTGCATAGTAGAAAGAAAAAAAAAAGGCATTGTGTTTACCTTCTTTATGTCCTATATTAGAGTTGACTCTTTAGACGCCAAAGTCTGAGGTGATGATTAAAGTGCGGCCACATTTTAGGGGAAGTACAAGTCCAGGGGGTGAGGCAAAGAAAGATCTGAAACTGGCCACTATATCACAACCAGCAGAGTGAAATAGAATTTTCTTCAATAAGCACATATGTTTTCTTTCATGTGAGACTTTCTTTGGAAGAATTATAAGGAGGAATCAGACTTTATGGAACTTATATAAGAAAAAAGGAGGAGGGATGCAATTGTACATTTCCCCTCCATCTCCATTTCCCATTGCTTGGGGATCATTCCATGAAATGAAATTTCTTGAATTTCTGGGTTGGGTTGTGGGTTGTGTCATCCTTCCACTTGGCAACCACTCAGGATGCTATATCCAGGGCTTTTTAGAGTGATTTTCCACAACTGAGAATGTGTCAGGGGTGGGGGCGAGAGCTCACGTATTATAGGGCTCAGGAAGTAGTACTTGATAATATGATAGATCGGGAACTTAAACTTGAACCAGCCAGTGAGGTGAGCTTGTCCCAGGGAGATTTATTTGGAAAGAGATTAAGGAAAAGAATCTGAGAAAGCACACAGTGGTGCACAGAAAAAATAAATTAAATAAAATGGTTTGAATATGATAATGCTTATGAAAGAGGAAGCATTCAAGACTATGAAACATCTATATTTACTAATAATCATATTAGAATTCTATCTGTGCTTATAATGTATGGACAGAATTCTTATTATTTACAATTCCCATATGCTTAGAATTTACAATTAGTGAACATAAATATGTATATTTTTACATATAAATGTATATATAATGTTTATATAGTATAAATGTATTATATATGTAATTTTAACCAAGGTATTGCAATATACAGCTCCAAAAATAATGTTTTCCATCTGGTACAAATGTTTAATATCTAAAGCTGGTAATGTGGATAAAAGTTATGCTGTTGTTTGGTTAAAATTTAAGTGATTTTTTTTTTAAAGATTTTATTTATTTATTTATACAAGCACTGGGTACAGTCAGAAGCACGGGAGGGTGAGAGAATTCACCAGAGCCAGAGTGGAGAGCAGAGCAGGCCGACTGACGAAGTACACTGCTGAGGGGAGCAGCAGGCACAGCAGGAGAGGTCTGCCTGCCATGTGGGACCCTTTCCGGTGGCCGGGGATCTAACTAGCGCTGCAGAGGCTGCGGGGATTGAACTGGCGCTGCAGAGACTGCAGGCAGCTTTGCAACCCATCGCTCAACTGCTGCACCACCGGGGAGGCCCAAAATTTAAGTGATTTTTACAGGGTAAACTTACTAGACAGCAGAACCACCCTGAGATAGAAATTGGAAATCTAAAGCAATGAATAGAAGTATCACACATTATTTTACGAGATCTTGGTTGGATATTAATAAAATTGTGATTTATATTATTCACATGAGTGAAATCATGCTGTATTTGTCTTTCTTTTAACTTATTTGGATAAGCATGACTCACTCTAGTTCCATCCATGTTGCTGCAAATGGCAAGATTTCATCTTTTTTATACCTGAATAGTATTCCATTGTCCATATCTATCATATTTCTTTTTTATTGAAGCAACATTGGTTTATAACACTGTATGTGACTCATAGACCTAAGATTATACCTCTTCAGATGCATATCATTATGCCACTCCCACCATCAACACACCCACAGTCCTCTACCATAGCGCATTGTTCTCCCTCATCTGCCCTCCCTCGTCTTGTAGCCTCAATTCCACAGTCAGATTTCTAGGGTTTGTTTAGGTTTTATCTAACCCTTTGTTTTGTTTCTCTATATTGCACATAAGAGTGAAACAAATCAGTATTTGTCTTCCTTCCTCTGGTTTATTTCGCTTAGCATTTCCCCTCTGGTTCCATTTGTATTGTCAAAAATGGTTAAGAGTCTGCTGGAGACCAGCTCCAGCTAGAAGTCATGTCAGGGGTCTCAGAGAGGAGAGGATGGCATCGGTGAAGTTTTTCGGAGGGCTGAGGGGAAGTGGAGCGAGGTAGAAGTGAGGTAGACACAGACACTCTCTCTGGTGCAATTATCTCCTACTGAGGGTCTCAGCAGGTCTTTATTTATACCTTAAGGTGAGCGGTAAGATTACATCAGCATAAGCATCAAAGCAGAACAGAAACAATCATTACATATTTTCTCATGAATATACAAAGACCCTCTTGATCTCATACTACAAAAGGACACTTCTGTAATCTGATTAAGAAAATCAACAGGGACAAATACTCTCCTAGGTACACCTCATTTTCTAACACAGTCAATTGTCTAAGACAGTACAATGTTCAGTAATAATCAATCATTCTGTCAAGCCTTCCTGATTTTGGGGTGGACATGAAAGTCCATTGTTATGCTATTTTACTAAAATCAACCCATTCTCTAGCACTAGATTAATCCAGCCTATTATCAATTACTTCAAAGTGATCTAAAACAACTCATCAAATCTATGTAAGTTCTACTGAAGTCTAACTCTTAACTAGAAATACCTAACCTCCACATACCCTGCGAACTGTTGGCCTTACGCATACACCAGGGATGTATTGTTGCCGCAAACAGGTACCCCCTAGGTTAGGCTATAGTTTCCAAGCACAGCTGGTTCAGGGTAGCTTGTTCTCCACAGTTCTCAGGGCTGAAACATTTCTTTCCTAACTATATATTTAATAATTTTTACTTCTTTTGTGATAGTTCATGCATAAGAACAATGAGCCAATTGTCACCTGGGTCCGAATTAGGTTTTCACATGCCAGTTAATAACTAACTTACTTTTGCATTAACAAAGAGGAAAGCTTTAGCAGGCATTGCCATGGAGACTCCCCAGTTCAGATCTTTGGGAAGTGCAAGAACTCCCCTCTTCTGGGAAGTACAACTTTCCCTCTTCGGGGGAGCACAGGAACTCCTCCCTTCTCGGGAGTCTCCCCAATTCCCCAACCATGTCAAGAGACAGCATGGGAGGCGCAGCCTGCCGCAAGAGTCCATCTTTTTTATAGCTCAGTAGTTTTCCACTGGCTATATATTGCATGATTCAAATCCATTCCTCTGTCTTCAGACACTAAGATTGTTTTCATAATTTGGCTATTGTAAATAGTGCTGCATTGAACACAGGAGTGCATACATATCCCTTTGAATTAGTGTTTTTACATTCTTCAGGTAGATGCCTGGGAATGTGATTGCTGGATCATATTGTAGTTATACTTTTAATATTTAATCTTTTAAACATCCATACTGTTTTTCATAGAGACTGGATCAGTCAACATTTCTACTAGCAGCGCATGAGTATTCCTTTTTTTCCATATCCTCACCAAAACTTATTATCTCTGGTCTTTTTGATATAGGCCATTCTCACAGGCATGACTTTGATTTGAATTTTTCTGATTATAAGTGATGATGAGTCTTTTATTCATATGCCTGTTGGCTCTCCCTATGTCTTCTTTGGAAAAATGCCTATTTAGTTCTTCTGTCCATTTTTTTATTGCATTATTTGTTTTCTTTCCATTAAGTTTATACCATAGCTTCCTAATCCACACAAAAATATCATTATTTTTGAAACTGAAGTTCAAGTTATTAACATAAACCTAGTGACATATAGAACAGTTTCTAAATATAGGTTGGTGGCATACCAAAGCACAAAAACACAGTATGGATGGAGAGAAGAAGAACAAAAGTAATGGGAATCAGTAATGAGGCTCTCTGATGATTTAGCTTTTCCAGGGTTAGATTTTTGTATTATCTAAAGGATGAATGAATTGTATATCTTTCTAACTATATTGCTAGAATAACATATTGAGTATCCCATAATTCTGTATCTTTTTACTGGGATTCTGAAGTCACACTTTTTGAATTACTTATAGTCTTAGAAAATAAGTACACAGTTATACGGTTTAAGTAGCTAAGCTAAGCATAGGATAAAAATTGAAGACTATAATAAATAAAGTGGGTGAGAGCCAATATATAATACCATCCCAAATCCTATTGAAAGTGAGCAAATAGAGGCCTAATTAGAACCTCACATTTGTTCTGGAAGATTTTTAGTTTAACGAGTTTCAAAAGCAACTAAAGAAATATGGAGAAATATGGAGATATAATTGACATATATAGAATTGATAGAACACTATAAATTTAAGGTTTGCAATGTGTCGTTTTGGGGCATTTACATATTACAATGTGATTATCATTATGTTACATTAGCTAACATCTCCATCAAGTAACATAATTATCATTTTTTGTGGTGACAGTTAATATTTAATCTTCTTAACAACTTTGAAGTTTATAGTAAAGTATAGCTGACTATAATCACTAGGCCGTACATTAGACCTCCAGAACTTTGACAGATTCTAAGTTCATACTCTTAAACACCTTCCCTCTTCCCTCACCCTTCAGCCCTCATAAACACCATTCTACTCTGTTTCTATAAGTACATTTTCAGAATTTACCTATAAGTAATATCATATAGCAATTGAAGAGACAGTTATTTTAATTGTAACAAAAGCCAACACACACACAGACTTACAAAGCACCTCAATATGTAGTGGATATGTAGTAGATATATGATTGGAGCTATGTAAGTTATTTATATTCCTTCTAAGATAAAATAGTGAAAAAAAAGTACAGTGAATAATTAGTGACTTAGATAATATAATAGAGTGTCTATGGTTTTACTTGCTAAAATTTTTAAGAATTGATTTTAAAGATTTTTACTGAAGTGCCTTTGGTAATAATTATTTGGTGAGTAATATATTTGTAGCACTGATTACTGATAATGACCAGATAGTAGAAGCAACTATCACAACTATTCCTAGTTCATGATAATAGCTTCATGTCATCTCAACAAAGACATATAAACACATAATTTACATAAAAGGCAAAGCTTGCATCAGACCTTACAACATGAAGTAAAATAACAAAGAAACAATTTAAAAAACACAGGTCAGTTCTCATCCCATTTGAAGTGTAATAAAAATGGGATAGTATTTTTGAAATATAACCTTAAAAATTACTGTAATTCATATTGCTCTTCAGCTTTCTGCTCATATAAACTGAGGCCTTCTTTATTTTGGAAAAGGGATATAAAGCCAGAGAAAAGAAGCAAAGAAGACAGATTTTCTTTTCTTTTATTTTTCTCTTTTTTTTAACAAGACTCAATCTCTAAGATTATTTATTTATTTATATATTTATACAAGCACTGGGTACAGTCAGCAGCACGGGAGGGTGAGAGAATTCACCAGAGCCAGAGAGGGGAATAGAACAGGCAGACCAACGAAATACACTGCTGAGGGGAGCAGCGAGCATGGTAGGAGAGGTCTGTCGCGCCATGTGGGACCCTTGCCAGCAGGCGGGGATCCAACCGGCGCTACAGAGGTTGCGGTCAGCTTCGCACGCAGCCCAGCACTCAAACGCTGTGCCTCCAGGGGAGGCCCCAGATTTGATTTTCAAATATAATTTTTAATAACCAAAAAAGAAAAAAATTGACTTGAAAGTGAGGATATATCTACAGAAGCCAGTTGTTGGAAGAACAAAGATCTGTGTCCTCTAACTGAGAGTAGAGAAAATGCAGAAAATGACCTAAGGGAACTTTCTAGATCTGCAGAGAAGATGATGGTTTCTTTTTAGGCTGCGGGAGATGAACTAGGAACTAGAGACAGATAGATTTAGAAGCTATAGATCCCAGAGATGGGCAGAAACAACTCTATGCTGAGATTACTAGACTCTCTGTTTCCTGAATTCCTCGAAAGAGGAGGACTTCATACTGGTGAATTACTTGCTGACACAAATGCCAGGAAGTGGAGTCATCACTTATTGGCAAAAGGATTCTGTTCAAAGGATTCCTAAAACAGGGTCTGAATGGAGGCTGTGACATTGTCTCACAGGCAGAACTACCAACACAGGCTGAAGAGAGCAGACTGGCAGTGTGGGGGTTTAAGGAGTTCGATTATATCAAGGATGCTATCCCTGAAGAGATGGGGCAACAGTTACGCTTTTGATTGTTCCTAGGGAACAGACCACGTTTTACACATACCACTAATGAAATATCAGGTGGTATGAGGACAAATACTGCAGTCACTGTAAAGCATCATATCACTTATACCCTAGAAAGAATTATCTGATTCTTGTGGATCTATTCCTATGATATTGACTTGTTGAAATTTTATTGCAAGTTCAGTACAATCCTGTACAATCACAGATCTATAGTAAACTCAAGGAGGTTAGGTCATAACTGATTTCTGTCCATCCTGTCAAAGAACAAAGGAAGGTCGCTGAGAACTATTAAGAATCCTTTATTATTCAAATAGATTTCTTTCCAAGCCTATACATAATAAAAGAGTGATCTTTAGCAGAGTATTCATGCTTAGGGAACATTTGCTACTTGTATTGTTCATTGGCTTGAGAGATTTGCGATTTAACAAAAGCAAGTATTTATTTCTGTTTATAGTTCTACATTTACTATTTGCTACAATTCCACATAAGCTGTAGTTTTTGAATAGGCAGAAGACATGGGATATAAATATCAAAAGGGGCAAAAGCTATATACAAAAAATGAATGCCCTGACCTTCTGACCTTCTTAATTTCCCAGACATATGGTTTCTCTTTCACCTTTCAAATCAATGCAACCTAACCTGGTTTTGGACCTAGCACTTTATAGGAATAAAACAAAACAAAACAAAACCTTGGTTAAATCACTAACTCCAATAGATATTCAAAATCTACCTCTTCCCCAATCTCTCAATAGCAATCAGTGTTGATCCTTGTTCTCAAAACACTCATCCTCCTCTGTTTGAGGGGGGTTTGAAGTGCTGATCTTGATCTAAGAGCTTCTACCTCCCTTAGGTAAAATCATTCACCAATGCAGATTGAATTACCCTCAGACATAGATGACTCATAGTCACACTCAGGTCTATATATCTAACTTTTCATTGGAGACTTTTTTGGATCATCTAAAGTCATCTTAAAATAATTGTGTACAAAACTGAACTCAAGGTTTTCTCCTCCAAACTTGATCTTTTGCCAAGTTCTCACAACTCAATGAAAATCATCACATTCCAGAATCTTGAGAACAATCATGAATGTCTTTTTTTCTCTTTTTATATATATCATGTCTTCTTGTATGCAAATGTTTTATAATATCTAGTCCCTTTACCTTTTTTTTTTTAAAAGATTTATTTATTTATTTACACAAGCACTGGGTACAGTCAGAAGCATGGGAGGGTGAGAGAATTCACCAGAGCCAGAGTGGGGAGTGGGGAACAGAACAGGCAGACTGACAAAGTACGCTGCTGAGGGGAGCAGCGGGCGGCAGGAAAGGTCTGCGCACCTTGTGGGACCCTCGCCCAGTGGCCGGGGATCGAACCGGTGCTGCAGAGGCTGCAGGCAGCTTCGCAGCCCAGTGCTCAACCACTGTGCCACCAGGGGAGGCCCTCCCTTTATCTTCTTAATATTTATTGTCCTACTTCCTTTTCTACATTCAGCCACAATTATGCCATTCATGCCACCACCTTCCTTTTTCACCTGGATTACAGCAATAGCCTTTTAAACATTCCACTTATGCATGCTTCGATCTCTACTCATTTAATATACATATTACAAAATATAAAATACCTCCCTGCATGTTGGTTTTCTGCATGGAGCTCTCTGCATGTGCTCCCTAAGGAAAACTGAAAAATCTTAGACCCTCAAGTATAAATACAGCTGTAATTTCTTTATGATTATTGGGGATGTGACTTTTATCGACAGCTTCAGATCTGAGTACCTTCCTTATTTTTGTCATTTGGAAATTTTATGCCATTTACTTTTAGAGATGAGCTATATAATTTAAAATATTTGATAATAATTTATATAACATTAGTATGTCATTTATTTTATCAGTTAGAAGTTCACTGATAGATGTCTGGTGTGGATGCTTCTTATCTGTCTGGTTAAATTCTGCTTGGACATGTATCTTTAGATACTTGACATAATTTTGAATTTGGTATAATTTTGAATTTGGCATAATTTTGAATTCAAATATTTTACTTAACACATTTCACCTAAATTGATAGGTGTGATTAGCCTATTACATTATCGAGTTTTTCTTATATATTTTTGGGGTGAATATTGTGTTCACTTTGTAAAATAACCTGGATAGTTTCCTCACCCCACCTCCCCATGCTCTGGAATAATTTATGTGAATTGGAATAACTACTCCTTGAACTATGGTGGAGTTTATGTAAGTAGAGTTAAGACTTTCTTTAACTTTTGATAAAGTCACCTAGACATTCACATTTTGTTTATGTGGATTTTTGACTTTGGTATCTACTGTACTGAGGTTTTGATGTATTAATGTTACTTTCACTTTTGGCCAAAATGGAATAATAGGGATTGGATTTAGTCTCCAGCCTGAAACTATTCAAAAACTGAACAAAATATATGAAACACTGTTTTTCATACATTGAATATCAAACAATAAAGTATAAGATTCTCAGAAAGAAATGAAGAGGCTTATGAATCATGATACTTTATTGCCATAGAGTGTTTCTTGAGTTTAGCTTATGTAGAGGGGACCCAAGCTGATCCAGAAAGTCAAGATGAGGAGACAGAGTTGGGAGCCCAAAGAGATATTGGTGAATGGGGTTCACAAGGAAGAACACTGGCAAGAGTTGACAGAGGGGGACTCCCTGGTGGTGCAAGGGTTAAGATGCAACCTATGAATATTGGAACAAGAACAGACATACAGACCAATGGAATCGAATAGAAAATCCAGAAATAAACCCACAGATTTATGGTCAACTAATCTTTGACAAAGGAGCAAAGACTATGCAATGGAGCAAAGAAAGTTTGTTCAATAAATGGTGCTGGGAAAACTGGGTTTCTACATGCAAAAGAATGAAGCTTGACCACTACCTTACACCATACACAAAAATCAACTCAAAATGGATTAAAGAACTAGACATAAGACCTGAAACCATAAAATACATAGAAGGAAATATAGGCGAAACACTACGTGATTTGCACATCAAAGACATCTTTACAGACACATCACCCAAAGCAGTGATAGTGAAGGCAAAGATAAACAGCTGGGACTACATCAAATTAAAGAGCTTCTGCACAGCAAAAGAGACAATAACAAAAACAAAGAGAAACCCCACCAACTGGGAGAACATTTTTGCACACAACACTAATGATAAAGGACTGATCACAAAAATCTGCAAAGAGCTGATGAGACTCAGCAACAACAAAGAAAATAATCCAGTCAAAAAATGGGCAGAAGAGCTAAAAAGAAACTTCTCTGAAGAGGAAATGCAAATGGCCAACATACATATGAAAAAATGTTCAACATCACTTGTAATCAGGGAAATGCAAATCAAAACTACCGTGAGATACCATCTTACACCAGTGAGAATGGCACATATTAAAAAAACTAGCAACAGCAAATGTTGGCGAGGTTGTGGAGAAAAAGGAACTCTTCTACACTGTTGGTGGGAGTGCAAACTGGTCCAACCACTGTGGAGAGCTGTGTGGAGATTTCTGGACCTACTAAACATAGAGCTTCCATATGATCCAGCAATTCCACTCCTAGGTATTTACCCAAAGGACACAGAAACATCAATTCCAAAGAACACTTGCACCCCTATGTTTAGAGCAGCACTATTTACAATAGCTAAGCTTTGGAAACAGCCCAAATGCCCAAAAATAGATGACTGGATCAAGAAGATGTGGTACATATATACCATGGAATATTACTCAGCATTCAAAAAAGATAAACACATGCAATTTGCAGCAACATGGATGGCGCTGGAAGGGATCATGCTCAGCGAAATAAGCCAAAAAGAAAAAGAAAAATACCGGATGGTCTCACTCATAGCAGGAATCTAGAAAACTTAAATAAGGGACCAGGAAAATGAATAACTATAAGAAAGTGAAAATCAAAATCAACAAAAAACTATGAACCAGAGACACTTTTGGGGGGGTGGGTGGAGGGAGGGGAGGGATTGGGGTCAGAATGGGGGGTTTGCAATTGTGTGGGGGAATATAAAAATAAAATTTATTATTTAAAAAAAAAAGATGCAACCTATGAAGCTATCCATAGTCACTGCAGCACAAGTTCGATCCCCAGCCAGGGACTACCCACATGGTGCAGCAGACCTCTCCTGACTCACCTGTTGCTCTCTTCAGCAGCTTATTTCAGTTAATCTTCCTATTCTGTTCCCTGCTCTGTCTCTGGTGAATCCTCTCACCCTCCACACCTCTGGCCTGTACCCCAGTTCTTGTATGCAAAAATAAATAAATCCATAGAGAAAGAAAAAGAGTTGTAGACAGAGGTGACATTACTACACATAGTAAAAGGACAATGAAGTTATATTATAAAATGGTGTTATGTCCATCATTAAGTTTGATGAAATAGGAAAATTCTCTGGAAGATAAGCTACAAAAGTTCACTGTATAAAATAGATAATCTGGTCCTATCTTTAAAAAAAATAATTTGTAGTTAAAAAATGTCCTATAATGTAAGCTCTACAACCCACATGACTTCAGTGGTGAATTATGCAAAACACTTAAAGAAGAACTACTGAATCTCCAGAAATGCTTCTGCAAAATTATATTCCCACTTATTCTGAGTTCAGGCTGAGAATGTTACTTTAACTTTCTTTGCTGATTTAGAATATATTTATCAGATATGTGGTTAGCAAATATTTTTTTCTTTCCATAGGTTGCCTTTTCATTTTGTTGATGATTTCCTTTGATGTTCAGAAGATTTTTAGTAGAAGTAGACACATTTGTTTATTTTTGTTTTATTGACTTTGCATCTGTTGTGAAATTAAAAAAAAAACAAACTTGTTAAGACTAATGTTAAGGAGCTTATCCCCTACGTTTTCAAAATTCTAGGAGATTTATAGTTTCAAGTCCTTCATCCATTAGACTTTTTAAAATCCACTTAGAGTTAATTTTTTTTTTTTGGTATGGTATAATACATGGGCCAACTTTCATTCTTTTGCAAGTAGCTATCCAGTTTTGCAATACCATTTATTGCATAAACTGTCATTTTCTCAGTGTATATTCTTGATTCCTGTGACACAAGTTAATTAACCATGCATGTATGGCATATAATGTGAGACTTTAAGCACTGCTTTGGGAAACTTTACTGGTATTTTATTCTCAATTTGAAATAAATTTATAGAGACAAGTCATATCTGAAGTGTGAATTAATGACTTAAGTGAAAGTTTGGGAGAGAAAGTTACTTCTGGGAATCATTATTGGATGGAATTTTTTTTTTTAATCATGGAGTTTATTTTTCAAATAGTTGTTGAGGTTTGATTTTTCCACTGTCACATAAGACAAGATTTGAGGAATCTTAGCTGTCATTAGAATTGGCAGTTCTGGAGCCTCCCTGGTGTTGCTAAGGGTTAAGTGTCAGTACTATGAAGCAATTCCCAGCTACTGCAGCTGTTCGATCCCCACCCAGGGAGCTAACTCACATGGCACAACAGGCCTCTTTTGTCTCGCCTGCTGCTCCCCTCAGCAGTGTATTTCAGTCAATCTGCCTGTTTTGCTCCCCACTCTTTCTCTGGTGAATCCTCTCACACCCTGCACCTGTGGCCTGTACCCCAATTCTTGTATGCATAAATAAATAAATCTTTAAAATAATAGAATTGGTAGTTCGGAAATGAGGTAATGAAACCAGGGGGTCTTTTCTGCCCATTTTTCATAGCACACATCTTTGCTCCAATCAATAGAGGTCCTTTTGAAGTATATGACTTTTAGAATGGGTAAAAATTACATCATTATAATTTTAATCTAAATCTGTTAAAAGAATGCTACAAACTATAAAAATGAGCCCTGGAGGCATAGTCTTTACTTCTAAAAACTGCAAAAGCACATTTTAGTGGTTCTTTATGTTGAAACTAACATAGAAAATAGTTTTAAGAAATCTATCTCATGACATCCATCACATACATATTTCTTTAATTATTTTGCCCATAAAGATACAACTTAGAATAATGAACTGACTTTTAAAGAATATAAACAAATTTTAGAAGTTAAAAAAAATCTTCTCTGGAATGAAATTAGTGTTTTTAAGTATTATTTATCATTATGTATCATTATTGTAGATTTTAGTTGAAATATTCATTTGGATTCCATTATGAATTTTTAAAAGAGAAATCAGAAATGAAAGCTATTTAGAAAATGTGAACACCATGCTATTTCAAATGTTAAGTACTTTTAAAACCACAAGTGGATTTTCTTTTCAAGAAAACCACTAGAGATAAATTGCTGTGCTAAAATTATTTGCAGTTCATGTCTTCCCATCTCTCAGAAAAAATAATTTCTTATTGTAATTCAAGTAAGTATATTTTCAATAAAAATAACAGATCTCTAAGTATAGGTAAACACTATTTAAAGTTAACATTGATTTGTGTAAAACATTTTAAAGCACTTTCACACAAATGTGAACAAAAAATATAGCTTATAAAATACACAAAATATTTGACTATGCTGAATCAAACCAGACAAATAAAATCCTCCAATGTAATAAATATTTTATATTTAATATTAGAAAACTCTTCATTATAAAACTCTAAAGATGACCATAAGTGACTCTTAAGAAATGGGTGCCTGGATTGGCATCAAGAGTTGCAGAAGACTGCAGGACCACTGCAGGGGTTTTGGAGATAGTTTCCTGAGAGGTCATTATGCTCTGGGTTCTTCACTTAGTCACATGGATTTTTCATACATTGTCTTCAGGCCCACTGGTTGCCAGGAAAGGGAAAGTGGATGGACCATTTCCTGGTGAGTCAGAACAGGGAGAGCTTGCAGCTGAGCTTCTGTCAAAGTCCTCAGAGGAAATGGGAAAATAAGCCAGGACCCATCTCTCATAAATAAAAGAAGCATCTTCTATGGCTTGCCCTGAACACACAGAACCCCAGGAAAGAGTAAAATGCTGATGGGTTGTTGTAAGTTTGCACACTGTCCCATTCCACTATTAAATTTGAGGGAACCCAATGAGAGTGGAGGACACAGAATATCGCCAAATGTTTAGGGGTTGGGTAGGACCATATGACTTGGCAGCCCTCCAACTCTGATGGTCCTCCACCTCTTCCAGTACCAGTAGCAGGAGTTCACAGTTCTTTCCTCAGAATGTTTTAAGGATTTCTTGAGATCACTTGCTGCTCCAATCCATTCTGTCATCCTCAGTTTGGAGTCAAGGCTGCAGACAGCTACTTCTCACCTCTCAGATACAGATCCTTTTGAGAGGCAACCTCAGTGGACCTCAGCACAGGCTGGAGGGCATATTCATGAAATCCAGGACGATAGTGAGCAATGTCACCCATATCCTTGCACTTGTCATTCTGAACTGCTTCATAACTTTTATATTTGAAGCTCTGCCAAAAGATTTTCACTTCACACTCCCTTTTCTCGGTATGCTCCTCTTTGGGCGAGTCACATGGTGTTTGGTGTCAGTCACTGAAAAATGTCTTGCAGCATTTCTCAGGTGAGAGCATTGTGGTCCTGGAAGAAGTAATTTTAGGTATGCAGAGCATGTGCTGTTTTTCATGGTAGACTGGGGGTGAGGGGGGAGCCTCCACCAGGGTGCCACTGCTTAGGAAAGCAAGGATCACCCCCTGGCAGTGACTGCTGTGGGCTGCCACTTGGAGTTATGGGCCACCACTTGAGCCCCACTCAGGCACATAAAACTGTCTTTAAAACTGCTAGCTGTCAGAAATTGGAAAGTGCTTCATTTTATATTAACTATATGTCAGACAGAAAAAAATATAAAACCAACCATCCATCCAGAAAATCATTTTTAATCAAGACTTTCCTTAGATTTCTATTTCAAGTTTTTCAACTCATCTATATTAAATTCTACAAAATAATAAATACAGGTAAATATAATTTAATTTATAAATTATACTATTTACCAATTTACATTTGTAGTATAGTTAAATTTTTTTCAAAATGCTGAATTTTAATTGAGATGTTTGTTTACATTGTTTTGTATTAAATACATCCACATCATTTTACTGATTGAAATCTTTTGTGCAGTTAATGTGTAAACACTTTCTTACAGATTGGTAAGTAGTTTCAATAACATATGTTTTTGTCATTATATAATAGGTATTTTTCCTGATAATAAAACTTCAATATTTCTAAAATAAAATTTTAGGCCTTACCTAATGGTATGGGTATTATATGGGAAAGATGCTTAATTTCAAGTTATCATACAAGAAGAATTTAAAAAATATGTGTTTTACTTAACCATTATGTAGATTTGAAAATATGTTATCCTTTTAATTTTACTTGTATGGTCAGTTATAAATGTCAAAAGAATTATCACAATAAAATAGTACATTTTTATGTTCATAACTTTTTTGGGGAGGAGTATTTCTGAATATTTTTTCCATTGGGATTACTACTCTACATTCTTATTATTCAAGAGATTTTCTCTTTGTTTATTGGTAATATTTTAAAAATAAATCCAAAACAATGTTTTAGTGAGAAATAGGAAACACCAACCAGAATATGACAGCTCTCCAAAGAGGCCATTTTGTATGTCAAGTAAATCAAAGCAGATTAATTATATTTTCAAAACAGATAAATAAAACAGCAGATTAGCAAATGTGAGTACAACAGTTTTGAAAATAAAAGTTTATTTTAATGACTGAGTCAGAAGATTTCATTAACAAAATGTATATTTAATTGTGTATTTTGAACAATATTGTGCACAAAATGGAAAAATAGAAAAACTCATTACTAGTCTACAGATGTTTTGTGTAATTTTTAAACTGTACCCAAAAATTGATGATGCTTTTTTCTCTATAAACCATCTGGTCATATTTTTATTAAGACATCTGTCTGTTCTTTGTAGAAAAATTTAGTGAAATCTGAATAAATTTAACTTAAATGCAAACTGTAGAAAATGAGTTTGTAGTTATTCAAAGAAAAAACATTAAAATGAAATAGACAATGACAGCGTATCTAAAAAGTTGACATAAAAATTTCAGAAACAACACAAAGAAATATAAATTTTACTCTGCCTCTGCAAAACCAAAGGTGCTGAATCATACTGGTTTACAATTTTAATTTCAAGTTTTCGTAAACAATTCAGTTTAGTTGATAACTCCTAAAACTTTGAGTGAACTACCTGAAGTAAGAAACTTTTAAAATGTTGTGGTTTATATTCAGAGGAAATATTATTATATACTGTTTTAAAAAAATGCAGATCTCTTTTCTCTCCTGTTTCCTAGAAGGCACTCGATGCTGAAGCTGTCATTGGTGAAATTCCTAGTCTGACCTCTGTTGCCACTGATCATGCTTTTCTCCAGACTGACACTTTGGCCTTTTCAGTCTTGGGGCTCTTCAAAATTCATGTTAAAATCTTACCCCCAATTTAATGGTATTAGGAAGTGGGGCCCTTGGGAGCTAATTTTACAATGAGATGAGATGATAATGGTGGGATTATTGCTTTATGTGTCACAGGTCAGCTTGCTTCCAGTCTCTGTCTCCTCAATGTGAGCATGCTCAGAGAGCCCTCATCAGAACCTGACATGCTGGCACCTTCATCTCCAATTTCCAGTCTCCAGACTCTGAGAAATAGGTCTGTTCTTCACCCAATTTAGAGTACTTTGTTATAGCGGTTTGCACTGACCAAGCCAGAATTTGGTACTGGGAATGAGGTGCTCCTGTAAAAAATATGTGAATATACAGAAGTGACGAGAACTGTGGAGAAAGCCTTCATGTTTTAGGGAAGTGATCATAAACAGAATATTGGTAAAAACATGGATGGCAAAGTCCATTCTGATGAAGTCTCAGAAAGCATGAGGAACATGCTACTGGAAACTAGTGAAAAGGCAACCTTTATTATACAGTGATAAAGAATTAGCTGAATTGTGTTTAAGTTCTAGTGTTTATGGAAAGTAGAACTTGTGAGCAAAGAAACAATATTTAACTGAAGAGATTTTTAAGTAAAGTATTGAAAGTGCAACTTGATTGCTCCTGACTATTTATGTTAAAATGCAATAAGAGAGAAATGACTTAAATATGGAATTGCTAAACAAAAAGGGAACAGAACTTTGAAAAATTCACAGTCTACCCATAGTTTAAATAGATGAGACCACTAAGGATCTGGACAAGTGATTTTGATAAGATCAGTATGCATCAGCCATATCAATAGCAGCCAGGCACTATTCTACAAGACAGTGGAAGAATGTCCCTGGAGGGCATTCAAAGATCTTTAAGATAAGCCTCTCCCAATGCTGGCCCAGCATACAGGAGCCTATGGGGCAAGGCTACTCCACCGAGGTTTCAAAAAGTTGGGCTTGTAAAACCCCAGGGCTCTTTGCAGATTCTGAGTCCTTGTAAAAGACTTTAACAAGAGAGGTTAAAAAACTAGTGCCATGAAAGGCAGAAAATATCTGGGTATTTAAAAGGATCAGCTGAGAGCTAACTCTGCTATTTAATTCGTTCTCTGGAAGAAAGTTAGGTCAGTCTAAGACAACCAGATCAGTGCAAGAATAACTCATTCCATATCATCTTGGTAAGTTGCCTTCAGAGTTCTCTCTATGACTGAAGGGAGTGAGAAGGAAGCAGGTAGCTTACATGTTTTTTTATTATTGACTAATATATCCCACAATAATTCTATGCACTAAGAACTTTTTTTAAAGATTTATTTTTATTTATGCATACAAGAACTGGGTGCAGGCAACAGGTACTACAGGGTGAGAGGATTTGCCAAAGACATTGTAGGGAGCAAAACAGGCAGATTGACTAAAATACACTGCTGAGGGGAGCAGCGGGCAAGACAGGAGAGGTCAGCCTTGCTGTATGGGCTAGCTCCCTGGCTGGGAATGGGGATTGAACTCATGCTGCAGTAGCTGCAGATAGCTTGACAGTGCTGACTTTAACCCCTGTGCCACCAGGGAGGCCCTGCTCTAACTTCTTAAGTTTATGCATAGTAAGGGGATATGATGGTAGATACAAAAATAACTTATCTCTTTGAATGTTAGAAAACCCTCCATTCTCTGAAGTAAATACCCTATATTGAATTCATTCTGTTAGGATAGGGGATGCTTGTGAGTCAGTGTTAAGAGAGTGGATGCTTGTGGCTTCAGCTTTTACACCACTTGAAGAATAACAGCCACCACACCAAACATGAAAGCAAGCAAGTATGGATTTATTGAAGCAAGGGGAAAGAACTTCTGACAGTAGGAGGGATCCAAGAGAGGATGCCTGTTTACTCCAGCCCTGTCTCTTCCATATACTGTCAGACTGCTGTTGCCCAATGCCAGACTATTCCCACTAGGTGGTTGGGAAGTTTCATGGTGGTTGTTTTTCTGTTCCCTAATTATCCTGTAACCCATCTTACTCTAGGTAGTGGCTGGTTCAGCAACATTTCAGTAAATCACTTCAATTTTCCTGGGAGCTGTTTTGTTCCTTCTGTTCCCATATTGTTTAAAATCACTGTCCGGTGTCTCGTGTCTCAGCCTTTCCTGTTTCCCAAGTTCTCCTGGTCTTAGTTCCTCTCACTTCTCCTGGTGGTCTGCAGGAAAAGGGGAGGTTCCAGGTTTCCAAACCCATCCAAGGGAAGGTGGAGGTAAGCAGGGAGGAGAAAAATCCAGAGAGCATACTGGAAAGGGAAGGAAGCAGAATGGAGTGCAAAAAAGAAGACCTGGAGGAGGTGCATGGAGCAGAGAGACACGTGAAGAAACTGCACTTGCTTCTTGGCCCTGGACTGGTTGAAATAGATGTGGATGAGAGACCCATGGGGATGTTAACAATGGCAGCTTTTATCTTGGTTTCGATTTTGCTCTTATCCTCCCAGACTTGTCTGACTATTTTTGACCCTTTTCTATGGATCCCTCCCCAGAAGGTGCTTTAGACTTGTGGCAGACTATTGGGCCTGGCTTTGGGCCAATCCCTTCTGGATGGACTTTTACCCATGAGGGGATGAGAAATTTTGGGTGCTTAATTTGAAAACTTCATTCTTTGCCTTTTCTGTATTGCACACTAATTGCGTTAAAGTTTCATTCCATTCAAGGTATATATGTTTTGTCTTGATGCGCGGATGGCAGAACCTATATAGAGCAGGCAGGTTTGGGGGCTCTCCCTGCCCTGTAACATTTGGAATTCTTAAAAAACATTTAAAATTATACTTTCTATATAAAATGGCATATTCCTAAGTTTCAGATTCATAATACCAAACATGATTCATGAATGCTTTTTGAAATTGAGCCACTTGCTATTTCTATATAAACTCACCTTCCTTAGGTATCACTTTATCAAAGGTACACTTTGCTGTTTAAAATATTAGCTTAATGATGGAGGGTAAAACTGTTGCTTCTATACAGAGACTGCTATACTGCTAAGCTTTTTGTCCTTTGGTGTTTGATTAAAAGAAAGTATACCTTTGAAAACCAAATTATCTTCTTTTTCTGACAACTTAGGAATCAACTGCATTGGAGCAGTTTGGGGAATATTTTTGGATGATGAATGAATTCATAACTAGGTATGAGTAAAGAAAAACTATCTGGAATTATTTCCATTAATTAATCTATGAATTTTTAAAAGTTAACCTTTAAAAGGTACACTCTAGAAGCTGGAAAATGATATAAGGAATATTGACTACTTAATCTTATAATGGTTGGTTTATATTTTATTTTTAGATGAGGAATAAAAAATAATAGAAATGAAGTGATATTTCAATAGCTGATATTGTAGCAAGGGGCTACATTGCCATTTCATTCACTGACTAGATTAGTAAGGACTTTTGGTTGACATCTTACTGTTGAGTGGATATAAGCCAATATAAAGCTATGAATATAATAATAGCTTATAATAAAAGCAGAAGCACAGGTTTTAATTAGTTATTAAATCTTTAATTATTTAATCAGTATTTTATGACTAAACTGATATTTAAGGCTAAAAGCCTCAGGCTTTCAAAATGTAGATGTTATAGAAATACAAATAACCTTTAAATAACTCAAAGTTTTTAATAGTTAATCAAATTTGATTTCAAATATGAAATTTATAGAGTACTTAGTAGGCACTTCACAAATATTTTTAAACGAGCGGGTGGTTTTATACAGTAGTACATTCCAATAGGTACTATTAAGTGGAATAAAATCATTTTAAGAATTAAGAAATTTACAATATTTCTGATCACTATATCCATTACTACCCATCACTTCCTATAATACCCCTCCTCCCACAATATAAATACACTTTCCAACATAAGCACATAAACCATTGTACCTGATTAAAGGATGCTTTAATGAGGCATACAGCTAACTGAAAACCACTGCTTGTTTCAATTGATCTCATTTCCAGAGAAAGGATGCAGTTAGATATATTGGTCACTGAGTTTTCCTTAAGTTTTGGAAGAGATGGCAGACAGGTATGGAAACAATAGACATGCAATTATGGTATGAAGTATATATTGGGAGAGCCAACAAGCTATGTGTGAGAGGGATAAGTCAAATTACATTAAAGTGATTGAAAACCTTGGTTGTTGAGAATTCATAAAAAATTAATGAAATGATGACAACTTAATATACAGTAAAATATTAACATTTTAAGGTTGATTTTACTATAGAGAGAAAACAAAAAACTCCCCCAAAAGAAATAATTTGCTTCAAGTTAGTCAAGGAAGGAATTGAGCATTATGCATTGTTGAATCACTCATGTCTAAAACTGTCTGATGTAGTGAATGTTCCATACTGGTGACCTGAATCGACTATTAACTTCTTAGAGGAAAGCTGCATAGTAGGTAAAAAAAAAAAAAAAAAAAAGAACAGAGACTGGCTTCCTGGATTTGAATTTGTGTGCTACCACTTACTACCTATGTGACCTGAGAAAGGAAATGATAATATAGTCAAGATTAAATAGAATGAACATAGGTAAAGTGCTCAAAACTGTGCTGGCATATTAGGAACTTAATTAGACTTGTATGTCTTTTATTTTTGCAAGTTAAGGGCAGTTTTTATAAGACACTAGGGAACTTGGCAAAGAAGTAGTAGGAAATTGATTTATTTTCTTTAATTTTTTTTTTTTAAAGATTTATTTATTTATATAAGCACTGGGTACAGACAGAAGTGCAGGAGGGTGAGAGAATTCACCAGAGCCAGAGCAGGGAGCAGAACAGGCAGACTGATGAAATACACTGCTGAGGGGAGCAGCGGGCACGGCAGGAGAGGTCTGCGCACCATGTGGGACCCTCCCCTGGCGGCCGGGGATCGAACTGGTGCTGCAGAGGCTGTGGGCAGCTTTGCAGCCCAGAGCTCAACTGCTGCACCACCAGGGGAGGCCCTATTTTCTTTAAATGTTTTTTTTTTTTTGATTTTGCAATGAACATTTATTTCATAGAAAATGCAAAGTAGAGAATAAATGATAGGAAGACACAGGTAATAATAATACAAGGCAAACTGTGCTCTGGTGAAGGTATAAACAAATCTCAAGTACCAAGGACAGGGAATTTAAACCAGATGAGAGGACAAACTTCACTGAGACAATGCATGTATTGTAATGGTATTGAATGGTTCAAAGAATTTATAAAGATTGTTACAGAACTAGGCTAAGGCAGAGATCAAGAAAAGAAAGTTATGGAAAAGATGCTTCCTTATAACCAGTATCCTCAATATGTAAACACCAGATAATTGGACACATGCCACTTCCTTGGCCATTACATGATTGGATACACAAAACCGTGATGATGGACACTGCTGACCTTGCATATTTCTTTTCTGTCTTTGGGACATTTATTGCCATATAATAATATACTTCTTAACTCCAGTGTTCATGAAAATAGCTAAATATTCTTAGACTGTACACCATACAATATTAAATGGGAGCATCCTGGCCACACTTACTGCACAAGTTCATGATTCAGCTCTCAGGGCATAGGGAAAGGGAAGAAATTATACCCTTTATCTATTCTGTAGGAGATACCAAGGGCAGATTTTACCTATCTGGGATTCTCTCAAAATAGATAGTGATTTCAGGTGCCAGGCATCCAAATTGACAATTATCTATTTAGTCATGTTGTTTAAAACATTGAAAAATTCAGGATTTTCTGTGTTTTTGCTCGGTAATAATTATTCTTTGCTATCTGATATTCCTAGTGCATTTCTAGTTGTTTATTTATAATATTGTTGATTTATACTTGTCCTTCAGATTTTGACGATATTATTCCATTATCATCTGTCATCAAGCATGATGCTAGTTCTTTTATCACAGTTTCTCTATTCAAGGTGACTTGTTTTTTCTCCCTAAGTATTCTTTGTATATCCTTGAAAATAAATAATAGAATGAGAAAATGTTTTTGATTCAATATGATCAACATTATTTGTCCTAGCACATAGATATATTTTCTCTCTTTAAATTTGTTAACATTCTCCATGGGAATGTGTGTAGTCTTTGTTGAGAAGCCTTGTTCTTTTACCCTGGAATTTTGTGAAATATTCCAAATCAGCGTTTAATTTACCACATTCAAAAATTATCTTGGACCCATGCAGGATACTTTTTATATTTCTTTTTTCTAATTCCTATAAAAATCTCAATAGGATTTTGTGTATAAATAAAAAGACCCTAAGATTCATATGGAACTACAAAGGATCTCAAATACCCAATACAATATTGAGAAAGAAGAACAAAGCTGGAGGCATCACATTTTCTGATTTCAAAATATATTAAAGCTACATTAATTAAGACAGTGCAGTTTCAATATAAAGACAGACAAAGAGATAACTGGAACATATAGAAGTTAAAATAATAAGCCCATATATCGACTAATCTTCAATATGGGTGTCAAAAATACAAATGGGAAAAAGATAGTCTCGAAAACAAATAATACTGGAAAATTGGCTATCTACATGCAAAAGAAATGAAATTGAACACTTTTATTATACACAAAATCAACTGAAAATGGATTGAATTTTTAAAGTAAGAGCCCAGTATAAAATGTCTAGAAAGCTGTATGGGAATTCTTCATCACATTGATCGTGACAATGATTTTTTGGATATGACACCAAAAGCACAGATAACAAAGCAAAAGGAAACAAGATTGCAGCAATCTAAAAAGTTTCTGCACAGCAAAGGAAGGAGTTAACAGAATGAACAGAAAACCTATGGAACTGCGAAATAAATTTGATAAGGAATTAGCATTCAATTATATAATAAACTCCTACAACTCATTAACAAATACCAAATAACCATATCTTAAACTGGTAAAGGGCTTGAATAGGTTTTTCTTCAAAGATAACACTCAAATAGCAAGAAGTGTATGAGAAGATGCTCAACATCACAATAATTGTAATCATAATCATCAGAGAAGTCCAAATCAAGACCACAAAGAGATGTCACCTCACAACTATTAGGATGGTAGTTCTGGGGGAAAAAAAACCAAACACAAAACCCTCAAATCAAAATACTACAAACTTTGGTGAGAATGTGGAGCAATAGCAATCCTTACACACTGTTAGAGGGAATGTAAAATAGTGTAGTTTCTATGAAAATAGTATGGTGGTTCCTCAAGAAATTAAAAATAGAACTATCATGTAATTGAGCAATTATATTTATGCATATTTTTCCACATAATAATTGAAATCCAGATCTTAAAAGACATATTTGCACTTGCATGTTCACTACAGCATTATTTAAAATAGCCATAAAATGGAAACAAACCATAATGGTTTCCCATTTGACATTTCCTACTTTTTCATACTCTCCTCTCACCTCCCCCCCTACCCCCCACATACAGTTTCCAGGGAAGAAACTATAGGGAACTACCAGAATTTATTCTCTAATTGAGTCCTCCACTGCCTGTGGGCAATAGGTTTGGCTTCTGCCTGTGGAGTTCCACTCTGCTTGTGATCTATGATATTCTATTTCTTATTGCCTGCTCTTGCTCAGTTGCTTTCCACAATTGCATAAACCAATTCATTATAATAAATGTATTTATGTTATCTTTTACTGGATCTGCTTCTCTAGTTGATTCTGACTCTTAAAATTATGGTTCCTTTAAAAATTTATAATAATGTCATAAGATGAAACAACTTATGTGCTAAAATTTAAGTTCTGCAAAAACTTAAACTATAAAGTGATCACTTTGAAGCAGAATTTCAAAGGCAACTCCATCTGCCTACTAGAAGGAGCTGCAATTTTTAAAAGTAAATTTGAAGTAATAGTATTACATATATTTTTAGAATTATAGAGTTGGTGGCAGTATGTTGGTGATATAATCCACTGATGTTCAAATTACGCTCTGGGAAGCCTAACAGTAGAAGAGGACCACAAATGCTACTGAAAGGAAGGAGCTGAAAGGCTTGAGCTGAGAGGGATCTGGGCCACCTCTCTACTATCTCACAAATCTTTCTTTTTTACCTAATTTTCATGTTGGCTTTCTATATTTGACTTTGTTCGATGAAAGAGTTGGTTTGAAAAACATTGGTGTAATTAACACCATTTTAAAAATATTTATGAGCAACAAGATATCAAAATCAAATAAATGACTATACCAGTTGTCACATCTAATATAGGAGTAATCAGAACTTGTGTCTCCTGATTCTTAATTAAAACAGCAGGTCATTCATTCCCAATACTGCTATATATTTTAAGAATAAATTCCTTGTTTCAGGAGTTTATATATTCATATAGATAGACATAGATAAACACAAACATATACATATTATAGATTTTTAAATTATATTGCAAAAACAAAACCACACAAATACAAAATAATATATGAATAATACCATACAATAATGTAAGAAATAAATACCATTAATTTTCAGGAAAAGAAAATTAGTTTGGGTTATAAGGCTTATTGAACCAAATTGAATTTGTAGTGAAGTCTTAAAGTTTTTCAACATTTTAATATGCAGTAATTAAGAGGCAGGGAATCATACAAAGAGAGTACCATAAAACCATAGTAGAAGAAATATCTCATATTGTCCTTTTAGCAAGGATTACTTTTGTTCTTTTTATGTCCAAACATGATTCTTGGTGTAAAATATACATTGGCAATGACTGCAAAAGAGAAAAAATCCTACCATAAGAAGCATACATTCTAAAGCTATAACTGGCTTGGGTTGAAGGGTTGGAATTAAGGAACTAAAGAAGTAAAGATAGAAAAATGGGTAGGAATTAGATTGTGAAGCATCTGAATGCTAGGTTGAAATATTAACCTAATAATGAGGTGGAGGCAGAGACCAGTTGAATGAAATTACTCTCTTTGTAAAGGGGAATGGTCAGGGAAATGACCAGTAAACAAATTAGGTCAAGTGGCATATTAATTTTTTGCTACTGTAACAAATTACCATAAAATTAGTGGTTTCAAGCTTTACAAATTGATTATCTTATAGTTCTATAGGTCAGGAGTTTGACGTGATTCTCAGCGAGCTGAAATCAAGGTGTTGGCAGGGTTGCACTCCTTTTAGGGGGCTCTGGAGAAGAACATGCTTTCTTGTCTTTGCTAGCTTCTAGAGGTCATCACACATGAAGATTTTTTCCCCCAGGGCATTCTCTGCTCCACACATTTGGATTCCCTGCAATTTCCCATCAGATGCCTCATCTCGGCATCATAGAACACCTAAGGCAGTAAGTCAGAGTTGAGAAGTGAGAGCCTGCTGCAAGTCACTGTCAGGTCACACCTGTGGGAGGCTAGTAGACACCTGCATGAAATAGGTTGCCATCGCAGTTGCTAAATTAATAGATGGGGCAAGAGGATTTGTTTTTGAAGATTTTTTAAAGGTGTGCAATACAATCCACACTTTGCACCATTCAGACTCACTTTGTCCTTCATTAGGTACAATCTATGATATAGAGTCTCATTCCAGGTGATAGCTAGCAACAATATTTGCAAATACTTAATGAAAAATCAGTAAAAAAGCTGCAATACCCACTGCTGTATCTGGTGCTGAGGCTGATCTAACTGCTTTTAATCATCTGCCTCTTCCACCAGTGATGCTGGATACCCCATACTTGCCCTTATGTGGAAACCTAGCCCTTCATCACTAAATATGCTGTTCTTTTAGATGGCTGTTGTGCTATGATTTCTTTAATAACACTCTTAACCATTATTTCTGTCCACAGAAACACCAAGGGTCACTATATGCAGGTCCTGGGTGATGTAGATAGATAGATAGATAGATAGATAGATAGATAGATAGATAGATAGATAGATAGATAGATAGATAGATAGAGATAGATTCCTCCTTTTCCCCATTTGTAGCCACAACTGTGGGTCCTTGTGGAAATTAAAATTGATTAGGAGTCTAATTAACAATTCTACTATTTTTCTATTTTTTTTTTAAGATTTATTTATTTTTATACAAGAGCTGAGGTACAGGCCAGAGGCATGGGAGGGTGAAAGGATTCACCAGAGACAGCAGGGAGCAGAACAGGCAGATGACAGAAATACACTGCTGAGGGGAGCAGTGGGTGAGACAGGAGAGGTCTGCTTTGCCATATGGGATTCTCGCTGGCCGACGGGGATCGAACATGCACTACGGAGGCTGCAGACAGCTTCACAGCATGGCGCTCAACCCACTGTGACACCGGGGAGTCCCAATTCTACTATTTTCCTATTGATAACAGTCAGGAATCTAGTAGATCCAAAAATCTGAGAATTAGGACAGAGCTAGTAGAAGATGAGGTGACAAGGATAGGAAAGACAAATTCAGCAGTTGGAACACTCGAAGTGAGGGTGAAAGGTCCTAATCCTTCTCCTTCCACCTGATTCTGGACCATGAATTTTAGCAACTTGGGGCAGAGGACTATGTATTAGCATTTGGTTGAGAGTATACATCACCATGGAGGACAGCCTTAATTTTACTGTGGGTTTTCTCTAAGCTGTCACTTTAGCCAGCGAGACATTCTTTATTACATAGGCTGCTTCTGGGTGAAAAGTTATACAAGGAGACAAATAGACCCCGTGGGTAGCCATTTCATGTTGTGACTCTGACTTAAAATGAGTTTCTTAACTTGAGGCAATATGGTGTGTGATATCATGGCAATAAATCAGGCATTCTGTAACTCACAAATGAAGATATCGATAAGGGTATTAGTGTCAGTAAAGATACACTACAATCAGAATCATTTATATTTTAAAGAAATAGTCATTCCATGGAGAATGGAAGGGGTCTGAAGTAAGCCACATGCCATAAAGTGACTGAGTTCCTTTAGGAATTCACTTCTAAAAGCTCAGTGTCAGTCTTTACTACTAGCAGACGGGGCTTCCGCAGTGGCAGTACCTAGAGTAGACTCGGGGAGGACAATTGTTTGTTCCATGACTTGATACCTGTTACTGTTCTCCATCAGCACTGAGACAACTGAAGAGAAAGGCTGACTCTTAGACAAATGACAGCTATTCCCGCCTATCTAGTGCAGTGAATTTTTTATGTGTGATGGATGCTCGCTGATGAGCATTAACAGGGATACAAAGATCTGCATGCTCTGTATCCACCCCCTTAGGTCTATCCTCTGATGTCTTTCTAAGAATTCTGTGTGATATTTCTTCATGGAAATGTGTGCCACCTTTTCAGGTAATTAATTTGTGCCTTCTGTATACAAATTCCAACTACATCTTTTCTTTTACAAAATAGCATCTTTGAGTACTTTTTATGATTTTGTGGCTAATGTTGGGAAGATCTAATCACTAGTCAATGGTGTCTATAGTCATATACTTGGTAACATTCCAGGAAATGTTTTGAATACTGAAAGTAGCTTTCTTCTGAAAGGCTATTTTCTACCTTTCTTCTAAAAGGTAAGGGCTGTGCTGTGTCTGTAAGATTTATTTGCAAGTACAATATATGCAGTCACCAATAGCCAAAGAGGCCTCCAAAGCACTATAACTTTATTAAGTGTAGGGTTCTAGTTTGTTAAGCAGTTTTTTACTTTCTTTAGAATGTATGCCCTACACCTATAACCTTCACAGATGTATCCCTCTGTATTGTAATGGAATTTATTTCCAAACTTATAGAACACAGCTGTTTTATTGTACATTATCTAAGAGTTCTTCTAATTTGAGAAAAAAGATGGCATTTTGCGTTTTCTCTTAACAGTTTATTGAGAATATTGAATATTGAATATTTATTGAGAATAACAAATCCTGAATATTCCTCTTCCTCCCATGTACCGTTGCCCAAGAAAATGTTTTAAAGTCTTTTGTGGGAAATGATTATAAGAATATTTGCTGTAAGAATATTTCCCTTTCTGGTAGCGCAGGGATTAAGTCTCAGTGCTATCAAGCTATTGCAAGCCAGTGCAGTAGGAGCTTGATCCCCAGCCAGGGAGCAACCCACATGGTGCAACAGACCTCTCCTGTCTTGCCCACTACTCCCCTCAGCAGTGTATTTCAGTAGATCTGCCTGTTCTGCTCCCCACTCTATCTCTGGTGAATCCTCTCACCCCCTGCACCTCTGGCCTATACCCAGTTCTTGCATGCATAAATAAATAAAAATAAATCTTTTTTTTTAAACAGAATATTTGCTATATCCATGCACAGGAGTTATTATACTGACATTGGCTAAGGGATCTAATCTCTCCTTAAATCATTAATTATTGGGCTTGTGGATAACTAATATCTAAACACTGAGTGTTGTACTGCCAGTTTTCAGTGTTAAAACTGATATCTGCCTTTGGTTAATTAACTCTCCATTGTTTCTAAGTATGGTATTCCCCCCCCCACCCGCCCCAATTTATCTTAGTGATATATACTATAAGACTCTCAGTGTATGCCTGAAACCATGGATATTACCCCACTCTATACATGCTATGCTTTTTCTGCTGGTGGGACAGAAGCGTGGGTACCCTGGGAACCCAATACTTTTAACTTGATGTGTGAAATTTAAGGGACACATTTAGCTCCCTTCATGTTTGCACTAATCTGTCCTCACAGCTTTGAGGTGAAAATCAAGGATTGTCTTTATGTCAATAAATTCCCTTCCATCTAGCTTTTTATACCATTACCAAAACTCTAAGTTCAAGACCCAAAATACACAGTCCTGCCTTCCTGCCTCACCCCTCCCTGTAAGTATATTTTGAGTGGAATTAGGCATTGAATAATCAGAGACAATCTATACCCCCCAAATCATTAAATCAACATAAATTTATAGAAATATATGCATATTAGGAGTGGTTTCAGGATGACAATAAAGGTTTTAATGGTTTTGAGCTATCATAAAATATGGCACCAAAGACAAAGTCTGAAAATACATGAATGCAAAATATAAATGAATGGAAATGAAGATGAAATCCTAAAGGATATAACTTATTAATCCTTTCCTCTTTTAACTTAAAAAAATCAAAATACTAGCTTATTGCAAATAATTGACCAATACAGAGGACAGTTAATAAGAATGGTTAATAGTTTCACCTCATTTGCCCCCAATCTATTTTTTTGAATAATTATATTCGCAGATTGATGTATATCATATCTTACATTTCACTAAATTCAGGAAACATAGTGCATGCATACAAATATATACATTTGTTCATATTTCCCTTCACTATTTAGCAAAATAATAGGGTAATAAAGTTTTAGTTTCAACTTAAATACTACATATTTTACTAGGGTATTACCTATAGTTCACTTTATTAAAATAGACCCATGCTATGTGGTAATGAGATGTTTTAGATTACTTTTAGCTTGAATTTAAAAAATGATACATATCTTCAAATATATATACATGTATATGGGTGTCTGTGTATGTGTACATAGATTCTCCAATGCACTGATGCTTTTATTTCCAAAGGACACATTTCTAAAACTGAAGTGAAATATGTGAGAAGGAGAAAGATGAATACTGGAGGATTTCAATCATATGTGAATTACATAGAAACAGGAAAAAGAACAGACAAAACTATACCAAATCAAACCCTAGAAATGTGACTGTAGAATGGAGGCTACCGGGGTGATAGGATCCCTGTGGAATGTGGTAGTCACAGAAGATTATGACTGCTTTGCTGGTGTTTATGGGGTAGTAATATACATATGAAGAGCTGTGAACCTCTAAATCATATACAATTTGTAAAACAATGTTACCTAAATAAAAGAAAAAATGGTACAATAAAAAAAAGGAAAAATATGGCCTACACATTTTACATTTTAGCTAAGTACTGACAAATCACTTTTCAAAAAGGGTTATTATAATTTGCATTTCTACCTGGATAATAATAGACAACAATGAAATAGTAATAATAAGTAATACAATTTTAAAATGAAACTATTTTTTGATGTTCCTGTCAGCTTAGTATATATCTCCCTACATTTTAGTGTATCAGTATTTTGATTTAGATTGAGCTGATATATTTGATGAAAATATGTTGAAGTAGGCAAGCAAATGTGATCATCAATGCAGACTTGAATGTAAGGAAGGATGCAATAGGGATTCATTAGCCCTAGAAAATCTTTTAAAAATGACTTCTTGCCTCTTTGGGACAGACATCCTTCCCCTCCCTCAAGTGAAGGTAATGACACATGGCTGGGTGAGCAGAAAATAAGTTGAGTTTCAGATATCATTTAACCTTGAACATGAATGCCCAATACAGGACCACACAATCTACACAGCCCTGGATGGCAGCCCTGGTTGCAAATAATTGGAGTGAAACCCAATGAATAATCACAACCTATAGAGGAATGCTTAAGTACTTTATTTCTTGGGAAGGGTAATTCGAGGGACAATGCAACCTACATAGGCAACTAGAATAATATTTTAAGCAACCTGTATAATATTTTATAGTGATAGAGAGAGTCTAAGCATAAGCATTACATATTTTTTAAAAATGAGAATAATTGCCTACTAGAAATTTATATCTAAAAAGTGATTAACAACACACATATTTTATATCCAACCATAAAATTCATTAACGTTTTGCTTTCAGAGCTAAAGAAAGAGGAATATATCTTGTTAACAGATCTGGTACTTTCATATAAAGATACTTTTAAAGGTAGCAAAAATAGTACATTATTAATCAAAGGTAGCCATTTTTACAGTCTAATATTAGTATGTAAAAATCTCAAACATAAAAATAAATAGGTAGGGTAATTTGTTGCTCTTCTTTGCATAAAAATTCCTAGATCTGCAAACTCTCAAAGTGTTTAATGGAAGTATTTAAAATTGTGATATATGCCATTTCTTAACTATGTGTATCAAATATAATTTACAGATTATACTTATTTAAAAATGTGGCTCAATACATGTATTATTTTGTTCATTTTTTCCAATCTACAAACTTGCAAAATTGAAATGATTTTGCTTTATTTAAAAAAATATGTAATACATACACAAATTTGGATATAGTAAATTATATCTCATGATATCATAATTTCATAATTTAAGATAATTAAAGTTAAATCTATAAATATTGAATTAACCATCTGCAAAAACAATAGCCAACAACAACTACTCTAAGACAGCTCAAAGTGAGAACAGCTTTGCTGAAATTTAGTTCAGGAACTTAGGGTATAAACATCAGAAAGCATTAATGAAAACAGCTGATGTACATAGTCCAATATGTTATTTTGGAATTTTGTAAGAAAAATAAAAATATGGTAAGTGAAGGCAGAAGTTCCATAGAGTACACACACACACCTCCCCCCACTCACACACACACACCCACACACAGAGTAAGAATACATCAGAATAATTTCAGGACTGTCCAAGAAGAGGGACATGTATTTCTAAAGGGCTGCCTTAAAAGATCAAAACCTGATAACACTCACCATTATGATCATCTTTCTAACTGCCCTGGTTCACCAAGCAATATTCTGAGTATACCCTCTCTCTGTAAAGACTTTAGTATTGTGGTCAGGATGTACTGACCAGCTGACAAGAATATTCTTGACCTTTGAAGTTCTATTTCAGTTGAATTAATAAATTAGCAATCTGTTTTATAGGTTAGTCTTTCATGTGTTTGATTAATGTAAGCTTGTCACTGAGCCTGATACATTGTGGGTGGATGTACTGACACAGTCAAATTTCTTTTGAAATTTAGTAATGATCCTGGAACATGGACTCTTTCCACAGTGCTTCTGGCTTTAGGAATCTGCTTTTGCAGCCAGCCATCCATTTAGACTTTGCTCTTTTCTTAAATGTAATATTCTGTAGACACAAATTACCTGTCTCTCACTCTAATGTTCTTAGTGGGAAATAAAAATATCAGAAGAAATGGACAATGCATGCATTCATCTAGGAGAAAATGATTGAGGGCCTCCCTGGTGGCGCAGGAGATTGAACGCAGTGCTATGAAGTTGTCCACAGCCTCTGCAGCACCGGTTCGATACCAGCCAGCCTGCAAGAATTCCACATGGCGTGGCAGACCTCTCCCATCTCGCCCGCTGCTCCCCTCAGCAGTGTATTTCAGTCAATCTGCCTGTTCCATTCCCTGCTGTCTCTCGTGAATCCTCTTGCCCTCCCGCACATCTGGCCTGTACCCCAGTTCTTATATGCATGAATAAATAAATCTTAACAAAAAAAAAGAGAAAGAAATCATTGAGCATCTAGAGTAAATCTGGCATTATGTTAGTCATTGAAGTACAGTAGAAAAAAAAGAAGGAAACAGTTGGTCCACTTTTGTCACTGGGTTTTGAAACATGGCCATTGTTCCAGAATTATGTTTTCTTATTAAGTTTAAAATGTTGATTAAGCTTTGGATTGATCCTACTGATTAAATGAAGCATCATATGTAAAGAAACAAGCATGAATCCTGGTAGATAATGAGTGCACAACGTTGCTTAGTAACCTTTATCTTCCTTACATTTTTTTATAATTTTGCAAATGATTAAATATTGATATTAATTTAATATTAAACTCATAAAATGAGTTAGAAAGTCTACTCTTCTGTTCCAGAAGAATTTGTTAAAATTTGATTTTTTTTCAGAAATATTTGGTAAATTTTGCCACTGGAGATATCTGGGTTTAAAATTTTCATTTTGGTAAATTTCAAATACATTTTCTTTAGTAAGATTTTTTTTTAGGGGATTGACTTTTTTAGTTGTCTCAAGAAGTTTATTCACATCATCTAAGTTGTTGAATTTATTATTGTAGTTATTATATTCATTTACCACTCTTTTAATAGCTATAGTATTGTTACTAATCTTATTCCTGGTGTTAGTAATTTGTTTCTTCTCTTTCTTGAGCCCTTTGCCTAAAGACTATCATTTTTATTGGTTTAGTGAGAATTTTCTATTTCATTGATTTATTATATTGATTACTAGATTTATATTTCATTAATAGTTGCCTCTCTCTGATTTCCTCTCTTCTGCTTGCTTTGATTTTGATTGACTTTATATTTTCTAGTTCTTTATGCTGGAATTTAAACTTTTTGAGTTGAAACATTTTCTTATCTTCTTTTCTAAAATATGCTTGTACTAACACTGCCTCTTAACAACACTTTATATTCATCCTATCAAACTTGCTATGTTGTGTTTCATTATATTAAATATAGCTTCTAATTTTTCTTTTAATTTTATACTTTGAAACATACATTATTTAGTTTCCAAATATTTGGAATTTTTCAAGTATTTTTCAATTATTGATTTACTTCTATTTTAATTTCAGTGTGGTAAGAAAAAATTATATTTATTAATGTAAGCCTATTTTGTAGCACAAAATTTGGTCAATCTTGGTGAATGGTTCCAAAAGCACTTGAAAGTAATATAGGGGGAGCAGCACCCACCACTGGGGCAGACCGGGCATGCAGGGGAGCACGTCCCCGGCACCAGCATTTTGCAGCAGGGACCTTTCTTGCTGGAGACTGTGTGAAACAAGTAGAAGGCTCACCGAGGAGCCAGAGGTAAACTGGGAGGCTTGCCCATGCTGGGCGCCTTCTAGCCTGCAGTCCCAGCCCAGAGGGGAGTGGCACCCACCGCTGGGGCAGACCGGGCATGCAGGGGAGCGCATTCCCACATCACCATTTTGCAGCAGAGACCTTTATTTGGTGGAGACTGTGTGAAGCAAGCAGAAGGCTCACCAAGGAGCCAGAGGTAAGCTGGGAGGCTTGCCCATGCCGGGTGCCTTCTAGCCTGCAATCCCAGCCCAGAGGGGAGCGGCACCCACTGCTGGGGCAGACCGGGCCGTGCAGGGGAGCGTGCCCTGCACCAGCATTTGCAGCAGGGACCCTTCTTTGGTGGAGACTGTGTGAACCCAGCAGAAGTTCCCCAGAGGAGCCAGAGGTGAGCTGGGAAGGTCGCCCACGATGCCGGCCAGTACCAGCAACACAGTGTCACAAGGAATATGGCAAATTAGAAAACAGGCAGTAGGGAGTAGAAAAACCACATGCAAACCAGAAACTCCTCAGCAAAAAAGCACACCGCAAAAAGAAAACCATCTACCAGATTGCAACGACAGTAACTTGGAAGAACTTCTGAGCCTTCCAGATAGAGAATTTAAAATTGCTGTGATTAAAAAACTGACAGAAGTCATAAAGGAAAACAATGATAAGGGGAAAATAATTAATGACCAGAAGAATGAAATTGAGTCCCTAAAGAGTGAAGTAAAAGAAATGCAGGAGATCAAAGAATTAATGGAGATGCTAAAGAACTCTGGGAAAAGCAATGAAAGCAGAATAGATGAAATGGAAGAATGAATAAGTACTCTTGAAGACACAGAAATAAAAAGAACTAAAACAGAAAAGGAAGGAGAAGTACAAAGGAAAAAGACCGAAGAAAGACTTCGGGAACTATCTGACTCCATGAGGAAAGGAAACATAAGAGTTATAGGAATCCCAGAAGGAGAGGAGAGAGATGTAGGAACAGAGAAAATATTCAAGGATATAATTGAAGAGAACTTCCCAAATGCGAAGAAGGAGCTGAAAATTGACATACAAGAAGCAAGAAGAACACCAAACTTCCATGACGAAAGGAAAAATACAGCAAGACACATGATAGTAAAGCTCCTAAGAATCCAAGACAAGGAAAAAATAATGAAACTGAAAAGAGGGAAGAAACAGGTAACAGTCAAAGGGAAACCAATCAGACTGACATCAGACTTCTCTGAAGAAACACTAGGGGCAAGGAGAGAGTGGAGGGACATAGTCAACAGACTCCAAGAAAACAGATGCCAACCAAGAATACTCTATCCCGCAAAGCTCTCCTTCCTCTATGAAGAAAGAATAAGGACCTTCTCAGACAAACAGAAACTCTGGAATTTTATTACGACTAAACCCCCACTCCAAAAAATACTACAAGGAGTCCTAAAGCCAGAACCTCAGAGGGACAAATAACAACAAAAGAAGGCCAAAGAAAGTTATTAAAAGAATAAATAAATAAAATCAAAGGAAAGACAAACACAATGGCAAATACAGATGCTAACATATCAATACTAACTCTAAATGTAAATGGACTAAACTCTTCAATAAAAAGACACAGAGTTGCAGGCTGGATTAAGAAAAAAAACCCAACCTTTTGCTGTCTCCAGGAAACACATTTAGCTACAAAAGATAAAAATAGACTCAAAGTTAAAGGATGGAAAACAATTCTACAAGTAAATGGACCAAAAAAGAAGGCAGGAACAGCTATACTCATATCAGATAAAACAGATTTCAAACTTAAAAAGATAAAAAGAGACCCTAGTGGTCATTACATTATGATCAAGGGGACAATACTTCAAGAAGAAATAACACTCATTAACATATATTCACCAAACGAAGGAGCACCAAAATATATCAGACAACTCTTGGCATCTCTGAAAACAGACATCAGAGAAAACACATACATAGTGGGAGACTTCAACACACCACTATCAACAATGGATAGATCACCAAGACAAAAAATAAGTAAAGCCACTAAAGCTCTAAATAAGGATCTAGGGTGCTTGGGCTTAACAGACATATATAGAACACTAAACCCCAAAAAATCTGAGTATACATTTTTCTCAAGCGCACATGGATCATTCTCCAGGATCGATCATATACTGGGCACAAGACAAATATCAACAGATACACCAAGATTGAAATCATACCAACCATCTTTTCTGACCATGAAGGCATCAAACTAGAAATAAACCATAAAAAGAAGGCAAGGTACTCTCCTACCTCAGGAGATTGAAACCCACACTACAGGAAGTCCACTGGAATAATGAGGAGATAAAAGAAGAAATTAAAAAATTCTTTGAATTGAATGACAAGGAGGACACCAATTTTCTAAATGTATGGGATGCAGCAAAAGCAGTAATAAGAGGAAAATATATAGCAATAGATGCTCACATCAAGAAACAAGAAAGAACTCAAAGAAACAACCTAATCTCAAGCTCAAAGATCTAGAAAAAGAACAAGAAAAAAACCCCAAAACCAGTCGAAGAAAAGAAATAATGAAAACAAAAGCAGAAATAAATGAAATCGAAACTAAAAAAAAGAATCCAAAAGATCAATGAAACCAAGAGCTGGTTCTTCGAAAAAATAAATAAAATAGATAAACCCCTAGCCGGGCTCACAAGGGCAAAAAGGGAGAAAGCACAAATAAATAGGATCATAAATGAAAGAGGAGAAATCACAACAGACACAGCAGAAATCAAAAGAATAATTAATAACTACTATGAACAGTTATATGGAAACAAGTTCAACAATCTAGAGGAGATGGACAAATTCCTACAACTCTACAATCACCCAAAGCTAGACAAAGAAGAAATAGAACACCTAAACAGACCAATTACAAGCAGCAAAATTGAAATGGTAATCAAAAACCTCCCCAAAAACAAAAGCCCAGGACTTGATGGATTTACAAATGAATTCTACCAAACATTCAGAGACGAATTGGTGTCTATCCTTCACAAACTCTTCCAAAAAATTGAGAAGGAAGGTATAATACCTAACACGTTCTATGAAGCCAACATTACACTAATACCAAAACCGAACAAGGACAACACAAAAAAAGAGAACTATAGGCCAATCTCCCTAATGAACACTGATGCAAAAATCCTCAATAAAATTTTAGCTATCAGAATCCAACAGTGTATCCATAAGGTAATTCACCACGACCAAGTAGGATTCATTCCAGGGACACAAGGATGGTTCAACATCCGAAAATCAATCAACGTTATCCAACACATCAACAAAAAGAAATATAAAAACCATATGATAATATCAATAGATGCCGAGAAAGCTTTCGACAAAGTGCAACACCCATTCATGATAAAAGCCCTTGAAATTCTTGGGATACAAGGAACATACCTCAACAACATAAAGGCCATCTATGACAAGCCAGCAGCCAGTATCATTCTCAATGGTGAAAAGCTGAAAACATTTCCAATAATATATGGAACAAGACAAGGATGTCCACTCTCACCACTGCTTTTCAATATAATACTGGAAGTCCTAGCCAGAGAAATAAGACAAGAGAAAGACATACAAGGAATCCAAATAGGAAAAGAAGAAGTCAAACTATCACTATTTGCAGATGATATGATAATATACATAGAGAACCCCAAAAACTCCATAGAAAAACTAATTGAACTCGCCAATCAGTTCAGCAAAGTGGCAGGATACAAAATCAACATGCAAAAGTCAGAAGCCTTCCTATACACTAACAATAAATCTGAAGAAGAAGAAATGAAAAAACCATCCCCTTTATTATTGAAACAAAAAAAATCAAATACTTGGGAATAAATCTAACAAAAGAGGTAAAGGACCTTTACAAAGAAAACTATAAAACACTGTTAAAAGAAATAGAAGAAGATACAAAGAAATGGAAATACATCCCCTGCTTATGGATTGGAAGAATAAACATTATTAAAATGGCCATCCTATCAAAAGCAATATACCGATTCAATGCTATTCCAATAAAAATTTCAATGTTATTCTTCAAAGAAATAGAACAATTATTGATGAAATTCATATGGAATCACCAAAAACCCCGAATAGCCAAAGCTCTCCTGAAAAAAAAAAGAAGGGAATGGAGGCATCATACTCCCAGATTTCAGGCTATACTACAAAGCCATAATCATCAAAACTGCATGGTATTGGAACAAGAATAGACATACAGACCAATGGAATCGAATAGAAAATCCAGAAATAAACCCACAGATTCATGGTCAACTAATATTTGACAAAGGAGCAAAGAATATGCGCTGGAGCAAAGAAAGTCTGTTCAATAAATGGTGCTGGGAAAACTGGGTCGCTACATGCAAAAGAATGAAGCTTGACTACTACCTCACACCATACACAAACACAAACTCAAAATGGATTAAAGAACTAGACATAAAACCTGAAACCATAAAATATATAGAAGGAAATATAGGCGAAACACTACGGGATATGCACATCAAAGACATCTTTACAGACACATCACCCAAAGCAGTGATAGTGAAGGCAAAGATAAACAGCTGGGATTACATCAAATTAAAGAGCTTCTGCACAGCAAAAGAGACAATAACAAAAACAAAGAGAAACCCCACCAACTGGGAGAACATTTTTGCACACAACACTAATGATAAAGGATTGATAACAAAAATCTGCAAAGAGCTGATGAGACTCAACAACAACAAAGAAAATAATCCAGTCAAAAAATCGGCAGAAGAGCTAAAAAGAAACTTCTCTGAAGAGGAAATGCAAATGGCCAACAGGAATATGAAAAAATGTTCAACATCACTTGTCATCAGGGAAATGCAAATCAAAACTACCATGAGATACCATCTTACACCAGTGAGAATGGCACATATTAAAAAATCTAGCAACAACAAATGTTGGCGAGGGTGTGGAGAAAAAGGAACTCTTCTGCACTGTTGGTGGGAGTGCAAACTGGTCCAACCACTGTGGAGAGCTGTGTGGAGATTTCTGGACCTACTAAACATAGAGCTTCCATAGGATCCAGCAATTCCACTCCTAGGTATTTACCCAAAGGACACAGAAACATCACTTCCAAAGAGCACCTGCACCCCTATGTTTATAGCAGCACTACTTACAATAGCTAAGCTTTGGAAACAGCCCAAATGCCCAAAAATAGATGACTGGATCAAGAAGATGTGGTACATATATACCATGGAATATTACTCAGCATTCAAAAAAGATAAACACATGCAATTTGCAGCAACATGGATGGTGCTGGAAGGGATCATGCTCAGCGAAATAAGTCAGAAAGAAAAAGAAAAATACCGGATGGTCTCACTCATAGCAGGAATCTAGAAAACTTAAATAAGGGACCAGGAAAATGAATAACTATAAGAAAGTGAAAATCAAAATCAACAAAAATCTATGAACCAGAGACACTTTTGTGGGGGTGGGTGGTGGGAGGGGAGGGATTGGGGTCAAAATGGGGGGGTTGAAATTGTATGGGGAATCTAAAAATAAAATTTATTATTAAGAAAAATTTAAAAAAAACAACATTCAATTGAAAAAAAAAGAAAGTAATATATATTCTACTACAAGTTGCTTAATAAATATCAATTAGGTGCTCTGGGTCATAGTGTTTATTAAGTTTCCTATATTTTTACTGTATGTTTTCGATATCTTTTCTGTATGTTTAATTATTTACAAAGATATACTTAAATTTCTGACTAAAATTGTGGATTTGTGTATTTCGTCTTATGACTTTAATGATTTTTCCTTCCATTATTTGAAGCGATTACTAGGTATAGACATTTAAGATGATTATATCTTCTTGAAAAATTGACATTTTATATAAACATGTAATGCCTTTCTTATTTCTGCTACTATTTGTTGCTCTGAATTCTATTTTGCTGATGATAATACAGTTACTTAAGCCTTCTTTTGATTGTTATCCATCTTCTTTATCCACCCTTTATGCTTTTTATATAATTACACTCAAATCAATTTTCCTTTTAAGTATTGTAGCTTTCTTCAAATTGAAAAAACTGATGATTATCCCTTCAAATATAGTCTCTTCAAGTTGTTCCATCGTTTACTGGTATTGTTTTCATTTTTATTTAGTCATATTATTCTCTGTGTTTCTTTTGATTGTTTCTATTGCTGTTTTCAGGTAAATTAATATTATTTTATACTTTAATAATTTGTAACATCCTGCCTATTTTTAATAGAATTGCATTTTTCATCTCAAGAATTTCAGTCTTTTATCTATTTTTCTTATCTCTCCTTAATATTTTCATGTCTTTATTACCTATAATTACAAATATTCTTTTGATTTCCTTGACTAGTAATTATATCATCTGTATCAGTTCAAAATTTGTTTTTATTTGTTGGTGTTTTCTTATCATTTTTGGGGAAAATTCCCTAGTTCTCTGTTTACTTGGTAGTCTCTGCTTGGATGCCAGACTCTAGGTTTCATAGTGTTATTAGCTGAAAACGTTGAATTCCTGTAAATATTCTAGGGCTTACTTCTGAGATGAGATTAAGTTGTTTGAGAAATTTTTATCAAATTTAGCTCTTAAATTTTCACAGAAGAGACCAGAAAGGTTTATTGACTTAACTTTAACTGTCCCCAACATCCACCATTGCCTGCCCTGTGTAAGCTTCCAGGACAGCTTTCAGATAGTACTTTTCCCAGCCTGCATCAACTGCCTGACAGGCCTGTTGAAATTAATCAGGATGCAGTATATGACTCAAGGGGGGTGTTGTGTGTGTTTTGGTAGTGTTGGGCTTTCAGTTCTCCAGAATTCATTCTGTATTCATACAGTTCTCTCTTCTCTATCCTGTGAACTCTGTTCACCCTCAACTTTCTAAACTGCCAGTTTCATCTCCTCAAATTATTAAGCCTATTGGGTTCCATCTGAGTTCTCATATCTGCATTATAGCATAGAAACTCTTTCCAAGAGTGAGCTGGGAAATCATAGGGCTTAGTTCTCTGTTTTCACTCTCTTAGAGAACATTGTCCTGAGCTGCCAGATGTCCAACACAGAAAATCACGGTTTTTATATTTTGTCCTGATTTTAGCTGTTTGAGCAAATAGGCAATCCTGTCCTATTATTCCATCTTGGATAGGAGACTAAGTCCTTGCTTTGTTTATTATATTTTTATCTGACTTAAAATTTAATAAATGCTGGCCTCCCTGGTGGCGCAAGGGGTTAAGCACTGTACTATGAAGCAATCCACAGCCACTACAGCACATGAGTTCAATCCCTGGACAGCCAGGGAGCTACACACATGACGCAGCAGACCTCTCCTGACTCGCCCGCTGCACCCCTCAGCAGTGTACTTCAGTCGATCTGCCTATTCTGTTCCCTGCTCTGTCTCTGGTGAATCCTCTCACCCCCCACACCTCTGGCCTGTACCCCAGCTATTGTATGCATAGATAAATCTTTAAAAAAAATTAATGAATGCTTCTAATACTTATGTTAGTTTTAAAAAACTGAAGCTAGCAAAAGCAGTATTCTGTGCCAATTATTTAAGTAAACTTTCTACTGCATCAGGAAACAAAACTATTTAGACCATAAAATTTTCATTTCAAAAAAGAAAAATATACTCAGCAGGTATAATTTTGTGTGTGATGAAGTTAAGACTAAAGGAATGTAATTTTAAGTAGTTTTACCAATAACAATGATTTTTTTTTGTTAGATTGATAATTACTCATTCTTTAATGCTCTTTGACCTTGACATGAGCAATCTAATATAGGGGACCAACAGATACTTCAGAGAATGCTGTACTATTTCTAAGCAAGCCAGATGGTATAAATAATAAAAACTAAAAAGTCAGGCTATGTGAGAGAAAAATAATCTCCATTTTGCATAAGCAATTGCTACTTGAGTATTCAAACACAGTCCTTAAGCTTACACAAGTTTCATGATCATGGCTTTAATAAAAACTTGGACTACTGTTCTTAAAATAAATTGTATTTGTAAATTCTGTTCAAAGTTGTAGAAATAATTACGCTGTTTTCAGTAAATTATAATAGGATTCAAATGCAGACCCTGACAAACTTCTGTTTGTCTTGATCTCAATGAAACCTCTTTCTTTTACTTGTGTTTAGAAAAAAATTTCAATATTGCTTTTCAATATTGCAGTTTGAAGTGAATATTTGTGACTGTAATTTTCAAATAACCAGACTAGACACAAAGGAGTCACTCATGCTAAGCCCCATATCAGCAAACCAAAACATAACTAAGTTTCTTACTGAGTTCTTTCAGAAAAGGAAAACCTTGGTGAACAGATCAGCTCTTGTTTGCTTAGCACAAGTTACCACCTTTCCCCAGACTTCCCTTTCCTTCATAGCCTGCTCTAACCAGTGAGCAAAAGCCCAATCTAACTTCCTTGTCTCTGTTCACTTTGTCTATAAAAAAATCTCTGGAGAGCTTTGGCTATTCGGGGTTTTTTGTGATTCCATATGAATTTCATCAATAATTGTTCTATTTCTTTGAAGAATGACATTGAAATTTTGATTGGAATAGCATTGAATCTGTATATTGCTTTTGGAAGGATGGCCATTTTAATAATGTTTATTCTTCCAATCCATGAGCAGGGGATGTCTCTCCATTTCTTTGTGTCTTCTTCTATTTCTTTTAACAGTGTTTTATAGTTTTCTTTGTATAGGTCCTTTACCTCTTTTGTTAGATTTATTCCCAAATATTTGATTTTTTTTGTTTCAATAACAAAAGGGATGGTCTTTTTGATTTCTTCTTCTTCAGATTTATTGTTTGTGTATAGGAAGGCTACTGACTTTTGCGTGTTGATTTTGTATCCTGCCACTTTACTGAACTGATTGATGAGTTGAATTAGCTTTTCTGTGGAGTTTTTGGGGTTCTCTATGTATAATATCATATCGTCTGCAAATAGTGATAGTTTGACTTCTTCTTTTCCTATTTGGATTCCTTGGATGTCTTAAAAGAAGGGAATGGAGGCATCAGACTCCCAGACTTCAAACTATACTACAAAGCCATAATCATCAAAACTGCATGGTATTGGAACAAGAACAGACATACAGACCAATGGAATCGAATAGAAAATCCAGAAATAAACCCACAGATTTATGGTCAACTAATCTTTGACAAAGGAGCAAAGACTATGCATTGGAGCAAAGAAAGTTTGTTCAATAAATGGTGCTGGGAAAACTGGGTCGCTACATGCAAAAGAATGAAGCTTGACCACCACCTCACACCATACACAAAAATCAACTCAAAATGGATTAAAGAACTAGACATAAGACCTGAAACCATAAAATATATAGAAGGAAATATAGGCAAAACACTACGTGATTTGCACATCAAAGACATCTTTACAGACACATCACCCAAAGCAGTGATAGTGAAGGCAAAGATAAACAGCTGGGACTATATCAAATTAAAGAGCTTTTGCACAGCAAAAGAGACAATAACAAAAACAAAGAGAAACCCCACCAACTGGGAGAACATTTTTGCACCCAACACTAATGATAAAGGACTGATCACAAAAATCTGCAAAGAGCTGATGAGACTCAACAACAACAAAGAAAATAATCCAGTCAAAAAATGGGCAGAAGAGCTTAAAAGAAACTTCTCTGAAGAGGAAATGCAAATGGCCAACAGGCATATGAAAAAATGTTCAACATCACTTGTCATCAGGGAAATGCAAATCAAAACTACCATGAGATACCATCTTACACCAGTGAGAATGGCACATATTAAAAAAACTAGCAACAACAAATGTTGGCGAGGGTGTGGAGAAAAAGGAACTCTTCTGCACTGTTGGTGGGAGTGCAAACTGGTCCAACCACTGTGGAAAGCTGTGTGGAGATTTCTGGACCTACTAAACATAGAGCTTCCATATGACCCAGCAATTCCACTCCTAGGTATGTACCCAAAGGACACAGAAACATCAATTCCAAAGAACACCTGCACCCCTATGTTTATAGCAGCACTGTTTACAATAGCTAAGCTTTGGAAACAACCCAAATGCCCAAAAATAGATGACTGGATCAAGAAGATGTGGTACATATATACCATGGAATATTACTCAGCATTCAAAAAAGATAAACACATGCAATTTGCTGCAACATGGATGGCGCTGGAAGGGATCATGCTCAGCGAAATAAGCCAAAAAGAAAAAGAAAAATACCGGATGGTCTCACTCATAGCAGGAATCTAGAAAACTTAAATAAGGGACCAGGAAAATGAATAACTATAAGAAAGTGAAAATCAAAATCAACAAAAAACTATGAACCAGAGACACTTTTAGGGGGGCGGGGGCGGGAGGGGAGGGATTGGGGTCAGAATGGGGGGCTGCAATTGTATGGGGAATATAACAATAAAATTTATAAAAAAAAAAAAAAAAAAATCTCTGGCCTTGTACAGCTCTTCAGAGCTATTTTCTGTCTGCTAGATTGGATGCTGCTGGATCACTGAATAAAAGCCTAGTAGCTCAGTAACTTGGTGTGGAAAATTTCCTTTTAACAATATCCACATCAAGCCTTTTAGCTCAATTGAATCAGGAAACATTATTATGAAATATAGTTATTGAATTTCAGTAACTTGCTTTTCTAAATAGAAGCCATACATTTTCTTGATTTTTCTTTCCTTTTAATTTTACATTTGGATACCAAACTTTCCTTATTGATGTTTTATGAAGCTTTTAAAAAAGAGATACAGCCAAAATTTTGGATTCCTCTTGGTGTTACAGACCAACCCTAGAGCGGCTCCTTTGGCCTCGAGGGAAAGAATTCCCCAGAGACCACTAGCTGTACCTTAACCATGCAAAGCTTCATGACAGACACAAGCATAAGGGAGCCAGTGTGAGAAAGGAGAATTTACCCTGGCTCTGGAGGGATTTAGGAGGTGATATTTACAGGGTAAGTCCAAGAGGCGAGGAGCTGAGAGACGCTTAAAAGCTTGCTCTGGGGTGGGTTATACCTACGCATGTGCAGAGGGTTACAGTCCAACTTCTCAAGCGAGCTCTGCATTCTCCCTGTAGCAATTGTGAGATAATTAGTCAGGGTCTAACACTTTTTGTCTATTAAGGAGCCTCATGGTCAGTGGGTTTGCCCAAATTGTTTGATCAAGGGTGCAATTCATGATTTAGTACACCTGTTCACACAGAACTTGGGGCCACTCATTTTACTGGACGGCAATTTCTTTTACCTAGACTGACTCACTGGCAACCGCTTAGCTCTTTACATTATCATTTTAGGTTCCATTTTATAACCCCTTTCTTCCCTTCCTTCTTCCTTCTTTCTTCATTTCATTGCAGTATAAATTATTTTCTGTTTCTATGCGTCCTTCTTAATAAGTGGAATGGATGTTGGGTATGTTTCTTTCATGCCCCTTGATGAGGGCTGTGCTGTGCAAATTACAGAAACATTTACTTCTTCACAAATGAGCCTGTGCTTGGTGAGATCCCAGTAAAGGTTAAAATTGTCTTAGAATCAACCTCCAAAAGCCATTTTCCTTTTTCTAGGAGGAATGACAAATTACCTGTTCATAAAATAAAGGTAAATTTATACCAAGTCTTGCTACAGAATTTCCAAAGGTGATGTGGGAATGTGTGCTTTGACCTTGCCTGTACGTGAAACTTGTGAGTAATATCGCAAGGTGTGCTTTGTGGTGGACAGAAAATGACTTATTTCTATTCTTGGCAAACAGGCATATCCTGGGCTTGGTGCTTTATTTCATCTTTAAAATCAAGTTCTTAGAAATATAGCTATATTATACCATCAAATGATCACTGGGACCAAGTTTACCAGATAACACTTATAAAAGTTTAAAGCCAGGTAAGTCTATATGAATGATCTGCAAGGTAATGAATATTAGATTATTTTATGTATACATATTATACATGTACACATATATAAATCTACCATAAGAATGCCACTGTCAGTTATTTACCTGTTATGAAAATTACATTTAAGACAAAATAAGACCTTATCATTCATTCTCATAGTTCTCTAGGTTTCATGAAAAGTACTGGGAGAAATGATTTGCATATTTTACATTTTAAACAAATGTATTTATGCATTTAAACATTTCCATTTTAAATGGGACTTCCAACTTGTTTTTCTAACCTATGTATTGTAATTTTTTAAGTTCTTCTTTTTCCTGCATTTAAATTCACTTCTAATAGTCCAAATCTATCCTTCACCATATCTTTGTCCCCCTTTTCATAATTTACCTACCCTTCTCACCCCTTATTTCTGGTAGCCACTAAATGTTTTTATAACACAAAAGTTTATTTTTGTTTTATTTAGGTCATTTGTTTGTTTTCTCTATATACCACATATGAGTAAAATCATACTCAGTTTCTTCACTAAGCATAATTCCCTCTAGGGCCATACATTTTTTTTTTTTTTTAGATCCATACACGTTATTCCAAACAGCAAGATACCATCTTTTTTCTTTAATGCTGAATACATCATCTTTATCTGTAGGTCAATAGGTTTTTTTACTTAGGCAGTTAGATGATTGTTAGTCCTTTCCTCTGTGGCCAAGCTCAACTTATAGTGGTGCCATATGTACTTACCCTTCAATTCTGTTGCTTTGTATACTATTATATAGCCCCTATGGATTTAGGTACTAATAATAACCATTATTAGTTCTTTCTTTTCTTTCTAAATGACTATTTATGATGCTATCTATGGGCAGAATTTCCTTGTTCCAACGAGAATTTCCTTGTTCCAAGAAGTATTTCTCAGAGCTACTCCTTGACGTTCTCATTCACTCCTGTGCCAGCAGCTGGTGCTGATCATGTAGACTTGCTATTTCATAGTAGCTCACATAGCTCTTATATTTGACAAAAATGAAGGGAAAAGATAAGCCAAGTCATAATTTATTCTGATCAACAGATATTTCTCTTAAAATATTATTGATTTTAAGTTTCCAGATCATGATTTTTATTTTGTTAAAAATTTCACTTATTTTGATGTTTTCAGTTATATTCAACCAAATAAGCATTCCTTTGTATAAACCTCATTCATAGATTTGTTGCACAATCTTTTAAGAAAAGACAGTACCTACTCTGAGAGTATCTCCCTCTTTTATCTAACAATAATCAAATTAAATGATTTTTTTTTCACATTGGTTAAGCTGTAAATAATTGCCAACTGATTTGATGTTATTGTGCTATTCAAATGTATAAATCTATATAGACTCAATAACTAGAAATATAACATTCTTATAGAGTACTTATTCATCAATACACTAAGAGCTAGTATTTGAAAGTCCTTGTTTAAGATAATATGTTTATAGGACTAAATTCCAGCAACTTAGAAGTAAATTATTAAATAGTAGTAGCTATATAGCTAGAAAAAGAAACACTTCATTTTAATAATGAGACCAAGAGAGAGCAAGTGACTCATTTATGGTTCAATGACCAGTTTATAATAAAGCCAGGGTGAAAATCTTATTTTCATGTAATGTAGCAGGGCTCTTTCCATATATTAAAAATTAAAGATTTAATTAAAATAAAATACTCACAGGTGTCAAATATGACAATTCTTATATATGCTAGGTATCTGGCTTGCCTAAAAAGTTATAATTCTGATCTCTTTACAAATACTGAGGAATCAGTCTTGGTGACCTTTAAGTTGCTCAAGGTCATCTACACAGAAAGTGACCAAGCAGGGTTTTTGATCATGTCTGTATGCATCCAAACCTTGTATTTTCTTTATTGCACAATGTTGTGTTTAATCTTTGGGATAAAGGAAATGTCACTTATATTCTAAGCAGATTATTAGATAGTCATGATAACATAAATTTATTCAAGGTCTACTACCACCAATTGTTTAGGGATGTCAACCCTCATCTGTGAAAATCACTGTAAAGTTCCTGTGTCCATGGTCCAGGGGATGTATGTCAGATCACAGGACTGGATATACAATTGGTTTAGATGAACTTTCAGTTCTATGTTGCTCTATAAAGTATTGGATTAGGGACATGAGTTTGATGATTTCTGTTTTCTGGTTCCTACTAAAAGTTGCAAAGAGTTCAGATTAACTCCACTATTTGCATCAAATATCTGATTGCCCTTTCTTATAGTTCAACTTTGTCTACTCTGTATTATTTACTTCATTTCTTTATATGTTCACTAAGGTTATAACCAGGAGTTAAACAGATTGGACGATGCTATTCCACTTATCACTTAGAGATCACTGACAATGGTACCAGAGGCTTGTATAGGGCAGAGACTATTAGACTCAGAAGGCCTGGGTATCAGTTTTTAAGGCACTATTTATTAGTCACATGACCTTAGGTTAATTCCTTCTTAAACTTTCCATTTTTGTATGTATATAAAATAGGAACAATAATCTGTCCACTCTGCAACATTGCAAAAGAAACTAAACAATGTATTTCATAGCATGCTTTTAAGTGGAAATGATTATTATTAGTACCTAAATCCATTATAATTTAATTTAGACACTGAATCAGCAACTTACCTGATAATAAGTAGCTCATATAGTAAAAACAGGTTCAGAGAATTAAATTATAACTAGCTGTTAGGAAAGTATGACACTTTGTGTCCCAGAGGAATAAAGATCATGAATTTTGGGGGGATGATTTGAGAAGAGAGAATTCAGTCCAAGTTTTATGATTGGCTCTTGAGAAACAATGATAAATATCATAATGGAATAGCAAATAGAGTAGAGAGAGTAGGGAAACTTGTAGGAAAGCAAATGCTATATAATGGGATTAAGAAAAATAAATTTTGAGTGTTTTTATTAATTTGTTAATTCCAATATTTTAAAATCCAAAACTACACCTACTATTTTTTTTGAAGACTACAATTTTTTTTTTCCATTTGTGTTCCGGGGGATTTAAAATATACTGATTTGCTAAACTTGAGGTTGATCTCACTTAGAATCTTTTATGGAAAGGTCTGTATCTTACTGAGTTACGTTTCACAGCCTAGTTTTTCACTCCATTGCCTTCCCAAGTTTGTTGCTAGTCTACATATTCCAACCCAATCTCTTTGTAAGTTTGTTGTCCAATATCCACAGGTTCTCTTCACTCAGGCCTTTGGGTTTTTCCAAAGCTGTGATATTTGATTCTCAAATTTTCTTTTAAGTGTACAAATAGATCTGAAGTTCAACTTTTTGCAATTAACCTTCCAAAATTAATCCCTCAAAAGTAGCTTCCTCCCATAGTTTCATGTCTGGATAGGCCATGCTCATGATCATTCAAAATAAAGACCATCTTAATAATATACTTGGCTTTATCCTCTCTCTTAATTCAGAGTGAAAGCAAAACTCATAAAAAAATAAAACTTAAACAGAAAAACAGTGCTTTGAATAGAATCTGGCAAATTTAATTTTTGAGACAAGTAAGTATATGAGTAGAAAACTAATGACATTATTTTACTAATGTTCATAAGAGTTTAAAAATAATCAATGTTTTACTTTACTTGAGGCCATTACTCTTTCAAAAGGGTAACATTTTTTGGATAAAAGAGTAATATTTTTTTGATTCAGTATATGATGGTCTGTTTATTCTTGTGTCAAATAAACAGAGACATGCTCTATTATTAGACCAATTACTTCTAACATATATTTTCCTATATTTATATGTTTCAATATATCTATATGCACTTCTACCAAGCTGAGTTAAATATATTGACACATACCATTTTTTAATTTAGCCAATTATTTCTAATATATGTCTTGCTATAGATTTATATATCAATTATTTATATATATGTCTATATCTAATGGTTATCTATCATCTATCTATCTATTATCTATCTATTATCTATCTATCTATCTATCTATCGATCTTCTATCAAGCTTGGTAGAAGTCATGTGATGCAGCTCCCATCCTGTCATGGAATAGTCAGCAAATGGAGGCCTCTGTAGGCATTTTGAGTTGGGAGGAGCTTAATACAGGGAATTATGGCTCACTACAGGAAACATGATTGGAAGCAATCTGTAGCACAGAAGTGGGGTTTCTCTTGCAAACATGTAGATGATTTGAAAGCAGGAGGAAGTGATTGCCAATGATCTCAGCTACCTGAAATGAATGCACAGGCAAAATTCCATATTTGCTCATAGCTTTTGCCAGGGACAAATCTATTCTCCTCTGCTTTCCAAACCTAGTGTGAACAACTAACACAGTGCAATCGCCTAACCAAAAAACGAGCTGGAAAGGAGATTTTTTTTGAAGGCTTGGTGAATAAACTTAGTTTAAACAAGCTACATCTGAAACAAGGAAACAGTGGTAGTTATGCACATATTTTATGAAAATTTTTAGTAATGACCAATTCACAAACTCTCAAAGGAGACATTCTCTTTTTTCTTTTATGCTAAATACTATTGTTAAAAAATTCACCTTATTTATAACAAAACTGCACTTTTCTGTAACTTGCTGTCTTTTTCTTGTTCTGCTGTCTGGCATGGATCTTAATGTCTTTCCCCTGATTCACTAGAAGAGACTAAATAGCTTGGCTCCTTTATAGTTTTCATATAAAGTAAATTTAAGTTGCAGTTTATTTAAATATTTATTTAAATATTTTGAGTGCTCACTACAGAACATCCTGATTTTGTTGATGTTTACCTTATTGTTTTTATTGACCTGATCCTTGAGATCTCCAAGAATCTGTAGTCTATGGGGAAAATCATAGCTGTCTCTGGGCATTCAGCCTTATATTGCACTGTATATGTTTCTGGAATCCACATTAACTTGTAATTAACCTAGGATTTTTATAAATGATTGTCCCTTACACATTATTTCAATTACTGTTCTGAATCTAAGTTATTTTATGAATCCATTAAATTTTATCTTGATCAGTTTTGACTGATGTTTTTAACCTATCGACACTTGTTGAATATGTTTTTTAAAGACACTAAATTCACTTTGAAGGAATGAATTAAAAAACTAAAAATAACCTAATTTTTGTAAAGCTCAGGATATATTTGACTCTACATATGTATACACACCTATATTTTCTTCCTTGTTATGGTCTGAATGTGCATCCCAAAATTCGCTAGTTTAACTTAAAATCCAAGGTCATAGTATTAGTAGAGCTTTTCAGTGGAGATTAGATCATGGAGGTGGAACTTTCATGAATGAGATCGGTGAATTTATTAAAGAAGTCCCAGAGAGATTTCTTGCCCATTCTGTCTTGTGAGGATACAAAGAGAAGTTGGCAGGGGCCTCCCTGGTGGCGTAGGGGCTAAAGACAGAGCTATCAAGCTACTGCCAGCCGCTACAGCACAAGTTTGATCCCCTCCCCCGGCCAGCCAGGGAGCAACCTACATGGCACAGCAGACCTCTCCAATCTTGCTCACTGCTCCCCTCAGGGGTGTATTTCAGTGGATCTGCCTGTTCTGCTCCCCACTCTGTCTCTGGTGAATCCTCATCTCCTGCACATCTGGCCTACACTCCAGCTCTTGTATGCATAAATAAATAAATCTCAAAACAAAACAAAACAAAGAGAAGTTGGCAGTCTGCAGTCATGAAAAGGGGCCTCAGTAGAACATGATCATGCTGGTCCCTGATCTCCAGGCTTCAGAACTCTGAGCAATAAATTCCTGCTGTGAATAAGCCCTTCAGTCTGCTATTTTATTATAGTATTCTGAGCAGATTAAGATATTCCTAGAAAACTGTTCTCTTGGGAAAATTAATTCAATTACACATTTCCTATTCTTCTTTTCTCTTTTCCGTTCTTTTTCTCTTTCTCTCTCACTGCCTCAACCTAATTTTGAATCTTAGTCTTTTAGACACTTGAAATCCAAATCCTTCACTAGCATGATTAAAAGGTAGCATGAAGAAAACAAAATGCTAGAGGACATTTCCTGCTTTTAATTAAAGAGGTTTAGGTAAAAATTCTGTGAAAACAAGTTCCATATTTTTATTTATTTTTTTTTTTTCCAATCATCTTTTTCCATATTTATTTTTATTTTTTTTTTATAAATTTTATTGTTATATTCCCCATACAATTGCAGCCCCCCCATTCTGACCCCAATCCCTCCCCTCCCGCCCCCGCCCCCTAAAAGTGTCTCTGGTTCATAGTTTTTTGTTGATTTTGATTTTCACTTTCTTATAGTTATTCATTTTCCTGGTCCCTTATTTAAGTTTTCTAGATTCCTGCTATGAGTGAGACCATCCGGTATTTTTCTTTTTCTTTTTGGCTTATTTCGCTGAGCATGATCCCTTCCAGCGCCATCCATGTTGCTGCAAATTGCATGTGTTTATCTTTTTTGAATGCTGAGTAATATTCCATGGTATATATGTACCACATCTTCTTGATCCAGTCATCGATTTTTGGGCATTTGGGTTGTTTCCAAAGCTTAGCTATTGTAAACAGTGCTGCTATAAACATAGGGGTGCAGGTGTTCTTTGGAATTGATGTTTCTGTGTCCTTTGGGTAAATACCTAGGAGTGGAATTGCTGGATCCTATGGAAGCTCTATGTTTAGTAGGTCCAGAAATCTCCACACAGCTCTCCACAGTGGTTGGACCAGTTTGCACTCCCACCAACAGTGCAGAAGAGTTCCTTTTTCTCTACACCCTCGCCAGCATTTGTTGTTGCTAGTTTTTTTAATATGTGCCATTCTCACTGGTGTAAGATGGTATCTCATGGTAGTTTTGATTTGCATTTCCCTGATGGCAAGTGATGTTGAACATTTTTTCATATGCCTGTTGGCCATTTGCATTTCCTCTTCAGAGAAGTTTCTTTTTAGCTCTTCTGCCCATTTTTTGACTGGATTATTTTCTTTGTTGTTGTTGAGTCTCATCAGCTCTTTGCAGATTTTTGTGATCAGTCCTTTATCATTAGTGTTGGGTGCAAAAATGTTCTCCCAGTTGGTGGGGTTTCTCTTTGTTTTTGTTATTGTCTCTTTTGCTGTGCAGAAGCTCTTTAATTTGATGTAGTCCCAGCTGTTTATCTTTGCCTTCACTATCACTGCTTTGGGTGATGTGTCTGTAAAGATGTCTTTGATGTGCAGATCACGTAGTGTTTCGCGTATAGAATATGGACCTTCCCAGACAAACAGAAACTCCGGAATTTCATTGCAACTAAACCCCCACTCCAAAAAATACTACAAGGAGTCCTAAAGCCAGAACCTCAGAGGGACGAATAACAATGAAAGAAGGCCAAAAAAAAAAAAGTTATTAAAAGAATAAATAAATAAAATCAAAGGAAAGACAAACACAATGGCAAATACAGATGTTAACATATCAATATTAACTCTAAATGTAAATGGACTAAACTCTTCAATAAAAAGACACAGAGTTGCAGCCTGGATTAAGAAACAAAACCCAACCTTTTGCTGTCTCCAGGAAACACATTTAGCTACAAAAGATAAAAATAGGCTCAAAGTTAAAGGATGGAAAACAATCCTCCAAGCAAATGGACCAAAAAAGAAAGCAGGAACAGCTATACTTATATCAGATAAAACAGATTTCAAACTCAAAAAGATAAAAAGAGACCCCAATGGTCACTACATTATGATCAAGGGGACAATACTTCAAGAAGAAATAACACTCATTAACATATACTCACCAAATGAAGGAGCACCAAAATATATCAGACAACTGTTGTCCTCTCTGAAAACAGACATCAGAGAAAACACATACGTAGTGGGAGACTTCAACACACCACTATCAACAATGGATAGATCAACAAGACAAAAAATAAGTAAAGAAACCAAAGCTCTAAATAAGGACCTAGAGCAATTGGGCTTAACAGACATCTATAGAACACTAAACCCCAAAAAAAAGGAGTACACATTTTTCTCAAGCGCACACGGATCATTCTCCAGGATCGATCACATACTGGGGCACAAGACAAACATCAACAGATACACCAAGATTGAAATCATATCAACCATCTTTTCTGACCATGAAGGCATCAAACTAGAAATAAACCATAAAAAGAAGGCAAGGAACTTTCCTACCTCATGGAGATTAAAAACCACACTACTGGAAGACCACTGGACTAATGAGGAGATCAAAGAAGAAATTAAAAAATTGTTTGAGTTCCATATTTTTAAATGACAAAGTATGGAGTACTAAAAAATAAAGAATATATATATTCATTGTTTGTTTCCTTCACTGTATAATAAAAGGCATGTTTCCTGTGCATAAGAACTGAAATTTATTAGATTATTATTGAAAGCAACATAGGGAGAAAAACACAATATTTTGAAAGGTGGCAAGTTACTATGCAGTGGCGTCATTTCATTATCTTACTTAATTACAAGAAAAATGGTCCTTTTACTTCTCCAAAAGATTAAAATACCTTTGAATCTCTGAGACCAAAGAACTAGTCATTTGTTTTTATGGGACATTCTATTATTGCTGTTATGATTAAAATGTCAGTTTTATACATTATATATAGTTGATGTGGAGAACATGTAGGGAAGAAAAGATTTTTGAAATTGTAAATTTTTTTCTGTATGCTACAGTATTGCATTGCTAAGTGATATTTGTAACAAAAGCATATAATAAAGCAAATATATCATATGCCATACAACTCTCATAGAATTTGGGTCAAGTATTGGAGCTGGAAGGTGGAAAGGAGTTGAATGACACTAGAGAGCCATAGAGCAAAGTTTGAAGTAAAGAACTCTAGCCCCTCAGCTAAGTGCATCCAGTTTTAGCTATAGTCCCTGGTAAGTTGAATGACTCTGGTCTTTTGTTAAACTGGATTTCTAATGATAGCTGTTACTTGTAAAAGTTCTAAACAAAACCAAATACAATATATTTAGCTATATGGGTTCTCTTAATAGCTGTACCTGATAATTTATTAAAATAATTGACAGAAACAAGACTAATTTTTCTTTAGCAGTTTAAGGAGTGGCCACCTTGTATGCATTGTTTAATTTTAGCACTCACAAGTTTCTGAAGAGCATATATTACCATTCAACCTCTACAAATACACAAATGGAGGCTCAGAATGGTAAAATAATGTTCCCACACATATACAATGAGTATCACTTTCAAATTTAAACCAGGATCTATCTCAGACAGAGGTCTTTGTTCATTTCCTCGACAAATGTAATGTTCTCAAAGTGAAAGGCCTATCATCTATATGACTTTTATGAAAACAAGTCCTGATGATTACAGAGGGTTAAATTATCAATTTAACATAGCTCCTTACTTCCAGAAATTTTTTTCATCTAAGACCAGGTCCGTCAAAATAGTCAAAATGCAGTTGTTATTTAAAAACCACAAGTGTACAGAGAAGAGTTAACGACTTCTCTGTTGATTACCGGAAAAGGATTAGACAAGAGAATTTTTATGAAGGCAAATCATGCTTTATTAATTCAGTAGCAGAAAATTAATAGATAAAAAGGAATTTAATACTGAAATTAATGTTAAGTATAGTACTAGTGTTTTTCATAGATTTTATAACAGCTTGCGCCAGTCTAGAAATCCAGCAAAACAACTAAAGATTAGAAAAGTTATGTAGCTTTCCAACTTTTCATGAATTCATAGATTATTTTCCACGTCAGTGATGGAGTCAGGGTTTAGAACCATCATTCTAATATCAAAGCTTGTGTTCTTTGCTTCTTATTTCATATGTATGCAACATTTTAGTTCAAAGTTATTTAAGATTGGATGAGATTGTTAAACTGATATTTATTTATTTATTGAATACATTCAAGTATGGGTCTTCCAAAAGAAGACACACTAAATCTTTCATATTTTGTTGCAATCCTGAAGGGTTGCACTCTCTCTATGTGTGTCCTATTTACTGTCTCTCTAGTTCTACTTGAATGTGAACTTAGTGAGAAGGAGCTACTTTATTCATTACATAGATGCCACCTGACATCAGCAACTAGGATTATATGTATCCCATAAATATTGGTTGTCACTTAGTTAATAATAAAAGTAATGATAAAATATATGCAGATTTATGTCTTTATATAATGTAGTAATATACAAATAATTACACGTAGGAAGTAATCTCAAAATAAATCTTAAAGGGGTTATTGAGAAAAGACGTATTTGTCTTGTTCTGTATTTTAGCTATGACTTACAAAATCAGCTAGGTTGGTAATGTTATATTCTGACATAATCCAAGCCAACATGACATTTTTATAATAGGCAAAGCCTGAAAAATGAAGGTAAAACTGTATCATAATATCATAGCGAAGATGATTAATGATTACCTTTATAAATGTTAATGTATTTTATGCTGTAGAATATCAGAGCTATTCATGTCACTTCATATATATATACATATATTTTCAAATTAATCTAGCTATAGAAGTAGGTTATCAACTTATCTTTACGCATGTACTATATTTCTAGTTTTAAACAATAATAAAGAATTCTTGAATAGATTGGGAACTTTTCTCTCTACAACCACCAAAAATATTTTATTGAATTAATATGTTTGACAATAGAATTTCCATGTCAACTATATACTTTTCAATTATCAAATCTATGTCAGTAAAACTATATCATTTTGGAAAAGAGAGTAAATAAATAACAATTTCAAATTAATCAGCTAAAAGAGGTAAAAATAAAAAACAACCCTTAAAAAAAACACACCCTATTTAATAAAATGCCTTGCAGGAGACATTTTCTCCTTGAAGGAGAAAAATGATGCACTTAAATGTGCTAATTAAAAAGAATTTAATGAGGGGACTACTTGCAGTACCATAGATAGGATATGGGACATTGATAATTGATGGTAGTATACACCAATGCTAGCACAACAGGGAGCTGTGACCATTCCTAGTGTAAAGCAGTAAGGAAGTGAGCAGTTATGAGAAGTGGTGAGGACTATAGCTGGGACTGTGATTCCAGCACAGAGGTACCCAACAGGAAGGAGATGAGCGCTCCCTTAAAGTTATATAGCCTAGCCTGGGAGCTAGTTTCCCACCTCATTCTCCTTTTGTCTCCAGAGTTCCTTCTAAGGACCAGACACTCTTCAGAAGCCAGGGCAAATGAGCCTGGCAAATTCAGTATATAAAGTTCATTATCCTGGGCACTGAGGAGGCTGAAGGAGTACAAGGAGTGCTTCTGGAAGGGAAAAGGCCAATATTCAATACATACCTTAAAACAACTCAAAGAGATAAAGATGAAATAAAGCATTAAGTTAGAAACGCTGCATTTTATTTTTTCACAGGTGCTCCACAATTCCCAAGTTATTCTATGTAATTATGTGAAAGCATCCTAAAGTTAAAGTGCATAATTAATTTATCATGTAAAGAAGACTATTTTAGAAAAAAACTAAAAAAACATGAAGCCAAATATTTTTTTCAATAACCATATTTAAATATATGTAAATAAACCTTAGTAATGAAACTGCTAATCACTTAATTTGAGATTTGGGGAGAGTTAATAGATGCTAAAGCAAAGAGCAGAATGCATTAAATGCAATCATTTTAGTAAAACATTCTTTAAAAGATTTTTAAAAACAAATGATAACTTTTAATCATTTCTAGATTAACTGATGCTTAGAAGGTATTTCTAGTTAGAAATTCATTCATTTAAGCATTTGATTAGTACTTGCTCTATTTCAGGGATTACATTAGACTCTTATGCTACAAATCAGTCAGGAATGAATGCAAATCTGTCAGGAATGAATAATGCCCTTGAGTTTTTACATGCTTTTTAAGATATACCAGATGTCTAAAATAATTGCTTATAGTTTTACATATTAGAAACATGCTGGAATTTACCAAATATTAATATTGGAAGTGAGGTCCTGACAGGTATCCATGAATCACAAAATATTACTGTACTTACTGGAATATTCAACTGACTCATTTCTTCTGTTATAAACTTTGCCAAGAGGTATTTAAAGTAGCAGTGGTATGCCCAACAGGAAAAACAAAAATTTTTCTCTAAATTTTATTAACTTTCAATCAACGTTAGAATCAACATGGAATATTGCATTAACATTAAAATCACTGTAACTAATGCAAAGTTGAGAGGATATTGAATTAGAAACACTGAGATATGTTAAATCAACTCTTGCAGGATTTTAGGTAGTATGTAATTATTTCTGAAATTACAATCATTCCAACTCATTGATGCAAATTACTAAGATTTTCATGATTATAACTTACATATGTAATAAGATTGACCTTATTGAAAAATTCTGTGGCGGCATCATTTTCTTAACATCATATTATCTCAAAATGAAATAAATACTAATATGCCTTTATATTTTTATACAATATTACTTCTAGGTAATAAGACATACCTGAGAAAAAAAGGATATTTTCCTTAATGATACATAAAATGGGAAATTTTCCTTCAAGAAATCCTTCATAATTTGTAGAATGCTTAATATGCTAAATTTTATCCTTATTTTTGTACATATGTAATGGTATATGGTAATTATAGAGAAACTAATTATATGTATTGATTGTATATGAGTTAGTGTCGAAGCAGGAAACATCCATTAAGATAGCTTCAATGAAGTAAATTTAATTAGGGCATATATACATATGGACAGGAGAAATAAAGGATTTTGTAGCATCTAGCAACTAGCAATACTAGGAAACCATTACCTCCCCTGGAAAAAGATGAGTATTCTACTGGAGTCTAGTGTAAGAGTTATAAGGAAAGGGAGATAATTGCTGTCAGAGAAGTAATACTAATAAAGGGAGGAATGCAGAAAGAAGTATTCCATCTGCTTTTCTACCTTTTAATCTCTTGCTGTGTTTCTTCTTGATAAAATCACTCAAAACCTGAGGGCAAGGACTCCAGGAAATGTCTTTTAAAATTATAAGGAAAAAAAAAAAACTGATGTGGGAAGAAATGGAGAATAACCTCAGAATAAGCAAAACAGTAACAAGTGTCATCCTTGGGGAAGAGCTGGTAGTTGGGGGGCAATAGAGAAGGACATGGAGAAAAAGGGGTTCTGTGCCCATGAATCTTCAGACCGGTTTAGCTTGTGTAACCATTGCTTTATATATGCCTTTTAGCTAATATGGCCAAAGAATTTTAAAAAGTAATAAAATAGTCCCTTTATAGATACCCTTTTTGTTAGTTTTTTTTTAGAAGGGACTGTCTCCTAGGAGCATCCTTGTTAAACCACCTCTTGGAGATGTTTATAGTCCTGGTCTCAGTCACTGAGGTGATTAGTGGGGGGAGAAGAAAGGGTGAAGAGGAAGAGGCTGTCTCTCTCTCTGCCAGAGAAATTGCTTGTCTAGAAACTAGTTTTAGAGCACAACCATAGGTCCACATGTGTGTTTCTGTAAATTTTCTCAGTTTATGGTGGAAAAGGTTCATTATTTTGACAATGTAGGATAAAAAGTAGAGCTAGTAAAGTAACCAGTTTGTAAATATCTTCTTATAATAGAAAAGAAATACTTTGGAGGTGGATTTGTTAAACCATCTCTGAGCAATGTATGTCAGAACTTGTTCATTAAGTTGGCAACAAAGACAGAAAGAAAAATAGAAGGAGAAGATGTATGCAAATGTGTTCATATTTACACTTGATGTTAACCAGCGATGTGTGTATCTCTTGCCAGTGCTGTAGGAAAACACTGTCAAGTAATTCAGTGAAAATATCCCTCCTTGTTAATACTTTAGTAGTATAGATTGGATAGTGAATTACCTTTGAAGCATTATATTTTGGGTACTCTGTTGCTCTATAGCTCATTTTAATTGAACATTAATAGACTGCAGTATTTAATCATAACTCTGCCAATCTTTATCTAGAACCTATGGCCATTTTTATCTTTTATGAAATTTTGGTTGCCAAGAAAGGCAGGATTACTTTTTCCCCTTCCAGATTGAATTTGTGTAGTGTATTCTTGATTATCAAAATACTTGTATAGCCTTAGAAGTTTGAAATGGTAAATATTCATGTGTGAAAAAGCATAATACATAATGATATGATCTTAATTACATAAAAATAGATGCTTAGTTATATAGATATATACACAGGAGGACCTAGAAAGACATTTAAAACTAAACTGCTTGTAATTATGGATGACTTTGCTCTTGCTTTTTGTGTTTTTCAGTTGCCTATTAGGCATATGTTAACTTTTAAAAAATAAATGTGATTTTAAAAAGCTGCAAAAATAAATTTTTATCAATTCATCTCTCTAGAAAAACTAATTAAAGAGAAATTTTCCTTTCTTGGTTTAAAATTCATAGTATTATTTTCTTTGTTATTTTTTATACTGATTTTACCATATGTTGGCAGTGAAGAAAATTGTACTTAGAAAATCAAATTCCTTCCACCCATCCATTCTTTCTGAAATACATTTCTAATTTCAAAATACACTCCAGAGTACTTTATTGGTATAAAGCAAAGTTTATTAACGACTTCAATTTCAAAATACTTTTGATTAAGTAGTGCCAGGTACATTGAGAGGCAAACCACTTTTCATTAACGATTCTTTTTATTGTTTCTATCATAAAATGTGTCTAATTGACAGCACATATTTTCCAAACAGTCTGTGTTATTAGATTAGAATCCTGACGAGTTCACATCTGGGTACATGAGCAAAAAATAATTAAATTTAATAATAATGAGAAAAGCCCTCAGTAATCCATCATGCCACTACTGTAGCATGAGCAGTAAAATTGAATGGGTGCCAAATTAGAAAATGAATCCATAAAAATATGCCAATTACTGTAACCATAATAAAGTTCCTGTCCCAATTCAAGGGAATATGATCCATGATCATCACCTCAAATACAAACCCTTAGGACTTCACTGTTTCTAAATTTTAGATACTTTCTGAGTGCACATGTGGCACAAAAATTAATGGAAGCTTAGTAAGAAGAGGAAATCCCACTGCATGATATAACTCAATTATTGAAAGTTATTCCTATATCTGAATATCATGACTAACACATCTGTGATTTAAATTTGTATGTGATTTGATATGATCTCTCTAAACTTTAGATGGACAAATAGGGGAATAACCTATATATAGGTGTTTTCACATATTCATAGGTATGTGATCATATATAATTCACTGTATTTTTACAATAGAATGTTACCCTCCAGATATGAGGTTATTAATATCTACAGAAATAAAATTTTGAAAATCATCTCTAAGATAAAATCTACTCACACCATCAATCTTATATTTTAGGAAAGAAGACTTCTCCTTCCACCAATTCCTGAATTTCATGGATTTGTGTGATGCTACTCAAAATTCATTGAGAATTTAAATATAGTTTCCTATATCTTTGTAGGAATGGCATGAAAATGAGTTTATAACTAAGTTCTATGTGGGAGAAGGAAGAATGGATAATGTAGAGAGAAGAAATCTAATTGTATACAGATTTTCATAGGCCCCAATAATTGTAGCATGTATTTCTGGCTCTGTAAGTGCCTGTCCTTTCTATTAACTTGGAATTTTCCCTGAAACAAAGAATGGAATTTATGGTATAGAATTCACTGTTGAATGTCAAGTAAAATATATGTACTAAGTTTCTAAAATTGTAAAAATACTGGCAGTGCATCAATTTCATAATATATACTATATATCCACATAGGATTGTAGTAGGATACTTAAATATTTAATTTGGGGAGGGAGAACAATCTATCCAAGAATTTGTTTCTGAGAAAACTGCTGGGCTGAAATTGGAAATATGCTTATATTCCTTAAAAAAAAGACACAGACAGAGGTGGAGCATTGATCTCTTCCAAATACATGTTTGCAACTTCTTAAGTTGCTTTTGAAATATGCTATAAATGTTATGTGCCATCCCTTCCAGACCAGGTTTTAGCTAGAAGGAAGGGACAATAGCACACAATAAAAATCAGGAATATTATCACTCCTAAAAGAAGAGGGATGTCATAGGCTTCTTAAAGAAACACATCTATTTTACAGTTTTTATCAGGTCCATCTAGAGATGGCCCAAACCTTTGAGTAACTGAGATCATTCAGAAACAAAGCAGATATACAGGTGAATTGAAGTTTTTCTTTTCTTTTTAAAAAAGATTTATTTATTTATGCATATAAGAACTGGGGCACAGGCCAGAGGTGCAGGGGGTGAGATGATTCACCAGAGACAGAGTGGGGAACAGAACATGCAGTTTGACTGAATCACACTGCCTGAGGAGCAGTGGGTAAGACAGGAGAGGTCTGCTGTGCCATGTGGGTTAGCTCCCTGACCGGGTTTCAAGCTTTGGCTTCAGTGGCTGTGGACAGCTCCATGGTGCTGCAACTCAACCCCTCATACCACCAGGGAGCCCCCAAAGTTTTTCTTGAAAAATAATTTTTTGCCTCTTTTTTCTTGCTGAATATGAGAATTCTGTCATAGTGTTATACATTAGACCTCTATTTGTTATAATATCAAATTTAGAGTAAAAGTTCTCGAATATATATTCTCATGTTCTGTGGCATAGAGGTATTTTTCTCATACATGTCCTGCATGTACTGGTTACATAATAGTTTAAGATAATAACTTTTCTTTTGTGGACTCAATGTGTTCCCTTTCTTGCTCAAGCCAGCATATTTTCTGCCTTCAGTTTTTAAACCCTCAGTTTCAAGGCATGGAGATGACAGATTAAAACAGTAAAGCGAGCTACGTTAGCCCACAAAACCTGGGGTGGGTTCCACATCTGAAGAGAATGGTGACTCAGACTTGTCCAAGGTTGCTTTCACTTGGTTTTACTACCTAACAATAATAAAAATTTGGCACAAAGGACAAACACAAGTTTATAATATAGGTGAGTGGACGCCACTTACTGAGGATGCCTACTTGCACACAGGGCATTTTGAGTTCAGAGGTCTTAGCAACCTACATGAAAAGAGGAATCCACTAGACTAGGGGGATTCAGGACAGTGGACTCTCCCCTTTGATTCTATTCTGGGCCATGAAAAGGTGGGAGGAGGGTGTGGTGGTTGCCCAGCTCCCACATAAGTTGTCATATTAGGAAATTCTGGCTTGAACACAGTTCTATGCTTTTAAGTTCTTTTTCTTACAACATCATCAGAATACTTGAGCTTTCATTCTATAGTCCTAGTCGTACATGATAAAAATGTATTTTTATCCAGGTAGAGGAAGTAACAAGAAAAACAGAAGTCTGTGTATTAAAGGCAGTTCACCAGAGGAAAGAGGTCATGTGAAGAATCTAAGTAGATAGAAATAAAGGAGCCCTGTGTCTCAAAAAGCAGGCCCTGTTCTTTGTTTCAGAGCTGGGTGATATGGAGGTACACTAGGAAACACTGCTTCAGCAAAGCATGGGATTAGATATTAGAATCACATCACACAAGTTAACAGCAGGGGGAGAGGATATGCTCATGAAAAATAGATGTTAATTAATTTCTTTACCTCCCAACAAAAGAGAGAATGCAAAAATAAGCTACAGAATTATCTATGACACCTGAATTCATTAACTGAGTATAATATGTCTTTTCCCTGTTAGTTATTTTTCTGTATTATATTTGTGGTATTAAGCTTTTGATGTTGACAATCAACCTGATTTTGAACTTAATCCTCTTCCTTTTCTCCTCATTGACTCTTCAAGGTACTTTTATCCCATTATCTAAGTCCATGCTGCCATATCTAATTTGTTGTTTCTATCCAGGTTAATGGAGTATAGCTTCCATTCTGACATGCAGACAGGTGACACCAACATGATCATAGATATGCTCATTTTCTACAATGAATAAAGCTGAAAACATTATATAATATTTATCTCTTTGTTTCTTTTGTAAAATCACTTTGATCACACTCTAAATGTCCTTAGATAAGTTAGTATTTCAGTGTTACACATACTTTAAAAACATTTCCATTAGGATAGTATTGACTTGCTTAAGAATGAATAGAAAAAGTGCAGAAGTTGGAACATTAGACCTTTTCAGTCACCACATTATAGAAATACTTTCTTCTTTGGATTGTCACTTTTTATTGGCAAGAATAGTATTGTGTAAATGTCATCTTAAAAATACACTGCATAGGGCCTCCCCGGTGGCGCAGCGGTTGAGCGCTGGGTTGCGAAGCTGCCCGCGGCCTCTGTGGTGCCGGTTCAATTCCCGGCTGCTCCCTGGCCACCAGAGGAGGGTCCCGCATGGCACGCAGACCTCTCCTGCTGCCCGCTGCTCCCCTCAGCAGTGTACTTCGGTCCTTCTGCCTGCTCTGCTCCCCGCTCTGGATCTGGTGAATTCTCTCACCCTCCCGCGCTTCTGACTGTACCCAGTGCATGTATAAACAAACAAACAAATAAATAAATAAATAAATAAAACTTAAAAAAAATACACTGCATATATCAATGTCAAGACTGTATTATGTTTTCCATATGGAAGAGAATAAGTCTCCTAAGAGTTACCTTCGTTATAGATTCTCTAAGACGACTTGCAGCTGTCTGCATGGCCCCTTAAAACCTCTGTAAACTGAACATGAATTATTTGAAATACTTTTATTGGTAATTATAGTGTGAAATCATTGCCTTAACTGTAACAATTGTTTTCTAAGCCAAAACTCAAAAAACTGATCTACAATTTTAAAGATAAGTAGGGATCTATATTGGTATGTATGCTGAGTATGTGTATATATTATTTTTTAAAAAATGTCATAATGGCACCAGACACTGATTATTATTTTAATATTCAATGAGTTGTTAGGTTGTTGTTCAACATGATATTTTTTACTCTTTTACTGAACAAAATACAATATAATAGACCGTATAAGTACTCTGAGTGTTTGGATATGAAAAAATAATGTGAAATTCCTATGATGAGTGGTTTCAATTTTTTATTTACTATAAAATTAGTAAACCACTATATCTAAACAAGATATCTAGACACACTAGAATATTGGGAACATATCAATATTTAACTGCACTCTTTAATTAAAAATGTGTGTAAATCAACCTGGTTGAATGGAAGATTGACAGATGCAAAAAATATATAAATATTGCTTCATCAAATAATCTTGGAAAATTCCCAATGCTCAGAGGCAATTTTTTTGTTGAGGGAAATGGTGGGGCAAGTTTTAAATCAGGGATGTTTCTATGTGTGTGTGTGTTTACTGGAGTTTGTTTGCATCTAAACTTAATGCCATGGATCTTTTCAGGATTGTTCCATTTTAAAATAGTATCTCCTTCTGTGCCTACAAGTTTATTCATATTTGTCAACCAATTTGTCTCAATTTTTGACTTAGAAAAGTGGTCACCACAGGTATACAACCTCTAGGTAAAATTTGAGTCATTCTCGCTCCTATTATTGCACATCTGGTTAACACCCAGCATACAAATTAGATGGTAAATACTCCCAAAGTGAGGACTGTCACAGAAGAGACACATAAGGTCGAATAAACATTTGATACCTGGGTCACGAGCACATGCTGTGCACCAGAGAGCAGAGAATCAATCACTGTGTTGTAGATGTGAATTTGGATCTAATCCAAACAGGGGTGAACTAATAGAATGTCACACGGACAGAGGTTTTAGGAAGATTTTAATCCAAGAGCATTTATAAGTAAGTATACAATTTCTGTTTTGATTTTCCAAAGAACACTTTTAGCAACAGATTTCAAAGTAGCACAATGGCAATACAGTGTTCTTGTCACTTTGAAAAATAGTCCTATTTAAAAATGAACACAAATTTCTAGGTAAACAAAACTCACTTAAGATAAAGCTAATGAGGCATTTAGTGAAGAAGAGAATATGTGAAAATTATAAAGAGCTTGAAAGAAAGGTCTTTTATTCTTATCATTTAGGATACACAGAGTAATATGTAATGCTGTAAGGATTAGTTTCCTAAGTGCCTTCCATTATCATCATCTCCTATTGTGTGTGTGTCCTCAGACACATATCATACATCACAGAGTAAATTATTGGTGGAAGAGCAGACAAACAAATGGGATGTAATAGCCTACCTTGGAAAATTATATCCAGAATCTATACACAGACTCTTAGAAAGTAGGTTCCATTCAAATAAACATGAAAGTTACTAAAATCTTTATAAGAAATGCACATAATCATTAAAGAAAATTTAAGTTTCTGTGAAGCATTATAGCACATTTGCAGACGGTAAGTAATTGTCAGTGGGTCTCTAATAATAGTGCTTTATTTTTCAAAGCATCTCCCCATGAAGAGCCATATATTTAAGGCTACTGAACAAGTTGGAATTATCTTTATTTAAGTATTCTAGCAAGAAAACAAATACTACTTAGAGCATATGTATGAAATGCTACCAAACAAAAATGTCTTAAAATTTTGAGGTAGTGAAAACAAAGTTTTACATAGAGCCTTTTAATTCATTGTCAACATCCAGCACTGATTATTGTATAGACTAATGAAAATTAATGCACTAATAGAGAAAATGGCCAAATATACCATAAAATCACAATCTTTCCCCAGAACCAGGGTCATTAATACAGTTGAAAAATCTCAGTTTCTTATTACATGATGCTTATTTGGGACGGGTTGCATGACATCTGACTTGCAGGATTTTCCCATGTGGAAAAATAAAATGACTATAGAGCTCTAACTATCAGTATTATTAAATGCTTTTTAGACTTTAAATAAATGTATTATGTTCATCCAAAGGTCAGATGTTTAAACACTAATATTCCTGCCAAAAAGACTGAGAATTAAAAAGCAAAGGTGACTATTCTGTTGTTTTTATGGTTATCCCTCTTATTTACATATTCACATACCCGGTAGACTTTGTTTATAGTATATCATGATGAATGTTGCAATAACAGAAGCATAAAAAGATGTCAAATCTTATTATTTTGAGGTAAAGTTCACAACTGAGACTCTTAAAAAGATTTTGTATTCATATGTGGTCTACTGATAAAGAATTATGGTTCATCAAATGTAAAGCAAAACAAAACTTCAATACTTTTTAGTAAGTAAACTCAATAATGAACAGGAGAGGCTCTTTAATATTAACTATTAATATTAATTCATTTTATAAAGAGCATTGTTACCACAAAATCATGAGTGGATCAAATGAAATTATTTTAATGTCAATATACCCTCTAATGATAAACTGAAGTGAAAAATAGTGAGACACATGTTTGTGATGAAATAATCTTAAATGACACAATCTTATGTGGAAAATTATAAATTGTGTTGCTGAAGTATGGATTAAGATATACCCTACTTTTACATACTTGGTGTAATTGTCTCATTTTCTTTACAAAATATCTTTGAAGTATATGTAGATTAGAATTCATGTTTTATAGGTTATAGATTAGGGATGTCTCAAAGCCCACAGAATCTCAGTGATGGCTATTTACAGGTGACTCATTTAGTCATAAATGATGTCGGTTGTCAGCACATAGTTTAAGACTCAATACAGTTATAAGTGAGGATACTTACTCATTCCTTTTATCATGTCTGGTCTATTCCAATGAGCTAATTTTGTGCTTTAATATACTAAGTTGATTCTATGTCCTACAATTGCAGTCTCATTTTAGGCACATTATCTTTCTGACAATTCCTGAATCAGTCAAGCCTTAATGCTTCTGGCCATGCTATTTTTTATGCCTCAGACACTGTTTCATCAGACATCAAAGGGCTGACTACGTAATTACTCCATGTCTCTCTTCATTTCCCTAGCTACCAATATAACAAAAATCCCACTCGTCCTCTTATCTTGCCTAAATTTTCTTTTACAGTCCACCAGTTCTGTTATAATTCTTCCCCCAAATTCACATATATTCGTTAATAATCTCAAAGTCTGCTTATTTCCATGAAAAAATATGTTCACTGTTTTACTTCCCTAGTTTAATGTTCACTGTTTTATTTCCCTAGTTTAATGTTCATGCTTTTTTTAAAAAAGTTTTTTTTTTTTTTTTAAGATCTATTTATTTATTTATTTATTTATACAAGCACTGGGTACAGTCAGAAGCACGGGAGGGTGAGAGAATTCACCAGAGCCTGAGCGGGGAGCAGAACAGGCAGAAGGACCAAAGTACACTGCTGAGGGGAGCAGTGGGCGGCAGGAGAGGTCTGCGCGCCATGTCGGACCCTCGCCTGGTGGCCGGGAATAGTGCAGCCCAGCACTCAATCTCTGTGCCACCGGGGAGGCCCCTAAAAAAGTTTTTTTATTGAGGTAACATTGGGTTAGAACATTATATTGGTTTCAGGTATACTGACATAGATCAACATCTGTACATATTACAATATACTTGTCACCAGAAGTCTAGTTTCCTTCCATAACCACACATTCAACCCATTTTACCGAATTTATCTACCCTTTTTCCTCCTTCCCTTCTGTTAACATCTATATTGTTCTTGTAGTTTGATTTTATTTTGTTCATTCATTTGTTTTGTTTCTTTCTTTACCATAAATGAATAAAATCATATGATGCTTGTCTTTTTCCTTCTGATTTATTTCAAGTAGTATAATACCTTCTTGGTTTATTAATTTTGCTGCAAATGGCAGGATTTCATAATTTCTTTACAACTGAGTAGTATCCTGTTTTGTGTGTGTATAACTTAGGTTGTTTTCAACTTCTGGTTATTGTAAATAACCCTGTGATGAACACAGGGGTACATATATCTTTTAGAACTGACATTTTTGCATTCTTTAATATCCCATACTATTGATTCTGATTTAAAAAACCTTTCAAAATTATTCACATTATGGGAAGTTTTGTTTTTTCTAGGAGAGTATATTAAGAAATTGTCCGAACAGGTCCCCAGCACCGGCATTTTGCAGCAGGGACCTTTCTTGCTGGAGACTGTGTGAACCCAGCAGAAGGCTCACCGAGGAGCCAAAGGTAAGCTGGGAGGCTTGCCCATGCAGGGCGCCTTCTAGCCTGCAGTCCCAGCCCAGAGGGGAGCAGCACCCACCGCTGGGGCAGACCGGGCGTGCAGGGGAGCGTGCTGGGCACCGGCATTTGCAGCAGGGACCCTTCTTTGGTGGAGACTGTGTGAACCCAGCAGAAGTTCCCCAGAGGAGCCACAGGTGAGCTGGGAAGGTCGCCCAAGATGCCGGCCAGTACCAGCAACACAGTGTCACAAGGAATATGGCAAATTAGAAAACAGGCAGTAGGGAGTAGAAAAACCACATGCAACCCAGCAACTCCTCAGCAAAAAAGCACACCGCAAAAAGAAAACCATCTACCAGATTGCAACGACAGTAACTTGGAAGAACTTCTGAGCCTTCCAGATAGAGAATTTAAAATTGCTGTGATTAAAAAACTGACAGAAGTCATAAAGGAAAACAATGATAAGGGGAAAATAATTAATGACCAGAAGAATGAAATTGAATCGCTAAAGAGTGAAGTAAAAGAAATGCAGGAGATCAAAGAATTAATGGAGACGCTAAAGAACTCTGGGAAAAGCAATGAAAGCAGAATAGATGAAATGGAAGAACGAATAAGTACTCTTGAAGACACAGAAATAAAAAGAACTAAAACAGAAAAGGAAGGAGAAGTACGAAGGAAAAAGACCGAAGAAAGACTTCGGGAACGATCTGACTCCATGAGGAAAGGAAATATAAGAGTTATAGGAATCCCAGAAGGAGAGGAGAGAGATGTAGGAACAGAGAAAATATTCAAGGATATAATTGAAGAGAACTTCCCAAACGCGAAGAAGGAGCTGAAAATTGATATACAAGAAGCAAGAAGAACACCAAACTTCCATGACGAAAGGAAAAATACAGCAAGACACATAATAGTAAAGCTCCCAAGAATCCAAGACAAGGAAAAAATAATGAAACTGACAAGAGGGAAGAAACAGATAACATTCAAAGGGAAACCAATCAGACTGACATCAGACTTCTCTGAAGAAACACTACGGGCAAGGAGAGAGTGGAGGGACATAGTCAACAGACTCCAAGAAAACAGATGCCAACCAAGAATACTCTATCCCGCAAAACTCTCCTTCCTCTATGAAAAATGAATAAGGACCTTCTCAGACAAACAGAAACTCTGGAATTTTATTACGACTAAACCCCCACTCCAAAAAATACTACAAGGAGTCCTAAAGCCAGAACCTCAGAGGGATGAATAACAACAAAAGAAGGCCAAAGAAAGTTATTAAAAGAATAAATAAATAAAATCAAAGGAAAGACAAACACAATAGCAAATACAGATGCTAACATAACTATACTAACTCTAAATGTAAATGGACTAAACTCTTCAATAAAAAGACACAGAGTTGCAGGCTGGATTAAGAAACAAAACCCAACCTTTTGCTGTCTCCAGGAAACACATTTAGCTGCAAAAGATAAAAATAGACTCAAAGTTAAAGGATGGAAAACAATTCTACAAGCAAATGGACCAAAAAAGAAGGCAGGAACAGCTATACTCATATCAGATAAAACAGATTTCAAACTTAAAAAGATAAAAAGAGACCCCAGTGGTCATTACATTATGATCAAGGGGACAATACTTCAAGAAGAAATAACACTCATTAACATATATTCACCAAACGAAGGAGCACCAAAATATATCAGACAACTATTGGCATCTCTGAAAACAGACATCAGAGAAAACACATACGTAGTGGGAGACTTCAACACACCACTATCAACAATGGATAGATCAACAAGACAAAAATAAGTAAAGACACTAAAGCTCTAAATAAGGATCTAGAGTGCTTGGGCTTAACAGACATATATAGAACACTAAACCCAAAAAAATCTGAGTATACATTTTTCTCAAGTGCACACGGATCATTCTCTAGGATCGATCATATACTGGGGCACAAGACAAACATCAACAGATACACCAAGATTGAAATCATACCAACCATCTTTTCTGACCATGAAGGCATCAAACTAAAAATAAACCATAAAAAGAAGGCAAGGTACTCTCCTACCTCGTGGAGATTGAAACTCACACTACTGGAAGTCCACTGGACTAATGAGGAAATAAAAGAGGAAATTAAAAAATTCTTTGAATTGAATGAGAAGGAGGACACCAATTTCCTAAATGTATGGGATGCAGCAAAAGCAGTAATAAGAGGAAAATATATAGCAATAGATGCTCACATCAAGAAACGAGAAAGAACTCAATGAAACAACCTAATCTCGAAGTTCAAAGATCTAGAAAAGAACAAGAAAAAAAAACCCCAAAACCAGTAGAAGAAAAGAAATAATAAAAACCAAAGCAGAAATAAATGAAATCAAAACTAAAAAAACAATCCAAAAGATCAATGAAACCAAGAGCTGGTTCTTCGAAAAAATAAATAAAATAGATAAACCCCTAGCCAGGCTCACAAGGACAAAAAGGGAGAAAGCACAAATAAATAGGATAATAAATGAAAGAGGAGAAATCACAACGGACACAGCAGAAATCAAAAGAATAATTAATAATACTATGAACAGTTATATGGAAACAAGTTCAACAATCTAGAGGAGATGGACAAATTCCTACAACTCTACAATCACCCAAAGCTAGATAAAGAAGAAATAGAACACCTAAACAGACCAATTACAAGCAGCAAAATTGAAATGGTAATCAAAAACCTCCCCCCCAAAAAAAGCCCAGGACTTGATGGATTTACAAATGAATTCTACCAAACATTCAGAGACGAATTGGTGCCTATCCTTCACAAACTCTTCCCAAAAATTGAGAAGGAAGGTATAATACCTAACACGTTCTATGAAGCCAACATTACACTAATACCAAAACCGAACAAGGACAACACAAAAAAAGAGAACTATAGGCCAATCTCCCTAATGAACACTGATGCAAAAATCCTCAATAAAATTTTAGCTATCAGAATCCAACAGTGTATCCATAAGGTAATTCACCACAACCAAGTAGGATTCATTCCAGGGACACAAGGATGGTTCAACATCCGAAAATCAATCAACGTTATCCAATACATCAACAAAAAGAAATATAAAAACCATATGATAATATCAATAGATGCTGAGAAAGCTTTCGACAAAGTGCAACACCCATTCATGATAAAAGCCCTTGAAATTCTTGGGATACAAGGAACATACCTCAACATCATAAAGGCCATCTATGACAAGCCAACAGCCAGTATCATTCTCAATGGTGAAAAGCTGAAAGCATTTCCATTAAGATCTGGAACAAGACAAGGATGTCCACTCTCACCACTGCTTTTCAATATAATACTGGAAGTCCTAGCCAGAGCAATAAGACAAGAGAAAGACATAAAAGGAATCCAAATAGGAAAAGAAGAAGTCAAACTATCACTATTTGCAGATGATATGATAATATACATAGAGAACCCCAAAAACTCCATAGAAAAACTAATTAATCTCGCCAATCAGTTCAGCAAAGTGGCAGGATACAAAATCAACATGCAAAAGTCAGAAGCCTTCCTATACACTAAAAATAAATCTGAAGAAGAAGAAATGAAAAAAACCATCCCCTTTATTATCGAAACAAAAAAAAATCAAATACTTGGGAATAAATCTAACAAAAGAGGTAAAGGACCTTTACAAAGAAAACTATAAAACACTGTGAAAAGAAATAGAAGAAGACACAAAGAAATGGAAATACATCCCCTGCTCATGGATTGGAAGAATAAACATTATTAAAATGGCCATCCTACCAAAAGCAATATACTGATTCAATGCTATTCCAATAAAAATTTCAATGTTATTCTTCAAAGAAATAGAACAATTATTGATGAAATTCATATGGAATCACCAAAAACCCCGAATAGCCAAAGCTCTCCTGAAAAAAAAAGAAGGGAATGGAGGCATCACACTCCCAGATTTCAGGCTATACTACAAAGCCATAATCATCAAAACTGCATGGTATTGGAACAAGAACAGACACAGACCAATGGAATCAAATAGAAAATCCAGAAATAAACCCACAGATTTATGGTCAACTAATATTTGACAAAGGAGCAAAGCATATGCATTGGAGCAAAGAAAGTCTGTTCAATAAATGGTGCTGGGAAAACTGGGTTGCTACATGCAAAAGAATGAAGCTTGACTACTACCTCACACCATACACAAAAACCAACTCAAAATGGATTAAAGAACTAGACATAAAACCTGAAACCATAAAATACATAGAAGGAAATATAGGCGAAACACTACAGGATATGCACATCAAAGACATCTTTACAGACACATCACCCAAAGCAGTGATAGTGAAGGCAAAGATAAACAGCTGGGACTACATCAAATTAAAGAGCTTTTGCACAGCAAAAGAGACAATAACAAAAACAAAGAGAAAACCTACCAACTGGGAGAACATTTTTGCACACAACACTAATGATAAAGGATTGATCACAAAAATCTGCAAAGAGCTGATGAGACTCAACAACAACAAAGAAAATAATCCAGTGAAAAAATGGGCAGAAGAGCTAAAAAGAAACTTCTCTGAAGAGGAAATGCAAATGGCCAACAGGCATATGAAAATATGTTCAACATCACTTGTAATCAGGGAAATACAAATCAAAACTACCATGAGATACCATCTTACACCAGTGAGAATGGCACATATTAAAAAAACTAGCAACAAATGTTGGCGAGGGTGTGGAGAAAAAGGAACTCTCCTGCACTGTTGGTGGGAGTGCAAACTGGTCCAACCACTATGGAGAGCTGTGTGGAGATTTCTGGACCTACTAAACATAGAGCTTCCATATGATCCTGCAATTCCACTCCTAGGTATTTACCCAAAGGACACAGAAACATCAATTCCAAAGAACACCTGCACTCCTATGTTTATAGCAACACTATTTACAATAGTTAAGCTTTGGTAACAGCCCAAATGCCCAAAAATAGATGACTGGATCAAGAAGATGTGGTACATATATACCATGGAATATTACTCCGCATTCAAAAAAGATAAACACATGCAATTTGCAGCAACATGGATGGTGCTGGAAGGGATCATGCTCAGCAAAATAAGCCAGAAAGAAAAAGAAAAATACCGGATGGTCTCACTCATAGCAGGAATCTAGAAAACTTAAATAAGGGACCAGGAAAATGAATAACTATAAGAAAGTGAAAATCAAAATCAACAAAAATCTATGAACCAGAGACACTTTTGGGGGGTGGGTGGCGGGAGGGGAGGGATTTGGGTCAAAATGGGGGGGTTGAAATTGTATGGGGAATATAAAAATAAAATTTATTATTAAAAGAAATAAAATAAAATAAAAATTACTGATCTCTAAAAAAATAAATAAATTGTCCAATAAATAGTTTTAGTTGAAGTATTAATTAGCCAATCTCTCTGTGATTTTTTTGTATCTACATTCTTCCCAGACCACAGATGATTTAAAATAGTAAGAGCTATTTTATTTAGGTCAGTGATAAAATTATCTTCTTAAAACCAGAAGGAGATTAAGTAGATTAACTACTGTCTGAAAGTAAGCATTACTATTCATTAGTAAAAGTACAGAAATAGGTCCTCCCTGGTGGCACAAGGGGTTAAATCTCAGCACTATCAAGCTATAGTCAGTCACTGCAGTATGAGTTTGATCCCTGGCCAGAGAGCTACCCACATAGCTCAGCAGACCTCTCCTGCTCGCCCGCTGCTCACCTCAGCAGTGTATTTCAGTAGATCTGCCTGTTCTGCTCCCCACTCTGTCTCTGGTGAATCCTCTCAACAACCCCTACCATGCACCTCTGGCCTACACCCCAGTTATTGTTTGCATAAATAAATAAAAATAAAATATTTTAAAAAGTACAGAAATAAACTCACAGTCCCCATCTGGAGAGCAGAAGGAGAGTTGTATAACTTGATCTAGCTCAATAAGATATTTTGCATATTACAAACATGTGAAACAGTTTATTTCAAGATAGCCATGTTAGAACAGTTTTGTCAAAATTCCCTGGCTAATTACATAAATTTAACTTGGTTTTTTTGATCATTATATTAAAGAGGGCAACAAATCCCTTTTCTTATTTTTCTGTTGTATGATTAAAAATAAATGTATGGCAAGTATTAGATTGTTTCAAATTGGCTCAAATTTGATAACAGGAATAAGAGGCCACTCTTCACTTAAAAAATATAAAACACAGACAATTATTAATGTGCTCAACAACCTCTTGCCTTCAATAGAGTTTCCATATTTTCCTCTCATCTTCTGCTCTATACTCTCTAACAAGTCTTATACTAGGTGAGTTTTCACTATGATATTTATTTCCTGCCATAGCCTATGATTTTAGCTCTCTTTCTTGATTGCTCCCTTTATCAAATAAGGAAGGAAATCCTACCAGAGATTGGAACACTTCTTTCTCTGTATTCCTAGTCCAATCACAAATGTAATTCAAAGTCTGCCCCCAGAAAAACAAAGAAGTGCAAGTCCTGTCTTTATTCCTACATTGTCACTATCTTCAGCACATCAATCACTCAATATGTTTCTGTTGAAAGAGCAAAGGACTGAATGGGTGAGTAAATAAAAGTGATTCATTCTGTAGTTTTCATGCTGTTTACTTATGGGTTCTATGATGTGGTGATATTGTACTCACATGTATTTAGAAGAACACTATAAGGAAAAAAATTGGAGTTTTAACAGCTTCCTAAATAGTAGAGAAATTTATTGAATGCAAGACTTCTTAGTGACTGGATTATACCATTGAATGTAAGACTCTTAATGGCTTTATATTACACATTTAATTGAATAGGTTGTTAGTTTCACCCATGACAACTATAATTCTTACAACTAGATTATTATATTTCAAGCCTTGTCAGTGCAGAAACATATATTTGAATATATTTCTTTTCAGGTGACAAATTTCCTTCCCCCCCTTTTCCAATTTACTGTGCAAAAAATCATTAAGCCATCTTCACTAGCATTTAATTTTCTCCATTTGGGGGAAATAACATAAGGTGGAAAAGTCATACAATTCATTTGCAGAAAGTGTTTAGTGGCATAAGGATCCAAAAAGAGAAATTAGTTTGAGAAGCAATTCAAAATATTACTAATCATTAAAGATTTATGTTTGTTTGTTTTTTACAGTGTTAAATTTAGGAGGATCACCTAAGGGTCAAGAGCATGAGTTCTGCCATAGACTTCTGTCCATAGTCCAGATGAGACTCCTGACTCTGCACTCGCAAGGTTCTGCATTTGAGCCAAGTCATTTCACCTCAATTTGTTTACCTGTTACTCGGACTTACTTTGAATATATTTGTTCTACAGGATAATTCTTGAATGTTCAAAATCATACCTATTATAACACATATTTGAGAGCAAGTTTTAGTAGTGTTATTAATAAAGTAATTATTCATTAGAGTAGAAACCTCTAGTTTTTCAATGGAGATGAGGTACATGTCTTTAATTAAACAAGATTAATTATTATGGTATGAAAAGTGGAATATGTACGAAATGTGACATTGGTATCCAGAATGGGGATGCTCTTTAAATGCTAATCAGAAAGTGAATATTAAGTAATCAAGAACTGTTGTAGCAATTTTCTGTAAGCACAAGCTAGTGCACTTTTGGTGAAGTTTTTGAGTCATTTCTACCTTGAATCAATTTCCAATCCCATTGACCCAAATCCAAAATCCTTTAACTGAGGATTATAGTTACTTAAAATAGTGTCTTACTTCCAGACTTTGATTATTAAATCTATTACATGCATTAATTTGAAAATTAATTATCAGAAAGCACAGTTTTGGTAGTGTCACTATTTGGCTCCAAATCTTCATTGATTACCCTATTACCAATAGAATAAGATTAAATTCTTTAACTTTTTCTCATAAAGCCTATATTTCTAAATCTTGCTTTTATTTACTATCCTGTATAAAATCTAAGTTATAGTCAGTAAGACATTTCTACATATCTACATACATTACGTTCCATCACTGTATGTATATACAGTACATACAGTATGCCATCTTATACATCACACATTCAGATATGTACACCATATATTGGTTGAGTTACATATTTAATAAATAGTTGAAATCTGAAAATACATAGAATTCATAGACTGCTTAAAATATGTGTTGATTGAAATTTTTTTTAATATAACAGAGAAACCTATATCCAATTTCAGGGTAGCAGGCTCCTGAACCAGATTTTACAGCAATTTTAGACAAAAAAAAATAGTCACCAAATAATCTTCCCTCTTTCCCATCTCCAGTGATCATGGTAATCATTTTCCTAAATATATTTTATATCTTTTTTTTCTCACTTTTATTGTTCTTACCAAAGTCCCATCATTTTTTTGTATGGGTTACTAAAGGTGTTCTAACTGATCTCGCTATTTCCATAATCAACTTACTGCATTCTGTCTTACTCACTGCTTCCAGACTGACTGCTCCCAAGTTCTACTCTGTGAACATTCTTTAATGGTTTTCTATTACATGTAGCCCAGAAACCAACCTCTTTCATAAGATTCTTAAAGTTCATAGGTGTTGACCTTTATCTACCTCTGACCATCTTTGACATTTTTTCTATCCTATGAAACTCCAGTATTTGTAGTCTTGCAATGCCATATTATTTCATGAGTACTGTCCCATAGCCCATTATGGTAGTCAAACTCTAGGGTGAGCCCCCAGTAATTGCCACCCTCTAGCAGCCACATATCTGAATAATTCCTTTTCTTGGAAACTGGGTCAATTATTTTCTAATCAATAGACAATGGCAAAGGTAGTAGGATATCATTCCTGTCATAGGGTTACATTATATGGCAAAGGTAAAGGAATTTTACAGATGTAATTATAGTCCCATAGCAATTAATTCTGAATTAATAAAAAGGGAGTTTATCTCAGGTGGGCCTTAAAATCTGCTAAAAGTGCTGAAAACTGAGAGGAGGCCTTGTCTGCCTTGTAGAGTCAGACTTCATGTTGGAATGCCCATGGATAGCCATGGAGGAGGGAGCTGAGGCATGGCCTGTATGATCTGATATCAGCCTCTTGCCTCTAACCAGCATCAACCATTCAGCTACAGGAAAATTTATTCCAACCACAATATGAACAGCAACCACTCAACCACGAGAAAATTGATTCTGCAGGAACCTGAATGAGTTTTGAAGGAAATTATTCCTCAATTGAACCTCCAGATAACAACCCAGACCAGGTGTAGAAGAGAATGCAGAAAGGCCAACACCTTGAATGTGGCCATTGAGACTGAGCAGAGGACCCAAGTAAGCACAGCCAGAATCCTGACAAATAGAGGCTATGAGGTCATAATTATGATTTGCTTAAGCCATTAAGTAGGTGGTACTTTATTAGGAAACAATAGATAACCAATCAATCATATTATTATTTTTGCCAATAATGTGAATACTTACCAGTTTCTATTCATTTCTACACCCCACCAAAATGATCCTTTAAGAATCAATCTAAATACCACCTGCTTCATGAATTTTTTCCTTTTTTAAAAATTGTATCATTTTATTGAGGTAATAATATTGGTTTGCAACATTATATATATGAATTGTTATTTACTACCACTGGTTAATTACACCTGATTTTGTTCGCTCAGAGTATTTTCTATATATCTTTACTAATAATCACATTATATTGAAATTTTACTTTACATGTCTATTTTACTCCATGAACAATAACTTCCTTGAACAGATAAGGGATGTTTAAACAAACATTCATCATATGCATTTGAGTACATAAAGTAATAACTATATATTAATTCAGGTAATCTAATGTCATCTGGTATGTTTATTAGCATAATTTTGGGTTCTTATTGTACTTCAAACTATTCATTTTTATCTCAGCTCTCTGCTTGAAAATGGAAATAGAATTCTTATAAAAGAACAGACAGCAGAAATTCAGAAGTTACTACATTCAGGGAGACGAGACAAGGATTCACTTGAAAAGGGTGATTTTTTTGAAAATGATAGTTAGATGTGAACATACTAGTTTAAAGCTCTGACTTGATTTTGATGAGAATGACTTCTAAATTTTAAAGTAACTCTGAAAAGAAAGAAAATGAGATGAATTACAATGAAAAGAAGAAAATAGTTCCCAAGATCTTGAATTTTGACATGATATTAATGATAATGGTTTCATAAAATCTAGTCTATGACAAGTGAAATAAACCTTCAAAATTCACATAACAGATGGTTAGATTAAAGGGAGATAATGTATGCTAAAAACCTAAGCAAAGTTTAAACAGTCTGATACATACATGCTGCAAAGAACTATAGGACTGGATTCATACATGTCTACTACATCCCAGAAAAAAGGGGCAAATTACTGATATCTTTCACTGTTGGCAAAGCTATTGTAGATGGCAACAAGTTTTAATAACCCTTTTATATTGTATATCATCACAGCATAAAAATGCTCTCTTATCAAAGGAACAATTTATACTATTTCTTAATATAGTCAGCAATGTAAAATGTGAAATATCTAGAAGTGATGGCATATTGCTAGGTTAATCCATCATAGTGATGTCATACAACCTGTGAAGTGATCTTTCCTTAAACCAAGGAGTAATAGAAAGAGAAAGCACAAACACCTCAGCAATGGCCTATCCAAGGGCTTCACACAGCATCTTATTTTTGGCTACAGAAATTCACTTCTGACATAGGTATTCTGATAGTCATAAAACTATAAATTAGAGATAGGTATACTGGTAGGCATAAAACTATAAATTAGACAAGATAGCAATAATTGAATTTTTCAGAGTAATTAGTTTTTGCCCACTATCATACAATTGGCAAATAGCAAAGATGAACACACCACCCTAGAGTGGATTCTGAGATATTTTACTGCATTGTCTTTGACTAATTGCCAATCAACCAACATACCAATCAACCCCCATTCCATTATGTAAGGTAGAGGAATAAGAATCTTCTGCTATTTCACCTAGAATTAATCCCTCCACTTCCATCCATGTTGTCATGAAAGTCAAGAGTTTATCATATCTATCTAGCTAGCTAGTTAGCTAGCTGAGTAGTAATCCACTGTTGATATATCCCACATCTTCCTAATCAACTCACCTGTCTTTGGGCACTTCAATTACTTCTTTAGTTTGTTTATTATAAAAAGGTTTGCAATGAACATAGGAGTGCATGTATGCCTTCAAATTAGTGTTTATGCATCCTTCATTAGATACCTAGGAATGGAATTACTGAATCCTGTGGTAGATCTATTTTTAATATTTTAAGGAAATCCCATGCTGTTTTCCATACAAAATGAGTCAGAAGGAGAAAGACAAACACCAGGTGGTGTCACTTATATACAGACTATAGAGAAACAAAACAAAGGTCAGATAAGACCAAACCAATAACAAACCCTAGAAATCATACTACAGAACTATGGCTCTTAGAGGGTGAGAAAGAGGGGAGAGAGCAAAGTGGGGAGGGGGCACTGTGGACTGTGGTAGAGGACTTTTGGTGCCTTGGGTTGGTGGGTATGATGTGGTAACATACACCTGAAAGGTATAATCATTTACCTATAAGTCATATACAGTTACCTCAATAAAATAATAAAATAAAATAATCTGATATTTCTTTAAAACTGAGTTATTTTTGGGTCTCCCTGGTGGCACAGCGGTTGAGCGCTGGGTTGCGAGGGTGCCCATGGCCTCTGCAGCGCCGGTTCGATCCCCGGCTGCTCCCTGGCCACCAGAGGAGGGTCCCACATGGCGCTCAGACCTCTCCTGCCGCCCGCTGCTCCCCTCAGCAGTGTACCTCGGTCCTTCTGCCTGCTCTGCTCCCCTCTCTGGCTCTGGTGAATTCTCTCACCCTTCCGCGCTTCTGACTGTACCCAGTGCTTGTACAAATAAATTTAAAAAAATGAATCTTAAAAAACAAGAAAACAAAAAACCCTGAGTTATTCTTGGAAGCAAAGGCCTACACTACATGGTGTCATTGGGAGAAGGACTAGGCTACTTGTCAGTCCTTAATATCTAGAAAGGTGGGGGCTCCCTGGTGACGCAGGGGTAAGACACAGCACTATGAAGCTATCCACAGCCATTGCACACAAGTTTGATCTCTGGCCAGGGAGTTACCCACATGGCGCAGCAGACCTCTCTTGACTTGCCTGCTGCTCCCCTCAGCAGTGTACTTCGGTCAATCTGCCTGTTCTGTTTCCTACTCTGTCTCTGATGAATTCTCTCACCCCCCACACCTCTGCCCTGTACTCTAGTTTTTGTATGCATAAATAAAATAAAATCTTTAAAAAAATATATCTAGAAAGGCATCATCTAAAACAACTTAAGAAAAAACATGGAAGTAGATCTATATGAAAGAAGTTCTTAGATTATCATAACTAGCTCAAACTAATATGTTTGAAACTCCAGAGTCTCCATTTCTTTATTTACAAAAACGGAAAATTAAAAATAATTGTTATCTAAAACAATCACTAATTATCCCTGCTCTGCCCACACCATAGAGCAAATGTGAAAATATGATGGCATAATATGGATGATACTTACATGAAATCTGCATTATGCCTTAGAAATATATACTGCCATTTTTATATAGAAGTCATTCGTACATATTTGAGTGGATACTTAGCAAATTCCTTGAGTTATAATATAAAGCAGATTGTTGAAACTCTTTCTTGCATTCACAAACATAGACCATTCTATTTCATGCCTTCAAAATACTAATTTCATATATCTCTGAAAATTTCATATATCTCATATATATTCAGGATTTTAATCCTGAAAAGATCAGGATTAAACTACAATAAGGAAAAAAAAATGAACTGCCTATTTATGGCTATATTTCTTATGTAGGATTAGATGACCTTCACTTATCATCACTTAATTTTTTTCTTTCAGTATTTTTAAATTAAAATATACATTACTATATGTGTGAATTTATTTTTGAGACATGACTAAGATATTACCTATCTAACTACCATTTATCTTTCTATGAGAGACAGATTTTTACTATTTTCTTAATAGCCTTTAAGGTGAAAGAAGGTGGCCATGAGCCAAAGAATGTGATTGCATCTGGAAGAAACCCTTAGTCTTACAACCACAAAGAACTTACATTTGCCAGCAACTCAAATGAGCAAGAAATGGTACTTCCATAAAGGAAAAAAGGCCTGCAAACACCTTGGTTTTAGCTCAGTAAAACCTATCCCAGACTTGTTCCCACAGAGAATCATAAAATAACAAATTTGTATTGTTGTAAGTCATCAATTTTATAAAAATGTGATTATCAGCAATACAAAACTAATGCAAGTATGTTAAAGATTATTAAACAATTAAAAACAAAAGATATATTCTGTACCTTTGAGGACTTTGCAGTCTTTCAGTTACTAGTTAATGGCAGTCACTGCCCACTTAAAACACAAAGCTAGCCCTTTTGTGCTAAGTTATTCTGCTTTTCCTTCTAGGCACACAGTAAAATTTAATGTCACTCCCTCCTTAATGTAAGGCCTACTCATATCACAATTACTAGAATGAGAGCACAAGAGACATGTATTATAAGCATAACACTTCGAGATGGAAATTTATTCACCATGTCTTTTTCTATCATTTAATATGACTAGAGATGTTCCAAATCTACCAGGATCTCTTTTGGAATCAAACTAAAACAGAATGTCCCATTAATCCAAGACATGTGAAGTAGAAGTAATGACAGGAAAAACAAAAACAAACTTAAGTCATTAAGTTTGGGATTTGCCTATTGTCATAGTGAAGCAGTATAGTCTACCCTGACTGATAAATTGACCAAAAGAGAAATAAAAAAGCTCTCCTGCTGTACTGGACTGAATAATAGCCAAGTCCAGTTATTTTTATGATATAAACTTAGATTCATTCATATGCAGAGTAAGTAAATACAATCTTTTTTTCTGGTTTGCAAAATTTCAAAGAACTAACAGTACAGATAAATAAATGGAATCATAAGAAAAGCCAAGCAAAAATAATTTTCCTTCTTGCAATAAGTGGACTGACTAGTTTAAGACCAATCCTACTACTGAGAATATATGTATACATAGCTCACAAAAATTATTCTTTTAAATACTAACCATAACTCATCCTGGTAGATTCAATATTCTATTTTGCAAATGAGAAAATAAAGTTCAGAAACGTTAAGTGATTTGCCTACCCTCCTGGTAGACTTCACAATTGGCCCAGAACCAGGGCTTCTTGCATGATACATCAATGCTTCTTACCTTGTTTGTCTTCTGGTCATCTCTGCAGGAAAGCAGAAATGAGGAGCCAGTGTGTTGTCCTGTTCTTCATTAGCTGAGCACACACATATCTGGTCACTCGAGTTTTTTCATCACTCTGTGCAAATCTGCCAATGGCCAAAAAAGGGGCAGGAGGATTAATTGGGGCTGCAAATAAATTTTAGTGGTTAGGAAAATTCTCATGACACAACCCATGAATAATGAAGATAGACTATAATTTAAAAATTTTCATAGATATAAAAATTAAACAATATGTTTCTGAAAATCCAATGGACCAAATAAAAATCAAAATGGAAATCAAAGAAACAATTTTAACATTACAAAAATATGCAAAACTTTGGAGTGAAGCTAAATCAACACTTAGAGAAAAATTAATTGCTTTCAAAAGCATATCATGGAAAAGATATAACTAAATTAATTTAAATTGATCAAGCATGGGCCTCCCCGGTGGCGAGGCGGTTGAGCTCTGGGTTGAGAAGGTGCCCGCAGCCTCTGCAGTGCTGATTGCATTCCCGGCTGCTCCCTGGCCACCGGAGGTGGGTCCCACATGGTGCGCAGACCTCTTCTGCCACACGTTGCTCCCCTCAGCAGTGTATTTCGTCAGTCTGCCTGTTCTGTTCCCCGCTCTGGCTCTGGTGAATCCTCTCACCCTCCCACGGTTCTGACTGTACCCAGTGCTTGTATAAATAAATAAATAAATCTTTAAAAAAAAAAGTTTAAAAAAAAATTGATCAAGCATACAATAAGTCAATTTAAAGAAACATATTTGACTTTTTAAAAATTATTTACTTTTTTATTGTGGTAACATAGGCTCACATTGTTTGTATTTTGGACATACAGGATTCTCCCCTTATTAGATGTTACCATAACACTCCCATCAACAAAGCATCCTTATTTAACTTTTTTAAAGAAAGAAACAATGAAATTAATAATTTTTTTGAACTTATCAATTTGGCAAATATAATGAGGACAGAGAAATAATCAATATTAGGAATAAAAGAAAGGGTATCACTTCAGATCCTGCAGCTATTAAATTATTTTTCACATACTTTGAAAAGCCAGTGAACAATTTTATGGCAATAAATAATAAAGGCCTACTCATATCACAACTGAAGAAAATATTCTAGAGGAAAATATTCTGAAAAATATAATCATTCAAGAAGAACAGTAGGAAATCTAAATAATATTTTATATTTATTACAAAAATTCAATCTATAATTGAAATTATTTCCATGATGAACACACACACTTTGATAGACAATAGAAAAAGAGACAACACTTTACAACTCATTTTATGAGTGAGTAGAAATTTTAATATCAAAACCTTATAAGAATATTATAAGAAAATACAGATAAATGTTTTTTGAGAATAGAGACAAATAATAAAAAGTTAATAAATTGACCTACTATGATATAAACACTTGATTATGAAAAAAGTATCATTGAAGAGCATTTCAGAGAAAGAAGCTTTTCAGTGGCATACTAGATAAACTGGATAGATTTGGGGAAATAAGCCTGACCTCTACCTCAAAACAACCAACTTCATATGAATAAAATTTCTAGATAACATAGAATACATTACACTGGGATAAATGAGTAATTTTTAACAAACTATGAAAAACTGCAAACATAATGTCGGAAAAATATTGGTACTTTGAACTATTTTTAAATTAAGAATTTCATTTCAATATAGACACCATTCAGACAGTGAAAAGTCAAGGCACAGAGTTAGAGAAGATATTCAGAACACTTATCAATTATAATGTTCAATAGATAAATGGTGATAAATTGTTACAGAGTAGTTCAATACAATGAAAATTATAAAACTCTGAATTCTCACTGGATTCCCTATTTTTCAGTCTTTGACAACTTTAAGAACTGCAATATTTTGGTGAGAAATAACCACCTGCCTTATCAGTAGGGTAGCAGTTTTTTGGAGCCTCATAATTAGATTAATTTTGTTCTTCAACATGCAAATCATGGTTTAGAGACCAAAGCAGAGAAGTATCAGCACTACATTCTACAGAGGTAACTTCTATAGTTTTCTTTTTGTTCACAGTAAACAAACTGCTAGCCTCAGAGTTAACTATTTCAGAAAATAATTTTTTAAAGTGCATTTACATTAATAAGGACTTCATTACTGAGAGTATATGGAATGACTAAATAAGTGATTTCATAGTTGCAATTAACAATATGTGGAATTTTGTAATGCAAATTTTTTAGCAAAATTTATTATATTTTATAAATTTGATAAGCAATGATGAACTCCATTTGGATAAATACTAGCTAATGTCAAAAGCTTTTCAATAACTTATAATAGATAAATTGGATATACCTGTGGAATATCCACAAAACAATCAACTGCATAAAAATAAAATTTCTGGATAACATAAATACATGTGCACACACACACATTCTCTGTTCCCCTGTTTCTTCTTTAGGCCTTAATTGATCTTACACACAAGAATAAAGTGTAGATACAGGCAAAGGATGGGTAATAACTATAGTTTATAAAGCAAAATAGGCAAGTACTAAACAGGCCTTAACCTAGTTATTATTTATTTATAAAACAACTCTTCTGGACTACATGCATTTTTAGTCTAAGCAGGTTTAACAACAGATATTCAAAAGGAAAACCAGCATTTACAATAATAGCAAGTTTTGCTTTTCTATAATAGTTCATATGCCTGATCTCACTGTATTCTTTTTTTTTTTTTTTTTTTTTATAAATTTTATTGTTATATTCCCCATACAATTGCAGCCCCCCATTCTGACCCCAATCCCTCCCCTCCTGCCCCCGCCCCCCTAAAAGTGTCTCTGGTTCATAGTTTTTTGTTGATTTTGATTTTCACTTTCTTATAGTTATTCATTTTCCTGGTCCCTTATTTAAGTTTTCTAGATTCCTGCTATGAGTGAGACCATCCGGTATTTTTCTTTTTCTTTTTGGCTTATTTCGCTGAGCATGATCCCTTCCAGCGCCATCCATGTTGCTACAAATTGCATGTGTTTATCTTTTTTGAATGCTGAGTAATATTCCATGGTATATATGTACCACATCTTCTTGATCCAGTCATCTATTTTTGGGCATTTGGGTTGTTTCCAAAGCTTAGCTATTGTAAACAGTGCTGCTATAAACATAGGGGTGCAGGTGTTCTTAGGAATTGATGTTTCTGTGTCCTTTGGGTAAATACCTAGGAGTGGAATTGCTGGGTCATATGGAAGCTCAGTGTTTAGTAGGTCCAGAAATCTCCACACAGCTTTCCACAGTGGTTGGACCAGTTTGCACTCCCACCAACAGTGCAGAAGAGTTCCTTTTTCTCCACACCCTCGCCAACATTTGTTGTTGCTAGTTTTTTTAATATGTGCCATTCTCACTGGTGTAAGATGGTATCTCATGGTAGTTTTGATTTGCATTTCCCTGATGACAAGTGATGTTGAACATTTTTTCATATGCCTGTTGGCCATTTGCATTTCCTCTTCAGAGAAGTTTCTTTTAAGCTCTTCTGCCCATTTTTTGACTGGATTATTTTCTTTGTTGTTGTTGAGACTCATCAGCTCTTTGCAGATTTTTGTGATCAGTCCTTTATCATTAGTGTTGGGTGCAAAAATGTTCTCCCAGTTGGTGGGGTTTCTCTTTGTTTTTGTTATTGTCTCTTTTGCTGTGCAAAAGCTCTTTAATTTGATATAGTCCCAGCTGTTTATCTTTGCCTTCACTATCACTGCTTTGGGTGATGTGTCTGTAAAGATGTCTTTGATGTGCAAATCACGTAGTGTTTCGCCTATATTTCCTTCTATATATTTTATGGTTTCAGGTCTTATGTCTAGTTCTTTAATCCATTTTGAGTTGATTTTTGTGTATGGTGTGAGGTGGTGGTCAAGCTTCATTCTTTTGCATGTAGCGACCCAGTTTTCCCAGCACCATTTATTGAACAAACTTTCTTTGCTCCAATGCATAGTCTTTGCTCCTTTGTCAAAGATTAGTTGACCATAAACCTGTGGGTTTATTTCTGGATTTTCTATTCGATTCCATTGGTCTGTATGTCTGTTCTTGTTCCAATACCATGCGGTTTTGATGATTATGGCTTTGTAGTATAGTTTGAAGTCTGGGAGTCTGATGCCTCCATTCCCTTCTTTTTTTTTCAGGAGAGCTTTGGCTATTCGGGGTTTTTTGTGATTCCATATGAATTTCAATCACCCAAAGCTAGATAAAGAAGAAATAGAACACCTAAACAGACCAATTACAATTAGCGAAATTGAAATGGTAATCAAAAACCTCCCCAAAAACAAAAGCCCAGGACCTGATGGATTTACAAATGAATTCTACCAAACATTCAGAGACGAATTAGTGCCTATCCTTCACAAACTCTTCCAAAAAATTGAGAAGGAAGGGACAATACCAAACACGTTCTATGAAGCCAACATTACACTAATACCAAAACCGAACAAGGACAACACAAAAAAGGAAAACTACAGGCCAATCTCCCTAATGAACACTGATGCAAAAATCCTCAATAAAATTTTAGCTATCAGAATCCAACAATGTATCCATAAGATAATTCACCACGACCAAGTTGGATTCATTCCAGGGGCACAAGGATGGTTTAACATCCGAAAATCAATCAACGTTATCCAACACATCAACAAAAAGAAATATAAAAACCATATGATAATATCAATAGATGCTGAGAAAGCTTTCGACAAAGTACAACACCCATTCATGATAAAAGCCCTTGAAATTCTTGGGATACAAGGAACATACCTCAACATCATAAAGGCCATCTATGACAAGCCAACAGCCAGTATCATTCTCAATGGTGAAAAGCTGAAAGCAATTCCATTAAGATCTGGAACAAGACAAGGATGTCCACTCTCACCATTGCTTTTCAATATAATACTGGAAGTCCTAGCCAGGGCAATAAGACAAGAGAAAGACATCCAAGGAATCCAAATAGGAAAAGAAGAAGTCAAACTATCACTATTTGCAGACGATATGATATTATACATAGAGAACCCCAAAAACTCCACAGAAAAGCTAATTCAACTCATCAATCAGTTCAGTAAAGTGGCAGGATACAAAATCAACACGCAAAAGTCAGTAGCCTTCCTATACACAAACAATAAATCTGAAGAAGAAGAAATCAAAAAGACCATCCCTTTTGTTATTGAAACAAAAAAAATCAAATATTTGGGAATAAATCTAACAAAAGAGGTAAAGGACCTATACAAAGAAAACTATAAAACACTGTTAAAAGAAATAGAAGAAGACACAAAGAAATGGAGAGACATCCCCTGCTCATGGATTGGAAGAATAAACATTATTAAAATGGCCATCCTTCCAAAAGCAATATACAGATTCAATGCTATTCCAATCAAAATTTCAATGTCATTCTTCAAAGAAATAGAACAATTATTGATGAAATTCACTGTATTCTTAAAGCAACGTCATTCAGTTGTCAGGGTAGTTTTATAAATGACTAAGCTATGCCTCAGAGAAGTTAAAAGAAAAACTCAAAGTCTACAAATGCAAATTGAAGCTAGAATATTTTAATAAATAAATTATTGATTTTCAGTATACTAACCATTTTTACATTTATTTTGGCATATCTCAAGTAGCACCCAGGACAACTGTAATAATGAACAGATTCTTTCTGCTCACAAGAATAAAATATATTTCTAATATCATCAGTAAACAATTGCTCAGAATTCCTTGGTTCTAATCTTTACGGCACTTCACTTTCAAAATTTCTTCAGCATCTTTGTCCAGGTTCCCAATTTCATAGGTGAATAAATATTGCGAATTGGACTTTAGTAATCTCTATTAGTTGGGACTTAATATTGAATAACTGTTAAAAGTACTTGGGAATAGAGAAATAATCCAGTCTTCTAAAGATTGCCTCTTGAAAAGATAGAAAATAACAAGCCAGATAAATAAAAAGTTACTACTTCCATGAAAAAAAAAGTCTTTGTTTTAGAAAATATATGTGTGCAGAGATTCAGTCAATGATAAGCATTTTAAAAGTGATTATAAGCATGAAATTTAGTTCATACATTGCTATTTAGTCGATTATATATTTTGTGAAAGATGGTGGACCACACAATAGGCACTGTATTTCACTACAAATGCATATTAGTGTTCACAACCAACGTCAAATGGACATTTGAAAGCACTGTTGGAACTAGAGTTAAGGTCCAACTTCCTCAATTACTGATTTTTTTCTTCCATTAATTCAAGGAGGGTTACCACTGTTGTCATCTGGGAGAACACTCGATGGCTTCTTTATCCTCCCTTTCTTATATTTCTCATTGCTAAGGATGTGTAAGTAAGCCAGGTTTTTCCTATCTGGACACACAAGTGTCTCAGGTCAAGAGCTGAGCAGTTTTGTAAATTAGTGATCAGATTGTATCTATTTAATAAACCCTGGGAAAGAAAAGTTCTCCATGACCTCATATTGTACTTTATTATTGGGAAAGAAGAGGATATTGTTCTTGTTGGAGAAAGGTTATTTTATGAGGAGTTGTTAAGGAGTAGTTAAGGAGAATTTAACACTGAGACCAGATTTTAAGGAGTTATTATAGAGGACATTGAGCTGAAGAATTTATATCAATGATAACAAATTTATTTCATCTTTCTGGTCTACCATGATGGATTATTAAAGGCTTTCAAAATTTCTGAGTTAAAAATGATTATAAGACATGTTCTGCCTCTTCAGGGAAACATACCATCATCAATTATCAATGTCTGCCTTGAAATATGGAAGAACACCTGAGCTGTGTCTGCAATACTGAGTTGGTCTGTGCAGTCAGAAAAAGGAGGTAGAGAAACCTCAGTTTACAGAGTCCTTAAGGAAGATTGATTTGAGTATGAGCGATCTGGTCGATGAGGTAAGGGCAGATTGAAGAGAGACTAAGTAATGGTAAAAATAAATCAGAATGATTCTTCACAACATCATTTAGGCTTTTCTAGGGTTTATATTTTTGTGAAGATCTGCCTAGAAGAGTATAGTTCTGTTAAAGTATGTTAAACCAACCTAAGTCTTTTTTTTTTAAAGCTTTATTTATTTATTTATACAAGCACTGGGTACAGTCAGAAGTGCGGGAGCGGGAGGGTGAGAGAATTCACCAGAGCCAGAGGGGGGAGCAGAGCAGGCAGAAGGACCAAAGTACACTGCTGAGGGGAGCAGCGGGCAGCAGGAGAGGTCTGCGCGCCATGTGGGACCCTCGCCCGGTGGCCTGGGATCGAACTGGCACTGCAGAGGCTGTGGGCAGCTTTGCAGCCTGGCGCTCAACCGCTGCACCACCCAGGAGGCCCCAACCTAAGTCTGGAAAGTTAACACTGCAAGGTAGATGTGTCTATAGATAAGATAGACTTGGTTATGGTGTGTTAACAACTGACTCCAAAATCTCAGGAGTTCAAAGCAACAAATGTTTCTCATTCACAATATATCTTCACTATATGCCTAAGGGGGGCTCCACATACATCTTTCACAGTTAAGGGCACAACTTGATGGAAACTCTACTATCCAGAAGAGGCAAACAGAAAAGAGCAGACAGCGACAGTTTTATACTGGTAAATATATGTTTTTACCTAAAAGCGATACTTTAGCCCAGAACCACTGACTAGATTCGTCATGTGGTCCTGCCCAGAAGAAAGGATTGAGAGCAGCAAAGTAAAATCCTTCCATGTTCCTGGTAATAAAGATGAAGCAGAAATGGGTGAGCATTAGAAAACAGAAACTTTAGTATCTTAGAAAAACATACCTAACTTATAAGGTAATGGGAAATGTCAACATTTCTGAACAGGTAAAAAGAACTTTCTATTAGAAAAATTAATAAAGATAACAATGATTAGTAATTTTATCTAAGGTTGTCAAATACCTTATTGTGTGTCAAACTTGATTTTCCTAACAACCTTATTTGAGCTCAGCACATATGATTTATTAATTATTGAACTGATATGGAATTTGGGGTTTAGAAAGGTTAAGGGGGTGGGCAATAGGTGTGTGGCAGCCATCAGTCTCCGATATTCAAATTCAATAATCTTTTAAGCAAGGGTTTTTTCAGATTTTAATACTCATACAATTCCCTTAGAGTTCTTATTAAAAAGAGACTGCTTAAGTAGTTTGGGTGAGACTGGGGTCTTTAGGGATGCTCATGCTGCTGACCCAAGGACCTTATGTTGAGTAGCAAGACTTTAGATGTACCCCACATCATTTCCGATAACTTTTTAGCCACCATAATTTCCATTTCCTCTCTGCCACTCTTCTGTGTGTGAAAGTTCTTAGAAACAGAGTAGGAAGTGCAAGTTAAAATTGCACAAATGTCCTTCAGCTTTGTAAAATTTTTAGTGAAACTTTGCAAAGTGTAAACAGATGACAAGAAAAAAAAATACACTTTCTGCCAGCATCATTTGATTCACCTCTGAATTACAATGAGAGTTAGATGATGTTTGTACTGGTGACTTGAATGTTGCTTTCTCAGCAGCAAGTCTAAAGCCATGGAGGTGAGAGCTAAGGAGAGAAGGTAATTGAGTGCTGACTAAGTACCAATTGTAAATTTCATTGTGTTTGTAACACATTGATAGCTATTAAAACTGGTGTTTTGTGAAAATTACATTTATTACTTTCTTAAGTCTCCACCGAGAAATCACTTTTTGCCACCTGACTACACATTTGACATTTTGAAAGGCAAGTGTAACTCTCTATCATAAATAACATCTTGAGGTCACTATGTACTATTCAATTCAAAGCAGAGGGGCTGAGCACAAAAAAGAAGGGAAGAAATCATTTTGCTTCAAGGACAAAACAAAAGACAATTGACTAAAAGAATCTATTTGGGTCTGGTTAGTCAGAGGGTCTTTGGGAAAAATTTGTCTGAGACTTTGGTGATCAAATCGCCTGCCAGACTCTGAAGGTGGACATCAATCAGGTTTGACACACTGCTGATTGCACCATTAAATCACCATCATGGGCTTGATTTGTCTCATCAGGTCAAGTAAAAAAAAAAATTGGTGGTAAGCTCTTTTTCAAATTTTCTTATTGAAGCTTCTCCAAATAAATCTATATTTTGCATTGAGCTAAGCTAATCGACCATAAAGTTCTATCCTTAATAACAAGATATTTAGAGTAGGTGCCATGCTTCCTTAAGCAGGGTCAAATGACTATTTTAGTAAACTGAGAAACATTTATGATGTTAACTCTCCAGAAAGATATTTGATAGACTGCAGGTCATTTTGACTTTATATAGGAAAAGAGAGAAAGATATAGGTTATCATAAACTGTTGGACAAATGACTAATTATTCATAAAATCCACACTTGAATTGAGTTAAAATCATAATTTAGCTCTCATGGACAATGCCATAAGTCAAATTTTGCTTCATTATCTTCTAAATGAAAAGCTTTAGATGCTGGATATTTATGACAATTAGAAGCAAAGGTATGCAAATACAATTGTTCAATTTGTGAAATTCTAATATACTTTAAGTATTCAGAAAGTCAAACTCAAAAAAAAAAAAAAAGAAAGTCAAACTTATATGCAACAGAGAGTAAAATGGTCACTAGGGAATGAGGGTGGAGTGATAAGATTATTTAAGTGTTACAAATTTGTACTATAATTATGCAGTGTTGTAAATAAGGCAATCTTATTATAATATATAAATATATGAAAGTAACATGTTGCATAACTTACATTTATACAATATTATTAATCAAATGTGTTCAATAAAAATAATTCAAATACAATTATTTATTAGGAACTAACAAATTTAAGATCTTACTCCATTCTTAAACACTAGAATACAAATTATGGGGATAACTAATCCAATATATTGATGATTATATTCTAATTTTATCAATGATAGATATTTACTTAAGACAATTATCTAAGATAGTTATCTTAGATATAAGATCTACCATGAATAGGATGGTACAAGTTTATATAACCACCACCACCAATTGTGTATAAAAATGGCTATACATGAACACTATTACTACTATAAATCTTTTCTGAGAGAGAAAAAGAAATAAAAATTTAAAGTTTTTATCATACTTGTATTTTATTTGTATTTATTTTGTGAATCGCTTGTACTTTTCAGTAGGACTCTTCCTATTTTTCTTATGTATTATTATTAGAAAATATTTCAATATTAAGACTTTAATACTCTATAGTTGCAAAATGTAAACTTTCCAGTTATGTCAACACATATAAAAATTCAAGCTATCAATCAGTAAGACTAGTTTTAGAGATATGTTAGATTCAACTGGACTATATTGATATAATCTATAAAAGTAAAAATAGTGGTGCCTCCGCAGTGGTGCAGCGGGTTGAGGGCAGTGCTGTGAAGCTTTCTGCAGCCTCTTCAGCATGGGTTTGATTCCCAGCTGGCCAGGGAGCTTCCCACATGGTGCAGCAGACCTCTCCTGTAGCGCTACTCCCCTCAGCAGTGCTTTCTGTCTGTCCGCCTGTTCTGCTCCCCAGTCTGTCTCTGATGAATCCTCTCACCCTCCCTGTATCTGGCCTGTACTCCAGCTATTGTATAAATAAATACATAAATCTTTAAAAAAAAAGGTAAAAATAGTGAAGGTTATATAAAGGACTAGATAATAGTAGGTCAAGTTTTAGAGGTGTATTCTCTGAACATTTAAGGTATATACAATTCCAAACTTACAGAAACTATCAGAGAAAAGGACATAATATCCCCTACTATTTTTATGTAGCTGGCATACCACTGAATCTAAAATAGACCAGAACAGGATAAGAATAAAAATTGTAGCTCAATCTCACCTGTAAATATAGCTACAAAAACTTTAATTCAGACTGGCAGTGTCATAAAAGTGGGGATAATCCCAGAAAAAGGATTAAGAGAGCAAAAAATAAAAAGAAAACTATTTTGTCACATAGGTACAAAAATGTCATTTGATGAAATCAGTAAATATTCATGATGAAAACTGTTGATAATAAAAAAGAAAAGTAAGGAAATACCTCTAACATATTGAAAAGTATTGACTCAGTTGAAATCTAGCAACAATGGCACATATTAAAAAAACTAGCAACAACAAATGCTGGCGAGGGTGTGGAGAAAAAGGAACTCTTCTGCACTGCACTGTTGGTGGGAGTGCAAACTGGTCCAACCACTGTGGAAAGCTGTGTGGAGATTTCTGGACCTACTAAACATAGAGCTTCCATATGATCCAGCAATTCCACTCCTAGGTATTTACCCAAAGGACACAGAAACATCAATCCCAAAGAGCACCTGCACCCCTATGTTTATAGCAGCACTGTTTACAATAGCTAAGCTTTGGAAACAACCCAAATGCCCAAAAATAGATGACTGGATCAAGAAGATGTGGTACATATATACCATGGAATATTACTCAGCATTCAAAAAAGATAAACACATGCAATTTGCAGCAACATGGATGGCGCTGGAAGGGATCATGCTCAGCGAAATAAGCCAAAAAGAAAAAGAAAAATACCGGATGGTCTCACTCATAGCAGGAATCTAGAAAACTTAAATAAGGGACCAGGAAAATGAATAACTATAAGAAAGTGAAAATCAAAATCAACAAAAAACTATGAACCAGAGACACTTTTTGGGGGGTGGGGGGCGGGAGGGGAAGGATTGGGGTCAGAATGGGGCGTTTGCAATTGTATGGGGGAATATAAAAATAAAATTTATTATTTAAAAAAAAAGAAATCTAGCAACAAAACATTTATGAAATTAATGGAAAAATAAAGAAGCATTCTCTTTAAAGATAAAACCAAACAAATTAAAAAACCTTGAAATCTGGGGCCTCCCTGGAGGCACAAGGGGTTGGGCACAGCACTAGGAAGCTGTCCACAGCCTCTGCAGCACGAGTTCAATTTCCTGGCTGGCCAGGGAGCTACCCAGGTCTGGCACAGCAGACCTCTCCTGTATCACCTGCTGCTCCCCTCAGCAGTGTATTTCAGTCAGTCTGCCTGTTCTGTTCCCCACTCTGTCTCTGGGGAATCCTCTCACTCCCTGCAACTCTGGCCTGTGCTCCAGTTCTTCTATGCATAAATAAATAAAATCTTAAAAAAATATATTTTATAACCACAAAAAGGAAAGGTATCAATGAACAAAATATGCATACGATTTTATGTAGAAAATTATGTAGTTACTAGTTATTTACAAAATTTTAAATAAATGAACAGATAAACTGTTTTCATTTTGATTCAGTATCATAAAATGATCAATTGCCCCCCAAATAACAAATATTTACAGCAACTCTACTAAAAAACTTGAGACAGTTTTTTGATAAGGTGATTCTGACATTTGTGTAAAAGTAGAGACCAAAAACTGCCCCCAATTTTTTTTAGTGTTAGAAGAACAAAATGAGCATATCTGTCTTACCATATATCAAGGTTTACTGCAAAATTATAGATCATTTCATATTAGCCCTACAGATAGAAATCATTAGGGAATCAAGAAAAGTGCCTCTGCATGTGTAGAATCACATATACCATGACATAAGTGACATTAAGATGAAAACAATGTACTAGGTAGTAAATGATCTTGGAACATTGCTTATCTATATTTTTAAAATGATTTATTCCTTCATGGATAATTTATGAAGGAAGTGCATGAGAATGAACTAATGTGAAAAGAGCAACAGTTTTATAAGAAAGGTAAAATATCTTTATGATACCCGGGTAAGGATATTTTTTAAGTACCAATTGCAAAGGAAAAGACTGATAATTTGATTGCATTGCAATTAAGGAGAACTTTAATGCATCCTAAGGCATGACAAAAATTTAAAAGATAATCCACAAATTGGAAAATTATATTTGTCATGCTTAAAAATATTATACATGAGGAACATCTACAAATTTCTAGGGCATGTCAAACAACTCAATAGAAGAATGGGTAAAGCATATAAATAGGAAATTTACAGATTTAAACCAAGTAGCAAAAACTAAAAGATAAACAGTCTTACATAAAATAACATACATACTGATAATATCAGGGGAAGAAAGACTCACAGTACTTAATATCGGCAAGCACTGTGAGAAAGTGGAACTCTTTGAAAATGCAATTTGACTATGACTTAGAAAAGTTGATGAAGTGGTATTCCCCGGGTCAACAATTCCACTCCTAAGGTAATTTCTCTCATATAAGTACAAGGAGACATTAGCAGGGTTTGCAACAGTAAAAACTTGATGCAAATGGAGATCAACATTAATGCTGCTCACCAATACCCTTTTTGCTTTTCTTTTGAGGGGTAGTATAAGGAAACTATTCTTTTGAGCTGTACCACATGACTGATTCTGGACAGCAAACTTGGAATGGAAATGAATTATGCAGTAACTCTGTTTCTTCACACCAGATGACCATGACTTCAGTGGTGAGAAGCTTTTATTGTCTGGATTCCTGAGTGCTTTGTGGAGATGAACATCTTCAACGATAGAAGATTGAGCAAGAGATATAATTTTTTCCTGACATTTTAGGTTGGGTTTTTTTTGTTTCTTTGTTTTTACTATTGAGCATAAACAGCCTCTTCTAACCATTATAGAACTTAAATGTCATCAAAAGGAGAATAACACAATGTGATACTTCATAAAAAAATTAACTAGAATTGTACATCAAAAAATGAACAAATCTCTTCAAGATAATTATATGCATTGCAATAGAATACATAAAAGATGACAGCACTCATAAAAAAGTTAATAACTGGAGACCGAATACTCTATATTGTTTAGTAATTTTGTAGATCTAGTAATAAAATATAAATACCAGAAATTGAAAAATTCAACTTCAAGATAGCAGTTGACTTTCCAGAGGTAGTGGAAACAATTATATGGAAATACCCAGGTACTTTTATCTATCCATATTTCTTATGCTTGTTGATAAATTTGTGGTGTTTGTTTCATCTTTTCTCTACATTCATGACTATTTGATTCAGTTTGCCTAAAAATTTTTTAGAAAGAAAACCTATTCAAGATTTCCAGAAACCTCTGTTGATACCTGCTTGTGGATAAAATAATAAGTTTTACTTATTTTTTTCATAGTCCTCTTCATTCTGCATATGTGTTCCCTTTAAGTTTGGAATGATTACTTAAAGTTGATAGTTGATAATCTCCAGTTTTGTCATCTGGAGTGACAGCTTGGTGAATACTTTTAGCATCAACGTTGACTTCCAATCTTAAAACTTCCAATCTTCCAATCTTAAAACTATTCCTCCATTTATGACCAAAAACACTTACCAACTCAAATGTGTTGAATAACTTCTCTTTGTAAAATCATTCTTGGAGATGCATTTGCTTTGTCTTCCAAATATGTGAGATCTCTGTTCGGTCATCAAAAGTTTGCAGTTTCTATCACCTGCAAGGCAAAAACAAAACAAACAAACAAAAAAAAACACTATGTTGTTGAAAGGAATATTAAATTTATCTGCCCTTTATTGAAAACCATGTGAAAGATAGTAGACCAGTAGATCTGATGTTTTTGATCCTTTTTGGGTGATGGGCAAGGCCCTATGCAGAATTTCTGGTAATAAAATAAAAGATAATGTTTTTTTCTAAATCAACAAAAGCAAATATTTCTAAGTCGGCCCCAATTATCTGAGCATAAAGCATTGATATTTTCTTTCTGATCAAAATTTTGCTTGTCAAATTTTAGCTTTTTTATCAACATTGCAGTTTATGAAATGGTACTGTGAATTTTATTTTTAAATTAAATTTTATTTATTTTATATATATTTTACATCTTCCTTCCTTTTTGTACAATGCATGCTTTCCCCTCTGACTCAGAACTCTCAGAATGGATGAAACCAGGAGCTAGTTATACTGGCAAGGTTAATATTTTATCAGCTTACATGCCAAATGAAAATGTTATAGCTGCCACTGACTGCTTCAAGAGATGAGAAAGCACCACCATTGAATCTAGAGAAAATGCTATTTCAAAAAGGCATTGTAACAATTTAATTTTTTGCTATAAACCTCAGCTAACAAGAAAATGTCCAGGACATGTGATTTTACCAAGCATTCCAATTATGTGTGACTTCTTTTGCTGGGCAGTGCAGAGAGGTAACCATTCAGAGTATTTCAAGACCTTGTTCTCTTGTAATAGCCAATGAAGGTTTGTTAATGCCCTATCCATTTCACATGGATTATTAACATTAAAAATATCCACGGTCAAAATTTTTTCATGTCATTTAAAAAGTAAAAATGTGTGAGTTTTATTTTCCTTAATACTATTTAATATGTTCTAATTTCACTGGCCCTCATGGAAACAAAGATATAATATGACCATACTGTTAAAACAATTTATTTTAATTCCTCTCAAAGGGAACAATTTTAGAAGTGACAAGTGTTAGAAAGTCCATTTAAGTTTTTTGCCCTTATCAGAGGCTGCTGAATGTGTTCATGTGTGCATATATGCCATGGATAACACCATTCATTGTTAGTATTATCATCATAGGTATATTCTTTATTATATAGTTCTTTCTAAGTTCAGAGGGTAGTGCATTCTAAAATATGCCTGAAAGATTAGAGGGTTGGTGAGCATGTTAATTTTTACTTTATTTTAAAATATTCACTTTGATATGAGGATATTCATTTTCTATGCCTCTTGATTTACTACAAGGAAGTTAGCTCTCAAATCATTGTATTATTTTTATGATTATTTAAACATAATTTGAAATAAACTCTTGAAAATATAGTAGCTGAATTTGTCCTTGACTTTCAAGTATTTATAAGTATAATCACAAAACTACAAGAATGTTAAATTCACACTCTACAAAGCTTTTCTCAAACATACATATTCAAACCCTCGCTTATCAAGAAGTAAAAATGTACTTAGTAAATTCTTTCTTCTTGAATATAACTGTGGCATGTTCTCAACTAATAATTTCTCACAATAGATACTTCACATCTTCTGAAAACTTATGTTTCTATCTTCAATATGTTATCGTCAAATTCTAAGACCTTAGAGCATTCCATGTCTCATGTGTGAAAAATATTTACAGTTCTAGCTATAATAAGAACACTTTACAGTTTTGATACAAATATACTGTGGGAACTACCAGACAGCATAATTAAAAAGCATGAACAAATATATCATAGCAAAAAATTTTCAACTGTTAAGTACATGGGAGTAATGATAGATACACAAAAGAAATAAATTCTGAAAATTTTATCTCAATTTAAAAGCAAAAAAGAGTAATTGTAATTTAATATTGTAAATCATAAATGCTCGTTATTTCATTCGGTGTGGTGACATTTCAAACTATCAGAACATATTTTTAATTTATCTTATTTAACCATACATGCCTTTCATAGCTATTTATAAGTAGAAATAAACCTTGGAAGTAATGAAATATTTTGCTCTAAGGATAACTTAGTGACATAGCTTTAGAACAACTTAACTTCCTTAAACCAGAGAAACATTTTACGTTTAACCCTTTAAGCTGAGTTTCATGCCATTACTCAGGCTTAGACAAGCTTGTAGAGTACAAGTTTCTGTATATTAGTGAGTTCAGCAATCACAAGAATTTTTTTGCAGCATCTAAGATGTAGAGATCAGTTTGTGAAGCAGTTACTTCATGTTAAATAGAAGTTCTAACTTAAAATATCATGATAAAATCTGTGAGATGAAACATAACACATTTCTATTGAGCTGTTGACGAATGTGAAGATCTTTGCTAGACACTAAGTGTATAACAGAGAGTTTGGCATTCAAAATCTATTCAAAATGCTGAAATATATGGCACATACAAAGAATTGGAATATGACAAGTGATAGTTAAGCAATTGGATGGAGACTTTGAAAATTTAATATTAAAAGTGTACAAAACAACACAGATGAATCCATATTGGTGTGCTGAGAGATGGTTGCTTTTGCATGAATGTTCTAAGGCACTGTTTTATACAAGCTTATGTAAAATACAAACTAGTAAATTTTAGAAATTGAAAACGGTTTAATGTTTCAATAATGTTTGAGCCTCAAATAATGCATTAACTTTTTTTTTTTTAATAGAGGCATGTTTTATTTATTTATTTTATTTCTTTGTTTGTTTTGTTTATACATGCACTGGGTACAGTCAGAAGCGCGGGAGGATGAGAGAATTCACCAGAGGCAGAGTGGGGAGCAGAGCAGGCAGAAGGACTGAAGTACACTGCTGAGGGGAACAGCGCGTGGCAGGAGAGGTCTGCGCGCTGTGTGGGATCCTCCTCCGGTGTCTGGGGAGCAACCGGGGATCGAACCGGCGCCGCAGAGACCGTGGGCAGCTTCGCAACCCAGCGCTCAACTGCTGCACCACTGGGGAGGCCCAGCATTAACTGTTAAAGCTTTTATTATGGCATATTTCTTCCAGGGGGCACTACCCACGTTGATGTAAAAATTAAAGCTCTTTTTAAGTTGTCAATATTTGCCTTGAAATAATTTTTTGAAATGTAAAGGCCAAACTTATGAGTAAAGATGCAATGCTATATTTCCAATGTATTCATCTCTATAATTTAGGCAGGTCACGACATTAAAAAATGACTTTTATGGAATCAGCAAATTTAGAATGTTTTACTTTATTCAAATCATCAATTAAAATCCATACTAGGGCCTCCCCGGTGGCGCAGCAGTTGAGCGCTGGGTTGTGAAGCTGCCTGCAGCCTCTGCAGCACCGGTTCGATCCCCGGCTGCTCCCCGGCCACCGGAGGCGGGTCCCACATGGCACGCAGACCTCTCCTGCCGCCCGCTGCTCCCCTCCAGCAGTGTACTTCGGTCCTTCTGCCTGCTCTGCTCCCTGCTCTGGCTCTGGTGAATTCTCTCACCTTCCAGCGCTTCTGACTGTACCCAGTGCTTGTATAAACAAACAAACAAACAAACAAACAAACAAACAAATAAATAGATCTTAAAAAAAAAAGAAAAGAAAATCCATACTATTGTGAAAGAGGGAATACATTTATCTTCTATCAAAAATGTTTCCTTAATTGAAATTAATGGAATAGATTTAACTAGTTACTACAGCAAAAATAAAGACTAATCAAATGGATAAAAATAAGTTAGAGATTTTATTGAGATACACTTTATAATTAAAAAAACTATTTTTCTGCAACTTACTCATGAGTTCCTAGAATCCTGTAGTTCCAATAGCATATTAAATCTTAACACAGTTGTTACAAATTATTTGTATGATTATAGGAATGAAATGTTTTCTCACCACAGAGACATATGGAAAGTATCCCTTGTTTAAAATAAGTTGATTTTTAACTTGCATTTGGCTTTCTATTTTTATATATAAGAAAAAAAATTGCATAATTATTTTTTCTGGGAACAACCTAACTGCAAAACTCAATCATTTGTTATTTAAAACAGAGGCTTATATTTTTGTAATTTTAATAAAAGATTATTAGTGTACTACAAAAGTAACACAAGTAGCAGCAGGTATTCAGTCTAAGGTGCAGACAACTGTATTACTTGAAAGATCTGTCTTATGACAATAAGTGGGAACACAGAAATCTATGGCTTAGATCAAGAGAAATTATTCCTCACAGTATTAATCTCTGAAAAACTTACAAACCTCCCTCTCTTTTAAATGACAAATTGGTTATAGGGTCCTCTGTAAATCATCAGGCTCATAACCCTTTTGATTTCCTAATCTTTTGTAATGTTGCTGTTACTGTAGATATAGGATTAACATGCCCTTGCAAGTTTCAAAATTTAATCAATCAAAAAAACAAAGACTTATTGAATATTGCATGACACCCAGAAAATTCCACTATGACAGGATTTGAACGTTAAACTCCTTGAAGTCAAATCCTATTTGTGCATTCCTATTCTGTGTAAAAGCACCAGAAATTCCTTTTAATAGGTGTAAGAAAAAGTCACTTGCTTATTCAAGGAAGCAGTTACCATTAACTTTGAGAAGTATAAACATGTATTTGTTTCATATATTTCATATGAGCAAGAACAAGTTAGGAAAAAGGGGTGGAATATGACTATACATTACTATACTTACAGGTTAGTGATCTCAAAATGCATTTTCTGTTTTTTCCATTTTTGAGGGCTCATTGTGTAACAATCACAATGAGATAAGAAGATAGAGAAGAAAATAAGGCACCGTGCCTGTGTTTAAGAGGAATATGCGCAAAGAACTCAGAGGACAGAGGCAATGATTAGTTCACTTTTTAAATAAGGGATCAGGAAAATGAATAACTATAAGAAAGTGAAAATCAAAATCAACAAAAAACTATGAACCAGAGACACTTTTTGGGGGGTGGGGGCCGGGAGGGGAGGGATTGGGGTCAGAATGGGGCATGTGCAGTTGTATGGGGGAATATAAAAATAAAATTTATTATTTAAAAAAAAAAAAGTGAAAAACCGTCCTCCCCAGTGGCGCAGCGGGTTGAGTACAGCACTGTGAAGCTGTCCGCAGACTCTGCAGCGTGGGTTCGATTCCCAGCCAGCCAGGGAGAAACCCACATGGCGCAGCAGACCTCTCCTGTCTCACCCGCTGCTCCCCTCAGCAGTGCTTTTGGTCCCTCTGCCTGTTCTGCTCCCCACTCTAACTCTGGTGAAGTCTCTCACCCTCCCATGCCTCTGTACCCCCGTACTTGTATAAATAAATAAATCTTTTTTAAAAAAAAGTGAAAAAAAGTGTATATTCCAATTGTTGAAAAAAAAATGTCTTATCAATGAAATACTTTGCATTGTCTACATAGAGCACACTCCTTAGTTGTATGATCTTAGCCCTGTACAGTGTCTTTAGCTATGTTGAGACTCTGCATTATAGGTGACTGACAGATTCAGATTCTGTCCTGTCTGGTAGCGTTCCAAATGCCTTCCCATTCCCATCATTCCCCCTAGTCCTTCCCCATGGCAAAATTATTTTTGTCTCTTATTTAAGAATTATTAAAATATGTATTTATGCTCCATATTTTTAAGCTTTTGTGAGCTGGCATTATATAGATATATATATAGATATGATCTATATGTATATGTATATAATGTCTGTCAGTTCTGGTTCACTCATGAATGAAATAAAATCTTTAACATGAGTTTATTTTTATATAGTTCTGAATTGCAATTTTACCATTTTTAAAGAATTATCTTTTACATTATTCATAGTTGGATTGGATGTGAGAGTTTGTATATCAGAAGTTTTTTGGCAGAAGGCACCTTAATTTATGGGAACAGATGAGATTCTCCAGGGAAAGTGGAGACAGAGGGAAAGGAAGGATAAAGAATTTTGATGGAAAAAACATTTCTCCTTGAGGAAAAGCAAATGGCCAAGAGGCATATGAAAAAATGTTCAACATCTCTTATAATCAGGGAAATGCAAATCAAAACCACACTGAGATACCACCTTACACCAGTAAGAATGGCACATATCAAAAAAAAAAACAAGTAACAACAAATGTCGGTGAGGATGTGGTGAAAAAGGAACTCTCCTACATTGCTGGTGGGAGAGCAAACTGGTCCAACCATTGTGGAAAACTGTCTAGAGTTTCCTCAGTCTACTAAAAATGGAGCTACCATACGACCCAGCAATTCCACTTCTAGGGATCTACCCAGAGGACACAAAAACATTGATTCAGAAGAACACCTGCACCCCTATGTTTATTGCAGTTCTATTTACAATAGGTGAAACCTGGTAACAACCCAAATGCCCAAAAATAGATGACTGGATCAAGAAGATGTGGTACATATACACAATGGACTATTACTCAGCAATCAAAAAAGATAAACTCATGCCATTCGCAGCAACATGGATGGAGCTAGAAGGAATTATACTCAGTGAAATAAGCCAGAAGGAAAAAGAAAAATATCAGATGGTTTCGCTTATAACAGGAATATAGGGGAACCAAATAAGACATCAGTGTAAAAAAAAAATAATAACAGTACAAAACACACCAAAGCAAAAACAGACAATTATAAACCAGAGACATACTGCAGGGAAGGAGGAGGGAGAGGGGTGAGAGGGATGGAGGAAGGAGCACAGAGAACTGTGGTGATGGTGCATGGGTGCCTTGGGCAAGGAGATTCTATGGGGACTCAATCTGAGGGAGTGGGGGGAAGAAAATATGGTCTAAAAAATGTAAAAAATGATAAATGTTAAAATAAAAAAATAAAATAAAAAAAATAATTTTGATGAAGGCTACAGTTTAATGAGCAAACATTTGGAAAGATTCCTTATATCAAACATGTTCATCACACTTGAACTTTACTAAAGGAAAGATAATTTTCACTTCTTTGTTTAGATAAAAGTGTCTGGAATAGAAACACATAGAATACATTGGTATAACAACTTAGAATGCCAGACTTTAAAATAAAAAATTGCAAACTAGAGTACATCTAGAAAAGCAATTTTCAACCTTGGGTGTACATTGGAATCATCTGTGAGATTCTGAAATGCTGATGAATCGATTCTATCTCCAGATGTTTGATTTTTCAGTGTGAGGACTGAGCCTGGGATTTTTTTAAAGGTCTGCTGGAAATTCTAACATAAAACCAAGGTTGAGAAAGACCATAAAATACATAAAATATAACAGGCAAAACACTCCAAGACCTTGTCTTTAGAGATGTGTTTGGGGACTCAATTCCAAAGACAAAGGAAATAAAAGCAAAAATAAACAAATGGGATTACATCAACTAAAAAGGTTCTACACAGCAAAAGAAATTATTAAATGAAAAGATGCCTATTGAATTTGAGAAATATTAGATATTATATTTTTAAGATCATCTTCCTAAAATACCACTTCCATCATTTTACTGCATTCTTTTTTTTTTTTTTTTAGAGGCATGTTTATTTATTTATTTATTATATTTGTTTGTTTGGTTTATACATGCACTGAGTACAGTCAGAAGCGCGGGAGGGTGAGAGAATTCACCAGAGCCAGAGTGGGGAGCAGAGCAGGCAGAAGGACTGAAGTACACTGCTGAGGGGAGCAGCGGGTGGCAGGAGAGGTCTGCGCACCATGTGGGGATCCTCCTCCGGTGGCCGGGGAGCAGCCGGGGATCGAACCGGCGCAGCAGAGGCTGCGGGCAGCTTCGCAACCCAGCGCTCAACCGCTGCGCCACCGGGGAGGCCCATTTTACTGCATTCTTGAGCACAAATTTCAAAAGATTTGATTCCCGATTTTTTCAAGTTTTGCTACTTATCTACTCTAGTTTTCAGTTATAAATTGAATATATGTGTCCTCCCTCTCCCCCAACATTCATGTTAAATTTCTGCTCCCTTCACCATTATGGCATTTGGAGATGGGGTGTCTGGGAGGTAATCAGGGTTAGAAGAGGTCATGAGGGTGGGGCACTTGTTATGGGATTAATCGTGTTATTAGAGAATTAGATCTGTCTCTTCCTCTCTTTAGAGTACACTCACTGAGGAAAGGTTATGTGAGGATGTGAGGACATAGCAAGACATTGGCCATTTGAAATCTAAGGGGAGAGCTCTTACAGGCTTCCCAGTCTTCAGAACGGTGAGAAAACAAATTTCTGTCATTTGAGCCTCCTCACCTATGGTCTCAGCTGAGACATTGACTGTAGTGATACTTTTTGAATTTTAACTTAGAAATTTTAAAATTGAATTTTAATTAGAAATTCTAGCATATTCATATTTGATCTTCTCTGTTTTCTACAGTTTTATAATTTTTGTAAAAATTTCTGTATTTTCAATTGCATTTCATAGTAGGAGAAACTTAAGTAACTTCCATTGTAAATAATTATTTAAAACAGGACCATGTTGTTGGGGTGGGGAGAGAAGAGAAATGAAAAGTGACACAGAGTAAATTAGATATTGTATTTGTTTATAGCAGAGCCATGAGAATAACACTGTATATAGTCAGAATGTCATGGACTCTGGAACAATCATTTTTGTTATTTTAGGAGGAATAGCAGACCCATCTAAGAATAGTTAATGAGAACTCTAATAAGTTTACATACTAACTTGGCTTAGAAGTAGCTAAATTATATGATAAAAAGTACTGAGAAAGTAAGAGTGATAAAACTAGTAAATAGATAAATAATAACAAAATTTTCATTTATATTGAGAAGAGAAAATTGAATAACATTTAGTTGCAAATTTAAGGCTGGCTGCATTTCAAGAAGCTCCATTTTTTTAAGAATAAGCACTCTGCAGTTAAACTATGAAATATGTTTTCTTTCTACTTAGCAATTTTATATGCGTTGAAAGAGATATTTTAAGCTTAATCCAACATAAATTTCACTGAATGCTTTTGTGCATTCAAAGGCATTTGTTTCATAAAATGGAAAAATAAGAAAATAAATTGTTTAAAGTATTACTAAATTTTTGACACTCAGAATCTAAATGATTTTTTGATTCATAGACAATGTTTATGAATTTTCACAAAATATAGTCTGGTCTGACATTATGTATTGGTGATACAGCAGATTTTTTTAAAATTCTGTAGAAAATTATTTGTGGTGTGTGCTTTTAAGCAATGTTTGCAATTATATAGAGTTACCCTGCTTTCAACTCCTGATAAGGTAGAGTTAATAAACATTTCTAGTCACCATATTTATAATCCCTTCCTCACCACCATTTGGCTCCTAGGGATTAATATCATTTCTTGGATAGTTTCCTAAATTGATACCAAACAGGTAAGATTTGGTGCTGGGGTATCTCACAGTTGAGCATTCTACCATAATGAAAAATTAATGTGATTGATAAAATAAACATGTACATCTTTCTACATCTCTGGCTGTTGTTGCATTCTAGAAGTGGGAACAATTCTAAGTAAGATATCAAAAATCTTTGATATTTGATTGGAGGGATAGAGAGCAAGAAAAATAGAAATCAAAAACACTTGTGGGTCTACATTTCATCTAAAACAAAGCAAACAGGCATATATTTGAAACTGTCAGGAAGAACCTGAAGAATCTCAAGAACACCAAGTTAGAAGTGAAAACTATGAGAAGAATATTGTGGGGATTAGGGGTACAAAATGGAATTAACATCCATTCTCTAGGCACTACAATCTAGGTATGGTATTGTTTTACATATTTCACCAATTCTATCTTCGTAAGAGTTCTATGAGATAGGTGTTATTTTCACTTCATGATAAAGTGAAGCTTGTGTATCAATAGATTGAATCATCATACTTACAACATAGTAACACAGGAAAAGAGTCAATATCAACATTTAGATATCCAAATTTGCATATGAATGTACTTTAGCCTAAAGCATTGTCTAACCTTGTTAATTTAATGAATACTTCAAATTATTTCTACAACACATTTCTCACCCTAAACTTCTCTTACTACATTGTTTCTCAAGGGATGAGGTGAGAGAGAGACTTAGAAACCTACTTTGTAAATTCCTTCACATGGAGTGGTTAACAAATATATAATGCAATTTTCAACACAGACTACATATTAAAGAAAAGGGCAATTTTAAGATTGTCAAAAGGTGTTTTAAGACATCAATTGTATCAGGGTCAAAGATACTCAATTTATTGCATCATGAAATTAAAAACAAATAATTATCAAATATAGATGAGAAGAGTATACATGGAAGAAATAATAGCGCTGTACACATTGCAGTGTACACAAGAGTAACTGACTCACCCTCATTGACTTGGTTAGGATCAGATAATATAAAAAAGTAAACTGAAAATAATGATTTTTATTATCATCACTATCAGTATTGCTATATGAGTACTTATATATCAGGACTTATATATCTGTGTACCTTATAAAGATTAACTCATTTAATCCTCATAAAAAATGTATAAGTAATAACAAATAGTCAAGTCTAATGAATTCATTCAGGTTAAAAAAAACTCATAAGTTAGAATTCATACTTTAGATATAAAAAATGAAATTTATTATTTTTCTCAAAACACACAGCACAGATTACATTACAATTTGTGGGGGAAAGCCCAGTATGTACTTTTCTGATTTAAAGGACTTTGATAATGGTTTCATAAATGCAATGAACTTTATTATGTGAAAAAACATCTGTAAAGAAAGACACCATGTATCTTATTCCACATCCTGGAGTTACATGTATTGCTCTCCAGTGGTGTGGAGGATTTGGGTGTTAAAAGAGAATGTTTTTAAAATTCTTTGTAATGGGAGAGGGTTCCATTACGTCCTGTAAAATTTTCTGGAGCCACACAAGATTCACAGGTAGCTATAATAATAATGGAAAACCTCTCTTTTCATTTTTACAATGCCACTTTAATCTATTTTCACACATATTATGGGTATGGACTGAAAAAAAAAGAGAAACGCCTTAATATTAGGATAATATAAAATATAGTCCACCCTTCAGGAATAGGTCTAGTGATTCCTCTATGCTGTTCTCTGAACAGGTAATGTGTTAGGTACTGGGTCAAATATAAGTATCCAACTTATTCCAGTTCTGCCTTCCGGAACTGGCAATCCAACAGTAATCCCTGGGCAGCAAGGAAGATAGCTCGAATCTGTGAGGGCTGTGAGAATTCTACTACTTAAATTATTAGAATCTTACCTTGCTTCTCCTGGTTGCACTTTACTTTGCTTAAAATGAGCTACCCAATTCTGATTTTAATGGTGTGTGTCTAGCATTAGCCATCAATTTCTCTTATTAATCTGTAGCCTAATCTTGGACATTGACATATATGTTGGAAAAAATAAACAAGACCTAATGAATGCTTAACTTGAACCATGACCTCGAAGGGCTCACGCAATATTGATAATTTGTCATTTCCAAGTTGAACAGTTTCTTAATATGAGCAAGGGAATCTGCACATGGAAGTTGTCCTCCCATTTCTAAAATACATCATTTGATAGTAATATCATTTGATAGTAACATTTAACAGACATTTGCATCAAGTTAACACCAATCATTTGTTTCCTTGAAATGAGAATGCTTTTGGCTGGAGTAATTGTTACTATGAAATTAGGTTTCCTGAAATTGCTGTTACTTTTTAATTAGTAGTTTACTGTTATTTATTTTATGATAATCTATTATTTCATGGATTACATTCTGTATCTGAATCATTAAAACTGCTGTATTAATGGCCTTGAGGGTCGTTTCTATCCTTAATGCCCTAACTTCCGTTTCTCACACAGGCAGTAAACATTTGAAATTAATCTAAAAGCAAAACTCATGCTTATTATAATGCATTTAGCCTATGAAACACCTCAAAATGAAAATCAATTAAACTCATTAAGTTACTATGAAATATTGACTTTAAAATCAGGACTATGTAAGATAAGAGGGTCAGAATGTAGGAAGAGTTAAAAGAAATTACCTGTTGGAATTTATGCTTTCACTGGAGAAATAAAGTATATATGTCATATATATTCACATATGAATTTATATATGAAAATATATGAAATGCATATACAATGAATATACACATAAAGCACATATGTGTATATGTACATATATACTTACTTTTATCCCTTTATGTATTACATTATGTTTAACAGTTCAAGGTACTGAAAAAGTTTTTATTCCAAAGTAAGTACAACAGTGTTTTTTCTTTTTTTTTTTTAACATATTATACTTTGAAAGGGAGTGTCATGCCAAGGTTATAATAGCACAACTTTTAACTGTTAATAGAATCTTCAAATTTTTATATCTTTCATTTCTCCTTTGAAGACATGAATGAAATACTTCAAATATAAGTTTCATGCAAATAGATTTTTAAACCAAAAAATACAATATTTCTATCATAGTAATAACTTCTCTTAAATTTTTCTCCAAAATAGTTTTGTTGCATAAATCTTTTACTTTATACATTGAATGCTAATGTTTCTTATGCAAAAATTTCCCTCAGACTCAAAAAGTATTATTCATTCATAGAACAACTAGCTTTTACCACACTCTCAGTATCTTCCACCCAAGATACTTTTGTGGAAATGTAGATGGAAAGTTGTCCAGGTCATAAATTGAAAGCTTAAGCTAAAGGTAAACTAATGAAATACTTCTAATAATTTCATTTACCATAACACTCACCACGATATTGGTGAATATATAACAAACTATAACATTGAAAGAGGCTTTTAAATCCTTTACAAGACATTTAACATATTTGCCACTTAGATTCTGCTTGAACTAATGACATTACAAGACAATCCTTTCCAATAATAGGTATTCAGGAATTCTTTAAGATGTCTCCTGAAATTTCTGCCTGCTTGTCCTAACTCCACTTTTCACATATCACACTTCTAATATTTAAAGTAAATATCTGTGTTCCTTTCTGTGTCACTTGTGGAGGCTAAATATGTCCTGTATTACCAACTATCATTTCATGACTGGCATTCCAGATCCCCTCCATGTTTTACTTAGTGACTTCCTGGAAGTATATTTCTTTATTTTTTCTTTTTAAGCAAAAACTCTTTATGTTTAACAAATAAGTAATTTTCTCATTTTTCCATTATTGACATAAATTTTAATTCTTTCCAGTGGAACCAAACCCTTCTGAACTCTTTTCAGTGTCCAAAATTAAAATTCTTTTAATTCTGGATTAAAAAAAAATCCTTTTCACAATTGAGCTGTCAATTTGATCACTATTTCGGCTTCAATTTTTTCCTTGCAAAAATCAAATAGTGAAACACCAACATTTCTGCTCCTACCTCTATGAAGTATTTTGTGATCAAGCCAGAACATGGAGCTCCTCTTCCAAAACTGAATATTAGTTTTCATAAGGGCTTCTCTGCAGGTGGTACTTCTTAGTCATAGCCACTACAGGGGTCATTGCAGGGGTCCCACAAAGACTGCTTGGTGGGAGCTGTAGTGTGTTGGGAGAGCTGGACATGTGGGGCCCACATGGCCCTTCCAGTCTGGGCCCACTGCTGGTAAAGATGGCAAGTGTCTGTTCCAAGCAGCACAGGTACTAACAGAAAGTAAGAGGGAACAAGAAGGGCAATGAGCTTGGGGGCATATATCAATGGGCTAATGTCTTTTGAACTTTTATAATTCAGCCTAATGTCTCCATTTTGGCAGAGTATAGTTTCAGATTACAAGGGAACTATAAGTTTCCCTCTTTGATACTTGCACAATATAAACTTGCATTGGAGTTTTCATGAATATTTCATTTTGCTGCCTTTCAGTGTGCTTATAGTGAAACAAAATCCTTTCACATACATTTATGTTAAGTCAAGATTTTCCCATTTTATAGATAAGAGATGAGAAGTAGACAAAGAAGAGAGAACAAAGAACAAAGCAGAAGACTGGCTCACATTAAATCGAGCCAGGAGATTGAGGAAGATGAGGACTATGGTATAGAAGGTTTGAATCGAAGAGGTCAATGCCCAATCAATTTAGATGATCAAGTCAGTGCAAACTGGATGATTCAATATAGAAATTAAGGGGTGAATGGAATAAATATGAAAAAAAAAAAACAGGGGAGGTAGCAGTCCTGAGAAAAACTTACTCTTGCGGTTTTTGTTTTGTTTTTTTGTTTTTTTCCTTAGGACAGAGGGAACAGGAAACAAGTTTCTAGGTGAGGAAAAAGAGCTAGGAATAGTTCTGCCTTCTTTTATAGTTACAGTTATTTTATTTGTGTGGTGACATTCTTTGTGCACTGTTATAAGCATCTTGAGAGTGGGACTGATTCCCATTTGGCTTCTTAGCACTGTGTCATTCACATAATAGGCACAACACAGATATTTGTTGAATTGAACTGTGTCATTTCTCCCAGTGGGCATGTTCCTTCAAATATTGCTATGAGTAATTCTGCAATCACAGCAGCAACTTTATTTTATTTTCTTGTTTGTTTTCACCTTGGTCTATAAAAAATAAGTGAAAAAAGAAAAAAAATTAAAGGGTGAAAAATTATTAAAACCTCTCAGCAAATTTTTGTTTTGGCATTTTTCAGCATCTGAATTAATATACAGTCAAGAGACAGGAAAGATCATCAAGGGAGTGAATGTAAATAGAGGAGTTCAACAGGGACTGAGCCAAGGGGCACAGCAATATTAAGACGTCAACAAGAAGAAGATAATTAAAGTAGGTTGGAAATGAACAGTCAGTAGGAGGAAAACACGAAAGTGTGATACATTGACAGTCAAAAGAAGAAAGTATATGAAAAGGAGGAAATGATCTCAGTGTCAAATACTCCATGATTCAAGTAACATAACTGAGAACTGACTGTCAGAGTCAGCAGCCTAGAGGTTCTTTTAAAATAAACGTCCAGAAAATCTAGCTGTCTCATACCATCATGACAAAGGCTTCATGCACAGTTCTTATAATATCTGAGATTATGTGCCTCCTTTTTTTTTTTTATTTTCTTGGGCTCTACATTAGCATTCTCATCAATTTTAGCATTTTCATTATTCATATATTTATTTTACAAAATTCTTGCTAAAAATATACAGTTTAACAGGCATTTTGTTAATTCTTTGAAATACTGTGCTGAATAAGGAATGCATGAGATTTACCCTCATGAAACTTATAGCTGCAGTAGGTGTTGCTCATTTGTTTCCTATTCCAATGCCATTTTCCTCTTATTTCCTGTATAGAGGTTCCCCCCACCCCGAGGTGTGGGGTAGTTTGTGTTGTAATTCTTCCAAATCATAAAAATGCTGAATAGTCATTGTTCATTAATATGGTAAAGCTGTTTCTAATAGTTAGAGAATAGGCATGTCAATCAGCTATGGTCATGCCACCTGAGGAAAAGTCCAGGGACTGGTTCCTAGAACGGATGCCGAGGTTTTAAAAAGACATTCATGAGGACAAAAAATTCTCTTTCTGTTCCTTTTATTTCCCTCTTCATATATTTACTAGTGATCCTTTGCTTCCTGTTTTTTCCCTTCCACAACAAGTAATCATTTCTTATTGATCCTTGATTTATTCTTCTACTGTTAAAAAAAATACATAAGCATACATTTATAGTGCCTCTTTTCTACACAGAAGGCAGCACACTTTACTCATTTCAGAGAGTGATACAGAGCTCTTTTATGGTGACACAGACTTCAATATATGGACATGCCACTGTTTTCAAACCAGGCCCTTACTGATGGGCATTTGGATGGTATTCAATCTTTTGCATGAACAAATAATAATACTACAGTGAATAAACATGCATATAGGTTACTTCATGTTTATTCTTGTATATCTTGACATACATTTATAGAAAAGTTATTCTGTTGTCTAGATTAAATGTATATGTAATTTTGCTAGATGTTGTCAAATTTCCTTTATACTATATCTGGATTTCTACCAGTAATGAGTGAAAATGCTTATTTTAGAGCTTTTTCTATTTCTGGACTGATGTTCATGATGGGGTTCAGGACATGTAATTCTCAAACATGGCATTTTGGCATGATGAATATTTTTCTTAAAGATTTATTTATTTATACAAGAACTGGGGTACAGGTCAGAGGCGTGGGAGGGTGAGAGGATTCACCAGAGACAGAGCCAGGAGCAGAACAGGCAGACGGACCGAAAATACTGCTGAGGGGAGCAGCGGGCAAGACAGGAGAGGTCTGCTGCGTCTTGTGGGTATCTCCCTGGCCAGCTGGTAAATGAACCCACGCTGCAGAGGCTTATGGACAGCTTCACAGTCCAGCTTCACAGAGGCTTGTGGACAGCTTCACACACTGCGCCACTGGGGAGACCCACGATGAATATTTTATCTGTAGGAGTTTGGGGAAAAAACTAGCAAAAGCAGGTTGTTCTGAATATTCTCTTCTTCCCTTAAACATGCAATAAAATATTCAAGTAGCAGTGCCTTCCTAATCCCCTGAGGACAAGAGCATCTTTCTCTCTGAAGACAAAGGAATGCCAAGAAGAAACCAAACAACAGACTTTATTAAGTTTTCCCACTTTACTACACTTACATTGTACTCCTTAACCTATCATATATCTACTTCTGCCCACTCTTCACCAAACCTAGAATAAAATATTCAGTTATGTTTCTTCAGATCTTCATTTCCTTATGATGGTTCCATGCCACATAAAACATATTAAATTGTGGGTTCCTAAGAGCTTGCCACTCATGGGCAACTGTGACCCATTTGTTATCTGCAAATCACAGCAGAGCACTCCTTGACTACCTACAGAGGATAGGCCGTATCACCAGGCAGGCCCCGGGACACTTAGGCTGCTGTTGACCTACTACATGATTATCTCCCTGGTGGTCTCAGGATAACTCTGCCTATGATAACATCAAATACTTTGCTGATTCAAATGTCTCCTGACGCATGGTCATGATGTCCCCTTCTCTGTTCCTTATAAAAATTTGTTCCTCTTGCGCTCCCCGCCCCCAAACTTTATTCTGCAAACCCTTGTTGCATGATCAGATTTTACTAGCCTGTATGCTTTCAATAAATGGCACAAGACCTTCTGCTCAAGTAGCAGAGTCTTGCCTTGCAAACCTGCTCCAAAACTGTTGGGTCCCTCATTCAGTTCCCATTGCAAAGTGGCAACAAAGTTCCTGTGGCAACATTAAATAAATGTGTATACTTTTCTCTTGTGAATCTGAGAACTATGTGGTTATCACCAAATTATTGTAGGAAGGAAATGTCAAATGGTCGCTAGGGATAGAAATATGGAATTATCCTTAGTCCTATTAATATTTCATTACTTTAGGTACTAAACTTATTATTGTGTTGGATAATATTCAGATGCATCCAAACAACCAAATATACCCTGATACCAATTTTGATGACAGTTTCAATATCCCTGTTTGCAATTAGTCTGTTGAGGTTTTTATACCTTCCTGGTTTAGTCTCAGAGGGTTATAGATTTTTAAGAATTTGTCCATTTCATCCAGGTTATTCAGTTTGCTGCTATTTCTGCGGCAATCTCTTATGATCCTCTGTATTTCTGAAAAGTCTGTTGTAATTTCTCCTCTTTCGATTCTGATCTATTTAATAGATTTTTCTCCCCTCCTTTTTTTCAGTGCATCTAGTTAGAGTTTCGTCTATTTTGTTGATTTTTTTTTCAAAGCTTTGGCTTCATTGATCCTGTGAAACATTTTTATTTTTATTTCATTCATATTTGTGCAAATATTTATTATTTCTTTCCTTCTACTGACTTTGATTGTGTTTGTTCTTCCTTTTCTACTAAGTTGAAGTGAGAGGTAAGGTTGTTTATTTGAGCCCTTGTCTTGTTTCTGATGTGGGTCTGTCTTGCTAGATACTTTCTTCTTGGTGCCACTCTTGCTGGGTCCCATAGGTTCTGACTGGCTGCTTTGTCATTTTTAGCATCTCAAGGTATTTTTTAATTCCTTCCTTGATTTCCTCATTTATCCAATGGTCTTCAGCAGTGTGTTTTTCAGCCTCCATATATTAGAGGTTTTTCATGCTTTGTTTTTGATTTCTACTTTGATACCATTTAAACAAAGAATGTACTTGATATTATTTCAATCCTTATGAACTTACTGACATTTATCTTGTGACCTAGTACATGGTGTGTCCTGGATTAGGTTTCTGTGCATTTGAGAATCATGTGTACTCAGCTTTATTTGTTTCTTTGTTTCTGTCAGGCTGATCTGTCCATTGGTGACAGTGGGATGTTAAAGGCCACAACCACAATTGTGTTGCTGCCAATATCTGATTTCAGATTTGATAATTGACTTATATAAGTTGATGCTCCTTTGTTTGGTACATATATAATGATGAGTGCTGTCTTCTGATATATTGATCTCCTAATCTTTATGAAGTGTCCATTGTTGTTTCTTGTTAGCTTTTTAATCCTTAGCAACTTCTAAATGGCTAATGTGAACACTGGGTTGTATCTGTGGATTATAGTGTTTGATTGCTTGTAAGAATGAATCTGTCATCAGGGGACATAGACTATGATGGAAACCTTGACCAATTCAGAAGGTGATATCTATGAAATTCCTAAACAGAGATTTTAGAATACTTTATGATTCAGCAAGAACACTTCATATAGGAAAAATATGTGTTTACATCTCTGTCATTTAAAAGTGATTTTATTTTCATTTTTAAATGTTGTTATTACCAGATTATAGAGTAATTAGAACAAAGAGAGCAGATACATTATAGAGCATGTGCTACTTAAAGTCCAATAAACTCATTTCCTTCTCCCTTACAGCTGATCCCAAACTTCTTGACTACTCAAACCAACATTCATAGAACTCTGAAAGAAGAGGGTGGAGTAGAATCATCTTACCTAAATCTTTCTCAAGAACAATTTTAGTGACATTTGTATATTGTTTTCTTGCTGTATAATTAAAATAACCATACAAAAATCACTTGAGTTTTAAAAACACTTTTTTCATTTAAAACTATTTGCATTAAATAAATTGACATGTTGAAAATTAACTAGACATATTGCAGAATTAACTAGAAAATTTGGGAACAGGTTATTCTACATAGAGAGAAAGCTGCCTCTCAGATAGACATCCTAATTAAATATTTTTGTTTATTTCTAAGAAGGGTATCCAAAGCAAATGTCAAAGAGTCAAATTGATTTGGTCAACTCCCATACCTACTTTTATTAGCTTACAGAGCAATTGACTGATATGTTCAATTTAATTGTAAGTTCTAGTTGAGTCTCCATTAATGGGTGCTTAGAGGCTGGATAGTCTGGCCTACAAAGCAAACATTTTACCTATGACTGCAGCGGGACTGACAAGTGAAGAAATGGGTTATTATTTTGGTCAAGACATTGAATTGATTACATCACTTTCTATTTTATTTTGCATCTATGTGAGTTAGTATTAAATAACTAATTTCAAGTGGATGTTAAAAGCCCTTATGAAAATAAAGCCCCACCTCCCTTGGTGTAACTAGAGAATCACTTATAAGGTGACAGGTAAAATATAAGTTAGAATTTATAAGATAAACAAAAAATATATGATTAGGTATATTTGCAAATAGAAAAGGAACCCTGGGTATATATTGAAATATGAACACCAACAATTCAATCTTTGTAGGAATTTAAACCTTAAGCAGCATAACTGTAATAAAGTAACTATCACATCTAAAAGATTTAATAACTGGAAAAGAAACTATTTCAGAAAACATGGGGGAAGTAAACTCACTTTTTTCATTGTAGCACTGCATAAGGTTTAATAAATAGAAACAACAAAATCACTTTTAGATTATGATTCCAATGCAGCATTCATATACAACACACTTTCATTGCACTATGTAAGTATGGTGCCCAGAGGCAGAGTGAAATATCCATTTAAATGGCCAGTTCTAAAGGCTAGGTGTAAAAGGAAAACAGGGAGGAAAATCAAAGATAAGGCAGAAGATAGATGTTTAGGACTTTATTTTTTCATCTGCCAAGCCACTACACATAATACTGTTTGATTATTCTCCTAAGTCTATAAGAATATTATTCAAAATGTGTCAAAAATAAATAATTAAAGGAGTCCTTTTGTATACACACATACAAATAATATACACACATACATATAATACATACAATGTATTTTTTTGTGTGTATATATCTATACACACACACAAGTTTATATATATAAACATGAATAGGTAATTGTTATGGACTAACAGTTCTCTTCCCCCAAATTCATATGTTGACGCTTTAATCATTTCTCTCCCAGTGTGTTGTAGTTAGCACATGGGGACTTTGCTTTTGGGAGGTAATTAAGTTTAGATGAGGTTGAGACTGGAACACTTATGATGGTATTTGTGCCTTTATAAGGAGAGGAAGAGAGAGAGAAATTCTCTTTCCATGTGCATGCACCAAGAAAGGTTGAAAAATAAGGTGATTATCCATATACAATTTAAAAGGAAGACCCTGTCCATGAACCAAGTCTCCTGGCACCTTAGTCTTGGAATCTTCGGATTCCAGAATTCTGAGAAATAAATGCCTTTAAATCACATAGTCTGTGGTATTTTGTTATAGTATCCCAAGCTGGCTAAGCCAGTAATACTTATATAACTTGAGTTTCTATTTTACATTATTTGCATGGAACTAAAGCTTTGAAGGCAATTAGTAGGCTATACTTGGGATACATTAGATCTAAATTCTAGGACTAGTACTTATCTATCCATGTGATTTATTATGATCTATTTATAATTTTACTTACCTATGAGTAAAGACTTTAACAAGAAAAATAACAAGATAAAAATTAAAGCATCACCTTGCTTTGAAATTATTTGATTTTATGGGTATCATTGCTAGAAAATGAATTAAATTTTATTTTAAAACTGTTGGGTACCGAAGAAAATTGCTTCACAAATTGCAGCAGATGATCTATCAAAAGTCATAAAATTATTTATATTTGCTTCAGTTTTTCTAATTCTGACATGCAGCTGTGCTTATATATGCCCGGTGTAAAGATAATAAGAGGTTAATAAAAAATATCTTATGTTTCCACTTCTTCAGTTTGGTATTGTTACTGATACAGTATTTTAAAGGAGAAGACTTTTATCTATAAAAGCCAAACCAGAACTCATATTTTCTTGCCTGTCTGATACACTCACCCTATAATCCTTCTTATGATACTTGTTGGCATAACACATCTGTGATAAAAAAGTGAGTTTGTAGACAAAATACATGTATCCTGGATTGTTGCCTCACAGAGGCTTGAGGAGAGATAGCAGAAAAAAAAAAAAAAAGACACTCAGTTTCTGTAGAATTTGACTAGTTAACCCTCCCACCCCAAGTAAGAAACATGGTTCAATGGAATGTCACCAAACTAACATCTAATTTTTCCCCCAATGGACCACGGGTAAATGAAGGAGTCAGTAAAGAGGCTAGTAGTGTTGCTCTAACAGATGTCCCCTGACATGGAGAAATGGGTAGGTAATAAGTACTCTCTCTGTATCTCCTGCCCAGCAGTAATGATTCTTTCATTGGTGTCAAGCTTCAATATGTTCAAGAATATCCTGAAAATAATCGGAGTGCAAGTGTATGCTTGCAGTTTTGAAGAGTGGGGCATAGTTTTGGTTATAGTTTCAGTGGAGACTAATATACTGAAGATCCACAGATGAGGGCAATTGACATGGACTATTTATTCTGTTGTTCAGTAAAATTTATGGTGAGAATGAATTGCTTTCCTCACTGAATGCAAATAATCAAATTTTTCAATTATTTAGCTTTGGAGTAGTAACTGACTCAATGTACATTTAATTATTTTTCATTTAAATTGTTTAGTTTATTTTTGAATATATAAGTTCTCTATAATATGCTTTTCATTTCCCCAGATTCATTGTTTGTACTGTGCTGTAGTATGCATATCTGTCACCTTGCTGGGCAGCAGCGTTGGGAGCGGCACAGGACAGAGAAAAGAAGTCAAAGTCCATGGAGAGGGATAGAAGAGAGAGAGAGACAGACAGACAGGGAGACAGAGAGAGAGAGAGAGAGAGAGAGAGAGAGAGAGAGATACCGAGACCTAGAGGGGTTCACATGTCTGGAGATGCAGGAGTCTTTCTCCCCCAGGCCAATCTCACATTATTTGGTATTTGGTATCAGATTCAGGGAAGTTAGGCAAGTATGTGGAGGAATGTGCATGGTGGGGATGTGCATTGGGGATGCATAATAGTCTGGCACAAGCTAGGGGAGTGTGAAAAGGGTCTGTTGCCTGGGGGGCTCCATTGTTGCTGCTGATCAAAACATCCTATCTCTAGTTCCTGTTTACACTTGATATTCTGTCAAGGTGGTCTGGCTGCTTATGCTAATCTGACCATAATGTCTGCCTGCCATTTTCAGTAGATATCCTCATACCAAGACTTTTGTCCTGGTGAGGGGCTCCCTGCCTGACTCTACATTTTAGCTTGACCAGTAGCAACTTTGGGCACCAAGCAAACTCCACACATATCAAAATCCACACATATCAAACACAGAGCAAAGCCTAATTATTATAATATAAATCATTTAGTTGACTCTGCCTATAAGCAGCAGTATGAACTCAAATCTGTATGATAATTTAAAATAAAAAAAAATCCTTCTTATTCTTTAAGTGAATAATGTATAGCAGCCCATAGATGAAGGAAGGATGCTATATAAATTTTCTTTTCCATAGGAATGAGAGAATAGGAAGAATAGGTTGATTTCTCCATTTTTACCTACAAAGTTAAAAGTCATTTCTTTTTGCTTATGAAGGTAAGGAAAATATAAAGCAAATCTATGCTTGCAAATGATTCTGACTTTTAATTGCCTGTCTGATTGAGAAATCATAGTATTGATGTGAGGAAACAATGACAAATCAGTTGGAATTACATTTTAATTGTTTTTCAACCATTGAGAAAATTATCTCTGAAAGAAATAACCAATTATGGGTTATCAATTTTAACTATTGTTAGTTCTTAAGATAAAATGGTAGTAAAGAAAATAGTGAGGTTTCTAATCCATTAGCTTTTCACTAACTTAGCTGCCAGGTCAGGTGAAAAAAAAAGCAATATATTCTGTGACAACTATCTCAAAGGAGCATTAGGTTTTGATAACAAAGAAACCATGACCAGAAAATTGGAGAAAACCAGCATTGATATTGAAGGAACCTTTTTTCAGTTTTTCACAACCAGCCTATTTATGCCAGAGAAATTGGGTAGTGGCCATGTAGCTGACAGCAGACAGCCTCCAACTGAATGGGCACTGAGAAGAGATGGCTAATCTACTTACTCTCCTGGTGTGACCTGGATCAGAGAACATTCTTCAACGGAGCCAAGTGTTTCGGGGTTAGAAGACTTTTCTCATCACTCTCCCACTTCCAAAGGGTCCTTAAGTCCTGGAACATTCACTCAGTTTCTTAGCTCTCAAGTTTTGGAAAGGAAAGAAATCCTCATTTATACAATGAAAGGCTTGCAGGGACATTAAATTATAACACTGTTTTTCAGAATGGGCACACAGCCCAGGAGACTAAGACTCATTATATTCCTATGTTCCTATTAAAAAGTTATATTCTCTAGACCAGAAAATGGAAACCTTCAAACTTCAGGATAAATACTTTATAAGAACTAAAATTACTTCAGACTAAGAAGAAGGAAGTTATACATTAGTTATGATGGTTTCATTATTATAAAACAACCAGCCAAGATGAAACAAGTTAGATGTGTAAAAGAGTAACACAAATTCCATAAAATTGTAAGCATATCACTATTTTGGTTGAAGGGCAATGTTAGTAATTAGGAAATAAAAAAGTATTACTGTTTTTATATTAAAAAGAAAATATCTAATCATTCTGTTAACATATAAAATTTCACAATCATTAAAATGGCTGTTTGTGTGTGTGTGTGTGTGTGTGTGTGTGTGTGTGTGTTCCACCTTAAACCTGCTTCTAGGACCATCAAATTGCAATTTCATTAGGAAAAAAATCCATCTATTTTTCTGTAATCAGAACAAAACTACCAAAAGTATTACTTTTCTTGTGCAATTACCTTTTTAAGTATGTCCCGAATGGAACTGCTTAACCTAAGTCCATACATTTTTTTCACATTTAAGGAATTTAGCACAGAATGGTTAAGTAACTTCTTTAAGAAAACACATAGTTGGTAACAAGTACAAGATTCCTATCTGTGAATTTAGGAGCTTTGGGTGAAAGTTTGACATTCATTAGCAGTATGTCTCATGCTTGCTGTGATTTCTCTGTGGCTCAGTTTCTTATATGTATTTTGCATAAATATATGTTATTTATTATTTTAATGTGTATTATTAAAATTATGGATTTGGATTCATTTCTTATTTAGTGATTATCTACATTAGAAATTTAGTATGGCTGTTTTAAAAAGTAATTTATTGATTTTTTTAAATAGCAAAAGTGTTTTCTTATAGTTATTACAGCATTATTTTAATAAGGAAGGGATTAATTAACCTAGTCCAAATATGCAAATACATGAAACCATTATGTCAACATATTATCATTAATGTTCTTCTGCAATAACTTTTTAAATCAGTTTTTAAAAATATATGTAATTGCATAAATAATATATCTTTGTCATAAAATTCAAAAAATAAAAAAATAAGACTTTTAGTGAAGCAAAAGTAATATATACAGATGTTGATTTATAATGATGTATACTTGCAACCTAAGGAATATTACAAGCCAGTGTGACTTCACTATTAAAACAAACAGAAATATTTGCTGAACCTATTAGCAAATTAATGCATATAAATATGAAATAAAGTGACAGGAATATCAAGTCAAGTAAAAAATTCTTACAGTTAATAAATAAAAATTAAAACTATAAAGTATTATATATGTGTAAGTCTAATAGATGAAGTTTGATGTTCCTACGTTACTGTAGTTAACTGTATTTCTGGTAAAAATAAATAAAAGAGAGTGAGTTTATTGCTATAACTTTAAAGAAACCTTTCTGAGAGCAATGTTATAGATTCAGTTTTGCTGCTCATTTTGTTTGTGCTGAGCTTTTGTTATGTACCATATATCAAGTCAGAGAATTTTCCTTTGTAATTCTGGTTGTTATTAGTTTCATATCTTTTTAAATGTAAGCTTAATTTTTCCAATTTTTTGAAAATGATTTTCTCCTTTTATTGGAAAGTCTTATAAATTAGATTAATAAACATTTTAGATACTCAACAATTGTCTCATTTTGTAATAAAACCCACAGGTCAATTTATACCCTTCCTTCAATATACACCACACAGCTAGAACAAATACTTTGTAATGTTTTATCACATTTCAATTGGAATATAATATTCTAATTGTTCCCCAGTAATAATGAGCCTCTAGTTTATACTTTGAGTCATTCTTGGCACCACAGTTATTTTGGCCTTAAACAAGGAACTGGGGACATTTCTAACCTTTTCTTGCTCTGAAGCATTTTATATGTATGTGAAGGATTGATTTGTAGAACTCATTGTTGAATACCAAAGGCTGCTGCTTCTATTTTAGGTCAATGCAGCAACACCACTCTCATGTTCTTCTATGTTATTAGTCAGGGTTGCCATTTTCCTGAAATAAATTTTATGGATATTTTAATAAATGTATCCTTCTCATTCATACTTTTAAACTTACTGGTATGAAGTTCCATATCATCTCTGCCAAATTTACAAATAAATCAAAACAAAACTTCTCTCTATAAACATTATGCTCTTCTTATTCCTATTAATATATGTTTATGCTCTCTTTGATAAGCCTTACCAACTAATTTAGTTATACGTATTATTTAAGACCAGCTTTCATTTTGTGATCAACTCTAATAAATCATTCTTTCCAATTCATTAATTTTTGCCTTTTTTTTTTACTGCTTGTGTTTTACTCTCTTTGTGTTGTTTTTATTGATTTTTCTAGTTTACCGAGAAACTATCAATTATTTTATTTTAAAGATTTATTTATTTATGCATATAAGAGCTGGGGTACAGGCCATATGTGCAGGGGGTGAGAGGATTCACCAGAGACAGATTGGGGAACAGAGCAGGCAGATCTACTGACATATACTGCTGAGGGGAGCAGCGGGCGAGACAGGAGAGGTCTGCTGCACCATGTGGGTCACCTCCCTGGCCGGGGATTGAACTTGTGCTGCAGTGGCTCTGGATTGCTTCATAGTGCTGTGTCTTAACCCCTTGCGCCACCAAGGAGGCACCCTATCAATTATTTTAAATCTTTCCAGCATCTTCACATATGTACTGATGCTCTATTTTCTGAGTATCTTTATTTTCTGTGCCTACTGGCTTTAATATTCAGGGAAATCATTACATATTTCAAATATTTTAGCTTTCATTTTGATTTCTTTAATACAAGAATTGTTTAGAAAAGTCTTTAATTTTTCAAGTGCATGATGCTTTTTTTAAAATTTCCTTTCTCTGTGTTTTCCATTTTATTGCTAGTGGAAAGTATGACTTTAATGAATTTTGCATGTTGGAAACTGTAGACATTTCCAATTCCATCTAGTCATTTAAAATAAATAGTTCATGTCTGCTTGAAAAGGATTTATATTTTATGTTTATGGAAAATAAGGTATACAAAAATATATTATCTGTATATCTCCAAATCCTCCCCTAACTCTATTTCCATGTATCGATGGCACAACTTAATTTTTGCTCATAGTCTATTGCTTAATTTTTTTCATACTATAAATTATTTTGTCTCATAATCTATCACTTTGAATTTTAAAATGTCTCCCTGGTTTCTTTCAGTGTTCGCTTTAACTATTTGATGTCTGGAATACCTTCTTTTTTAATCCTATTTGGTTAGCCTTACCCTATTGATGTGCTATACTTGTGAGTTAGGTCTTACATGTTTGCCTTATTAAGAGCACATAGCTGAATATTTTTCCAAACCAATATGAAAATCTTTAACAGTAAAACTTAACAGATTTACATAAGTTTGTTCACATTATTTTAATTGCAAATAGACTTTCATTTATTTCTACAATTTTTTTTTAAATAGAGGCATGTTTTATTTATTTATTCATTTATTTGTTTGTTTGTTTTTTTGTTTATACATGCACTGGGTACAGTCAGAAGCACGGGAGGGCGAGAGAATTCACCAGAGCCAGAGCGGGGAGCAGAGCAGGCAGAAGGACCAAAGGACACTGCTGAGGGGAGCAGCAGGTGGCAGGAGAGGTCTGCGCGCCATGCGGGACCCTCCTCCAGTGGCCGGGGAGCAGCCGGGGATCGAACCGGCGCCGCAGAGGCCGCGGGCAGCTTCGCAACCCAGCGCTCAACCGCTGCGCCACCGGGGAGGCCCTATTTCTACAATTTTATTTCATTTTACTTTACCATAATCTGTTATATGCTGAATGTATGTACACCAACACCCATCTGTACCACCACCCCCAATTCACATGATGAAACCTAAATCCTCAGTATCATGGTATTCGGAGTTGGGACTTTTGGAGAGTGATGAGCTCATGAGGGTGGAGGCATTATGAATGGTATTAGTGCCCTTATGAAAGAGAACACAAGGAAATGCCTCACCCCTTCCATCATAAGAGGACACATTTTATTTATTTATTAGGAAACAGGCACTTGCTAGACAATGAATCTGTTGATGTGTTCATCTTGGATTTCTCAGACCTTAGAACTATAATAAACTGCAATAAATTTTTGTTATTTCTGCCACCCAGTTAATCTGTAGTATCCTGTTATAGCAGCCAACACAGACTAACACAGTATCTATTCCTTATCCTTCCTCCACCTTCCCACCTTTTCCTCTCTCCCCATCACCTTCCTCAGTCTTCCCGAGAGAGGAATTACATAGTTACAGAATTCTAACGTTTATATTATTAAGGTTTATAAAATTAACAAATCTTTTCTGTGGCTGATATAATTATAGATTTATATTTCAATATGTTTATGTTCTCCTTTAATCCTTTTATCTTAGCTACCCTTTTTTCTGACTTGAATTCTTTATCTATGATTGTTTGCATTTAGCTACTGGTTGTTTTTTAAAGTTTATATGGCCTTTAATTGTCAGGTTGAGATATATATCTGTTGCCTTTATCCATAATTCTGAAATTCAAAAGCATATGAAAGTGTGTATGTGTCTCTGTGTGTATGTGATTTTAAACCAATATTATTTGGCAGAGATTCTGACATGAGCAGATGAAGGGATATTTATAGTCTATATTTATTCTCTCAGTGTGAATATTGATAAGTTTTTCTGAAGAAATATTGATTCATGTGAAATGTGATTATGAGATGCTAGTCCACTGCCAATCTTACATAAGAAACCATATAAGAATCATAATCTTTCTAAAATCCAACAAATTCTGAGTCAAAAAACATCCGTTCTCAAAGGTTTCAGAAAAAAAATTTAAAAATAAAATTGCAACACAAGGAAAAAAGAAAAAAAATTGTAGACTTATACAGAGAGGACCATGTTTTGAGGTTAAAAGAAAAAGTGAAGTATAGGTTTTTCTCTGAACTTTGTAGATATAGTGCTAATGTCTTTCTGAACTAAATTTTGGTATAGCAAAGACATAATCCACTCTGATTAATCTCTATATTCTATGTGATTTATTTTTTCCTGCCTGAATATATGAAGAAGTTTGCTTTGTTTTATTTTCAACTACTGGCATTCAATAACTTAATGGAGGTATTTCTCCAATAGTCTCTCTCCATATTAGCATGACAGCAGCAAGCAGTTATCATTAGGTAACTACACTAGCAGTTAGTGCTATATTAGAAGTGGGCCTTCAGTTTTTTTCTAATTCTTAGAGAACATTTTATTATTTGAATGTGATTCTGGATTTTTTATGATCAATTTTGGGGTTCTCTAATTTAGGGTTCACTCATTCTATAGTCCTTAGCTGCATGATTTGGGACAATTGTTTTTACCTCTCCCTGACTCAAGTTCTTTATCTGTAAAATTGGAATAATAATATTTACTTCTTATTTTAAAGGAAATGGTATGTGCCAAAATATAAAATAGTAATTTTATCAGTTGGGAAAATAAAGTCCTATCAACAACATTTCCACCATCAACATGAAAAGAAATAAAACTGATTCATTATTGAACAAACTCATCAATGTACATGTGCGTATGTAACCTGCAAGAGACTATAACATAATATGTAATATTATGTAAATAATATATATATCTTTATATGTATTATATACATTTATAAATAATATATAACTACACCACTCAGACAAGAAACCAAAAGAAAGCACAATAAAACACCGCTTTTGTTACTTCAGGAGAGAGACCTCACATTAACTCTACAGGCATATGATGAGGTCCAGGACTTTGGAAATATCTCTGCATTGTAAAACCAGAGAATGGGTTTATATAGACTCTGGAGAGATTAATTCACATCCCAGAAGGTTAAAGTCAGGACTTTGGGCCACTGTGTCTTCCAACGCATTCTTACAATCTGCTCTGCTTCTGGGAGATGGGGATAGGATTAAAAATAAGGCTAAACCTTATTACAATTTAGGTATGAGAGTGTTCAACATTCCTGGTTTGTTGATAACAAATCATTTATTCATTTTAAAATTCATGTTTCTCTTGCTTTTTTATTTTGACTCTGGGAAAGGAAAACTGTGACTGTCTTCACTCTGCCATTTTACATGGAAATGAAAGGTTTAATATTTTTCTATTCATGTTGTCTTAATATCCTTTACTTTCTCAAATAAGAAAAGAAGTAATCCTTCGGTTTAAAAGAGTTTTCAAAGGGCTGAATAGACAGTTCAAGAAAAACAAAGCATCTGAGCATAATTACTGAAACTTATTGAGATAGATCTCTTTCTCTCTCTCTCTCACTCTCTCTCTCTCTCTCTCTCTCACTCTCTCTCTCTATATATATATATACATAATTATTTTAATGGAAATTGTTGCTGCCGGCAGTATGTGGCCCTCAATGTCTTCAAGGCTGTTTGCACAATACTTCAAGTGTTGTTAAAAATGAACAGAGTTGGTGCATCCCTGGTGAAGGCCATGAGCAGATCAGGCTATAGTAATGGAGAGAGTAATTGGGTGTCTAGTGATCTGTATTCAGTCACCTACATCTTCTTGCACAAACACATTTCTCACAATGGTGTCATCACTAATGAAATTTAGGAGGATGAAAGTCTCCAAATTAGTAAAGTGTCACTTAAAACTTCCAGCCTACTCTTTTTATAGCTTCCCTCCAGAAGCTCATCTTTCTTTAATCATCACCAGAACGAATCACTTGCTCCTTGTTAAGCTTTTATCTCCACAAAGTGAAGGTGACGATGAAACACTTTTCTGTAAGACCTTCTTGGCAGCTATCCCACAACGCCTGCTGGCCTGTTTTGATCCCATTCCATATGTCCACAATTTAAGTGGCAATACAACTCTCTCTGAATTGTATCATACAGCACTGCAGGGCACAATCCTGTGTTACCTGCTTTTGGAAATAATCTTTTCAGCCTATTTCAATTTTCACATTAAAGAACTGGCTGCCTGAAACTTGATGATTACAGGCTTGTAAGAACAGGATCAAACAGAAGAAGATGCTAGCAGGGAGTCAAATGTGAGAGCATTATTCTGCATACATAATACACTCTTTGTTCTCTTATAATAAATTTGAAGGCATTGCTACTATTATTGACTCAGATATGGCCCTGTAGTTAGCTATTCTTACAAACTCATTCTAATGAAATGCTTAAGTGCAATAACTTGTTAAAAAGTAATTCCTAAGGTGCATTAGCAAATATTTATTGATTGCTAGAGAGTTTAGGGAGTTAATATATAAATGGGTTTTAATCCAGAAAACTTCCTATTTAATAAATCTCAAAGGAAAAAAAAAGAAATCAGTTATTTGTGTCTTGATTAAAGACTGTGAGTATTGATCTTCTCATAGGAAGAATATCATTTTCTTTAAATGAAATTAGTGTTAATGAGTAGACATAATGGTGCTTTTGCTTAATCCGTTCTGTGTTTATTTTTATCTGAAATTTACTAGAATTGGTTTGTTAATTTAGTAATTCTTTGTTCCTGTCAGTGTATTTATAAATGAGGAAGCAAAGATTCATTGCTATTGTAAAGGACTGATTTTTCTTTTCATTGAAAAACAATTTACTTGAAAGCAAGTCTATTCTTAGTCATATCTAGGTTAATAAACATAAATTTTGATATTCAAAGCAAGTAAATTGAAAAACTTGTTAGCCTAACCTTTAAATCAACCACTTTATAGTATATTTAAATGTTGAAATATTTAAATGTTGAAATGTTGAAAATATTTAATGAGCTAATGAAAACTGAATTTATTCAATTAATGATTATAAAGTTTTTCATGACCACAGCTGCAATTCATTTTAAATTTACTTAAAACTTTACCATAAAAATAGTTTCACAGTTAACATCTCTTTACAAATTTTAATAACCTTTTTGAATTAATGGTTAGATATAGGTAGAATAAAATTGATTATTTATAGACACTAATTTTGTGATGGCATAACAATCTGTTTATCCTTACAACTTATATCAAATTAAATTTGAGTGCAAGGAAAAATATCTCTTTGCTTTCTCAAGACTTCAGATCTAAAACTGCTTTGCCAAATGGTAGTCATTCAATAAGTTAAATTATTGACTAGAATAGGTGTGATAAAATTGCCAAAAATACAAACATATTAATCGAATAGCTCTTTGTTTTATAATACTTTTTTTAACATTTATCATTTTTAAATTTTTTTAGAAAAAATTTGCTTCCCCCCACCTCCTCAGATTGAGTCCCCATAGAATTTCCTTCCCAAAGGCACCCATGCACCATCACTACAGTCCCCTGTGCTCCTCCCTCCCTCCCTACCTCTCACCCTTTCCTCCCTCCTCCTCCCCTGCAGTATGTCTCTGGTTTATAATTAATCAAATAGCTCTTTAAAAAATCCACAACTGGGCCTCCCCATTGGTGCAGGCAGTTTTGTGCAGCACTGTGAAGTTGTCCACAGCCTCTGCAGTGTGGATTCGATCCCACCCCTCCGCAGAGATACCCACATGGTGCAGCAGACCTCTCCTGTCTCACCAGGTGCTCCCCTCAACAGTGTATTTCATCATCTGCCTGTTCTGCTCCCTGCTCTGTCTCTGGTGAATCCTCTCACCCTCCTGCACATCTGGCTTATACCCTGGTTCTTATAGGCAATGAATACATGAATAAATAAATCTTAAAAAAAAATCCACAACTAAGTTTAGGTATGCTATTTTAACTTCAAATTAGTTCTTCTGTATCTTTCTTATACTCAGTTGCATTATATCTCAGAATTTTTCATTGCATATTTATCCTCATATGCAACAGATGATAATGTGAGTCTTCCCTGACAACATTTGATTTCACCGTTCTTAATTTCACTTGGTCCTCAGTATATTGTAGTATTCAGGTGAAAGGCTTAAATCTAAATTTAACTTATAGTGTGTATTTTCAAAGAACTTTTTATTTTTTAAGTTCAAGTTACCTTTGTTGTGTGGTGATCTGTGGAAGGGGAAACGAGGTGGAGTAGAGAAGCCAAATTAAAGCCAGTACTTATATGTTTGCACTGGGAGGTAAAGCATAAACTGTCAGAGGAAAATGATAGTGTGCATAAAGTAGCAATAAAAAGAAGTCAAAATTGTGGAATGGAAACAGAAGAAAGACACATAATTTTGGAGAGCTTAACAGAGAGGATGGTGTTGGTGAAGGTGATTATATTGTTGCAGGCCAACTTCATGCCTATTATGAGATTTCTCTCGGTGTTGGATTGTTTTTGACCCTATATGGTCTTCCGTAGAAAATAAAAGTTAATATTGGTGTAGGTTTGTATTAGGTAGTTTAACCAGTTAATTCTCAATTCCTGCATATCAGAGTGTTTGAGAAGTTTTTGAAATTTTCTCAAAATGGATTGCTTCATTAAATGTTACTTTCTTATACTTCTCAGTCTCTGAGAAATTTTCATTACTTTTTTTACAGGTGACTAAGGGTACCTGTGAGTCTCAAGGGTAGGTTTATGCTATTTAGATCAGGTTTTATTAAAACAGAGCTTTTATTAAAGCAGAATTTCTTGGTGGGCCACTGATGGATAAAAATCAACAAATTTAACTACCATCAAGAATGGAAGGAATATTTAATGGAAATTTCAAATATTATGTTAAGCTCTATATAGAAAGTGTAAAAGATTCCTTATAGCTTACAGTAGTCTCATTATGAACTCAAACTGTGAATATCAGAAGTTTCTTTATATTTTATATCACTTAGAATTAGATTTCTACTAAATAAGTGTTAGAAAAATGAAAGAATATTACATTGAATCTTATTTTGGTTATTTTCTTATAAAATATTACATGTAAAATGGATATTACTAAATCTGATTTAGTACCTCCAGGAAAAAAAATCATATTTTTATTCATTTATTTAGCAGAATGAGGCTAGAAGTGCCACATTTAATCTAATATAACTGACTTTTATTATTTAAGGAATTTAAACTTCAATAAAATGAACCTATTAAGTAGATTAAGAAATAATATAAGGCTTGAATCTCATTTAAGGTTAGGCATCTTGACGCGGTAGTGCTTCAGGTTACATATTTAAACTATTTTATCTATTTCTTGCTGAGGGCTGGGCTTACTATTCATTTTCTTCTGCAACTACCAAGAGAAGTCATAGCTAAACAATAAATTGTAATTTAATCTTTCTTCATTACCATGTATCCCATCATTTTTGGCAAGCACCACTCAAAAGATTGGAAATATTCTCGTACTCATGAAAATTATAGAATCAGTTTGTGTTTTTCACTCATAAGATAAAAATAATTGAGTAAAATATCTCAGCTAAAGGAATTATAAAATTTTTCCTTCTTCAATAATTCTTTAACTTCAATGTATTTCATTTGGTTATCATTCAGTTCTGTGATAAAGACATATAAGCAAAAAATTATTTTAATCATCTCAAACTGTACAATTTTGAAGAGCTGAAGTCATAACAAAGAATAAAATATTATCTAAATTAAGATGTCTCCATATAAATATATATGTACAGACTGAGCACCTAACACTAATTTTGTGATCATCAATTTTAACTTTTCATGCACATTCAATGAACATTTGAAAATATAAATGAAAAATTTGAATTTTACCATTCAAATTCTGTCATTTTTACCTCACTCCTAGTTCTATTTGTATTCATTCACTTTTATTTCATTCTAATCTAAGCAAAACACAGTTTTTCCTATACATGCTTTTATATACATAAATTTTTTAAGGATTTATTTATTTATGCATACAAGAACTGGGGTACAGGCCAGAGGTGTGGGGGAGTGAGAGGATTCACCAGAGACAGAGTGGGGAACAGAACAGGCAGACTGACTGAAATACACTGCTGAGGGGAGCAGCGGGCGAGATAGGAGAGGTCTGCTGTGCCATGTGGGTAGCTCCCTGGCTGGGGATCAAACTCGTGCTGCAGTGGCTGCTGATAGCTTCATAGGTTGTGTTTTAACCCCTTGCACCATCAGGGAGGCTCTATATACATAAATTAAATGACATTTAAAATACTAGCTGTAGGGCCTCCCCAGTGGCACAGCGGTTGAGCGCTGGGTTGCGAAGCTGCCCGCAGCCTCTGCAGCACCAGTTTGATCCCCAGCCATCAGGCGAGGGTCCCACATGGCGCACAGACCTCTCCTGCCACCTACTGCTCCCCTCAGCAGTGTACTTTGTCAGTCTGCCTGCTCTGCTCTCCGCTCTGACTCTGGTGAATTCTCTCACCCTCCTGCGCTACTGACTGTACCCAGTGCTTGTATAAATAAATAAATAAATCTTTAAAAAAAATACTAGCTGTATTTTTTTTCCTAGAAAAGGAAATCTGTACAAATAAATGTAGCATAAACTGTTAAGTTACCTTCTCTCTGAAAATCACAGTTACTCTAAGAATGTTAGTGTGCAAAATAGTACCAGAAGAACAAGTTGATTGCTATCAAAATGTGACAATAGAACCATCTAATTTCCTGTAATAATGCAAGCCATTTGCTTTGAAGCAAATACCAAATCAGGTTAATATATAATTTTCCAATTGAGTTACGAAGATTCAAAAGTTAGGACAAATTCATCTACATCCACACATAAGTATAATATTTCTCCCTAATTCATATTTATAAAATGATAGTTGGCAAATATCCAATGATAAGAAAATATAAAAATTTGAATGGTAAAATGTGTTATCTATATTTTCAAATGTTTAATGGGTATGCATAAAATGTTAAAATTGATGATCACAAAAATTAGTGGTAGGTGCTCAATATGCATCTGTACATATATATTTGCTTGTACTGAGACATCTTAATAGATATATTTCATATGTATGGGAGTAAAGATATTAAAAAACATTGGCAAATATCCAATTATAAGAAAATATGTTGAGAAAAGGAATAAATTACTTGAAAAATTCAGTGTCCAAATGAAGATATATTCATTCCAGTATATTTCAATTTTTTTTATTTTTACCTTACTAATATTCAATTTTTTCCTCATTTCTCTCATTTGACACGTTTTTGAGAACCTAAAACTACTAAGATGGAATAGAGATATAAAATCCCTGTTGTATTATTGCTGTATAATACATCATTCAAAAACCTAGCAGACTAACAAATATTTACTTTTTAATTGTGCGTGTCAGTGCCTGGGCATGTCTTAGCTGAGTGCCTCTGTCTCAAGTCTCTCATATGTTTGTATTCAAGCTGTGTAATGAGGTTGTGATTTCTTCTGAAGACTTAATATCAGAGAGGACTCACTTCAGATTCACCAAGTAATTGCTGCTAGGTTTTTTGTCTTGGCCTAGTGAGTCTCTCAATGGTTTTGCCTCATGACGAGGCTATAAAATTCTCCAAGGGCTAGTGGTGTGTGTGTGCGTGTGTGTGTGTGTGTTTGTGTGTGTGTGTGTGTTTGAGAGAGAGGGAGCGAGCCTGTCACTTCAACCATATTGTGTTCGTTAGAAGCAAGCCAGTAAATCTAGTCTACAATAAGGGCAAAGGACTACACAAGGGCATGGCTGCCAGGTGGAAGGGTCATTCAGGATTACTCACACTAGAGGCTGCCTACCTTTAAACAGCTTATCCTATAGATATTTTCAACTTTGGATATATTGGTATTTAATCTACCATGCTCATAGTAATATTTACTTAATGCATAGGTTAATGAATAGATTTTTATACTACATTAATTTTATGCTATTACATATATCTTTAACATATTTAGTTCTAAGAACGCCATATACAGAACTCTCTATAATATGGCTATTATTTTCAAAGTCTTGCTTGGTGTTCTGAAGTTGTACCATACTAACTATATAGGAAAGGAAAGAGAGAAGTGTTACATTGATAATTCTTTAAGAACAGTTTTGTTCTGTTTTATGTGTATCTATGACTCCCACTCCAGTTCATGGTATTTTATTAAAATAGCCCAAATAGACTAAGTCAGACCTACATTTGAATCTCTCTTCCCATCCTTACTGTACAAGTCTGGTGAGCACTTTATCCATTTGAGAATAGATCTTTTATCTATTTGACAGAGTTTTCCTATCATTAAAATAGAGATAATGTCTCTTCCAATTGGGAAGACAATTAAATGGGATAAATCCCTCTAAAGAGTGGAGTCTCACATCTGTAATCAGTAAAGTCTTAAAAATGGTAGTTGTGATTTTTAAGATTTATACAACTCTGGGTGTTCAAATGTAGGTAGCATCATCAAGCTGATATATATATGGAAATTCATACTCTGAAGTTGTTAGTTGTGGATCTCAAATGAGGTTAACGGAATATTAGGACTTGAGCAACTTGAGCAACGAGGCTGAGTTGAAGCCTGTAATCTTAATTCTTTCACATACTACCTCCCAAACTTTAGCATGAATCTGACATAAATCACATAAATCCCTCTTCACTCTCCTACAAGGGTATTCATCTTATCCTTTTCTACTTTTATTCAATTACATAAGAAGTACATTGGAAACTCGATGGGCCCTCTAAGTTTATATTTTGTTAGAAGCTGAAACAGTTTACACATTAATGAATGAAATGGTACAATCAAATATCTAAAATATCCCTCCAAAAGTTAGCAGTTAAGTTTGAACATTACCTGGTAAGGGAGTAGTACCTGGTAAGTAAGGGGAACAGTGACAATAAACACTCCTAAAATCATGTCATGATGTTTAAGGAATATTTATATATATACAACCTAAGTCTTCAAAGAGAAAAATTAGTAATGAAGGAAAAAAATTGGTTCTGACATCTAAATGGTTTAGGCTCCAATCTTTACTAATTGTGGGACTTGAGAAAATTATACAACCTGTGTGAAGCTTGGTTTCCTCATCATTTAAATCTTATTAATCCAACTTTATAGATAAATTAAACTGACAGATGAATTAAAAAAACTAATGTTTAGTACAGAATATAAAAAAGTAAAGAATTGATCCTAAATATGTCTTAAAATAAGAAAAACACACACGATGTTACATATTTCAATAAACACAGGATGAATGCTATGATCCATGGTGTGATGTTAGTTGTAAAAGACATACTAAAAGCAAAAAAACAAAAACAAATATCATCACAATGAAGTCCTACACATCTCTTCTTAAATCCTTTGTAGTTTCCTTTGTTTTCTCTTCCCTGCCATCATTTTCCATCTTTCCAACTCCTTTATCTTCTGTTTAAATGTAGTGAGGACACCACAGAGATTGGGCTAGATAATTTTGGAGTTGATTTGGCTGTGCCTCACCTTGGCTGACTATTTCACCCTCATCAGCACCCACTAGTAAAAAATATCCAGTAAAGATAAATTTTCCTTAGTGATTTCTAGGAGAGATTTCCAATATTACTCTCTCTGACATAGTCTAATTGTGAAGAAATTTTAATGGAAAAAACAATCCCTAATAACCTATCCTAAATTCTGACAACTTTCTTCCTTTATTTTCTTTCTTGCCTGCTTGTCTTTGATGAAATTAATAAGAATTTTCAGGTGTTAAACACCAGAGGGAGCTATACAAAGGCATCAGTATATTTCAAACAATGCTGCTGCTAGGGAAAACAAAATCAATAAAATAGTTTATCTACAGTACTCAGGATCTAAAGTAGTAAATGAACATAAAATTGAACAATTGTGATTTTTTAAAACATGCTCCATGTTTACCATTTCATTAAAAAAAAAATTCCCCCAAGTACTACTTTGTGATTGCATAAGTGAAATATGAAGCACTGAACGAATTAGTATCACTTCCAAGTCATATAGTCAATGAAAAAAAAATCACCTGTAACATAGTAACTTCTAATGAAAGTTATCCTATATTGACTATTAGCAAGAAATTAGACATCTGTACACTTCCTGCTGGAATAAAGTCATTTATGTAGAGCTGTTGAGAAATGAAAGAATATCTTTTTTTACCATTATTCACAACATAATCAGTTTGTGGGTGAGAGGGGAAGTTAGCAGACAAAAAGGCACTTAGGGATATGTTTCACATTTTATGTGGGAATTAAGGAGGATATATCACTCTTTCTTCCCCCATTCCTACTGTTTGCCCTCTATTATCCAATCTTTCCCTTTACTCTTACCATGCAGAGAACATTTCAGAGATTTTACATAAATAGATCTGGTGCTTTTTCTTTGTTACCAACACTAGCACCAAAAAGTTGTGAATAGGCAGTCACTTCCATGTAAAGTTTTTCTGTCACTCACTACTTCAACTGTCTCTGTTAAAGCTTGTAATACTGGACAATAATAGTACAATTATAATGCTTGTAGAATTGTACAACATACCCCATCTGTTAGTCACCCATGGAATCCTGAAACAATTCATCCAATCGGCTCTTTATAGTCAATAGTAAGGTAATATAAGAATAAAGAGAATACATGGGGGGAAGAGAGAGACAAAGGAACACATTTAAAGAAATAATAGAAAAAAACTTCACAAACCTCAAAAAAGGATTGACTATACAAATCCAGGAAGCTAACACAACCTACACAAAGAGAGTAGTATTACTTTCAAAAGTTCAAATCAAAGAAGAATGTTGAAGCTAGCAAAGGAGAAAAAAACAGATAACCTATAAAGGTACCCAGATCAGCTCACATCAGACTTCTGTGAAGAAATACTATGGGCAAGGAAAGAATGTAATGGAATGTTCCAAATATTTAAAAATAAAAGCTTCCATGCAAGATTACTCTATCTATCCTGTAAGGCTCTCCTTCAGATATGAGGGAGAAATAAAGGCTTTCTCAGACTAACAGAAGCAGAAGGAGTCTAGAAACACCAGCCAATAAATTTGAAAGGAGTTCTTATATCTAAACAGAAGAGAAGAGCACCCACAAGGAACTGAACAAGTAAATAGATAGAATCAGAAAATTAGGACAAAATGGCAGTAGCACATCTTCATTTAGCAATAATGACTAAATGTATCTGGCCTGGACTCACCAATAAAAAGACACAGAGTACACAGAGTTGGATCAGAAAGCTAAATACAACTTGCTGCTGTGTCCAGGAAATGTACCTGCACTCCAAAGATAAACACAGATTCAGGGTAAAGGATTGGAAGACTGTCCTTCAAGAAATTGGAACCTAAAAGTCGGATATCCATACTGACTCCAATAAAATAGATATCCAGCTACAAAATGAAAGAGAGAAATGAAGTTTAAAAAAAATGAAGTGATAGACACTATTATAATAATTAAAGGGAGCATATCCCCTTGTACTCCATGTCTTCCCCTGGCACCCTGGTACTGGGCTCCCTTCCAAGAAAGAAGGTCCTCTCCCCTACCCTGTTCACTTCCCAAACTGGTGGGGAGAGTCATGTTGGGAGCAGGACCAGGAGCCTGCCTGTCACTGTGTGAGTCAGAGCATTGCTATCCAGCAGCATTTCCTTTCTGTCAGGAAGACACAACACTCATCATTATATATTTGTTTACTTTTTTATTTAAAGCTTCAATTTCAATCTTCTATTCATTAATTTTATTTCTTTGCTCACTGATTTGTTTTCTCAGTTTTGTTTTACCACTTTGATTAGCTTTCTAGTTCTCTTATATCTCTTTGATGTACCTTTCTACATTTTCTTCTATTTGAGTTTCCTTATTATAGCAATTTTCAGCTCTGATCTGATAAGGATATAAAAAACACTCATGTTTTTGTGATTGAATTCATGAGTGTTATTTTCTGCTTGTGATACTTTATTCCTTTGAGATCTTAAGCTGTCATGTGCCATATTTTCTATCTGCCTATTTTGCTATTTTAAACTTACTTTTAAAATAATTACTGTAGGGCGTCCCCGGTGGTGCAGCAGGTTGAGCACAGCACTGTGAAGCTGTCTACAGCCTCTGCAGCATGGGTTCGATTCCTGGCCAGCCAGGGAAATACCCACATGGTGGGGAATCCCTCAGCAGTGTTTTCGGTCCGTCTGTCTCTGGTGAATCCTCTCACCCTCCCCCGCCTCTGGTCTGTATCCCAGTTCTTGTATAAATAAATATTAAATTTTTTTAAAATAATTACTTTAATTGTAATTTAAAGAACTGAATTACTTATCCTGTAGGTGAAACTGCAGTTTTGTTTGATTTGATTTCATATTTTTGGCTTTTGAATCATCCATAGGTACTGAGATCTATTTTTACAGTTTTTGAATCATCAGAGTGTGGCAGGACACAGGTGGGTCCAGCAGCCTGTGTGAATATTTTGGGAGAGGGTGGCTGGCTGGTGTTTGTCTCTCCATAAGTACCCTGTTTTCCTGGAGTTCTGATCTGAGACTCCGCAGTCGGGGTGCTGTCAGTGTGTGTCACAAGGTCAATACCAGTGCCAAGAGATGGGTGAAAGAAATAATCTATAGCACCTTCTCTGTTCTTTTCTTTACCAGGAACCTGGACAGTATGGAGCACCCCAGTTCCTCTCTTTTGGTATCCCCTCACTTAAGGGTATATGCTGCCATATCTATTTTACTCTCCCCTTCTTAGGGCCTGTCTATGTTTCCCACCCCATACTGCAACCTCCAGATGTTTCTCTCCACCCACCTCCTGTTCAGTGAAGACTCCTCTGGTCCTGTCTGTCCTGGACTCCTATGTCTAAGAGCTGTTTTAGTCTTACACTGATCTGCAGAACTCTCTTCATGTAGTATCCCTCTGGCTAGTAATTAGATTTTCCTCTTAGGAGATTTGAAAGAAGTAGACAAAGGGCCTCCTTGATGGCACAGGGGTTAAAAACAGTGCTGTCGGGCTATCACCAGCCACTGAGGCAGGAGTTCGATCCCTAGACGACCAGGGAGCAACCTACATGATGTGGCAGACCTCTCCTGCCTCACCTGCTGCTCCCCTCAGCAGTGTTTTCCCCTCTGCCTATTCTGCTCCCCACTCTCTCTCTGGTGAATCCTCTCACTACCCCCCTTCACCTCTGACTTAAACCCCAGTTCTTATATGCATAAATAAATAAATCTTAAAAAGAAAAAGTAGACAAAGACTGACACTTTCCCTCACTGGTAAAGCAATCAATGGCATCCTACAACAATTAGCGGTAAGGTTTTTGTATTGAAATATCAAAAGATTCAAGATGTGATATATGACATGAAAAATATAACACAGATATCATATTATTATTGATATTTCAGTTAAAACCATTAAATATGAAATCTAGGGCCTCCCTGGTGGCGCAAGAGGTTAAGGTGCAACCTATGAAGTTATCCACAGCCGCTGTGGCATGAGTTTGATCCCCGGCCAGGGAGTTACCCACACAGTGCAGCAGACCTCTCCTGTCTTGCCTTCTACTCCCCTCAGCAGTGTATTTCAGTCAATCCACCTATTCTGCCTCCACTCTGTCTCTGGTGAATCCTCTCAACCCCCACACCTCTGACCTGTACCCCAGTTCTTACATGCATAAATAAACTTTGAAAAAATAAATATGAAATCTAAATTTTTGACATGTGATGATGTCATAAAGATGATGAAATAAAAAAAAATTGCAAGCTGTGTGGAGATTTCTGGACCTACTAAACATAGAGCTTCCATATGATCCAGCAATTCCACTCCTAGGTATTTACCCAAAGGACACAGAAACATCAATTCCAAAGAGCACCTGCACCCCTATGTTTATAGCAGCACTATTTACAATAGCTAAGCTTTGGAAACAACCCAAATGCCCAAAAATAGATGACTGGATCAAGAAGATGTGGTACATATATACCATGGAATATTACTCAGCATTCAAAAAAGATAAACACATGCAATTTGCAGCAACATGGATGGAGCTGGAAGGGATCATGCTCAGCGAAATAGGCCAGAAAGAAAAAGAAAAGTACCAGATGGTCTCACTCATAGCAGGAATCTAGAAAACTTAAATAAGGGACCAGGAAAAAAATAGCTATAAGAAAGAAAATATCAAAATCAGCAAACAATTATGAACCAGAGACACTCTATGGAGAGTGGAGGTTGGGGAAAGGAGAGATTGGGGTCAAAATAAGGGGGTTGTATTATATGGGGAATATGAAAATAAAATTTAAATTAAAAAAATTGCAGGTTTTGAGGACAAAGAAAAAGGTGATGAAATAAGAGAACCCTATTTACATCTCCACCCAGCAACAATAATTTGGTAGCTCTATGTAGATAATATTGTCTTTAAGAAGGCTATGGGGGTCAGGGAAAAGTTTGTGAAAGCCTTGTTGAGACCAATAACCAGGAGGGCCTTTTTGAGAAAGCAGGTCTATGTCCAGACGACTGGAAATAGCAAGAAATAAAGTGACTCAACATGTATGTATGTAAGAGAACTTGTATAAATCTATCACTGGATTTCTCGGCAGTTATGATTTTATCAGTGTAACTCTAAGAATAATTTTACCCACAATAATACATTAGTTCTAGAAAAAAGAAATGATAAATGACTCTGTTCTGAATGAGTCTGCAACAGGGTATGAAGCCAGGTAAGTACAACGGGAAAAAGAAGAAACAATAAAAAAGCTACCTCAATAAGGTATCACCTCATACCTGTTAGGATAACTATTATAAAATAGAAGGGATTAGGGAAGGAACACTTGTGCACTGTTGGTGGGCAGGTAAATTAGTACATCCATTATGAAAACACTATGTTGCTTCCTCAGAAAGTTAAAAATAGAACTATAGTATGATCCACCTATTGCAGTTCTAGATATACATCCAAAGGAAATAAAATAAGTAGCCCAAAGAATCTTCATTCCCATTTTCATTGAAACATATTTCACAAGATCCGAGATAAAAAAAAAAAAAAAACTAAGATTCTACTGACCGATGAATGGTTAAAGAAAATATGGTGTACAATGAACATTTAACCCAAAAGAGGAGGAAATCTTGTTACTTGCAACAATGAATGAACCTTGATGACATTATTCGAAGTGAAAAAAGCCAGACACAGAAAGAAAAATACAATGTGAATCACATATATGTTGAATAAAAAAAAAAATGCTGAACTCAAAAAACCAAAAGGAGGCTACCAGGGATGAGAAAAAAATGTGAAAATGTTGGTAAAAGTGTCCAAACTTGCAATAATAAAATTAACATACTCTGAAGATCTAAGCACAATGCAATTATAGTTAATAAAACAGGATTGCATTGCTAAAAGCTTCTAAGTAGTAGATCTTAAATGTTCTCACCATAAAAGTATGGTAACTCTGAGATGATGGATATGTTAGTTAGGCTGATATTTTGTTAGTTAGTTCCACAACATATACACATACTAAACCATCATGTTGTATCCCTCTTGCTGCAACCAAGTGAATGAAAGTACATCATCTCATCATTTTAAATTCAGAGGGGATGCCCTGCTTCTTTTGGTGGTTTATAATGGGTCAAAGATTATCGTTTACAAATTAATTTAGCGAAGAAAATATAACATCTGAAATTATATACAGCTACTATAACAATAGAGTGTTTTAGAAAAAAATTATTAGTTTATGGTAAGTATATTAATAATTTGTGATCTGTAGGATTAAAAACTGGTTCTGATTTTAAACTACTAAATTATTATTTAACTTTGAAACTGCTAAAAAAAGAAAGCAGTACATTCTGAGTGTTGCATTAATGATTCAATTCATAGACACTTCTTGTATCTAACTGGCTTTCATCTTGTTTAATAATCCTATAGCATCCAAGTCACGTTTTTTTCAAAGCTCAACTGAAGGAATGCTAACTTATCCATTAAGATAAAAGGCACCAAATGTCATTCTTAACACAAAAGGATTAGGATCTTCGTATGTATCATCACAACCCCTCTAGGCTAAGCAAGGAGTCTGACAATGAAGTGATATATGACCCCAGTGTCTATTATACATGGTAACACCATCCATAACCTCTGAGTCACAGCTTGAGATAACTTTCAACTGCACAAGTGAATTTTCTTAATGAGACTACTTCTCAGGGTATTAGTTTAAAAACAAATTCCTGCACTCTTATTTCTGTATTCAGACTTCTATTTACATATATAGCACAATACTTTGACTTAATGAAATGGCAAACTCAGAGTGAAATGATAGGAGGAGTTTAATCAAAAAGTGAGAATTAAAATAAAAAACTTCATTGAGTACTTCAATAAATCTAGTTTTTTTGGTTTAAATTATTCATATTTTAAATAGGTTAAAATCCCAAATTAAGAGTTCTTAACACACAAGACACACACACAAAAAAAAAAATGAAAGAGAAGAAAAATGAATAAAAGTATACAAGAAAACTTTTGGAGGTGATGGCTAAGTTTATCATCTTGATTGTAGTAAATATCTCATAGGTATACACATGTCCAAAGTTATGAAATTATATACATTAAATATGTGCTGTTTTGTTTTTTAGCAATTATACTTCAATAAATTGCTAAAAACAGGCTAGTCTTTCAAGTTAAGAATAGCTTAGCCAGATTCATTCCTAAAAAAGGCCATTCTGATATTAGTCTCTTCCCTCACACAGAAGAATCAAATTGGTTTGAAACTTTTGTTACCAAATTGTGTTCAGAAATTTTTTTATTAAATCACAATACATATTAAGGAAGGATATCATAAACAATTAGTTCTACCAGAGTTTGGAAAGTCACTTATCTTTGTGACTTGAACATTGATCAATTGATGCCCAGTGGCCAAGAATTTTTTAAAAAAACATTTATTTATGCAGAGAACTGGGGTGTAGGCTTGAGGTGGGGGACTCTATGAGAGGATTCACCAGAGACAGAGTGGAGAACAGAACAGGTGGATCTACTGAAGTACACTGCTGAGGGGAGCAGCCCGCACACTGGAAAGGTCTGCTGTGCCATGTGGGTCAGCTTCCAGCTGGGGACTAGGGATCGAATTCATGCTGCAGTGGCTGGCAATAGTTTCACAGTGCTGTGTGTTTAACACCTGCACCACCAGGGAGGCCCACCAGTGGCCAAGAATTTTAATGAGAATTTTAAAATCTGAAAGAAAAGACTAGTCAAATAACTCATGAGAATAAAATTACTTATTTTAGGAAATTTCTGTCCTAGTACAACTGATGACAGTAGTAATCTGAGAGTACTTTGGAAGGATTGGCATTTTCCAATTTAGTTGACTGACAACAGGTTATATTGATTTTTGGTTAATTTGTATGGCTAGTACAGAAGGCTAGGAACTACTAAGAAAATAAATTAGATACACTAATTTAGAAAATATTTGGAAACTGGAATTATGTTGATTGTAAACAATGTAAACTATAAATTCATCTAAAAGCAGTCATTGAAACGACGTATTTAAGATGACAATAGTATACAAAATGTTTGCAATTTATACTTGTCATAGTCTCACAAGTTAAGTAAAGGTGATAATTTTAATATATACATACATATAACTCACAGGATGCATTTAAAAGAAATCAAACACTGTTTCACTGTTAACACAGGCATTATTTTGCTAGTATGTGAAAATCACTGATGTAATTACATTCATACATCATTATGAGCCATAAAAATAATAAACTTCTATGCTGAGGCAATTAGATCAAACTTCATGAATAAGAAATTTGGTAATGTAATAAATTGATCTTCTGGGAGATGTTGATTTTTCTTTGCATACTTTATGGTGTTGGTCTTTGTCTCAGGAATATTTTCATATCCCTCCTGAGATACCATAGAATGACAATGAGAAGAATAAAAAAAGAAAAAATGACCTGCTATATTGACTTCTGTGCTGTATTTGTTGTTTGGCTATACTTGGTTACAATTGTATGGTTTTGATGTTATTCTGATTTATGTATGCAGGATACATATGTGGAAGCCAAATTTTGAGTCCTGTAATTTAATATTGAAATTATCAATTATGAAGGTGATTAACACACGTTTTATTTAATCATTCTCTTAGCTTTGCTAATGCAAGCAATTATAATAGTCAACATTTTCATGAAATGTTGATAGTACAATTGCAACATTATTCTACATGACCTCAGAAAAGACTATTAAACACAAAATACCAATTAAAGTGTAAATCCTTTGTTTTCCAATTAAATTTATAACCTATTTGTCTATGAAATAAGAATACAAGTTCTCACTATATATATATATACATATATATATGAGTATCAATTTGATAGCTTTTATGCATCTCTGGTAGGTTTTATGAAATGGTAGAAGTGCTATTTTGTCTTTATCCATAGGTGGGTCTGAGGATTGCTCATAAGTCATTTTGTTCCTTGTTAGGGCCCTGGGCTGCTGAGCACAATGACTGTTTGCCTCCTGCATCTGCATACTTATTGACAGTAAATTAAAAATTATTTATTTATGTCATCAATTAGACTAGATTTAACACCTGGATAGGTTATTTTAAATATAGGTTATAACATATAGGTTAAATATAGAATATAGGTTATTGTAAAGAATAGCTAAAATGTACAGCAGTTATAAAAATAATGAAGCTTCATTTAACATATTAACTTCCAATTCTTATATTTCAAGACAAAAGTAATACATATCTGAAGTTACACTTTAATTAGATAAAAAGGGAAACACGCTTTAATTTTCAAAATTTGGAGATAGGAGCTTAAAAATTGATACTTTTATGAGGGCCTCCCTGATGGCGCAAGGGGATAAGTCGCAGGGGGTTAAGACCCTATGAAGCTATCCATAGCCACTGCAGCATGAGTTTGATCCCCAGCCGACCATGGAGCTACCCACATGGCACAGCAGACCTCTCCTGGCTGGCTCGCTGCTCCCCTCAGCAGTGTATCTCAGTCAATCTGCCTGTTCTGTTCCCCACTCTGTCTCTTGTGAATCCTCTCACCCCCACACCTCTTGCCTGTACCCCAGTTCTTGTATGCATAAATAAATCTTTTTTAAAAATTTATACTTTCATGACTTAAAAATTTCCATTTCCGTCCTTTTCTTTCATGCTTATCTTATATCATTTCAATAATCTTTTAACTACTCTACCTGCATATAAGATCTTCGTTCTGTATCTTTAGGTCCCTGCTAGAGCAATTTTACTAAAATTGAAGTCATGGCTCATTTCTATTCTCTACAGATGCTTCAGTGACTCCCAAATGTCCGTATCACAAAAGCTAAATTTCTTAGTTTGGCTTCAGAGCCTTCTTTGAACTGGCCCTAAATACGTCTATTCATTTTCTGGGGCTCTCAGTAAAGCATCAACCACTTCAACTCAGTCTTTCTTACCAGGTTGTCAAGCTCTTAACTTTCAGTGCTCTCTTTAGGTAATTCCCTATGCATAGAATGCTCTTGTCCAACCTTTGTCTGCTCTAACTCAACTCTTAGATACAACTGAAAGCATTTTCACCCTGACACTTGAACATGTTCCCTTCTACATGGAATTATTCTTCCACTGGAATACTGGGAGAATGTGTTATACAGTACAATTATTGTACTGAATTTACTTATAGAGATTAATGAATAATAGTCACCAGAAGCATTAATTCTGAAGTCTGAGAGAAATTTGATTATATATCTGCTTTTAAGAGGGTGACCTTGGGAAATTAATCTCTAAGTTTAAAATTTCTAATTAGAAAAATCAAGGATAATAACAGGGTCCCTTTCATTGGGTTTTCTGTATTAAAATAGATCATGTATATAAATTTATTTTGCACAGTGTCTGACATATGTATCCACTTCTATTTCTCTACATTACTATCCTTCCAGGAATAAAATGAAGCTATTGATGTTCATGTTTTCTGAATCATATTGTAAGTATTCAATGAATACACAAAGAATGTAAATGATCCCACAAATAATCAAATTAGATTTTTTACAAATTGTGCTCAAAAAATATTTGAGCAAATTAATTAATCAATGAAAACTTATTTAGGCAAACATTTCTGATCTCTTTACAATTAATAATTCAATGTGTCTATTTATATTATGTAAACTGTTTAAAATACTTTTTATTTATTTATACAAGAACCAGGGTACAGGCCAGATATGCGGGAGGGTGAGAAGATTCACCAGAGACAGTCTGGGAAACCGAACAGTGGGCGAGAGAGGAGCAGTGGGCGAGACAGGAGAGGTCTGCCACGCCATGTGGGTATCTTGCTGGCCGGCTGGGATTGAACTCGTACTGCAGAGGCTGCAGACATCTTCACAGCACTGTGCTCAACCGCCTGTGTCACCAGGGAGGCCCTATCTTTCTCCTTTTGACTGATTTTGTTGAGCATTATCCCTTTTAGCTCAATCCACGTTGCCACAAATGCAAAAGTTTATCTTTTTGATAGCTGAGTAGAATTCCATTGTGTGTATCACATTATATTAATCCACTCATCATATTTTGTATGCTTAGGCTCTCTCTGTATCCTGGCTATTGTATATAATGCCATGGAGTTCTCTCAAAAAACTACATATGGGTCTATCATATGAACCAGCAATTCTACCACTAGGTAACTTTCAAAAGAATACCAAGCCACTAATTCAAAAGAAAACTTATAATCTTACATAAACTATTTTATTAAAATAGCTTAGTAATTTGTAAAAATCTTGTATTTTTGAAATGTGTTTAGTATTTTATAGCTTTTACAGATAATAAATTATGTTATAATATTCTAGTAGGATACAAATAAAAGACTATTGCTTTTGATTAATCAAATCCTGAAGATCAGCAGAGAAGTTTTGGAATTTAACTTTAGGTATAATAAAATATAAAAATGTGCAATATTAAGTTTTGCACCAATCATGATAATAATTAGGATGTATAAATACATTTACCTGGAAAGTCTGAAGTCATATTACCTTTCTACTCTTTGGACATTATTACTATTTCTATTTTATGGATGAATATAGCTACACTTCATTAAAAAACATATAGTTAATAGTTTCAAAAGAATGGGATAAAAATATGATACATATTTTGTCAGTTTGATAAATAAGATTATATGAGGAAAGGCTTTTAATGGAAAATGACTATTATTTTGATAAAATATATTTTAAAGACATTTTTGGGCTAGCAGAAGTAAGGGAAACTGCAGGGGTACCTCCTGCCCAAACAAACAAAATTAGAGTAAAAAGTCTAGAGCACTAAGAAAATGCTAATAATAGCTTGCTCTGACACCAAATGCCAATATTTGCACTATAATTTGGATTCCAGGTCTAAGCTAAGGGCAGATTGTTAAAGATGAACCTGATGCTTCTGTTTTGAGTTTCAAATCCTATTACACAAAAAAAGTGCCTAAGGTTAAAACAACATATTCTGGTTTCTGACAAAGGTAATTGCATAGTCTGAATTAAGGGCTGCAGGGTAGCCACTGGTGAAACTAACGACATCTAAAAGTAGAGTCAAAGATCAACAATCACAGAAAAAAGTTCCACCATGAGTGAGAATCATCAGGAAAAACAGATTTAAATCCCTCAGAGACCTTAGATTATAGAAATATCAGAAATAGAATAAAAAACAACTACATATTATTCAAGGGAGAGATGGTTGAGATCACAAAAAGACCAATAAAAGTCCATCACAAGTGATTAGGCAGTTTTGAAAGCAAACCATATGAAAACTTTAGAAATAAATAATAGATAATTGGAAAAAACAAGATGGTGGACTAAAGGAAACTAGTACACGGAAGATTTGAAAAAGAAATTCATAATATATCACTTAGAAAGGAGTTGGAAATATTTTTTAAATGTCAAAAATATGGAGGAAAATTGAAAATATCTAACATTTGTTGAATGAGTACCTTCAGAAAACAGAATAGAGAGAAGATAAAATCTTCATTTATTACCCTAAGAATTTTCCAGAACTGAAGAGTAGAATCCAAAGGTATTAAATCACAATTTACACAATAGGAAAGAGTAAAGCAAAAGGATGGGGATACCAGTGATGGATACCTGTCTATGAAGACAAAAAAGCAGTTTGAGAGAAAAAAAATAAAAGAAAATTTCAACTAGAAAGGAATGAGGATTAAAGTGATAGGAGTCATCTCTACAGCATCAAATATTGTTGAAAACAGTGAAATAATATTTTTAAATTCATGAGAGAAAATAAATGTCATACTAGAATTCTGTACTTATAAAAATATGTATTTTCTATCAACTTGGAAAGTATTGACATTTTCACAATATTAAGTCATATGTTCCATGTATATTAAACATTTTTTAAATTTTCTTCAATTTCTTAAATAATTTTTGTGATTTTCAGAATTATGAAGTTATTTAAGTATATTCCTGTATATTACCCTTTTGACACTTTATTATATACAGATTCAAGGCAATCCCTACCAATATCCAATATGACATTTTTTCCAATAATCCACAATGTAATTCTAAAATTCATTTGGAAATACAAAAAAAAAAAAAGAATAACCAAAATGATTTTTAACTATAAAAGTTTGAAGAATCACCCTTCCCAATTTCAAAATTTACTACAAAGTTCGGTAACCAAAACAGGATATTGGACCATAAACACACAAAAAGATGTTCAAAATCACTAGGCATTAGGAAAATGAAAATCAAAAGCATGATGGGAGATGTCACTTTATACCCATTAGATTGGCTGGAATCCAAAAGAAAATAAGATTGTAGGGGAAGTACCATGTTCATAGCCACCACTTATACACATCTGCCTTGAACCACACGTCCCAGAATGCCTAAAAAGGATTTCCTGAGCAGGGTAGCTAAGATCACATCAAGGACCCATAACTGGTATATAAATGAATGCATGCTAGTGGAGGATGTCTTCTTGTTTCTAAGACTGAACTGGCATCCTGGTACCACTTGTTAGCAGGACAGATGGGATTTGACCAAGTGTTGGCCAAATAACTAAATTTCTCTTTCTCTCTTATACTTTCTGTAGTTGCTTTTTTTTTTTTTTAATGCACACAAGAACTGGGGCATAGGCTAGAGGTGTAGTGGGAGAGAGGATTCACCAGAGACAGAGTGGGGAACAGAACAGGCAGATCTACTGAAATACACTGCTGAGGGGAGCAGTGGGTGAACCAGGAGAGATCTACTGGGCCATCTGGGTTGCTTTCTGGCCAGCCAGGGATTCAAACTACTGCTACAGTGGCTGATGATAGCTTGATAGTGCTGTCTTTAACCCCTTTACCAGCAGGGAGGCCCGACTAGTTGCCTTAATAAATAAACCTCTTCCCCCCACCTCATTTTTCACTGCATGTCTGCTTTTGGTTTTGTCTCAAATTCTTAAGCATTCTAATCATGACTCACCCAAGTTACTCCATTTCCTGTTTTCTGAGAGGTTCCCTGGGACAATAAGCGTTGGCTAAGATGTATAGAAACTGAAAGTTTATTGCTGGAGGGGATTCAAAATGGTACAATCACTTTGGAAAAACAGTTTGGCAATTCCTCAAAATGCTGAACACTTACATAAGCCAGAAATTCTACTCATAGCTGTATGCTCAAGTTATTTGAAATATTACCACACAAAAACAACAGGAATGTCATATAATAGCTCCCCAAATGGAAATAACCCAAATGCACATTATGTGAAGAATGAATAAACAATATGGCAAATTTATAAAATAGTATATTATTTATACATAAAAAGAAATGCAGCATTGATACACATTAAATATTGATAGATCCCTTTTAGAAACATGTGCTGTCAAAAAGACACAAACAACTACATATTTTATGATTCCATTTACATGAAATGTCCAGAATAGGCAAATACATAGACAAAAGGAAGATTAGTAGTTTCTTGAGGTTGAAGCAAATGGATATGAGGTTTGTCTTGGGGTTAATGAGAATATTCTAAAATTACATAGTTGCTATGGTGGCACAACTTCATGAACATACAAAAATAACTGAATTTTACACTTTAAAATATAGATTTTATTATACATGAATTGTATTTCAGTAAAGCTATCATGAAAAAGATAAATGGACACATGAAAGTTGAAGACATTTGAACACTGGTTGAATAATTTATGGAATTAAGGAATCATTTTTTAAAAATTTAGGTGTGAATGTTACAATGGTGTGATTTTAAAGCAAGGCCATATATGTGCTAATTATAATTGTATATAATTGAATGGATAAATGGTCATTAACTATTCTGTTTCCTAATTTGAAGAAAGTTGTTTGAAAATTGTCTAATAAAAGGGAAAAACATAAATCATATTCATAGGTAAGTTAATTATCAGCATGGAAAAGACTCTAATTCTCAGAGAATTTGTTAGAAATAACAAAAGTATAAGTTGGTTATATATAAGAAAAATGCACAGAAAATAAATTGCTTTCCAATATAGAAGTTAAAATAAAGTATAAAATTTGGGGGATTAATTTAAGTGACTATTTTGTCTCAAAAAGAATATTTTTAAAAGACAGGTAGCTTCTTGATTTGGTTACAAAGAGGCATTTGGTATTAAATATACACAGCCAACCACATTGTGTGGCACAATGTGCCATAAAATTCATGGCAAGAAAATAAAAAGTTGACTGAAATAATGATATTCTTTGTGAGAAAGTTAGTGAAAATATCAAATAATGGGCAAGATTCTATCCCAAGAAGTATTTGCTATATCAGATATCCAAACATTTATCCTTCTAGAAAAAAAAAAAGAAAAAATCAGAACAAAGAATTCTCAGTGATAAAAGTTTGATTTTTTTCATGTATCAGTTGTCTCAAGCAACTTACTTAGCAGTTCATCTTTTTTATGACTTAAGAAATTCTAGTTTAAAAATGATTTCTATAAATCCTCTCTGTATTATAACAAATTACATCTTCAGATTGACTTAAGAGATATGATTTTTAATTTACATAAGAGATGAAAGTCAGAAGGAAAAAATGCAAAATAACTTCTAAGGAATATTAAACAAAAGCAAATTATTTTCATATTCTCCACATACAAATTAAGAATTTATATCTTGACTCTTAATATTTTTGATTATTAGCAATTTAGAATAACCTAGTACCAGTACACATGTAATAAAATCATCTTTGCCATGATAACCCAAATAAAGCATAATGCTAAATGAAAACAGCTGGATGCTGTTTCATTTGTTACCAGATGATGCCTGTACATTCTATATCTTAACAGAGAATAATAATGATTTTTTTTCATGTGAGAGATTCTTGTATTATGGTATCAATATTTTAATTCTAACTACAAAGTCTTTGAAAAAACTAATTACATGTTATGCCATTTTAAAAAAACTGAACTTAACGTGATGAGATGTCTTTTTGAGTGACAGAAACATTTCTACTCCTTATCTGATGAATTAAATGAAGTGGCTATTTTCTAGGAGTAGGAAAGTTGCCTTCTTTAGAGTAAAATATCAAGAGCAGAATAGTATTATTTACATAACTTAAAAATAAAATAATATCAATAAAAACCCATTTACATAATAAAGTATCTTAAGTAATTTATAAATATAACTTCATTAACCATAGTGAATCTGAGACTCATTAGAGAAATATTTAAAAACACGGTTATCCTTAATTCAATAGTAAAATTTATAATGCATTCTGAGTATAGTAATACTTTCATCAAATCTATTATTGACATATTAAACTTGGGTTTCCTAATTTTTTATTGAACAAGGATGTTCAATGCATTGCTATTGTTTATTTGACATGATTTTAAGGAGCAGTGTACAGGTCATTTATATTGGAAAATATGCCCTGGCCCAACAATGGACTTTCTGACTCAGAACAATATTTGTAGATTCTCCAACTGGTTATCAAATAAAAAAATATGAAAAATGGGCAGAAAATCTGAATTTGTTAGAAAATAGAGGACAGAGGACGAGTGTATCTACCATGACAAGTTACCATAAAGTCATCTTGTTCCAAAAACAGTTTACCTTTGGAAATGATATCATGGATGGCAATTTTGTTCTTCTTCCTTTGTTGTGTGATTATGTTAGGTAGATAATTGTTTTGATCCAAGGGGGAAAAAAAAGCTCTATGGACAGTAATTTATGACAAAGGAGCCAAGACCTCATAACAGAAAGGTAAGTCACTGCAGTGTATGGCACTGCAAAACCTAGGCAGTCATATAAAATAAAGAAAGAGAGAGAGAGAGAGAGAGAAAGAGAGAGAGAGAGAGAGAAGGAAAGAAAGAGAAGGAAAGAAAGGAAAGGAACTAGATTATTATTTAACACATACACAAAATTAATTTAAAAAATGCATTGATGACTTGAAACTTTAAAATACATAGAAAAACAAAAGGCACTAACACTCCTGACCAACAAATTCAGAGATGTCTTTGGAGATTCAACAACAATGATAAGGGGAAAAAAATACAAATCTAAACAAGTGGAACTATAGCAAGCTAAAAAGCTTTTTGTACATAGAAAGAAACCACCACAAATACAAAAAGGCAAAATAATGACTGGGGGGAGATACTTGCATATGATACCTCTGACAAGTAAGCAAAGAACCTATAAATATCAGAATAAGCAAAGAACCTATAAATTTCAGAAACAATAAAAGAAATAACCCAATCAAAACAATTGGGCAAAATGTTTGAAATAGATATTTCTCCAAGGAAGATATAGAGGTGGCTACAGTCATTTGAACAATATTCAACATCACTTATAAGGAAAATGCAACTCAAAAGCACAATGAGATTTTTACCTCACACATTGGAGAACACCAGTCAAGAAGAATGCAAAAAATAATTGTTGGCAATGGTGTGGAGTAAAAGAAACTCTTGTTCACTATTGGAGAAAATGTAAATTGGTACCGCCTCTACTGAAAATGGTATGGGATTCCTTAAAAAATTAAAAATTAGGGCCTCCCTAGTGGCACAGGGGTTAAGACACAACCAATGAAGCAATCCACAGCCACTGCAGCATGAGTTCAATCCCCAGCCAGGGAGCTACCCACATGGTGCTGCAGACTTCTCCTGACTCTCCTGCTGCTGCCCTCAGCAGTGTATTTCAGTTAATCTGCCTGTTCTATTCCCCACTCTGTCTCTGGCGAATCCTCCACTCCCCACACCTCTGGCCTGTACCCCAGTTCTTGTATGCATAAATAAATCAATCTTTAAAAAAATTTCAAATGATCCATTAATGCTATTATTAGGCATTTATCTGAAGAGTATATGTGTGTTTGTGTGTGTGTGTGTGTGTATGTAAAACTAATTCTAAAAGACATATGCAAATACGCTGGATGGAATAGTTACTAGTTAGCTATTGAAATAGATGAAATTTTGCCTTTGGTGACTTGATGTGAATATGCTAAGTGAGATAAATCAGAAAGTGAAAGACAACTACTGTGTAGTTAACTCATGTGAAATATAAATAACCAAAAATAAACTGGCAAAAAAGAAAAGCAACAAAAATAACTTAAAGTCTGTGGAAAATTTGGTGGCTACCAGAGGGAGAGGGGAAAAGAAAGACAGTTGGGAAGAAAGAATCAGGAAGAATCGAAGGAGTCAATATGATTGTGTGATGGGACTAGAATTTTGGTGATGGGTGAGTGAAGCATACACTCACATTGAGATAAGAAATTGTTCTTCCCAAATTATACAGTTTTATAAATGAATGGTAAATCAATAAAATTTTATAAAAATGAAATTGGAAAAAGCAAAATAAGAGGAAATTAGAAAGATGACATAACTTTATATTTTAAACAGCACCAATATCAAGTAATTCAGAGTTTTCACTTTTGCCTCTAATATTAGTTTGAAAAATAGCTCTGAAGTCTATTTAGTTCTCCAGAAATATTGCATTTGAACTTTATAGTACTCACTAACAAATAATGAATATTCTTTATTAAGGAATACAACTTGCTATGGTTTCTTCCTCTATAGAGGAACTAAAAACACTGAATCTGAAATCACTGAATTAGTTTTTAGTACAAATTCACAAAAAAAATTTTGTATTAAAATATTCACTTAGGGCCTCCCCTGGTGGCGCAGCAGTTGAGCACTGGGCTGTGAGGCTGCCAGTAGCCTCTGCAGCGCTGGTTTGTTCCCCGGCCGCCGGTGAGGGTTCCACAAATAAAAAAAATAAAATAAAATAAAAAAACTTACCACACACTACAAAAAGGAAGATTTAGAAATGATAATGTATAAATATTTTTAAATACTCCTACATATCTTTTATCAGTTTGTTATGTCAAAGTCTTAGATTTCACTTTGTATCACAAATGAAGTGAAACTCTATGATGTTACCCTACAGAATCTCTCAAAAATATTTAGCAACTGGTATGAACTAAACAACCTTAAGTGATCAGAATAGCACTTGCAATTATCACATAGCTCATAATCAAATGTTGTTCTACATCTAGTGTGAAATATTCCTTCTACTGCTGACTATATGCATAAAACTGAAATCTCCCTTTTGGTCTCAGAAGTATACTGAACATTACACAAGGAACAGTCTCTACTGAAATAACTTTCTTATGTTCATGTAAATGCTGGATCATTCACTCCACTGATTTTTCCTGTCTTTTTAGAAAGTGAAAGTCTTCCTGGAAGACTCTGGAAGTCTTCCTTTGCTATTCACTGGAGACCAACAGTACTTTCTGCCATTTCTGCTGTTTTCCTTGATGTGGTGAAATTAAATTTCCACTTCTAAACTTGTAAGTGTAGCTTCTGAATGTCAATGTGTTGACACAGGCATACCATTTTCTAAATAGTCTTTGTAGAGCTTTGGAAATATTCCACTCACATATCTGAGCCCTACATCTCTACATTTGTTTTCTATTATTGGATTTCAACCTCACTCTGAAAAAGAATATTGCCTAACATCTATTTGTATTTTGTCAGTTTTTCTTCAATACAGAATAGGTGTACTTTTGTCTTTTTTGATTGTGGTTTGTAAATTTTTATCTTGAGAGCAATAAATCAATTAGTGTCATGTAGGTAAGCCATTTATAAATCTGATGTTTCTCCTTTTCTCATGAATCTTTCACTATCACTGGAATTACTGTATCGAATTTCTAACTTTCTTTGTATGATTTCTTTTAATTTTCATAGCATTATTTATCCTTTTCTTGTTCCTTATATTAAATAATGTCCAGTTACTCTTAGTTGAAATCTAGACAAGAACCAATAAAAATGAACTAGTCAGTTATTCACATCCACTGAAGATCAAAACTGACAAGATCATAGCACAATACTGTAGTCTTTGCAATGGAAGTAACTTGTATTAGATAAATAATAGTTTCAAATGGGTCAGAAACATTTGAAAATGTAGATGCCTTTCTACAACCAAACTTTAGTTCAAAGAACAGCACATTAAATGTGTTCTTCAATAGTAGCTGGGAAAAATTTTTCATTTTAAATTGTCATATAGGAATCAATTCGGGAGATATTGCCACTTTCTCTGTGATTCAGCACACAGAAAAGAGATGGTGGTGAAAGAATATCTGTGTAGTCATTTGACTTGGAGGTGTTAATACATCTTCTTTTATTCCACTGATAAGACTAGTCACATGGCTCCATCTAGCTGCAAAGGAGTTGACTGTAACTCCCATGTGTAAAGAAGCATGGATTGCTGGTAGACTACTAGTTGTTTCTCCTACTTAATAGAATAGAAGCAAATGAGAGATTCACATCAAATGCAAGAATTCATATGTCTTCATTATTCTCAGCTTTATTTTCTTTTATCATAGGAATATTTTTGAAACCAAATTATTATTCTCCATTGTAAAGAGGAATGTGCTATTGAAAATGCATATGGCTCATACCATTACTTATACTTTGAATGGTTCATGTATTTCCAAATCTGGAAACATTGTAATAAATATTTAGAAAAGTAAGAAAAAGTGAATAGTACAGACTTTGCTCTTTTAGTAGCTAGCATTTATTAACTGCCTAACCTTATATTAAAATGGGTGGCCCCTTCATTATGGTGTCATGAAAGTGATGAAATATATTTGCTGTGTATGTTACTTATCTCTGAGTTTCATTGACTCAACTGTAAAATGGAACTAATAGTACTTTCAGCACACCTGTACTGAACCACTAAGGAAACAAAAGAGGTGGGAAGGAGGGAGAAAAAGAAAAGGGGAAGGGAGTGAGGGAGTGAGGAAGAAAATTTAAGGAGAAGGAAAAGAGAAGAAATGCATTTGGAGATCTGGAGCAGGGAGTTTTTACTATGTTTTGTCCTTGATACAATGAGTTCTGTCATTTATACTTTGATGTTTACAGCTGTGCCTAAATAGTACCTCAAACTTAATAGGGAATTATCAAATACCTGTTGAATTGAGTTATTCAGATCATATTAAATATGGGAAAATTCATATTAAGGATGATGGACAAGTGTGTAATTTATGTGTAGTTTATAGCTCTGCACTTACTAAAGAAATCTCAGAGATAGTACTTCAGAAATTCTTTAAATTATACAAATTTTTATTCAAATTAGAAAATAAACATCGGTATGAGTATGGTATAGCACAATACTGTAGAGAAAAGAAGCAATTAATGAAACCATAAACAAAACTGACTTTTCCATTCTCCAAACATTTCAGGAAATTTTGATCTTTAAATTAAAATGCTGAACTATAAAATTAATTTTGTATTGAGGAAAGAAGCCAGTCATTACCATGGGACCTTTTAGCTAGTCAATTAAATGTAAATGACTGAATATCTTTTAAAAAGCTCATAATTAAAAAATTGTTAGTTTTACTGAGCTGTTGAATTAAAAGGATATGCCTGTGTATTATTACTGCTTTCTCCCCTAAAAAGAGGACAGTCCCAAAGATCAGATATTTTGCATCAGTGAGACATTTTGGGAAAATATTTGAAGGTATAGTCCACAAAAGAATCAAAATGTTTCATTTTTAGGAGGTAACCATGGTTCACTCAAAATTTCCTTTTGAATGTTATCATTAGAATCATTTAATTTCAACTGAATGAGTACTTTCTCTTCTGGAAATAAATTTTTGTTATTCAGTAAGAAAACCTGAATGAATTCATTTTTTTCCAGTTAATTTAAAATTCCCTTTCAATATCATGTTCTGGCTTCTATACACACACACACACACACACACACACACACACACACAAAGCACACTTACCATTTTACGTAAAATAATTACATTATAAAACTATTAAAAGTTAACTGCACTTCACAATAACCAATATATTTTAAAAAGTGCTAATACACAGAAACACAGAACCTGTTTAATATATACCTAAGCAAAGCAGTGCAGATTTTAACATCCTTAATAATTTTTTGTCTTTGGACTTCTGAGGATAAATGATCCACTGCTATAGACGTCAGGACAACTGACTTTGCTTTAAAGGTTTTCTGAGAAAGATATTTAGTCTATAAATTTGTATGTAAACATAATAAATGATGAAGAATTATCCTTAAAAAACTAAAAATTAACTTAAATATCATCTACCTTTATTTTTTTAGATCCTGACATTTTGACATTTTGCATTTTAATCTACAAAAAGCTCAAAGTTGCACTGGAGAAATAATTTAATAATCACTGAATATTCAATGATAAGGAAGTTACCTTTTTTGCTATTACTCTTAATTATAGCTCTAACTATGAAGTTAAATGACAACTACTAATTTGTCATTTAAAATTAACAGCTTAGCCAATGTTTCACAATTATTCTAAGATTAATGTTTCCCAAGGTACTAGTAGCAGGAGAAAAATATATCTTAAGACATTTTATGTGTAGTGTGGAAAGCAAATTATGTAAAGAAAGATTTAGATAGACATTTAGTATCTTTCTAAGTTAAGAGCATAGTATCTCCAATTGTTCAATATTAAGATAAATTAACAAAAATGTACATACTCTTTTAGAGAAGAAAAATATATCCAAAGTTAAAATCAAATAGTTTGAAATTGAATTTGGCAATTGAAACAAGAGATATGGCAGTTACAAACTGTTTTTAATATACATAGTACATTCAAAGTGTAGGTAATGATATGAGTGATGCATTAAATATAGTCCCAATTCAAATACTGCCTAGAAGTACTCACCCACCCATAATAATGTTCAAAGAGAAAAAGTGAAATGACCATTATGAGCATAAATACTATAAACCAAAGTTTCTGCACTTTTTTAAACACAATATCAAATAATCAAGCAAAACTAATGAGATAAAATAGAAAGAAAAAATTATTAGTAAGCAGTACCATATGCAGAGACTATCCATATTAAAAATCTCAGGCCAGAATATGTCCATAGCTTTGAGAAACACAATAAAAGATCTAATGTAAAGGTGGTGACAAGAATAAATAATTTGTGTAGAGATTTAGAAACCAAAACAAAAAGAATCTTAAATGCTCAAAATAAAAATACAACATCAGTAATAAAACAAACAAACAAACCTACCATGAGGTTTCACAGTAGACTTGACCCAGCAGAAAAAAAGACTCAATGAATTTCAATTTAGGGCAACAGAAGGTATCTAAGCAGCAATGCAAAGAACCCATATTTTCATATTTTTATGACATTGACAAACAACCACCTATTTTTAAAATGCTTATGCTATGCTATGTGTATCCTTAAGTGAAATAAGTTTTATATGCTAAAATAAACTTTGAAAATCATATGGCATTAAGGAAATTTTATTTGAATGAAGACTGGGATTCCTCATGATTTTTTTTCTTATGATAAAAGAAAAGTATAAGAATGAGAGTAGACTCTACAATAAATCTAACAGTTTATTTGATTATTATACCTGTAAATTTCAAAGAGTACTTGATGGAAAAATTAGAATTTTTGTAATTTTCACACAGAAAATATAAGGTAGTAAGTTGACTTTAAAAACTATGTTTAAAAGTCTGCCTTATCATTCAAATATAAGGCACATTTTGGGGTTTTTTGGAGATATATGACATTTGAGGGAGATATACTTTATAAAAGGTTGAATTATCTTATCTCAGAAAATGAGTTTAAAACACCAAACGGGCAGTGAAATGTCAAAATATGTCAACTTTCACCTATACAGTATAGCTTAATTTAACTTAAATTAAGGAAAAAAGGGCTAATGAACACATATTTGATGAAAAACTGATGAACTTTTTATGGACGTTAGATAAGCATATCAGTCACATCAGTGCTGGTGCAGCCTGTGGGGTGCTATCTCAGTGGGTGTAGCACTATCTAGCCCCTCGAACACTGAGCACATGCACTGCCTAGTAGCCTTAAAGGTTTACTTAAAGGTCTACTAGACTGGCTCTGTTAGTTTCTTAGATAATTAATTAACAGGGAAGGCTATTTCATTTTCTGCCCCAGTGACTTATTAGTATTTTTAAATTCAGATTCTGAACTGTTATTAGGATCACCATATGGTTCGATTTGAGGGTTTAATATTTTACTGTTGGAAATATTTATGATCTTCCAAATGCTGTTTGAGGGATATGATGCTTGGGAAAAACTGCAAATAGGCAGAATAAGAGTGATTTAAGAATATAACTAAAATAAAATCAGTGTTTATTTGAAGATTAATGCCATTCCCCCAGTGCAACCTTTACAATATTGCATGTGTTGTTGACACCATCAAATGCAATCTGATGAAATCATATACTGAAACCTTCCTTTAAGGAAATATAGCCTCAAAAATCAACTTTACTATTTTCTTCACTAATTTGATACATAATATATGTAGCTGTTTATCTTTATTTGTCAGGATTTTTTTGTTGTTGTTATAAATTTTAACTGCTCTCTGTGTAATATATCTTGCTTACCCTTTATACAGGACTCAAACAATAATTCTTGTACTGTTGAATTCCCTCTGAGAGTAATACATTACAGAGTTATGACAAATTTCAAGTTTAAAATGGCCTCTAAAAAACCCCACAGCTCTAATACTTTGTAATTGAACTTACACACATATACACATACATACATACACATATTTTGTTTGGCTGTCTGTGTGTGTATGAGTCTACATACATGTATATATGTAACCATACTTTGCAGCAATGAAAATTATACATTATTTCCCCAGTGATAAAAGACTAATTATAAATGTAAATTTTAGTTTCCTGACAACAACTGCTATTAACCTTAAGTTCAAATATTAAGAGAAGAAACATGTCTATGGTGTTTGTTTTTTTAACATTAACTCTCAGCACCAAGTGCACACAGTGCCGTTACTTCTCTCTTTCTTTTTTTTAATATCAGCCAGTTTCAAGAGTAAGAAAGTGAATCAAAGTATTTTTTGCAGTTCAGTAAAGCTTTCTATATGGTCTCTGTTGGGCAGGATCTCTGGAGAAACAGAACCAACAAGATGTACATAATACATACATACAGGACTATACATACATACATACATATATATACATGCATACATACATACATACATGTGTGTGTATGTGTGTATATATATATATATAAATGAAATATTTATAAGGAATTAGCTCCCATGATTGTGGAGGCTAAGATATGCCAAGTTCTGCAGTCAGCAAGCTAGAGACCCAGGACATTATGGTGTAGTGCTACTCTGAAAACCGACAGACTTGAGACCCAAGACGGCAACATTTCAGTTTGAGTCTGAGGGAAGAAACAGTGATGTCCTCGTTCAGGTAGTCAGGTAGGAGTTCCTCCTTAACTTGTGGGAGGGTCAGCCTTTTTTGTTCTGCTCAGGCCTTATATGATTGAGTGGGGCATATCTGCCTTGGGGGAGGAAGCAATTTGTTTTACTCAGTCTGATTGAGATGTTAATCTCATTCAGAAACAGCCTTACAGACAAACCCGGAATAGCTTTTGACCTAGGAGCTGGGCATTCCATGGCCCATTCATGAGGACAAAAATGGTTAATCATCACCTAATCTTTGGCAAAATGAAATATCCTGAACAATGCCATTAACAATAACTTCAAAACTGCCTATTTAATGTCTCTAAACATCTGTATTTGGAGGTTTAAAACCTATATTCTAGAGAAAGTAAAGTTTGCTTTAAGACTAGTAATGCAGGAAATCAGAGTATTTTAATCTTGCTTCAAAGTTTGGCTATTCTTATTTTATTTATTTCAGATAAATTCTGGGATTGACTATGCTTTTGTGTACTCCTGCCCTCATTTTCTTTCCTTTTAACTATTATCACATAGCATTTTGAAACGTTGGTCCCAACACAAAGGAAAACTATAACACATAAGAAGTTAAATGACATCTTAAGACTACATAAGGAAACTACAGTTTAAACTACAGTTTAACAGTTTAAACTACAGTTTAACTACAGTTTAAACAGTTTAAACTACAGGAATAAAAATCTCAATAAGATGTAACTGAAGTTAATATAAATGACTTAGAGGTACTTCTCTGACCTGTTCATAAACCCTTACTTATTGCCTCATGTGCTTTCAAATATATATCAGATTCTGTTGCTTAGAAAACAATGATATTGTCCTCACTGACAGTGAATTTCTTAGTTATTTGCATAGTCCATGCTCATTCTTATTCCCCTCATTTACTCATTCTGACATCCCTCTATTCTTTCTCATCTCTAAAAAGCCTATCCTTTCTTTAAGACTCTAAGACTCAGAAATTATTTTCTTCCATAGGAAAACTCATAGTCCATACTCACATAGCAAGTTATGTAAGGTGATGTCTCTCTTATCTCAGATTTTTTTATAAGAGCTCTTGAAACTCTCTTGCCTTATTACTATGGTGGAAAATAATGACTCAGATCATTTTATGACCCAAATGTTTACTAACTGGTACAGGAATTACTATAAAAATAGATTCCAGCAAGAAAATTAATATAGTTTCCAAGGACATTTCAAAGATGGTGCACTTCTTAAATGTAAAATTGCTCTTAGAAGTAGTATCAGAGGCTGAACTATTTTTCTACTTTCTTTTGAGAGAGAAAAAAGAAGGAATGCTAAAGGATCATTGTTGCAGGTAAGCAAAGTATTGATAGTACATGACTTGGTTCCCTTCCTTAAAACAAGAAAATGAGAATTCATTTCTGAGACTGAGATATTATTTCTGACTAGGTATCTATTTAGCCACTAGGCTTATTTACCTTCTCTGTATCCCTGGAGGCAAAAGGAGATATGGGAGAGAGAAGCTTAACCATAATACCATATAGAGAAAAGAAAAGATAATCCATTAACTTCCAAGTTCTGGAAGAGTATAACAAAAGGTAGATCTTGCCCATTTCCACAAACCTTAAGACAGAAGCTTCAAATTGGACTGGGAATTAAGATGTGTAAATTGAGATGTTCAAGGTTGCTCTCAGAGGATGCGGAAAGATGGAATTGTTGTCCAAAGGATCATCATAACTAAGGAATCTTCTTGGATGGACTCCCTCATTATCATGACCCAAGGCACACTAAATCGTAGAAAATGAGGTAGATCAAGTAAATGAGAGGACCAGAATAAAGAGGGTAGCATATTTGCCAGAGAAAGTCATGTAGGAGTTGTATTCTCCTCTCCCTTCTCAGGGTGTCAACCCTAGAGGGTAAATAAAAAGAAGATAGAAATTTAAATATAGTGCAAAAACAGTAAAGGACCTTCCTGGTGCCTAGGGGTTAAGTCTCAGCGATATCACCATTAGAGCCTGAGTTGATCCTGGCCAGGGAGTTGACCCACATGGAGCAGCAGACTTCTCCTGTCTTGCCCACTACTCCCTTGAGCAGTGTATTTCAGTAGATATGCCTGTTCTGCTCCCCACTCTGTCTCTGGTGAATCCTCTCACCCCCTGTACCTCTGGCCTGCACCCCAGTTCTTGTATGCATAACTAAATTAAGTAAACCTTTTAAAAAAAACCAGTAGAGACCACCCTTTTCTTTATTCCAAAACTAAGCAAGGCTCAAGCCAAAGAGTTTTGATTTAAACATGATGATATTTATTACTTTCTTAAAAACACACTTTTTTGGTTGGTTTTAATTCATCAAAATAAATTACACATAAAGCTAGGATGAAAATATTATGGAGATAATATAAAAAGAATATAATCAGAACATGGATGAGTACATTATAACAGTACCCAGAGGTACTGTTACCTAGAGGAGACTATTTGGCCATTTCTTTATATGTAAGGAAAATAACTGTCATCAACTTTTTAAAGCAGCAACTAGCCCAGATTTTTCTTTACTGAAAGTAGAAAATTCTATATCATCACATCCATTAGAGCTATAGCAGAGAGAAATTGCTTTTAGTATGCTACAGTGGCAGGCGATTTTAAAGGCAAATATTAGAGCCTTGAATATAAATCTTCTGATTTCTCAAATATCTACGGATTTTTTGCACTGACTAGAATAGAAATTATTGTGACTATAAAAATGATGACAACTTAAAATATAACTGTAAGGTGACTTTAAATTCTTAACTTACAGTAATTACAGACAACAAAGCTAAATGTGTTTCTTGGCAGATGACCTGTCTACTCAGATCCCAGGAGCAAACGGGTGGGTGTGAACTGGCACAGTGCCCAGAAGAGGATGGGAGGTCGATATTTAATAAGGACAACAAAAAAAGAGCTAAAACTGGGGCTGAGAAATTTCTCTTTTGAGTTTCCTAAACTAAGGTCTACTCCTTTCAACAAAGACTTGCATTTACAGCAAAAACATGTGGGAAATGTATCTGTCCTTTATGTATGTTTAAACTTACTCTTTGAAATCACACAGCTTATTCTCCCACTTTTTAGTCAAGAAATTCTTTGGTTTTATTAATTTCTAAATAAAATAGATGCATCAATAATTGTAAAAGAGACACATTTGGCCCAAATGAATATTTATAATCCAGACTACAGGATTCACTGTAGGCAAGTAAGACCTTGTGGTTTATAAGTACCTTGATAATAAGCACTAGAAACAGACTGGCTTCTTAGGGAGAATAAGACACCTGCAGAAGGATTTTAAAGCAACTCTTCCTCTCTGTGCCATAAAGATATAAACTGTAAAATTCTAGAGGCAGGTTTTTGATGCAGCTACATGAAACTAAGCGACATGAATTTGTGGATTTTTGGCCTAGAAAACTTTCTAATTGTTTAGAGATTTTAAAAAATTTATATATTTCTGTCTAAATTTCAAATCTCTGGGAGAGAGAAACTTTTTTTCATCCATCTTTAATTAATCGAAATGGCCAGAAAGGGAGAGGTTCACACAGAATGGGTATAGTAACTAGAAATCACTATTGGGAGTGAGGTCAGTTAAGTAACAGAACAGGGACCAAATAAGTCCAATTTATTTAGACAATCTTTTCCTCAAAAAAGGAAGCAAAGTTGGCAAACATTAGTAGTTTTCACTAAATATCTGCTGAAAGAAGAGGATACTTCATCTGCAAAATTATATATTAAAAGAAGGTATAATGATAAACATGTGGAAAAGTTGACCCCAAACAATTGAATTTTTACTAAAGATACTGGTTTGTTCCTCTTTTGTAAAATATTTGGGATAATAATGTAAGCTAACTAGCAGAAGTGTTGTGAGAATTAAATGAGGTAATACATGCAAGGTTCACAGAAGACACTCCACATCTATATTCAGTAGTCATTGTAGCACATAGTATAGAAGAAGTAGTTGTAGTAGTAGTAGTAGTAGTAGTAAAAGTTAAAAAGAGAACACTTTAATGAATACCAGTTTTATGTCATATGCTAGTTTTGGAGGCTAGATGAGAAATGAAATTCAATGACAGATAATGTTGGTATGACCTGTTATTTCCACTTTGCAGCATAGAGACATTGAATCCATCAGTGCTGTTTTAGATGATTTATATTGAAACTATTTCAAACTTATAGAGAAGTTGCTATAATAGTATATAGCTCTCCAATATTCCCTTCACCTAGGCACGGAATTTGCTAGAAGTATACAGCATTAGCACTCTCTCTCTCCATTTACACACACACAAATGCATTATTATTAATTGATTATTTCTGAATCTCTTAAAAACAAGTTGCAGACATTAATAGACCTTCACCACAAATTCCCCAGTATGTATTTCACCAAAATAAAACGCTCTTCTATAGAACCAGTGTACATCCTCCAAATCTGGAAATGGAGATTAGTACATCACTACCATTCCATGAGCAGGCTTCATGCAAATGTTTGGAACACTCTTTCCTTTTTATATCTTTTCTAGGTTCTGATCCAGAAGCCTGTGTTAGAGTTACTTATCACTTCTGTTTGGAGTCCTTTAATCTGAATAGCTTCCTAACCTTATCCTGTGTTCCTTGTTCATGAGAGCTTTCAAGACCACAACACTTACATTCTGTATGAGGCTGGATGACCCTCAGCCTGTACCCAACAGTCCATCAGTTGTCTCATGACCAAATACAATTCATGAATTCTTAGCAATAATATTACCAATATGACGCTGCAAACTTCTCAGTGTACTTGGCAGCACATTACTTCTCAGTGTACTTGGCAGCACATTGAGACACTAGAGATGTCAACTTTGTTCCCTTTGTGACACTGGTGTCCATAAGGTCTTTCCATAATATTTTCAGTATTTTTTTCCCTTTCAAATGATTAGGTTTTTTTGGGAGATATTTCATGAATATTCACTATACTTTTATTCATTAAATAAATAACCCTTGTATTATTAGGCTGCCTAAGAGTGGAAGACAAGGGAAAGAGAGATGAGGAGGAAGGAAAAATGACATGGGGGAGCAAAAAAGGCAGGGAAAAGAGGATAGAAAGTTATTTGGCGGAGAAGTGGGACAAAAAGAGAAGGGAAGACAGGAAGACAAGGCAGAAGTATTGTTTTGAACCTTTTCTAGCCCATCTTAAAAGAAAGTAAAATCATCCTGGCTGTAAAATACCTCTCGTGGGCTTATGTCTGACAGAACTTTAGATTGGACATTTATTATTTAAAATATTGTCTAAACAATTGCTGCATAGACTTAGAGAAGAAAAAAAAAACCAAACAAACCACAAGACAAAGTGTCTATTAATTATGACCAAAATCTAGCCATCATTTTGAAAGGTATTGCAATGTGAAAGTGCTGAGGAATTATTGAGGGAAAGTTTAGCTATTATATATGCTGATAATTCCATTTGAGTATCCAATTAATGTGACAAACTAGATTGTACAGCCTCAGGTTGCAGGTTTTGAATTTTAGGTATGAGGAGAAAAATAGATTTGACCTGGTGACACAGTTGGATGACTCTCGCAATCCAGGACCCCAGGAGATAGGTGAAGAAATACCAATGATTTTTTTCTTCCACAGCAACCCGTACATGCTTCAGTCATTGCTCTTGTAAATCCCTATTGGATTTCTGGACTATGCATTTACATATCTATTCTGTGATTTATTTGTGGGCAGAAACCTTGTATTATTTATCTTTGTATGCCTTGCATTTAACACAGTGTCAAGCACATAGTAGAAATTTAACACATAATATTCTGAAGAGATGAAGAATGGCTAAAACTTTGTGGCATAGAGAGTTTAATGGATTAATAGGACAGTATCTGGGACTGAGGTCAAGGAGTAATTGCACAGAGCCCCATGGATTTGTGGGATGGCAGGCAGGAGAGGTTCCTGGCCGTAATCACTCTAACCATTGCCAGAGTAATATTGTTATCTTTTAATGTAGAGAAATTTGGTTTACCTGCACAATAGCTTTCTGCCTGGCTTGCCCTTCAGGATTTGAACTGCTTCTGACGGTGTGTGGTCAGATTCCTTCTATATTAGTGTCTTTAGTGTCAGGGTCATTTTTGCCAGCATATGAATAGACACTGAAAAAGAAAGCAAATATCCTTAGGGGTTCAGCCACAATTCATTTTCTTCCCTGTGGTGATTATTCTGTGAAACAGAATACCAAAATGACTTGTGTTAACATCAAACTAACCTGAGTTGAACTCCAACTCCACCAAATCCTAATCATGTAACTAAAGCAATTTATGTAACCTCTTTTCGTAACCTCAGTTATGGTCTCAGCAGTCAACTACTGGCATACTCCAACTGGTGTAAATGAAGAATCCATAACAAGAGTATGTAAAATTAAGGAGGTAAAGAAGAGCCAAATAGGCAACAGCTGGAATGTGTTTTCACCTGCAGCCTATAAATATGGTATTATATATTATAGATCAAAAACAGATGTGATATGAACCTTTATTTTACTCATATTTTTAATATTAAAAAGACTTATATTGAGGTCTCCCTGGTGGTGCAAGGGTTAATCACAGCACTATGAAGCTATCCACAGCCACTGCAGCACCAGTTCAATCCCTGGCTGGCCAGGGAGGTGACCCACATGGCACAGCAGACCTCTCTTGTCTCACCCACTGCTCCCCTCAGCAGTAATATATCAGTCAGTCTGCCTGTTCTGTTTTCCACTCTGTTTTTGGTGAGTCCTCTCACCCCTGCATCTCTGGTCTGTACCCCAGCTCCTGCACGCATACATAAATAAATGTTTTTAAGAAAGACTTATATTACATGGATACATTTCATAAATCATTCCAAATTAATATTTTAATATATACACAGCAATATTTGAAACAATACTATAAGCTTCCTAACACCAGAGAATGAGTTTAATATTAATATACAATCTACAAAAAGGTAGTGGATATCAATAATGCTCAAATACATTTTTACATTCTCCATTACCAAATACAAATAGCAAAGATAATAACAGGTTGACTCCACATGTTCTCAGTAAAATTCCTTCTTGTTCAACCTGACTTTATTTTCTTTCGACTCCTCCACTACATGGAGTCATTTTGGACAATTACACAATTTTCCTTGCCCTGCTTGGTTAACAGACACTAGAGGGGAAATGTTTGGGGAAAAATAGTATTGCTCTACCTTTTCTTAGTGGGAACCAGCAAATGTCACTGAATGAGAAATGTTCTTGATGCAGAAGAATGCACCAGTGATGAGCATATTTACCATTCTTGATGACTGCATCAAGCCCTCACCATCATCAGCATTCAGTGCTGCACAAAGACCTGCAGGAAACCATTCCATTTGTAAAAGGTCAAACATTGGTAGCCCTAAGCTTTTGAAGTGAAGCAGAGAAAACAATTTCAGAGCTATTTACCACCCTGTTCTCTGACAGCTTTTGTCCCGGCTTCCAGTAAGAGAGATTTGCTTTTATAGTCACAATACTTTAAGTAAATACAATGCTTGTGGCTACAAAAATGTATTTGATTGCTTTCTTTAAGTCATAAGGCTTTTATCTTGTTTCTAAAATCATAAAGCCCACTAGGCATTGCATTTTTCCAGCAGTATTGACTGATGTCTGTCCTATATATTTTGGTAATCAGATAAGGGTATAGATGATGATAGAGTAACTTTGGTAATGCAGGAAGGAATTTATAATACATGAAGGTTCTTCTACAATGAAGTAATGTGCCTTTTGGAGGGTAGAAAAATTTTCATTATTGTTTGGCTATAGCATTTTGCATTTCTAATAATGTCTTAACCTTTTTCTATACTAGTAAGCCTATATTTGGAAGTCCTTCATCCTTATTTAACAGACAGAAACACACAAATTATGAAAAATGCTGTCATACTTCTAGAAAACGGTGTCAAAATCAGATGAAGTAATAAGCAGATAGAAACTTGTACAAAATCAAGTGTAGTTCCTATGCATTGTATGAGTACTATTAATAGTCACAAAGAAAAAATTCAAGAAAATGACAGCTGTTCAACTTTTAAATTTAAATTAATAATTTAAAATATTAATTTAAAATATTATTAAATGATAAAATATTATCATTTATTTCATAATATTTTAAGAAATTTATAGTAACCATAAGGCCATTATTTTAAAATTCCTCATTTATAAGGAAGAATTTAAATGATTATGTGATTTTCCTGAGGCCACATATTGGGTAGAAAAAGATTTGCTCTCAAATAATGTGAAACAAGTAAAGAAACAGGATGAAGCATTCTCAATTTCTTTCTCCAGGACTGATTAAGTTTTTATATTGCTATAAATATAATATATATCTTTCTGAAATTCATTCAACTGACATGAGTCATTTTAGGCCAACAGTTAAGATATGTTCCAAAATAGCCAGCTTTATAGAACATATATTTCTGTGCCAATACATAACAAGTCTTTTCTTAGGCTATGGGATGGAATGATGACTAAGGAAGACAAGATTTTTTTCCTTTATAGAGTTTAAAGTCTCACAGGTAAATTATAAGGTTAGCACATGCTACTGAAGTAGTAATATAATGATGTTATAATGACATATAAGTAGGAAGCAGAAAGTTCTCATTAAGGAAATTGTATTAAAATGAAAATTGAAGGATAACTAGGGATTAAGAGACAAAGGGGGAGTAAGTGACTGTGGTTGCTGACTCAAATAAAAGGGCAGAGATTAGCAAAGAGAATGGTTCTAAGTAAGGGAACAGAACTCAGAGTGAGAGAAACTGAAATAAGAATGTACTCAAGAAATCAAAATGGGCCTCCCCAGTGGTGCAGCAGTTGAGCACTGGGTTGCGAAGCTGCCCGCAGCCTCTCAGCGTTGGTTCAATCCCCAGCCACCAGGCGAGGGTCCCACATGGCGCGCAGACCTCTCCTGCCACCCGCTGCTCCCCTCAGCAGTGTACTTTGTCAGTCTGCTTGCTCTGCTCTCCCCTCTGGCTCTGGTGAATTCTCTCACCCTCCCGCGCTTCTGACTGTACCCAGTGATTGTGTAAATAAATAAATAAATTAAAAAAAAAAAGCAAAACAAGTCCCTGAATTCCAGTAATACTGGAGTGTAGGGCTTTTTATGGAAAAAAGATGAGGTTCGAGGATCTAAAATAGACTTGTATTCATTCACAAGATTATTTTGTCAGATCAGACTCATAAGAATTAGCAATTGTATCTAATATCAAACTTTAATAATAATATTAAGGATATAATTACATTAGAACTAGGAAAACAGAGATGTTTGGTTGTTTGGGACAACGAAAACAATTCCACAGGTCCTTTTTAACTCATAAAATGTGTTCTTTGGCCCACATTTCAATCTAAGTGATGTGTAGCATCATCATTTATACACAAATTATTTAGTTTGGTTATTACATAGCTCATCCTAACATTTTCGCTGAAACCAGCCCCATAAATCAATGGTTCAGATGTGCTTGTAATAAGTAATCCTATGTGAACCTGGTGTAGCCTAATAAAAACATTCTGTAAATAATGACTGCCCACTAATAAATATCAGCAATGTGCTTCACAACAAGTCTGTCAATAACATGTTTACAAGAGGATTTGATGAGGTAATGTTCTTTTCTTTATGCAGGACATTCTATGATAAAGTGAGATACTACCACAGGCCTGCTGTTAAACCCTTACTTTTCCATATACAAAAATGTGTTTTAGATGTTGGACATTATATTGAAAATCCGGTTAAAATATGTTAAGCCTGTTATATAGACTATAGTAAAATATGAAGAACAGACTGAAGAAGGAGAACATCACAGGCAGGAAGCCTAGTTGCAAGTTTTTATAATGGTGAGCGTGACTTAGACTATGGTGTCCCACAGTGGTGTCCAAAAGAAGAAGGCAGATCCAAGAGCTGTTTATGAGTCAGAGTCCATGGGACTTTGTGATTAGTTAAACATGGGAGGTGAAAAAAACAAGTATGGTATTAAGGGTCATCAATAGCTCAACAAAGAGGTACATGGAATCATCATGTGAATCACCTTGTAAGTAATCATTACAAGGTGAGTAGATCTGACCATCAAAAATATGGTCAGTTTTAGACATGTCAAGTTTGACATGTCTGAGAAATATAAAAGGAAATGTTTTCAGTAGGCAAATGAATAAAATACTCTGGACTCAGGAAAAAGCCCTGGGCAGAAGAATTGGGAGTCATATCCTTTAAGTATTTATTATATAAGGATGTCCACAGAGATCAGTTAGGAAGAGAGTCAGAAGAAAGCTGTCCATTTAAAAAAGTGTAAAGTGGGCCATTGATGGGAAATTAGGAAATCAAGTGTTTATTTTTATATAAGGAGAATGTTTGTGTAAAACAACTTCTATGGGCCTCCCCTGATGGTGCAGCAGTTGAGCACTGGGCTGCGAGGCTGCCTGCAGCCTCTGCAGCACCGGTTCACTCCCCAGCCGCCGACGAGGGTCCCACAAAAACAAAAAACAAACAAACAAAAAACTTCTACATGTTCAGGCAAGGTAAAACTGTCCATTTGATTTAATAATATAGGTGGGACACTGGAATTAAGACCAAATTCAGATATGGATACAGGGTATATAAATATCTCCTCACAACAGTTATTTGTCAAGTCAGAAGGAAGATAGGGCTATAGATAAAAGCACTGTATTTTCAAGAAAGGATTTTTCACTAATATTATAAGAATGAAAAAAATGTTGGAATGTTTTTAGTAGAGCCTCAATTGAGAAACTGTAAAAATAAACTATCAATAAAATAAAATATACCCTATAGAACTGGGCAAAATAATTTGCACATCATATATCTGACAAAAGGCTAATATTCAAGATCTACAAAGAATTCATACAACTCTGTCAGAAGAAAAAAAAATTGAAAACATGGGTAGAAGACCTAAATAGGCATTTCTCCACAGAAGACATACAATGGCCAACAGGTACATGAGAAAATGATTATCATTATTTATTTATCAGTTAAATGTAAATCAAAACTATGAGATACCATTTCATAGCTGTGAAAATGGCCTATTTCAAAAAGTCCAGAAACAACAAGTGTTAGTGAGGATCTGGAGAAAAAGGAATAATCATACACACACTGTTGGTGAGACTGATCCAGTCCTTATAGAAATAGTATAGAAATTTCTCAAAAATATTAAAAATATGAAAAAAAATAATAAAAATATGATCTAGAAATTTTACTCCTGGAGATCTACCTGAGGAATGCCAAAACATTAATGTTAAGGGATACACACATTCCTATGTTCATTGCAGCACTATTTACAAACAGTCAAGTTATGGAAACAACCAAAGTGACCAAGGAAAGGTAAGTGGGTAGAGAAGATGTGCTACACATACAAGGTGGAATACTACTCAGTTATAAAATAAAAAAAAGCCATCTCTTGCCATTTATGAGGGTGTGAGTGGAACTGAAGTTGATGTTGCTAATTGAAAAACGTCAGAAGGAGAAATATAAATACCATATGGTTTTGCTCATATTAGGAGTATAGATTTTTTTTTCAGAAAAGGAACAGAAAACATTTAATAACAAACAAATCTTAGAAGTCTGGATGTAAAATTGTTTACTAGAGGGGGAAGAGAGTGAAGAGTAAAAGGGCGGGGCAGTGGACTATGGTGGAGGATTATGGGTGCCTTGGTGATGGATGTGTAGTAATATACATCTGGAGTGATCCTACACCTCTGAATCACATACAGTGTTGTAAACCACTTTTACAGAGAGAGAGAGAGAGAGACAGAGAGAGAGACAGACAAAGAGCAGAGAGAGAGAAACTTAAGAAAGAAAGACATCTAGTTCCTTCCTTATCAAAGGTATATTCGGTTTTGAGACTTGTGTATATTTCTGTATATGAAAAAAAAACACATAAAGAAATACTTTTTTTAAGATTTATTTATTTATGCATACAAGAGCTGGGGTACAGGCCAGAGGTATGGGGGGGGGTGAGAGGATTCACCAGAGACAGAGTAGGGAACAGAACAGGCAGATTGACCAAAGTACACTGCTGAGGGGAGCAGCGGGCAAGTCAGGAGAGCTCTGCTGTGCCATGTGTGTTACTCCCTGGCCAGCCAGGGTTGGAACTTGTGCTGCAGTGGCTGTGGATTGCTTCATAGGTTGCGTCTTAACCCTTGCACCACCAAGGAGGCCCTTAAGAAATATTTTTGAAGTGGAAAATTTTTGAATATTATTATCTAGAGAAAGGTTAGGTGCAAGTTAATACTTTGTTAGTTATGTACGAGGTAAAAATTCCAAGCAAGAGTTGAGTTTTACTGTTCAGTGTGCTTCTAGCACACTCTTTCCCTTTTTTTGTAATCTGCCAAATCTAGTGAGCATGTGTGTTCTTGGGGAATAAGACAAATCCATTCATTTTAGCTTAATCAAAAGAGCTAGAAAAGAAAATCTGCTATACAAGTTATTATAAAATGCAATCCCAATACAGAGAGGAATTTTATTGACTTGCTATTGAATTATCCATACTGCTCTCCTGTTCTAGTTTCATGAATAATGGAAAAATAACTCTATTTCAAATGAGAAAGGACTGATGTGCACTGATAAATCAATATACTCATATAGTGCCTTAGGATTTAAATATGAAACTATTGGCATTAATAAAAATATTTGGTTTTAGCTGGAAATAATAATGTAGCAGTAATAATATAATAATGATCTCTTGTTTTTAAAGAGATTGTATCAGTAACACACTATGAGTAGTTTTTTTTTAACCAAAGAAGGGTATGCATTTATACATATTTACCCCTTGATAATCATTGATACTCAGTTGAGAGAACACGTATTGGATTTAGGAATCAATATTTAAGAAAGGAAAAGAAGAAAGATGTTTGAATGTAAAGAGGATCACTAAATTTTTCTAATATAGGTTTAATCAACTGAACTTTTTAAACTCATTTTAGACCTTGCAGAATCAATCCAAAGGAGAAGAAACTGCTCTCACCTTTTGTTTGAGAGTTAGTCAGTTCAAGATTTTTGAACTGCTCTAATCATCAAGGACTACTTAGCATTTTAGTGTAGAATATTCATGATAATCTTGCCTTTCAGTGAAATCACAGAGAAAAAAATAAATCTGCTAAAACATAAACAATTGCCAGGCAAAATAACATATCTATTTGTTACAATTATACTGATGCTTCTTATTGCTCTCCATTGTGAACATCCCTAAAATGCCATTGGGTTTATGGCTCCATAAATCTGGAAAATGCCTTACAGTGAAATAATGGTCATCTGTTTCCAAATTAAAATGGTATCATAACACTGGCAGCTGATATGCATAAAGTTGTTAACTCCTTTATAAATAAAACAATAAACAAAAGAAAAATTGTCAGGTTTTATATTTCTAAAATAGCTATGCATGCACTTAAAGAAATTCAAAAAGGCAAACATTGGGAAATAATTTAAAAAATAGCTAGCCTCTGGATCCAGTTTTGACTGTGGAAATGGCTGAGGATTTGGTTAACACAGTCAGAAATGTAAAAAATTCAGTCACTATTTTTAAATTAATAAATGAGTAATTTTCATTTAGTATTTCTGAACACAGTGTACATAGATGAATTAATATGTAGAAGATAGGTAGATGTTTTAACCAAGGACATGTCAGAAGAAAAAAATATATATGATATGGATATATCATATATACAGATATATCACTATATATAGATATACCATATATACTTTTTATATATACACATTTATATATATGTAATTTCATGTTACACAGAAGGAACTCAGAGTAAATAAAGATATAAATATTTAACTGAGTATTTTGACATTCAGAGCACATTCCTTTGTACATTCTTGATATGCTTTTTGATTATTTAAAATTGTATTATATTTATTGAGATGCTGCTGGTTTGCAACACTCTGTATGTTTTAGGAGTAAATTTTTATACCTCTTACTATGTATGTTACCACACCACATTCGCCACTAAGTCTGATATTAATATAAACACTAAAATTCTTTTTTTTCCCCAAAGATTAATTTTATTTATTTATACAAGCACTGGGTACAGTCAGAAGCTCGGGCTGGTGAAAGAATTCACCAGAGCCAGGGCGGCGAACAGAACAGGCAGACTAATGAAACACACTGCTGAGGGTAGCAGCGGGCACAGCAGGAGAGTTCTGCCGTGCCATGTGGAACCCTCACCAGCCGGGATGGGACCAGTGCTGCAGAGGCTGCAGGCAGCTTTGCAGCCCAGCGCTCAACCACTGTGTCACCAGGGGAGGCCCACCACTAAAATTCTTATTTGACTAGTATGAACGTGTATATTTTATCTATCCATTTATTGTGAAATTATTTGATTGTAAGATTTGAAGTGGGTCTCTTGTGAGATATTATTGGGTACAATTTGTTCATCCACTCTGACAATCCCTTTCTTTTAACTGGAGTGTTAAAGAATTTGCACATTATATAACAAAGATGTTTGTGTTTAATTCCACCCTTTTGCTCTTTTTGTCATTTGTCCATATTTTATTTTTCCCTCTTTCTCCTCTATTTTTCTGCCTTTTTGGGGGGATTAATTAAGATTAACTGGATTTTATATTTTTTAGTATTTCAGATGGATTAGTAGTTACAATACTCTGTTTATCTAATGGTTGAATTCTGGTTTAAAGTATTTATTAGAGGGCCTCCCCTGGTGGTGCAGGTGGTTGAGCGCAGTGCTATGAAGCTCTCCACAGCCTCTGAAGTGCCAGTTTGATCCCGGCCAGCCAGTGAGAATCCCACATGGCACAGCAGACCTCTCCTGTCTCACCCACTGCTCCCCTCAGCAGTGTATTTCAGTCAGTCTGCCTGTTCTGTTTCCTGCTCTGTCTCTGGTGAATCCTCTCACCCTCCCGCACATCTGGCCTGTACCCCGGTTCTTATATGCATGAATAAATAAATCTTAAAAAATAAAAAATAAAATGCACATAAATTAAAAAAAGTATTTATCTGAAATTACTGTCTATCTTTAAAGATATTTTATGTATTTTGTGAACAGTCTAAGAATCATATAATAGGCAATTCCAGTTCTTTCCTTCTGGTCCTTATGTTATTATTGTATATTTTATTTTGATATATTATGAACCTCACACACATTTTTACTACTTTTGTTTTAAAATTGATTATTCTTTTAAGAGGTTTTATAAGAAGTAAACCTACCCAGAGTTTTACTATTTCCAATCTTTTCAATACTTTTACAGATATGTATTTCTATATTGTATTATTATGCTTTGTATGTGGGTCTTCTTTTAACTTCCCTCTGTTCAGACCTATTAAGGATAGTTTTTCAGACTCGTTAACACTAAAAGAATTTTATTTCAGCCTGCAGGTCCAGCCCAGAGGGGAGTAGCACCCACCGCTGGGGCAGACCGGGCGTGCAGGGGAGCATGTCCCCTGCACCGGCATTTTGCAGCAGGGACCTTTCTTGCTGGAGACTGTGTGAACCCAGCAGAAGGCTCACCTAGGAGCCAGAGGTAAGCTCGGAGGCTTGCCCATGCAGGGCGCCTTCTAGCCTGCAGTTCCAGCCCAGAGGGGAGCAGCACCCACCGCTGGGGCAGACCGGGCATGCAGGGGCGCACTTTCCGCATCGCCATTTTGCAGCAGGGACCTTTCTTTGCTGGAGACTTGTGAACCCAGCAGAAGTTCCCCAGAGGAGCCAGTGGTGAGCTGGGAAGGTCGCCCAAGATGCCGGCCAGTACCAGCAACACAGTGTCACAAGGAATACGGCAAATTAGAAAAAGGCAGTAGGGAGTAGAAAAACCACATGCAACCCAGCAACTCCTCAGCAAAAAAGCAAAACCGCAAAAAGAAAACCATCTACCAGATTGCAATGAGAGTAACTTGGAAGAATTTCTGAGCCTTCCAGATAGAGAATATAAAATTGCTGTGATTAAAAAACTGACAGAAGTCATAAAGGAAAACAATGATAAGGGGAAAATAATTAATGACCAGAAGAATGAAATTGAGTCCCTAAAGAGTGAAGTAAAAGAAATGCAGGAGATCAAAGAATTAATGGAGACACTAAAGAACTCTGGGAAAAGCAATGAAAGCAGAATAGATGAAATGGAAGAACGAATAATTACTCTTGAAGACACAGAAATAAAAAGAACTAAAACAGAAAAGGAAGGAGAAGTACGAAGGAAAAAGACCAAAGAAAGACTTCGGGAACTATCTGACTCCATGAAGAAAGGAAATAAAAGAGTTATAGGAATACCAGAAGGAGAGGAGAGAGATGTAGGAACAGAGAAAATATTCAAGGATATAATTGAAGAGAACTTCCCAAACGCGAAGAAGGAGCTGAAAATTGATATACAAGAAGCAAGAAGAACACCAAACTTCCATGACGAAAGGAAAAATACAGCAAGACACAAAATAGTAAAGCTCCCAAGAATCCAAGACAAGGAAAAAATAATGAAACTGACAAAAGGGAAGAAACAGATAACATTCAAAGGGAAACCAATAAGACTGACATCAGACTTCTCTGAAGAAACACTACGGGCAAGGAGAGAGTGGAGGGACATAGTCAACAGACTCCAAGAAAACAGATGCCAACCAAGAATACTCTATCCCGCAAAGCTCTCCTTCCTCTTTGAAGAAAGAATAAGGACCTTCCCAGATAAAAAGAAACTCTGGAATTTTATTACGACTAAACCCCCACTCCAAAAAATACTACAAGGAGTCCTAAAGCCAGAACCTCAGAGGGACGAATAACAACAAAAGAAGTCCAAAGAAAGTTATTAAAAGAATAAATAAATAAAATCAAAGGAAAGACAAACATAATGGCAAATACAGATGCTAACATATCAATACTAACTCTAAATGTAAATGGACTAAACTCTTCAATAAAACGACACAGAGTTGCAGGCTGGATTAAGAAACAAAACCCAACCTTTTGCTGTCTCCAGGAAACACATTTAGCTGCAAAAGATAAAAATAGACTCAAAGTTAAAGGATGGAAAACAATTCTACAAGCAAATGGACCAAAAAAGAAGGCAGGAACAGCGATACTCATATCAGATAAACCAGATTTCAAACTTAAAAAGATAAAAAGAGACCCCAGTGGTCATTACATTATGATCAAGGGGACAATACTTCAAGAAGAAATAACACTCATTAACATATATTCACCAAACGAAGGAGCACCAAAATATATCAGACAACTATTGGCATCTCTGAAAACAGACATCAGAGAAAACACATACGTAGTGGGAGACTTCAACACACCACTATCAACAATGGATAGATCAACAAGACAAAAAATAAGTAAAGACACTAAATCTCTAAATAAGGATCTAGAGTGCTTGGGCTTAACAGACATATATAGAACACTAAACCCCCAAAAATCTGAGTATACATTTTTCTCAAGCGCACACGGATCATTCTCTAGGATCGATCATATACTGGGCACAAGACAAACATCAACAGATACACCAAGATTGAAATCATACCAACCATCTTTTCTGACCATGAAGGCATCAAACTAGAAATAAACCATGAAAAGAAGGCAAGGTACTCTCGTACCTTGTGGAGATTGAAACCCACACTACTGGAAGTCCACTGGACTAACGAGGAGATAAAAGAAGAAATTAAAAAATTCTTTGAATTGAATGACAAGGAGGACACCAATTTCCTAAATATATGGGATGCAGCAAAAGCAGTAATAAGAGGAAAATATATAGCAATAGATGCTCACATCAAGAAACAAGAAAGAACTCAAAGAAACAACCTAATCTCGAAGCTCAAAGATCTAGAAAAAGAACAAGAAAAAAACCCCAAAACCAGTAGAAGAAAAGAAATAATAAAAACCAAAGCAGAAATAAATGAAATCGAAACTAAAAAAACAATCCAAAAGATCAATGAAACCAAGAGCTAGTTCTTCGAAAAAATAAATAAAATAGATAAACCCCTACCCAGGCTCACAAGGGCAAAAAGGGAGAAAGCACAAATAAATAGGATCATAAATGAAAGAGGAGAAATCACAACGGACACAGCAGAAATCAAAAGAATAATTAATAACTACTATGAACAGTTATATGGAAACAAGTTCAACAATCTAGAGGAGATGGACAAATTCCTACAACTGTACAATCACCCAAAGCTAGATAAAGAAGAAATAGAACACCTAAACAGACCAATTACAATTAGCGAATTTGAAATGGTAATCAAAAACCTCCCCCAAAACAAAAGCCCAGGACCTGATGGATTTACAAATGAATTCTACCAAACATTTAGAGATGAATTGGTGCCTATCCTTCACAAACTCTTCCCAAAAATTGAGAAGGAAGGTATAATACCTAACACGTTCTATGAAGCCAACATTACACTAATACCAAAACCGAACAAGGACTACACACAAAAAAGAAAACTATAGGCCAATCTCCCTAATGAACACTGATGCAAAAATCCTCAATAAAATTTTAGCTATCAGAATCCAACAGTGTATCCATAAGTTAATTCACCACGACCAAGTAGGATTCATTCCAGGGACACAAGGATGGTTCAACATCCGAAAATCAATCAACGTTATCGAACACATCAACAAAAAGAAATATAAAAACCATATGATAATATCAATAGATGCTGAGAAAGCTTTCGACAAAGTGCAACACCCATTCATGATAAAAGCCCTTGAAATTCTTGGGATACAAGGAACATACCTCAAGATCATAAAGGCCATCTATGACAAGCCAACAGCCAGTATCATTCTCAATGGTGAAAAGCTGAAAGCATTTCCATTAAGATCTGGAACAAGACAAGGATGTCCACTCTCACCACTGCTTTTCAATATATTACTGGAAGTCTTAGCCAGAGCAATAAGACAAGAGAAAGACATCCAAGGAATCCAAATAGGAAAAGAAGAAGTCAAACTATCACTATTTGCAGATGATATGATAATATACATAGAGAACCCCAAAAACTCCATAGAAAAACTAATTGAACTCATCAATCAGTTCAGTAAAGTGGCAGGATACAAAATCAACATGCAAAAGTCAGAAGCCTTCCTATACACAAACAATAAATCTGAAGAAGAAGAAATGAAAAAAACCATCCCCTTTATTATCGAAACAAAAATAATCAAATACTTGGGAATAAATCTAACAAAAGAGGTAAAGGACCTATACAAAGAAAACTATAAAACACTGTTAAAAGAAATAGAAGAAGATACAAAGAAATGGAAAGACATCCCCTGCTCATGGATTGGAAGAATAAATATTATTAAAATGGCCATCCTACCAAAAGCAATATACCGATTCAATGCTATTCCAATAAAAATTTCAATGTTATTCTTCAAAGAAATAGAACAATTATTGATGAAATTCATATGGAATCACCAAAACCCCCGAATAGCCAAAGCTCTCCTGAAAAAAAAAGAAGGGAATGGAGGCATCACACTCCCAGATTTCAGGCTATACTACAAAGCCATAATCATCAAAACTGCATGGTATTGGAACAAGAACTGACACACAGACCAATGGAATCGAATAGAAAATCCAGAAATAAACCCACAGATTTATGGTCAACTAATATTTGACAAAGGAACAAAGAATATGCATTGGAGCAAAGAAAGTCTGTTCAATAAATGGTGCTGGGAATACTGGGTCGCTACATACAAAAGAATGAAGCTTGACTACTACCTCACACCATACACAAAAACAAACTCAAAATGGATTAAAGAACTAGACATAAAACCTGAAACCATAAAATACATAGAAGGAAATATAGGCGAAACACTACGTGATTTGCACATCAAAGACATCTTTACAGACACATCACCCAAAGCAGTGATAGTGAAGGCAAAGATAAACAGCTGGGACTACATCAAATTAAAGAGCTTCTGCACAGCAAAAGAGACAATAACAAAAACAAAGAGAAACCCCACCAACTGGGAGAACATTTTTGCACACAACACTAATGATAAAGGACAGATCACAAAAATCTGCAAAGAGCTGATAGACTCAACAACAACAAAGAAAATAATTCAGTTAAAAAATGGGCAGAAGAGCTAAAAAGAAACTTCTCTGAAGAGGAAATGCAAATGGCCAACAGGCATATGAAAAAATGTTCAACATCACTTGTAATCAGGGAAATACAAATCAAAACTACCATGAGATACCATCTTACACCAGTGAGAATGGCACATATTAAAAAAACTAGCAACAACAAATGTTGGCGAGGGTGTGGAGAAAAAGGAACTCTTCTGCACTGTTGGTGGGAGTGCAAACTGTTCCAACCACTATGGAGAGCTGTGTGGAGATTTCTGGACCTACTAAACATAGAGCTTCCATATGATCCAGCAATTCCACTCCTAGGTACTTACCCAAAGGACACAGAAACATCAATTCCAAAGAACACCTGCACCCCTGTGTTTATTGCAGCACTATTTACAATAGCTAAGCTTTGGAAACAGCCCAAATGCCCAAAAATAGATCACTGGATCAAGAAGATATGGTACATATATACCATGGAATATTACTCAGCATTCAAAAAAGATAAACACATGCAATTTGCAGCAACATGGATGGCTCTGGAAGAGATCATGCTCAGCGAAATAAGCCAGAAAGAAAAAGAAAAATACCAGATGGTCTCACTCATAGCAGGAATCTAGAAAACTTAAATAAGGGACCAGGAAAATGAATAACTATAAGAAAGTGAAAATCAAAGTCAACAAAAATCTATGAACCAGAGACACTTTTGGGAGTGTGGGTGGAGGGAGGGGAGGGATTGGGGTCAAAATCGGGGGGTTGAAATTGTATGGGGAATATAAAAATAAAATTTATTATTAAAAAAAAGAGTTTTATTTCAACTTCTGCTTCGAAAGATGCTTTCCCTGCATCATTTTCCTCTCATCCCTTTTTTGTTAACTAGAATGGATATCATTTTACTTTTTTTAATGATATGTGACTAGAAGTACGAGTCTTTTTTCAGCAGAATCTTTTCTTTTCAATTTTATGAACTGGGTAAATATTTACTATTTATAAGTCAGATCCTCAGTTTCACTAGTTTATATATAGCATTACAATGAAAGCTTATTATAATCACAAATGACAAATGAAATGCATGGTTCATGCACATTTTGCCTGTATTACTTATTTTGAAATTTTTAAGTGATTTTCAATTAGAAGTTAAAAAATACCTAGATGTACTTCAAATGGACTGTTTCCTTATCTTAAGACTTCTCAGAACTTGATATATGCAATTTCCAATAGATAATTTGGTACAAAATATTTTCAAACTTTTTTGTCACTTTTGAGTTACTTAAGTTACTACATTGGAAAACATGTCTTTATCAACTATTTTTTAAAACCCACAAAGAAATATTCTTTTATGACACGCATTTAAAAGAATTATTTTAGAGAACATATCATTGTCAGACATGCTTAAGCTTACCATTTTTTTTCTTTTAACCCAGAAGCTTCATCTAAACCAAATGCCAAAGGATTGAAAAATAACATATCTGTCTGCCTTACCAGCTGGGTCTTTCATTAAATGCTTCTCAAATTAATGTCACTATCACAGCTATACTAGTAAAATTAGAAAGATTAATGTGGATATCACAGATACCAAAAAATAAGGGTTTTATTTTTTTTGTTAGCAATGAAACTAAGTTTCTCCATTTGAGCATTTTAGGCTAGTATAAAATTATAGTACCTGAATTGGAATACAAATATTTTACTTAAAATATGACTCACTTTCCTTGATGTCTTCTATATTCATACTAGTTAATATTGGCAAAAATTCCCATATCTTAAGTATTTTAATATTTCTTTTGGCACGTTTTGTTTCTTAGAATACCTTTGTCTACTCTTGATAGTGTTGATATTAGAGATGCTAAGTTTTTGGGAATTATAATTTGGTCAGTGATTTATCAACTGAATGAAGAGAGTGCCTATTATTGTTACATTTTGTAGTAAAACATTATTTAACTAGACTTATAAGTGGGTATTCTGGGTAATTGAACATTGCTAATAAAATTTCAAAAACATTATTTGATTAGGACATTTGATCATATTTTGTATAAAATACAGTTTACTTTCCTTTTTTTTTTTTTTTTTGTGGGACCCTCGCTGGTGGCCGGGGATAGAACTGGCGCTGCAGAGGCTGCGGACAGCCTTGCAACCCAGCGCTCAACCGCTGCACCACCGGGGAGGCCCCAGTTTACTTTTCTTAACTAAATCTTTTGTTGATGATCAAGGGAGCAATCCAGTTTGGGATTATCCTTCTAAATATGTGTAAATTTTGGGCAGTATTTTATATGAAGGAATGGGGCATTGGATCTGTCTACTAAATTATAGGACATAACCTGGCAATGTATTTGCTTGTTTTGTTATGATTTAATTCTTACCTCAATCTGATTATTATGGGAAAATGGTAAGTAATTCTGGTTAATTGATGACTCCCTGTTATGTTTTTATTAATGGAAATTCCATTTTTTAAAACAGAATTGTATGTAGGAAATAATGACATTTGTTACTGTAGGAAGTTAATACAACATTAGGACTGAAAAATATTCTAGCTACTATTGTAGAATGCCTTGATTATATCATTAACATAATGTGATAGGAAATAAAAATGAATGTGGAATAAAGATCTGTATAACACTATTTAAGCAAGGAAACTATTCTTCTTTTGTACTTTGCTGAACCTTCTCCCTCTACTTCAAAGAATACTGGTCACAAAAAAATAGGGATTGATGTTAAAATGGATAATTACTATCAGTAGTAGATACTCATGGAATAGAGCACATCATAAAATATCCACTTAACTAAAAATATTAACCTTATCTTTTTTTCTTATATAGGCAGAAATTGCATTTAAGATTATTTAATCCATATTATAAAATATTTGTTTTTTAAAATAATTATAGTCATTTTTCCATAAACAAATTGGAAAATTAAGTAAGAAATTCCATTTTCTAACTTTATTTTGAGATCCCATTCAAAAATAAAAGAAGTGATCATTTTTAACCTCTCCTCAGGTTGTTCTTTCAAATTTCCACACATCAGGTTTGCTACTTTCTTCACTGATCCATGTGGTCTCAGATTAATATACAGTGTCAATAAATCAAACACTCCTTTATTCATGCACAATGTACATTCAATCAATTTTACCCACTGCAGAGTTTCTGGTATTATCAAATATCTGATCTATCTTTGTACATATAATACATAATTTAGGAACAAGATATTGACTGATTATTCATTATTTTGAAGTGCTCATGGACGATAGCAATATTAAAATGTTTCAAACTGACAAAGACATCACCTGTATCTGTTATTAATGTCTTTTAACTCATTTGCTATTTTATTATCCAGCATTATTTGACTGCTGGGGATATTACTTATTTAAAATTTTTTTGGCATTGTACATAGCATGTATAATTGCATTTGTTTAATCTACTGTATTACAGAAAATAGTAATTGTTTTATAAACTGTATTCTTCTCCAGTTGCTCTTTTTCTATCCTCTTTTTTTGGTTAAAATTTTATTTTGAATTACTTCAAACTTAAAAGAAAAATTGCAAGAATGGGTACAGAACATTCCCAAAAGTGTCACTAGTTTTACCTTAATTTACTTTATTGTTCTTTCTCTCAGTGTGTGTATATCTATACTTATATTTAGACAGGTATTTATTTTATATTGTATAGTTTATATTTGCAAACATATTTTTTGTAATTGTTTTTTGAACCAATAGAGAAGCAGTTGCAGATAGATACCCATTTTAACTAAAAGTCAAGAATACCTTCTTGCATAACCTTAATTCAACTACTTGTTCCTACAAATAGTTTCAATTGGCTTGCCAAGAGCAAAATGTGTACACTTTCCAACTCCTCTCACAATGCAGAGATATCATTCACATAGTGAACTTCAATCATTTTCTTATAATAACAACACAAACCAAAGCAAAACTAGGCATTTTTTTTTTTTTTTAGTTTACCTGCCCCTTTAATAAATTATAATCTGGAATATTTCCAAGGTCTTTTTCCTTCATGACTTTGTTATTTTGGATAAATGTATGCAAAACAATTTGTGGATTTTCTCAAAATTTGGGTATATGTGATGCTTCTTCATAATGAGATTCAGGTTATACATTTTTGTCAGAAACCCAAAGAATATTGTATTCTCCTCAATGTACCTTATCAAGAGGTTTAATGATGCTAATGATTGTCCTATAATTGGCTATATATAAACTTTGATTACATGGTTACAGTGATGTGCATCATGTTTCTAATTCTGCAGGTGAAGTTTGAGCATAAGTGGTATATGTAACTTCCAAGCTGGAACATTTTAACTCCTAATCCAAGAAAGACCCTCCAAAGCACAATCTTTCCTTTTAGTCAGGTGACTAACATAATTATCATTATAAAAATTTAAGTCAAATTGTTTTATTTTTCTATAAATTTCTTCAATTTATTTTCCTCTCTTTCACAGCAGAAGTCAAAACTTAACATGATTTGTCTTTCCACTACTCTCAACATTACACTCTCTGCACTGTTCTTTAACCAGGGCAAGTCAAGAACATCCCTAGGTATTCTGAATGCTAGTCCTTCTTCTGGGGGAGACTTTTCTCCTAGATATCCACCCTAAAATACTTGATCACTCATTTCTTTTCATTTCAGATATCATCTTCTTAGTGAAGCCTGCCCTGAACTCTTAAAGAAAATAATCACCTTTAACTCATTCCCCTCTCTCCCTCCCGACCTTTCCCTGATTTTCCACCCACCACTGGTGTCATTTATCACCAATTGCCTTACATTATTATCTCTACATAGTTTATTTTCTATCTATCATATGAGAAACAGTACTGAAGTATTCATGGAACATACTCTGAGTTTAAAGAACACAGATTTAATGAATTAATTTCCTTTGGATTCAGTTACATGATCCCATAAGGGAAAACTGAACTTTATCTGAATGTTTCTTAAGTATTTATCCATAATTTAATGTTAATGAAATCATAGAAATGATCAAAATGCATATTCAATTTTATTATGTATCAATAAAGTATAATAACTGTCAGTGATTTATTTTTCCAGAAAGTTATACTTACATTAAAATTTAAATACAGAAACCTACATATATTTAATATTATCTTTTCATATTTCACTAGAAGTTTCCACTAAGTGTTCAATATATATTTGCCTACTTCATTAAATACTGTACTTATCCCAATAGTATATATTAACTTAATATTTATAGAGTCTGACAAAGTGATCAATTTTCACTATTTTATGTTTCCCAATCTCCTATCTCCTTGGATTCCCCTTCCCCTACTAAGCCTACACACACACAGACACACACACACACACACACTCACACACACTCATACTCAGTATGATAAAGCTTTTAGGATTTACTTAAGCCACAAGGCTTTGATTTTAGAATATTTTATCAGAGCTCTATATCACCAGCTTCCTCCTTAATAATGGACATTATTGAATAGCAAATATTGACTATGGTATGTGTATATTTATCTCTCATCTACAGTGTAATAAAATTAATCCTTCTTTAACTGTCATTTTGTTCATAATAGTCTGTCTTCAGTAGCTTCTAAATCATTTAAAATGTTTGTGAAGTCTTTCAATCAGCTATATTCCCTTTAACAATTTATGTTTAACCTTAGATTCGTGAGAGCTTTACTTCCTAATTCCAAAAACTTGCAATGTTAACTCTCCTGACCTTTCTTTTTCTTATAGTACAACATATTTCTTATATTTTCCTTTGCTCCAAAAATCTTTGTTATACCTGCAGATTACCATTGGTGAACCCCATCTTCACCTTTTTTGGATGTACCTGTCCCATTCTCAGTAGAACTTTAGTGATTTGTCCCAGAGCTTAGTCTTGGATCCCTACTCTGTCTTTCTGTTATCTTGGTCAAACTCCTAGTCTTATATAATATTTGCATGGCACTAACTCCAAAATTATGGCTCCAACCCAGACCATTCTTCTGAACATCTGAAACTGTTTACTTAAATGAAATTTGAAAAATTAGTGATATTGAAACAAAATATGTCCAACACTGAACTATAGATTTTCTCTCCAAAATTTGTTTTATAACATTTCCAAGTGAAGATAACATTTGCCTTATGTTTGTTCAGACTTGTCTCACACAGACTCACTGTCTCTTTACACCCCACATTCAAGTATGTCAGTTGCCACAAACTAGTGACTTTAAATTGCACAGATCTGAAGGTCAGAAGTATGAAATGGTTATTACTGGGAAAAAATACAATCAGTGAACATGTTTAATATATTATAAAATAAGTACAAAAATAATAAAATTCCGGGCCTCCCTGGTGGCACAAGGGGTTAAGACGCAACCTTATGAAGCTGTCTGCAGTCACTGCAGCACAAGTTCCATCCCTGGCCAGGGAGCTGCCCACATTGCACAGCAGACCTCTCCTGCTGCTCCCCTCAGCAGTGTATTTCAGTCAGTCTGCCTGTTTTGTTTCCCACTCTGTCTCTGGTGAATCCTGTCACCCCCCCGCATCTCTGGCCTATACCCCAGTTATTGTGTAGATAAATAAATTTTTAAAAATAATAAAATTCCAAATTCATATACTATTACTAATTATAGTAAATCTTTGAACAATATATACCAACTTCATATCTTTCTATAAAAATAATTGTTTTCTATGTGATCTTTGATCCTGCCAGTGTGACCTGCTATATAACTACATTTGTTGATTTTCACTATCTATCCCAATTCTTTAAAATTCCTATATTTCTCTCATTGCTTTTAAGTGTCAGACAAATGATCAAACTACTTAAATACATGGAATGTAAACATCTGGTTAAATATATTGAATTACCATAACTTTTTAAAAAAGATTTGTTCTTGTGAATATCTGACAATGTTCACATATAGTTCTTCTGTTTTTATTACCAGAATAAAATTTTAAATGCCATGTTTGAAAAATATTTGCGCTAACCAGTATTTTACTTATTTAATAGTTAAAACTTAAATTGGAATTTTAAAAAACTAATTGACTTTAAGACCTTGTACTAATATGAAATTGAGCTAATGAAATTGAGCTAATGAGAATTAAATGATTAAATTATGTAAAAATATGAGAATGCAGTGGCTCTGGATCAACAAGCATGGTTTCATCTCATGTTCATGTTTATATAAAATAGTCTTGCTTTTTCCTAAAACTCCATTAAGATAATATTAGCTTTAATATGGTAAATGTATTATTTATGCTCATAAGGCTTATATATTTATTTGTGTTTTCTGTATATTTAAACACCAGCATATAAAGGCAAACAATTATTATTCAACATAGTTAATAGATTTAAAGAAGAAAAAATTCAAAAGCTAAAAGAAAGTGATCTCACCGTAGCGTTAACAAGAAGCAGCAGCAGTAAGTATTCCTAGACATACTTGTTGCCCAGATAGCACAGAATCTGTTTATCACAGGACACTCTTACTTTCCAAAGACCTGATGACTTTGTTTCTGACAAAAGTTTCCCACCGATGCCAACAGCTTGAACTCTAAATGCTAGTAATTACTAATATACTCATTTTGAATAGTTTTATGATAAACAAAGTCTGGACCTATTTCTCATTTTCAGGTGGTATCTATGACTTATGTCATAATTTACAATAATAATAATGATTGTAAGGCCCTAAAATCATAATGATACAACTACTTGATATTTAACGTGCAAGCTATTTTTGGAGATTACCATTTGACCATTGGATAAGACCATTTTATTCATTCACTTTCAAAGGGGAGCAAGACTAACATATCACTTGAATTAGTGTTTTTGTATTCCTCAGGCAAATATCTATAAGTGGGATTCTAGATCACATGATCGATACATTTTTTTCCATTTTGAGAACCCCCTATATTATTTTCCATAAGGACTAATCAGTCTACATTCCCACCAACACTATACAAGTTCCCCTTTCTCAACACCCTCACCAACACTTGTTTCTGGTCTTTTTGAAATGGGTCGATCTAGCCTCCTACTTCCCAGTGTGTCAGCTCCTTTCCACTTAGCACTCAGTGTTTTTTAAGTGAGATAGGGAAGTGGTGCTCAGTGCTCAAACATGTGTAATATGCTAGGGGAGAAGAGGAATTCTTGAGAGTTAATGTGAGGGAGGAGCAGATGCTTTTCAGAATGTCCAGCTAGCTGCCAGCAGCCTCAGGAAGGCCCAGCTCCTTGCCCACACAGCAGTCAGTTTTCCTTACAGTAGGTGAAGCTTACCTGACTTTAGTGGTCTAGGAGCCAAAGGGAAGTGGGGCAGGTTTTGCAGTTGGTAGACTTCGAGGCTTAGTGTGCTGGGAACAAACTTCTCTGCTTCTCCTAGGGATGGAGGAAGGAACCCCAACAATTAGGCAGTGAAAATTGGCATGGATTCATTAAGACAACAGTCTCTCTAGCTTGAGTGGGTCCTGGGGAGGACAGTACAGTAGTTCTAAAGATAAATGACCTCTGTACAGTAGTTCTAAAGATAAATGACCCCAAATCAGGTCCCTTCTCCACCAATTTCCCATTCCACATGACTGAAGGTAGCTATACACTCCAGCACCGTAGTGTTTGTGGCTGCACTCTACCTCTCTGACAGTGTTGATAATGCAGGTGCCTGGATAGTGAGGTGTCCACTGCCGATAACTAGATACAAGATATATGAGATATTAAGATGTATGTAGGTTGATATTTTCTTGACAAGGTAAACTCCACCATGTTTTCTGGGTGTGTTCGGGAAAATGTTTTAATATCGACATACCAAGGATTCTGAGAGACTATGCAGTAAAAGATTTTGCTTAACTAAACAGTCTCCAAGCCTATATTTCAGAATCTGTATTATTTAATGCCTATTAACATCTCTCTGAACTCAAGGGTTCTCAAAACATAATTTGAAAAAACTACAATAGAGCTCAACTATCCCGCGATTTTCAGAAATGTTTCCTTTGACATGGATTTTTCTCTTCACAAGCTCCCTTTTGTTTTAACTGTAAAAACAAAGGTTTTTGAGGAAATTGCAGCTTCAACTCTCTATACTAGCAAACATTTACTTTAAGTATAATTAAGAATTACAAGTGGGCTCAAATTAATGATTCACCAATTCCAACCTACAGACATATTATAGTTGGTTTAAACAGCTTAAAAGAAAAATTGAGTCAGCATTGACAAATAAGAAGATTCCAAATAAAAACACTCATTTCTGGCACCATCTGATAAGCTGGAATAGCTGCTAATGTTAGGAATATGTTCCCTTACGGCAACAACCAGCTCTAACTAAATAGTGCTGCTTCACACAGTATTATGAGAAGATATATTAGATGGAACTCCTCCTGGTCCACTCACTTATGTTACTTACCTGGCCATTGCAATCATTGTAATTGACCTTAGGTTTGTTCCTAAACATTTACTGAGCCTCTTTCCGATAAATGGGAAAGATTCAGAATAGAAAATATATATAAATAAAGCTCATAGCTTCTCTAGAGATAATGAGTCAATAATAGTACAGAAAGTTCCATTTTTCTTAACAATGAAAGTATTAGAAATGTGTCATATCAAAATAAAGAAGCCCATGTCAATCAATCAAGCATTTTATAGGTAAGAACAAAACATCACAGCAGTTATAAGGGGAAAAAAATAGCAGCACTACAAGCTAAAAACAAAATTCCCTTTATGTAAGCATAAATTTTTCAGAATACAGGATGAAAACTTATACTTTCTTCACATAATAGACATTTATACAACACTAATGAGTCAGATACTGTGTGGCCGAAACTACCTGATGACAACATCCTAGAAGTACTTGATTGGTTGTACATGGAAGTGGATAAGAAAGGAAAGTGAAGAGCAGAAAATATAGCAACATAATCTAAATTATAATTGGTCATTTTCAGTTATAAACCACAAGAGTTACCTATCAAAATTTACAAGGAATTGAAAGTAAAAAGAAGTCATAAAATTTTGTGAATAATTATAACTCTAAAGTGTTCACAACATAGAATTATTTGTGTTCATTGCAACAGAATGTTTACCTTTTGACTAATAATATCTTCTCACAAATAAGTTGTAGAAAAGATAATTTGGAAAGAAACATTTTCAATTATTTTTGAATGCAGGTTAAACTGACAATCCCAGCTATGACTTCACATATCAACTTGATTAGGGTATAATTTCCTTATTAATTATCAACCACTCAATTTTAATTTTGGTGATTTCTTTCACCCAAAATATAGTGACTAAACATTAACAACACGAGGAAATATATACTAAAAATATGAAAAGATAAACAAAAAAATACCATGGTACAGAGCTAAAATTGTTTTTAAGTGAAAAAATTTTTTAAAGTGAAGAATCTGACTACCTTAATCAATTTTGAATACTTACAGACCATTACAAACCTTTTGAGAACCTTAGCAACTGAATGAATAGTTAGTCCTTTTTCTCACTTTAATCAAACATTTCAGCATGAATTCATTCACTCAATTCTAAGGACCATTTCCTCTGAAATTATCCATAAATCTTCTATTTCCTATGGTAGAGAACTATAAAATTTAACAACATTTTAAGTCTTGAAATTAAACTATGCTGAATTTTTAATAGAACTCTAGATTGAGTATGACATCCCCAATCCTTTGGGAAGCTACTAAAACACTTGCATAAAACTTTTGGATGATACTTTCTGACATGTTGCTACATATACATTATTAGTCATTCGAGTTCTTTTATTCAAAGGAAATAGTCTTTTTCAGAGGTAGGTCTTTAATTTTGGAAATTTTTCCCCCTCTATGGCTAATATGCTCTGTAAACTTGAGCAAATTATTTACTTGGCTAGGCTTTCAATTAATTAAAATGGTGAGTGTTTTCCCTTAATAAAGAGTCTGAAATTAACTATAGAACAAAATTTTCCACCATGCACTTTTTATTAATTTTAGATCTAGAAGAGTTGCAAAGATAGTTTCTGTGTACTCTGAACTCGACTTCCTTTAATGTTAATATATTACATTGCAAGGATATATTTATCAAAACTAAGACATTAACATTATTAGGTTAATACTATTAATTAAAATCTTCTGTAAGAAAGATGTCTTTCCTCTCACAATATTTAATCAATTATTTATTTTTGTCACTATAGCCTCTTGAAGAGAGTTACTTTATATTTTGCTTTATAATCTAATATTATCATTATTACATTGCTTAAGTTGTTGCAGTAACTTTGGGAGTTCTTTCAGATTGGCTTCTGGGTCTCTTTGACATTGCCCATCATGACTTTTAGCTGTGTGTGTGTGTGGGTAGGTGTGTGTGATTTTCTCACATTGTGTCACTATAAGGTAAGGCTCCAGGCACAACTTGTATTTCCCCTATCCTAGAGTCATTTTCTCCATGGAGTCCTGATTCCTTTAATTGGACAAGATATTTGTATTAGTTTCCTAAGAATTCCATAACAATTTTTTCTAAATTATGTGACTCAAAAAAAAAAAAAGAAATTATTATTTTACAATTCAATAGGCCAGAACTTTGAACTGAAGATTGATTGATTTCAGTTCCTTCAGGGTTGATTCCTTCAGGAAGCTCTGAAGAGTAATCTGTTTCATATATGTCTCCAGCTTCTGGTAAAAGCTGGGAAATCTTGGTTTTTCCTTCTGTGTCTGTGCCCTCTCCTGTTCTTAGAAGGACATGAATCATCAGCTGTAGGTCCCAACCCAATTCAGTATGACCTCATCTTAAATAATTACATCTGTAAAGATCCTTTTTCAAATAAGGTCATATTCTGAGATTCTGAGTGGACATGAATTTTAGAACAACACTGTTTAACTCACAACAGTGTTTAGAAATCAGAAATCATTTTAAAGGAAACATCATTGTGTTTTGTGTGTGGTCTACCTGTGAAAAAAATATGTTTTGTAAGATGTTACAACTTCTCTGAAAATTGCATTGCTTTACCCCTTTGTTTTAAGGTGTATTTCCAATTCAGGAAAATTCCATAGATATGTTATTGAAGATACATTTAATTTCTGAATTTTCAATATATAAATTCTAAAATAGCTATAGAAATCAAATCTTATACTGTAGATAGTAACAATGCCATTACAGAAGTTTATTTTCAGATGAGCAGAAGAAAACTAAAATCATAAAATTTATATTACTCCCATTTAGCTTAAAGTAATTTAAATTTTAATGTTTAAATTGTGAAATATTTAAAAGATACAGCAAAGGTACACCATAGTAAACACGATGTATTCTCTTACCCACATTTAACACATGGTTTGGTAGTTTCTAGAGCAGGAATTTTTTAAAACAGTGCAACTTATTATAAAAAGAAATAATAGTATAAAATTGAAAACCCTCATTATGTATATTCAAATTCATATCTACAATCATAATCATGCATTCTCATTGAAATACATTGTTTTCACATTTATATAAATAATATTTTGCTATATTTTCCAATTTTCTGCTAATCTTTAAAGATTTATCTATATTAATACAAGTAAGAATAATGGGTTATTAAATTTATTTTATACATATTATATATATGGATAGTAACTAATACATATATTTGGCTAGCAGAAAATACTGAATAATTTGACCCTTAATTCACTTTTCTACTACTCAAAACTCAGGTTGTTCCATTCTTCAAAATTAAAATAATTCTCCAAATAATATCCACACACAAAAAATTGCTGATTCTTTATATACCTATTGCTAAGATATTCTCCAAAGTGATGATTTCTGTGTATAAGTCTATTAGTAACATAGAGAAGATTCAGCTTCTCTAAATCTAAGCCTTTGTGTATGTATACATATATATTTATATACACGGATATGTTTGTCTTTTTGCAAATTTGATAGATGTGAAATTGCATCTCATGCTTTACCAAACATTTCCTTAATTTCTAGTAATACTGAATTTATATGTTTGTTAGCACTTCAGACTTTCCTTCTGTGATTTGCCTGTTCAAAACCTTGGTCATGTTGTTACTATTTTTAGAAACTTTTAATGTATTCAGAAACCCAATCTTAATTAGCTATCAGAAATACAAATATAATTTTGCATTTTGCAGCTGTATTTTATCTTTTTTGTCACACAGATTTTAAAATTTCAATGTAGTGAAATGAAACATGTCTTTTCATTTGTTGTGTGTCTACCTATGTGTGTGTTATTTTAAAAATTCTTACATGGAATTCATATGGCTATTTTTGTTAAATACATGTTTATTTCATCTGGATTCTATTTTTATATAATATTCAGTAAATGCTCTCATATTTTGTTTTGCATTTAGAGAGCCAGTGCTTCCAACATCATGCATTTAACAATTCACCATTTCTCTAGTGATGTGATTATGAAACCACCAATTCTGGTATGGATTCACTTATCTCTATAGATCTGCTTCAGGGCCATCTCTTCAGTTTCAATTCTTTAATATATATTACACACATATATATACATATTCTTTATTCTTTGTCTTGTGGCAAAATTATATCTTAATTTTTATCTACTTTGTTATTTCATAAGTCATTTCTCCTTTTTAGTTTTCTACATGGGCAGTAAAATGTACTAGCTTATTTAATACTTGGAACTAGCAAATTTCAGTTCTCTCCTTTTTTAGCAATATGGCATATGCAAGTTACTTAGACTCTGTGTCTCAGTTACTTAATCAACAAAATGCATGTATTACTGGTTCTTATATTACAGTGTTCTTTCAAAAATTAAATGATTTTATTCATGTAAAGTATTTGAAATATTCCTAATAAGTAGTAACTACTCAATTAGCTATTGTGAAAACCTATATTGACTTTGCTTGACCTTTTGCTCTTCATTGTGAATCTTAGGGTCAGCATTTTAAAAAGATTAATAAACCCTACCTAGATATTTTTATTCAAATTTCATTGAATTTATAGGATTTTATCTGTTCTTTAGCCAATTCTGTGAGCCATCTTTGGGCAGCATTCATTCCTAATACTAAATTGTGATAGAGGTAATACTAATCCTGATAAATAATATTTTATAAGGCAGTTTTGCAAAACCTCATCACTTAAAGTAAATTTAGAAGCAAGGGATTTTTAAGAATGGATAAGTAACTTAATTAACAATCATGAAAAATTAGACCCTTCCGATACAAATGAGAAATTTGGGGCTCACAAAACTGTGACTTGCTCAGTGTATTTGTGTCACACATGATCTGGAGTACTCACAACTGAAGTTCGAGTCCCCATGTACACTCGAATATATCTTATCAAAAATAGATAAGTTGTTTTAGAGAATTAAAAATGAATAATTCATAAATAATAAAACTACTGAACACTATTTAGTGTGTTTTTGATCACTCTGAGTACACTTAATTATTTTAAAATTCCTCTAGGTTAATAGGAACATAAATTGATGCTATGGAGAATATTTAATAGAGATTCTTAGCTCAGCAAACTGGCATCTCAAAATCAGTTTTTACTGAGTCTTGACACTTTGAAAGAACTCTGGATTCCTTTGCTAGTCACATTTCTATTTTTTTTTACTCCAATTTAATTAACTATTCAACTAATTCTATAAATAATTAGAGGCTTGTAGCATACTGATCAGCTCTAGTTTGGGGGTTGATGCAGTACCCGGGATGCACTGAGCTCAGTATGTTCTTTTGGTTGATAGTTTGGGGAGGACAGTGAGTGGAATCATTAGGTTATTCATGAAAACACCTATTTCCTGAGTCACACCCACCTTCTAGTAAAAATTGTACTTGACTGCACCTCATCTTTCAAAATTTTGCCTTGCTGTCATCTCTCTTGTAAAACAACTTCTGACATCTGCCAGAGGAAAAGGACAAAATATTTTATAAATGACTTCATCTTAAAAGAAAAACTTATATGTAACTGTATAATTTGATAAAGGCTACCAGGTGACTTTTTAAAAATGTTCTCCACAGACCATGCACTTGACAGAAAGGCTTGCAAACCACAAATAAAGATCTCAGTGATTAGGCTACAGGAGAACAGCTCCTACTTATTTCCTCAGGTAGTTCTGTTGGTTTTTTAAGCTGGCAGATTCGTGATTCATTGTCTTGTTGAAAAGGATTATACAGAGAAAAGTTCTGCATTTGTTATTTACTCATTGATCTATTTTGTAGCAATTCACACTGGGATTTGTGATTTCCAGTAGTTTTTGGAATGCATCTACTTTGACAGATAGGATTGAAAGGTACTTATACTTCAAAGCCTCTATTTTCAGTAGCTTGTAACCAAATTAATTGGTGAAATCAAATAATTCTTGTCAGTTGAAAAATTAATTTAACTATATGGAAATAAAAATCATTGACGTTATTTTAAAGGATCATATTAAAACAGTAATTTGAAAAATGCATATATCCCTTGAATTAATGTTTTACTTTCTTTGGATAGGTACTTAGAAGTAGAATTACTGGATTTTATGGCATATCTATTTTTAATATTTTAAGAAATGTCCATACTGTTTTCCATAAGGGCTAAAGCTATCTACCTTTCTACCAACAATGTACAATAGTTCCTTTTCCTCCATACTCTCACCAATATTCATTGTTTCTGGTCTTTTTGAAATGGGTCATTCTAACAGGTGTGAGGTGATATCCTGTGATGGTTATGATTTGCATTTCTTTGATCATAGTGATAAGCATTTTTTTTTTCATGTGCCTGTTGGTTATTTGTATGACTTCTTGGAGAAGTGTATAGTTAGCTCTTCCATAAATTAGTTTTGATTGGTTTGTTTTCTTTTTGTAGCATTGCATGAATTCTTTGTTGATTTTGAATTACAACCCGTGGTTAGATATATGCTGTGCAATTATTTTCACTTATTCAGTAGGGTGCCTTTTTGTTTTAATGATAGTTCCTTTTACTGTACCGAAGCTTTTTAGTTTGTTGCCCTATTGGTTATTTTTGCTCTTGTTTTCCTTGCCTTTGGTGTTGAATCCCACAAAACATCTCTAAATGCTTCAAATTCTTAAGGTGCAAATGGAAATGATATTAATACTAATTTAAAAATTATTTGTGGTAATAACACTGGATAATTTATGCAAATTGCTTAGTAGAGTGCATCTTGGCACATGAAAAGCCATAGTCAGTAAGCCTAGCAAAGTCAATAAACCTAGAAATATTATCACTTTTCTCTCACTAAAATAATATACTACATATGTTATACATGTAATTTTATCTCATTAAAATTATATGTCACATAATAAGATATGTCACTTATGTAATACAACCTTGCACAGGTTATTTTTTAGGAACAAATTTATTTTGAAATATTTCTGGGCCAATAACCTTTGGTGAATTTCCCCCAGTTTTGTATGTTTGTTACTTAAAATGTTTAAAACAGCTCTGTATTGCTTTAGGTAAATGACACACTTTCATTTAGACAGTTTTAAATACACATTTTGGCATAGAAATATTAAGCAATGCTGAAGTCTAGACATAACAGCATTAAGGAAAGTCTAGACATTAAAATTAATAAAAGTCTAGACGCATTTGGATTAACAAAAGATAGATAATCTGTTCTATTTAATTGAGTCAGCTTCATTTTAAGATAAGTGATTCAAAAAAGTTTTCACAGATTAAGGACAAGTTATGTGGATTAGCAACATTATGAATAAATAATTTTAGTGTTGAAAATAATGCAAAGGAAATATATATCTTTACCTGGTAGAAACTGGCAAAAGCTAGGCTTCATAAAATAAAAAAAATTATCGACATTTGTCATAAATTATAAAACTTTTTAATGAATTTCCCATATATATATATATACACATTCACATATAAAAGTATATGACTATGGAATTGCTTAAACATATGGCACAATTTTCTCCCTTACTAACACTCAATAAACAGATGTGTTCATCATCCCACAAAAGTGACATGAATGTTGAACTTAAATTTAAGAACCCCAAGATATTTTGAATATTAGTTTTATTTACCTGATATCTGCAACTTTTATCTTGTGTTATGTAGTACAAAACAGCATCTTACTGCTTGATTGTTAATTTACAAAAGTAGCCTTCTTTGAATTAGAGTTCTATAATATGCTCAAGCTGTTTATTTTATGTTTGCTGCATTTATTTATTTATTTATTTATTTATTCATCCATTCATTCATTTCAAAGAAGAAAAAAGAAAGGAGAAAGGAAAAAAAGGCAACTGTATAGACACAGGTGGGCAAGAGAGCTGTTGCTTTTTTTTAAAACATATGCACAATTAATAAATTACAGTTTTTTTCTCCTGAAAATATAGTGAGTTTGAACTCTTGGAAGAAAATACTAGTCACTGAACTCCAAAAGTTACCTATAGACAACAAAATCATCATCAATGTGCTTAATTTTGACTATTGAAAGTTATATATATTTTAAAATTTTAAAGAACAATTCCAAATAATTTTGATAGTAAGGGTAGTGAAGACATCCACACATACCTATTTCTTTTTCCTCTTGTATAGTAATTACTATTGTGATTTAAGGTAATCAAAGGACTTTGTCACTAATAAAATTTTTAGAACTTGTCCATCTAGCCTAGAAGTTTAAAAAAAAACCACAATGAATCACCAGAAATGGGGTTGTGAATTAAATAGCTGTCATAAATTTTGATTTCTTTCAAAGTTAGATGGTAGGATGTTTAAAGAAATGCTGAGCTGATATTTTCTCATTTGATTCTAATAATTGTAAGCCAGCAACCAAAATACATACAATGTATAAATATGTAAACATGTAGTTTACTTCAAATGCTTAAGGTTTTACCAGCAGAGAAAATCTAAATTTAAATTAATTGAAAATATGAGGACATAGTTGACATAAAACAACACAGGATTTTATTTTTAAAAACAATGGCCTACTTTTCCCTCCTAATTGAAATTATTAATCATAATACAACATTCCCCAATACAAATCAAAATAGATTTCAAAAGTATCTACTTTGCACTGTTTTTTCATTCTTTTATATGAATTTTAAAATATGCTTTCTGAAAAGAATATATATAATATCCTTCTGGTTTACTGGTGACTTAAAGGTTGTATCAGAAGATAACATTTTTAAGGAAACTGGCAGCTCTAATGTCCTTGATTTATCATCTATCCCCAGAGAAGTCACTCCTTCAAAGGTACAACTGAAAACCTGTTGAAGGCAATTAGGCAAAGCTAGTTGAAGTGAAAAAACAAGACAGGGTATAGAATCAGACAATGATGATCTGGATGCTGCTTTCCCTGACTCAGGAGAGTTAACTGTGCACATTTCTTCCCAACACTGTGCCAGTGACATCATGTTGCTATTTTGAAAATGACCATGATAGGAGTAGCATACCACAGAAATCAGAAAAATGCTGCAAATCAATCTGTCTTTATCTTTTTTCTTTTGATTTTTCTTCTGGAGAGCCAACTTAAAGATTTATGAGAATATCACTAGCTACAAATCATGCTAGACTAGTTTCTGATAAAAATTCAAATATATTTTCTTTAGGTTTATAAAATATTACAGTGATAATTCTCACTTAGCAAGGCTCTCTGAGAATTCTGATAAGTAGAATGAATAAGGAAGTAAGAAGAATGAGTAAAAATCAATAGTAATAATAACACTTTAACTGGTAGACTATGGATTATTTATTAATTCACTTAATCATTCTTTGCTCTGTATAGACTACCTGCCAAATGCTATGGCTAGGTCAAAAGTCTTGAAGATGAATAAGAAAGTTCTTGTACTCACAGAGCTCAGATATAAAGAAAAAATAACAGAATATTATACTAAACGCAAATGTAGAGATGTGCATGGGATTTTGTAGGAACACCAAAGACTGTGTCATAGCATAATGGTGGACTCCTAGAGGAGTGAGCACCTAACTTCTGAATAAAAATTCCTGGAATGTAGATACTAGAACATATGTTTAGTAAGTCAGAAATAACAATAAATAAATCTACAACCTAAAATCCTAAATGTAACATTATACATCTAAGATTCTTCAGTTTATCGCAACACGTTCTCTAATCTAAAATAGACTTCTAATCTCTTTTGGATGTGGCAATAAATCTATCATGATATTATGGCATTTTATGGGCTCAAATCTTCAGAGAAAATTTTGTTTTCAGACTATGCAATAGCAGGGATGTGTCTTAATAAGAAAAACATTTTCAATGTAAATTTTATTGTTAGGGCCATGACACTTATATCCATAGGTATACTTGTTTAAACTTTGTTTTTTACATATGTCAAAGAAAATACATTTTGTGTTTGGCATATAAGAGGGATTTATAAGAAGTTTGTGAATAAATAATATGAAAGAAAATAAACAGAAGTCAGTAGCTTTCGGCACAGAAAAAGCTTGAGAGACAAGAATTGGCTAAAAGGGAGCATTTTCACTGTAGATGCCCTATAGGCTATCTACACTATAATTTCAACCCCCCACATTTTGTTGCTACAGCATGAAGACTAGACTGCAATGTAGTTTGGCAAGACCCAGGCAGCTACAAGACCACTTTTAAAATATTTATTTATTCATTTACTTATTTTCTTCCATCGTTGTTAATTTTTGGACAGTGTTTAATGTCTCCTCTCAGGTGTAGTCCCCATAGTTTCTCCAACACCATAGCACCCATGATCCATCACCACAGTCTCTTGTGCTCTTCCCTCCCCTGTTCTGACCTTTTTCCCTCCTGCTATCCTACTGCATGACTCAGATCTTTGGTCAGCTTGCAAGTTTTGTTTTTTTTCCCTGACCCTTTGCTCAGTGTCTCTATATTCCACATAGAAGTGGAACTATATTATGTTTATCTTTTTCCTTCTGATTTATTCTATTTAGTATAATCCCTTTCAGCTCCACCCATGCAACTTTTAATATAAATATTTTATCACTGTGTTCTTGTATTTTTTACATATAGATTACATCTAACCACTCAGCAAATGACCCCTTATACAGATACAATGCATTCCCTTAGCTCTTGTCTTAAACTAAGGTTGTAAGAAAATTATCAGATAACCACTTCCAAAATCAAGGTTGCTATATTATTTTTCTACTTATCAGACCTGATAATATTTTTCCATATAGACAGTTTCATGGATGTCAAGATTTTTGTGTTTGGTTGGACTCTATTAAGTAAATCATTCTCTGACAGAATATACGGGCTGATAGATAATTAACAATCTTTTTTTTTAAGATTTATTTTATTCATGCATACAAGAACGGGTATAGGCCAGATGCACAGGAGGGTGAGAGGATTCACCAGAAAAAGAGCAGGGAGTAGAATAGGCCAAAGGACCGAAATACACTGCTGAGGGCAGCAGCGGGTGAAAAGGAGAGGTCTGCCGCACCATGTGGGCATCTCCGCAGATGGCCGGGATCGAACCCATGCTGCAGAGCTGCGGACAGTTTCACAATGCTGTGCTCAATGCCACAAGGTGAGGCCCATTAACATAGCAATCTTGATCATTGCGCACTGTTGAAAAAACGCTAACTGGATCCAAAGGATGCCTAGAGGACTGAATGGGAAGGTTACCCGAAGAGAAATATATTTGAAATTGGGAAAATAACAAATAATTGAATAGTGTATTTATTTAAAAAAATATTTTCAGGAGTATCACCTCATTTAGGCTTACAAATACATTGCTGAAAGAACATATATTTATTACCATGCTGACTACGAAGTCAGAAACATTTAAAATCTCCTTAAAGGCACAGAACTACAAAGAGCTAGACTATAAATATGATCAGCAATATCCAAATGCCATATTCCAGATTCCTGATACTGAAAAATTTTTAAAAAGACTTCCTTCAGCTAAAGCTGAGTTAATTATTTGATTATGGGCGAGGACACAGTGAAATGTGCCATGGATCACCTGGGTAATTTTCCTGTAAAGGATGAAGCTATTGATGGTGGGGGGATCTAGCAAATTAGAGTATACCTAGAGTACTAGGGAAGAAAGTGTGGCTCCTTGTTGATTATAAACACAATTTCCTTGCACTCTTTGGAAATTCAAAGGAAAATATGCTAAGTTCTTTGTAGGCAAGAAAGTTCTTTTGAAAAAACAAAGTTCCTTTGAATAAATTTAAATATCAAATTGACTTTATTAAAGGATTCATGAATGCAGCCACATCCCATCTAGTAAGTTGAAAGGCAATAAGGAATAGTACCAAAAATGGAAGGTTTTTATAGTTAGAAAGAGGGTGGAAAAGAAAGATTTTTTCAGGCAAAATGATCTTCCCTTAGGGGAAGCCAGGAAGGTCTTAGTGTGCAGAAAACAGCACTAGTGCTAGCTGGGAAACTCCAGACTTACTGGTTTAAAATTCCACGTTTGGTAGAATTTTGAAGCTGCAATTATTGATATGTTAGATATTAGTTCTTGGTGGGATCCAGCATGAACCACTCCATTTTGGGTCTGTTTGTTTGATTTTCTTAAGTTTGTAAAGCAAAGATAGTTAAGCAATTGACTTTATAGATGTCAAATTTCCTTCTCTTTCAGTACAAGCTGGGTAATTTGTGAGCCTATAGGAGGAAATCTTTCTGTGAGAAGGAACATTTACCGCCAGATAATGGCAGGAGAATTTACTTAGAGTATCGAAGAATATCATTATTATGCAACATAATTTGCTTCCTGGTCATGTTAATGAGGTCTGGCTTTTGAAAACATAAAGCCACAAGTATATGAAACATACATTTATCTTAATTTATTGAGCACTGTTTATGCACAAAGCATTATAGGTTAAACAGAGATGAATACAACCAGGCATCTGCCAACTATGCATTTATAAATTTGTTTGATAAAGAGATAAGGTATTGAACATAATATTGCAGTAAATACTATAGAAGAGCTAATGATACAGTGAGAGATCAAGAGAAAGAATACTTTTACTGGGAAGGAGATATGAGAGAGATAGTAGGGAAATGAAATAGGATGGACAACTGGCAAAAGCAATGACAGGTGTAATATGAGTAAAGCCATGTTTTGAGAGAAATTTGGGGTGGGTTAATGAGACCAGTATAGTAAGTTCCTGCCAGGAAGACTGGGCCTGGCGATCAAAAAGTCATAGTGGTAACAGAAGCCAAGGGAGATGAGAAAGAAACGATCTCTAAATGAATTCAGGTCTTCAAAGTGTACATTGACTTTGGCATACAGAGATCATAGTTGCATTTCCAGATCACTTCCCAGGGAGTGGAAAGTGATAAAAGAAGGTAATTTCAGAGAATTAAAGAATGAACTGAAGGTAAAGGAGTGAAGATGGGAGGTGGAGAAGGTAGGTAATATTTCTTTATAAAACTTACTTTCTATGAGCTAGAGATGCTTAAGTGAAGAAAGGATAAGTTATGGGTTGAGGTGGGGAAGGCAACAGAGAAGACTGAAATAGGAGGAAACTGGATGAATAGAAGAAACATCTAATAGCATTATCTTGAAAGAGACTGAATCTCTCTGACAGTGAAAATGACCCTGAACAGAACAGACTGATGTGAGTAGAAGAAAGAAGGAAAATATGGAGAAGGATACATTAATAAGTAAAAGTAACAGAAAATTGAGGGTATCCATTCCAAACTGTTCATTTTCTATTTGAAGTTACCAAAAATATTATGATGCAGGATAAAGCCTAAAAATGGAATCAAAGGCGGTATGGAAGATGGAGCTACAAATAAATAAATATACTATTAAGTAGAGTTGAGGGTCTAACTCTGAAAAACATTAATTTTTGGTGTCATTTATCTATATGATTGTTTGGTTGTATTTAGCAGAGCTTAGAAACTACCTAGTTATAAAGAAAAGAACTGTGAGTTATAGTTGCAATTTACCAGGCAATTACAGTGAAAAAAAAAAACACCAGATGTACAAGATTGTTGAAAGTGTTAGTAATATTTCAGAAAAGTAGGCTTAACACACAAAAAGGTGAGATCAGAATCATTTTACATATTAGGTGAAAAGGGGGTATGGATGGACTAGAATTACGAAATTGAAAATGATCCTATAGGAAATGATGTTCAAGAGGTGAAAGGACTGGAGATTATAGTCAGATGATGAAACATATATCAGATTTAAAGAAGTGAAGTGATAAAGTGGCAGGTGTGTGTGTGTGCACGCACGCGCATGTGTGCACACGTATGTGCAGGAGTACACGTGTGTGCAGGAGTACACACAATATCTTGTCTTTTTTGAGGGCTCTTTTCTTAGTTCCAAATTTTACTTTTTTGTCTTATAATTCTAATTGCTACCAAAATACATGTTTCAGTATTTCATATTTAACTTAAACTTTCAGAACTTTCCTCTTTAAAAAAATCACAGCAGTGCTCCATCTCAGAACTGATTTGGGGAGTCCTGTTTGGCAAACAGCAGTTTCCTTGAATAGCTGACTCAGGCCATGAGGGAAAGCTCTCATACACGATGCAGCTACATGAAGACAAAATTAACTGAAACACTAAATTGTAGACAATTCAACATTCTCAGCAGGTGAGCTTTGTAACTTTGGATCTGTATATTTTTAACTTCTGGAAGCTGTTTGGTAGTCACTACAGCTTTAATGAGAGTTTACTTATTATTGTACTTGCTACTACTGTACATGCTTTAAATCAGACTCATCTAACTTAGTTGAAGTGACTGTGTACAAATTAAAGGCTTTTGTTAGGGAATAGTATTCCTAAGTGGAACAAAATATTTAACAAAACACAATGTAAACTTGTATGCAATTAAAGTGTAATACCCAGTCTATGAAGATGGCAAGAAAATATTTTAATATTGCATGATTTTTTTACATTCAAGATGGAATATTTGCATAGATTTTAAGGGTACAGGAAGCTTCTCTCAGTAGTCCCTCAGTTTTCTGTTAGTCTGCTGACCTTTTTCCTTGCATTTTAAGATATCCTGAGTTATCCAGACTCATTGTTTAGATATGTAAAGAACATTACTGAGGAGAGATGGTAGTAAATGGGACTTGGTTCTTCAATTCTTACTTCTAACCAGAAATCAATTACTCAGAAAACTTTCATGACCAAACAGTGAGTTGACTTTATTTTTTCATCATTCACATTCTTTTTCTTTCAATTCTTTTCCATTTATAAGATCTTAAATATCAAAGTCTATACATATTGAATTACTTCCATATGCTCAGCACTGTTACAGATATTTTGGGAACACAAAAATATGAAATCTAGACCATGAGCTCAACTACATTCTAAATGAGGCAGATCAATATCATGCAGGGAATAATAAGAGCAAGGAAAAACAAGGTAAAACATGAAGTGTTAAATCACACTCCTGATATTTACTCATTTAACAAATATCTAAGGAGACCTCATTTCAGATGCTTTCCTAGGTGTTAAGCATACAGTATTGAACAAAAATGATGAAAATATCTGCTCTCACTTGGTATGCAGTACAGTAGAGCAGAAAATAAGCAAAATAAATAAGTATATTGAAGACTATAGGATGCTAAATAGAAATGGTGAGGAATTTGATACTGTGTCCTGCTGAATGGAGTATAAATCTGAAGGAAGGGAAGGAGCTGAATGATCATGCAAATAACTTGGAAAGGACTTTGTAGGCATATGGGAAGTCAAGTACAAAGGCCCATTGAGGAGTACGCTCCTTAGGACAGAACTGTGGAGTAAAAGAAGAGAGAGCATTAGCAATTAGGTCAGAGAAGTAATGGTAAGTCAGATTATTTCCTGTGGATCATTGTAAGAATGCTGACTTTAACTTGAGAAGGTTTTCAGAAAAAGAAGAAAACAAAATCAAGACCTTTGTAGAAAGAAAGCATCTCTCCAGGATTTGAGATTTGAACTGTTTTTTTTTTATAAGATTTATTTATTTATACAAGAACTGGGGTACAGTCAGAGGCGCGGGAGGGTGAGAGAATCCACCAGAGACGGAGTGGGGTGCAGAACAGGCAGACAAACCAAAGACACTGCTGAGGGGAGCAGCAGGTGAGGCACCATATGGGTTTCTCCCCGGCCAGCCAGGAATCGAACCGGCAATGCAGAGGCTGCGGACAGCTTCACTGTGCTACGCTCAACCTGCTGCGCCACCGGGGAGGCTCTGAACTGGTTTTGATGGGTAGGTAGACTGAACTGGTATACTGTTATTGTTAAATAGCTCAATATGAGAAAAAAGAAAAAGAAATTACATTTAACATCTTGGGGCTGGCTAATTATGATGGAAATAAGTTAACTGATGACCTTGAAAGATATATAGGAAAGGAAACTCATATATGATAAAAATAGGAAAATACAGAATGGGAAGTTTTGACCACCAGAGTTGTATAAATCAGTGGGGGTGGGGGAAGAGGGCAAGAGATAAAAAGAACACAGAGAACAAGGAAAATTGATTTTTAGAGCCATTTAAAAAATCAAACTCCTGTTCTTAGCCCTGGGTGGACTTCAAATTTCCTCCCATGGTTTGTAAACATGGGTAGTTTTGTATATACTCCGGAACAAAACCATTGATAATAGACTTTGAGATGACTAAAGAGAATACGAAGTGAAGTTTAAAGGAAGATAAGAGAGGTAGAAATAGGAAAAAAAAAGAGTAAGCCAGGAAAGCTGCAGTCTTATTAACATTTCTGTTAATTTTTATTAAGGATGTTTTAATGTATTAACATTTATTGCAGTGCAGTAACCTGCTCTTCAGGTTACCTCCCACTGGTTCTTTGACTGTCAACATTTTGAGATAAACAGTACTTTGAAGTCTATTTTTCTAACAGTAAAATAAAAAAGCACTTTAATGCTTGCCTCCTACTGCCTCTCTGACATGGAAAGATTTTCACATAGGTTGATACAGGAGGTAAAAATAAAAATTGCTTTTACTGAGTCATTGGACTGAGAAATGCAGTAAATTTCAAAATGGCAAGAGTAGAACAGTGTTTATGACTGTGGGGGATATGCTTACTAGAGGTATACTTTTAGGTAAGTTGGGAATTTGTGAAATTCTGTTTTCTATATGTGACCTTTAAAGAGTACAGATGAGGGGAGAAAAATTCTTTTCAACCTTTCCCAGTCTATAAATTGATCTTGATTAAGTGGGTTGTTACTGTTGGCACATGGTTAAACTAATCGAAATCCAAATCAGCCTAAATATGTAAGCTGGAAAGGTTCGTGTTTCTAGGTCAAAATCAAGAAGAAATAGAGGGGAATTTGTGAATGGTGATAGAGAGCAACGATATTTCAAATATGTTTAATTCCTAGTGATCAATTTTGTCAAAACAAACAGTGTTACCATTGTCTTAAGTGAGACAATGGTAACACATGATGACCTTACACATTGAATGACTGATGGTAAGAGAACAGAATATTCTAAGACAGGGATACTTAAACTATAGTCCACAGGCAAATCTACCCCCACCTATCTTTTTGAAAATAAAGTTTTATTGAACCATCAGTATGTATTCATTTATTGTATCATTTTTTGTTTTGACCATAGCATGGCAGAGGTAAGGAGTAGATGTAGTGATTGCCTGGCCCCCAAAGCCCAAGATATTTGCTATGTGGCCCTTTACAGAAAAAGCTTATCATTCCTGTTCTAAGTGACACACCATCTGTGATAATCACCTCTGGAAGGTAACATAAACATTTTGTTAATGGAGTGCAAAAGAAACTGTGGAAGGAGAAATGAGTGTCATAGATAAAACAGGAAAAAAAAAAACCTCAACAGGCCTTTCGAAATACTTTTTCAGTGCTACTATGTAAACTTATTTGATCACCCACATCATCTGATGTTGTGTTTGTTTTTTATAATAAAAATAAGAGTTTTTCAAATACCATAATACATTTTTTTGTTACCTTAAAAAGAGATTTATTTTCATGTACCAAAGTAATCCAAATACAACTAGCATGGAATATAACAAACAATTGTTAACTTTGCATTTCTTTACCAAGGCACTGAGAAATAGGCTGTTGTCATTTTTTCATTCTCAGTCCCTTTTAATATAATAGCTATAGTGTTGTTTTGAGACTATATGAAAGAAAATTGCTACTTGCTGATATCACAATGTACAGGCAAATAGATGAGAAATTCAGACCTATTACTAGCTACATGGACTATATTTATTTAAAGACTGAAATTTGTTGTGTTTATTAAGGGAAACATTCATTTTCTCTCTTTGGGAGAAAAGCTTTATATCTCTTCTATCTTGTCCACAAACACTAAATGGACAATGCGCGTAATGAACTGAAGAGCAAAACCTGAATTGTGCAATGCGGTGATGGAAACAGGAAGCTCAATTGCTAAGCAAACCAGCTATTTTTGCTGCTGTAACAGCTGTTACAATCTTTGTTTACAAAACTGAATTAATAAATTTTCTTAAAATCTATTTTGTTTCAAGACAGTTACCATTAAATTTTTCTGAAGAAACTGTGACTCTTCCCATTTTTACGATAAATTTTGACTATAATTTATTAGAATAATAAAAATGTTTAAAGCAGCATTTCTCAAAGTTTTGTCTCAGAATACCCTCCCACTCAAAAATTAATGCAAATTGCAAGGAGACTTTTGTTTAGGTGCATTATAGCTATCATTGATATTTATGGAATTTGGAATTAAAACTGATTAACTTTTAAAATATCTATTAATTCAGTTTTAATTCTCATTAAAATATAACAGAGTTAACATAAAATTTACAATCTTAATCAGTGTGAGTTTATAATTCAGTGTTGTTAAGTATATCCATATGTTTTGTGTTATGTAGTTAATGACTAATAAATGTTAGATGTGGAGACATAAATAATATATTTCAGGGTAAAATAGTAATACATTTATTCATTTTTTAAAATAGAGGTATGTATCCAAATCATGTAAAAGTGCTATTGTTTTACAACTGTTAAACTTCAATGTCTAGCTTAATAGTGATATCAGATTCTCCTGTCTTCTTCTGCATTCATTATGGTACAGTATGTTGTTTTGTTGGAAGTATATGAATAAATTCTGGCTTCATTTAGATATGTAATTGAAAAATAAATATTTTCATAATCTTTCCAGATAACTGTGGGTTATTCAGGTAGCCTACATTCACTTTAAACAGAATAAGAATAAAAAAGGAAAATAACATATATACATGAAAATAATCTTGACCTCAAAGATTCCATAAAATGTCTTGGGAAACCCCAAGAAATCTCTTGGAATCTCAGTCAAGACTTTCACAATTATTGGTCTAGAGGGTAGTACTGTGCAAATTGTATGACTTCTAGAGGTCAAGGTTAAAATAAATATTTTAGTTATCAGAAAATCACATTTTTAAATGTTTTTAAAGTTGTGGTTAAAAGTAGGGCCTCCCCGGTGGCGCAGCGGTTGAGCGCTGGGCTGGAAGCTGCCTGCAACCTCTGCAGCGCCGGTTCGATCCCCGGCTGCCGACGAGGGTTCCACATGGGGTGCAGACCTCTCCTGCCGCCCGATGCTCCCCTCAGCAGTGTATTTCATCAGTCTGCCTGTTCTGTTCCCCGCTCTGGCTCTGGTGAATTCTCTCACCCTCCCACGCTTTGTACCCAGTGCTTGTATAAATAAATAAATCTTTTAAAAAAAAGTTGTGGTTAAAAGTACATACAATTTACTATCTTGCCCATTTTTAGGTGTATATTTAGTGGTATTAATTATAATCACATTATTAAACAGAGCTCTCGAATTTTTTATCTTACCAAAGTGAAACTCTATACCATTAAACTACTCCTCACATCGCCTATCACCAGTCGCTAGAAACCAACATTTCTTTATGTTTGACTATTATGGATTGCTCATTTAAGGGGCACATCATGTGAAAAACAATGAATCTAGATATATATCTTATACCCTCCAGAAAAATTAACTGACGGTGATCACAGATTCTAATGTAAAACACAAACTATAAAACTCTCAAAATACAAGAGAAGAAAATCAAAATGACCTTGGGTACAGCGAGGACAATACTCAAGCATAATTCATGAAAGAAACAATTGACAAACTAGATTTCATTAAAATTAAAAATGTCTGTTCTGTGAAAGATAATGCCAAGAGAAGATAAGCTACAAACTGGAAGAAAATATTTGTAAAAGATTCATCTCATAAAAAACTTATCCAGAATATTCAAAGAACTTTTAAAATTCATCAATAAGAATAAAAACGATGCAGGTAAAAGATGGGCTAGAGACCTTGACAGACATCTTACCAAATTAGAAATATAGATGGCAAATAAGCATATGAAAAGATGTTTCACATTACATGTCATCAGAGAAATGCAAAGTTATATCAAAATACAACACTATTACAGAGTTTGGAACAGTAGCCACACCGAATTCTGGCAAAGATGTGTAGCAATAGGAATGCTCATCCATTCCTGGTGGAAATGTAAAATTGTACAGCCATTTAGGAAGGCAGTTTGGCTGTTTCTTAGAAAAATAAACATACCCTGACTATATGATTTAGCAACTGTATTTTTTGATATTTCACTAAAAGAGTGCACAGAAAACTGCATATCAAAGTTTATAGCATACTTATTCACAAGAGCGTAAGTTTGGGATGATCAAGCTATCCTTAAGTAAATAAATAAACTGTGGTACATCCAAGCAGTAAATATTATTCAGCATTATTATTTAGTCAAACAACAAAAAGACATGGTGGAATTTCAAATGAATATTACTAAGTAAAAAATACAAAACAAAATAAAGAAGCCTGAAACACTCAGATTACATGATTCTTACTATATGACATTCCAAAAAAGTCCAAACTATAGACTATTTAGATTAATTGATGACAGGTATTGGGGATAGAAAAGATTAGCAAAGAGGATTTTTAGGGTAGTGAAAATTCTCTGATACTGCAACGATAAAAATTTTGTTTTGTCCAAGCTTATATATAAAAACAAAAGTAAATGTTTATGTAAACTTAGACGCAGGGTGATTATGATGTGCCAATGTAGGTTTGTCATTTCTAAGAAATGCAGTACTATAATGGCAGATGTGAGTAATGGCAGAGGCTGTCGATACATGTAGGAGTAGAGGACAGAAGGAAACTTTTTGCCCCATCTCCACTATTTTGTTGCAAACTAAAAACTGTACTAAAAAATGATCTTAATAAAAGTATTTAAAATACTGAAAAATAAATAACAGCTACAATTGCTCAGTTTTTACTAACTGTACTCATGCAGGGGAAGACCCAAATAAGTTCAACTGGAGATTTTGGGAGTGTTTAAAAGCTTTTCTAAGACTGTACCTTCACTGAATTCGAACATGTAATCTGATTGAAGTTTTCCCCTTCCTGCTCCATTATATAATCTCTTCCTCTTCCTAGTGTCTATCTTCAATAAGAAAATACCTCTGGTAGTATCACAAGTAAAGGAACATACCTTTGTCTTAGAAACCCCTCATGGCCAATCTTGTACCAAATAGCAAATCCTGTTAATGCAAGACAGAAACAAGTCCTGTGGCTAGCCTTCTGAATAACAAGCTAATTAGATTCAGTGTTCACTCCTCTTTATTTCCTGAATGGATGGAGGAACATGGGAATTGGGAATTTTTTCCTAACCATCTTGTGCTGTGCCATGGGTACAAATGAGTCATGGTAGACAGATACAAGAAAATTTTTACTGGTTTCCATCCAGCTCTGTTTGGTTTTATGCTCACCTGAGGTGCGCAACTCTTTATCTGGTTTCTGGAATTCCCATAAAGAGCAATTGACTTTATATTGCTAAAATAGTGCTTCTGTGAGGTAGAAGTAGGGTAGAATATGGGCCTGGGGCTTCCTATTCACCATGCTGCTAATGTCACTCCAGTAAATCACTTTTGAAATATTAATTTTTATGAAAACATTATATTTTAGCAATTTTGTTAAATACTTCTCTCTTAAAAATAATTTGACAAACACTAATTTGAAGGGAAATATGTGTTCCCCCATTTTCATTTCAAATCTATTTATAATAGCCAAAAGATGGAAGCAAATTAAGTGCCTCAAAACAGATGAGTGGAGGGCCTCCCCGGTGGCGCAGCGGTTGAGCGCTGGGTTGCGAAGCTGCCCGCAGCCTCTGCAGAGCTGGTTCGATTCCCGGCTGCTCCCCGGCCACCAGAGGAGGGTCCCACATGGCGCGCAGATCTCTCCTGCCGCCCGCTGCTCCCCTCAGCAGTGTACTTCGGTCCTTCTGCCTGCTCTGCTCCCCGCTCTGGCTCTGGTGAATTCTCTCACCCTCCCGCACTTCTGCCTGTACCCAGTGCATGTATAAACGAAAAACGAACAAACAAGTAAATAAATAAAACATGCCTCTATAAAAAAAAGAAAAAAAAAAAACAGATGAGTGGGGGCCTCCCTGGTGGCGCAGAAGGTTGAGCGCAGCGCTGTGAAGCTGTCCACAGCCTCTGCAGTGCCAGTTCAATTCCCAGGCAGCCAGGGAGAAACCCACATGGGGTGGCAGACCTCTCCTGCCTCGCCAGCTGCTCCCCTCAGCAGTGTATTTCAGTCCGTCTGCCTGTTCTGTTCCTGCTCTGTGTCTGGTGAATCTTCTCACCTTGCACATCTGGCCAGTACCCTGGTTCTTGTTTAAATAAAATAAATCTTTAAAAAAAAACCAGATGAGTGGATCAAGAAGATGTGGTATATATACACAATGCAATACTACTCAGTGATTAAAAAAAGATAAAATCATGCCACCTGCAGCAACATGGATTGAGCTGCAAGGGATGATGCCAAGCAAAATAAGTCAGAAGGAGAAATACAAATACCAGGTGATGCCACTTATTTGTTGAATGTAGAGAAAATACACATAGAATCATAGAAAGCTAAATTCAAAAACTAGCCCTTGAAAGCAGACTATAGAACTGAGACATTCAGAAGGGGAGGAGAATGGTGTGGCTTGGGTGCAAAGTGGGGAAGGAGCACAACAGACGATGGGACTGGACTATGGGTGTTTTGGTGGGGAGAGTGCTATGGTAACAGCACCAGAAACAGCAGGGATCCTATACTTCCAAGATACAAATAATGTAAACCAACACTACAATTTAAAGATCAAAACAATTAGTAAAATAAAAAAAATATTTTGACTTATTTGGTCTCTTTTTTTTTTTTTAAATAGAGGCATGTTTTATTTATTTATTTATTTGTTTGTTTGTTTATACATGCACTGGGTACAGTCAGAAGCGCGGGAGGGTGAGAGAATTCACCAGAGCCAGAGCGGGGAGCAGAGCAGGCAGAAGGACCGAAGTACACTGCTGAGGGGAGCAGCGGGCGGCAGGAGAGTTCTGCGCGCCATGTGGGACCCTCCTCCGGTGGCTGGGGAGCAGCCAGGGATCGAACCTGCGTCGCAGAGGCCGCGGGCAGCTTCGCAACCCAGCGCTCAACCGCTGCGCCACCAGGGAGGCCCTATTTGGTCTCTTTTTAAGCCATTAGTATGTCTGACTAAATCGAAAAATCAGTAAAGGTATATTTTTACAAAATTTCATATAAATGACTGACTTCTTATTACTTCTTTGCTAGTTTTAATGGTTAATATACCATCCTGAAGGGAAGTAGCTTTCAAAATCTAATAAATTTAGTTAAGCTTAGGTGGCTAAAATAGTAAAAATATTTTCTAGCATATCTTAATTTCAGGTGTGCAGGTATAAAAGGAGATAGCATACTGAAGCACTCAATCAATGTTAATTCTCTGTAGAATTTTACTTGAGGTAATTTATCTTGCTTTTACCCATAAAAAAGTACTGTAAATAGTTAAGAAATGATGCATTTGTGAAAGAATTGCAAATAGAATTGAATGATTTTTTCTTTAAAAGAGGCCAATTGAGAAATTCATGGTGTTGATAATCCTAGATCAAAATTGTGTTTCTTTGCCCAATTATAAAAACGTCAATGCTAACATGTTTATTGAGCAACGTTAGCAGACAGTTGCTAGATCTTCTGGAGGCTGTTTTTCAACAAACTTTACTTTATTGCAGTAGTGAGAGACTATTGAAGTGTTGAAGACTTTAATTTTTCTGGTAAAACACATGAAATTCTTTAAATTTTCCTGACAAAACACACAAAATTCTGATAAATTCATGAACATGATGAAGCATGTAAATATTGATTTAGAGTAAAACATTTCAAGAAAGAAATATCTTCTTTTCAGTAGTAACATCTATTTTTTTAGCCAACCAATTAATTTGTCAAATGCACTTACAGGACATACTTAGAATTCCACTGACCTTTGGGGCCAAATCTATTAAATATCTAGTATGATATAAATAGCATAAATATACAAGGAAAGTATATTTAAAAGTTGGTTAATGAATTTTGTATGATTTTAGAAAGCATAATTTTCAAATCTAAGATGGTCTACCTAGAAGTATCAGTAATAATTGATATAAATTATATTTTTAAAAGTTTGAGTCCTACAATGTATCATATCCTTTATAACTGCTTGCTTTCTCTATCTATATATGTATATGTCTGTTTAGCAACCTCTCTGTCTACTTTCAAAAAAGTTTTTAGACCACTCAAAACAAATATATCAGTCAATCCTAAATTCATGTGTGGCAGTATAGGGCATTTACCATGTTGCAAGCCCTAGTGAAAAGCATTCATTTCTTGAAGTTGGTCTTCTTCCTGGCTGGTAAGATATGTACATTTTCAACTAAAGCAGAGTCAATTTTATTCCATTGGTGTATTTTAAGTCCAATTATCATACTGTGTTGATTACTATAGCTTTGTAGTATAGTTTAAAATCTGATTTGATGACTAGCTCCCTGATTTCTAGCTTATTGTGAAATATCACCTAACTCTTAATGTCAGTAATTTTGTCTAAGAGCATACTAAACCATGGATTACCACATATTTATACAGCTCTTGTGAATCTACTTGTCTCTGGAATTCTTTCACTTTAAAACATAAATGAATAATTTCTATAATAATCTTGTGTTTATGCTCATCTACTGTAAAGCTAGACATTTACTAAGTAAATCTCTGAACTGCCTTACAATAAAACAAAACAAGATTAAGCCTGTCTTTAAAAAAAAAAAAAAAGTGGCTCTTTAGGGACCTCCCTGGTGGCGCAAGGGGTTAAGACACAACCAATGAAGCTATCTGCAGCCATGGCAGCACGAGTTCAATCCCCGGCTGGCCAGGGAGCAACCCACATGTCGCAGCAGACCTCTCCTGACATGCCCGCTGCTCCGCTCAGCAGTGTACTTCAGTCAATCTGCCTGTTCTGTTCCCCACTCTGTCTCTGGTAAATCCTCTCACCCCCCCACCTCTGGCCTGTACCCCAGTTCTTGTATGCATAAATAAAAAAAATCTTTTCAGAAAAAATATGGCTCTTCAAATGTATATGAATTTGCTTTAATACACATTTCCTGTTCAAAATAAGGAAATTTTTTAGATTAAATCTTTAGTTTTGGGGTGATATTCCTCTAAGGAAAACATAAGCCCTTTCATAAAATGCCTAAGCCAAAAATCCAAGGTAGATGCAACTGGATTGTGATTTGCAAGTTATTGTAACAGAAAGAGTATATCACCATTCTATGTGTCCTTGGGCTATACTATGTAGCAATTTCTACTCCTACGCTTACAAAGTTTTTGGTTATATAATTAAGAGACTCACAGATCAATTGTATGGGGGGGACAAAAACAAGAAAATTAAAATCACCTTTTTTTTTTAAAGATTTATTTATTTATGCATAAAAGAACTGGGGTACAGGCCAGAGGTGTGGGGGAGAAAGGATTCAACAGACACAGAGTGGGGAACAGAACAGGCAGACTGACCAAAATATACTGCTGAGAGGAGCAGAGGGCAAGACAGGAGAGATCTGCTGCACAATGTGGGCCATCTCCCTGCCCAGGGACTGAACTCCTATGCAGTAGCTGCTGATAGCTTCACAGGGCTGTGCTCAACCCCCTATGCCACCAGGGAGGCCCCCATTTTCTTGAATACTGATAAAAGTCAAATATGTACAAAAATGTGTTAAATATAAATACTGCCATCTAAAACTGAAAGTACACTATGTAGTCAGAAAGAGTTTTGCATTTTTTTAACCATACAACTTTAATATTGATGACTAATGCTGCTTCCTTCCATAGTTTCTATTTGATGTAACAGGTGTTATACTGAAAATCCTAGTTAATAAATACAACATTAAGGCATTTGCAGTTGGAGTGGTGTGCAAATTAAAAATGTGTTTTATACTCTAAATCTCAAAAAATATCACTTACTATAATATATGGATATAAAAGTCACTTTAATTTGGTGGATAGATTAATAATAATCTATATGATAGATTATTATTAAATGATCAAAAATTATAAAGAGCGGTCAATTAAATTTGAAGACCATGCTTGGGATAGTTTGGATTAATAAAATTAAACAACTCTATAGTTTCATGTGAAGTGCATGGTCTCCAATTGTAGCAAAGATGGGAGAGGTTACAGACTGAATCATCTCTTAGTTGGCTTAGCAGGTGAGAAATGTTCTTTTTCACCCACTCCATTAAGTAAAATTAGCCCCATATCCTACACATACATGCAAAAGATCCTAGGAATTATAAGGGTGCAGAGAGCACTGGTGAGTACTAACTCTTTGGCACAAACATTTTTAGAAAATACATTATCCTTTATAAAGGCAATACATCAAACTATTAATAGGAGATTTTTGAATGTCTGAATTATGGTTAAATTCTCTGTGTTCTTAATTCCCATTCCCAAATACTCCATAAAATGTGCTACTTTCAAAAAACAATTTAAAAAGTATTAAATCTATGTTGACTCCATGTCATATTAAGCTTTCTATGGTTTTTTAGAAACTGTTAGTTACCTACTTGTTTAATTACTTTGGGCCTCCATCAAAAATAAGTGTGTTCTATTAGCATTCACTTTCTGGCTGGGTAAAATATAAAATTCAAGATCATAGATAATCATATTTTAATACTGAACAACTTAAATATAATTAAATGTGTTCTGTTGACCTTGTAGCATATTTGTATGCTTATGCTAAAAACATAAACCATTAAAACAGGAATCAAAAGATAATAAACTCTGTGTGGAATGGGAGAAGATATAATAGGAGAAAGTAGAATAATGGGGCTCAGAAATAATCTCAAAGAATGGGAGCTGTCTACTTGACTAGTGAATTTGTTCAGCACTCTGGCAGTCTGGTGAAAAAAGAACCCTCTTACACTGTTGGTGAGAATATAAACTGTTCCAGCCACTATGGAAATATCTGTGGAGGTTCCTCAAAACACTAAAAATGTATCTACCATGTGACCCAACAATTTCACTCCTACAATCTACCCAAAGGACACAAAAACACTATATGAAAAGGAAACCTGCACTCCTATGTGTATTGCAGCACTATTTACAATAGCCAAGATATGAAAACAATGTAAAAGCCCCAAAACAGATGAGTGGGTCAAGATGATTTCCTAAATTACAGTCTCCTCTCTGCTAGCAGCTTGGTGTCTGGCAGTCATTAATAAATAAAAGTGGTGCCGTGGTTAAGACTACTGGACAAAGTACCCTGCCTAAATTTTTATCTAACATTATCATTTTCTAGCAATTACAAAGAGGAGGAATTGCTTGTTAAAATGCTTAAGTGAGACTGCTTTTACGTTACTTTATCAGATATTTGATTTTGAACAAATTATATAATTTTCCAGGCCAATCAATAAAATGGAAATACTAAAATTACCTACCTCATAGTACTTTGGTGAGGACTGAGTTAATATACATTAAGTGTTCAAAGGAACTCCAAGGAACAACCTAAGTGTTCACTGATGGATGACTGGATAAAGAAGATATTGTATATGTCAAAATACAATACTTCTTAGATATATGTAAAATGATGAGATCCTGCCATTAATATCAACATGGATAGACCTAGAATGGCTCATTTTAATAAAAAAAGCCAGACAGAGAAAGATGAACACTGTATATGTGATATATGGAAAAAACAAAAAATGAATTTTCTAAATAAAAAATAACTTTGACTATAGACCAAATTAATTACCAGAGGTGAAGGGGGTTGGGGGATAGGTAAAAGGAGACAATGTTTGGTGAAGAATGAGTTAGCCTTTCATTGGTGAACATAACATAGTATATACAGATATTGGTTTATAATGTTGTACTCTGGAAACCTATATTAAGTTATAAACCAGTGTTACTTCAAAAAAATTTTTAAGAGAGTATCCATGTTATAACTCCTCCACAAATTTTGGATATTATTACTATCACGTATCTCTATATAAATTATGTAATCTTTTTGTTCATCTATTTAATCTACAAAATTAGAATTATAATAATTTATGCTTATACTTTGGGATGTTCTAGGATGTAAAGACATAAATGTGAATGAAACGATTATTGTTAGAAGAAGTAAGAGTCAATAAGAGTTGGCAATCGTTACTGTGTTAGCATATAAATGTCATAATTAAAATATCAACAATTCTTAGGGGCATTTAAAAAGAACACAATAATTTATTTTATACATTTTATAACTTTACTCTCTTAAAAACCTATCCTACTAAAAGTTTAGTTTTACATAAAGGCTGTTTGATATTTTTAGTTAGAAATATCCTATTGCTTCAAATTATTTATATTTGAACATATGAACCTAAATTACGTTTGATATAAAATGATTCCAGCAACTCTTTTCTGGACTCATTCAACAGCATCCAAGTTAAATATCAACTCAACTATTTTCAGGTAATAAATAATCACAATAATAATGACTTCTTTCATTTCATTATACTTGCATAGTTTCTGAAATGCTTTCACTGGCATTACCTTGTTTTAGGAATATCATTTCCTACAATTTCAATAGAGACAAGTAAGTCATAGAAATTATATAATTTCTGTGATTCATTAAGTAATTGTGAGATTCAGGAATTGACCCATGATCTTTAGAACTCAGTCCCCTGTTCTTTTCATAATATCATATTTCCCTTCATAATCAGCAAAATTAACATTTTGAAAGAATGTTGATATTTTAAGTTCTGCATTCACTGGCAATTTAACAACCTAAAAATGTCACTAATTTCATGTAGAAATTATATTTGTAATAAGTGAACTAATTAATCTCATTTAAATCTAGTGTGGTATGCTAGTCATCAATGAATAAGCTCTAACTAGTATCCCATCAATTTAAATTGTATTTATTCATAAAAGAGATTACACTTTTTTGCTGTGTACTTTTTTCCCCCTATTTTCTCAGCAAATAAGTTGGAAGTGATTTGCATAATGATATATTGGTACAGCCAGGATGGTAAGGCATATTTCTTAATTCGACTATACTCCTAAGGACTGGAATTACTTATCAACCTTCTTGTCATTTATCTATCCGTCCACTTGCATGTGATTTAATACGAAATTTGGCCATTTATTATGAAAGTGGGCCATTGATGAATGTAGCACAGATATAGATCTAGAAAACATTATACCTATTTATATGGTTGTGTCAAGTTAGAAGATATCTTGGGTTCAAAATATTTGGACTCACAGATATAAAAAGGAATAGTTACAACAATACAGCAGAAACAGCCCTAGCATCAGAAAAAGAGCTCTGAATTCTAGATTTACCAGCTGGATGGCCTTGGTCAAATCACTTACCTTTTCTGATTCCCATTTGCCCATGTGTAAAATAAGAAAATTAATTCATTTACTTTAAATTTGCAGATAGTATAGCAAGGGTATAGTATAGCATTTGTTATATAATTTAGGTACTTTATATATTTTGTAATCATGTCCTAGCAGCACAACCATAATTATCATGTTAAGATTACCTCTCTTCCCTCCATTGTCAAGGAAGTATTGAGCTACATTTTCATTTGAATTATCTTCTTTACTGAATTTAAAAATGTTTTAAGTATAAGCATCAGAAATATTTTCTTATATGTATATAAACTAGTATTTTTGTGCATCACAATTACGTCCAGTATTATGTCAAAACTCCATGCTTACTATATTTAGAAGTAATGTTACATTTTTTATATTGCGATAGCTAATGCAATCTTTATTATTTTTTTTCATGTAATAAAACTCAGGCTAATTTGTTGAAGGTTTTAAACCTAATAAAAGACAGATTCAATATTTCAATTTTAATTATCTTTTGCATGATTTTCTGACTATACCTCTTATTTATGCAACTATAAGGTGGTCTCTACATGAAATGAAAACACAGGCAGAAAGTAAAATATGTAATAAAGGCTTGAAATAATTTGAATTAATTTGTTGAAAATTTTAGAGCATGGAAGAAATAATAAAAAAGTATTACTTTGACATTCATATATAGGTTTATAGAAATAATTTTACAACAACTGAAGGTGGAGCTCCTATCCCTCTCAAACACAAACAACAATGCAAACCAATGTTATCACAAATTAAAAAAAAAATCAGTATGAACAAAGAATGGTTATCCACAGAGAAAAGAACAATATCACCTTAATATAGGAAAAATTAAAGGAAAATAACATTGGGATATAATCTCATAAGGATCAAAGGCTTTAGGAATGAGTGTGTTTCAATATCTCAAAGGAATAAAGTCATGAACTACTGGCAGATATATGAGGACTTTGACCCAAGTGTCACATGAATTTCAAAAAATTCTCCAAATCAGATTATAATTCTGAATAACCTCTGTGAGGAAAAAAATAGCCTATTTGAACATTTAGTTCCATGAGCAATTCACATTGTAAAATATGTAGAATTTATAATTAATTGCAATTTTTCATATTTACATATTGTAAAATTATAAGGAGAAATTTTCCCCTCCCCCTTTAAGTTCTTTTAGCTTGTCTAGTAATTAATTTTTTTTAATATTCTTTTTTAAAGATGTATTTATTTATCTATTTATCTATTTATACAAGTACTGGGTACAGTCAGAAGCACGGGAGGGCGAGAGAATTCACCAGAGCCAGAGTGGGGAACAGAACAGGCAGAAGGACCGAAGTACACTGCTGAGGGGAGCAGCGGGCGGCAGGAGAGGACTGTGTGCCATGTGGGACCCTCGCGGTGGCTGGGGATTGAACCGGCACTGCAGAGGCTGCCCTAGTAATTAATTTGACATGAAGAAAAAATAGAGGGAAAAAATAGGCCTCCCCTGGTGGTGCAGCGGTTGAGCGCTGGGCTGCAAGGCTGCCTGCAGCCTCTGCAGTGCCGGTTCGTTCCCCGGCCACCGGCGAGGGTCCCACCAAAAAAAAAAAAAAAAAAAAGGAAAAAAATAATTACATCTGTACAGTGGTCTCAGAAATGTTACCAATCAAGTAACCAAAGCATATAGACTGTATACCTTTCACATAAAGAAGCAATATGATTAGGAAAAATTGACAAGACTAAGTAATTTGGACTGAGGTATACGAATTAGTGAAGAAGTAGAGGGTTTATTACACAGGGTTTTTGACCCAGAATTCCCTATCTTTGGAATTAAACGTGTCTCTCTATTTCCTAGTACAGGGAGGATGGATACCTTTCCTATGAGAGGGGTATTTCTTGCTTTCAGGAAACAGAGGTTAATCAGAGTGTCTTTTTTACATCAGTGCTTTCTCAAGTAACTTTATTTTATAAATCAAGTTTTATTTATTTGCCACTCATTTACAAAACTATGTAATTTGAGCACAACTTTATACCTTAACATGTCCACATGGTTCACTCACCACCACCAAAGCTCCAGTCCCAATACCACATGACCCCTCCCCTCACAAGTAACTTTAAGTAAAAATAATCAGTATGTCAAAGTGGCATATTTTGGGGTGGTTGCCATGAATCCCATCTAAACAAAATATGAATTTTAAGAGAGCATTAATAACAAAGACAATACTACCAAATATATGGTATAACAATGTTTTAGAAATTTCACTGATATGAGAACCTTAAGATCTTAAAGGATTATACTTTTGGAAGCTAAATATAATTACTAAAGAATCTTTTGTTTGTTATTCTTTAAAGAGTGTTAAAGGTAAGAAAAGAAGGAAATAATAGCCTTTCATGAGTATGCTCTATGGAGTCTTATGAATCCTTTCAAATATCTGAACTGAAGGAATATTTGCCTATGCTTTTCCTTATACCTCATGGATCATCAGTGTTATTGTTTCAAGCTAAGAATTCACTGAGTTAACCATTTTTTATGCGTCAGTTTATAACTCACTGTGCAATAACTTTCAGAGAGCTTATTTGACCTCATTGTAACTTAGTTTTCTCACCTATAACAGGAGAGTGCCTAGCTCACAGAGTTATTGTTAGATTTTGATAGGTTAACATATTTCAAGCATGACAACCAAATAGTACATATAACAGCATTTTCTGATTCTATTGTTTTATTCCTAGGTATGCTGCGAAATCATTTGTAACCAGGAGGAGGGAGACTTAATTTTTTGTCAAAGTCTAGGGTGTAAACACACCCATCATGGCAGATTTCATCTACTGTGAAGTCACCGAATGTGAGATGGTAAGTGATGCACAATAGCATCCCACTACACAGCATTTTCATCCTACAGATACTCATAACCAAGTGCACAGACATATGCATAAAATGTATATATATGTAGGAGTATCTACATACATATATAAAATGTAGAAAAATCAGACATGATGAGTTTCAAATATTATTTTGTTTTTAGAGGGAGGGAGGAAGATAATTATATCTCACACATGCTGCATGCAAAGCTAATCTGAAATTGTAGGTTCTAGAAGAACAAAACTACACCACTAACAGCATTTACATCTGAAATCAGATTCTTCATTAAATAGTTAATTAATTAAAAGCAATTGTTCATGTAAGTCCAATTAGAAGAAATATTTTCAAGATATCTTTATGAATGTATAACAGTATTATATATCTGTATATATAAATTTCACTTTTCCATACTTTGTTATTTTTGTATAATACATTATTATTCTTATTAACAACAAAAAACAAAACTGTTTAACACCTAAATCAAGGTAGTTCATATAAAGACAATTTACTAGCTAATATTTTAAGATATTAAAAGTCGATTGCAGCTTTGGTTATAGTTGGATCCAAAGGTTAACACTAGTTGTCACAGCTCAGTTTCTCTCTCAAATTTCCTATGACGATGAACTGGATTTATGCTATCCTAATCCAAACAGGTTTCCTTCTTTATAGGATAATCATGTTCCCCCAGTTACTGCCACCTCAATGGCAAGGAAGTGTATTTTACTTTCGTTTAGTGTAAAATTCTTTTTTAAAAAAAGATTTATTTATTTATGCATACAAGAAATGGCACACAGGCCAGAAGTGCGTGGATGGGGGTGGTGAGAGGATTTACCAGAGACAAAGTGGGGAGCAGAAAAGACTGATTGATTGAAATACACTGCTGAGGGGAGCAGCAAGTGACACAGGAAAGGTCTGCTGCTCCAAGTGGGTTAGCTTCTTGGCTGGCTGGGGTTAGCTTCTTGGCTGGCTGCAGTGGCTATGGATAACTTCATAATGCTGCAACTTAACCTCTTGTGCCACCAAGGAGGCCCCTTAGTGTAAAATTCTTGCAGAGAATTCCAATTGACCCAGTATGAGTTAATGTGCCCATTCACAAACCCATCACTATAATCTTCCAAATATATTCAAACTGATTAGCATAGATCATATTTTCTCTAGTAGAAAAGGAATCACCTAAAATTGACAGTTCTATAGAAGAGATGATTCCTAAAAGAAAGGTACATTGAGATGTAAATAATATATTTCTATTATAATTGTGAGGTGAAGGTGGGAGGTAAATTGGTGAATAGAGGGAAAACATGGTTAAAGGAAAGCACATGAAATCAAATGTTATATATATGAGTTGTGAATTACCTAAAGTTAAAAGGAACTATAAATTCAGTAGATGGAAAGATTGGATTCAAAATGATCTCAATAGGCAGAAATGAGAAGTATAAGACAAGATGTAATTTCACAGGAGCAAATATAAATCCCTACATTTAGATTCAAACAGTTGGTTTTATATAAATAAAAAGTGGAAAAACAGGATTTATAGCAGTTCTACTGAAAAAGAAAAATGTGAAGTTTTATTTAGCTTCAAGTTCAATAGGAACTGACAGCATGGCACTGTTGCTAAAAAAGGTAATCTGGTTTTAGGCTGTTGTATGGCACAGAACAAAGGAGATCATAGTCACCTAGTGCTCTGTGCTTACCATATTAAATCCAGATTATTGCTTCCTGTTTTGGATTTCATATTTTGAGAGTGACACTAACAAACTCAAGGGAATCCTGAGGGAGATGAACAAGATAGATAATATCATCTCAAAAATGACAGAATAAGCTGGATATATTTTTTATCATAGAAGAATGGCTTCAGAAGTATACAATAGCTCCTTCAATTATTTTCAGAAGTGTCTATGGAAAAGGAAGACAATTAATTCTGGCTCTTGAAGGACAGAACTACAATAATAGATAGATAGAAGTAAAAATAAAATGAATTCTGGCTCACTAGAAGAATGACATATTAAACTGTGAAATGATTGCACCTCAAAATAATGTGTGGTTTTCACTGGAGGCATTAAAACTATAAGGAAGTATTGTGGAATGAGAGAGAAAAAAAATTAGTAAGCCTATGAATAACAGTAAGAAGTTCTTTCTAGACACTGGTCCCTGCTTGAACATGACAAAGATATAATTTAAAATATATGTATCATACATTCTACATTTTATTTGCTTTCTGTGATTGACTGCAAGCTATGATATGTTTTTTTTTTTCAATTTGATATTTAATAGCTTTATTGAGGTGCAACTGACATACAAGGAACTACACATAAAGCATATACTTTTAATTTTGGCTTATCTATGAACATGTGAAACCATCACCACACTCAATAAAGTGAACATATTTATCACCTTTGAAAGTTTTCTCATACTGCTTCCAAAACTCTCACTACAACTACCTGCACCCAGGGAAAACACTGATCTGTTTTCTAACATTCTTAATTTGCCTGCTTTTACAGTCGTATATGAATGTAATTATACAGTCTGTACTTTTTAATGTCTTTCCATCAGCTTATTTCGCAATTTTTCCATGTTAATGTATATATCTATAGTGTAATCATTTCATGACAGAGTAGCATTCCATTGTATAGCGATAACCCATAATTTGTTGATCCATTCATCAATTGATAGATATTTGTATTTCTTTGTTTTGAATTCTTACAAATTTTGGTATAGACATATACACTCGTGGCTTTTGTCCAAGTACCTAGGAGAAAAATGACTACACTAATATGTCAGGCATATGTTTAACATTTTCAGAAATTACCAAAATTTCCAAAAAGACCGTACTAGTTTACATTTCCATCAGAAGTAGATGAGGATCTCAGTAACTACACACTGTGGTCAGTCTATTCTACTTCAGGCATTCAAACGGGTGTATTGTGGCATCACATTGTATTTTAATTAATTAATATATTAAGTTTATGTTTATTCTTATTGAGATAATACTGGTTTACAACATTGTATGTGGCTTAGAGGTATAGCATCACCCCCTGCAGGTATTGTCACCACCTCACACATTCTGCCAAGACACCTGGAGTCCTCAACCAAAGTACTCGTACTCCATTTCACTTATCACCCTTCGCTTCCAGTTCTGTTGCTCTAGTTTTACAGTCATATTTCTGTGGATTTAATTTTCATTTATTGTGCAGCATTTTTCCATGGGTGTATTTGATACCCATTTATATTTTTTAAAGTGCATTCCTAGGTCTTTGCCCATATTTTAAAAATCAATTTGATATACTATTATTTTACATTCTGGACACAAGTTTCCTATCAGTTTTATGATGTGTAAATAATTCCCCCATTTGTAGCTTGTCTTTTTATTGTCTTAATAATGTTTTCAAGGAGCAGAATTTTAATTTCAATGAAGTAAATTTATCAATTTATGAATTTTAATTTTTAAAATTAGTGCTAATAAAATTTTAACTAAAGAGTCAAATTATTTATTCAAACTAATTAGTTTTAGATTTTATATTTAGGTCAGGCATCAATTTTGAGTAACTTTTTCTGTATGGTATGGATCCAAATTATTTGTTTTCCACATATGTATAAGCAATTGTTCTAGCTTTTCATTCTCTATCAAAATGCCTTCCTATCAAAATGCCTGTATATCTTTGCTTTATAGAAAATCAATTGTCCTTGTATTCTGTTACTTTGATATTATTGTCTGTATTACACTGTCATTATGATTAGCTTTGTATTAAGTGTTCTAAAGGCATATGGTATTAGATTTCCAACATTGGGGGCCTCCCTGGTGGTGCAAGGGGTTAAGACACAGCACTATGAAGCTATCCACAGCCACTGCAGCATAAGTTCGACCCCCAACCAGGGAAGTGACCCACAAGGCACAGTGGACCTCTCCTGTCTCACCCGTTGCTCCCCTCAGCAGTGTATTTCAGTACGTCTGCCCGTTCTGCTCCCCACTCTGTCTCTAGTGAATCTCTCACCCCCCACATCTCTGGCCTACATCCAGCTCTAGTGTGCATAAATAAATCTTAAAAAAAAAAAAGAATTTCAACATTGTTTTTCTTGCTCAAGGAAGTCTTTACTACTCTCTGCCATTTGTACTTCCATATAAATTTCAGAATAAGTTTGTAAATTTTTACTAAAACATTGGGATTTTTAGTGGAACTGCATTGATTCTAGAGCTCATTTTGGGAGAAACTGTCACCTTAACAATATTGAGCCTTTCAAAACTCATGAGAGCAATTGTCTTTTCATGTTTTTACAACTTTAGTTTTCTTCAGCAATGTTTTTGGGTTTTCAGTAGTATCTTTTATATATTTTGCTGTAATTATTCTTATTTATTTTCTGGTTTTGGAGCCACTATAAACATCACTGTGTTTACATCAATTTCCAGTTTTCTTATTATCATAAATATAATTCATGTTTACTTATTGACTTTATATCCTGTATCCTTTCATGTAGATTGGTTTGATCCCACTACAGTGCCTAATACAAGCTCTATTCTTAAGAAGTCATTGTTTGTTTATTAATAATGCTGTATTTTATGTTAATACATGAACTGAGTAAATACTGCAAGTGAGAATCAAGTTATAGTGTTAAGTTCATTATGTCACTGTATGTAAAATGAATAGAAAAAGAAATCAAATGGTTTGATTTTTTTTAATAAGTGAAAATCAGCAACCGTCTGACTACAAAGAAAATGACATATATTGACTACTTTTTGTTGCTTGGCTTATTTGTAAAGTTAAGTCACTGTGTCTATTAGCTGTGTCAATTGGATTGGCTATGGTTCTTTACTTTTAAAATGTTTGTTTTTAGCATATATTAGGTTGCCAACATAAATCTTAAATATATCACACTGCCATTTAACAAAAAACAAATAATTTTCTAAAGGTTTCAAAACATAAAAGTTAATGTTTATATAATAGTAAACCAATGTGTCAGCTAATTTATTTACTGAGTCTTAGAAAACTTGTTTCACAATATTTGATTCATGCAGCTCATTAGGGGTAGAGTTGGAAAGATAATAACAAACATTGCATTTTATTGTTTAAAAATAATATTCAAATTGTTTTTCTTTGTGCAATTAACAATTCTACATTAATAAATTATCAAACAAGAGTTAAATATAAGTAAAAGAACATTGAAAATATACATATTTAGCTTTTCCCCCCAGTTTTGTAGTTGTTTTTTATGTAGGTTTAATTATTTGACATTAACATTTTTCAGGATAAAATATACTTAACTTACATTTTTATAGGCAGAAAATTAAGAGAAATAGGTGCAGGAGAAAACTAAGACTGCCAACAAAGTAACAAATGAAGATTAAGTAATTAAATGGGCAGAAAGTCGCTGATATAATACAAAAAGAATTTGGTTAAGGATTTAAGCTGCTGGTTATAGCCTGGGTTTTGCCTGGCAATGAGATACAACTTGTTAAATTGTATCTAAATTAATGTGCTGTGCTTTCTATTTATTTTTATATACATTACTCCAATTGTCTGTAAAGTTATCTGCAAGGTAGACATTGTTTTTCTCTTTCCAGAAAAGGAAAAAGGATTAGGTAAATTAAGTCATTTGTGAAAGATACCACAGCCATTAAGTGTCTGACTGACATGATGGCTAAATATTCTGATTCCATGCCCAGTTTCTCTCCATTTGTCATTTAAATTGTTGCGAACTCAATATCTTCATATATAAAATAGGGAAACTGAATGAGATAATGTTTTAACACAAGTCATCATGCAGAGTCTACAAAAGGAAAATCAAAAATCCAGTTTAAAATGATGTTTAAGTGACATTAACACAATGACTAAAAATAGTAAAATACATTGTCCACCTGTTTCTGTGTGAACTTCTCATTTCCTAGAAATCCCAACACCAAAATATTTTATCTGCATAGGTTTTACTCATTTAGGTTAAAAAAAAAAGGGAAAACAGTTATGATAGCCTAAACAAAATTATAGCATTCATTTCTAATTCTTAAAAATGATGCGCATATACTTTCACTAAACCAGAAAATATAACATCCTCTCTCACTAGCCTGACTCATATTTCTTTTATTAATTCAATATGGGGTTCATAGAACAATGCATTTTATGAGTATTAATTCACAGCCTGTCTTCTCAGTTTTCAAGTGGAACTCTCCTAACTGTGAAAAGAGTCTCATATTAAAATCTATGGTAGGATATGAACCATGGTTTTGTGCCTTGAGATTTCATCAGTGGAATTATAACTCTATAATTCATGGTTAACTGTTTGTAACTTCCATACTTGAATAATGTATATTTAAAGTATATTTACAAAGCATGGAGATGCAAACATTTCCAAATTAATGTTTGTATTGATATTATAGGCTGTTTCCCTTGATGTGATGTTCATTTTCACTCCGACTTGATGAATTAAAAGTGAAGCAAATTGGAAAATTAAAATGATGGAAAAAACAAGTGCAATTTCCTTGGATACTTCTGTAGAGAAGCTCAGAAGGAATTACTTATGTTATTACTGGAGTTACTCAACATGGCTTATGATATCCCCCTCAAATCCTACTACCATTCTGATGAAGGTTGCCCACAATGCCTCTTAATATAACTATATTTAATAAACTTTACTTCTTAAGTTTAAAAAATTAATAGTAGGTTAGAAATGTTTCTTTAATCAACTGTTTAAACTTCAGTGTGCATCCATTACTAATACTTTATGAGAGCTCTTATTTCACAATATTGTTAGTGAATCTTCCAGCCAATGCTGGTTGTATAGCAACTAGATGCCAATAACCATCTTAAGCAACAAGCTACAGACGGGGTCACTTCACTCATGGAGGATATAGATTGAGACTGTGGCTAACACAGGCAGGTCAGACAAAGCCTGTCTAAGATGAGGAAATTGGACTGAAAATTGAATGTTGAGAAATATGAATAGGAAAATTTCTGGTGGAAGAAACAGTAAGTGTAAGGATAGTGAGATAGAAACAAATTAGCATGTTCAAGGAACAGAAAGAAAGACAAGGTAGCTGAAAGATGGAGAGAAAAAGGGAGCTGTTGAAAGATAATATCAAAGATATGCAAGAACTAGGTTCTGTAGGAAATTGTGAACCACAATAAAGGAGTCTAGATTTGATTCTAAATATAAAAGGAACTTTTTAAGCAAGAGAGTGATTAGATTCAACTTATTTTTTTTTTTTTTTTTGAGGCATGCTTTTATTTATTTATTTATTATATTTGTTTGTTTGTTTTTTTTTGTTTATACATGCACTGGGTACAGTCAGAAGCGCGGGAGGGTGAGAGAATTCACCAGAGCCAGAGCGGGGAGCAGAGCAGGCAGAAGGACCGAGGTACACTGCTGAGGGGAGCAGCGGGCGGCAGGAGAGGTCTGCGCACCATGTGGGATCCTCCTCCGGTGGCTGGGGAGCAGCCGGGGATCGAACCGGCGCCGCAGAGGCCGCGGGCAGCTTCGCAACCCAGCGCTCAATCGCTGCGCCACCGGGGAGGCCCTCAACTTATTTTTTTTTTTATTATTCTGTCTTTGAAGTATATATTGTAGGCGGCAAGTACCGAGATGTACGGGATGGCAATTTATTCATTTGTTTGTTTGGTTGGAATGAAACAGGAGGTTAACAGTAAAGATGGAGAGAAATATATATTTAAGGATATTTTGGAAACCAATCAATAGTATACACTAATTAACTGGATTCAGGGAAGGAGGAAGAGTTTAATCAAAGGAACAGTACTAGATTTTTTTTTACCTAATCTTTCAGGTTTGTTTCATTTACCATGATGTAGAAGATCAGGAACAGGGTATTGTATGAGAGGAATCATGTATCCTATTTTCAATATGCTATACGTGAAGTTAATATCATTTTGTCAGTGCAGCGGTTGATGGTGCAGCGGTTGAGCACTGGGCTGCAAAGCTGCCCGCAGCTGCAGCGCCGGTTCGATCCCCGTCCTCCCGCGAGGATCCCACATGACACGTAGACCTCTCCTGCCGCCCGCTGCTCCCCTCAGCAGTGTATTTCGTCAGTCTGCCTGTTCTGCTCCCCGCTCTGGCTCTGGTGAATTCCCTCACCCTTCTGTGCTTCTGACTGTGCCCAGTTCTTGTATAAATAAATAAAAAATAAATCTTTTATGGGCCTCCCCAGTGGCGCAGTGGTTGAGCGCTGGGTTGCGAAGCTGCCCACAGCCTCTGCAGCGCCGGTTCGATCCCCAGCTGCTCCCCGGCCACCGGAGGAGGGTCCCACATGACGCATAGACCTCTCCTGCCGCCCGCTGCTCCCCTCAGCAGTGTACTTTGGTCCTTCTGCCTGCTCTGCTCCCTGCTCTGGCTCTGGTGAATTCTCTCACCCTCCCACACTTCTGACTGTACCCAGTGTTTGTATAAATAAATAAATAAAAATAAATCTTTAAAAAAAATAAATAAAAAATACATCATTTTGCCAAATGAGAGGTAGATGCATATTTGAGTTTGAACTCAAAGGAGGAATAGATATTGATGTAGACCATTAAAGATTGACTAACTTTACATACTTTTTCAAGCTATAATCAGAAGGAAAACATATAGGTAAAGGAAAGGATAAAACCAAACTATATTTTAACCTAACACTTCAAGGCCAATTATAACAGAAGGATTCAGAAAATTGTAGAGAAAGTGCCAGTGACATTCAAGGAAAATCAGGGGTGTATTTTGTCGAATCCAAGAGGACAAAGTGTTTCATGAGAGGAATGTCCATCTCTGCTGAGAGGTTGAATAATGTGATAACAACACATGACCATGACATGAGGGCTACTGATAGGGTTGAAAGCAAACTTTGAGAACAGATTTGATAGAAAGGAGGTGGGTCATAATGAAAAACTAGATGTTGGTGGACACAGAATAGCAAAGCCAAATTTACTGAAGAATCATCTCTTCTACTTTATATATCAGTGTCTATAGAAAAAGTAGAAAGCATTTTTCCAGTCTACCTAACTGGCATACTTTGGGGGCATTTTTTTTTTTTTTTGGTAAAATTGAAAGATTTTTTATGACAATAATTTGGCAGTATAAATCTTTAGATATAAAAGATTTATAATAGTGTTTATCTACTAAGCACTGTTTAGTCAAAGTTACAAGTGTTAGCTTTTATCTTCCCTCACAATTACCTTCCTTGAATTTTTTATTTTAACTTCTGTTTACAAAAGCAAAAAAACTTAAGGATAAAATGAGTTATAATATTAGTAATTTTAAATTTTTATTATTAGTTATACTGGTTTGTTCTTTGGCAGCAGAATTTTAGTAAATATTGTAACAAATAACTAATTTCCATAAGATCTGCTGATGCCAGCATTGAGTTCATAATATCTTATATATAATTGCCTCTAAGTTTATAACTTGAATGTTATGCATATTATAATTTCAAATTGTGCTTTTGTGGAAGAAAAAAGAAGCAATCACTTAGCAGTTTAGTCACCATTCTTAAAAATTCATAGGAAAGAGATTACTAAGTATACCCTTTTGATTTTTAATATAAAAAAGTAAAAATACGTTAATATCTTTTTTATACAACAGTTTGATTATAAAACAAATGGCCAGAAAGGTAGCCTGCTTAATAATATGTATATGCATATGTACTTAATGAAAGCAAACTATAAAAGCTTTATATATACCAACAAAGAGAAAACAAACTTAGAAATTTATCAAACATCACATTCATTTTTCAATTTGAACTGAAAAAGTTATATAATGAAGTTAATTATCCTTCCACAGCTACAAATATTATTGACAAATTAATAAATAGAAGTGAAAAGATAAATTTGAGCTAATGGCTCTAAAAGCCATCATTATGTTTTCAGAAGCCATAAAATATCAGTTTTCTTTCTTTAAGTTGACACAATATGAATGACAAACATTTAACTTGTAGGCAAAAGAATATACTCAAAGTAGTATAAAGTTTCAGTTTATGTTATTATATGTGCTTAATGTAATGATAGCACTTTAAAGTTTTGGTTTATTTAGTATTTTGAAATAGTTTAAAAGCAAAAATTAACATTTGACACAATGACTACCTACAGTGAATAGAACCAATGTAATATTAATAAAAGAAATGACACATACGACAAAGTTTAATAGTCAGTATATAAAGGTAGGTTTTTAATACTGCTAAACTTCCAGGGGGCAATTCTGTTTTTTTTTTTTTTTTCTTGGTAATCAGGCATTGTTCCATTTCTTATGAGTATTTTACAACCATACCGTCAAGGCTACTGATGTTCCTAGTACAAGCTTTTTTAGGGTGGGAGGGATAGAAAATTATTTTTCACTCTCTACATTTAGAGTGCATCAAACTACTGTTTCCCTTGTTCATTTTCCAAAGTATTATCAGTTGATAAGACTTAATTCTGAGGATCTTAAATAGAATATTGGTACTCAATATTTTCCTTTAAAGTATTCTTTTTCTTAAAAAGGATTTCCTAGGAAACTGGATAGATGTCCTAATTTGAGTCAGAAAAATCAAACTTGACCCAGAAATCTTTTTAGAGTCATGGTTTTCTTTCATAAGAATCATTTTGCCCATTGTTTTGAAAAAAAAAAATCCAAGTTATCAATGTTCTTAATTTCATCTTACAAATCAGAAAACATTAATAGCAGAACTACCACTTTTTAAATGTGAATCTTTGTGGGAAGAAATTGATATTTTGCAAGTTTCATGTGGCAAGTTAGTGACTCAGCTTCAATTACAATAGAATCAAGGTTTGCAAACCGCTTACCTAGAGCCCATCATGCTATGTAATACAATTGTTCCTGAAGTCTCCTTTATATAATCACAACAATGAAAATAAATCCTATAAAAGATATGTCTTTGGACCAGAAATATCTGCCATTATAAAACCCCCTCACTTCCCAACCACAGTGGCTATGAGATTTATGAGATTCATTGGGAAAGGGGTTGCACTTTAGAATATTGCAATACTCTGTCAGCACTGAAAAATTAATGATACAAAAAACTGTCTGCAAGACAAAAAGTAATGGAAACACTCCATCGTTCAATAATCACTCTGGTATTTAGTATTTCAAGATGGGTAAGATTGTTTGCAATGTATCATTCTGCTAAAATGAAAGAGTGCTTGAAAAAAAAGAGAACCTGAGGTGTTTCTTAACGAGAAGTTGAAAAAAGATCTTAATATTGTTCTAAACAGATGAAGTAAGAGCAGTCAGAGTTTCCCTTTAAATGATATGCACTGAGTTTTAGCAAAAGAAGCAGTTTTAAATAATTATATTCAGAAAGGTAAATCATTCAATATAGTGTAACTCATTTAAGAGAGTTGGAAAAAACAGAAATCAAGTTATTACCTAATTTCATTTAAGCATAAGGTTTCCTAGTAATGTTTAAATTATTATAGCATAGATTTTGAAAAATTTTAAATATCTCATTTATGTTTCATACACGGTTTTTAAAAATTGAGACTGATTTACTCTGAGTGTTTCTGAATTAAGGGACTAGGACTAAGAAAATAAAAGGAACTTCAAATGCTTAGGAAATTACAAAATATTTTTCTCAATAGCAGAGGGAAAGACAACTTTCTGAGGATAAGAGTTCTAAAAGAAAATAGAGAGAAAGTAATTATCTTGCTCGGATTCTGAGACAACTAATTACAAGCTATCCATTTATATTGAAAGATTAAATGTGAACGATGTATTTTCTATAATGACCAATAAATGACTCTCATAAAATAACTAGAAAGTCTATTTATAATCAAGTTTTATATATGATTGTAGAATTAATGAAAATACGTAAGATTTAAATAATTGTTGGAAAGTATATAATTTCATTAGGATTCTTAATACAAATATGATTTAATTTCACCTATTATCTAAATACCTTATTTATTATCTATTATTGTAGCTACCATTCTAAGGAGATGGCATTAGAATGATTCAGATGAAAAAGACATACAAGATAGTTCATTGGGAGTGTGCAAAAGTGACAATCCCAGGTAAAAAATATATAGATAATTTCAGGCAATTGTTAGTACTGTTGTCTAAAGTCAAGTCACTTGTAAACTGACTGAGATAAAAGGTGATACAGGGCAGGAGTAGGGCTTTTCTGGCAAACTGTGGAAGTTATTGGTGCTCACACTGAAGAAAATGTATAAAGTTATTAGTGCAATGTGAAAATTTACAGATTCATCTACTGTACTTAAAAAATTTGTTTGTCTTTCTTAGTTCAGTATTAATTCCACCTAAAGAAATTAGAAACAATGTGATCCATATTCATTAAAACCGAAATATTTTCTTAATTGGCTCAATTAAGTGAGTCTATAGTCTTCAGTAGACCATTACTGAAAATGCACTTTACCTGTGTTATTCTGCTTAAACTCACCTAATTTAACATGCATTTTTAACTCCGATAGTGCACAGAAATGCCATATTAAAACTATTATAACTAATTTTAAAGTTGCATTTTACATAATTTTTTCTACATTAGAGAAAGTTTTGTAAAACTATTGTTTTATTTAAAAAATGTTCATACATTAAAGGACACTATCGACAGGAAAAATATTTCCAAATCATATTTCTAATAAGGGATTAATATCTGGGATATATAAAGGACTCCTAAAATTTAGCATCAAAAAAAATCTAATTGAAAGATGGGCAAAGAAAATGTGCAAATGGTGACTAAGCTCATGAAAAGATGGTCAACACCACCTATATTAGAGAAATACAAACCAAAACCACAATGAGACACCACTACACCCATTATGATGGTTATTATAAAAACATACCAAAAATAGCAAGTATTGACAAGGATATGGAGCTATTTGAATCCTTATGCACTGTTGATGGGAATGTGAACTGGTTCAACAGCTACAGAAAATGGTTTAGAATTTCCTCAAAAATTAAACATAAAGTTACAACATGAGCCCTTATTTCAACTTCAGGGTATACACCCAAAAGAATTTAAAACTGAAATATTTTCTTAATTGGCTCAATTAAGTGAGTCTATAGTCTTCAGCAGACCATTACTGAAACAGGTATTTGTGTACCCATGCTCATGGTGAAATTATTTATAATAAACAAAAGGTGGAAGCATCCCAAACACTCATTGTCAGATGACTTCATAAACAAAATGTGATACATATACTTACTATATATATATAACTATATATTCCACATATGGTATTTGCTATATATTGCCATATATACTATATGAATATATACTATATTTCTCTCTATATATGTACATACACACACATATATATCTATATATACACATATATATAATGCTATTCACAGGTTTGAGATAGTATCTCATTGAGGTTTTGGTTTGCGTTTTCCTGATCATAAGTGATGTTCAACATATTTTCCTGTGCCTCTGGGTCATCTGTACGTCTTCTTTGGATAAGTATCTATTTAGGTGTTCAGCCCATACTGATTGGTTATTTGTTTTCTTTTTGTTCAGTTATGTGAGTTCTTTGCAGATCGTAGATAGTAGCCTCTTTTCATATATATGACAAATATTTTCTCCAATTCAATAGAGTGTATTTCTTTCGCTGTGCATGCAGGCTTGCAGTTTGATGCAGTCCCATGTGTTCATTTTCACTTTCGTTTCCCAAGCTATAGGAGTCTAACCCCCAAATATGTCACCGAAGCCAATGTCATGAAATGTTTTGCCTGCTTCTTCTATGTATTTTACGGGTATAGGTTTTTAGTCCAAACCTATAAAAGATGCTGAAACATTACCCAGCATGACAAAAATTCCTAGGCAAAGGAAACGGAGATACTTGGAAACCACTACACTAGGGAGTGGTATCTTTCATCATTTGTGCTCCAGGTATATTATAGTTGAAAGTAAGGTAAACTAGCAATAACAAGACAATAGATAAGTCATTGTCAAACTCTAATTGAGAGCAAAAGCTAGCATTTTAACTCATTTTCTATTATATTTACATAACATAATACTACACCTTTGCCTAGACCCTTACAGATAGACAAAAATTATTCATGTTGTTTCTAATGACCCATGTTAAACCATAATCAAATGTCTCCTAGTTGAACACTACTCAGCAATCTTTCTTTTAAACCCTATTAATTTGATTTCCATCTTCCTTTTTCCACATTTTCTAGTATTTCCACAAAATTCCATGTCCCTTTCCACTCTCTTAATTCATCACTAATTAACTTACTTTCTATTTCACTGAAAATAAAGAATATGAGCTTTGAGAGAGGACAAGGGAAGCATGTGTACAAACTGAGGTGTGAAGTTGTAGTCCTAAAGTTATATAGTTTTGTAAACAAAGGGCAAATCAGTAAAATGCAATTTATAAATAACTATAGGAACAACCTAGAGATGTTGAATCTTAAAAAGTGTTTTTTTGAATCAGTGGACTCCATGATGTTAGTTGGTGTTTCATTAAATATCATGAAAAATGTCTGTATTTTTTACGTTGAAATAAGCCATGTGAACACCTAGCATTATTTTGTCCACTTGCCATAACAAGACCTATGAAATTTGTTCAGTTATTTTTGTGTAAACATCCTCACTTCAAAGTTAACTTATTGAACTTTTGGACTTTGGTTCATCCTTACGTATACAGCAATAACTTAGTTTTCTTTGACTTTTATCTAACAGACATCTAGAATCTTACCTTCCCTATTGGGTTTCTCCTGTTTAATTCAGTAATTTAATAGTTCAAACTGAGAACTTTCCATTTCACCATATTTTCATTAAAGAAACATTTCCCAATAGTCAATTGTACTTAGGAATATGGGGAAGGCATTTTAAAAAGCCCCACAGTGAGACTGGGAAGAGAAATATACATCAGTAAAACACTAGAGACCATTTAAAAGGCCACAAATCAGTAAGCCCATGATTATGTGGTGTAATCAATATGCATGAGTTCTAGGAGAATGAAAAATTAGGGAAAGTAAGTCTGGGATGTAATTAGAACTAATTATCTTCCCTGATAATAAGCCTGATCGTCTGGTGGCGATTTTACATTTATTGTTTGAGGTCATGAGGATATGATTTACCCATTATTCATTCCACGAAGTGAGGACATCCCTGCCCAGAATGTCCTTATTTGACCAGAGAGTGTTCTTACTATTATAGCTCTCCTTATGTCTAATATTTGATACAACTTTGAGTTTTTTGGTAAATGCTTCTTGTGTCCATGTTATACATTTTTTCAAATATCAAAATAGAGATCATGTAGGCATGAGATCATTATGGGCATTACTGATAACAATTTAGCCCATTTTTATCTTTTCATTTTAATTTTGAACTAGAATAACTAGATAACTAGATTTAAATGTACTCTATGCATTAAGTAAAGATAATCATAGAAGACCAGGAGCCAATCATGTACATTACAATATTTTAAAAATCTCTTTACCATTAAGGCCATTTTATTTTTGTCATATAAGTAATATGCATTGATTGTAACAAACAAAACATTTAAAATAAGCCTAAAATTTCCAGTCTTGTCTTTCTTTCCCTTCAAAAAACAGAATTTCATGTGCATCTAACTGTTCAGATTATACTATTAACATGTACTATTAAACATGTACAATATTCCACACATGATAAACAAATCATAAATGTAAGATTATATTACATATATTGTATATACATATTTGCAACTTCAAAAATTACATTATACAGGACTACACACAGAATTATTTGATTTTAAAAGATCTGTCCTATTATTTAATGAAACTAGCCTAATTTATTAAATAAACTTGCTATTGATGATTACTTATTATTTTTCATTATAACAGTCTTGGGAACATTATATGCTATAGTCTTGTACTTTTGTTTAGGCATTTTCATTTACAGAATATATTTAAATATATTTGAATCTCTATCTGCTCTTAAGTAAACTTGCAAATTTAAGTGCTTTTTCATTTGTATTTTCTCAAATCTCAAAAATAACTGTATGATTTTATACTTTTATTAATAACGTCCAGTGACTTGCTTCCTATTCATACCAAATACAACATACTTCAAATTTTTGCTCAGATGGATGATATTACTTCACTGTTATTTTATTTTGTGTTACAAATTATAATGAGATTCAACACATTTTCAAGTATTTTGTCCATTTTTATTTTACTTTTCCTTTGCATTTATATATTGAATTTTCATTCCTTATTTTATTCATTTATTAGTACTCTTTTCACGTTAATGAATTTGCCACTTGGCTTGTATATTTTTTCCAGTTCTTGTTACAAGTCTTTGACTTTTGTAATCATCTTAATTCTAAAATTTTAACTTTCTGTAAACACATTTGGAAGAAAGAAATTCATTTTAAGAAATACCTGTTTTCCCATAAGTACTATAGACATCTTCTCTATTTGATGTCATGTCAAACAGAAGATTATTCAATAAACAATTTGTTGTTTATAGTTTCATTTTAAGTATTAAAAATAGCCACACAAATGTAGACTTGTTCGTATATTACTGCTATAAAAGGCCAGTCAGATTAACACAAGTGACAGAAAGCTGCCAATTACTAAGTTTTATGAAATAGTGAACAAGGCAGCAAACATGATTAAAAATGAAAGATCATATTACAAAATGAACTTCATTCATTTATCTTGACAAAGATATTGCTTACCAATTCTTTGATAATGCTTTAGGGTAGACTAGTAAATTTCTTCTAACACATTTTGTGAAAATACTTTAGTGAGAGCGATAATGAGTTCTCACTCCAATTCTCAGCTAATGATTTGCTGCTGAGAAATGCAGTAAGATTGCTGGATATGCAATGAGAATTATGGGGTTTAAAAGCTACGGAAATGACACTTAACAAGTTTCACTTAAAAGGGGAGCTATTTTATCTTTCTGGAGTAGTATGCAATTTCGTAACTGTAATTTGAAAAGCCCGTGGTGAAACTTGAGTGTCACTGTAGCTGAAATTAAATATTAATCAATTAAACACTCCTAGTTGAAATAAATATAACTGACTGGAAGGAAAACATAACTCATTAAACAAAACATCTATATTTACAAGGGTTATCTCACAAGACCTTATAGTCAACATCTACTTTTAGTTTTTCTATGAAATGAAACATTGTCTCTTTCCATCTGTGTGATGTAAGAGGACTGCATGAGTTTCAATGCAATAGTTAGCAGCTCACAAAGTACTCCAGGGTGAGAAATATCACATGACTATGCAGCTCATTCTTGTAAAACTGTATGAGGAATTTGTGTTAAGGGCAGACTCAGGATGGAAATAAACAACAAATTGACTAATAATATACTACCAGTGAATTACATGTTCAGGGATTTGCATTTCCATCCATTCCCTTCCTCCCATTACTCAGATAGTTAAGGGGGGAAAGGGTATGGGGACCTGTGACTGGAAAAGAAACATGTTTCTAAAAGACAAAAAAATATAAAATAAACCAGCTTCATAGAGGAAAACTGAACATTCCTTTGAATCTCTTTCCTTTTTTCTCCAAAAACAAATATCCTAAATCTCATCTTTAGGGTCAGTTTACATGGAATCTTCTATTAAACTTTCCTCTTTCCTGTCCTCTCTGCTTTCTTCCGTTTTGTCCCTCTTTCTCTTTATACTGCTATACTTTTTCTCTGATTTTCTCTATATTTTACTTTTAACTCATTTACTTTTTCACAACTGCATGGACAGTATTTTGATTCAGAATGCAAAGAAAAAAATGTAAAAAAATGTGAATACTAGATATTGGATTATATTGAGGAAATGTTAATATTCTAGGTTTAAAATGATGTGTGATTTATTTCTATTAATAAGTCAGTCATTTACTGACTCTGTATAATTATGGGGTTATATTTTTATACCTCCATATGTGGACATGCTTCACTCACACCAACCACACTTCCCTTTTCAATGACCTCTCTCTTCCCTTCCTCCCCATTTCCTTCTCCCTGCCCCTTGTTTCCTCTTGTAGCCAGTATATTTTTAAAGAGTCTAAGAATTGTCTTTCCTGTACTTTTCCAGTATATGTTTTTATTTTTATATTATTTATTTATTTATTTATTTATATTTCACATCATTGTTCACTTTTGAACGATGCTTGCTTTCTCCTCTCTGGTATAGTCCCCATAGAATTCCCACCACCAATTCACCATGCAGGTGCACCATCACCGTAGTCCCCTGTGCTCTTCCCACCTATTTTCATCTCTCTCCCTCCCTGCCCCTGCAGAATATCTCTGATTTATAGTTGCTGTTAATTTTTTTATGTTATTATTTTCCCTGCTCCATTATTTGATTCCCCTTGTATGTTTTTTGAACATAGTAAATATTCAAAACCATGTAGAATCTGAATTTCACTTTCTGACTAATTTCATTTAATGTAATCACAAATATTTAAAACATGACAGGGGTTAAGAATTCAAAAATTGATGAATCAAAGATGGGTGAATCATAATCCTTGCCTCTAACACATGACAACATACCACTTACGGAGAGACTTTATACTCAGATTTGCCAGAACAGTACTAGTTTATTCTTGTTTTCCTAATGTTATAATAGCTCTGCATTTGACTCTCAAGTTACCCAATGGGAAGGATAAGTTACTGTTCACCCTAAAAGCATGGTGGTTAGGATCTGATTTAGCTGATTTACTTTCAGCCAGTGCTTTAACTTCTCACTTCTCCACTATTGCAAACTGAAAGATATATCTACAATTTAGTTCACTTCAAGCAGGAGAATTCAGAAATATTAAAATTCTAGTAATAAATGGGAAATTACTAATTCAATAAGAATTAACTTATTTGTCTTGAAAGCAGTGTCTGAATATAAAAGTATCCCTCCATTTCAGAATATTGAATTGTAATCATGTTGAATTTAGAAAAATCCAATAAAAAACACCATTGAAAATATTTATTACATTAAAACATTATTATAGTTTCAGTGTTTGCTTCGTAATCCCCTTAAATGTATTAATTGCTCATGGAAGCATAAAATTTTTTGTTTGCCTCATGTTTGTTTTCTTTTGTTTTCCCAATTGGAAGGAAATCAGTGACAGAAAACTAGAAGTGGCCATTAAATTTATTTGCACTAGTTTTAAGTTTAGATTGACGGTAGATAAATACAGGATTGTTAAGGAAGTTTCTATCTTCTAGACTAAAATAGAGGTTAAATCATTTTATGTGAGCAATATTAGATATTTGTCTGAAAAATATTTTAGAAACATTTCTGATTATTTAGACATATGCTCCAAATATACATATACATATGTACATATATGTTTCAAGGAAATTATGATGAATAAGATATTAACTGACATTAGATAATATGAAAGGAGCCTGTATTTTCAAATGTACATCTGCATGCTAGTTATCCATAAACAGTAAAGATAGAATATACTCACTGTTGGAGAATTAATCAGATGGCTTCTCATTTAGCATAAAATTGCTATCCCTACTCATCTATTGTACACAAAATCAAGTATAATTCACATCCTCCTTAGAAGAAAGATTCCACCCACTATAGTGTTGTGGTTTCTTGGATTTATGTTTCATTACTTTTCATTTGTTTGATTTTATTGGTTAAATATTGCCATCTATATCTTTCAAGACGGGATGCATAAGGACAATAAAATCTCAGTATAGGTTTCTTATTTTAGAGAAGCACAAAATGCATATTAATTGCTAAGCCAAAAACTTTGTTGTGTCAGTATAAACATCTAGACTGCTACTGATTTATACAATTGATTAGAGAGGAGAATCGTAAGAGCTTTACTGAGATTGCAGGAGGAAAACATGGGGTCATAGATACAAATGACTTTTCTCAGATTGAGGGACCATTAGAAAACTCCTTAGAAGGAAAGACTATGGGAAGAATATTTCTTTTCCCCATGTTACAAGGACTATAGAAGATTCATAAACATGTCTTCTGTTTTTTCTTAGAAACATTCAAAGGAAAAACTTAGTTTTTCTATGTCCATTGCAAATCTACCAAATTTTATTAATTTTATAACCTGTATTTATGTCTTTTATGAAGCTGTAGTTTCAAATAAAGATGAAAATTTTATTTCCTAATTTTAGTAAATGAAACATTTCTATTGCATACATTATAACATTGAAAGGAAGTATTTTTTTCCAGCTCACTCATTTGTTCATACTAAGCATATATCACACACGCACAATTAGGTTCTGGTGAGAATTAGAGTGACTTATGGTTACTGTCCTCTAAGAACTCACTGATCATTGCTTAGGGACTCATTTGTCTTTCCAGATCTTCCAGCTTGGAAAAAAAATCAAACTATACTTATTTCAAAGATATCATCAGGGAAATGCTCTTCAACACATAGTGAAGTTATGTAATTTCAGATACCGTAGATAACATTTAAAATGCAATGATCCTTACTTTGCATGTTTAAATATGCATGTTTCAGCTAACATTTTGTTTAATAATACCAGTTTCCCAATAACAATTCAAATTTCAGATTACCACAGCATATTAGTTATGAGTGCTAAGGCAAAGGATAAGCTAATATACAAATCATTACATAAATCAAGATGTACACAGATGTCATCAATCTATCACATGATTTCTTTCAAACACTAGTTGGTGTCAAGTCACGGCAAAGCCATTACTCACCTTATACAAAGACAAAGAGTATGTAATCATGTTGCCTCCTTTCCCAAAGATGGAGAGGTTCTGTAGAAAACAGAATTTAACTTTTTTCAGTACTGTTCTATTGGATAATGATCTAGATCACCCTGTTCTATTTAGGACTTGAATGTATATGTGGACATTTCATTTTTGCCATCAAAAGCAACTTTATCAATCTAGCTAATGAACCAAGTAGTTATTTAACTTTTTAAGCCTATTAACATAGATGAACTTTCAGACAGGCTATTGCTGTTACAATGGAAACTTACACAATTTTTTCAGATAAACTTTGGGAAAAAATGTGATTTAAAACAATGGAAAACATTTAACCAGCATGTATCAGAGTAACATGCATGTTATGTGTAATATACAAGTTTACTATACCATGTAAGTAACTTGGAAAATTCAAAGCAAAGACAAATGGAGTTATAAAAAAAACCTAAAAAAAAAAAACTAATCATAGGAATGTTGATGCTGAGGCTATTTTGGAGACATTAGCTATGCATCCAGAGAAACTAGGTGAAGATTAACCTCATTGGACATAAATGATGAAAGAAATCGTAGTGATGACAAAGATGGAATTCTAGAAGTGGCTTGGGCAGAAAACTTAACATTAAAGCAATTCCCAGGTCATTGCTCAATGACAGCACTGAGACTTAACCCCTCAGCCACCATGGAGGCCCTCACCCCAATTTTCTTGACTCACACTTTGCTTCCTCTTGTGAGTACATCATTAAGTAACTTTAGGTGCCCCCACCACCAGAGTTTGAATTGTGTTTAGCAGAGTCTATTAAAAGTAATACAAAACCTTGGGGAAACAATGATTTGTAGTAGTTTGCAATTCCTAGGGTGATAATAATCACAGATATAAAGCAAGAACAAGATGAGGCAATTAAAGAAAATTGAAATCCAGAGCGACCAGTAATCAGTACAATAAAGGAGAGCTTATTTTACAAATGATAACTGATTTCTATCTTTCTACTCTTTATTCCACACTCCTGATCTCTTTGGTTTCCCTCTTTTATAAGGACACAAAACATGCAAGCATTGTTTTTTGATTATTGGGTCTCAATTTTTTTGTATTATCTAGAATCTCAGGGGGCAGGAGATAAATTCTGCAATTACTGTTAGCACACAAAAATTGTAAATCCTAAAGACTCATTTTGAAAGTACAAACAGGATTCCCAGAGGATTGTTAAGTAATATGTTAGTTGCTTGCATCCATGGATATTTATGGATTCTTGTGTGGACATTTTTAAATTTGAAATTTCAGTCAATACACTTCTATATATTGGCTTTATTTTTTTATGAATGTACTAATCCCTTGGAATTTTAAAGAAATATCATCGACAAATTCAAGTTGCTCAAACATTTATTTCCTTTGATGCAAACATCTATGAACTTTTTACCAAAAATACATCTACCATATGATCCAGCAATTCCACACTTAGGAATCTACCCCAAAAATGCAAAAAAAAAAAAAAATAAAACCCACTAAATAGAAGGGATATAGCCATTCTTTTGTTCATTGCAGCATTATTTATAATAGTCAAGTTATGGAAAACAACCTATGTGCACAAGGACAGATGAGTGGATTAAGATGTGGCACACATACAAAATGGAATAACAGCTATAAAAATAAAATATGAACTCTTGCCATTTGCCATAACATGTATGGAAGTAGAGGGAATTATCTAAGTGAAGGAAGCCAGAAAAAGAAAAGCAAATATGGGATGGCTTTGCTCATAAGTGAACTATGGAGAAAACAGAACAAAAGGTCAGATAATACCAAGTCAGAAATAATCCCTGAAATGTGACTATAAAATTGAGTCTATCAAATAGGGTGCTCTGAAAGCATTCAAGAGAGGGGGCTCAATGGTGTATAGTGGAGGACTGTGGGTGCCTTGGTGGTAGGTGTGGTAACATACATCTGAAGAGTATTGTATATGTAAACACTACTATTAACCAATGCTATGGCAATAAAAAAATACACATAATAATAAAAATGCAACAGAAACAAAAAAGGATTTTTTAAAGAAAAAATAGATTGAATGGCAATTAAAGATTTCATTCAACTTGTTTTTCTTTTGTGTCTCTTGCTGTTACAACATAAAGAAACATATGTGACTGAGTTACACCAGAGACTCATTTCAGAGAAGATGCCACAGTTGATGCAAATGTGAGGGAATAGGTGACTCCCAAAAGGAAAGAACTGAAACTGGTACTTAAATGTAAGCTGATAAATATTTCCTGGCAAATCCTCTAAGTAATCATGATCAAGTAGAATCCTCACTTTAATTACAAGGTAAGAAGAAAGAATGATGCATTTAAACTATCTGAATATACTTACATTGAGTGAAGCATAGACTGTACTGACACTAATATCACTGGCTTATAGAAGATGTGTATGTGGAAAAATCTCAAATACAATTCTGAGTACAGAAAAACAAATAGATCAGAAATACATGCACATTTCCCTTAAGAAATCATGCTGAAATTTTTTGCTTCCTGTTTAAATTTGCTTGTTTCCATTACAGTTATGCTTTGTGGTACTTAATACTCAAATCTAGGTAGAGAAAGATTAAAACAGTACACATTACTGTGTACTGGAATGGATTAACATTAATTATTTTATTCAAAAGCAGATGCTGTGCTCTTCCTATGTTTAGTGTGATTTTCTTAAATAGATGGTAATAAAGAAATTGGTACTATGTATCCTACGTGGAGAAAAGAGAGACCAGAGTAGGAATCAGACTCTCAATCAACTTAGATATTTGCATTTTAACCAGAGCAAGATAAAGCAGACTTTGCAGTGTCACCTCCTAAAAAGGAGACTCATTGTCTGAGTGAACACAGTATACCATTTGAATAGCACTTTTAATAATATCATAAATCCCCTCTCTTTGCTGTCTTTTCATCACACTAATATGGCAACACATTCATTGCTAGCTAACCCAGTGAGATCCAATTTTCCTGTGTCTGCACCTGACCAGTCAAGCTCTACTGGAGAAAGCAAAATAAATTCAATTATAAGTCCAAGATCAATAATTTAAAATTGAATCAAACTGACCATTCTGTCCTATCATTTTCCTTTAATTCATCTCTCTAATTGGCACATGCATATATACACACACACTCAAAAATTTTACAGGTTTTTTTTTTTTGTTCTTTTTTAATTTTTTTAAAAAATTTTTTACATCATTGCTAATTTTTAAACAATATTTGCTTCCCCCCACCCTCAGGTGTAGTCCCCATAGAATTTCCTTCCCCAATGCACCCGTGCACCATCACCTCAGTCCCCTGTGCTCCTCCCTCCCACCACCTGATCCCTCTCCCTCCTCCTCCTCCCCTACAGTATGTCTCTGATTTATAATTGTCTGCTTTGTTGTGCTTTGTACTGTTACTTTTTTTACACTGATGTCTTATTTGGTTCCCCTATATTCCTGCTATAAGTGAAACCACCCAGTATTTTTCTTTTTCCTTCTGGCTTATTTCACTGAGCACAATTCCTTCTAGCTCTATCCACATTGCTTCAAATGGCAGGAGTTTATCTTTTTGATTGCTGAATAATATTCCATATATACCAAATCTTCCTGATCCAATCATCTATATTTGGGCTTTGCCCAGGTTTGTTTCCAGGTTTTGCCTAAAATTTACAGCTTTCTTTTCACCTCCCATTACACCTCATGTATTGCTTTATAGAAGATATATAATACTCAGGAACTTTCCAATGCAATCATAAAATTATCAATGCCTATCTATATGCTATCCTTATCTTTATATACATACATACATACATACATGCATACATACACATGCATATACTGACATCCTTCTTTCTTGCTATGAATGGTAAAGCCCTCATTACTGAACGTACTATAAATCCAGTACACGCCTTATTCAATAATCTAAAATAACTGAATATCCCTTTCCTTTTTATATTCAACCTCTTCCTGTCACCTGGATTTTTCTGTTTAGACTTTCATTCAAATCTTTACCTCTAGAAACAAACACACTTAACATAGTCATTCTTTCCCCATTTTTCCCTAGTTATTTTGGTTAACTTTCTCTCCTTCTTAGCCAGTGTTGTGGGGAAAAAGTATTTTTTTATACATTCTATCTCCATTTTTGCAACTCATTCTCATTTATTATTATTGTATACTAGTAAGGATATGAGCCCAGCTGCTACAACAAAGACCCAAACTTAACAAAAGACTTTGAAAAAGCATATTAACTTTATGTTATAAAGGTTGGAGCTGGTGTGGCAGCATCGATCTGATAAGTTTTTTAAAGGCTATTTTCCTTCTCTACCTCTCTATCTTTAGTGTTGTCTTTATTATCTACGTGGTCAAAGGTGGCTTACCAACATGTCCATGATACAGTTATTGGGCAAAGGAAAAGTAAAAAGGAAGAAAATTACTAAGAAGTTGTGTTATGTTATCTGTAAACTAACAAGACCATTTTGCTGTGGTGGTTGTTGGAAAAATATTGGCTTAATATTGAAGAGTATGTGCACAGCTAGAAACTGGAGATTCTATCATATTGCAGGAGAAGAACAGGATGGATATTGAGGACCACAGAGCAGAATCTTCCCAATAGTCTACTTTATATTTCTTTGTCCAAAATGATTTTCACTGAGATCGATGAACTTGTCCATGCATATAAAAACAATGGGTCCTCTTAAATTTTACTTAGGGCATACCTCAGCAAAAATGGCCAGAGTTTGTTTATTCCCCTTTTGAAATAATCTCTTAGGGTTAAGCTGGGAGGCTTGCCCACGCCGGTCACCTTCTAGCCTGCAGATCCAGCCCAGAGCGGAGCAGCATCCACCGCTGGGGCAGACCGGGCGTGCAGGGGAGCGCGTCCCCGGCACCAGCATTTTGCAGCAGGGACCCTTCTTGCTGGAGCCTGTGTGAACCCAGCAGAAGGCTCACCGAGGAGACAGAGGTGAGCTGGGAAGGTCGCCCAAGATGCTGGCCAGTACCAGCAACACAGTGTCACAAGGAATACGGCAAATTAGAAAACAGGCAGTAGGGAGTAGAAAAACCACATGCAACCCAGCAACTCCTCAGCAAAAAAGCACACCGCAAAAAGAAAACCATCTACCAGATTGCAACAACAGTAACTTGGAAGAACTTCTGAGCCTTCCAGATAGAGAATTTAAAATTGCTGTGATTAAAAAACTGACAGAAGTCATAAAGGAAAACAATAATAAGGGGAAAATAATTAATGACCAGAAGAATGAAATTGAGTCCCTAAAGAGGGAAGTAAAAGATATGCAGGAGATCAAAGAATTAATGGAGATGCTAAAGAACTCTGGGAAAAGCAATGAAAGCAGAATAGATGAAATGGAAGAACGAATAAGTACTCTTGAAGACACAGAAATAAAAAGAACTAAAACAGAAAAGGAAGGAGAAGTACGAAGGAAAAAGACTGAAGAAAGACTTCGGGAACGATCTGACTCCATGAGGAAAGGAAATATAAGAGTTATAGGAATCCCAGAAGGAGAGGAGAGAGATGTAGGAACAGAGAAAATATTCATGGATATAATTGAAGAGAACTTCCCAAACGCGAAGAAGGAGCTGAAAATTGATATACAAGAAGCAAGAAGAACACCAAACATCCATGACGAAAGGAAAAATACAGCAAGACACATAATAGTAAAGCTCCCAAGAATCCAAGACAAGGAAAAAATAATGAAACTAACAAGAGGGAAGAAACAGATAACATTCAAAGGGAAACCAATCAGACTGACATCAGACTTCTCTGAAGAAACACTACGGGCAAGGAGAGGGTGGAGGGACATAGTCAACAGACTCCAAGAAAACAGATGCCAACCAAGAATTCTCTATCCCGCAAAGCTCTCCTTCCTCTTTGAAGAAAGAATAAGGACCTTCCCAGACAAACAGAAACTCTGGAATTTTATTACGACTAAACCCCCACTCCAAAAAATACTACAAGGAGTCCTAAAGCCAGAACCTCAGAGGGACGAATAACAATAAAAGAAGGCCAAAGAAAGTTATTAAAAGAATAAATAAATAAAATCAAAGGAAAGACAAACACAATGGCAAATACAGATGCTAACATATCAATACTAACTCTAAATGTAAATGGACTAAACTCTCCAATAAAAAGACACAGAGTTGCAGGCTGGATTAAGAAACAAAACCCAACCTTTTGCTGTCTCCAGGAAACACATTTAGCTGCAAAAGATAAAAATAGACTCAAAGTTAAAGGATGGAAAACAATTCTACAAGCAAATGGACCAAAAAAGAAGGCAGGAACAGCGATACTCATATCAGATAAAACAGATTTCAAACTTAAAAAGACAAAAAGAGACCCCAGTGGTCATTACATTATGATCAAGGGGACAATACTTCAAGAAGAAATAACACTCATTAACATATATTCACCGAACGAAGGAGCATCAAAATATATCAGACAACTATTGGCATCTCTGAAAACAGACATCAGAGAAAACACATACGTAGTGGGAGACTTCAACACACCAATATCAACAATGGATAGATCAACAAGACAAAAAATAAGTAAAGACACTAAAGCTCTAAATAAGGATCTAGAGTGCTTGGGCTTAATAGACATATATAGAACACTAAACCCTAAAAAATCTGAGTATACATTTTTCTCAAGCGCACACGGATCATTCTCTAGGATCGATCATATACTGGGGCACAAGACAAACATCAACAGATACACCAAGATTGAAATCATACCAACCATCTTTTCTGACCATGAAGGCATCAAACTAGAAATAAACCATAAAGAGAAGGCAAGGTACTCTCCTACCTCGTGGAGATTGAAACCCACACTACTGGAAGTCCACTGGACTAACGAGGAGATAAAAGAAGAAATTAAAAAATTCTTTGAATTGAATGACAAGGAGGACACCAATTTCCTAAATGTATGGGATGCAGCAAAAGCAGTAATAAGAGGAAAATATATAGCAATAGATGCTCACATCAAGAAACAAGAAAGAACTCATAGAAACAACCGAATCTCGAAGCTCAAAGATCTAGAAAAAGAACAACAAAAAAACCCCAAAACCAGCAGAAGAAAAGAAATAATAAAAACCAAAGCAGAAATAAATGAAATCGAAACTAAAAAAACAATCCAAAAGATCAATGAAACCAAGAGCTGGTTCTTCGAAAAAATAAATAAAATAGATAAACCCCTAGCCAGGCTCACAAGGGCAAAAAGGGAGAAAGCACAAATAAATAGGATCATAAATGAAAGAGGAGAAATCATAACGGACACAGCAGAAATCAAAAGAATAATTAATAACTACTATGAACAGTTATATGGAAACAAGTTCAACAATCTAGAGGAGATGGACAAATTCCAACAACTCTACAATCACCTAAAGCTAGATAAAGAAGAAATAGAACACCTAAACAGACCAATTACAATTAGCGAAATTGAAATGGTAATCAAAAACCTCCCCCAAAACAAAAGCCCAGGACCTGATGGATTTACAAATGAATTCTACCAAACATTCAGAGACGAATTGGTGCCTATTCTTCACAAACTCTTCCAAAAAATTGAGAAGGAAGGTATAATACCTAACACGTTCTATGAAGCCAACATTACACTAATACCAAAACCGAACAAGGACAACACAAAAAAAGAAAACTATAGGACAATCTCCCTAATGAACACTGATGCAAAAATCCTCAATAAAATTTTAGCTATCAGAATCCAACAGTGTATCCATAAGGTAATTCACCACGACCAAGTAGGATTCATTCCAGGGACACAAGGATGGTTTAACATCCGAAAATCAATCAACGTTATCCAACACATCAACAAAAAGAAATATAAAAACCATATGATAATATCAATAGATGCCGAGAAAGCTTTCGACAAAGTGCAACACCCATTCATGATAAAAGCCCTTGAAATTCTTGGGATACAAGGAACGTACCTCAACATCATAAAGGCCATCTATGACAAGCCAACAGCCAGTATCATTCTCAATGGTGAAAAGCTGAAAGCAATTCCATTAAGATCTGGAACAAGACAAGGATGTCCACTCTCACCACTGCTTTTCAATATAATACTGGAAGTCCTAGCCAGAGCAATAAGACAAGAGAAAGACATCCAAGGAATCCAAATAGGAAAAGAAGAAGTCAAACTATCACTCTTTGCAGATGATATGATAATATACATAGAGAACCCCAAAAACTCCACAGAAAAACTAATTCAACTCATCAATCAGTTCAGTAAAGTGGCAGGATACAAAATCAACACGCAAAAGTCAGTAGCCTTCCTATATACAAACAATAAATCTGAAGAAGAAGAAATCAAAAAAAACATCCTTTTTATTATTTGAAACAAAAAAAAATCAAATATTTGGGAATAAATCTAACAAAAGAGGTAAAGGACCTATACAAAGAAAACTATAAAACACTGTTAAGAGGAATAGAAGAAGACACAAAGAAATGGAAAAACATCCCCTGCTCATGGATTGGGAGAATAAACATTATTAAAATGGCCATCCTACCAAAAGCAATATACAGATTCAATGCTATTCCAATCAAAATTTCAATGTCATTTTTCAAAGAAATAGAACAATTATTGATGAAATTCATATGGAATCACAAAAAACCCCGAATAGCCAAAGCTCTCGTGAAAAAAAAAGAAGGGAATGGAGGCATCACACTCCCAGACTTCAAACTCTACTACAAAGCCATAATCATCAAAACTGCATGGTATTGGAACAAGAACAGACATACAGACCAATGCAATCGAATAGAAAATCCAGAAATAAACCCACAGATTTATGGTCAACTAATATTTGACAAAGGAGCAAAGACTATGCATTGGAGCAAAGAAAGTTTGTTCAATAAATGGTGCTGGGAAAACTGGGTGGCTACATACAAAAGAATGAAGCTTGACCACTACCTCACACCATATACAAAAATCAACTCAAAATGGATTAAAGAACTAGACATAAGACCTGAAACCATAAAATACATAGAAGGAAATATAGGCGAAATACTATGTGATTTGCACATCAAAGACATCTTTACAGACACATCACCCAAAGCAGTAATAGTGAAGGCAAAGATCAACAGCTGGGACTACATCAAATTAAAGAGCTTCTGCACAGCAAAAGAGACAATAACAAAAACAAAGAGAAACCCCACCAACTGGGAGAACATTTTTGCACCCAACACTAATGATAAAGGACTGATCACAAAAATCTGCAAAGAGCTGATGAGACTCAACAACAACAAAGAAAATAATCCAGTCAAAAAATGGACAGAGGAGCTAAAAAGAAACTTCTCTGAAGAGGAAATGCAAATGGCCAACAGGCATATAAAAAAATGTTCAACATCACTTGCAATCAGGGAAATGCAAATCAAAACTACCATGAGATACCATCTTACACCAGTGAGAATGGCACATATTAAAAAAACTAGCAACAACAAATGTTGGCGAGGTTGTGGAGAAAAAGGAAATCTTCTGCACTGTTGGTGGGAGTGCAAACTGGTCCAACCACTATGGAGAGCTGTGTGGAGATTTCTGGACCTACTAAACATAGAGCTTCCACAGGATCCAGCAATTCCACTCCTAGGTATTTACCCAAAGGACACAGAAACATCAATTCCAAAGAACACCTGCACCCCTATGTTTATAGCAGCACTGTTTACAATAGCTAAGCTTTGGAAACAACCCAAATGCCCAAAAATAGATGACTGGATCAAGAAGATGTGGTACATATATACCATGGAATATTACTCAGCATTCAAAAAAGATAAACACATGCAATTTGCAGCAACATGGATGGCGCTGGAAGGGATCATGCTCAGTGAAATAAGCCAAAAAGAAAAAGAAAAATACCGGATGGTCTCACTCATAGCAGGAATCTAGAAAACTTAAATAAGGGACCAGGAAAAAATAACTATAAGAAAGTGAAAATCAAAATCAACAAAAACTATGAACCAGAGACACTTTTTGGGGGCTGGGGGGCGGGAGGGGAGGGATTGGGGTCAGAATGGGGGGATTGCAATTGTATGGGGAATATAAAAATAAAATTTATTAATTAAAAAAAATAAATAATCTCTTAGCTCTATATATGTGAAATGATACTTTCCTTGTTTTCTCTGATTTCTCTCATCTGCTTTGTAAATTAACTTTATGCCTATGAGGTGTGAGAGTCCATTACAATTAATACTACACCATTCTCAGTTTTTTGCTTTTAACTACATTCTATCTCCTGTAAGCAAATATTTGATATATTTCTCCTCTTTGTTCCCCTAATTTATGCTATCACCAATCTGGACATATCACCTATGCTAGTTAATAGCACCACTACCCTCCCAGGTATAACAACCTCAGTGCCTACAGAGCTTCTAGTTCACAGTAAGTATTTGTTACATATATCTTAAAGAATAAATACATTAGCCATAGACAAATGAGATAATGACCCATGTATCAGGGAGGATCCTTTCTTTAATACTATGCTGCATTTTCTACTTATCAAAGATGATAAAATTGAGACCTGAAGAAATTAAGTTACTTTACAAGAGCCTATAACAGAAAGAAAGTAGATTCAAAACATTATTCATCAGTTGTACACTATGAGTCCTTCACAACATTACATTATTGTATTGTGTATTTAGTTGCTAGCAATGTTTCTAATACAGATAGGAGAAACACAGAGAAAGAAGGCAGTGTGGAACTTAATTTTGCAATGTATTATATATAGAAACCAAAAAAAAGTGGTATTTTTAATTTGAGCCACTGGGAAAAGACTGGTGCTAAAGAAAGGGGAGATAAAAATTGAGTTTCAGATAGAATGAGTTTAAACTGCTGAAAATCTATGTATGATTTCCAAAAAGTTATTTGGAAGAGTGATTCCATATGTACATCCTATAATGCAGAATTGGGACTTCAAAAGAAAGTAAAAATATCAACAAAGGTTGTATTACAATAGAAAAAATACCCTTTGTAAGAATTTTCTTTGTAATGCTTCTGGTGTTTGAATATGTTGCCTAAAGTCATCCTGCCCAGCGTGTGATAAAGTCTAGTATTGGCCACTTAAGGAAGATTTCATTTATTGTTTCTGACCTTAATGACTTTATATATTCATCTTAACTGTTAGTTTTCAAGATATTAATATTCTGTTCCTCTGTTAGAAGATAATCCCTCTGTATAATATCTAATTTTTCTCTCTTCTTATAGTCACCTATGATTGTTTCATACAGCTATATTCACTTTTATTATTCTTATCAGTTTTTAAAATAAATGTTCAATCTAATATGAATTATTGCAATGCATACTATTTTTACTACACTGGTGTTTCTCATACTTTTTCCCACTTTGACCCATATTCAGATGCACAGATTGCTCAGGGATGTCAGAAGATTTTGACAGTCCTTCTGTTGCAGAAATATAGCTAAGAATATTAAAGAGTAAGAGGTAGGAAAAACTGATGAGCTCTTTTCCATACTGCAAGATGGAGGGTGAAAAAGCTGAAAAGGTGGCTACTAAAGAGAAGACACCTGAAGCTAAGAAGTTGATGCTGGTGGTGAGGTTAAGAGAGTCAATGGCAAAACCCCTAAAAAGGGAAGCCCCACAGTGACCTACACCCTGACCTACAAAAAGGGTTAGCAGATATTCCTGATTCCTGATCTGTTGCGGATTTCAAAATGGCCATGTACAGAGGAAATATGCAGCACTTAAATTCAGAATTGAAAATAAGAATGGAGAAGTTTCTCACTACTGTCACAAAAACAGCTGGTGGTGACAACAATGCTGGTAGGCACATGAGAGGTTAAACTTTGCAAAATGCCTAGATATTATCCTACTGAAGATCTGAAGATGTACCTCAAGATCTGTTGAGTCACAGCAAAAATATGTTCAGTCAGCATGTGAGGAAACCATGAGGTAGCAACACTCCTGTGGCCATTCTGATCATCCTGACTGGGTGTCACAGAAGCAAGAGGGTGGTTTTGTTGAAGCAGTGGGTTATTGGCTTCATCAATAAACTTAAGTTGCCTTCAACAAGAAACTTGATTGATGGAAAGAGGTCCTACATAGGGCACAACAGGAATTTGTCATTACCACCTCCACCAAAATTGGTATAAGTGTGTGAAGATCCCAAAACATCTCATTGATGCTGTCTCCAAGAAGAAGCTGCTGGGTAAGCCCTGATACCAGTAAGGTAAGATTTTTGACACAGAGAAGAAGAAACATGAGATGACAGAGCAGTGGCATTGATTAGTGCTCACAAATTTTGCCAAAAATCAAAGCTGTTCCTCAACTACAGGGCTACCTCTGCTGTTTGCTCTCACAAATGAAATTTACCCTCTCAAATTAGTGTTCTAAATTTCCTATAAAGAACTTAATTAAATAATGATCATTAAAAATACTGGTTTTCTGAATTAATTCATGAGCATTGCCACTGAAAGATAAGGAAAATCATGGGATCATGTTGAATTTACAGGAAGCCTCTACAGATCTCAAATTCCTTGACATATAAAACCACACCATACTCGTTTTTGTTTCTTCAACAATTAGGATATTTTCTGACACAAAGATATCTTTGACTATCTGAAATGAACTGAAATAGTCAAAAATCTTATATCTCAAGAAATAAACACAATTTGAAGTTCAATTTCTACTAAAAGAGGAAAATGTTTACCTATTTCCTTAACTTATTATTCTTGATTTAAAACTCAAAGTGTTTCAGCAAACAGTCTTAAAGGTCACAGAACAAATTGTTATTAGTATTTACAAAGTTAAATTCTGGCATCAGTATTTTCTTTAGGGATCATAAATGGAAAATTTAAAAAACAAACAAACAAACAAACAAAAGCCAGCATGGACAACCTGCTTAATACTGTTGCAAATTAGGGGAGGGGGGATCTCTTGCTGTTGAATAGAGTGCCACACAATCTCTCACTATTGTGCAGTGATTGTGTCTGCGTTTAGGGAAAATCCAAAGCAGGGCTAGTTATTATACTACCTCAGTGTGCTCTCTGCAGGCAAATATATCACCAAATGGCAGACTGCCATGCTGAAACAAACTGCCCTGCACAAGTCTGAAAAATGATAACTTTTAATCCTGGTAAGATGTAGGGTGGTGTAACACTTTCACTGTTTTCCCTTCCCTGGCTTTTAATGCAATTATACTGTAAGCTGCAGGGCATAAGTCAGATGCTTTTTTTTTTTTTTTTTTTTTTTTGTCCTCAAAGCTTTCCTTTCTCTATTGAATATTTTCCCAATATGAGCCTTCCCTAAATTGCTATGGAAACAGTTTGAAGCACAGAAATTGTAAAAGCACAGAAGTTAAAACAAAGCAAGAAGTAGTAGCTTAATTTGGGATTCATGTGTTAAGAAATCACTGTCTTCTGTACACATATATGCTCCCCAGTGATTTTACATACATGTTATTTCAGTGTACCTTGAAGAACTTGCATTTTTGAAACTATTCAGTAGATTACTGACATTTACATATTAGTTGTTTCAGAATTCTGAAATCCTATAATAGCACTAACCAAGTATTTTTCCACATAAAGCAAACTCTAATCGGAAAATATTTGTGGACTCTCATGGAAGCTTTCGTGATTCTGTTCAAAAAAAAAGTTAGGGGCCTCCCTGATGGTGCAAGGGGTTAAGACGCAATCTATGAAGCTGTCCACAGCCTCTGCAGCACAAGTTCGATCCCCCAGCCCACCAGGGAGCAACCCACATGGCTCAGCAGACCTCTCCTGGCACTCCCGCTGCTCCCCTCAGCAGTGTATTTCAGTCAGTCTGCCTGTTCTGTTCCCTGCTCTGTCTCTGGTGAATCCTCTCTCCCCTCTATACCTCTGGCCTATACCCAGCTCTTGTATGCATAAATAAATAAATCTTTTTTTAAAAAGTCACATATAAACATATTTACTTGCATTTCACTGAAGATAAATTCATACAGAGCTGTTTTCCTTATGTTTGTCTTTATAAAATGGATACAACAATATGAAATCTTTGTAAAAATGAGTATAGAAAAACAAACTTTTTTAAATATTTTGTAGTGTAGAAAGTAGGAGCTGGCTCAATTATTAGTGAAATCTTGTTTCTTCTCTCCAGTCCTCCTTCTATGTGTGTCTCAAATTTGTGACTCACCAGATATGAATTAATGTAATTAACATGCCATGGACCTTCAAGTATATTATAAGTTGTCATGGAATAATTCAGGGGAAAGCTTGAATTAAATGATGTAATCAGTGTGAAATAAGGAAAACAGGAAATATGCTAACCTTGAACTTGATCCTACTGACATGTCCATTTGTAAACACACTGGTGCCTCCTTCAGGCGCCTTCACAGTTCCTACAGCTCTGTGACTCTTCATAAGCACTCATTATTCACTCATTTACTCATTAAATCAAAAAGGTTTTGAGTACTTCTAAATTTTCTGCATTATATGAACCTAAGAATGAGGGAAAGCATTGAATTGAATCCAAAAAAATACTGTGCAAAAATTGTGATATATTCTTTAAATGAAAACACAGTGGTAATAGGGAAAAAATAATAAAATGAGCAATTTTATACTTGGTAATTTCTGACTATCTGACATAAATCTAGAAATGTCCCAGTTAATACCTGAGAAATAGTTATTTTCATCGTAATGCAAACATGCTTTCTCTAATGAAAAATCAGAACTTTTTACATAAAGACCTCCCAACTTGGTACCCTATGGTCATGTTATGTATCCCTTTTTTTCTCTCAAGCAACACCAGGGTCAAAGAGACTACTACCTCAAGGGGAAAAAGTAGACTGCCATCTGACTGAAATTTTCATCTCATTTAGAGATATATCTTTCTCTACTCCTCAGGTTGTAGTATCACTGCCTCTGTATAGAGTACCCTTTGCCTCAAACTAGCTAAGATGTTCTCCTTATGCCTTTAACAAAGAGGATAAAGAACATTTTTCCAAATCAACACTAAATTTTCAGGAATAGCAATTATTTCAATTGCTACCCTGCTCAGCAGAACAAAGCACTGACTATAATGCTTAAGCTATGTATTCCTCCTGTTCTCCTTAACACCTGCTAACATCCAAAATCAACACTGTTATAGACTTCCCATAGGATTTCAGAGATAAGACTTATCTTAGATGTCACCTCTTGATTTTCTGCTTTTCAAATTATGACAGATAGTCAGGCAGGGTTGTAGGCTCTTTCAAAAAGGACTTCATATCGGATTAATATTTAATTGATGATCTGTGTAAGGTTTTGTTGAAATAAGAGTGCCGGACTCTATAAAAGTATGAAATCACTAATTACATTCCAATACCAATATTTCTTTAAATGAATTAAGACCTGAAGCTAAGACACTGTGGCTTATAGCATCAGTGGTTGTTCTTTCCATTCATCCATTAATTATTCATCGGCCAAAGTTAAGTTGTTACTGTAGTAAGTACCTTCAAAAATGCATGCAGGGCCTCCCCTGGTGGCGCAGTGGTTGAGCGCTGGGCTGTGAAGCTGCCCGCAGCCTCTGCAGCACCAATTAGATCCCTGGCCACCAGGTGAGGGTCCCACATGACATGCAGAACTCTCCTGCCATGCCCCCTGCGCCCCTCAGTAGTGTATTTCATCGGTCTGCCTGTTCTGTTCCCCATTCTGGCTCTGGTGAATTCTCTTACCCTCCCGCACTTCTGACTGTACCCAATGCTTATATAAATAAAGAAATAAATCTTAGGGGAAAAATGCATGCAAAAATGCTACAAGCATATAAATATAAAAATTACGTCTAGGCCCTCCCTGGTGGTGCAAGGGGTTAAGCACCGCACTCTGAGGCAATCCGCAGCCTCTGCAGCATGAGTTCGATCCCCAACTGGCCAGGGAGCAGCCCACATGGTGAAGCAGACTTCTCCTGTCTCATCCACTGCTCCCCTCAGCAGTATGTTTCCATCAGTCTGCCTGTTCTGTTCCCCATTCTGTCTCTTGTGGATCCTCTCACCCCCCTCATCTCTGTCCTGTACCCCAGCTCTTATATGCATAAATAAATAAATCTTTAAAAAAAAAAAAACTGTGTCCAAAACCAGATGCCTTCTCCATACAGGTCAACATTTTTAACCATATGTTGTCTCTCAGAATAACCCTAGAATGAATTATTTACAATAAAGTACAGTCTCACTGGGTATATAAGGAAAAAGTGTTTATAATATAGAAAAAGGAGTATGAAGTCAAATATAGTTCTATCCCCAGCCAAGGACAGGACTAGGCGAAGCAAAAAAGAGTTAAATGCAGTCATCAACTTATTTCTCTGCGTTTTATTCTTTCTAAAATCTCAAACTAATTAAGAATGCTGAGTACCTGTCAGAGACTTTACAAAAAAAAGGAGTAAAAGGTCTAGTTAGAATGTTGGAGCCTAGAAATCTTAGGCGAATGCCTTACACTGACACCAGAAATACTGCTGGGCAATTCAAGAGAAGACAGCCTATTGACCAAAGTCACTAAAATCGCCAAGCTTGTGACAGTTTTGTAAAGGTAATGAATTGACCCTTGATAACCTCTAGCAGCTATTTGTTCTGTTACAATCAGGAAATGATAATAGATGGAGACATGGTCACTGCTATTTAGATCTCAGAGCATAGGAGACTTTGAATCTGTTCCTGGACTGTGCTTTGTCACAGGATGGAAGTCAAATATCAAGTAATAAGATAGATTTTTTTTTTAACAAACTTATCAGAATTTTTACGTTAAATTGAAGAGAATTCAAAACAGCTTGAATATATACTTTCACTAATGATTTTATTTCTAAAAATAGTTTCAGTATATTTCATATTTATTTTTACTGCTAATATAATAATTGATCCCTTATCCTAAAAACAAACAAAATTAACCTTATTCCTTATTCATGCTATCATTTATGGCTATAACCCTAATGATTTTCTTAGTGCCATTTTTAGCTATAGGAAAGTTAATTTCCAAGATGCCAGGGTTTTCTCAATATACCTTCTTTGCAGGATAATTTCCTTCCTTTACATTAATATTTAACATTGGATGGCCTTTTCTCAGTTTTATTCTTCAACTGTTATGATGCAACATTTCACCACTCTCTCTGTTTGAAATTGTTCCTCTACCTTCTGTTTTAAGGCTCTACAATGGTGGTCTTTTTCACTAGTTCCTTAGCATCTTTTACTCCTGATAGAGGCACCCCAAAATAATCAATTTTGTTCACTGTTGGAATTTTAAAATATCAGAGATTCCATCATCTATGTTATCCACCATCTTCTTGAGCCTCAAAGTATAATAGCTGGCATTAGTTGTTTTTTTTTTTCACAGCAAAGTATAATAGCTGGCATTAGTTACAGAATTATTGGTGTCAAATGGAGTAAAATTTGTGAAATTAAATCATACATATTAATCATTTTTAAAGTTATGTTGTTCTATGGCTAATCAATAAGAATCATATTGGAAAAAGTATACCTGTAGTAAAATCTGGTCAATTAGACACATGGGAGATTTTTCCTGAGTTCTCAGAGGACACACTCTCATTTCTTAGTGATTGATAAGATGGAAGATATAGCTGAATTACACTCATTGTACAAAGAAAGACTAAGAGATAGAGTCCAATGATATTGCTTGAGCTCCTGAGGTTAGCCACACCTATGGATGTTTTAGTAATATGATTCAATTATTTACTTTTTCCTCCAACCTATTTAACTTTTATTTTAAGTTACCACATAACTGATGGATACCGTATTTTCCACTTGCTCAATTTTCAGTGGGTTGTAACTCCACTCTTACCAGGAAAGTAGTGATGATTTATTTGCATAAACTTATTTATATTTCTCATTAAAAAGAGCCAGAAGGCTATAAAAAAACACACAACCATAAAGCCTTCTCTAATTAAAATGAACCTGAGAACTCAAACATCCCCATGTCTCCACCTTCCTGTTTTCTTACACTTATATATCCATCTTGAATGCCATCCCTTTTCCTAACACTTCTATTTGCTGTTGAAATATATTAACACCATGCAGACATCAAATGTCATTTCACTTTTAAAAATTCTGTCTTGCCACTCTAAAACTAGACATGTTTACTTCCTAGTATTTTATTTCTACCTCTTTTATGGCAGTCCTCTGCTTTGGTGATCTAAATGTTTTTCAAATATCTCTTACTAAAGTATAAGCTCTTTGAAGACTTGGATTTTGTATTTATCTTTGCCCACAAAATGATTTGCAGTTAGCCAATAGTCTATCATTAGTAGCTTGATTGAATTAAATCATATTCTCAAAGAAGTGAAAAGAAGAGTTTTATCTTTGCTATATTTAAAATTCCTATACCTATTCACATGAATACGCTGAGCACAACCATCAACCATAAAAGTCATGTATCAGAAGTTATCGGAATCCTTTCCCATTGTTAATTGAATTGATTAAAATGTTCAATGAATTGAGAGAATCTTTTAGAAAAAAACAATCCACTCTTTCAAAATATTGTGGTCAGGTTTTTTGTATTTAATGCATTCTCTCTTCAGTAAATTGTTTAAATCTCATTTGCCTTTTTGGACCACCTTTAAATCTGGTATTGACATAGGGAGAATAGTACCCCAAACTCATTCAATGTATTTATGACATCCCTGAAATAAAGCATTACTTTTTAAATAATTCATTCATACTTGGCATGGTTTAATTATAATAAAGAAAACTCCAGTTGAGATTGACTAAAGACATTCTTTAGCTTTCTATCCAATACATGAGATTTTTAGAGAGCTCCTATTCTACCCCAAATAACTTCATGCTACAATAGAGTAAAACATAGCATAGTGATTTAGGTTCCTGTTGCATATCTTGTATTTTTTACTCTTTATTATTTCCAGGATTGCAATAAAGAAACATTGTTTCTGTTTTTTTCCTACACATTTTAAACTGTCACCATTTTTAAAATTACTAATATTTTATAGATATTAAAATGACTAACATTAAGACTCAAACACCTTGCAGAAACCAGCTTACTTAAACATTTTGAACTTAATTTCTTACCTGTAAAGTGATTAATCTGAGATACATAGCACAAAGTACATACTTACTACACAGCAGTTTTAAATTGCATTATCAATAACAAGATAGATAAATCTGGCAATTAATTTGTCATCAAGATTTGCATAAATATTGATTTTAAAATTTGGAACAATCCTAAAAATCAAACAGCTTTGTTCAAATGCACTTTTGTCCTTCATAAAATGAGAGAAAAGACCCTAATATCTCTGTGACTTGGATTCATGTGCTGTTTGATTTTCTTACCTTTATTGAGATATAATTGATAAAAAAATTATAAGTAATTAAAACTTCAAAGTGTTTGGATAGATGTATGTTTTATAAAAAGATTTCCACATTCAAATTCATTAACACATTCATTATTTCACATCTGTCTTTCCTAGGTGAAAATACATTAAGTCCTACTCTCAGTGAATTTCAACTACACAACACAGTGTTATCAACTATATTCATGACGCTATCCATTTTATTCTCAGAAACTATTCATCTTATAAATGAAAGTGTGTACCCTTTTCTGCCAACCTCGTACCATTTTCCTGGATGCCCAGCCCCTGACAATCACCATTCTGTTGTTTCATAGAGTTTGACCTTTTTTTTTTTTTTCACATTCCACATATAGTCTTTATCTATCTATATTTGGCATATTTCACTAAGTATAATGTCCTCCAGATTCTGCAAGTTGTTTAAAAACTGAATAATATCCCATCATACTGGTACCACATTTTCCTTATCCTTGAGGGACACTTAGGTTGTTTCCATATGTTGGCTATTATGAATAATAACCAGTAGTCCATGCAATGAACATAAATACTGATATCTCTTTGAGAAAATTGTTTTGTTTCCTGTGTGTGTGTCTGTGTGTATGTGTATATATATATATATATATATATATATATATATATAGCCAGAAATTGGATTGCTGGATGATATGGTATTCTATTTTTATAATTTCTACAGAAACCTCCATACTTTTTTCTGTAGTGGCTGTTAAAATTTACATCACACAACTGGGCACACGTGTTCCCTTTTCTTCACATCCATCTCAGCATGTGTAAGCTCATCTGTTTTTGGATAATAGACATCCCAATATGTATGAGTGATATTTGTGATTTTAATTTGCATTTCCTTGATGATTAGTGATGTTGAGCATTTTTTCATTCACCTACTGGTCATTCATATGTCTTCCTTGAAAAAATGTCCATTCAGGCCTTTGCTGATTTTTAAATTGGGTGCATAAATATATGCAAATACTTTATCCTGCTGTTGGAATGATCCCTTCATCACTATATAATGACATTCTTTGTCTATTTTATTATAATATTTGGATAAAAGATGATTTTGTCTGCCAGAAGTATAGTTATTTATTTTCTTTTGATTTCCATCTGCGTGGAATATATTTTTATATCCCCCATCTTCAATCTATATTGAAAATCAGTTATAGCTGAATCAAATCTCTTATAAGCAGTATATAATCAAGCATTTTTAATCCAATCATCCACTGACTTTTCATTGGAGAATTTGAAATTATTTATATCTAAAGTAATTATTGATAGGTATGAATTTACTGTAGTCATTTGTATAAGTTTTTTTCTAGCTGTTTTTTATTTCTGTGTCTTATATTCCTTTCTCTTCATATATCTATAATAGGATTTTTGCTTTGTGGTTACTATAAGGTAACCACATACTAAACATACACTAGAGTGTTACATTTTTACCCTCCCACAATTTATGCTTCTGATGTCACATACATCTACCTATCCACTTGCAAATCACTGCAGTTATAGATATTTTTATGTTTAAACATTTACACTAGATTTATAAGTGATTTACCCACCTCCTTTATAGTATCTGGGGGTTCCATATTTAACTATATATTCATCATTACCAATGAAATTTACACTTTCAAATGTTTTCCTGTTAGCAATTAGCATTCTTTCATTTCAGTTTCCCAAAGAAGTCCTTTTAACATTCTTGTAAGGCTGGTGTAGTGGTGATAAACTTCTTTGGCTTTCACTTGTCTGGAAAACTCTTTATACCTCCTTCAATTCTGAATGACAATTTTGCCAGTAGGGCATACTAAATTTGTAGTTCTTTTCTTTTAGTGCTTTGAATATATCATGCTATTTCCTCAGGTCTGAGAACTCTCTGCTAAAAATCTGCTGGTAGTCTTATGAGGATTCCTTTGCACATATCAAGTTGGTTTTCTCTTGTTCCTTTTGAGATTCCTTCTCTTAAACTTTGACAACTTAATTACAATCATTTCCAGATCTGGATGTCTGTTTCTTTTTCCAGGTTAGAGAAGCTATTCAGTCATTTTTTTCTTTGAATTAGCTTCCTGCCCCTTACTCTCTCCTCCTTCTGGGATCCTCAAAATATTTATATAGATTTATCTGCTTGATAATCTACACTTTTGTAAATACAATTTGCATAGTTATTTTGTAAAGGTGTGCCTTCAAATTTGACAGAATCCCTCGTATAATACACAGAATCTCTCTGTATATGTTCTTACCTAAAGTCATATGCAGAACTCTTGATTTCCTAAGTTATTGACTGGAATCTGGCTATTATTAATATAAACACCAGTTTCATTGCTTTATGTGTTGATATCACAGTCAACAGAATCTTGCTTTATTGTCAGTGTTTCTTGTGTTATCTCCTCAAAAGAAAGCAAAGGCATTATAGTCATTATGTTAATGTATTTCTACATTTGGAGTCCTTGAAATTTTGTTGTAGTTCTTTCAAGGAGATTCTGGAAGGCAGTATTATACTTGATATTATATTTTGCTAAAAGTTCTGTGGCAAAAGTAACATTTTTCCCTTTATATAAAAAGCTTCCCCATTCTGTCAAATGTCCTATAAAAAAGTACATGGGAAGATATTGCTTGGTTTCCACTTAATCACCAGCTATGTCACTGGACTCCTTGGGACTTACAAAACTCTCCTGGAGTCATAAAGGTGAGGTGTGTTTTGTGGTTAGGAACCAAAAGCCAAATGCTTATAATATCCTTTATGTACAGCTTCAGAATAACAGCAAACCCTCAAGGTGAGTTTTTTTTGCTGATGCCTAAGATCAAATTTTTTGTAAAATAAACCCTGAGAAGTTAGCCTATAATTTCATTTCATTGCCAATGACCTGGCAGTTAAAGTTATAACAGGATATTGGTGTGCTTACAGCACTGTAATTGTATATATTGAATTCTCTTTTGATTCTTTGTTTATCAATATATATGGTAGCAAAAAATAACATTAGAGAATGAACAGCCAGTTGTTTCCCACAGCATGGTGTACCAGAGAAATCATGGATAATCTCACTTTTTAACCACTAGTCTGTGTTACTTCATTTTCCTGAATGAAAGTGTTAGATAATATAAAAAGAAATTTATCATTTTAAATTCTACAGATGATTATCATGTTATTCTGTATATCACAACATAATAATCACATTATTAAAAGATACTGTATGCTGAGTTTATCTAAAACTCTGTTTTAATCTGAAATACTCTTTTGTATTGAGGATTCAAAGGCCTAGGATAGAAAGGGGTAGTTTATTTCTGGTGTACTGCAACTAAATAACAATGTGGATTTTGCCAATCAGTAGGTGGAAAATAATTATCCTTTTAACCTGAGAAAAGCATTTTTTTTATGATATCAAAAAAACTTCTTTGGTTAAAAATTGTATGTGTGTGTGTAACATTATACACAATACTGGAAGTAACAGAGATAGGAATAATTAATTTTTTTCAAAAATTATTTCACTTGATTCTCATGAAAGTTCTTGAAAAGGATGATATTAACCTTATTTTATAGCTAAGGCAATGCAGGCACAGAGATATAAAATATTTTCTTCAAGATCATATAGCAAGATAGTTATAGAGTTAAGATTTATATGTAAATGTATCTGACTGAAAATCCCATTAGCTTTCAACTTCATGAATCTAGGAATTGACATTCCTTTTGCTAGCCTATGGCTTAAAACTTATTTACTCAAGAATGACTTAGCAAATAGTAATTTTTAAAAAATTGAATTTAGTGTTCACTTTAGACATTTCTAGAAATTATACTATATATCTTTTCTCATGTAGTATAAAATGGCATTGGTATTTGATTTATTTTAGCAAAAACATGTGTATGTTAATATAGCATCTCTTCCAGGATGTCTTTTTAATTCAGTGTAATATTTGTGTCAACAGGCTACAGTGTATGTGCTTAACATGTCATGATATCTTTCTGTTTGACTACTTTTTGTTATTCTATAATCTTAGATTCCACAACCAATTTGTAGTTTTACCCTTACTATTTTAAATTAACTCAGGTGAAATGTTATTAACTGACTATTAACTTGTCCTTCCAGATCATGACTCAATAAAATATCCTGTTGAGAGAAATGTGAACAATACTTTTTTTTTCTTAAACACAGTGGAAATTCATTCAATAAGATTTTCTAATAAAAAGGAAAACCTTCCTACTCACAGTCTGAATATTAAAAACACCTCAATTCTTGTTACAAAATAAAAACTATCATTATCTTCTCACTATAGTGTCATTTACAATAAGCAAGACTTAAATGCTCTTGATTTTGAAAATAGGAGCTTTTTCCTCTAAGTCCACATGGTTTAAGTGCTTCTAGATATCTATTTACATATTCTCTAGAGAATTAGATTGTTTATTTCCAACCACGTTATACTCTACTTTCAGTTGCAAACTGTCTCCACTTTTCTTAATCCTGGAAAGCTTTAAGTACCAGCTCCTTGCTTCCCTGTGAACTAAGCAAAATACATCCTCTACTGCAACCCTCATGGCTTAGTATCTGTTGTCCATTCTACTTTTTAAGTGTCCTACTCCTACATCATATTTGAATCTTCAAAAAGGGTTTTTAATAAGAAAGAAAACACATGCAAATAGATCAGAAAAATGACACAGATCTCAGGCATATGTATAAAAGGATGGAAAAAATGACCTGTGGTCAAAATGTTTACTTTGGTTTATAAAATAAAGTTTCTACCATTTTTTATTTATATTTCCTGTATTAGCTTTGCCTTTGGAAAACAATATTTTTGTCCACTATATTTTAAACTGATTAAAATAAGTAAAACTTCTACATAGATTGCATTAGCTACTGAGAGACATTTTAGATATTTACATATTTTAGTATCTTTCTAATTTGTATCAGAGTCATAATATTCTTCCACAACATTCATTCTATTTAAACATTTTTTAAAGTGCTCCTCTATTTCATAGAAAATGGAATATTCAAAATGCCACATCATTAGCCCCCATTAAAAATAATTTTCTGTACACAGAGCAAGGAATGAAAAAGTATTGAAAGTAAATGTAATTTGTAATTCTTCAGATACTCCACATGTAGGAGGCCTTTAGCTCTCCTCACTTCAGAAAGAATGATTCAACTTAAATTATTCAGATTCTGAAATTCTTTGACATGGATAATTTGGAAGGTTTACCCATTTTAATAATTGAGTGTCTTTCAATTCAATTAGATACATGAGACTTCGGATTGACCATTGAGACTATATTCCAACTAAACATGCTAAGATCCTTCTGTGTGTGTTCAGTTCTTAAAGCTCCCTGGGTCCTGTCTCTGTGCTGTGCTTTATAGCTGAATAGCAGCAACACTGCTTACTTCCTTAGGGGAAGAGGTGTTTTAATGGCTGTGAAATGCTGCCTTGTTTTTAAATGCATGATTATAGGTTTTGCATTTGCCTGAAGATTTTAATAATTTAAAAGATAGTTTTCTGGTAATCAAAATGAAATAATTTTGCCTCATAATTACTTCAGTTGCTTCTAAAGAGTCAATGATCAACATATTCATGCTGAGAGATATAAAAAGGTGATTAAATAGAATTTAGCATTGAATATATTTTCCTCTCTGCCATCTTTTAAAATCACTACTTAAATTTAATACTTAAAATTAATTAGTATTTTCTTAATGGAATATAATTAATAACATATTTTTCATTTCAGGAAAATAAGTTTTGAATTTTAAATTTTCATCAGTTATGATTACATATGAGGAAGCTTAAGAAGTCATGTGCAGTGGTATGAGGACTAGGGAATGGCGCCACTTCAAAGACCACCATCAAGAAGCTTCCTAGATGGATACCATCTCTAGAGACACAAACCTATTTTAAGTCCTAATTTGAGGATCATTTAAGACAAGGAAATTTGAATATTTTGAATAGAGCATAGTACAACAGCTAATACATGAGCATTAATTAAGTACAACTACATCTTATTCTTAGTCTTCAATCTTGGGTTAATGCACAGGGAGGGCTACATTGTATTTCCTGAAAGAAAATGAAAAAAATCAGGGCTTGGAAAATATCCTAGCCTATAGATTGATATTTGAATGTATCTAGCTAAGGTAATATATCTAGGTAAATCATAGAAGAGAATGTGGAAGAGAAGGTAGGAAAATATTCAGATCTTTGGTTCTTTAAACTAATAGTGTTTATTTGGAGATAAGACTAGTAGAGAAAGTCTTACGGGGTTGGTTGATTATGGGCAGATATGACTGTGAGATACCACAAGGTGTACACCTTGAGCAACAAGGTCCAGGGCCTCGTTGGCCGTGAAGATACATGGGGTATCACTCCAGAGTTGAGTGATCATGAATAAACAGCCAGACTGAAGCATTTAAATCTGAATTGCTTAATCCCAAATTTTATTTGGAAATAGAAAAGGCCTAGTTGGACATTGCAACAGAAGGAAGAAAATATTAGCAGATCAAGGAAAGGGATGAAAGAGCTTCCCCCACATTGCTAAAACAATGTCTAGTGGTATGCAGACCTATTCTCTTTAACAAGCAGAATTACTTACTCTTCCAAGATGTTCTTTCTTTTTTGTTCAATAACATAAGGTACTCAAATATCTCCTTTTCCTGGGAATAGTCCTAACTCACCTACAGAACTTCTTAACTCTGCTTTATAGAAATAGAATATTAATTAATGTTGATTTCCTCCTCTAATAGATAGAAATTCAAGAATTCATCTCCAATATCAGCTGGTTAGTAATGGTTAGGAAGAATTAAATGGAGAAATCAAGGGAAATCATATCTTTGGAAAAAAATCATCTAAGCGTGCATTCCTTTTAGAGGAGACAGTCTGGTAATATGAAATCTAAAAGTAGAGGCATTTTATAAAACAAGTCTTATTCTCTCATAGATGAGGAAATTTAGGTTGAATTATTAATATCAAAATTATTTAAAGTTCTAAGATATAAATATTAATGTTCCTTTTAAATATTTATATGGAGCTAATTATGTGTCAGATACTGTACTAGGAGGTAACATACAATAATTCTTACATTGTATATAAGTTAATAGTATTGTGCTTAATTTCCTACTGTTGACAATGTATTATGGTTATCTAAGGTGCTATTATTGGGGAAAGCTTCATAAAGGATTTCGGGACCTCTCTATTATTTTTACAACTATTGTGAGTCAAACTGAAAAAATAATTTCAAAATGAAAAAAATAATGTAAAATAACAACCACTAAAAACAGTCATGGTCATTGTTTATACAGATGCTACAAAATGAGACAGAGGTTAAGTAAACAATCACAAAAATCTCAACTGTAACAAGCCCTATGAAGCAAGACACTGAAATACAAGAGCCCTATGGAATTTTACACGAATTAGAAAACCAGGGAACACTTCCCTATTGTAGCCAAGTCAATTATTAAAAATTAACTAAGTGAAGAGGGAAGGGTAGAACATAAGGCAGATAGAGCAGCATATACGAGACTCTGGAATGACAAGTATGCAGCGTTTAAAGAAGCAGAGTTCATCAAAAGTGTACAGCAGAGGCCTCCCTGGTGGCGCAAGGTGTTAAGCACCGCACTATGAAGCAATCTGCGGCCTCTGCAGCACAAGCTGGATCCCCCAGCCAGCCAGGGAGCAACCCACATGGCGCAATAGACCGCTGTCTTGCCCGCTGCTCCCCTCAGCAGTGTTTCAGTAGATCTGCCTGTTCTGATCCCCAGTCTGTCTCTGGTGAATCCTCTCACCACCCCCCACCTCTGGCCTGTACCCAGCTTTTGTATGCATAAATAAATAAATCTTTTTTTTAAAAAAATGTGCACAGCAAAGTGGGGAAGGATGCTAAGACTTGGTTCAGGCACCAGTTAAGACAGGTGTCCCAATAGCAATGAGTTGCTTCTAGCTGTTTCTAAGGTGGTCTACCCTTTACATGAAAATTAACTCCAGAGAAAGAGATATCCTCTTTACTTTTGAAGCAGACATATCTGCATAGGACAGAAATCTTTCGTTAATTCAGTTACATAAAAATTTACACACTCAAGCACAGATCATTATCTCAGTGCTAACCATTATATGTAATTTTTATAACATTTTTATCCAAATATTTTTATAAATGTACACATCATTAAAAAAAATAGCCTCCATTTTCACAAAGTGGACATTCACCCAGGTGAAGAATTAGAGTATGGTGAGTTCCCCAGGAGCCCCTCTGATAATCCTTCTTAATCACCTCACCTTCCTTCCTCCCAAAAGATGGCTGCTATGTTGACTTCTGTCCTCATATCTAACTTTTACTTGTCTCACGTTTCTAAGTGGAATTACTACCTATTCTTTTGCAGATGTTTTCTTTCACTCAATGTTTTGTTTTTAATTTATCGATGCTATTGCATATAATAGTAGTTTAGTCATTTTTATTATTGTTATTACACTATGTGGATATTTATTAATATACCAATTAAATCTTGATGGAAATTTGTTTTTTCTATCCACTTACTTTTAAGCATACCATATAACATTTCAAGTCATTATTTTTTAGTGTAGAAGAATCATTTATGTAATTTTTTTTAGTTGAATCCACAATACATACATAAATTGAATTTTTAACAATATAACAACAGGGTCATAATATTCTAATACTGGAAAAACAAACTTAAGAAATCTTTTATTGATGAAGGAGTTGAAATATGAATGGAAAAATTTATAGGCTGGGAGACAAAGTATTTAATTTACAATGTCTAAATCACATTTAATTTTCCATTTGGTGATTCATATACAGTTATTATAGCTATCTCTTAATTGTATTTCTTACACAAAATAGGGGAAATAAAATCTTTAATTATATGGTTTATAAATGTTAGGCTTCAAAATTTTTCTAAGAACTTACATTATTTTCTAGAAACTTTGCTATGTTTGTCTATTTGCTTTACTATTCATACTGCCCACCCCATATTTGATCTATGTTTTATTAAAAAATGTTTTGGTTTGAGTCCTTTGAGGAACAATTGTAAATATTAGACAAACAAGAGATTTACTGGAAGAAAACATCTGTGAGGTGAAAAGGGAAGGAATCAGAGAAGGTGGGGAGAACCTCAGAGCCAAATGTGTATATGGCCTCTGAGAATACCAGCAGGAGAAAACTGACTAGGAATGTCTCACACTGCAATGCTGCTTCTGCCAGATTGAGGGGGCATTCTGGAGACAAATCTATCCATTAGAGGAACTCCAAGTGTCAGGAATCCCTGACCTTCACTGGAAGTAGCCAGCATGAAATGTAAAACAACTGTGTATGGGGGTGGGTCAAGAAAAGTAACAGCTGGGATTGTCAGTCAATTATGCTCCCACAATATATGATCTGAGCATTTTCATCCATAGTTGTCACAGTCCAACCCTAGAATTACATATATCTACTTCCACAAATAGTTTCTTCAAGAATAATTCCTTCAAATCGAATAGAAAACCCACAGATTTATGGACAACTAATCTTTGAAAAAAGAGCAAAGACTATGCAATGTAACAAGGGCAGTTTGTTCAATAAATGGTGCTGGGAAAACTGGACTGCTGCATGCAAAAAATGAAGCTAGACTACTACCTCACACCGTGCACAAAAACCAACACAAAATCAGTTAAAGAACTATACATAAGACCTGAAACCATAAAATATATAGAAGAAAAAATAGGTGAAACACAACATGAGATACCCCTCAGTAACATCTTTGAAGACACATCACCCAAAGCAAATATAGTGAAGGAAAAGATGTACAGCTGGGACTACATCAAATTAAAGAGCTTCTGTACAAAAGAGGCAAAAGAGACAATAACCAAAACAAAGAGACACCCCACTGATTGGGAGAAAAGTTTTGTGCACAATACTAAGGATAAGGGACTGATCACAAAGATCTACAAAAAGCTGATGAAACTCAAAACTCAACAATAACAAAGTAAACAACCCAGTCAAAAAATGGGCAGAAGAGCTAAAAAGACACTTCTCCAAAGAGGAAATGCAAATGGCCAACAGGCATATGAAAAAATGTTCACTATCACACATAATCAGGGAAATACAAATCAAAACCACAGTGAGACACCATCTTACTCCAGTGAGAATGACACGTATCAAAATAAACTAGCAACAACAAATGTTGGCGAGGATGTGGAGAAATAGGAACTCTCCTACACTGCTGGTGGGAATGTAAACTGGTCCAACCATTATGGAAAGCTGTGCAGAGGTTCCTCGAACTACTAAAAATGGATCTTCCATATGACAGAGCAATTCCACTCCTAGGTATCTACCCAAAGGACACAAAAACATTCATTCAAAATGTTTATTGGAGCACTATTTACAATAGATAAGCTATGAAAACAAACCAAGTGCCCAAAAATATATGACTGGATCAAGAAGATGTGGTATATATAAACAATGGAATATTACTCAGCAACCAAAAAAAAAAAATAAACTCATGCCATTACAGCAACATGGATGGAGCTGGAAGGGATCATGCTCAGTGAAATAAGCCAGAAAGAAAAAGAAAAATATCAGATGGTTTCATTTATAGGAGGAATGCAGAAGATCCAAATAAGGGATCAGGGGGAAAAAGTAATTATAATAAAGTGAAAATCAAAATCAACAAGCAATTATAAACCAGAGACATTCTGCAGGGGGTAGAAGGGAGTAGGTTCAAAACAGGGATGGGAAGAGCACAAGGGACTATGGTAATGGTACATGGGTGAATTGATAGTGGGAATTTTACAGGGACTACAACTGAGAGGAGGAAGCAAACATTGCACAAAAATGAAGAACAATGTAAAAAATATATAAAACAAAAAATATAATTAAAAAGAATAATTCTTTCACATGGACTTCGCTTTCTGAGGAGAGACTTAGAAAATTTTCTGGTAAGAACTACCATTCATCACTAGAATTGGTCTCAAAGCACATGTGGAAATATCCATTTCTTCTTCCACTATCCTTTCTAAGTTACTTTCAGACTCCACTATCATCTTGATGACTTTCCTGGTAATGCAACCCAAACTATCATTCCTCCAGTTTCTGAGACCTTGTCAAAAATAAACTTTGCATGTTGGGATTTCTGCTGTAAGGATGTATTACAACATGTCAAGGGTATATCAGAAGGCTCACCAATGGATCATCTGGGATCCAAACATATTCCCTCTTGACTTCACTGTTCAAGAGCTGCCCTAACTTCTCTGCTGATCTGGACCAATTATCCCTTTCAGATCATGATTCCTCTCTTCATATGCTGATCCCTGAACACAGGAAACCCTAATTATCAGGAGATAGCCACACATTACACTTCAATGGAATATTTAGTGGTCCTCAAAATACAGTATTCTAAAAAGTGGGACCATCAGTCTTAGTCCCCCTCCATCACTTGATCTGTTCTCACATTTGCTACCACAAATACATTTTCCAGATTTCTATTTAACTAGTTACCTATTTAATTTGCAGAAACCCTGATGGACTATTGACAAGAGATAGGGAAATGACAGGGAATTATTCTTCCTCTCTTTTACTTTTGGCTGACTACCCAATAGCAACTGCAGCTCTTTTGTGGCTTCATTTCCTATGAGACAGCCCCTCTGACTATGATCCTAGCAACTTCTGGCTGCAGTTTCAAATGGTACAAGAAGACATTGGCTTCTGTGCTTTGAATGGACATCCACCATTGTCTCTTTTGCCTTTGAGAAGCTTGACTTTTCCTGTTGTCCATATCTCTGGTTTCAGTCACCACTCTTTTTTTATTCATCATCTGAATAATCTCTTTTATTGAATTTCTTATATTTTGAAGTGTTAAAGTGGTTTCTATTCTAATTCAATTTTAACTTATAGAGTCAGGGTAAATGTAAAAACTCAGGTCACTTTTATAAAATAATAACTAGTTTCTTTATATCTAGCTTTTAGAAAGAATGATTAAAATTTTCTTTTAAAACCTTCTTAAATTAATATATTACTATTATTATAAATTTAAGGATATTCATTTCTTTATGACATATTTCTAATTAACATGTTCTTAAAATCACAGCAAAATATGAATTAAGAAAGAACAAGAAATTACAATCCATAAAACATGTTTAATTGTTAAAGATATAGTATTTATACTGGAGACATATAATTCTAATTCCATACTGCTCATACTGGCATTTAAAAATTATTAATTAGTTTAAAATGAAATCAATGCCTATATATTACAAAATAGAAATGTGTATTAATTTAGATATTTTTCTTTTCTACTTCTTGAGTTTTCAAGCCAATAGGTAAGGGTAATAAAATGCTCAATGATGCATTTGTTAATGCCTTTTTTAATGGAGTGTCCAAATACAGATTTATCTACCATATAGATTCATGTTCACCATTTAGACTGAACTATAATGAACACATTTATCTGTTTCTTGATCTCTACTGATAATGTTTGACTAGACAAGTAACTCTTCTCAGTGTTTCAGATCAGTCTGCATTTCAAGCACTATCAGTTCTCCAGACTTGCACAGTCTAACATCAACTATGATAAAGAGTTCTTTCAGTGCAAAAAGAAAAAAGCAAAAGGGGAAAGAAAATCAAGTTCAGTGGAAATGGATATTTCTTTGCTGTTTTACTTTATAACCCCACTTACTTGACACATAAGAGAAAAAAATTATATCAACTACTGACTTTGTTAATTACCTCAACTCTGTGATCTTGTCTACTGGACATTAGTAGTATCCACCTCAGTTATTACCCTATCAGTCATTTTTGGCAAGGCCTGACCCATATAGTTCCTAATCACTCAAATCCTCTTATGTTCCCATACTAATCTAATTGGGAGCTATTTTAGAGACCTTATGTTCCTATGCTAATCTAATTGGGATGTATTTTCTACACGTCCTTAATAAACATTCTACTATAATTGACCCAACACAAAAATACTCAATACACCCAGTGAACTGATTACTGTCACCTTATACTGGAATAAAATTATTGGCATAAAATCAAAAGATGTTAGCAAAGCCTTTCTGATATACTATGCATTTGAATCTTCTTTATTTTTTTTCTCAAATCAAAAAGACTAATAGGGATGCCAACTCATTTTTTGGCTTAAACAGAGTAATTCATAAAGTTCAACATAATAGGCTCCTGAAACAAGCTCACCAAAGGACATATATTGATCATGGGCTATTTCACATACATGTGAAATTACTACCTAATACTATTTATATAGTAAAAACAATCACAAATGGCTATAATCTCATAAACTCCACAAAACGCTAAAAAAAAAAAATTCCCAAGGCATCAACATTTTCTCTATACTGACCTGTTGATCTTGCAAGCTTTCAAAGCCATTGTATATGTAGAAGAATTTTAATAAACCTATTTGAATAGGTTTAGAGTCCTTACATCCACTTATAGTAACAAGCCAAATTACCACAAAAGAAATGTGGGTGCTTGTCCCAGGTTTGACATGAACTAGTCTTAAAAATCTTAACAAATCGGGCCTCCCCGGTGGCACAGCGGTTGAGCACTGAGCTGCGAAGCTGCCCGCAGCCTCTGCAGCGCCGGTTCGATCCCCGGCTGCTCCCCGGCCACCAGAGGAGGATCCCACATGGCGGGCAGACCTCTCCTGCCGCCCGCTGCTCCCCTCAGCAGTGTACTTCGGTCCTTCTGCCTGTTCTGCTCCCCGCTCTGGCTCTGGTGAATTCTCTCACCATCTCACACTTCTGACTGTACCCAGTACTTGTATAATTAAATAAACGAATGAATGGATAAATAAATAAATAAATCTTTAAAAAAAAAATCTTAACAAATCACTGTCTAAACTATCATTCTGTTCACTTGAAAAGAAAGGATATTGACCTGATTATTTCTATGGTTCTTTTCTTTATAGAAATGACTCACTGTATGATTCTATTCTAGAGAATTGTTTTTAATAGCCAAGAGCAATCTGTTTCTGCCTCTTAAAGCATTCTGAGCTAAATTCTCAACTTAATAAGGATGTAATACTGCTTAAATTATATGTGATTCCCACAATTATAAGACCCATGAATCTGAATTTGTTACTATATCATTCATGGAAATTTTCTTTTGTAATTATTTTGACATACAAATGCTTGCAAAACTATTTTTACAGCCATGCCCGCTGCTCCCCTCAGCAGTGTCTTTCGTCGGTCTGCCTGTTCTGTTCCCTGCTTTGGCTCTGGTGGGTTCTCTCGCCCTCCCACGCTTCTGACTGTACCCAGTGATTGTATAAATAGATAAATGAGTCTTTAAAAAAAAAACTATTTTTACAAATATTGAAATGTTAAAAATTTAAGTTTAAATTGGCAGTTGTTGATATTTTTCCATATCCCTCTTATTTTTTGCAGTTCTCTGAGGCACATGCTCCTAGGTAAATTTTCCATAAAAGTCATTAATGTTCCCATACCCTCAAGGCAGAAGTCTGAGGATCTGATATTCCCCATAATTGACTGCCTCGGCCAGTACCAAAACCCATGAATAAATACTGTACTACCAAGATAGTTCTAGCATTCTGCCACAGCTCTGAAAAGGCCTGCACTGCTTTAAACTGACTCAGAAATCCAGATTTTCCCATTGTGAACGCTATTGCTGCTATTGCTGAAGGTACCCAAAAAGAAAAAAAAAAGAAAACCACTTTCCCTTAATTCCTTCCTTACTCACACCAGGACTTCCCATTAGCAGAATGGAACAAGGAGTCAGTTGCCAAGAGAGTCTGTGATGTATAGTTTGTTGGCTTCCATCCCCTTGTGTTTCAGTGAAAAGCATGGCAGAATGGGAATGATTCTGAGAGCCAATAAATAAGCACTTGATGAGCTACCTCTATGGTTCTTGAGCATCCATTCTTACCTATTATACCCCTATTAATCTTCCATATGCAATACTCAAAAGCATTTGATTCTTTCACTTCATAAAACAACTATTTTTTATACAAATTAAGTTGCTCTCAGAGAAAGGGGAAATAGAACCTTAAGTCTCCATATCCATCTCTGTGTTATGTTACCTATTTTTTGTTTCTATCATATAATATCTAAACTCTGAATTCAGCAAAACTAAATTACACTGTCACACACTACCAACACTTACATGAAAGAGTAGGTGAGAAGGAGAAATTGAAATGAGAAACAAAAGTTACTGAATATACATGAATGCATACATACACATTAAAGCACAGATATGTAAATAATATGCAAGCAAGAAAATGTGCTTAGATGCTACTATACTCTTTTCTACAAATGATTACCCAACCATACTTCACATTAATAACCACCGCCATATCACATAAGGATGTTTTAGTAAACAAATAAAGCATATGTGATAGTGGTCCCCAAATCTCTATTGCCTATTTCTACTGATGTCTGTTTTGTTGATCTGTAGACTCAGTCAGAGCTACACGGTAGCAACATCATATATATTGTGTTTACCGAGTGTCTTGAGGGCTTTCCTTAATTTAATCTTGTGTTGTTTTGTTTATCATGACCCCTAGGCATACAAAATTCACTGACAAAGTTACAGTAAGAGGCAACACCAAGTGATTGATTTGGAGAGGAAAATATAGGTGATTTGGAGATATAAAAATTGAAAATCAGTGGTGGTTATTGTTCAGCAGTCAGGTACATCCCATTTCACCACAGCTATGATTCTGAAGAAGAACTAAGTGACAGAAACTGTCACTGTTGGAGGCACCCTGGTGGGAGTGCAAACTAGTCTAACCACTATGGAGAGCTGTGTGGAGATTTTTTGACCTACTAAACATAGAGCTTCCATATAATCCAGCAATTCCACTCCTAGGTATTTACCCAAAGGACACAGAAACATCAATTCCAAAGAGCACCTGCACCCCCATGTTTAGAGCAGCACTGTTTACAATAGCTAAGCTTTGGAAACAACCCAAATGCCCAAAAATAGATGACTGGATCAAGAAGATGTGGTACATATACACCACGGAATATTACTCAGCATTCAAAAAAAAGATAAACACATGCAATTTGCAGCAACATGGATGGAGCTAGAAAGGATCATGCTCAGCGAAATAAGCCAGAAAGAAAAAGAAAAATACTGGATGGTCTCACTCATAGCAGGAATCTAGAAAACTTAAATAAGGGACCAGGAAAAAGAATAACTATAAGAAAGAAAATATCAAAATCAACAAACAACTATGAGCCAGAGACACTCTGTGGGGGGTGGGAGGTGGGGAAAGGAGGGCTTGGGGTCAAAATAAGGGGGTTGTAATTGTATGGGGAATATAAAAAATAAAATTTAAATAAAATGTGAAAAAAATATATCCATAAGCTAAAAAAAAAAAAAACTTCAAGAAGGGCCTATATCAGATATGAAGAAACTTCTAATGAAATGAACTGAATACCAGACAAAGGAGGGCATTATTTCCAGCAGTATGACCATCAGGACCAGGGCAAAAAGTTTGTTATGTTGAAAGAAAAGACTGGAACTTAACTAGGATGTTGTATTTTCTGATAGATCTGGATGGTTTGAACAATTCAATAATCATTATGCATAACATAATATGAAAGTGAGTAGTATGTCTGCCTGATATAAAGGCAGTTGGAAACTCTAGATAAGATCCTTGTGGAGGAAAATTACTTACTGGAGCACATCTTCAATATGGATGAAACCTTCCTATTCTGGAAACAGATGCCTGAAAGTACTTTACATTGCAAACCAATGCCAGATTTTCAATGATAGCAGTTTTACTTGGCAGCAACATTATAGGATTGTAGGCTACAAATTAAAATTCTTGGTGATCTAGCACAGTAAGAACTCCAAGGCATTTAGTGAATCAATAAACACACCCTGCCATTGTACTCAAGGAAGAAATCATGAATAACTCTCTTCCAAGATGCCCTTCTGAATTGCTGTGCCAGAAATAAAGTAGTGTTTTAGAGAATAGCACTCTTCTCAAAATTCTGCTGTTGGTGATAGTCAACCAAGTATCAAAATGATGCTTCTTCCTCCAAATACCATATCTTTGATCCAACCAGTGGATAAAGAAGTTACAGCAGCTTTTTGGGCCTAGAACTGAGGATCTCCACACAGACTATCACTACAACTAAGGAAGATGCAGAAATGACATTTGCACAATTCTGGAAAGATTACAAGATCTATGACTGCATTGAGAACTTTGCATAAGCTTAGGAAGATGTCTCCAAGAAGTGATGCATCTGACTTGGAAGAAGACACTTAAGAGATTCATGCATGACTTCAAGGGATTTGCCAAAGGAGAGGAGCTGCAAAAATCAACAAGGCTATGACTGAGGTAACAAGTAACTTTAACTTGAGTGTGGATGAAGATGACGTAGTGGAGTGCTTAGAGGTGGTTCCTGAAGAATTGACTAATGAGCTGTTGGAACTGTAACAGAAACACATAGCTTAAGAAGTGGCAAGAGAAAACTATAGAAGAATAAAAGGACCCCAAAGAAAGTTCACAGTAAAAGAGTTTAATAGAAGATTTTACAGACCTCAGCAAAAGATACTTAAAATGTTTGAAAACATGGACCCAAACCAAAAGGCTTATATAATAAAGAAGGGTGTTCATGGTGTATTATCTTTGCTACAAGCAAATCTTTGATAGAAGAAAGAAAGAAAGCAAACAAGGGACATATTTTTGAAAAGTGACCCCTGCTCAAGAATGCGTCAGGCAGGTACTCCAGGACATATTCCAGAAGACGGTATTAGTTTCAGAGGAGATGGCAGCTGTGTATGAGTTATTGCCCCTGAAGACCTTGCAGCAGAACAAAATATGGAGGTGGAAGACAGTGATGTTGCCGATTCTGATCCACATAGTCTTAGGCTAATGTGTGTGCTCATGTCTTGATTTTTAACAAAAAGTTTAAGAAGCAAAAGAATTTAAAAATAGAAAAAAAACTTCTAGAATAAAAAGAAACAATTTGTACAATTGTATGTCTTTGGGTTTTATGTTGTGCTATTACAAGAATCAAACAGTAGAAAATTAAGGGAAAAAGTTACAGTAAACTATAATTAGTTTATTATTGAAAAACATTTTTTATTAATTTAGTGTAACATAAGTTTACAGTGCTTATACAGTCTACAGCAGTGCAAAGTAATATCCTAATGCTTCCCCTTCACTCACCACTCACTGACTCACCACATTAACTTTCAATCCTGTAACCTTCATTCATAGGAAGTTCCCTATACATGTATAATATTTTTTAAATTTTATACACATTGTTTTACTGTACCTTTTCTAAATTTGTTTAGAATTTGAATCATTGTTACAATTGCCTACAGTATTCAGTATAGTAGGATGCTGTGCAGGCTTGTAGCCTGGGAGCAGCAGACTGGCATACAGCCTAGGTGTCATAGGCTATACTATTGGGTTGTCAGAAAAATCATATTTTTCTGTTTTTCAAGCAAAAATGCATCATAACTTTTCCAACAACCCAATATAAAAGGTTTTGTTAGCTCACGTATAACTTTGCCCAATGACAAAATCACCAAAAGGTGCATTTCTCAGTAAGTATCCCCATAGTTAAATGATGCAAGACTGTATATAACTAGGTAGATTAAAAAAAGAGACAGATATATGGAAATGGTAGTAGATATGAAGATGAAATCTAGAAAGCATAAATACTTAAACATTAAAAGAAAGATTAATCAGTAGTGGGAGAGGTTTTTTACCCTCCACAATCCTGTTTGAGAAATTATAGGAAATGAACCAAAACCAGAAAAATGCATATGAGCAGATATAGGCATTATTCCTCACATTGTTTCAGAAAGCTCACAGGTGGTCTGAAATCCATCAATTTTCTGCAATAATCATTTGTTATTTGTCTAAGTGGAGAAAATTAAGATGCTCTAAAGTAGAAAAGGAAAGGTAGCCTACCTGTTATTAGAGAAATTCTCTATACTTGTAGGAAATGAAAACAAAGTCTTTTCTAAGATTAAAATGAGTACATAATATCAAAAGCAGATTATTTTTACATGAGTAGATAGTTGTTTGTTTTGGGCAATTTCAGAGGAAAAGTTTCTATTCATGAATGAATACCATCTTTGAAACATTTTGAATTTTATTTCTAGGTACTATAAAACTAAATTCAAATTATTCACTCAAAATAGCTTATTATAACTTGATTATCTTTCACAAAGACATTGAATTTTATTTAATTTTCAAACTGGCTCACTTAAGAAATCCCTTTGCATTATAATCCAGCAAATACATGAAGACTCTAGTGTGGAACGAAGAAAACATTTTCTTCTGTGCAATAGTCTAGTGATTAATATCTGATATATGTAGAAGTACAGTTTTGATTTTCTCTGAAAATGCAGATCAAGCATTTTAGCTGGAGGACTTTTCTGTCCAATATTTTCACTTTTTTCAGATTTTATAAATAGCTTTAGAGTTATGTATCTTCCCTGAATCTCAACTATCTCCTTTAGTTAACAAATAAGAACGAAATTTGTTCAAACTCACAAATACTGTATATAATTCCATTGATTGGTGCTTATATTGATGCTGCTTAGGTTACCAAATTAACAGAGCAAATTAGATACCTAAAAACAAGTACCCAAGGAAAAAATAATTGTAAATTGAATAAGTTACTTGATTTCTTTTCTTAGTACTCTTTTCAAGCTATTTCAGGGGTTAGGAAGGTAGATGGAATGGGAATGAGAGTAATAAAACAATTATTTAGTCTATGTAGATTTATATAAATTTTAACATTAAACACTTAAAATTCAAATAGCAAAATGTCTAATTCAAGTTCTGAAATAATTTCTTACAAATCCAGCTTGATAATTTTAGATCAGTGGTAATATCTCAATTAACAATTGTTATTATAAATGTTCAGCCTGTTTTACCTTGGATTCTATCTAATGTTTTGTGGTCTCTCATTTACTTTTTAGGTACCAACTTTTTTCGAGGGGCTAATGTTTCTTGGATATCAGGGCCAAAGGTGTTTGTTTTGGTAATAACCCCAGCACTCTTCTGGATATTACTCAGGCACAATATAGAATTCATAAGGCAGTGCTTCACTAAAGCAAATACTGCAATAATTTATCAGGGGTACTTTCTTTTTTTTTTATAATTTTTTTTTTTTTTTATAGAGGCATGCTTTATTTTATTTGTTTGCTGGTTTGTTTGTTTTGTTTATACAAGCACTGGGTACAGTCAGAAGTGCGGGAGGGAGGGTGAGAGAATTCACCAGAGCCAGAGCGGGGAGCAGAGCAGGCAGAAGGACCGAAGTACACTGCTGAGGGGAGCAGCGGGCGGCAGGAGAGGTCTGCGCGCCATGTGGGACCCTCCTCTGGTGGCCGGGGAGCAGCCGGGGATCGAACCGGCACCGCAGAGGCCGCGCGCAGTTTCGCAACCCAGCGCTCAACCGCTGCGCCACCGGGGAGGCCCTATCAGGGGTACTTTCATCCCTGAGAATTCAAGAAGGTTATCTCCTATAAGCTGAGAACCATTGTTTCTACATTTTGGCATTAGTTATGGAACAAAAAGTGACATTTTCTTCAGTGGGTTCTCAGTAAATATTTGCCAGTACAAACAATTAAGAAATCATCAGTCAAATCAGGAACCTCAATTTGAGCTTCATATATAGGAATAATTTTTTCATTTATCTGCATACATACATGTTACATCTTTTCTTTCTTTGAACTATATTAGTTATTACACTGAAGCTCTGAATCTGTCACAATGATTAAATTGTACATCATTCTTAGTACCTTATATAAATTTCTTTTTGGTATATTAGCTCTTTTTTGTCCAACAGCATTAACTTTATATAAAACTTAAATCATATTTTCATATTAAATGAAATGTAGGTGCTGAACTGAATAAGTAAGCCAAGAGTATTAAAGATTGCAAATATTTACTCAACCCATATTTATGGAGTATCTACTTGAATGAAGATATTATGCTTTTGATTTCTAAACTTGAATGCTAATTACAAAGACATGGACATCATGGAGCACATTCTATTGATATAGACAGGGAATCACATTATAGGTTAAAATTTGAGGTAATTAGTACTACAGTAGAGAAAAACACAAGATGCAATAGAAATAAAGAAGATTGTGTGAAGGGTAGAGCTAATAAGAACTTAATAGGGGCATGATGCTACTTTGAATTTCACATCAATAGAAATTTTATATAATTACCTTTATTTGTTTAAAATAATCCTTAGATCACTGGTAATGTCTCATTTATGTACATTATTTACCAAATAATTTATTCATTTTTAAGCTATATGTATACTAAATGCAACAAAGTTGAAAACAATTAAAGAGCTCTTAGGTATTAGATCTCTAATAAAAAAAAAAACCTAATAACATGACTGCAATAGGAATACACTGTTATTTCAAGAGCAGATTTATTATTCAATTTGATTTTAATCCTGACCACAAAGCAGCAAAATCTGTATGCTCATATTTTCAGTTGTAGTTGTGATTCATTCAAGCAATACCAATAAGATCAACCTCAATGCAGATCTGTTATACATGTTCATTTGCTCCAAGTGCTAAACTTGAAAGATAATCTAATGTTGCCTAATTTAAAAATTACATGTTGCGTGCTCTCATAAGTTAGCAAAATTGTGCCATTTAGTTTCAATACTGACTTGACATAACAATTTCTTTATATAAAACCTACTGAAAAAGAGTTTATAGGGCCTCCCCGGTGGCGCAGCGGTTGAACGCTGGGTTGCGAGGCTGCCTGCTGCCTCTGCGGCACCGGTTCGATCCCCGGCTGCTCCCCGGCCACCAGAGGAGGGGAGGAGGGTCCTGCATGGCGCGCAGACCTCTCCTGCCGCCCGCTGCTCCCCTCAGCGGTGTGCTTCGGTCCTTCTGCCTGCTCTGCTCCCCGCTCTGGCTCTGGTGGATTCTTTCGCCCTCTCGTGCTTCTGACTATACCCAGTGCTTGTATAAATAAATAAAATAAATCTTTAAAAAAAAAAGTTTATAATATTTATAATAAACATATAATGTCCTTAGTATTTGGAAATGAGTTTCAAAATATTTTTTAGCTTTCATTTTATAGCAGTGTTTTGGCTAGGACTTTAGAAAGATTTCTGGAATAAATATTGTTACAATTTTGTGTTTAGGAGATACTGAAGTTTGAATTAAAATTTTACTTTTTGGATTTATTTTGTAAGTATAGGAATTGCACTTTTGCACACACATCCCTGGTTTCATCAATCTATAACAACAAATTCAAGCTGTATTTCCTTTACACAAACAGGTTATGACAGCAAGGGTCTTGTGCTTAATGGACGAAAATTATCCTAGTTAGGTTTTCAAGCTATGTCTGAGAATAATTTCCTCAATTCTGCTCCACGGCATTTTCATCTTACCATTGTGCTGCCATTTCTACAGCTGCCTGGTCCTATGTGGAGAGCTGGCTTCTCGTGGGATGAATGCTGGTAGTCTCAATATGGCTGTGGGGAGAGGACAATGCCATTCTTCCAACAAACCTTCACTTCAAGCAGCTCTTTGGCTCAGCGGGACAAAAGCTCTGGGGCACCCTGCAGTGGATGAGGTGAAGTGGCAGCCATCAGCCATTTAACCTTCTAATTGTTTTTTTTTTTAACTGCAAGAAGTTGAAAGCTAAAACTACTTTCCACAGGCTTTTTTGGAGCTGGAATTATGGATGTAAATTAGGGCCTGCCAATTAAATGCTTCCCTGAGAGATTTGACTGGCAGAAGTGAGGCTGCCAGCAAACAAGTCATGGGGACGTGGAATACGAAGGGAGGACTCCTGTCAGAGCTTGGAGTCACTATGAGGTAGTATAATGGCTGGCAGTGGAACCTGATCTTTGGATAACCGCTACATCCATTAATACCTGAGTCCAATAGAACAAGGTACATCTCGCAATGTTCCTCCATCCCCATTGTGACAGAAGTAGCAGTTCTTCTGGCAGCCAGTTAAGCAACATGTTTGGGACATTATTTCTGAACACTCAGCTTTTAGCTTTTATGATGACTTCCCATTTTAAATTCCTTTCTCCATAAAATAACGAGAATTGTTGCTGTTCCCTGCAACTGAATGATGACAGATTTCATTATCAGTCTCTCTCATGCTACCCAAACCTGGCTGCTTCAGTGACTTTTTCTGCTTAATTTCACTACATCTGCAGTTGTTTCCATCATCGATGAATGGTACACACAATTTAGTGACTATTTCCAGACTGCTTTCTCAAGAAATAAGTGAATATTATTCCTGAAACCTTTCTGGGATACATACTGGCTTATAATCAGGAACATATTAGCTCCATATTACAGAGAGAAGGATGTCCCTGTTTCACCTGACCACTGTTTCAAAAATTAATTTCATTACTTTTCCTCAAAATAACCAGATCCATGATAGTTGTCAGCTACAGCATCAGTTCCTTTTAGCTGAAATCAAGCTCCTCACTCACAAGTGTTCCTATGTCTCTAAGATAATCAGAATATAAACTAAACAGGTACATGTTTCTTAATGAAAAGCATCTATTCTATTTTGTCTGCTTTCTTATAATACTAGTAATACTAGGATACTAGTAATACTACTCACTTGTAATACTAGTAATACTAGTAATACTAGAACGAGCTGTAATTAAAACTTTATATTTGTTGGCAAATCCTCAGCCAGAATATTTTATTTCTTACCAACACAACACAAGTGGGTGTTTCTTAGATATACACTTATTCATTTTATGTTTTCCTTTATTTAAAAAAAAAACTATTTTCTTAAAGACCCAGACACATTAACTAACGTTAAAACCAATTTTTGTTTCCATGAATATTTTTACTTTGGTCTTTTAATAAATTCATTTCAGATAAAATAATCTACACTCTTTAGGCCTTCCTGGTGGTGCAAGGGGTTAAGTTGCAGCACTATGTATCCACAGCCACTGCAGCACAAGTTCAATCCAGCACTAGTTCAATCCCTGCTCAGGTAGCTAACCTGCATGGCATAGCAGACCTCTCCTGTCTTGCCTACTGCTCTCCTCAGCAGCACATTTCAGTCAATCCGCCTTTTCTGCTCCATACTCTGTCTCTGGTGAATCCTCTCTCTCACACACACCCCCCCCCCGCACCTCTGGCCTACACCCCACTTCTTCTATGCATAAATAAATCAAAATAAATCTATTTTTTAATAATTTTTTTTTTAATACAAGAACTAGGATACAGTCAGAGGTGCAGGAGTGTGAGGGAATTTACCAGAGACAGAGCGGGAAGTAGAACAGGCAGATGGACAAAGGATACTGCTGAGGGGAGGAGTGGGTGAGACAGGAGAGGCCTGCTCGCCATGTGGGACCCTCGCTGGCCAGCTGGGATTGAACCAGTGCTGCAGAGGCTGTGGAGAGCTTCACAGTGCAGCACTCAACTGCCTGTGCCACCGGGGAGGTCCAATAAAAATAAATCTTAAAAAAAAAAAAGTATACCTAGCACATCCATGTATTTATTGTGGTCGATTAAAGATACTATTCAGCCCATTGACAGATTGACTCTAATTACCTTTCCCTTGCAAATAGGTCTGCCTGATGACTTACTTGTCTAAATAAGATGGAGAGAAAATGATGTTCTGGGAATAAAGGGCTAGATCATAGCCAGCCTTGATGATTCTACCCAGACTTTTTGGAACACTGGATTGTGTACTTTAAGAAGACTGTTACAATGAAGAAGTACAAAAATCCTTCAACTACTATGATGTGAGAAGCAGTCACATGGAGATATTCTGGAAGAGGAAACACCATGTGGAGGGAAGGGTAAAGAGAAGGAAGGACAGAGAAAGATACAGAGAGAGAGACAGAGAGAGAAACATATCTCTGACTCCTAGAAATGTAAATTACACAGCCTGGAAGAGGATCCTAAAGCAGCCTATTGCCCAAGCCGATTCTTCAAGGATCAAAGGTAAGCTGTGCAAGCAATCTTTTCACAAATCCCCTGACTTCTAAAGTTGTAAACATATAAAATGCTTGCTTAAAGTCACTAAATACTAAATATTGGAATGATTTGTGATGCCTCAATAGAGAAACAACACAGGCAGTAAATATCTTCAAAATATCTTTAAAATTTACTGCTGTACATTGAGTAATTAAAAAATGACAATATTAAAACACAGAAATTATGAAGGGTCTCAGTAATCTAATAAGTCTTTTTCAGGCTACATTTTGGAATCACCTGCGAATTCTGAACACAGTAATGCCCAGATCGCAACTTCAGAACAAAGTAATCAGAATCACTTGGGTTGGGCATGGATGGAATTAGTTTTTAGGTGACTGTCAGATGCACAAGTTAGCAGGCAAGTAAGAGAACCATTGATTTCAAGCATGAAAGGCAAATTCACTTTCATTCTTACTTGATCCAGTTGTTGGTGGGACAACTCACATGAAGTAGCTTTGTCAAGAATACTTGGGATTACTTCTCTAGAAAACAGAGAACACACATTCAACCTGTGCTGACCTTCATGCAGAGAACTCTAATTCTATTTACTTGCACCACTGTAATTGCTCCAGAAACTTGGCTCTTTCCACAAAAAGTGTTTTCTGCCAGCAACCAGGATACTTCTTCAACTAACATGAACAAGTCCATTTCAGTTTCAGGGGTCTCATGTCAGAGGGAATCTGAAAATAATTCTCTTTCCTGAAAGGTGTTTATATACACATTGTTCCTAGAGTCAATTTTTCCATTTTTTGATTAGTTACTTTATGCTAGTGTCTCTTTACATACATAAAAATCCAGTTCCTTATGTAAAAATAATTAAAAGAGATTCTACCTAGTCTGATCTATTCATTTTACAGGAAAAAAATCATACTGAGGAGCAGAGCAATCAATGATTTGTCAAAGGGAACAAACTCAGCAGTAGCAAAGCTAGGTTGATAATTCAGTCTCTTTCTCCTAACTTTTAGGTCAGTGGTTTCAGGGTTACATGTTAGGCTTTATTGTTAATATTCAAATCATAAAAATGGAAACAGTAATCACTATTATGGTCTGATGTGATACTTAGGAAAATAGCAACAAACACCACTTGCTAATTTAGTAGGAAGATACTAAGTAAAAAAAAAATCTCTAGTCAGCAGGTTTTATTTTCTTCTCCCAAAATACTTACTGACTTGCAGTAAGCATTAAAATTAAAACTCAATACTCATTATATTTATATTTGTGTCCAGATTTTTGGTATATTACTGTAATTCTTTGTGCAGGCCTATGCTTCCTTCTGTTATAACAAGTCAAGGATGCCCACTCTCACCACTACCATTCGACATACTATTTGAACTCCTACTCAAAGCAAATAGGCAAGAAAAAGATATGAGAGATGTGATTGGGGGGAGGGGGGAAGTCACTATTTGCAGATGACATGATAACATACATAGAAAATCCTCAATATTCCACTAAAATCTACTAGAAATAATAAATCAGTATAATGAAGTCACTAGCTACCAAGTCAAATACAAAAATGTGTTGCATTTCCATATACAAATACTAAAGGAGAAATAAAAATCCCATTTACAATTACATCAAAAAGAATTAAATACCTCAGAAATAACAGGAAAGGAGGTGAAAATGTGTATAATGAACACTACAGATTTTTGAACAAGAAATAGAAGATACAAAGATATGGAAAGATATTCTATACTTATGGATTGGAAGAATTAAGATTGTTAAAATGGCCATCTTACTCCAAAGCAAGATTAAAATTCAGTCCCTATTAAAATTTCAAGGCATTCTTTAAGGAAATAAAGTAAACATTACTGAAATTTGTATGGAACCACAAGGACTTCAAATAACCAAAACAATCTTTGAATATGTGATATTCAGGTATACTAATTTTATTTAAATTCTTGGCTTTAAAATTAAAATTACAGTATTTCATCCAAAGGAAAGATACTTGAAGAAGGATAAAATATATAGATGGATGAAGAAAGAATAGCAATAGTAGAAACTAAAAAAAAAATCTATGCTTTAACCATTTTTTCTCCACTTAAAAATATTTTGCTATTACAGCATATCTGAGATAATATATCACATCAGAACAGAATTTTAAAAGACACAGTATCATTACCCCCATTACTATAACACTGTCAGGATCATTGCGATGTATCTTCTTGTTTTAAACGAACTTGTCCCTATACTTTTTCAATCTGCAAAAGTAATTTGGAGCATCTGAAAGTAATGAAGTAGACTCCACAAAGAAGTTGGAACTTGTGTTAGCCAATCTAAGTTAGGAAGAGAAGACTCTCATAAAATCAATAGAAGACTCTGACATGGAGATACAGAATACAGCATTTCCAACTTCTGAAATTCTGAGAAGTACTATAAATGATTTATTATTTCCAAAGAAACTGATAAATAGATAAGTTTATGTTGGAGTAGCTAATCTAAAAGGTAACTGTGAAGCCTATATAAATATATGTGAATCAAATAGTTTTGGAACTGACACATAAGAGGCAGCAAATATTAACTTGATGTTTGCATTTTAATACATCATAAAAGCAAATACTACTTGGGAAATCCTTTATTGCTAGTGTTGACAATCACTGAATTTTCTTCCAAAAGACCTACTTTGAATATTTTTAATGAAGATTAGTAAGATTCAAAGCAAGAGAGAGAGAATATAGTGTTTATTTCAATAAAAATTCTTATTTCTGAAAGGTATAGCCTGATTGAAAAAAGTCAGCTCCATTATTTTTAATTGTGTGATATAATGTGGAGCTTCTTGTTTGGGAAAATGAGTGCTTAACCATTAAATAAACTCTCAAAATAATTCAGTCCTTCTCTGTGACCCCTCACTCTGATGATATGGTCAAATGCCAAACTCTGACCTACTGACTGGAAAAGCCTCTGTATCCCAGGAATCAGTTTCCGTTTTTCTGAGCACGATAATTAGCTAGTGTAGGTCTTGGTGTCAAGGATATCAAGATATTTTCTGCTCCCATAAGGACATGCATTTGGTGAACCTGACCTGTCCAAAGTACTAGTTCTCTTTTCTCAGTCTCTGACTTGCTTGGTGACTGTAAGGGCAGGACTTGGACATGGTGCAGGTTTTCTGATCCCATGCAGACCGGGTAAAGGAGGAGTCAGAGTCCTCAGTAGTTTTGCAGGTTTTTTATTTGGGCTTCACCAGGCATATGGCAGGCAGGGGTGCTGGCTGGGGGGCTGGGAGGCTGCCAGCCCCCAGCAAGTCTTCACTCTATTTGGGCTCTCTGGCGTTGGTTCTGCTGCTTCTCGGCTTTTCTTTCAGCTTCGGCTTTGGCTTTTACTGCTGCTACTGGTGCTGCTGGCGTCCCCCCGTGACGCCGCCCTTAAAAAGCAGAGTCTTAACTCAGCTGAATCCCATCTACCTATGCCCACACCCTATTCCAGGTGCCCGCCATCAGGCATGCATTCGGGACAAGGATCCATCATCTACCCTGATGGCGGAAGGGCAGAAAAGCCTGATATTTTCTTTACCCTACAGTGACACAGTATATTGCTGTGCCCCCTTGACTTTTTAAGTCTGCTCATCACCTCTGATGATGAGGAACAATAAGAACACATCAGTCCCTTATTTGATATTGTGTAAGTTCTCTCCAAATACAAATTTCTGCACGAAGAGGCACTCAAGTCACTACTCTAAATCAGAGGCTGGCACTTTCACAATTAGATTTGTAAGCAAGAGCCATTTATGGATCTCTACTTTTAGATTTTACTTAATGACAAGGAACACACACATATTCAAGGGTATGTTATTGCTTCTTCCGGAAGAGCACAATATGATGGTGCAACTAACTGCAAAGTATGAAATGAACCTTGATGGTCAATGAGTCCCCAGCATGGGAACTTCCTCATTAGGCCTGTTAAGCATCAGATCTCAATGGATGTTTGGTATTTCCTAGCCAATGCATCTGTCCATGCTATATCAATGCACTGGGGGGATAGTTGATGGATGTTCCTGTTTCTACAAAATGTTCCAGGTTCTTCATATTAGAGTCAAAACACTCAATTACTTTAAACCTTTCTAATTTAACCCAACCTTTATCAATAGTAGAAAATTTGGTTTTTAGCCACAGAGTTTTACTAATTAGATAGGAATCTGGTGAGCCTCTAACATGAGGAACTTCTTTGCTACTTCAAGTCTAGGAAAAGCCAAAATTCTCCTAGAATTTTATTCAAACTACAAAACAATGACATCAAATGCTATTTTGCATATGCTTTAAGTAATCATGATTTGTACAAACTCCACTTTGATTATGCCCTAGGAAAAAAGACAGCTGGGGTCTTATGATGCTTTGAAGGGTTAGAAGTGAAATAGGTCTCAGTTTCTTCACATCAGAAGAGGCTCCAGAACTAAGGAAAACTAAGTGTTAGTAGGTAAGTGGGGCGGGTATGTATGGGTGATGGAACTCAGAAGATGCAAAATTTTGAATGCAAGAATGACCACTCAATTATAGTCACACATATGTTTTCACTTTACCTCAACATTATTTGAGCATCACTATTTTCTTTATTAAAAAAATTGGAAACAACACAAAATTCTAAAGCAATTAATTAAAACAATTCTGATGCATATATAATGTAACTATCTATGATGAAAACATATGCATGATATATTCTTTCAAAAATTGCAGGTTACATAAGAGTAAACACAAAACAATATTTTAGAAAATATTTTTATATATCTATAACTTCTAAATGTGTAAAAAGATAAACAAATGTGCAGAAAAATAACAACATATTTTTCATCTTGGGATTATATCTCTATTTCTTTTACTTCTTTAGAATCAAATAATTTTTGAGTAAAGGATACACTGTTATGATTTGTGTTTGCTTTAAGAGGTTTATCACTTTTCGCTGGGAGATCATAAAAGTATAGAGAAGTCTGACAATAACACAATCAACATAGATTAGTCAAGATTATGTGGTGTTACAGAGAAGAAATAATTAAATCTGGCTGGGTGGATCAGACATCGACTCACCTAGGAAGTAATATCCGAGTTAAAACAAATCTAGAAGTACTTTGCAAATGATAATGTCTTCATACCAATAAAGTATTTAATATTTAAAGTCTAAAGAAAGGTCTTTCTGTATCTTTGTTTTTGAACAGGACACAATTAAGATGTGATTAAAATAACTAATTCTTCAAGATTAGTGTTACAGTTCATTACAACAATCTATTCACCACACCAACACTTATATTTAAATGAAAAGATGAATTCTTAGGCAATAATGATATACTATTTTGAACATAAAATGTACTGCTACATCAGCAAATTAAATAATGAAATTTATCTGTTTTGTTTTAGAAATACATTTGTCCAGTATAAGCAGACAGCTAGGGTGATAATTTCATTACACAACCAGAAAACTTACAATGGCATTCAGAGGGACTGTTTCAAGACTGTTTTTCATTAGTCCTATTATTCACTTCCTACATATAAAATATATATAACATATATACTTTTAAATTAATCTATCTAAATAATAATAATATATCTTACAATGAAAAATATCTATTAAATGTATGGATATAAGGTAAAATTTAAAAATACTCTGAATTCAGGGCCTCCCCGGTGGCGCAGCGGTTGAGCGCTGGATTGCGAAGCTGCCCGCAGCCTCTGCAGCACTGGTTCGATTCCCAGCTGCTCCCCGGCCACAGGAGGACGGTCCCACATGGTGCGTAGAACTCTCCGGCCGCCCACTGCTCCCTTCAGCAGTGTACCTCGGTCCTTCTGCCTGCTCTGCTCCCCTCTCTGGCTCTGGTGAATTCTCTCACCCTCCTGCACTTCTGACTGTACCCAGTGCTTATATAAATAAATAAATAAATCTTTAAAAAAAATAAAAAATAAAAAATAAATAAAAATACTCTGAATTCAAATCTAACTCCTTGAAAACACCACCAGCGTAAATGTGTTTTTTTTTAATTTTCCATATATACATGTGCATGTATAGACACACACAGAAACAGACACATCTGCACAAATTATTCTATTCAAGGATTACAGAAAACATACCATTCTGTAATATTCACTAACAATTGATAATTTCTTAACAAGAAAGACAGAATACATTCTATGTAGTCCATTTAGATTTATTCCCTTACTTTTTAATGGCAGCTTTGTTATATGAATATACCACCATACTTCCTCCTGTTACTATATGGCTTCCGCCTTGCCTGCCTAATCATATTTCACCAGTCATCCTTAATCACATCTTGATAACTAATATAGGACACCCAATCATACTCTATTTTTATTTTTATTACTTCACAGCCTATATTATAATCTTAAAATATATATAGACATGTACATGAATGTGTGTATTTATTATTCATTGATTTTCCATGACCCCTACTACTATACAAACTTCTTTCTTTTTCACTTTGGTTTACAAAGTCTAGAACTAAACTTGGCATGTAATGGACAATAATTACTTATTGAATAAAGGATCACACAGTTACCTTTTGGTAAATATTTTTCTGACTTATCTCAATATTACAAATAATACTAAAATTACATCTTTGTATTACTTCTATAATCCATATATATATATAAAATATAAATATTTGGCTGGATTAAATACTATGTAGTTTAACAAATGTTGATAAATATTACCTTCCAAAATTCACAGCAATATGTGCTCTCACTAATAGCTTTTAAGAGTGGTTATTTCTTGACATCTTGGATAAAATTCATTGTTATTAAGCAAGTTTCTGCCTATCTGATAAATTGAAAATGATATCTTGTGTTGCTTGATATATACGTATATATGTTTCTTATACTTCTATGTTATAATAAAGTTACACAAATTTCCACATTTTTACTTATTTTACAGACCTCTATATTCCCATACTTTGCCCACTTATCTCTTGAGTTCTTCGTAATTTGAATGAATTGTTTGTACATTAAAGAAATTCCTCTTAATCCTGTGAAATGATTAACTTTCCTATATTTTCTTTCGGAATTGAAAATACCCTTATATTTTTCTCATACCTATGTTTAAAATTTAGCTAGACAAACTTATCAATAGCGTCTAAGCTGTTATACATTTTCTATGTTGTTTTAAATTATATCATTATGGAAAAATCAGATCCTGAAATTACTAAATAACACTGAGGCATATAGATTATTAACAAATTCATCATCATACTAATACAAATTAAGTGGAAAATGAAAAGAGAACAGTAAGCCTTTAAAGACTGATTCATGCTAACATTTAAAACAGGCTTTTGTCAAAAGTAGTTTAGAAGTAAAAAAATAAATTTCAGTAGTGTCTAAAATTTAAGATCAATTTTCATGAATAAAATTACCTTCAACTGTTTATTTTATAAAGCTTCCTAATTTTTAAGAGACACTTAGGAGAAAAATAGAATTTTAAAAGGTAGGGGAAAAGTTTTTTTTCTGAGAATTCATGTGGTTTTAGAGATGATACAGGTAAAGTACTCAAAATAGTTTTTAAGCAGGTAGCTTATTTATATCCCAAGCTAATCCTCAAAGGATATAAGATGGCTTTTATAAAAACACAACCAACAAAATAGTGGAACATAAATAAAACAGTAGGACTAGATAAAATATGAATTAGATTTGAAGGAACACACCAAGGGGAAAAGAGAACACAGATAAGCAGACATAAGTTTCAAAAGGGTTGCATAATTGAGGCATAAATTTGTATTTCATATCCCAAAAAGTCAAAGCTAAAGGAAAATGTTGTTAATATGTAGCTTCATTATCTATGAGGAGAAAGCATACCAGATTTCAGGAGAAATAAAGCTATTCCTAGACTTCATTTTTTTTTAAGATTTATTTATTTATACAAGAACCAGGGTACAGGCCAGACATGGGGGAGGGTGAGAGGACTCACCAGAGACAGAGTGGGGAACAGAACAGGCAGACTGACGAAATACACTGCTTGAAGGGAGTAGCAGGCGAGACAGGAGCAGTCTGCTCTGCTATATGGGATTCTCGCCGGCTGGCTGGGATCAAACCCGTGCTGCAGAGCCTGCAGACAGCTTCACAGTGCAGCGCTCAACTGCCTGCACCACCAGGGACACCCTCCTAGACTCCATTTTAAAACATATTTCTTATATAAGTAAGAAGACTTTTTTTAGTAATTTTTGAGTTGACAAATGAGAGTATGTCATTTGTCACATATACAATTGCTTCCAGTATTAGCATAAATTTATTGTTACATGCTTAGCCATGATGAGGCAGTTACCTCCCACATTGCTTTCAGTGATTGATTCAGGTTTTGGGGTTTTTTTTTCCCCCTAATAGGGGGGTCACCCCTGTCACTCTCACAGATTGCCTGGTCTAGTCCCCAGAGATGAGGAAAGCAACAGAGAATTGGTCAGCATGTTTGGATATTAAAGAGTTGGAAAACAGGGCCTCCCTGGTGGCACAAGGGGTTGAGATGCAACCTATGAAGCTCTCAGCAGCCACTGCAGCACAAATTTGATCCCCAGCCAGGGAGCTACCCACATGGCACAGTAGACCACTCCTGCTTGCCCATTGCTCCCCTTAGCAGTGTATTTCGGTGAGTCTGCCTGTTCTCCTCCCCCCTCTGTCTCTGGTGAATCCTCTCACCCTCCCACACCTTTGGCCTGTACCCCAGTTCTTGTATGCATAAATAAATTTTTTTTTAAAAAAAGAGTTGAAAAACAGAAAAGGCTTCACTTATAAGATAGAATTTGATTGAATCTGGAAGAATTACTGTAAATTTTCAAGGTTAAAGGGAAAGATTGCAATTGCTCTGTGAGACTATAAAATGAGGAATGTTTTAATACATGTAAAAATTGTACAGTTTCAAATAGGGTTCTGTTGAGACCCAATAAGTAGAATTAGCCTTTTCCTTCATTTTCTTGTTACACAATAGGCCCACACTATTTCCTAAAGTGTGTCTTAGATAAATTGGGTCTGCAACTTTAAAATCATAGCACACAAAATTCTATTTATATAAAAGTTTCTTCATTTTGGTTATCTTTCCCATGTAGAGAATTAGTTGCTGAAAGTGAAGAACGTGATATACCAGACAGACAAAAGAACTATAGAAATCATTCACACATTCCTTTTCTTTCTGACTCTTTGAAATTATATTTATCAGGTTGCAGATTGTTTTTTCCCCACTTAATGAAAGCAGAAATTTAGCATGGTGCTCAATACTGGTTAATAAATATGTGTTTACTAAATAGTAGGATTCAGAGGTCATAAATTTAGGTAGACAATTCTAAGTACGGAAAAGAGTCAAGGGCAGAACTCAATGTAGAAGGGAAGATGCCAAGTTCACTGGAAAATACTTATCGTTAAAGATTATGAGTCTCTCCTATAGCTGCAATGTCATAATTAGAAAGATTGCTATGTCTTTGTTCCCTATTTAGATTCTCTGATGTTGCCCAAGACGTAATTCTTGAAATTCAGAACTCTAAATATTATTTCTGAATTTCATTTATCAATCTTTGGATACTCTTTATTTTGGACCCAATGTTTCTTTCTAGGGGCTAATAAATAGAAAGTGAGGATAAATATCTCATAGTTTGTTGAGATTAGTCATGTGGAAGAGGTAGCATGTTTATCCAGTATTCACTATTAGGAAATAAACAAAAAGTAAAAGCATAAAGTAACTGCAACTATAGATAAGTTGAAACATTTAGAACTGGACATTAACTAAGGGGCAAAACCTTCTTGATCATCAGGAATGTTTAACAATGTAAGGAAGTCTTCCATGAAGTCATGATCTATAAGTATTCAAGCCGAGATCAGATATATGATATGCAGACAAGGACTATTGCACAGCGTGAGAGGCTGGGCTGTACCTGAGATGTAGTGTATTCACTTGGTATGGCTAGTGCCAAAAACTAGATTAATCTATAAATCTATTTCCAAAGTAATTATGGCTTAGGGCCAACAGACTCTGGTTAATACATAGGAAACAGCTCAGAGCCTAAATTAACTTGATTAAAAAACATATGCTGATTTTTTTTTTTACAAATACACTGTGTAAAGTTTTTCTAGTATGCGACATCACATGATTATGAGTATAATTAAAACTCACTAACTTAGCACATGTTCATGGCTTTGACATAAAAATAGCCCACAAAGTCCTTGTGGCTACTCATTGTCTTTCTAATGCTTAACATCCTATTAAGTTATTCCATGTAGGGGAACAACTTCACCATGGTGACTTGGCACACATCCACATAGATCATGTGTGCAAGGATGGACTGCTGTCCACACCACTCAATCCTTCCCTTCACAGCAATGCCCTGTGGTGTCTATGAAACAAGGAAAATGTAGAGTCTGAGAAGTTGCCATAAGACCATATTTTCACACACTTTCCTATCTTGGAGGAACTGCTACAAGGTTGTCTCTATTCCATCTTAATAATTCTATTTGAGCAAAGAATTTTCTACATTACCGTGCTTTCGGGTAAAATTGCAGGCTTTAAAACCACTTGGTTTAGAGTTTAGAACTGACTCTTCAGCATCAAAGTGACCCACCACATATTACCTGTTACTGGCCCCACAGTGGGGTATCTTCTTGTGGGAATTGGGATCAGGGACCTGACACTAAATTTCTGAATCCATCTAAGACACTATATTCTGATTGGTCAGATTCATTGAAATGTAGCATGGAAACCTAGCAGTGGCAGTCGTCCTTGAGGTACTGGTAGCCACCATGTTGATATCCGGTGTCTCCTTTATCACATTATATACTCAGCAAGAGTGATGTCTGGATCCATCCCCTTCTTTTGCCTGCTTGGATTTGGTCACCAAGCTGCAGACTTTCTGATTGTCACAGAAATTATACTGGACAACATTCGCCTCTGATGAACAAACTTCCCACCTGCACATTGAAACTTTTTTTAATTGTAAATGTGATTTTATTTTACTTTTACTTTTTGTTTTTATTTATTAATTTATTATCATTTGGGTAACATTGGTTTAGAATACTGTGTATGATCTAGAGGTATGACACTTTTCAGATGTAGCTTACCATACCACACCTACCACAAATACCCCATGGTCCTCCACAGTCAATTGTGCCTCCTCTTCATTTTGTTCTCTGCCATCCCCATATCTATCTGGTCCTTAATTTCTATAGTTTGATTTCTAGGGTATGTTAGTGAATTGGTTTTTTCTGACCCTTTGTTTTGTTTATTTATATTCCATACATAAAATCATTGGGCATTAGTCTTTTTCCTTTTGACTGATTTTACTTAGTATTATTATACCTCTAGTTTCATCCATGTCATCACAAATAGCAAGAGTTCCTCTTTTATTGCTGAGTAGTATTCCATTGTGTATATATAATACATCATCTTAATCCACTCATAAGTATTTGGGCACTTGGGTTGTACAAATAACTAGGCTACTATAAATGGGGTTACAAAGAACATAGGAGTACATATAGATCCCTTACTCAGTGTTTTTGCATTCTTCAGGTAGATACCTCAGAATAGAAATACTGGATTCTATGGAAGATTTATTTTTAATATTTTGAGAAACACTCATAAGCTAGACCAATCTATATTTCCTTTTTCTCTACATCCTTACCAACATTTGATGTTTTTGGTTGTGTTTTTTTTAAAGATTTATTTATGCATACAAGAACTGGGGTGTAGGCCAAAGGTGCGGGGGGGAGGGTAGTGAGAGGGGATTCACCAGAGACAGAATGGGGAGCAGAACAGGTGGATCTATTGAAATATACTGCAAAGGGGAGCAGCGGGGAAGACAAGAGAGGTCTGTTGTGCCATGTGAGTCACCTCCCTAGCTGGGGGATTGAACTCGTGATGCAGTAGCTGTGGATTGCTTCACAGTGCTGACATTTAACACCTTGTGCTACCAGGGTGGCCCCTTGGTTTTTTTTTTTGTTTTTGTTTTTAATGTGGATCATTATTACTGGTGTGAGGTGGTAGTTCTCTGAGTTTTGATTTGCATTTCCCTGGTGATAGTGATTATGAACCTTTTTTTTTCATATGCCTCTTGGTTGTCTGCATGTCTTCTTTGGAGAAGTGTCTATTAACTCCTCTGTTCATTTTTTGATTGGGTTATTTGTTTTCTCTTTGTTGAGTTGCATGAGTTCTTTGTAGATACTAGCTATCAGTCTTTTGTCAGATGTATTGCAAGCAAATATTTTCTCTCATCAAGTATAATCATGTTGATGATAGTTTCTTTCACTGTGCAGAAACTTGTTAGTTTTATGTAGTTCCACTTGTTTATATTCTCATTTGTTTCTCTTGCTATTAAACATGAATCCAAAATGGCATCATTAAGTCAATGTCTGGAATGTTTTGCTGATGTTTTCTTCATTGTATTTTATGATTTCAGCTCTTACATCCAAGTCTTTAATCCATTTTGAGTTAATTTTTTTGTATATGATGTGTGGTCAACTTTCATGCCTTTATATATGGCTGCTGAGTTTTTCCAATATCATTTACTGAAGAGACTGCTTGCTCCAGTATATATTCCTGGATCCTTTGTTGATTAATTCACTATATAAGTGTGAGTTTATTTCTGGACTTATAACTCTATTTCATTTATCTATGCGACTGTTTTTTTGTTATAGCACTATACTGTTTTGGTTATTATAGCTTTGTAGTATAATTTGAAATCTGGACAAGTGATTTTATCACCTTCCTCTTTGTTGTCAGGATTACTTTGACTATTTGGGGTATTTTATGGTTCCATATGAATATCAATATTCTTGTTTTATTTCTTTGAAGTATGCTACTGAATATTTTATAAGCATTGCATTCAATCTGTGTATTGCTTTAAGTAAGATGGCCTGTTAACAATGTCTAAAAGGTGTTTAAGTTTTGATCCAAGTCACAGAACCCTCTGCTTTTAGTGCCCTTTTGGGTAACTTTTAGACTCTTCTTCCAGGAGTGATGCCACCTACAGAATTCCCCCAAATCTAACAGACTTTGACTGCTATTCAGTTCCTGTATATAAAATACATTTATTCTCTTGTTTCCCTTATGTTACTGTCACAATGAAATACATTATAAAATTCAAAAATTTGCCTCTGCTGACAGCATAGTGGTTCTTATATGTTTATACAACTATTGCAGCATGTGGAATTTACAAATATATCAGAGTTTTAATTATATATGCAAATATTAAAGCTTTCAGATCATTTGTTTTAATAATATTCAAAGACTAACAAATGTTCCTTAATGGATTTTTCATTGTTTTTTCTAAAACCACTGACTATAAAAATATTAAAAATGACCATTTTGCTATAATATTTACCTTTGTATTTCATCATAAAAGAAGAAAAAGGGCATATCATGCCAGACAGTCTGTCCTGGCAGCACTTTGACAGGTGTGAAGAAGGAATATAATAGGTATCCAAGACTCTGTTTATAGCTAACACAAAATCACCATAGCAACATTTCTCCAGAATATTGTCATGAATTTTATATAAAAAATATTTATATCTGACTTGAACATTCTTATGTGTATATTATTTACCACATATAAATACAGTACATGAAGAGATCAGTTAATCTTTATATCATTCATATATAAATAAAATGATTAATTGAAAGGTATTCAATTACTTCATAATGTATATGTAAAATCTGTAGTCATATAGTAAAGTATGTACCGCATGATAAAGCAAGATTCTAAATGTTATACAATTCAAATATCTATTTCATTTATAAATTCAGAAAGATACACAAATACAGGAAACAACCTATGTACCCATCGACAGGTGAGTGGATTGAGGAGAGGTGTACATATATTCACAATGGAGAACTAGTGAGCCATAAAAAAATGAACTCTTCATTTGCAACAACAAGGATGAAACCAGAGGGGATTATACTAAGTGAAATAAGCCAGAAGGAAGAAAGACAAATACTGCATGATTTCACATAGATGGAATATAAAGAAACAAAACAAAGGGAAAAAAGGCAAAACCAAATCAAAACAAGCCCAAGAAAACTGAATGCAGAATTGAGGCTGCCAGAACAAGAATGTGGGGTGTGAGGAATACTGGGGAAGGTGGAGGAGGTCCAGTGAACTATGGTGAAGGTTTATGGATGGTTTGGTGTTGGGTATGTTGTGGTATAACACATCTGATGAGGTGTGCATCTATATACCTAAATCATAAATGATGTTATAAACCAATGTAACCTCAATAAAATCATGATATAATCTTTAAAAAAAGAGAGAGAGCATTAATCCTCTGCCTGTTTTATTTGCTATAAGATGTTTTCTAGTGTGTCTTCTATTTGATTATTATTTTTAATAAAGATTCATATTTTTTGTTAAACCTATTGCTCTGATACTTTAATTCCTTCTATTGATTTTATATTTTGAAGTGATCTCTCCTATCTCAGTATCAGTTAAATATTCATTTATGGTTTATCTTTCAAAAAGCAAGTAATTGCACATTTTCTTCATCAGGGGTTCAATAGGTAGATTACTAGATTTCTTTCCCATTGTTTTAGTTGTCCACTTGACTATGTGTACAGGTATTCTTATTTTAGAACTTATAAGGTATACAATTTAGCCACTGTCATTGCCTTTCCTTTATTCACTCTCTTTCTTGCAAAAAAAAAAAAAATCTGTGTTTTTTCTTTTTTCTAGACAGGCAATGTGCTCAGGACTAAGGAATGAACCATGATTGTCTTAAGATAGTAAGCTAGCTGCATGACCCATTTTGGATTGCTAGATGAAGAATAGGATATCCAGTTACATTTGACTCTCAGATACACTATGACTAATTTAATGTCCCAAATATTGCACTGGTCATGCTGATAGCAAAAACTAGTCACAGTGTATTTGAGATTCAAATATAACTGGATGTCTTATACTTATATTTGCAAAATCTGGTGCAAACCCACAACCAGTTCTGGCAAATGAAACCTAATGCTAAGACTGTTAAAAGAATTTGGGGGAAGTTTTTGTGTTCTTAATAAAAGGGTCAGGCAGGACTGGTCCTGCCTTTTGCCCATTCTTGAATGAGCATCCAATTTATAAAATAGTCATCTTGTAATTTTGTTACTACCATACACAGTAGAAGTGAAAGACTATCAGGAATAAAAGAAATTTGAAAAGGCAAATTAGAAAGCTTCCTGAAGCTGGGTTTCTGGTATCAGAAACACTGGAATCTGACTCCCAAATTTTCTCCTTTACATACACACATACATACAATCCTCCTACTTAGTAAAACTACTTTAAGTTGATTTTTCTTATATTTTAAGCTGAATGTGCATTTCCACAAACTGTTTGAGGACTACTTATTTATATTCCACACTGAGTGTTTTACACATAATAATAAATACATATAATAAATAAATGTAAAATTAATACATGCATTAATTCATTTAGTAATTACATTTTAAATACCAAATGTATGGTTGAGAAGCACTGATTTAGTGAATCACTCTCCCAAATACATGCCAATTATTTTCCAAAATAATGAGAAGTATAGAAAGTTGATAGACATACTTCAAGCTCTTTAAAAAACATTATTCATATATCAGATACAATATCAGTTCTGAGATCAGAGAATAGGGAATTTATATGCATCCATCCTGCTTTTAATTAGAATGTTAGCATAACTAACAAAGGAGAAAGTATGTGGTCTCTAATAATCTCAATCTATTATTGCTGGCTTTATAGATAATTAAATTTCATCATAGATTGTTACTAGGCTACTAGTCATGGTTTTTAGTAAGATGAATTTTTGTCTCCATTCTCGGTGCCATCTCACTATTTTTTTTTTTTTAAGATTTATTTTTATTTATTTATACAAGCACTGGTTACAGTCAGAAGTGCGGGAGGGTGAAAGAATTCACCAGAACCAGAGCAGGGAGCAGAATAGGCAGACAGACGAAGTACACTGCTGAGGGGAGCAGCGGGCGTCAGGAGAGGTCTGCCTCCCCATGTGGGACCCTCACTGGTGGCTGGGGATCCAACTGGCAATGCAGAGGCTGCGGGCAGCTTCGCAGCCCAGTGCTCAACCGCTGCACCACCAGGGGAGGCCCAATCTCACTATTTTAATAGGAATTCAAAATAGCTAGTTTTAGGAAATACTAGGCAAGGGTATTAAAATCTGACAATCTTATTCTTGAAAATTAGCAGTTTCCTAGCCATAACTTGGTTACTGATAAATTTTATATCTGTGCTTAACCAAAACATAATTTATTCCAGCAATCGGCATATTTTTCTACTGTGATGGAATTTTTATCTTGTCTTTTGACAAAAGACATGTATGAAATGTTGAACCAGTACAAAACCATTTGACTTCAATCCCACTAGGGTAATCCCCCCAAATTCTAAGTACTAATTGCCTTAAGACTTTTAATACTGTATCTAAAATGCATTTTATACTTATATCAAAATTATATTGAAATGTCAACCACCCTACAAAACAGTCAATAAACTCTTTAGTAACAAGGAATTATTACTGGCAAATTAATATATTCATATTTACATAATGTTTATTACACAAAGGATTGGTTTTTAAGAAAGCTAATAATTATTGTATCATCTATTTGATGATTGTAAAGTTGTATTTAGATTTTCAATACCTATCCATTAGAAAAATAAATCCTTTTGAAGTCAGGTTACTCAAACTTTATTCTGTAATAGTAGCATACTCTAGGTAAAACTATAAGCTATGGATGTTTGATTGAATAATAGCCTCTCGTAATGTCCATGTCCTAAATCATGGAACCTGTGAATACTAATTTACATGGCACTAGGGTCCTGAAGACATGGTTAAGGTAGAAATCTTGAGTGGGGAGATTAACATGGATTAATCTCTGTAATTGTAAGGCTCTTTATAAGTGGGAGGCAAGGAACCTCAGAATGATAGTGGGTGTGAAGACTGAAACAGAAATTTGAGATGCTACACTTCTGGATTTGAAGATGAAGAAAGAGGCCACGGGCAAGTAATGCAAAGAATACAGGCTTATAAACCAGAGACATCCTGCAGAAGGAGGGAGGGAGGAGCACAGGGGACTGAGGTGATGGTGCACTGGTGAAGAAATTCTATGGGGACTACACCTGGGGTGGGGGGGAAGCAAATATTGTTGAAAAATGAACAATGATGTAAAAAATAAATAATTAAAAAAATAAAAATAAAAGGTAGAAAAGGGGCCTCCCTGGTGGTGCAGGCCGTTGAGTGCAGCGCTGTGAAGCTGTCAGCAGCCTCTGCAGTGAGGGTTCGATCCCCGCCGGCCACAGAGATACCCACAATGTGCAGCAGAACTTTCCTGTCTCACTGGCTGCTCCCCTCAGCAGTGTTTTTCAGTCAGTCTGCCTGTTCTGTTCCCCGCTCTGTCTCTGGTGAATACTCTCACCCTTCTGCGCATCTGGTCTGTGCCTTGTATAAATAAATAAATCTTAAAAAAAAAAAAAAGCTAGAAAAAAACAAAGAAACTCTTAGTTCCTGAGATCCTCTGGAAGGAGAGTATGTGGTGATGCTGACATCACAGTCATGGCCCCATAAAACTAATTTCAAACTTCTCACTTCCATAGGTGTTTGAGACTTAAGTTTGGAATGGTTTATGCCACTAAGTTTAGGGTGATTTTAATAGTAGCACTAGGAAATTAAAACAAAAGGTAAAAATTAGTCCTATTGAATTAGAATGTTTCAGACCACAAAATAAAAGGTGCTGTGAGACAAAGCCTATGTAATAGAAATGAATCACAAGGGTAGGTCTAGAAAAGAAATAAAGCAGGAATTAGGCCTAGATGTTTATTTAATAAACCTGGTTATACTCAGGAGAAAATAATAGTAGTGATTAAAGCTATGACATTATACTAGCTTGTATAATGCTAGTAACTTGTCAGTTATCATGATATTATTTAACTATGGTATTTTTAGATTAAAAATATTCCAAATAATAATCATAAGTTGTTAAATTCTAAAAATAAAATTGAGGTATTAACAAAAAACCAAAGTGATTTGATGGGACTTTTAGACTTTTCTGCCAAGGCTGAATTTCTATGTGAAATATACAAACTTAATTGTGTATCATTAGGTGTTATAACAAGATAGTCTTTCAATAAATTCAAACTCAGAGATATCTGAAATATTTGTAAATGTAAAATAAATCACAACTGATACAATATGTGTGGCAATGATTTCATATTCTTGTTACCTGTCTAAAAAAAAAAATCACATGTGATAACTCTTAGTTTAACTCTTTATATGGACTTGTGACATAAAGGTGGAATAAAGACATTCCTCTTTTCTTCTCTCATTCTAATAGATAACAAGAAAAATAAGATAATTCATTACTTCGCCTATAATAGATTAAATTGGAAAAAAATAAGAATACCTAAATAAATATATGGCTTATATTATCTGACAGTTCAATTCAGAATAAAATCTGTATCTACCAGTACCCATAAAATATTTACAATATTTGACAAGAAAATGCTCAATAAATTCAAAAGAGTAAAAGTGGTAGAAATATTATGCTTTGCTTATAATGTAATAAAACAACAAATTAGTCAAAAAAATAAGATAAGCACAAATGAATAATTCATGTGCTTATGTTACTTTTCACCTTTTCTCTGTTTACTTCAAAACACATTTTAATATTTAATACTTTTCAGGATAAATCGTTACATGAAAAAGCAAAGTGTAGTGTTTTGTTTGATTTTACATATTTATAATGTACTAACAATAGTTTTTTAAAGAGGAGCATAATTATATCAATATCTTTATATATGTAAGGCCATTTCAGAAATTGTATATAAAATTGTAATTTCTGGACCATAAACTTGGGGAAATAGTAGAATGAAATTTACCTTTCACTTGACTATATTACCATTTGCCTATAAACCTACTACATGTTTAACAAATTCTTAAACTGTTGTATGGTAAATAAATACACTTTATAAGTATAAACATATATAGAAGATATACAGCAAAATGTGAACTATTGTTATTTGTCTAGTGGGATTTCACACAACATTAATTTCTTTTTTAAATTTTCAGTTTTTTTAACAAAAGAATTTATTTATAATCAGAAAGACCGATTAAAAATCTTTTTTCCATTTTGGGATAAACTAGGAGAGTATACATAGATGGTATAGTCTCTGGAAAGGTTTTAAATACCTTAATGTAATATTCAAGGCTCATCAAAATGCCATAATTTGTATTCCCAGCATTAGATCCTGCCTACTCTGCTTCATGTGCCTGTACTTAACATTTAAGACTCCAAATTCTCATAATTCATTGATAACATTTTCATGATATTCCTTGTGCATAGAATGAATGTACTTTCCTTTACTATCAATGCTCCCTCAATAAAGTTATTTTTTAATTCATTTATGCATACAAGAACTGGGATACAGGCCAGAGGTGTGGGGGGTGAGAGGATTCACCAGAGACAGAGTGGAGAACAGAACATGCAGACTAACCGCAGTACACTGCTGAAGGGAGCAGTGGGCGAGGCAGATGTCTGCTGTGCCATGTGGGTTGCACTCCGGCTGGGAATCAAACTCATACTGCAAAGGCTGCAGACAGCTTCGTAAGGTTGTGTCTTAACCCCTTGCGCCACCAGCGAGGCCCAATAAAGTTATTTTGTAAAAAAATAAGTTTAACATTGGACCTCCCTGGTGGTGCAAGGGGTTAAAGCACAACACTGTGATGCTATCCATTTGATCCCAGGCCACTAGGGAGCAACCCACATGGAGCAACCCATCCTGTCTTGCCTGCTGCTCCTCTCAGCAGTGCATTTCAGTCAATCTGCCTGTTCTGTTCCCTACTCTGTCTCTGGTGAATCCTCATACCCAAGCACCTCTGGCCTGTACCCCAGTTCTTGTATGCATAAACAAATAAATCTTAAAAAATAGTTTGTTTAACATTATCTTAGTGGTATTTACAGACAGAATTAATCACTTTCTCTTCTGATTTTTTTGTAATAATTGAATGAAAGTATCATATATCTTACATGATACTATTTAATGAATGTGAGAGAATGAAATGAATTAAGGACAATTTCACTGAGCCATTGTTTCCATATAATAAAACAGATCATGTTGATGCATATCATACTCAAGTTTCCCAACGTAGGAACAACAGTGTTGGCTCAAATAGTTGGATGGCATAGGTGTTAACCTGACCTTCTGACAGTCTATCATTGAGTTTGTGACTATACTGGACGTTTCCTGGGATAACCAGATTTGGAAATTTAGAGGTTCTTTTTATTTTATTTTTTTATAAGTTTGATTTATTTATGCATACAAGAATTGGGGTACAGGCCAGAGGTGCGGGGGGGGGGGGTGAGAGGACCCACAAGAGACAGAGTGGGGAACAGAACAGGCAGATTGAAATACTCTGCTGAGGGGAGCGGTGGGCGAGACAGGAGAGGTCTACTGCACCATGTGGGTTGCTCCCTGGCCGGCTGGGGATTGAACTCATGCTGCAGAGGCTGGAGATCGCTTCATAGTGTGGTGCTTAACCCCTTGCGCCACCAGGGAGGCCCTAGAGGTTGTTTTAAATAAATCTTATATTTGCTGATATAAAACTATTCAATTCAAATGTACAACAAAACTTTTTTTTCAAATAAATCATAATTAATTGTGGAAACTTTGATAGGTATTATCTAAGAACTGGCTGGTAATAAGTTATCACATTAATTTTTCATTTTTACACCAATACTATAAGCATTGTTAAAAAGATGAGTTAAAATGCTAGCTACTTTACATTGAATTTAGAAGAATAAAATCTTTACTCTGAATTGGGAGAATAACACATTTGGGGGCATTAACTTTAATTGGAAAGAATGTTTGAGGACTCCCTGGTAATATAGGGGTGAGTCTCAGAGCTATTACTGCAACTGCTTGAGTTCAATCCTGGCCAGGGAGCTGACCCACATGGCACAGCAGACCTCTCCTGTCTCGCCTGCTGCTCCCCTTAGAGTGTATTTCAGTAGATCCACGTGTTCTGCTCCCCACTCTGTCTCTAGTGAATCCTCTTACCCCCCACCCACCACCCTGCACCGTTGGCCTACACCTCAGTTCTTCTATGCAAAAATAAAAATAAAGTTTTTTAAAAAAGAATGTTTTATGAGTTTTCCACAGTGCTCTAATTATTTTTTTTTAATAATGGTTGTTTATTTATTACTTAAAGTTAACTTTTCAGCTGGATTGTCTAAGAGATTTTAGTTTGGAGATATAATTACATTAGTGTTAATAGAACTATATTTCTAAAATATTTTTTTTTTGGTTTTTCATATAGGTCTTTTCATATTTAGGTTATTCTAGAATTCTGAATTAATTTTTTGTGTGTAGAGTAGAACAATCTGTGGCCATGGGCAAGATAACTAACTCCTGAGCCTAAATTACTCATTATTAAAATAATAGTACTCACCTCATATGGTTATTATAATGATTTCAAAATAAACTTTATATTTATATATGCAATAGTGATTTCTATGTTGAGATTCATTTTTACCACATGGAGGGATAATTTAAAGCCTAATTATTAACAGTTATAATGCACATAAAATATTATGCAAAATATTTGCAAAACTAGTATTCAGTATCTCAAATTATAATGCATATACATTTGAAAACCAATTTGATTAATAGCAAAGCAGTTCTGCTTTTGATAATGGTGTAGCAGTGAACTTCGGTCATAATCACAAAAGAATGAAACTAGATCACTATCTCTCACTATACACAAAAAGTCAGTTCAATCTGGATGAAAGACTTGAACATAATACCTGAAACTATAAAATAGAAGAAAACATAGGCAAAACACTCCATAAGACATAGAAACATCTTTGTAGATACAGCTCCAGCAGCAAAGAAAAAAAAATCAATAACTGAAACTACATTCAAGCTTAAAGTTTCTGTACATCAGGAAAAAAAAAAATGCTGTAACCAAAACAAAGACACACCATACTAAATGGGAGAAAATATGTGCACACCATATATCTGACAAGGGGCTGATATCAAATATCTTCAAAGAGCCCATACAACTCAACAAAAATAAACCCAGTCCAAAAATGAGCAGAAGGGCAAAATAGGCACTGCTTCAAAGAAGACATGCAGATGGTCAGTAGACATATGAAAAAATGTTCACTTACCATTAGAGAAATGCAAATCAAAACCACAACGAGATACCACCTCACACCTGTGAGAATGGCCCATATTAAAAAATCAGAAACAGGGCCTCCCCTGATGGCGCAGTGGTTGAGCGCTGGGCTGCAAAGCAGCCCACAGCCCCTGCAGCGCCAGTTTGATCCCCGGCCGCTGGCGAGAGTCCCGCATGGCGCGACAGACCTCACCTGCCGCCCGCTGCACCCCTCAGCAGTGTATTTCATCACTCTGCCTATTCTGCTCCCCGCTCTAGCTCTGGTGAATTCTCTCACCCTCCCGCGCTTCTGACTGTACCAAATGCTTGTATAAATAAATAAATAAATCTTAAAAAAAAAAAAATCAGAAACAAGAAAGAGTGGCATTGTTGGAGAGAAAAAGCAACCTTCTTACATTGTTTATGGGACTGTAGAGTGGTCCAGCCCTATGGAAAGAAGCATCAAGGTTCCTCAAAAGACTAAAAATGTGCCATACAATCCTCCTATTCTACTACAAGGTGTCTACCCAAAGAACACAAAAACATGAATTCGGAAGGAAACCTGCACTCTCATGTTTATAGCAGCACTATTTACAATAGCTAACATATGGAAACAACCTAAATATCCCAGAGCAAATGAGTAGATCAAGATATAGTAAATATATGCACAATGAAATATTTGAAATCAAAAAGATAAACTCATAGACTGTGGCAACATGGATGGAACTGGAGGGATTATCTAAGTGAAACAAGCCAGGAGAAAGATACATACTAGATGGTTACATGATACGTGGAATATAGGGAAATCAAAGGAAGGATCAGACAAACTTTATCACCAATGCTAAAAAAGTGATTATAGATCTGAAGTATCCAAAAGGGGAGAGGGAGAGAGAGGGAGAAAGAAAAGAGGAGGAGAGAAAACGGGGTTAAGGGAGAGCACATGGAATATGGTGAATGATGATGGATGCTTTGGTAATGGGAGAACTATGGTAACCACACCTGAGGGGAGAATGCTGTATTGTGAAAAAAATGACAAGGATGTAAAATAATGGTACTTCATTAAAAAAAAATTATTTTTGAGGCAAAAAAAAAAAATCCCAAAAGACACAGTCCCAAATGCCATAATCCCAAATGCTGAAATCCCCAAAAACCAAAATCCCTGTCTAAAACCCCAAATATCACAATCTCAAAAGACCAAAATCCCACAATACCTGCAAAAATAACTTTAAAATTATCTGTGATACTTATTTATTATATTTTTAAATGGGGATTTAGTTGAGAAACATAAAACCATGAAAGAACAATTCATAGAGCACATCACACAAAGTGTATACCAGAGAAAGTTTATCTTTGACCAATGTAGATGTACAAAAGGACATATCTACCTTTAATTTTCAACATTTTTATGTACTTTCACAATGTTTTCACACACAGTCAGTGTAGTGATAATTGCAGGATCAAGTTTGCAATAAAGATATATAATACAAATTAGAATTCTGTGAAAATACTTATATAACTTATACATCTAGAACTGCAAACAATACAAAGATGAAATAGATAGTAAAGTGAATATTTTAAAAATGCTGAAAATTTAAAATAGTAGAAAAAATTGAATTTAAGTGAAAGAACTAAAAATAAATTTTAATATAAAAATTATAAGGATAGATTATTGGTAATAATCTGATTATTACTTCATGAAAGTAACCCATAAAAGCTAGCCAACTTTCACAATCATTAATTGTATTTTGAAGCACTGACTCTTAAACCTATATTATTGTTTTTTGCTTGCTTGCTTTGTTTTAGGGCATGGGCTCCTTGATGAATACATTTATATTCCTTTTCTGCATGGTGTGCTCTTTTCAAAATTCTTCTATTATTAATATATTGTACACCAACATGCACATTACTTATTAAATTTTCCCATCTTCTGTACCATGCTTCTATGTTGTTTTGAGTATGGGGAAATTCATTCTGCATACACTCAGTAAATGTGAAAAAAGCAATACTGGTGAGGCAACAGTGACACTGTAAAAGTGTCTTCTTACCCTACATAACCAGTCAGTAACTTTCCTGCCTTCTTCAGAAAAATGTGTGTTTAATTTATTCATTGTTCCTGGAATTTTGTAGGCTAAAAGGAATGCTAATACAGAAAAATGATACAATTTTAAATTGTAGTCATCATTGCTTTATTGGAATGGCCAATCCAATCATTTGAGTTTTCTCCCAAGTGCACTGGACTAAATGGGGGGGGGGTCTTGAATTCACTTATAAAAGCCTTGATTACAAACCAAATCTTTCATTATGGTTTGTAGATTCAATTGAAATCCATTTTCTTCTGCAAACACTACCAAATCTTCAAATAAACAATTAGAAAATGCTTTGCTTTTTCCAGTTATTGATACATAAATGAGTGGCTAGCTCCTAGAATTTTCAGATCCAACAGGGTCATGAATTTTATTTAGTTGATTTTAAAACATGGGAACAGTTTTGAAAGTGTCATCCATTATCCAAAGAGGAGGATGTGCTTGTTTTCTGTTAAATTTATTGGCAAAATAAGAAGTCTCTATCCTTCTACTGCCAAATCCCTAACCAAGAATAATTTACCATTTAATGGTTTTAAAACAGTGGAGGAACCTCTCTATCAACAAGTGTCTTTGGTTCAGAAGGTTGCTGAGCTTGTCAAATTCTTTTTATTCTCTGATAAAGGGCAGTTTTGGAAAAAAAGAATAGTGCTATGTTTTATGGGGCAGAAGTCATCACTGAATAATATGGCAGGAAAAAATTTTGCATTTTTTTACTTATTTTCAGTTTTTAGGAATTCAGCATTCTAAATTTTTATCTTCCAGGACTGTGATTTGGGTAAATTTAGCCTTTAGAAATTTTGATCTTTGAGATTCTAACATTCAGTATTTTAGCAACTGGGCATTCAGTGTTCAGGATTGTGTCTTTGGGGATTATGTTCAGTACTGGTAGATTACATGAGACTCATCTTTTTATAGATAGCAAGTAAAAACTAAAAAAAAATCTGAAAAAAAAATCATTGACAATAATAGAAAACTAAGACAGACCTGGAGAGTAGATGATCCATGAAAGGGGCATTTCACTGAGTGATGTTTGAGTTTATGTGCCTTTTCTCACCATACAGGGTGAGCAACCTGAATGCAAACAGAAAGTCAGAATCTACTATTTTGAAATGTTTGGGACCAGAATCTGAGCTACCAGAGCAAAGAAAGCATTAAAAGGAATATTAGCAAAATAAGTTTCCATGCAAAGCATAGCCCCAAACCTGTGTACAAATGTTGCCTATGTCCTTGCTTCCTGTATAAAGTATGCATACATAGAGGAGAATAAAAGTTTCTCTGCAAATAGCCATGGATGAAAGATCAATAGCACTGAGCACAGATTTTACTGTTCCCTCACTGCTGAGGAGATAAGGTTAAAAGTTTAAGTCCAGCCAAATTTATATCCAATGGAACAAAACATTCTTCAAAGGAAGTTAACTGAATGAATAGCATCTACAATGTAATATTCACAATGCCCAGTAGAACAAAACATTAAATATGTGAATAAGAAGCAAACAATGACAAATAGATAGGAGAAAAAGTGGTTGACAGTAACCAAATCTGAAATTATTCAAACATTGAAGTTTAAATTTGGAACAAATTCTTCAAAATAGCTATTATAAAATTACCTGAACTCAGAGAAATAGTAACTAAAAATAAGTTTACTTTATGTGTTTATATGAACATCTGCCGAGAATTTCAGCAGAAATAATCATGAAAAACTAATAAAATTTCAAAAATTAAAATGTAAATTATGTGAAATTAAATGGCTTTCCTCAATGTCCTCAATGCATATTATAGATGATATTAAAAAATGTTAAGTGACTGGGGCCTCCCCTGGTGGTGCAGGTGGTTGAGCCCAGTACCATGAAGCTGTCTGCAGCCTCTGCAGCATGAGTTTGATTCACGCCGGCAAGATACCCACATGGCACAGCAGACCTTTCCTGACTCTCCCACTGCTCCCGTCAGCAGTGTATTTTATCAGTCTGCCTGTTCTGTTCCCTGCTCTGTCTCTGGTGAATCCTCTCACCCTCTTGCACATCTATCCTGTACTCCAGTTTTTGTATGCATGAATAAATAAATCTTTAAAAACAATGTTGTGACCTTGGAGATGGAGCAATAGAAATTATCCTACCTGAAGAACAGAAAAAACTATTTCTAAACAGAAAATAGACACTCAGCAGCCTGTTAAGCAACATCAAACAGTCAAGAACAAGTACAACTATAGTACCAAAGCAGGAGAGAATGGGAGGAGAGAATATCAAAATAAGTCAAAATGTAAAAAAAAAATGTCGATTCGAGCATAAGTTATTTAGGATTTTCTTTTTTTCCTCCTACAATTGTTACATAAGTTCAAAATGAATGAAAAGGCAAAAAATAAAATGGGCTGCTTTATTTCCTTCCTTTAAACTAAACCACAGTTCAAACATTTGATTCACCTAATAAGTCAATACCTTTGGGCTATTTAATAAGATACTTTAGAACAAATTAAATTAGAGTATTTACAGTAATGGTTAAAATTCAATTATGGAAAAGTCTAACATGTATATAATGCATGATGGCAGGGCTAATTATTCACATGCATAATAATCTTGGAGAGACACTAATCTTTCCATAACTGTAATTCCAAAGACAGAAAAATTGAAAACAAAGATGAAGACTTAATTAAGTATTAAAAATAGATTCTGAAATCTTAACTACATTTGCTAATTAATTAGTAATGCAGAAAGTTATTCTATTGAACAAGACTAAATAAATACATTTTCATTTGCTAATGGCCCAGAGATTTTATTTTTCCAAATTTAGAACAACTTGCTCTTGAGAGTTTGGCTAATTTTAAAGAAAACTGAGAGTCTGAATTTGGGTCAGATTATTCAGGGATGTTGCAAATAGGATTACGTGAATCTACTAAATCCTTTGAAAATATCAATAAACGAGCAAAAAACTATTCTCTCTGCTGTTAGTCAGGCTGGGAAGGAAAAAATAAAGATTGAAGGAAGAATTCCAAAATTATTGAGGGCAATTGAAGAAGAGAAGGATTGAAGGACGAATGCCAAAACTGATTATTTGCAGGTATTTTGGCTATACACACATAAAATACACATAAAACTCCCAATAAAATCATTGGAATTAGTAATTGAGTATCTAATACCTGAGTAAGCTTTCTGAAGGGAAAAAATAAAACTATATAAAATAGTTTCATGTGCCAGAATTAAACAAAAAATACATTGTAAGAGGATTTCATTTATACAAGGCATCTGAGCCCAAGTCTAGAATCTGTAAGTGCATAATTATATTCCTGTTATAATCGAGAGTACATAAGGAAGTGTATTTTAAAAATACTATCATTAAGAAAGAAAAAGAAAGTCAACATATCTGATTTAACCATATATGCTATACAGAGAAAACAGATGAACTAAACAACACAAAAAATGAACTTTAAGACTATAAGACCGATTCAATGTTCAGGATTTAGCTTTCGGAATTTCAGCGTTTTTGGATCTTTAGTGACTCTGGGGTCAGCGATTTCTACCCCTACCATGCCGATCTTCCAGAAGGCTGTTGCAGTCCTCTAAAGGACATGGAGAGGCTTCCAGCCGCCAAACTCAAGAGAAGAAAAGTTGGGCGAGTTGCAGTTAGCTGAGCAACTGAAACAGTTCCCAGCTTTGCAGCTGTTACAGCCTGAAGGGAAGGCCGAATTCTGGAGCTCAGCCCCTCACTGAGCTGCCTGAGCGTGGCCTTTTGTCAGGTGGTTTGGCTGCTGCAGCTGCTGTTTCCAATGTCGCTTGTCTGGTGCTGTGCTGAGGCATCTTGGCAGCTCTGGTGAGCATCTCCTGTGATGTCTTCTGCTGTCATCTTGAGTTGGATCCCAGCATATAGTCTGACTGCCACGTGCTCCAGGCCCTCCGTGGTGGGAAGACACCATTTTGGGGGCGTTAAATTTCACAACTATAAAACACTGGACACTGCTTCAGATGAGGAGGGGGCGGAGCAACATGGCTGCGAGGAGACACTGCGAGTAAGATCCCCCATTAAAAAAAGTTAATAGGGAGGAAAAGCGGCAGGTCCCAGTGAGAACCGGGACACGGAAGATAAACGGGTGACGCCAGCAAACTGCCCGAAGAAGAAAGTGGCCATAAAAGAGGACCAGAAGGGAGGAAAGCGCAGAACCCTGCTCCCCTCCCCCGCCCACAGAGGCGGCACTCTCCGACCGGCAGAGAGGAGGAAAACAACAAACTAAAACGACCAACAAGAACAAACGACGCAGCAAGCGGGACTGTGAGTGGAAAGGAACTATTGCAGCCACCACACCCCGTGAACGGGAGCTGTGGAGAACCCTGCAGGATCCGCCTCGGAGGTGAGCTCCGGGCGCCATCAAAGAGAGACCCCGCCCCCCAGGAGGAGGCCAGCACCAGCACACAGCCCCGGGCCGCCTGGTAAGCTTGCACGGAAAAGCGGCGCGCTGGAAAAGCAGGCGCGGATCGGGATCAGGATTGCGCAGAAAAGAGGCGCGCTGGAAAACCAAGTGCGGATCGGAATCGGGATCGCGCGTGGAAAAGCAGTGTAGTTGAAAAGCAAACGCGGATCCAGATCGCAGCTGCCCAGGTCCCTGCGCCTGCGACCTAGGCTTGCGGGGAGACGCGCTGAGGCCCTCACTGAGTGAGCAGGAACCAGGCGCTCAGGCACGGGAGCGGGATTCAAAAGGCGCCATTCCCGCGCCACTGAACTGGGCTACAGCCCACGTCCTGGAACTGAGGGCTTTGGAACTGAGACCTGGGGCACGAAATTAGGGGCATGGGTTCCCCACGACGGTGGGGCACAAGGCAGACACAGCACCCCAAAGCCATTGAGGTTTACCCTACCATTCCCGCTCTATTCCCTGTCCCACGGGGTGGAAAATCAGCTCGCCAAGGGCTCCAAGAGAGATCTCTGGCGCCACCTAGCGACTTGAAGCCAGCAGAGGCGCCTAGAGGAGCCAGTGGCCAGCTGGGGAGTTAGCCCACGCCGGGCCCCTTCCAACCAGTAGTCTGAGCCCACAGGGGGAGCGAGCACCCACAGCCAGGGCAGACCAGGCGCGCAGAAGAGTGTGCCTGAGACCGGATGCGCAGGGAGTGTGTCCCACATCACCATCTTAGAACAGGGACATTTCTTCAGTAAAGACTACCTGCAGAAGGCTTCCTCAGGAGCCAGAGGTGAGCGGGGGAAGTTCGCCCACGACAGACCCCCTCTGGCCTGCAGTCCAAGCCCAGAGGGGGAGCAGGAACCCACCGCCGGGGCAGACCAGGCGCACAGGGGAGTGTGTCCCCACATCGGCATTTTAGAACAGGGACCTTTCTCCAGTAAAGACTGCTTGAAACTGACAGATGACTCCTGGAGGAACCAGAGGAGAGCAGAGAAGCTCACCCAAGATGCCGGCCAGTCCCAACTACACAGTGTCCCAACGCATACGGCAAATTAGAAAACAGACAGTAGGGAGGAGAAGAACCACATGCAACCTAGCAACTCCCCAGGGAAAAAGCACACCACAAAAAGAAAACCAGCCCCCAGATTGCAACGACAGCAACTTGGAAGAACTTCTGAGCCGTCCAGAAAGAGAATTTAAAATTGCCGTGATTAAAAAACTGACAGAAGTCATAAAGGAAAACAATGATAGGGAAAAATAATCAACGATCAGAAGAATGCAATTGAGTCCCTAAAGAGGGAAAACAATGGTCAGAAGAATGAAATTGAGTCCCTAAAGAGGGAAGTAAAAGAAATGCAGGAGATCAAAGAATTAATGGAAGAACTAAAGAATTCTGGGAAAAGCAATGAAAGCAGAATAGATGAAATGGAAGAACGAATAAGTAATCTTGAAGACACAGAAATAAAAAGAACCAAAACAGAAAAGGAAAGAGAAGTACGAAGGAAAAAGACCGAAGAAAGACTTCGGGAACGATCTGACTCCATGAGGAAAGGAAATATAAGAGTTATAGGAATACCAGAAGGAGAGGAGAGAGATGTAGGAACAGAGAAAATATTCAAAGAGATAATTGAAGAGAACTTCCCAAATGTGAAGAAGGAGCTGAAAATTGATATACAAGAAGCAAGAAGAACACCAAACTTCCACGACGAAAGGAAAAATACAGCAAGACACATAATAGTAAAGCTCCCAAGAATCCAGGACAAGGAAAAAATAATGAAGCTGGCAAGAGGGAAGAAACAGATAACATTCAAAGGAAAGCCAATCAGGCTGACAACAGACTTCTCCGAAGAAACACTACGGGCAAGGAGAGAGTGGAGGGACATAGTCAACAGACTCCAAGAAAACAGATGCCAACCAAGAATACTCTATCCCGCAAAGCTCTCCTTCCTCTTTGAAGAAAGAATATGGACCTTCCCAGACAAACAGAAACTCCGGAATTTCATTACAACTAAACCCCCACTCCAAAAATACTACAAGGAGTCCTAAAGCCAGAACCTCAGAGGGACGAATAACAATAAAAGAAGGCTAAAAAAAAAAAGTTATTAAAAGAATAAATAAATAAAATCAAAGGAAAGACAAACACAATGGCAAATACAGATGCTAACATATCAATATTAACTCTAAATGTAAATGGACTAAACTCTTCAATAAAAAGACACAGAGTTGCAGCCTGGATTAAGAAACAAAACCCAACCTTTTGCTGTCTCCAGGAAACACATTTAGCTACAAAAGATAAAAATAGGCTCAAAGTTAAAGGATGGAAAACAATCCTACAAGCAAATGGACCAAAAAAGAAAGCAGGAACAGCTATACTTATATCAGATAAAACAGATTTCAAACTCAAAAAGATAAAAAGAGACCCCAATGGTCACTACATTATGATCAAGGGGACAATACTTCAAGAAGAAATAACACTCATTAACATATACTCACCGAACGAAGGAGCACCAAAATATATCAGACAACTGTTGTCCTCTCTGAAAACAGACATCAGAGAAAACACATACATAGTGGGAGACTTCAACACACCACTATCAACAATGGATAGATCAACAAGACAAAAAATAAGTAAAGAAACCAAAGCTCTAAATAAGGACCTAGAGCAATTGGTCTTAACAGACATCTATAGAACACTAAACCCCCAAAAAACGGAGTACACATTTTTCTCAAGCGCACACGGATCATTTTCCAGGATTGATCACATACTGGGGCACAAGACAAACATCAACAGATACACCAAGATTGAAATCATATCAACCATCTTTTCTGACCATGAAGGCATCAAACTAGAAATAAACCATAAAAAGAAGGCAAAGAACTTTCCTACCCCATGGAGATTAAAAACCACACTACTGGAAGACCACTGGATTAATGAGGAGATCAAAGAAGAAATTAAAAAATTCTTTGAATTGAACGACAAGGAGGACACCAATATCCTAAATGTATGGGATGCAGCAAAAGCAGTAATAAGAGGAAAATATATAGCAATAGAAGCTCACATCAAGAAACAAGAAAGAACTCAAAGAAACAACCTAATCTCGAAGCTCAAAGATCTAGAAAAAGAACAACAAAAAAACCCCAAAACCAGTAGAAGAAAAGAAATAATAAAAACCAAAGCAGAAATAAATGAAATTGAAACTAAAAAAAAGAATCCAAAAGATCAATGAAACCAAGAGCTGGTTCTTTGAAAAAATCAATAAAATAGACATACCCCTAGCCAGGCTCACAAAGGAAAAAAGGGAGAAAGCACAAATAAACAGGATCATCAATGAAAGAGGAGAAATCACAATGGACACAGCAGAAATCAAAAGAATAATCAGTAACTACTATGAACAGTTATATCGAAACAAGTTTAACAATCTAGAGGAGATGGACAAATTCCTACAACTCTACAATTACCCAAAGCTAGATAAAGAAGAAATAGAACACCTAAACAGACCAATTACAAGTAGTGAAATTGAAATGGTAATCAAAAACCTCCCCAAAAACAAAAGCCCAGGACCTGATGGATTTACAAATGAATTCTACCAAACATTCAGAGACGAATTAGTGCCTATCCTTCACAAACTTCCAAAAAATTGAGAAGGAAGGGACCATACCAAACACGTTCTATGAAGCCAACATTACACTAATACCAAAACCGAACAAGGACAACACAAAAAAGGAAAACTACAGGCCAATCTCCCTAATGAACACTGATGCAAAAATCCTCAATAAAATTTTAGCTATCAGAATCCAACAATGTATCCATAAGATAATTCACCACGACCAAGTAGGATTCATTCCAGGGATACAAGGATGGTTTAACATCCGAAAATCAATCAACGTTATCCAACACATCAACAAAAAGAAATATAAAAAACATATGATAATATCAATAGATGCTGAGAAAGCTTTCGACAAAGTGCAACACCCATTCATGATAAAAGCCCTTGAAATTCTTGGGATTCAAGGAACATACCTCAAGATCATAAAGGCCATCTATGACAAGCCAACAGCCAGTATCATTCTCAATGGTGAAAAGCTGAAAGCAATTCCATTAAGATCTGGAACAAGACAAGGATGTCTACTCTCACCACTGCTTTTCAATATAATACTGGAAGTCCTAGCCAGAGCAATAAGACAAGAGAAAGACATCCAAGGAATCCAAATAGGAAAAGAAGAAGTCAAACTATCACTATTTGCAGATGATATGATAATATACATAGAGAACCCCAAAAAGTCCACAGAAAAACTAATTCAACTCATCAATCAGTTCAGTAAAATGGCAGGATACAAAATCAACACTCAAAAGTCAGTAGCCTTCCTATACACAAACAATAAATCTGAAGAGGAAGAAATCAAACAAAACATCCCTTTAAAAAAATCAAATATTTGGGAATAAATCTAACAAAAGAGGTAAAGGACCTATACAAAGAAAACTGTAAAACATTGTTAAAAGAAATAGAAGAAGACACAAAAATGGAAAGACATCCCCAGCTCATGGATTGGAAGAATAAACATTATTAAAATGGCCATCCTTCCAAAAGCAATATACAGATTCAATGCTATTCCAATCAAAATTTCAATGTCATTCTTCAAAGAAATAGAACAATTATTGATGAAATTCATATGGAATCACAAAAAACCCCGAATAGCCAAAGCTCTCCTGAAAAAAAAAAGAAGGGAATGGAGGCATCACACTCCCAGACTTCAAACTCTACTTCAAAGCCATAATCATCAAAACTGCATGGTATTGGAACAAGAACAGACATATAGACCAATGGAATTGAATAAAAAATCCAGAAATAAACCCACAGATTTATGGTCAACTAATCTTTGACAAAGGATCAAAGACTATGCATTGGAGCAAAGAAAGTTTGTTCAATAAATGGTGCTGGGAAAACTCGGTCACTACATGCAAAAGAATGAAGCTTGACCACTACCTCACACCATACACAAAAATCAACTCAAAATGGATTAAAGAACTAGACATAAGACCTGAAACCATAAAATATATAGAAGGAAATATAGGCGAAACACTACATGATTTGCACATCAAAGACATCTTTACAGACACATCACCCAAAGCAGTGATAGTGAAGGCAAAGATCAACAGCTGGGACTACATCAAATTAAAGAGCTTCTGCACAGTGAAAGAGACAATAACAAAAACAAAGAGAAACCCCACCAACTGGGAGAACATTTTTGCACCCAACACTAATGATAAAGGACTGATCACAAAAATCTGCAATGAGCTGATGAGACTCAACAACAACAAAGAAAATAATCCAGTCAAAAAATGGGCAGAAGAGCTAAAAAGAAACTTCTGTGAAGAGGAAATGCAAATGGCCAACAGGCATATGAAAAAATGTTCAACATCACTTGTCATCAGGGAAATGCAAATCAAAACTACCATGAGATACCATCTTACACCAGTGAGAATGGCACATATTAAAAAAACTAGCAACAACAAATGTTGGGGAGGGTGTGGAGAAAAAGGAACTCTTCTGCACTGTTGGTGGGAGTGCAAACTGGTCCAACCACTGTGTAGAGCTGTGTGGAGATTTCTGGACCTACTAAACACAGAGCTTCCATATGATCCAGCAATTCCACTCCTAGGTATTTACCCAAAGGACACAGAAACATCAATTCCAAAGAACACCTGCACCCCTATGTTTATAGCAGCACTGTTTACAATAGCTAAGCTTTGGAAACAACCCAAATGCCCAAAAATAGATGACTGGATCAAGAAGATGTGGTACATATATACCATGGAATATTACTCAGCATTCAAAAAAGATAAACACATGCAATTTGCAGCAACATGGATGGCGCTGGAAGGGATCATGCTCAGCGAAATAAGCCAAAAAGAAAAAGAAAAATACCGGATGGTCTCACTCATAGCAGGAATCTAGAAAACTTAAATAAGGGACCAGGAAAACGAATAACTATAAGAAAGTGAAAATCAAAATCAACAAAAAACTATGAACCAGAGACACTTTTAGGGGGGCGGGGGCGGGAGGGGAGGGATTGGGGTCAGAATGGGGGGGCTGCAATTGTATGGGGAATATAAAAATAAAATTTATTATTAAAAAAAAAGAAGACTATAAGACCACTTAGAGGTTACCACAAGGGAAAGGAGAGAGGGATTTGTTGAATCATAAATATGGGAAGTATGGTAAGGATAGAATTGCATGGTAAAGGATAGACTTAGACTTTTAGTGGTGAATTTAATGTAGTATCTATACATGTTGATTTTTAATAATGCACACCTGAAATGTATAGTAATATGAGGCAATATTAATTCAATAAAAATAAAAATAACCATAACCACAATATTATTGTAACTCCTAAAAACAAAAATTAGTTAACTAAAGATTATCAAAGACATCAATTGTTTAAACATATGTAAATATCTACATAAGATCCCAGTGATTTAAGTTACTGGTGGTTATTTCTGGTTACTAAGATTTCCAGTGATTTTTACTTTCTCTTATTACTATGTATTCAGTTATCTCATATATATAATTTTGCTATTTACATAACTATAAGGGAGAAAAGTATAGTAAGTTTTTAAAAACTCAAAAATCAGCAATATACTATAAGTGTTAAAGTTTTTTTTAATTAAAACAGTTAATATGGTTAAATGGTTGTTTATGAAAAGTATTGCAGTTTGTCATTCTGAAAATAAATTTGTTCTCAAAAAAATTGAGATAATGCTAATCTTCTGTTTCAGAAATCACAATAGTGAATCTCAGAGGTTACTGTCATGCAAGAAATGACATTTACGCTAATGACATTTAATACCATTTGGGTAGTCATCTAAAAAAATAGATTGACGCTTTAGGAACTTTCCAAAGATGAGCAGAGAGAGAAGATATGGAAACCTGGATAATCTCAATATTAAGAAGAGAAGTTGGAAATTAGTCAAATACTTTTGTGGAAGGAAAACATGTCATTTAATAGAGAGTGAACAGATTTCATTACAGTGTAAAAAACTTTATAAGGCACTACCTATATTGTAACAGGGTGGTCCCCAGGAAAGGGGGAGGTTCCCTGCCCCGCCCAAGGGAGGGTGGAGCTGAGCAGGAAGAGGAGAAGCTGCAGAAGAGACTGAGGAAGGAAGCAGGATGGGGCAAGGAGACCTGGAGGAGGCGCATGGAGCCTAGAGACACGTGAAGAAACTGTGCTTGTCTTTTGGTCGTGGACTGGGTAACACAGATGTGGGTGAGATCCGTGGGGAGGTGACAATGGCAGCTTTTATCTTGATGTTGATTTTGCTCTTTTCCTTCCGGGCTTGTCCAGTTGTTTGTGACCCTTTTCTGTGGGTCCCCACTGGAAGATGCTTTAGACTTGTAGCAGGCTTTGGGGCCTTGTTCTGGGCCAATCCCATTTGGATGGACTTTTACCCACGAGGGGATGGGTAACTCTGCATGCTTCGTTTAGAAACTAGACTCTTTGCCTTACCTGTATTGTTTCCTAGTTTTATTAATGTTCCTTCCCATTAAAGTCTCCTATATTTTGTGTTGATGCGGCGGATGGCAGAACCCATTTAGAATAGGCAGGTTTGCGGGGGTTTGGGCTGCCCCTCTCCCTGTCCTATAACAATTTCACTGAGCCGTACTCACTTGAGCACCGACTGAACAATCTCCAAAGCCTTAGCTTTTCACCTAAGCCACTGTACATGTGTTCGTGACAGGTTGCGGTAGCTGAGAATTAATACCCTTCCTGGTTTCCCAATTATCCACAATCAATAACTGCTGGAGGTTGGTATACAAATACCCCAGTTTTCTCACAGCCTAATAAACTACTTCCCAGGTTTTCCCCATGTTTCCAAGTTCTGTAACCAAGGTGCTAGCTAGTTTAATAATGTACCCTTTATTAGCTGCCTTGTCTACTCTCTCAGCTCCTTTTCCACTACCACTGTTTTTTGTTGTTTTTGTTTTTCATTCCACACATAAATTACTTGCATTTGAGTCTTTTTCTCAAAGGACTACTGTGGGGAACCAAAACGGAAAGAGTAGAAAGTTTGCAAATAAACAGATAAACAGTAAGGGCTTACTTAGGAAAGGTACAGAAGTTTACAATTTACAGATTATTATTGGCCAGATGAGAACTTTTTCAGATATCAAGTTTATGTCTAGTGTGTGTGGTAAAGTGAATAAGTGGAGAGGAAGTGGTAGAAGCACAACAGGGAATGTGGGGGGAAAGTCTGTAAGTGGAAAGAAGAAAAATATTAGAAACCCTAGCTTGCCATACATGACACTTGAAATACACAGCCCTTGCCAAGCGCTGCTCCTCAGACCTAGCGTCCCTCCTTAATACTGTATAAAATAAAATAAAAAAAGTATATCCGGCCTCTCACTGAATTTAAACTTGGTGACTGTACTTATATACTAAAACAGCCTTTCCCTATCATCAAAATTGGAGAGTAGCTGTGAAACCTTTCATAAGTCAGAAAGATTTAAAGAGAAGCAGCAACTGCTATTAATTTATATGCAAAGAAATTGAATGTTCCCAGACTGGGGGGAAAAAAGACCAAATCATGCCAAATAACACTTAAAACCTAAAATAACACTAACATATAATAAAAACAGAAAAGTTATGAAAAATACACGACCTGCAGAAAGTAGTTCCCCAGGAAGGAGCTTGGCGATGCAGCCCTCTCTGGCTTAAGCAGAACCTTCTGCTTCTGGAATGGCTGCCGGAAAACAATACCGCAAAATGTCGCAAAAAAGCTGTAAAAGAGTATTTGTTTTGCTTTGCAAGGACAGGTACTAAAGTAGGTCTTTCATAAAAGTGAAGTGGCAGAATTTGAACTTTCAAAAAGCTGGGGTACTGGATTACACGTGGAGAAATAAAGTAGAGGGTCAGAGAGAGTGTGGACAGAAAGTGCAGGAAGAATGCATAAAATCTTTCTCAAAACTTCAAATTAGTGTTGCTGTTAGAAAGTGGGTGACTTTTCATATTAACAGAATTTTGGAACAGAGGTTATTGTGTAAGCCAGAGACGATGACAATAGTCACACTTGAATCTGGTTGACATGCTAGCTACAGAAAATCGTAGGAGAATTATATCTCAAACCAGTACAATGAATGACTCTTTGGTAAGGAAAGTTTGCTACTCACAAAAAAAAAAAAAAAATTTAAAAATGACACATCTATGTGTTAGGTTCTCTGATTAGCAAAGGGAAAATGTATAGGAATTGGGTTGTGTTCTTAAATTAATAACTGAATTCTTGAATTCTTGACTGATGCTTTACCATCCTCTTTTAATTATTTTAGAAAATTACCAGCAACTTTATAAACACTGCTCTCCTATTTACAGGCAAACTCTTTTAAATGCAGTTTAATAATGAAAATTCTTAAGGCTTTCTTAGCTTATGGGAGAAAGCATTGCTCCTACACAGAAACCTCTGTGTTTGGAGCACAATATGCAGATGTTTGCAGCAAAAAAGAATGTATAATTTGGACTTAATACAGCCGCTGAATTTTGAGACTACTACTCAGAGTCACTTTAACTAAATAACAGTCAGTGCTTACTTCTTCATTCAATAACTTGCTGGTGGTGATTCACAATATTTGTATTAAATTCTTAAGAGAAATAAATGATTGGATTATTTTAACAGTCACTACACTGACATAGTAGGTATTTTCTCTCTGATTAAGAAAAGCACTGTAGTGTACTTACATTTAAAGTTAGTAATTAGGAAAGGAATACTGCAACTGGCTACTGCATTTAGCCAATAAATGATAATTTTTATTGTGATAATATTTAGGCAATAACTCTAGCTCCCTTTTACCAAAAAGCAAGACTTCCACTTTATGCAGCCACCATCCCAATAGACATCCGGCTCCTATTCTCTCTGTGCTCTTGTCAGTTTTGTGATACCCCTTAGGAAATTTCCAATAGCCTTCCCTACCTCAGTAAGAAGGAGGATAGCAGAATTTATCAGGAAAAAAACAGATGAAATGGTAATCTGAGCCATTAAAAATAAAATCTTTTCTTGAGAAATAAGTGTAAGATGATGTTGAAACCTCCAATATGTCTGGAAGAGTAGCAAAGGTCTTGTCTTACAGCTTCAAATGTGCTTGTTGAAAAGAAATTACCTGGAATAGTATAATCCACAATCTGCATAATGCAATGCATTGAAGTCATGGCTCATTGCTAATTCTTCTTCCATATCACTTTTAGAATTGTGGTTCTGGTGACCCTATTACCTTTTTGACGACTGATATTTATCCTAGGCAGTCCACTCTATGAAATCTGGTTGACTTAACCTTATCCCATCAGCAGTAAATTGGACTGAATGTGTGGGAAATGAGGCCACACTTATGGGGGCCTCAGAGGTAAGGAGTCTGCTTTAAAGTATGGTGAAAATAATGTGCGATGAAATAGCCTTTTCAAGATACAATTTAAGAAAAGCCATCCTTTGAAATATTCACAAGGGCTTTTGCCTCCTGAAAATTGCCTGTCTGGAACATGGCAGTGTAGCCTCTTAACTGTACAGGTTTGAGAAGGTAATTGCTGATTATTGCCCTTGTTTAATCACCAGGATTCTCTTAAAAGAAAATGAGCATTCCACCATGTGACTGGACAGAATGAGGCAGAATTTCTACCATTGTGAAACGAAGTTCTTGAAGTAAGTTTTCTCTAAATCCTTGAAATAGTGTGAAGAGGAAAATATTTTTTTTCACTGGTTTCAAACTCAGTATATATGAAATAATATTATATCAGAAATGATTGAGTGTGACTTACTAAAAACTTCTGAACAACCTGACTGAACAAACAAATATAAGAACACATTTAAAGCTGGTTTCAGTCCCAGCTCCTTGCCTGCTTTGATGTTGGGACTGAGCTTAATGTGCTTTTAAAGAAGACTTTGGTGCATGCCTTATGGGGACAGCAAGGATGATAATAAAAACAGCTAGAGAAAATGAACAGATTCCAAAGAAAGTGAAATACTCTGGATGCTCTTGAGTCACTTGATTTCAAGATTCTATTTACCATAGTTTAACAACATGGAGAGCATATGCCTTATTAAAATATTACCAGTTTAAGCAGAAATCTTGAAAATCGACTAGGGATCCTACTTAAACGCATAGCCTAGAGTGCAGTGCATTTTACATACTAGTTGATGCCCTCTCTTGGCAATAACAGTCAATCCTAGATTGCTTTAGGAAGAACTATAAAAATGTAAATTACTGAGACCTGATTTGGTCTTATTGCCTTAGCTAAGTTCTAACGCTTAAACTTAAAATATATGGCTGCTGGAGCTAATTAATACTGGCTAATTTGCATATTCAAGAGTCTTCTCATAGTACTCCTTCTCTCCTTAACTAATATGAGATGACTCTTTGAAAGCTCATGAGGCCATTTAAATAGTGAACTGGATTGAAATTTGTGCCTTCATTTAAATGTTTCAAATTTTTCTTGAGTACCATATTCCAGCTTAAATTCTGTCTTATATCCCTTACTAGTTACCCTCCCTAATAAACAGAAGACAAGAACTATTCCATATCAAATTGCATAATTTAAATAGAAAGTAATGTCTTAAATTACCATAATAAAAAAGTTTGGGAAGTAATTGTATACTTGTAAAATGATTCAGTCAGTCATTTAAATACAGCAGAAAGCAAGCCTAAAATATATATTTGCAAATAGGTCATAAGAAATATCTACCAGAGTAGATTCATAGCACAACAGAAACAGCATTTTAAAAGTTACATAGTTGAGATAAAAAAAAACATTATATGACTATCAATTCTCTAGAACTTTAACAATCTTTGCATTTGAGGTTACTTGGTTTTTCAAATAAATATGAATTAAGAGTAGGTAATACTGAAAGAATGAATAGTTCATTACTAATTATGAAATGATAATAGATGTACAATTACATATTATTCACATAATTTAAGTTTTATATATGTGCCATCTATACAGAAAGAAGAAGAGAAAACATCAGGATAAATAACATCCAGTGCAAGGCCTGATAACCAAAATTTACTTTTTGTGCTATTTAACTTTTTTTCATTACTGATGTTTCCTTGTGAGAATTTGAAGAATTATATCTTAAGTTGTTATTTTGAAAAGTTAACATTAGTAGAAATCACAGGACATTACCCCTTCCTGTTAACACCATCAAGGTATATATAAGAGAACAATTTGAGAACAGTGCCATTACTGAAAGAAATGTGTAGCCACAGCCATAATTGGTGAAGAATATAATATCCATAAGCACTTATAAGCATATATGATCTATAAATGGCTACATTAGAGACATGTAGCTTAATACTGTGAAACAGCTAATATGTCAAACTTAATTTTATTTTTACAATTTTTAAATTGAAGTCCATTGCATTATAACCTTTTATAAATTCAAGTACCAATGAGTTTAGTACACAAACCAGCTGCACTTGCCTTAAACAAATTGTGTAGTTATGAAGAGAAAAGAAAAGTGAGAGGAGTTATCAAGCTCTCATCCTCTACTTCTTTTTCCAGTAATTTCTGCAAGTAGTGTAAGAGTGAGATTCCCAGAGTTGCTGGATTCTGTCATCAGTTGGTATTATTTCTATAGTTTTACATGAACTATTCAGGGTTGAGTAGAGGAAGAGAGACCACATAGATGGTCACTCATTAGGAAACTTTAAATTTAAATACAAGCTCCAATTTTAAAATACATTATCTAATACACCTGGATCTCTAAAATATAGCACGGTTACCCTCTCCTTGAAGGATAAAATGGCCATTGAACATTTTATCCTTCAGCAAGTTATTCCTCTTCCTTTACTGTATTAGATTATCTCTTTTTAAAGCTATTTCAAATGTATAACCAAATATCTGGATTGTCATGAGGCTAGGATCTTTCTACTCCTATTTTTAATTCAATATCTTAACATGTTTTATGTCTATTGTGTAAAGGGTGTGCAGTTTCCATAGAAATAATTTAAGAATAATATGCTTTCAAAACTAATAGAAGGTAAATCATCACTCATATTTTCTTTTAAGAATTGCCTACTCCTAATTCAAAGGCATGACTGGGAAATTCAATTACTTAGACATTGTGGTGTATTTTCAAAGCAAAAATTGAGTATAATTATTACAGTGAATAAAGTTTTTTTTTTTGTTTTATAAGTGCTTACTGCTTTTAGCAAGCACTGCTACTCAGCAGTGAGAAATTTGCACCTAGAAGCCATTGACAATCTTTAAGATTTTTCTTCCTCTACTCAACTCTCAATGATACATGTAAGACTGTAGAAATAACACCAACTGATGACAGAATCCAGCAACTCTGGGATCCCCACTTTCAGAAGATACTGGGAAAAGAAATTGAAGATAAGTTCTTGATATCACCTCTCCAATTTCCTCATTCAGTATCTGGCATCAATAGTGATTAGAAATAAGTCTATAGTGCATCTTTTAAAGTTGGATATCAGCTTAGAATTTTGTTCACTGTTATTACAAAAAATAGTCTGATTTCCTAGCCAAAGTTATAGTGCTAAAAAAAATTTTAAAAATTAAAAAAAACAAAATTATAGTGCTAATTATTGATAAAGCATATCTTTATAATTTTCAAAATAAGTGCTACGTTAGGTATTTTAACTTTGCAATATGTTAGTAACTTACCTATAAGCAAACTGAAGCCAAATAAATTAGGAAATAGTTCAAATTCACGCACTTAGAAGGTACCAGTGAGGGCCTCCCCTGCGGTGCAGAGAGTTGAGTGCAGTGCTGTCGGCAGCCTCTGCAGCATGGATTCGATCCAGGCCAGTCAGCGAGAATCCCACATGGCGCAGCAGACCTCTCCTGTTTCGCCTGTTGCTCCCCTCAGCAGTGTATTTCAGTCAGTCTGCCTGTTCTGTTCCCTGCTCTGTCTTTGTTGAATACTCTCACCCTCCTGCACATCTGGCCTGTACCCTGGTTCTTACATGCATGAATAAATAAATCTTTTAAAAGCAAAAAACAAAAAAGAAGGTACCAGTGATGTCATTTTTGGAGTTTTTGGGTTCACTCTGGGAAAGGATTGACCAGAGCTCCCATTTCACAGTACTAGTGAGTTCCCGGGTGAGTTTCTCCAGGACACAGAGACTCTAGTTATATCCAAAAGGGTAGGTTTATTATAAAAGGGAGAGAAGGATAAAGGTCACTTGCATAGACACAAACGCACAGAAAGGGCTATCCCAAAAGGGACAGGTTTGCTAAGAGAGGCCTGCATGGTCACAGGCGGGCGGCCTTGTTGAGCTGCATCTGCTGAGGGAAGTCAGTGAAGAGAAGCCCTCATGTGGTGCAGTTATGGGCAGGCCAGAAGGCTGCTGTCCTGCAGAGGAACAGAGAGTAGTAAAAAGGAGCACCTGCATAGGCACAGGGGGCAGAGCACTGCTACCCAGTGCCTGTGCGAGATTGCACAGATATAGCCTCTTCTCTTTGGGTGGGGCTCACTCCTTCATGGAGTGGCTTGTTTGTTGCTGACTTTGAATAAACTGTAGAATTTGAAAGGGGATTTCTACAATGGTCCTCAATCTCCATATATTTAACTTCAGATCTGTGGTCCTGACACCCCCTATAGCAGTATGATACCTGCTTGGGTCTTGTGCTTTGTGACCTAAGCATTAACACCTAAGGATCTTTGTTCCTATAACTGGGTTAATGGTTGTCAATTCCTTCTACGCACACCTCCAGTTCACTGCATTTGTGTGATCCAGGTTTCTGATCTTGTGGTGCCTCCTTTCTAGTTTGTTTCCTTTTCTCCCATCACCAGTATCAGATGTGCTCCCAGGGCTCTGCAAATGCTGCCTCTGTGTCGGTGGGGTAGCCAAGCAGTGGGAGGCCAGGCTAGCTCTATAACCATGCAAAAAAAAAAGTACAGAACTTTATGAGGGTCTTTCTGTCACATCTTGATTTACCTCAGAGATTAGTTTTCTTTGAAAAACAAACAGTCCCATTATTGGTGAAAGATAGCCCCCAAACTCCCACCTCAGGATGTCCGGATAGGCTTCCCTAAGGGGTTCCGAACAGGGAACAGGCTTCCGCAAGATGAGTCACTTCAGCATGTGGATCATTTCAAGCCAAGATTGTTGTGCCGGAGTTCGGAATTCAAAGATCACCAGAGTGCCGTCACCGATGCAAGTACAAGAGGGTCGTTTATTAGCAAGCTAGAGATTGGCCTCCCACCATCACTGACGCAGTGGGTATAGGTCGAGAGCCCCGAGATCCTTCTCAGCCGAATTTTTATAGAACTTGGTCACAACGGTGGGAAATTTGAACAATGCTGGGGGATGATTGGACTGTCTTTACCGCGGTTGGATTTGGCATTTCAGGATTGGCTATGCAGGGTTTAAGCATTCCATTCTTATCTATCTACTGAAGGGGGTTTCTTTGCTAGTCGCTGACTGGTGAGTCAGTCTCACCCATTACAGTTTTTTTTTTTTTTTTGGACAGCTTCAGAGTGCTGCACTCAACCACCTGTGCCACCAGGGAGGCCCCCCAGAATGACTTCTAATTTAACATGACTTATGTCCTTACAAGAAGAGGAAATTTGGATACGGACTTGTACAGAGGAAAGACCACATGAAAACAGGGAAAAGAGAGCCATATGTAACAAAGGAGAAGGGTCTCGGAAACTAGTCCTGCCAACACCCATTATCAGATTTCCAGCCTCCAGAACTGGAAGAAAATAAATTTCTATTCTTTAACTACCTAGTCTGTGATACTTTATTACGGCAGAAAACTAATATGCTCTCCCAGTGTTTGAAATTTAAATAAAGAATGAGTGAGAAATGCAATGACTAATCCAAAGGAATAACTAACAGTGGATTTAGGTGAGGGAGATAATTTGGGGCAATTTCCTGAGAGGCTTCAAATCTTTCTGTGTAGATTTAAGCACGGACCTGTCTTTAGTCAACATCTTTTCCTACAGCAGCTTCTCTAGTGAACAAGTATTAACTACTATTATCTTTTTTTTTTTTTTGACATGAAATTTATTTAAAAGTCATACAATCTTTCACAGGCCTAACTCAGTGATAATACCAGAAGATGAGAGGATTTAAATAGCATAATTTTGGGGTATTACTTTCTTTTTTTTTTTTTTTTATAAATTTTATTGTTATATTCCCCATACAATTGCAGCCCCCCCATTCTGACCCCAATCCCTCCCCTCCCGCCCCCGCCCCCCTAAAAGTGACTCTGGTTCATAGTTTTTTGTTGATTTTGATTTTCACTTTCTTATATTCATTTTCCTGGTCCCTTATTTAAGTTTTCTAGATTCCTGCTATGAGTGAGACCATCCGGTATTTTTCTTTTTCTTTTTGGCTTATTTCGCTGAGCATGATCCCTTCCAGCGCCATCCATGTTGCTGCAAATTGCATGTGTTTATCTTTTTTGAATGCTGAGTAATATTCCATGGTATATATGTACCACATCTTCTTGATCCAGTCATCTATTTTTGGGCATTTGGGTTGTTTCCAAAGCTTAGCTATTGTAAACAGTGCTGCTATAAACATAGGGGTGCAGGTGTTCTTTGGAATTGATGTTTCTGTGTCCTTTGGGTAAATACCTAGGAGTGGAATTGCTGGATCATATGGAAGCTCTATGTTTAGTAGGTCCAGAAATCTCCACACAGCTCTCCATAGTGGTTGGACCAGTTTGCACTCCCACCAACAGTGCAGAAGAGTTCCTTTTTCTCCACACCCTCGTCAACATTTGTTGTTGCTAGTTTTTTTAATATGTGCCATTCTCACTGGTGTAAGATGGTATCTCATGGTAGTTTTGATTTGCATTTCCCTGATTACAAGTGATGTTGAACATTTTTTCATATGCCTGTTGGCCATTTGCATTTCCTCTTCAGAGAAGTTTCTTTTTAGCTCTTCTGCCCATTTTTTTTTTTTTTATAAATTTTATTGTTATATTCCCCATACAATTGCAGCCCCCCATTCTGACCCCAATCCCTCCCCTCCCGCCCCCGCCCCCCTAAAAGTGTCTCTGGTTCATAGTTTTTTGTTGATTTTGATTTTCACTTTCTTATAGTTATTCATTTTCCTGGTCCCTTATTTAAGTTTTCTAGATTCCTGCTATGAGTGAGACCATCCGGTATTTTTCTTTTTCTTTTTGGCTTATTTCGCTGAGCATGATCCCTTCCAGCGCCATCCATGTTGCAGCAAATTGCATGTGTTTATCTTTTTTGAATGCTGAGTAATATTCCATGGTATATATGTACCACATCTTCTTGATCCAGTCATCTATTTTTGGGCATTTGGGTTGTTTCCAAAGCTTAGCTATTGTAAACAGTGCTGCTATAAACATAGGGGTGCAGGTGTTCTTTGGAATTGATGTTTCTGTGTCCTTTGGGTAAATACCTAGGAGTGGAATTGCTGGATCATATGGAAGCTCTATGTTTAGTAGGTCCAGAAATCTCCACACAGCTTTCCACAGTGGTTGGACCAGTTTGCACTCCCACCAACAGTGCAGAAGAGTTCCTTTTTCTCCACACCCTCGCCAACATTTGTTGTTGCTAGTTTTTTTAATATGTGCCATTCTCACTGGTGTAAGATGGTATCTCATGGTAGTTTTGATTTGCATTTCCCTGATGACAAGTGATGTTGAACATTTTTTCATATGCCTGTTGGCCATTTGCATTTCCTCTTCAGAGAAGTTTCTTTTAAGCTCTTCTGCCCATTTTTTGACTGGATTATTTTCTTTGTTGTTGTTGAGTCTCATCAGCTCTTTGCAGATTTTTGTGATCAGTCCTTTATCATTAGTGTTGGGTGCAAAAATGTTCTCCCAGTTGGTGGGGTTTCTCTTTGTTTTTGTTATTGTCTCTTTCACTGTGCAGAAGCTCTTTAATTTGATGTAGTCCCAGCTGTTTATCTTTGCCTTCACTATCACTGCTTTGTCACCCATTACAGTTTTACAGCCCATTTCCTGGAATTGTTTGTGCCTTGGAGGAATCCGAAACTTAAGGAAACTGAATCTTAGGCCTGGGAGGGCCAGAGGTAGGCCTGTCATGGCGTCTATAATGCTAAGCCTTGTGGTCCTGTTTTTCAAGATCAGTTGGGTGTCTGCAGTTTCACAAGAAATGTTTACTACTCCCTGAATTACCTTGAAGAATGAAAATTGGGGGCACCAGCAAGATTACCAGAAATAATCATACTAGCAATGAAACTTATCTATAATATATTCAGGGCAAACCTCTAACAGAGCATCTGGTCTATGTCCTCAGAGTCACCTTCCCCTAGTCATGTGAAGCTCATCCTCACTCCTTGAAGCCCTAAGTGATACAGGAATGTTGGTCCGGTCTGGGTCCCCTAGGCATTAAAAGGAAACAGAGTTTGAGGTGAAGGAAAATAGTTTAATTAGTCAAAAAATTGAGGGCAGCAAACTAGTGTCTGAAACTCTGTCCTGCTCTTTGGCAGAGTACAGTAAATTTATCTGGAGTTACAAGCAGGTAGAAGGGAGTGGGCAAGGGTCAGGGTCAGCATGTCCATCTGTGCAACCAGTACCTGTGATACCATGATGTCAGGTTTTCAGGCCTAGTCTCCCAGTCAAGAACGGACCCCAGCTGCAGGGGCAGCAGAGTCCCAGCCACTAGACCACCATGGGTTGGTGTCTCACGAAGCCGCAGCAAGAACTTTGCTGAGGCTCAGGCAAGCAAGCAAGAAGAGGCAAATTTATTTAGAGCAAGGAAAAAGTTTATTAAGGAGAAAGGGAACAGAAATAAAGTGGGACTCCCAAGCTGGTGGAATCAGGCCAGGGAGGGGCAAGGAAGGGGAAGTGGAGTCATGCCTCAGGGAATATAGACCTTCTTTCCCTATTTATTCTAAAGCCTCACCAGTCTCTTTGTATTAGGTGGTCTTGATGAAGTTTTGCAGAGTGTGGTGTCATTGGGTTCACTCTAGGAAAGGTTTCACCAGAGTTCCCTTCTCAGTGGCACACGGCGAGTTCCTAGGCGGGTTTCTCCACGAGACAGAGATGTTAGTTATATTTAAAGGGCAGGTTTATTAGGGAAAGGAAAAGGGACAGGTTTTGCTAAGAGAGGCCCGCATAGTTGCAGGCAGGTGGCCTTGACAGGTCACAGGCAGGCAGGAAGCTGCTGCCCTGAAGAGAGAGTTCATGAAAAGAGGCACCTACAAAGTCACAGGTGGGCAGTGGGAGAGCTGCCCTAAGCCTGTGCAGAGACTGCACTGATATAGTCCTTTTCTGTTTGGGAGGGGTCACTCCTCGATGGAGTGGCCTGCATGTTGCTGATTAGAAAGGGACCAGAGATTCCAGGATGGGCCCAATCTCCATATCTTTACCCTCAGACCTGTGCTCCACTCTCAAGAGCAGTCTGATCCTGCTTGGGTCTCATGCCTTGTGATTAGGCACTGGCGCCTAAGGGTCTGACCTCTACAGCTGGGTTAATGGTCATGTTATTCCCCTCGACCACCACCTCCTTGTGAGTCAGGTTCTGGTCTTGGGACACCTCCTTTCCAGTCTTTCTATTCTTGTCCTCCGTCAGTCTCATTCAATGCCTAAATGTCTCTGTGCCCAGAATTAAGTCTCTGTCCCAGCCCTTATCTTAGAGTCCTTTTTCTTTATTGTCCTTGTCCAGGTATGTTCTGTTTCCCCTGGTTCTGGGGTGTTTGATTTTTCCCCTTCGGAATTTGTTCCCCTTATCTCTGGAGCCCTTTCTTACTCCTCCCAGGCTTTTCCTATTCTTTTCTGACTCTAAGGGCTCTTCCCTTGCCCTGTGCCTCATCTGGGCATTGCTTTTGATACCGGAATTGTCAGGCCTAGTTCTCCCAGCCAGGAACAGATCCCAGGCTGCAGGGCAGCGCTGAGTCCCATCCACTAGACCCCCTCGGGTTGGTGTCTCACGAAGTCACAGCAGGAACTTCGCAGACTCTCAGGCGGGCAAGCGAGAAGAGGCAGGTTTGTTTATAGAAAGAAAAAGTTTATTGAGGAGAAAAAGAGCAGAAATAAAGTGGGACTCCCAGGCCAGGAAACCAGGCCTGGGAGGGGCAAGGAAGCCAAAGTGGAGTTGTGTATCAGGGAATATACACTTTATTTCCCTCATTATTCTAAAACTCCACCAGTCTCTTTGTGATTGGTTAGTTCTCGGCTGTCTCACTTAATTTGCTACTGAGTGGGGGATCTTCACATTCCTTATCTAACAGCTTTCTCTTTCCCCATTTGTTGCATCTTTATCTTTATGGCCCAGTCTTCTGGATGAGCATCCCTGCATTGAAGTTAAACAGCTGCCCTTCTAAGTTGTCCATAAATTAAACCACTCTCCATTTCCCCAATCTCTACCTCCCTTTATCACCTGAAGGAAACCAAGGCCAGCGTTAACAATATTGTCCTTGGTCCTGGGATGTTGTTTTTCCAGGTGGAATCAGTTACACTCTGAAGCCTTCCTCAGTTCTCTGTGGTCCCCTCCTGCACTGTCCCTAAAACTGCCTAATTCCTAGCTTGCCCTGTGTCTCACTTTCACTATCACCTGGTGGTCAGCAATTCAGAATTCCTGGCTATGTTCTTTTTTCTCCGAATATAAGAAAACAAAGTTGTTGAGCCTAGAGGGTAAATAAAGAAGACAGGAATGCTAATCTGCAGAGCCAGAGAGACATGTCCTTTATTGCTGTATCACAAGCTTCCATGCACCCACAATGTGCCTCACTGGCTTTGTAATCTAGATGTGTGTCTGTATTTCCCACATGCATGTAATTAAATTTTTCTTTTTTCCTACTAATCTGTCTGATGTTAATTTGATTACATAACAGTCTTAGAAGAATCAAGAGGCGTAGGAAAAATTTCCTCTCCTGATATTGGAAATCCCAATTATTAGAAAATTCTCCCTTTTATTGAGCAGAAATATTGTCTAAATAAGTTTTTTATTCACTATTATTAAATAATAAAAAACATAACATTAGATCTGAATTCAATAATGAGTTTATTTCCTATTCAGAGATATGATAGTATTGGTATTTCACTTTATGATGCTTCAACTAAAAGTAGAAATTCAATTCAGTGAAATAAACACTAACCAGGCCTATGTAAAAAGTGCTGTGAAATATGAAAACTAGTTGAACTAAGTGTGAATCATAAGAACAGAACAACCAACTGGTGTTTTCTTTACATTATTGTCTAACTTAAACAGGAAGAGAATTAGAATGATAGTAAATATTGTGACTGAAAATTTAGCAAATGCCCATATGTGTTACTGGTTAATTTTAGAAACAGAGCATAATGTTGTCAAAGTAGTCATTTTCTTGTAAAATAATGAATGTCATAACCTACTCCCCAGACAAAATCAATATTCTTCTGTCTGGTGTCATCTGAAAGAATACCTGGTAGATTCATACCATAGGATAGCTGTACTCCAAGCTAAAGTAAATCTCTGTATCTTTTATTTTCTCTTGTATTAGAAACTCTGTTCTACTATCTCTTCACAAATCTGAATCTACAGACTACTCATTCTTTCCTGCCTATAAAATCAAAATTTTTACCCATAAGATTGAGCAAGAAAGGGACATTTTTTAATCAATAGAAGAGACCAAAACAGTGTTAACTGCTGAAACAAAGGGATTTACTAAGAACTTGGGCAAGGAGATTGTAGTGTTATAGGACAGGGAGAGGGGCAGCCCAAACCCTGCAAACCTGCCTATTCTAAATGGGTTCTGCCATCCGCCACATCAACACAAAACATATGAGACTTTAATGGAAAGGAACTTTAATAAAACAAGGAAACAATACAGGTAAGGCAAAGAGTCTAGTTTCTAAATGAAGCACCCAAAGTTACCCATCCCCTTGTGGGTAAAAGTCCATCTATATGGGATTGGCCCAGAACAAGGCCCCAAAGCCTGCCACAAGTCTAAAGCATCTTCCAGTGGGGACCCACAGAAAAGGGTCAGAAACAGCTAGACAAGCCCGGAAGAAAAAGAGCAAAATCAACATCAAGATAAAGGCTGCCATTGTCACCTCCCCACGGGTCTCACCCACATCTGTGTCACCCAGTCCACAACCAAAAGACAAGCGCAGTTTCTTCACATGTCTCCAGGCTCCATGCACCTCCTCCAGGTCTCCTGGCTCCATCCTGCTTCCTTCCTCGGTCTCTTCTGCAGCTTCTTCTCTCCCTGCTCAGCTCCACCCTCCCTTGGGTGGGGCAGGGAACCTCCCCCTTTCCTGGGGACCACCCTGTTACAGTAGGACATTAATGTTTGCTAAATGATCTTAACCAAAGAAAAGTAAACTTTACAATATCTTCAGGACAAAAGATAGTTTTACAACTTGAAGCAAGGCCCAATAGTTAACTACCAAGCAGGCCTTTGAGACTGGGAGGAGATTGCTCTCTCTCTAGCTGATTACATTTCACAGGGATTATCCTCAGGTCCTCAAAAACAAAGACCTTCCTGGATTCTAAAATTAGCAAGAAACCTTTTAAAAGATTTTCATCTCAAAGGGGCAGAGAATGAACTTACAATTGCAAATTTCAAAAGCTGCTGTTCAGAAGCAAAGACGCCAGGGGGCAAGGATAAAAAGTTGAAAATGTAGTTAAACTGAGGGAAATGCTATGCTTTCTAAACATGCATGAGTATTTTACTTCTTGTAACAATAACATAAAATTAAACAAATCACAAATCTTCTTTGACTCCTCACCCCGTTTCTCCTATACAGTGATTAGTGAGTAAATTTTTGCTTTGAGTATTTTGTTAGAGAAATTTGTTGTTGAATAGCCTGTTTGTAGTGATAAAAAAAAAAGTAGATAGACATTTAGTAATTTGCATTATTGTGTTATAATTCTCTGCAGATAATGCAGTCTTATTGCCTATATGTTGGTCAGGATATGCCCCTTTTGCCACCTTCTGTCCCTTTATGCCACTGATTATACTCCATGTTTCTTGTTTTACCTTCCACCAAGCATCAAGAAAGTATTTTCTATGCTCATCGTGTTTGCTTCATGAAATCACACTATTCCCCAAATTTACTCCTTTTTTTTTTTGAGATTTATTTAGTTATGCATACAAGAACTGGGATATAGGCCAGACGTGCGGGGGTGGGTGGTGGGTGAGAGGATTCACCAGAGACAGAGTGAGGAGTGGAATAGGCAGATTGACTGAAATACACTGCTGAGGGGAGCAGTGGGCAAGACAAGAGAGGTCTGCTGTGCCTCATGGGTCAGCTCCCTGGCTGGCTGGGGAATGGAGCTCCTGCTGCAGAGGCTGTGGATAGCTTCACAATGCAGTGCTTAACACCTTGTGCCACCAGGGAGGCCCCTGAATTTGCTTTTTTCAGTTACTAATAACTGAGTTGTTTGTAAATCCAATTAATGTCATAGACTTTATTAGTCAGAATTGTTTAGTGTTTGTGATACAGCACAAGACTGCCTAGTCCTTACCCTCCTTGGTGGTCTCTTCCTACTCTGCCAGTCCTTTACTTGCCCATGTTTGTCTTTCAAACTTTCTTATCATTCCACTTGAAATATTCTCTTTGCAGCATTAAGGATTTCCATTTATTTCTTCAAATCTATATTCTGATGGCTGCAAACTAGAATTCCAAACCATACTTTTTTTTTTTAAGTGTTAGACATACTTCCAATTCATTCTAAACATCTTCCTTAGCTACCACAAGGAAATCTTAAAGTGAACAAAACAGAAAAATTCATATTGTTCCCAATTTGATATTTTCCCAAGCTGAAAATATTAACAGATAATCTTGATTTCTTTATTTATCTCTCATCACACATTTAGTTAACCAGAAATTTTTACAATGCCTCCAAATTATAGATCTCTTAAACCTATCCAATTTTCTCCATTTTACATGCTATTTTCTACCAAATTTAGAGCACCACATATCCCAAATGAATTATCATTACTTCAAAAATCACACAGGTCTGTGTAGTCAGTGAAATTGTCCTTTTTTAATTCAAGGTTGTATCCTATTCATTAGCTTATTGCCTGGGACAAAATAAGAACTTCATAGAAAATGACTAATTAAATGAATGTAAATTCAGTGTTTTCTTGCTTTTTACCAAAAGGAAAGATGAATTTTGAATATTTTTAATAATGACTTGAATGTTTGGGCCTCCCCGGTGGCACTGTGGGTTGAGTGCAGCGCTGTGAAGCTGTCCGCAGCCTATGCAGCACGGGTTCGATTCCTGGCCAGCCAGGGACATTACCACGTGGAGTGACAAACCTCTCCTGTCTCACCAGCTGCTCCCTTTAGCAGTGTATTTTGGTCGTCTGCCTGTTCTGCTCCCTGCTCTGTCTCTGGTGAATCCTCTCACCCTCCCGCGCTTCTGGCCTGTACCCCAGCTCTTGTATAAGAAAATAAATATTTTTTTTTTTTTAAAAAGCACTCATTTAAAAAAAAATAATCGCTTGAATGTTTTATTTAGAACACAAAATGAACTATCATGTATTATTGAATAGTAACTAGTAACCATTTCTGTACCAACAGCACACAGCTGTCTTACAGTTGGACAGAACACGGAGTAAGTTAGGAACCGCCTCACCCCAACTAAAAAGGAGGTCTGAGATATACCATGCTCTGTATTTCAAATATCTGTGTGACACACCAACCTAAAGCCTAGTAAATTAAAGCAACAATTATTGTATTATCTTTCATAATTCTGTTAAATAATTAGACTTAATGGGGAAGTTCTTCATAAGTTGTTCATAAGTTGCTCCATAAGTTGTTCACTCGAGCTGTAATCTTTGGGAATCTCTTTTAGTCCAGAATGTCTACTCACATAGTTGACTTTCAATGTTGTCTGTTGGCTGGGAGTTTAGTAGGGCTGCCTGATTCTATTCCCAACTAAATATTGGCAATGGACTCCAAAATGGTAAAAGGAGAATCTTACAGGCCTAGCTAAGCTTTGCGATCAGAATTGGCTGAGCATTGTTTTTTTTTTTTTTTTTTTTTTTTTTAAATATTGCCAACATTTTTTTAATTGCATGATTTGACATACACACAATTAGAACTCTAGATTCTTTTGAAAAATGGGAGTTCTGCCAGTAGAGTTTCACATTACCAAAAGGTAAAAGGTAGCAGGGGCCTGATTTGAAGCCCAGTTCTCTCCCTCTGCTGAGCATTGTTATAGCATGCTACATGACCAACACAGATTTATACAAGTGTGTAAATACTGGGAGGCTTACAAACACTTTTTATATCTTCACAACTGGTCACAATGGCAATTGATTTTCCCTCTTCATTACCATTTAACTCTGGTTGTCTGTGGAAGCTGATATTCAGATGACTGGAATAATGACAGTCTCTAGAAACCTTACTTTTCTCCTCAAGGGTAGGAATATCCTCTATTTCTATATTTTAACATCTTTACTAAGAAAGACCTAATTCACAAATATAAAATTTAATCACTAAAAAATACATGTAGATGCATATTTTTATATAAATGCACATATAATATGCATTTATTATATTTGCAGGGTTGTGTAACCATCACCACCATCTAAATTTAGGACATTTGCATCACCCAAAAAGTACACCATGTACCCATTGGCAGTCACTATTCCTTTCCACCTTAGTCATAAGCAACCACTAAAATATAATCTATCTATAGATTTTACTATTACTGTTCAATATATTTTGTGTAAGTGGAATCACAAAATACAATCTTTTTTTTGTGTGTGTGGGGGAACGAACCGGTGCTGCAGAGGCTGCAGGCAGCCTCGCAGCCCAGCGCTCAACTGCTGCGCCACCAGGGGAGGCCCAATACATAGTCATTTTTAACTGGTTTCTTTAAATTAAATTTCTTCAAAGTTATTCCATGATATAGCATGTATTAAAACTTGATTCCTTTTCTATTTATTGCCAAATCCTGTATATTATTGTTAATCCATTCATGAGTTGATGGTCATTTGAGTTGTTTTGACATGTTTGTTATCATGAATGATGCCACTTTAAATATGCATGCACACATCTCTGTTTGGGATTGTTTTTATTTCTCTGGGAAAAATACTAGGGAGTGGAACTGCTTGGCTATATGATAAAATTAAAAATAAAAATTTGAGGAACTGCCAAACATTTTTTCCCAAAGTTTCTGCACAATTTTATATTTCCAACAAAAGTAAATAGGGTTCTAGTTTCTCTACATCCTCACCAAGACATGATATTGCCTGTCTTTTTTACTACTATAGCCTTCTGAATTGGTAGGGAGCAGTATCTCATTGTAGTTCTGATTTGAATTTCCCTAATGATTAAAGCTGTTAAATTTCATTTCATGTGCTTACTGACTATTTATATATATTCTTTGGAGTTATGTTTTATTCTAATCTTTTGCCATATTTAATTAGATGCTTTGTATTTTTATTACTTAGCTATAAGAGTTTTTATATTCTGGATACAATCTGTTACAGATGAGTTGAAAATAATTTCTGTTGTGCAGGTTATCTTTTCATTAGTCCTAAACACTCATTTTATTTCACTTTTGATTTATTGAGGTAAAATTGCACACATTTTGTGTGTACCTTTTACCTGAGTCTTTATTCACTGAGATATTACTGGTTCCTTCCCATCAGTCTACATGATTCAGATGCAAGGAAGCCATGATGATAGCAAAGAACCTCCAAACATTTCCATTTCTGTTGGTGATTTTTGAAGAAAGAGGGGAAGGTCTGAGTGATAGTTTATAGACCTCATTACTTGTGAAGACTAATATGTGAAAAGGGGAAAAATTGAGCTATGGGGCCAAGTAGGGACTAACCAGTCCAACAAAAACCCAGCTACTTAAAAATCTGATACAACCAGTTGTCATAGCCCAGGAATCTGGCCCCACTACATGATACCTTCTAATATTGTTACTACTATGTATCCAGATTTGGATTGTCATTTACAGTGCATAATATAATTTAAAATTTTTACCATTTGCTAAAGTTTATTACCCTAATTTTAACTTCTGACCCTTATCATCCCTACCAGCCTGCTTTAGAGGCCAGTGACCTATTCCATGTGAAGTGTTTGTTTGATTATACCTAAGGTTTGTTAGACAAAACCTTGCCATTAATAAGGCAATAATTTAACTTTGATAAAGTTTTTGAAAATGTCCTCTTTTTTTAAACAAAATGATGTTAAAGAGCCAAATGTTTGAGACCATTTTTAATCTGATAGGATAAAATCATATATATATGTATAATGGAAAATATACTTTTCTTTTTTTTACTTGTAGAAAGAGGGCAAATTATCTGTTCTATTGAGTGCCTGAAAAATATTAAATGCTATTGAAGGAGTAAGGCTCAAGATACTGTTAGATACATTTAAATGGTAGACAGGTGTCTGACATGAAATTATGCTCATTCCATTTTAGCAGTAGAAGTGTGTTAAATGTCTGAAGTCTAAAAAATGTAAGATTATATAACATGTTCCATAGATACTTTCCCCCAATTTAATTAAAGATCAGTGTATATTGCCATCGGTTTTTCTCAATTATCTTCCCATGAGAAACAAATTGAAAATTACTTAAATTTTGTTTTTTTATGTAAAATATTAACTTGAAAACTCAGTCCTACTGATACTAATTTTAAATTAATATATTTCATTTAAATATATTATAAAAATTTAATATATTAATATAATCTATCCTAAATTTAACATCATGTATATAATTGCTACAAAATTTTAATTCAATGCTTGGATTGATTGACACCAGATAACAAAAGTTTCTTTCCTTCAATACAAATTTCTTGTCCTGCAAATGTGCTATGATACCACTCTTGCAGTTCTTTGGAGGAAAAGAGAATGGAAGAGATTCTTATTTTCTTCATTTGCTTTTCTGCCCAACTTACTTTTAAGTCTTTCCACTCCTTTTCAAGTTTCTCTTTTTCCAGTAAGAATTCCAAGATCATTTTAGCCCACATGCATCTCTCCTCCCTTTCTGAACACTTATTTAACTATGTTAATTACTTATTTAAAAATTAATTGTGCACTATCTTTTTACTTATTTTATTTACTTATTTTACAACATCACTAGCTGTCTCTCTGATCTTTTATATCATCTAACTTTTAGAACCTAAAAACCTAGGTATTTTTCCCTAGTATCTATGTTGCCTTTCTTACTTCTTATCCTCATTGCCTGACTCGCTTAACTCTTTTATTGTTTCTCAAAACTTGCTTACCTCACACATTTACTTTGCTGAACTCTTGAAAAAATCTGCCTGAATTAATGCTATAACCTACCTTCAATATGTACAATATTGACAAGATGGAGTAACTGCAGGGGTTTGGTGCAACACCATAGAAATATGTAGGCCAGTGCCATTGCAAATCTGGACACTTCAGCTACAGCCAAATCATCATTGTTTGAAAATTCTTTTGTGTCTTGTCCAAATCACTTTGCATTCTTTCTCTTCTATTAGTTCAAAATTTTACCCTTTCCTTAAACCTCTTTCATAATCATTTTCAGTAGACTTTCTGGCTTTTTTTTCTCTGCCTCTAAATGAATGAGATAAAAGGAATTCATTAGCCATGATCTCCTTCAAGTACAAAATCATAATAGCAAAATTAACATATTTGCTTCAATATTCCTTCATTTCTTTTAGCCTCCAAGAAAAAGAACAATCCATCTGCAGATAATAGCTAGTTAATATCACTCTAATACTCCTCATCTGCCCCATCTCCTTTCCTACTAATTCAGTTCATTATATTTGACCTTCCAAATACTTTTCTTTTACCCAGTATCTGACCCCCTGTTATCAGTCAATTCAGTCTTTTTTTTTTACAATAAACTTTATTTTTATATTCCCCATACAATTTCAACCCCCCCATTTTGACCCCAATCTCTCCCCTCCCTCCACCCCCCCCCCAAAAGTGTCTCTGGTTCATAGATTTTTGTTGATTTTGATTTTCACTTTCTTATAGTTATTCATTTTCCTGGTCCCTTATTTAAGTTTTCTAGATTCCTGCTATGAGTGAGACCATCCGGTATTTTTCTTTTTCTTTCTGGCTTATTTCGCTGAGCATGATCCCTTCCAGCGCCATCCATGTTGCTGCAAATTGCATGTGTTTATCTTTTTTGAATGCTGAGTAATATTCCATGGCATATATGTACCACATCTTCTTGATCCAGTCATCTATTTTTGGGCATTTGGGCTGTTTCCAAACTTAGCTATTGTAAATAGTGCTGCTATAAACATAGGGGTGCAGGTGTTCTTTGGAATTGATGTTTCTGTGTCCTTTGGGTAAATACCTAGGAGTGGAATTGCTGGATCATATGGAAGCTCTATGTTTAGTAGGTCCAGAAATCTCCACACAGCTCTCCATAGTGGTTGGACCAGTTTGCACTCCCACCAAAAGTGCAGAAGAGTTCCTTTTTCTCCACACCCTCGTCAACATTTGTTGTTGCTAGTTTTTTTAATATGTGCCATTCTCACTGGTGTAAGATGGTATCTCATGGTAGTTTTGATTTGCATTTCCCTGATTACAAGTGATGTTGAACATTTTTTCATATGCCTGTTGGCCATTTGCATTTCCTCTTCAGAGAAGTTTCTTTTTAGCTCTTCTGCCCATTTTTTGACTGGATTATTTCTTTGTTGAGTCTCATCAGCTCTTTGCAGATTTTTGTGATCAATCCTTTATCATTAGTGTTGTGTGCAAAAATGTTCTCCCAGTTGGTGGGGTTTCTCTTTGTTTTTGTTATTGTCTCTTTTGCTGTGCAGAAGCTCTTTAATTTGATGTAGTCCCAGCTGGTGATCTTTGCCTTCATTATCACTGCTATGGGTGATGTGTCTGTAAAGACATCTTTGATGTGCATATCATGCAGTGTTTCGCCTATATTTCCTTCTATGTATTTTATGGTTTCAGGTCTTATGTCTAGTTCTTTAATCCATTTTGAGTTGATTTTTGTGTATGGTGTGAGGTAGTGGTCAAGCTTCATTCTTTTGCATGTAGTGACCCAGTTTTCCCAGCACCATTTATTGAACAAACTTTCTTTTCTCCAATGCGTAGTCTTTGTTCCTTTGTCAAAGATTAGTTGACCATAAATCTGTGGGTTTATTTCTGGATTTTCTATTCGATTCCATTGGTCTGTGTGTCTGTTCTTGTTCCAATACCATGCAGTTTTGATGATTATGGCTTTGTAGTATAGCCTGAAATCTGGGAGTGTGATGCCTCCATTCCCTTCTTTTTTTTTCAGGAGAGCTTTGGCTATTCGGGATTTTTGGTGATTCCATATGAATTTCATCAATAATTGTTCTATTTCTTTGAAGAATAACATTGAAATTTTTATTGGAATAGCATTGAATTGGTATATTGCTTTTGGTAGGATGGCCATTTTAATAATGTTTATTCTTCCAATCCATGAGCTGGGGATGTCTTTCCATTTCTTTGTATCTTCTTCTGTTTCTTTTAACAGTGTTTTATAGTTTTCTTTGTAAAGGTCCTTTACCTCTTTTGTTAGATTTATTCCCAAGTATTTGATTTTTTTTGTTTCTATAATAAAGGGGATAGTTTTTTTCATTTCTTCTTCTTCAGATTTATTGTTAGTGTATAGGAAGGCTTCTGACTTTTGCATGTTGATTTTGTATCCTGCCACTTTGCTGAACTGATTGATGAGTTCAATTAGTTTTTCTATGGAGTTTCTGGGTTTCTGTATGTATATTATCATATCATCTTCAAATAGTGATAGTTTGACTTCTTCTTTTCCTATTTGGATTCCTTGTATGTCTTCTCTTGTCTTATTGCTCTGGCTAGGACTTCCAATATTATATTGAAAAGCAGTGGTGAGAGTGGACATCCTTGTCTTGTTCCAGATCTTAATGGAAATGCATTCAGCTTTTCACCATTGAGAATGATACTGGCTGTAGGCTTGTCGTATATGGCCTTTATGATGTTGAGGTATGTTCCTTGTATCCCAAGAATTTCAAGGGCTTTTATCATGAATGGGTGTTGCACTTTGTCGAAAGCTTTCTCAGCATCTATTGATATTATCATATGGTTTTTATATTTCTTTTTGTTGATGTGTTGGATAACGTTGATTGATTTTCGGATGTTGAACCATCCTTGTGTCCCTGGAATGAATCCTACTTGGTCGTGGTGAATTACCTTATGGATACACTGTTGGATTCTGAGAGCTAAAATTTTATTGAGGATTTTTGCATCAGTGTTCATTAGGGAGATTGGCCTATAGTTTTCTTTTTTTGTGTTGTCCTTGTTCGGTTTTGGTATTAGTGTAATGTTGGCTTCATAGAACGTGTTAGGTATTATACCTTCCTTCTCAAGTTTTTGCAAGAGTTTGTGAAGTATAGGCACCAATTCGTCTCTGAATGTTTGGTAGAATTCATTTGTAAATCCATCAGCTCTTGGTTTCATTGATCTTTTGGATTGTTGTTTTAGTTTCGATTTCATTTATTTCTGCTTTGGTTTTTATTATTTCTTTTCTTCTGCTGGTTTTGGGGTTTTTTTGTTGTTCTTTTTCTAGATCTTTGAGCTTCGAGATTAGGTTGTTTCTTTGAGTTCTTTCTTGTTTCTTGATGTGAGCATCTATTGCTATATATTTTCCTCTTATTACTGCATTTGCTGCATCCCATACATTTAGGAAATTGGTGTCCTCCTTGTCATTCAATTCAAAGAATTTTTTAATTTCTTCTTTTATCTCCTCGTTAGTCCAGTGGACTTCCAGTAGTGTGGGTTTCTATCTCCACGAGGTAGGAGAGCACCTTGCCTTCTTTTTATGGTTTATTTCTAGTTTGATGCCTTCATGGGCGGAAAAGATGATTGGTATGATTTCAATCTTGGTGTATCTGTTGATGTTTGTCTTGTGCCCCAGTATATGATCGATCCTAGAGAATGATCCGTGTGCGCTTGAGAAAAATGTATACTCAGATTTTTGGGGGTTTAGTGTTCTATATATGCCTGTTAAGCCCAAGCACTCTAGATCCTTATTTAGAGCTTTAGTGTCTTTACTTATTTTTTGTCTTGTTGATCTATCCATTGTTGATAGTGGTGTGTTGAAGTCTCCCACTACGTATGTGTTTTCTCTGATGTCTGTTTTCAGAGATGCCAATAGTTGTCTGATATATTTTGGTGCTCCTTCGTTTGGTGAATATATGTTAATGAGTGTTATTTCTTCTTGAAGTATTGTCCCCTTGATCATAATGTAATGACCACTGTGGTCTCTTTTTATCTTTTTAAGTTTGAAATCTGTTTTATCTGATATGAGTATAGCTGTTCCTGCCTTCATTTTTGGTCCATTTGCTTGTAGAATTGTTTTCCATCCTTTAACTTTGAGTCTATTTTTATCTTTTGCAGCTAAATGTGTTTCCTGGAGACAGCAAAAGGTTGGGTTTTGTTTCTTATCCTGCCCTCAACTCTGTTCTTTTTATTGGAGAGTTTAGTCCATTTACATTTAGAGTTAGTATTGATATGTTAGCATCTGTATTTGCCATTGTGTTTGTCTTTCCTTTGATTTTATTTATTTATTCTTTTAATAACTTTCTTTGGTCTTCTTTTGTTGTTATTCATCCCTCTGAGGTTCTGGCTTTAGGACTCCTTGTAGTATTTTTTGGAGTGGGGGTTTAGTCGTAATAAAATTCCAGAGTTTCTGTTTATCTGGGAAGGTCCTTATTCTTTCTTCAAAGAGGAAGGAGAGCTTTGTGGGATAGAGTATTCTTGGTTGGCATCTGTTTTCTTGGAGTCTGTTGACTATGTCCCTCCACCCTCTCCTTGCCCGTAGTGTTTCTTCAGAGAAGTCTGATGTCAGTCTGATTGGTTTCCCTTTGAATGTTATCTGTTTCTTCCCTCTTGTTAGTTTCATTATTTTTTCCTTGTCTTGGATTCTTGGGAGCTTTACTATTATGTGTCTTGCTGTATTTTTCCTTTCGTCATGGAAGTTTGGTGTTCTTCTTGCTTCTTGTATATCAATTTTCAGCTCCTTCTTCGCGTTTGGGAAGTTCTCTTCAATTATATCCTTGAATATTTTCTCTGTTCCTACATCTCTCTCCTCTCCTTCTGGGATTCCTATAACTCTTATATTTCCTTTCTTCATGGAGTCAGATAGTTCCCAAAGTCTTTCTTTGGTCTTTTTCCTTCGTACTTCTCCTTCCTTTTCTGTTTTAGTTCTTTTTATTTCTGTGTCTTCAAGAGTACTTATTCGTTCTTCCATTTCATCTATTCTGCTTTCATTGCTTTTCCCAGAGTTCTTTAGTGTCTCCATTAATTCTTTGATCTCCTGCATTTCTTTTACTTCCCTCTTTAGGGACTCAATTTCATTCTTCTGGTCATTAATTATTTTCCCCTTATCATTGTTTTCCTTTATGACTTCTGTCAGTTTTTTAATCACAGCAATTTTAAATTCTCTATCTGGAAGGCTCAGAAGTTCTTCCAATTTACTGTCGTTGCAATCTGGTAGATGGTTTTCTTTTTGCGGTGTGCTTTTTTGCTGAGGAGTTGCTGGGTTGCATGTGGTTTTTCTTCTCCCTACTGCCTGTTTTCTAATTTGCGGTATTCCTTGTGACACTTTGTTGCTGGTACTGGCCAGCATCTTGGGCGACCTTCCCAGCTCACCACTGGCTCCTCTGGGGAACTTCTGCTGGGTTCACAAGTCTCCAGCAAAGAAAGGTCCCTGCTACAATATGGCGATGCGGGAACGTGCTCCCCTGCATGCCCGGTCTGCCCCAGTGGTGGGTGCTGCTCCCCTCTGGGCTGGAACTGCAGGCTAGAAGGCGCCCGGCATGGGCAAGCCTCCCAGCTTACCTCTGGCTCCTAGGTGAGCCTTCTGCTGGGTTCACACAGTCTCCAGCAAGAAAGGTCCCTGCTGCAAAATGCCAGTGCCGGGGACGCGCTCCCCTACACGCCGGGACTGCCCCAGCGGTAGTCAATTCAATCTTAACATTATTGCTAGAGTGATATTTCTAAAATATACATCTGCTATGTTATTCTTTGCTCAAAATTATTAATGTCTTCTTTTTAACTTCAGTCCAAATGCCTAAGCTTCTCTAATCAGGCCTAACATGATTCTTGCTCATCACTCAACTACTCTCCAATCTCATTGAAATCCTGCCTCTCTTTTTCATTTGTTATTTTTATTAATTAGTTTATTTTACATCATTGTAGTCCCCATAGTACTCCCACCACTGTATCACCTGTGAACCATCACCATATTCGCTTGTGTTCACCCACCCCCTCCCCCGTTTTGTCCCCTTCCTGCCCCCTCCTTTGCTGTATGCCTCCATTCTATGGTCAGCTTGCTTTTTCTTAACCTTTTATTTGGTTTCTTTATTTTCTGGTATGACTTCTCTTTTGTTAGTGTCTAAGTTTTGCTTTTCTTTGTTTCTTTTTTGACTTTGTCCATGTTCTTCCTCCATCTGAAATGCTTTCTCCCTAGAAAACTTTCTCTATATAATTCATAATTTGCCTGATATATAACATTTACCTGGACAACCCTCTTTGAACACTCTTGTCCACTATTTGTGGTCTCACATTATTCTTTGTGCTTGGTAGCATTATGATTACATTCTGTACTTTGCATTTATTGCTGAAATAGCCTCATTTACCAATTAGATGCAGAGTTTTTCAATTAGATGCAGTTTTTCCCCAAATTTGTTTATTGATTAAACATAAAATTACCCTTTCTTTCTATTTTTATTTTATTTTTTTAAAAGATTTATTTATTGATGCATACAAGAGCTGGGGTACGGGCCAGAGATGTGGAGGCGGGGTGGTGAGAGGATTCACCAGACACAAATCGCCTAAAGTACACTGTGGAGGTGAGCAGTGGGCGAGGCAGGAGAGGTCTGCTGCGCCATGTGGGTTGCTCCCTGGCTGGCCGGTGATCGAACTCATGCTGCAGAGGCTGCAGACAGCTTCATAGGTTGCGTCTTAACTCCTTGCACCACCAGGAAGGCCCCTTTTTCTGTTTTTAAAGATAGAAAATAGGGCCTCCTCTTGGTGCAGGTAGTTGAGTGCCATACTGTGAGGCAGTCCGCAGCCTCTGCAGCGCGGGTTCGATCCCAGCTGGCTGGTGAGAATCCCACATGGCAAAGCAGACCACTCTTGTCTTACCCGCTGCTCCCCTCAGCAGTATATTTCATCAGTCTGCCTGTTCTGTTCCCCACTCTGTCTCTGGGGAGTCCTCTCACCCTCCCGCGCATCTGGCCTGTTCTCTGCTTTTTGTATAACAATAAATAAATCTTTGGGAAAAAAAGATATAAAATAATACTAAGCTTTTCATAATCTAAATCACATTGAACAAAATGAACATTATTTACATAGTGCAGACTGTGTTGTTTTATTTTGCATGATTGATATATTTTACTAAGCAGTAGGCACTATTAAACAAAATCCACAAAACTGTGTATAAAGAACTAGATTGAAGTGTCTATGATCTATTGGTATTTGGTTAGCAGTGAGAGCCTGTCTAAAAGATGATTAATGAAGTACGTTTAGATATTTCATTGTAAACACAGAAAAATCCTCATAAATTATCTTATCCTTATTTATTTATTCATTAATTCATTTATTCTCTACTTTATGTTTATTGAACCTCCAATAGATGCCAGTCACTGTTAGTTGATTATCATGTGCTGATATCATAAAGAAGTTATAGTTCTGGTTTCATGACATTTATAGTCCTTAACTTTGTCATTCCAGTTACAAATACAGTGAAAATAATATATACTAGATCAGATAATGCTTCTGATCTAACAAAACCATTTGCAGGTATACAGTAGTTAAAGGCATACTAATTCATGTCAACACTTGATTGCAGCTACCATAAAATTTCCATTAAATTTCTCCATAAATTCATTTAATCTCTATGTGAATTGATTAGTTGATTAGGGTTTTTATTAGAAAATGCATATCTACCTTAGAGCAGAAGCAAACTCTTCAGGTATTAATAGACACACTAGGTGAGAAAAATTTAGCCATCTCATATTTAGGAATAAAGGAAGAAAATACCATTTTTAAATATTTTCATGAGTGACTGTTCCGTCTTCATATTCTATCCCATTTCATGTAGCACACTTGCTATTCATATTCTGACACTCATTTTACAGGAAAAGTTTCAAATATACAAAAGAGATGATTTTTTTTTCCTGAAGGGCATATATCCAATAAATATCAGAGCCAGAATTTTAATTCAGGTCAGTACTCTTTCTAATACCTAGCTGCTATGTAATTAACAGCACTAAGGTTGAACAGGTTTTCATCTGAGAAAGGACACATCACAGTCAAACAATTTCTTGCTGAAAAAGTATCTGTAGAGTAGTAAACCAGTGCAAGAGGAATTAGGGCAAGAAGTTTAATTGCATTCAAGAAAACTATATTCTATAGTTAGTCAAAACAAACTGAGCAGAGTCAATATGAATATCTCAGTCTTCAGTATAGAGGACAAGCAAAAGAAATTGCACTTTCAACAGAACGAGTAATATTGTTTAATGGAGATGTCAACAGGAAAGATTTAGTAGAAGAATATACATGTCCATAGGATAGATACCCTTGACAAGTTGCTGGGGAGGATTATTTTAGGAAAATAACACTGCACTGGATAAATTTGTGTCAAGATCTATTCCTGATACTTTTAGAATTATTTTGTAGGAATTTAACTTCTCAAAGAATCTTTGAATGTTCCTTTTTCTGACTTAGAGCTTGGATAATGTAGCACAAGATCAACTTACATCATTTTCTATGTTCTTAAGATGCTTTGTGAGAGTCTTAAATTGAACTTAAGCTGAAAGTGATGGAGATGACTTCTTTTTTAGTTTAAGGAGTAACTTTCTTGGATTCCATATTTGTATATAAAAATTTCTTAAACTCTGTCTTAAACAACTTATTTTTAATTTTAATTAATATAGGGAAGAGTTAAGAAAAATCTTAGGAAAAAAATAGTTAGCACCCCTAGTAGTCTTTCCTTGGTTTATTATTCAATAATTTTTGAGTGCCTATTTTGTGCCAGGCTCTAGAATGTGCTAGGAATACAGATGTGCACAGATATGGTTCTTCCTTCATGGGGTAATAAACTAAAGGAAAACATTAAACAATTAGCATTTTAAAAAGAAGCTTTACAGATAAGTGCCATCTTGATATTCAATATGTAGTTCAAAATAATGCTCCCAAAATATGTACTGGCAAAATAAATCTTAACAGAAGATAAAGTTGCTGTTGGTGGAACTAGACAAGACTGACATGGCAGAAATGTTACAACTTCTTTGAGGCTCTTCTAATGTGGCTATTGTTAAGAACTTGTCTGAGGTATAGCAGTATCTGTTCACTTGTTTATTCTCTATATTGAAAATCTGTTCATTTTGTTTTCATGATATCCATCTCTCCTATGGCCTCATAGTAACACCTGGATTTTCCAGAAGGAATTTTGCTCATCCATGCCACACAGCCTCAGGGGTTGTCAGTCAATTTGCCTGTGTTCTTTTTGCCAGGAAGCAAACAAGGGACCCAGACCAAACAATTTGAGTCTATTTTCTAGGCATTTTGATCTTGAGTCAAAGGATATAAAAACACAGGCTATTTACAGCTGTTTTGTCCACTGCACCAGGACTTATAAAGCCCAACCTTAACTCTGCAGCCTACATTTTCCAATTGTAATTTTTAAATTTTCTTCAACTGAACTTTGCCTGAGATGTGTGGGTAAAAGTAGTAAACAAAGAAGATGTGACCTTAGCTTTCATATTACTTAAAGGATAATGATGAAGTCATATATTTATCAAATAGTCACAATAATTTATTAATTAGAAACAGGAATGTTTGGGCTTGCAAGTGCTCATTTTAGTTAACTTGTGGAAAACCCTATGTCTCTCCACATCTTGATTTCAAGCCAGTTAATTGAGATTTGTTGAGAATTATAATTTAATTTTGTTTAGATGGATAGAGTCACATGAACTCCCAATTAAATCCCTGAGAAAGCAAAGAGCCAAAAGTCTGCAGTAGCAGTTTTTATTCTTCCTTCCAATAGACGAAATTGTTGCATAAACAAAGTTGTTTTTTTTTAATTATGTTAGAAGGCTAAAATCATCAAGACTAAATGATATGAATCAAAAAAGGTGAAACAATTATAACACTATTAAACTTACATGAAATGAATATAAGACACTCAACACTTCAACATTTCACACTTAAGAGCACAGGTATAGCTAAGAGATAATTGAAGATTATATTATGGCAGAACATCTGCCTTTATGATTGTAGTAGATAATACTTCACATTGTAGCCTTTCTATTAAATTTAAGTGTTATGTTTCCATGCCAGAACAACAGGCATGTTTGTATTTCTCTATAAAAATCATTCGTTGTAGATTGAAAGTATATAAACCAAACTGATAAACTGGAAAGTCATCAAAAATTAATTTATTAGGGCCTCCCCTGGTGGTACAGACGGTTGAGTGCCACACTGTGAAGCTGTCCTCAGCCTCTGCAGCGCCAGTTTGATCCCGGCCGGCTGTGGCTGGCGAGGGTCCCACATGGCTCTCAGACCTCTCCTGTCTCCCCTGCTGCTCCCCTCAGCAGTGTATTTCATCAGTCTGCCTGTTCTGTTCCCTACTCTGTCTCTGGTGAGTCCTCTCACCCTCCCGTGCATCTGGCCTGTACTCCGGTTCTTGTATAAATAAATAAATAAATCTTTAAAAAAATTATTAGAAGACTGAAATTGTAAATTTAAGTTGAAAAGGTGAAATTCAAGGTTTTATATAAAAGACTAATTTTAAATCCTAATATAATATGCATGTAACAGCAAACAGCAAGTGTTAGAACTAATGAATAACCTTATAAATTCTTAGCTTCTTTTTTAAGATTTATTTATTTATTTATACAAGCACTGGGTACAGTCAGAAGTGCAGGAGGGTGAGATAATTCACCAGAGCGGGGAGCAAAACAGGCAGACTGATAAATTACACTGCTGAGGGGAGCAGTGGGCGCGGCAGGAGAGGTCTGCACTGCCATGTGAGACCCTCGCCAGCGGCCGGGGATCGAACTGGCGCTGCAGAGGCTGTGGGCAGCTTTGCAGCCCAGCGCTCAACCACTGCGCCACCGGGGAGGCCCTCTTAGCTTCTTTTTATGGTTAAAAAATTTAGGTAAGGGCCTCCCTGGTGGCGCATGGGTTAAGATGCAGCCTATGAAGCTAACCGCAGCCACTGCAAGCACGAGTTCCATCCTTGGCCAGGGAGCAGCCCACATGGTGCAGCAGACCTCTTCAGCCTCTCCTGCTGCTCCCCTCAGCAGTCTACTTCAGTCAATCTGCCTGTTCTGTTACCCACTCTGTCTCTGGTGAATCCTCTCACCTCCCCCACTACCCTGCACCTCTGGCCTGTACCCCAGCTCTTGTATGCATAAAAATAAAATAAATCTTACAAAAAAACCACAAAACTTAGGTAAGCTAATTACCTACTTGATGAATTTACAATAGTCCTTGTTAATCATTAAAATGGTTTACTAGTGATATATTATAAATATTAATTATATTGATTATTAAATAACAATAGTTAAACCACATTTATGGGGGAAGTAGGAATTATGACTGCAATATGAAAATGAGTTAGTTTATATGTTTGCTTTCTGTCTCCAGCTGTTTATATGGACCTGTATTTTTCATTATTATCTTTTTATCCTCTTTGGGAAAACATATTATATGTTTGATATCTTCAAGAAAAATCAGGCTTTCCAATTATCAAATTTCCCCTGAATTATCCACGAAAATGTGTTCATCAACTAAAGTTTATGAGTTACTGAAACATGTGAACCTTACAGTTTTTCCTGATTCCATTTTTAAAGGTGTATAATGGAAGACATTTCATGGCATAAGTTTCCATATCATTTTGCCTTAATTGTGTAGGCAATTTGTTTTTTTGTAAATAAAGAATATAATGTAGCTGAGATGAATAGATAGAGCATTTTAGCTTTCAAATTTCCCACATATTCAAATTTAAATTCTAAGATGTTTCCTCTATATGACTTCAGGATCCTCCTCTCTTAAGAAATTTGGATGGCTAAGGCAAAGTGACATCACCAGTTCATCAGGCTAAGCCAACAGTTTTTACTTTTCTTCCCATAATTAGACCTGTTGTAACTCCCAATTCCACTTACTCTTTCTGTATCTTGGGATAGACATTTTATGCTCTACCAAGTGAAACTGATTAAAAGGTGCTACATAAATTTATAAGCTCAACAGATATTCAGGTAACACATTTTAGACTCTAGACACTGCAGAATTGGTCACATAGATAAGATGTCAGCTCTCATGAAGTTCACTGCTTAGTGGGGGCAAGTAAATGTTAAATAAAACCATTATATAAATAACAATGTAACTATAACTCTGATAAATGTTTTAAAGGGGAAGCTTATAATTTTTGATTGTATAGCACAAATCATTGGCCAGCTCTGGAAGATCAGAAAACTTTGTTGAAATGATTGCTTTTTAATGCTGAAAATAAGTGGTAGTAAAATGATTGATTTTTAATGCTGAAAATAAGTAGTAGTAACCAAGTGAAGATTTGCAAATAGATATCCAGAAAGAGGACAGTGTACATGTGAAGTATCTAAAAGGAGCTTTTTGTAGAAACAGTGAGATAAATACTAGGAACATAACAAGCAGGACAGAGAATGGCAAGAAATGAGATATAAAAGGTATGCAGGGAACATATCATACAGAGATTTCAGGGCACATGGATGTCCTGACCAACAGTGTAAAAGAGGTAAAACATGACCTTATAGGTGGAATTTTTTAACCTATTTAAGTTTTTATGAATACACAGATTTAATCAACGGCACAATGCAGATATGCCTTTGGGTTCTAAAACCTTTGGGTTCTAAAACATTGCAGATAATGCTGTTCTTTTAAAAAAATTTCACATGCATTATTTAATACATTTCTTCATAATTTTCAAAAAAAAAAACAAACACCAAAATGTTAGTAAGCCATCACCATTAGCAATTCTACAAGTAAGGAAAATGTAGCAAAGCAAGTTAGAGGTTTGCCCAAATTCTCATGAAAGCTAGCTGATACGTGATGCCTAAAATAATATTTTTCCATTCTCTAACATTAAAAACTAATGAACAAAAAAACAAACCCATAAGATCTCAATAATAAAATGTTTACAGGTTCTTTATAGCCTATGCTTGTTTTTATTTTCTTTTAGATGAAATTTTCCTCTTCAACATAATTGCTCCCTTTATCCAGATCCAAAAAGTTGTTTAACCATTCTGTTTCTATTTTCTTTACAGAATGAAGTCAGAATAATACTCAGTTCTCAAAAATGATATGAGGACTAGTTAGAAGATATTTGATAAAAGCTAAGAAATTAGAACATATAATTACTAAGAATTAGTTTTATATGGAGAATTGGGAGAAATTAATCAATGATTACAAAGTACTTAGAAATTAAAAGCACAGTACAAATACTAATCAGGTGTATTATAATGAAGATAAATTTATCAATAGAGAATATTGTAGACATAAAACCTTTAAATACAATAATAAATGTCTAAGTGTTTATATTTTTCAGATACCTTAGAAAGTGAGCATAGAAAATGACATGGTCTGTTTTATTCTCTTGCTTTAAGTAATTAGTATCAATAGCATTGCAGTGCAGGTGAAAATTCCGCTATCCCTCTAGGCTTGGGTTGCATAAACAAGCAAATTAACATCAGACTGAGTAATATGAGAAAAACACCAAATTTAATTTTATACATATGGAGAATTTATATGGTTATAAATTTTAAGTAAATGGAATAGGGATCTGGGTTGTCAAGGAGCGAGGAGAGTGTCTCATGGTGAAGAGGGGATGATTTCTTGTGACAAAACCTTGTCTTTAAATGTTTGCCCTGCTTTGACAGAGGCTTCTCGATAAAAAGATTCTTTCTGTATATGACCCTAAATCTGGGTAATTTGCATTATTTAAATAATAGTAATGGTTTCTGCCTAGGCCTGTAGGACCTCCTTTGATCTTAGTTCTCAATGCCAAGGTGACACATACTGGAAATAGCCTGCTCTGGGCATCTTGGAAAAAGATATCTGAACATTTTGGGAGAGAACAATCCACAATAGCAATTATATCTCCTTCAAAATGATTTTGGAGTGACAATGACTCTCTTCTTGACTAAACTTTAGACAGGCTCCTCTTGACTAAAACAACTTTGGTAAAAAGTTTGATGTGTTACATAGATGCTGTTCTTTTTTCTTTTAAGTTTGAGGACTCTACTTTGGTCAAACAATAAGGTTTTTTTAGACACAAATTGATTATACTATAAGACTATGAAGTTTAAATCTACATTTATTTACAATTCTAATTAATATTAGCCTCAAGGTAATATTTCTAGACTAGCCCTTCTATTATAGCTTTTGACTTAAAAGTGCTCCACAGCCTGAATATTTTCTCACTCTCTTAATCACTTTATATTTACATATATTCCAAGTGTTTTTCTCCAAAATGTGCAGCATTGAGAAGAGAGAAATGAACAGAATAAACACATTAATTTAAGTAAAAAATACGTAGTTGGATGAAGAACAGATTCTGTTTCACTGTCAGGACATGAATATACTGCAAACTGTCTTTTAAAAAATATCTGTGTCATCCATTGTGATTTATTTTACTACAAATTGTCTTTGCACTTATAAAGAATCGCCACTAGAGTGCTGCAAGTATCCATTCAAGTCTGAGACCCTGTGCTGTGTGGATACTGTATTAATTGTTAAAACAGTAACGCTGACATATCTCTTGAAGTTATGGGTCACAGTCAGTTAAGAAACATTGAGAATCATTTAACCCATGCATAGTTTTATCTGTTTTTATGTTAATGCTTATAATTCTATCCATGCATTAGACTCCAGAAGGTAAAGAAATAATAGAAATGAAATCAATGTCTGAATTAATAACAATTAGTTTCTATTTCACCATTTTGTCATTAGTACTTTAACCACTTAGTTATTCCCTTTTAATAGATAGGCTTTTTTTTAAAGATTTATTTATTTATACAAGCACCGGGTACAGTCAGAAGCACAGGAGGGTGAGAGAATTCACCAGAGCCAGAGCAGGGAGCAGAAAAGGCAGAAGGACCGAAGTACACTACTGAGGGGAGCAGCGGGCATGGCAGGAGAGGTCTGCATGCCATGTGGGACCCTCACTGGTGGCTGGGGATCAAACGGGCGCTGCAGAGGCTGTGGGCAGCTTCGCAGCCCAGCGCTCAACCGCTGCACCACTGGGGAGGCCCTAGGTAGGCTTTTGATAGGTAGATAGATAGGTAGGTAGATAGATAGATAGATAGATAGATAGATAGATAGATAGATCTATCTATATATATCCTTTGCACACAATATTTCTATTATTACAAAATAGATAATTATTTTGTTTTAAAAATTAGGTTATGATTGAGTTGAGGTGAAATTTGATTAATTTTCTCTTTTAAATTAATATGTTTAGTGTCTATATTCATTATATTAATTCTTGAGACAAATTCCTTCTTTTTTGCATGTTTTTAACTTGAAATTTAAAGTTAAACCTACCACCTAAATGTATTTTCTGTACTTAGAATGAGTTCTTTGAGGATCAGGCAATATTTTATTCAACTTCATTGCTATAATGGCTAGTACTTGTCTTAAATATCAAATATTAATATTGATCATTTAAAAGCAGATAGATGAATAAATTGTATTCCTTATCAAACATCAAGAGAAGCACTTGACCTAGCACCTATGTATTTTATTGTCTGTATTGTTTACCGGTATTTACACTTGAATAACACTTTATCTGAGACACCTTATTTCTTTTGTTAGGATTAGAATCAAAAGTTAATGATATTTTCATTTTAAATGTAAAGAAAATCAAGGCACAGAGTTTACTTCATATATTAAATTATTGATAGATACTATGATAGAATTCAAATCATCTGCCTCAGAAGAGAACTATTTTCATGGTCTTTGGTCTTCATGGTCTTCTTTCTTGTGATATAGTCTTAAACTCATCAAAATCGCTCTTTTTTTTTTAATTGTAATTGGGAGAGATTTATTTCTTGATGTTGTCATGTATGCTCACTATTTAGTTCAAGGAAACACTTCTAAGCATAGTTCACTATATGACATAGTGGCAGTAGGTAAATACAATTTACACAAATTATTTACTTGATTGAACGCTTTATGGTACATAATAGGTAGGTTTTTTTATAGTTGCTCTCAGCTTTTTTCACACTGACTTCCGTTGTATTTGGGTGTTCTATGCCTGAGATTGCTCAGCTGCTGCTGTTGCCATTGGTTTGTTTTCTTTCAGGATCAAGGTGGGGACTTTCATATAAAATCTTATTTTTAATTCCTTCTCTGGCAATTCTTTCCTGGATTCTTTGTTTTGCATAGTTATACCTACAATGGAACCAGCATCCTAAAGTCACTAAGAAAAATCCTCCTACTCCAACATCACATGATCTTCTAATTTTACCTTTCCCTTCCCGGGCTCGCCCGGCTCCTGCTCGGCGGCCATGGGACACGAGTCCCAAAATCTCTCTTTAATCCATTCATATATCAACAAATGTAATAAATACTTTAATTGTAAGTGTACTTGATTTCCAGCTAAATTTAATTAATTACCTTCAAGTTAATGAAAATAAATATGCTTTAAAAAAGACCAGGAACGAGTTTTACTTTCACCAAATTAAAACGGATAAACAAGAAATCAGAATCATTAAGATCCTACTTCTGTTCATCTGCCTCTGAGGTGAACAAATCACGCATTGTTCCACCAGTAGAGCCAATTGATGAGATGGGCTTTCATCTCCTCACTAAAATTCCCTGGCTTTCCACTGCTAGTAAATTTCCAGTTTATATCCAATGAAACGTGAGGCAGACTTGAAATTACTACTTCATTTTTCATTAGAATCCTTCATAAATGCAGCCATAAGAATTCATTTCTGCTTCCCTCTGTATTCATCATGTCCTCTTGTTCAGAAATATCCCCATTTCTAAGATAGCTCACGTTCAGCTCACTTGCGATGTCTTCTATAGATCCGAAATTAGAAATAATTACTGTATTATTTGGAATTCCACAGAGTTCTATTTATATCTGTAATTATAATATGTCTGTATTTCTCTGTTTTCAGTTAGTCCTTTTTTCCAAATGCATTTCTCTCAGTTCATTCATTCATTCATTCATTCCACAAGTATTTGATGAGTACCTACTATGAGTTCAGAACTTCTCTAGGTCCTGAGAATAAAATAATGAATAAGAAAATGTTCCTGACATCATGGTGCTTACCAGAATGCAGTCAGGGCAGATAACAGGAAATAGAAATATATGAAAATACAATGTCAATTGCAAGAGGTACATGGCACAGAAAATATAAAGAAGGCTAGAAGAATAAAGAGTGCTAAGTCCCAGAAATAGCCTCTCTGTGGAGGAGGACAGAAATCCAAGTGCCCAGAGGAAAGGGGCAAACCATGCCACTGTCTGTGGAAACAGTGGAGCAAACTGAGAAATAGCAAATGTAAAATCTAGAGGTAGAAGTAAACTTGCTAAGGTTACAAAGAGCAAGGGGTTAGCAAGGGGATGTGAAAAGAGACAAATTTAGAGAGGGGGAGATCACATATTATCATGATGCCTTGTCTTCCCTTGGTTTCTCTTATCTCATATGGCATTTAGTACACAAGGTTTTACAAAGTGGTACTAGATGATAATGCAATGTAGTGATTTTGGGGTAAGAAAATCTGGGTTTGAATTGAATTTCATTTCCTTATTTGTTTACTGAACTTCAGCAGATTGCATAGCCTGAGGGTTGGTGGTTTTGCTTCATCAAAATTTTCATTTTCTTGTTGAAAACCTTATATTAAAGTCATCTATTAAGAAAGGAGTTAAGTTAAAAAAGTAAATTCTTACAGAAAAAAATGTATATATTTGATAATTAGTAGAACAGAACTCTTCTCCTAAAATTAACATTCCGAAGCACGTTAATACTAAAAACTCAGAGTGGTTGTTTACTATTTTAACTGGCAAAACTCCTTAGAGAACTAGCATAGTTCTGCACTGACAATCAGCTCCAACAGAGGCCTTCTTTGCTCTGAAGAATAAAGCTCTTGCACTCCATCAAGGAAAAAAAATTGTATTCATTTATTAGATTCCAATATTCTCCTTTCAACTTAATCAAGAAATCCATCATAATTTCCCATTGAGATTTGTCTATTATTTAAAAATATCTTGAGATTAAAGTAATAGAGTAATACTCATATTTTTAATGGGGAATAAAAACCAAAGATCATTAGGAAGAATGGTTATCCCAAAATATCAAAGGCAATACAATTGGTGTCAGTCAAGCCAGAATTGGTCTTCTATTTGAAGAAGAAACTGCTATTAGTTTCATATGTGCTACATTTTGTGATTTTGCTTCTGTTTTCTTTCATATATGGATGGAAAATATTGGTCATCTTCAATGTGAACTAAAGAAATGTCTTCATTTAACTCTTATGTTAATCTTCAGAGTTAGTAGCACACTAATTTACTTGGAAGACTTGGAGTGACTTTACTAGAAAACAAAAATGAATAAAATAGTTTTACCCTTTAATACATTTAGTTTCAGCAATGCCTTGAAAAATTAGTATTGCCTAATTAATCATGAATTTTGAAACAAGTATCTAATTTCATCACCCACAAACATCCTCTTCGCCTTCCTTTCTTTGTACCTCTATAGTCTGAAAAGCTTAAGTTGTTTCTTTATATTTCTGTGAGTTTGCATATTTTCCATCCCTTTATCCCTTCTCATATTTGAAAAATCTTATTGTCATTAATTTCAGAAAAATAATAATTACATCCTCTGTAAAGTCTTCCCTTACCTCTCCACTGCCTCTTTAGAATTAATCAGATACCAATATCTGCAAAAGTCTCTTATTTTACGGACATTGTATTCACTACTCTTTGTGCTGTGATATAATTACTGGTTTGCAGGTTACAACTCTCCACTACATTGCAAAATACTCAAAGATAGAAGCTGTGAGTTATTAATTTTTATAACCCTAGAATTGAATCCACTGAGAGGCTTGGAGTAGACACAAATTTATTATTGGATTAATTTCACCTTAGAGAAAAATAGCATTTCTTTTGAACATAGAAAATTGTCTCTTTGTAAACTGCCTAGTCCTACCATCTCTATTCTAATAAATGTTACCCATCTGTAAGATATTGGCTGATAATTCTGACTATTTTACATAGAATTTATCTCATCATTTTACCACTTCACCATCTGTGGAAAGATACTGTCCCTCATTATGTCTTTGCACAAAGACACTGTATCATGATATTATTTGCTAAGATGTCAGCAGTCACCTACCTGTTGGGAACTCTTATAATACGTAGTACTGCCCGTGGCTTATAATTATTTGTGTACTGTAGATCAGTCAAAATTTCTAGTAGATTTTAAGTGTCTTGAAGTTAGAAACTGGGTGCTCTCTTTGTTTAATTTGTTGCATTTCAGTACATACTTTGCATATGAAAGATAATAAATATATCTTGAATGAATGCCAAAAATAGAAATTTGGGGCCTTCCTGGTGGAGCAGCGGGCTGAGCGCAGCTCTGTGAAGCTGTTGCAGACTCTGAGCGCTGGTTCGATTCCCGGCCAGCCAGGGAGATACCCACATGGCGCCTCAGACCTCTTCTGCCTTTTTCACTGCTCCCCTCAGCAGTGCTTTTGGTCTGTCTGCCTGTTCTGCTCCCTGTCTGTCTCTGGTGAATTCTCTCAACCTCCCGTGCCTCTGACCTATACCCCAGCTCTTGTATAAGTAAATCAATCTTTAAAACAAAATACAAATTCACTACTTTTTCATATCTATTTTAAAATTTAGCTATCAGTTTATACTAACTTTACCCCAAAGCTGTGAGAAAGGGAAATAAGTATTAAGCAGAATTAGGCAAACTATTTCCTGAAGTCCAATCCAGTCAGGTTCCTAATTTTGCATTGCATGCCAGCCAGGAGGTGCTTTATTTTTTCAAAAGTTGAAAGGTAATGAAGAATATTTCACACCACATAAAAATTAAATGAAATTAAAATTTCAATGTCCATAAATAAAGTTTTATTGAATAAGAGCTGCATCCATTTGTTTAGATATTGTCTAGACTGCTTTCACCTTACAACAAAGTCAAGTGTTCCAGCATGTATGGCCCATTAAGCCAAAAATATTTACTATATAGTTCTAACAGAAAAATTTCAGTGACTCTCCTCATATAAGAAGAGCAAAATTGAATATAGTAATGTTTTGCAATCTTTATTCACAGCAGGGTTTTGCAGTCATTTCTCTTTTCTTTAATGCAATGTCATATTCTGCATGATTGGAATTTTTCATTACACTTATAGCAGTAATGTATAGTCTTTATCTGCCAGGGATCAAAATGAGCATAAATATTAAAATATGTTCAAAAACATGTTTGTGCATAATTAATGCAATATAGTAATTAGGAGAATCATAGAATTTTTTTTATGCAGGGAATTCCTGAAGTGAAATGATGCATAAAGTTAGCACAAATTTATTAAATTTAATTACCTGATGCAGGTAAAAGTTAACATTTAAAAATTGAATCTTAAATGATTTTAATTTAAAAGTTCTAAGGGCTAATGTGTTCAAGCTCCCGAATATCACACAATTATGTCATGAATCTTGAGTGAGAATACATTTAACATAGATTACATTTGTTCATTTAAATTAAGGCAGTTATAAAGAATTTACTGTGCTTTTAAAAACTCAAAGTCCCCATTTTCCTAAAATACCTAATTTTGGTTTTTTAAATTTCTTTGAGGACAGAATCATATGATGAAATTTCTATTAGTTCCTACTAGGAATTTTACAATAAAATAAACGGAATTTCTCTGTTTGAAACAATATTAGGTTTCAATAAATGCACTCATTTCAGCTACTTTTTTTTTTTCCACCACAGGGGCATCTTCTAATAATTTCTTTGCTCAGCAGTCTAGCAGACTCTAAGCAGCTAAATTTATGAAACAAAAGAAAACACTTAAGCAAAAGAGTTGAGTGGGTAATGGTCCTCTCTTAGCAATTGCATTGCTAATGTAGTCTTGACTTCCAGAAATGAACTGATTATGTAATGCCAAGTTAAAGACTGCGTATGTCTGGGTTTGTGAAAATAATAAGGCTCTACCACTATTCCAAGTATGTGTGTGTATGTGTATGTGTGTGTGTGTGTGTGTGTGTGTGTGTGTGTGTTGAAGAGAGATTTACCTATACATTCACCTTAATTGAAATTTTCTGTTGCATTTCAACAGGCATCAATTAACAGTAATTATTCAAAGCTAGTGCACAATGTAATTATGAATAGTACCACCAGTATTTGGCAACATTCAGACCCACAGTATAATTTTAATGCAGGTAAAGTTGTCTATGACATATTGCTAGTCTCCCTTTTGAACTTACATATACTTTCTACACTATCATAGTGCATCTTTTTACTTTATGCAAACTTCTAGCTGTTAAGGATCTCTTTGGTGAACCTTACCCTAGCCCATCCTGTGACAAAATGTTCCAACCATAATTACTATTCCCTTTTATTATATGATAATGTATGAATCCTTCCATTAAAATTTCTGCACCATCATACATATGACTTTTGGGAGGGAAATTTGGTTTATAGACAATAAGTTAAAAATACAAATATACAATGAAATAGAATGTAAGTATCAAAGTAAATCTGTACTGATTGGGTCAAGAGGAATGTATGAGGAATTTCCTGACAATTCTGAAATTTCCACACTGCTACCATTAGGATTAACTCCACACTGCTGGTCCACAGTTTGTGAAATGATGCACTCATAAATTATAAAGTTAATTTTTTGATGCATGAGGGTGTTACATGAAGAGAAATTATGCCATAATATCAGTTTCATTACCAATTAAATCACTTAGAAAAGCTCTACTCCCTTACCATTGTCTATTTGTCCAATGATTTAGGTAATGTAATCTTTAAAATACTATCCTGTCCTCTGCAAATAGTCTTAACATTTGCAATGATAGCATGTCATATACTTCAATACTAAAATATAACTAAAGTTCAATATCAGAAGCTAAATACCCTTTTAAAGCTAATGTTTATCTCATTACACTGATTAAATAGCATTATCAAAGAGAAGTCTGGAATATTACAGAATCCTATTCAAATTTCATTCTCTCAGTTCATGTTAAGTGTAACACACTGAAAAAACACAATTCTTCCCCATTAAATAAATAAATATATAAAAACAAAAATTGACTAAACAAATTAATAGCACAAAATAAGCAAAGCAAAAGTCCTTGTTGAAAGAAAATTGGAGAAGGAAGAAGAGAAGAGACTATCGATAATAGTGTAATTGACTAGTAGACATTGCTCCTCATATTATCTCACAAATGTCTTTAAATTGTGAACATAATAGATTGGCAGTTGACACAGAGTATAAAGTACCCCAACTGAAATAAGCAGAAGAAGTGCTCAGCTGAACCAACAGAATTGTGTGGTATATACAAGATTACTGATTAAACAACTAAATTTTTGGAATGTTTGTTACACAGAAAGGCAAATTTCTATTTTATGCATGATCTAACACAAACGGGTGTTGAATTTGACACAAACCCAGATCACTATATGTCCTCACTCCCAAGCAGAACAAAAGAGGCTATATGGACACAGGAATGTTTGCTTATTTATATTGACTCCAGCTGAATCAGGCAACAATAAAATGTCTTAACCAATAAATGTTAAAGTTCTTATGTTCATTCCAGTTCTGTTTGTTTGTTTCAATCTCAGTTGCATTTATTCATCACCTGATTTATTGCTCTCTACCCAATTGTTTTCTAAACTCCATCTATATTGTCTCATCTCATTTCTTTGAGTTGTTCTCAACCTATTACTTTTCTTATTATATTGTTAATGTCATGAGGACCATAGGCTAATTTGGGTATTCTTAAGAATAGGCATACTTTGTTTAAACTTTCCTCACAGCTCTCTCATGCTCTAAAAGAAATAAAACCATTGTTTTACTTCCTGATTCTTTATAGTGTTAGCTTTGTACTCAAGTACTCTCTGAATTTCCTGAAAAATTGTATTTTTTCAATGAAATAGTATGAAAATACTAAATGCTGTGCACAATGAAAATCAGTAACAATCAATAAGAAAAATGTTATCAAACATACGAAACCCAATAATTATGCTCTTGTAAACATATAACTAGTTTTTGTAACACCATTTTTTAAAAATCATTTTTTGTCAGTGGATAAAATGCTAACCATATACAGGAAAATTCAAAAACTAACTTGAATTTTATTTCTTTTTGTATTTCTCCTTCACTTCAATTGACCTATATAATTCCATTAACAAGAAATCTCTTTAATCACTGTGTTTCAAACCCCATTTCAAAATCTTCTGTAGCTTACTTGTGTTGACTGAGAAATAATCAATCTGTATTACAATCAAGAGTGCATTCATTAGAGAATAAGAATCATGTGCCTTATGGTCAGATCCGTAACCAAGACAAAGTCCAAAGGTATGTTCCTCCAGGGGCAGGGAATGGGGAATTTCTAAATGTGAAGAAGGGAAGCGATCTGAGTTTGGGTTACTTGTCTTGAAACATTTGGATTGGTTCTTTTTTTTTTTTTTTTTTTTTATAAATTTTATTGTTATATTCCCCATACAATTGCAGCCCCCCATTCTGACCCCAATCCCTCCCCTCCCGCCCCCGCCCCCCTAAAAGTGTCTCTGGTTCATAGTTTTTTGTTGATTTTGATTTTCACTTTCTTATAGTTATTCATTTTCCTGGTCCCTTATTTAAGTTTTCTAGATTCCTGCTATGAGTGAGACCATCCGGTATTTTTCTTTTTCTTTTTGGCTTATTTCGCTGAGCATGATCCCTTCCAGCGCCATCCATGTTGCAGCAAATTGCATGTGTTTATCTTTTTTGAATGCTGAGTAATATTCCATGGTATATATGTACCACATCTGGATTGGTTCTTAAGTTGTCCTTTGATGGGGCCTCCGCGGCGGCGCAGCTGTTGAGCGCAGCGGTTGAGCGCTGGCTTGCGAAGTTGCCCGCAGCCTTTGCATCGCCCGTTCTATCCCCGGCCGCCAGGGAGTGTCCCACATGGCACACACTTCTGCTGCGCACGCTGCTCCCCTCAGCAGTGTATTTCGTCCGTCTGCCTGCTCTGCTCCCCGCTCTGGCTCTGGTGAATTCTCTCACCCTCCCACGCTTCTGACTGTACCCAGTGCTTGAATAAATAAATAAATAAATCTTAAAAAAAAAGTTATCCTTTGATGTTTGGTTGACAAGACTCTTCAGAAAGAAGGTACAGAGTAGGATTTTTGTAACAGCAGATGACCATCTTGTTTCTTTCATTGTTACCAACAAGGAGAAAATGGGAATTGCTGAGTCAAGATGTAGTCACCAACTTATCCTGAAGACTCAACATGCAGTTAGACACAAAGCAGGTATCACACATGTCCCACTTGATTTTTCATAAGTTAATCTTTTCAAATATATGTGTTTACTTGTGAAGTTCTACAATAATTCTCTTGGTAATTCGATTGGGATTGTTTTTAATTTTATGGGACACTTTAGGGGGGAATCCATTCAAAAGATTCTCTTCATAGATACTTAAAAGGCTTTTGACAAAATTCAACACCCATTTGTATTAAATAATGCACAAAATAGATTTTTGGTATTACTTCCATACCATAATAAGTTATACATGATTCAGTGCTCTTGCTAGCGTGTTACTTAATGGGGAAGTAACTGCTAAGTCAAGAAAAAGATAAATATGTCAATTCTCTGTCCTGTTGTTTGATAGTCAGTTGGAGAAAAAAGCCAGTGGAATTAAATAAGAGGAAGTAAGTGTATCGCATAGATTTTATAATTCTGGATAGATATGCAGATTAAAAAGACAAAGGACATAGTAACTTATATCAACCCTTATATTTATAGACATTTGTAAATATATGCTTTATAAACTCTAAAATATTATAAGACAAATAAGAAAATATGAGCATAAATGATAGTCAGAAAATACCAATTTTTAGGTGTAATAATAGCTTTGCAAATCTATCTATAGATAGTTTCTAGAACATTTTCAGATAAAATAATGTGATACCTCAAATTTCCTAAAAAGTAATATGGAGGAAGTACAGATAAAACATGATTGATCATGCATTGTCAGGTTTGGGTAATGGTACACTGAGATTTGTTACACTCACTCTCTTATTTTCCACATTTGAAGTTTGTTATAAAACATGCAAGTTATTTCAAGTTTACTCAGCATTCCTTTGGTTATAAACATGTTAACTTTCTCTGAAAACAGTGTAGAGCCACTGCTCTCCCCTTCCTTATGCACCCTCCATGGTTTTTTTGGAGTTTTATTTTCTTGAACTTCTGTATTAATTGGTTATATAAATATGACAGGAAGGGAAGATGGTTAGAAGAGAGTATAACAGAAACTGACAATTTCAGAAATCAAAGGCGCATGGAAGAATAAGTAAACATCTGTACAAACTTCTGGTTGGATAAATCCTGAGACTCAGATAGAAAAACTAATGGGTCTTTCTTTTTCACAGTTGTTGTCTGCTCTTAAGTTGAACACTTGAGGGTGATATGAAATCTGACAGTAGAGAATCTTAAAATGTTGCTTTGTATAGCCCACCTATTAGTAAGTCTATCTTTTGAGATTTAGTTAAACTGGGTTCAAACCCCAATTTCATAACTCAGGAGAATATAAAATTCTGCTAGCATTTTTTATGAATGTACATAATTTTCTTGATTTTACTCTCTCACTTTCACTATCATTTCTATATTGACATGGGATTCCTTGGATTTTATCATTATCATTCTGCTTGGGAAATTAGCACCACGTCTGGCTTCCACAAAAAGATACTCTCAGTATATCTGAAGATTTTGAAGTTACGAAAATAAAATTACAGAGCAAAATAATCTCTGTAATTTTTCTGACTTCACACTTCTTCCCAACCCACCTTTTGTATCTTTGTCCTCTCTCCAAGAGAAATGGACTTCAATTTTTCTACTACCATAGTTCTCCCCACATTCAAATTCTGGGGACTTATAGTTTCCCTAAGAGATCTTAAAAGTACTTAATTAACTTGATTATTCTATCCTGTCATATGAAGAAGAATCCTTCTTGATCAGTTTGGTTCAACGTTGCATCAGAATGAGTTGGGACAAATTCTGCCTTTGCAATGTAGAAATGTAAAAGCCAACCAGTCCTGTAAAGCATGATGAAATGCATAAATTCATAGAGCTATGGGACTAGAGAGAGACTCATATAAGGCTTATAGAAAAAACAGTTTTGCCTATGGTGATAGAGTGGTGACAAAGTCAGAACTAGAATGCAGGTCTCTAACTTTGTGGTCCAAAATGCTTTCTATTGTGTTGTCTCTAATAGCAAGCAATACATCAATCTCTGCTCGCAAAAATGCCAGTACTTTTTTTTTAAAAGCAGAATATTTTCTCACTCATACAAAGAGATAAAAGTTCCTTGAAGTATGAATTGAATAGCTATTGAGAGACATGTGAAGTCCAGTTTCAATCTCAGAGATAACAGTTTCTGTTCTTTTCAGACTAGATGGATAATCAGTTTGGCAAGACCCATGGATAGTGAAATTTAACAAATGGCAGAAGGAAATCTTTCAAAGATGAAATTGAAACTGCAGGTTTTTATACATGAAGAGCAAAGATTGTGTGTGTGTGTATGTGTGTGTGACTAAGCAGAATGATTTCTTGATTCAAGGTTATTATGTATGTGTAAGGATTTATTCGAGATAATAAATGAAAGGAACATTATATTAAGAGCAACAGATATTTTCAGCATATTGTCAACTACTATACATATATATGTAGTGAATAAGATGAAAATTTATGGTATTAGGAGACAGGTAACAATTAGGACAAAATTAACTGAACAGCAACTGATGACTTAATTTCATAGTGTTTCCTTTACGGTTATAATCTATCACAATGCTGATTATTATACTTAAAGAACAGTGAAATTAAGTTTTGTGGAACTTCCTTATATGAAAGGGAAAACTATAAACAATGAAATTTTTAAAATATTTTTATGTAAAATTACACAAATATAAAAGTTTGAATATAATACCTAATTCTAATTGATTGATTGGTTCCTAAATTATCTGACTTTGCTTATTTAAAAGATGGAGGAATAGAAATTTGGATGGTGTTTCTATTTATGGGCAGGTATAAATACAGAGAGGAGTTCTTGAATAGCACAGCTTAGGTATGTAGTAATTAGAACTTTTCTTGGAAAAAATAGTTTCCACTGGTAAATATCTCTCCCAAAGGGGGAACTTTTCTTTTCATAGAGTAGGTATTAGTGGAATAGTGGTAATTATCCAGTTCCCTATGCTTTAGATCAAGAAAGAGGATTTGTCTCACAGTTAGTTATATATTTTTTCTTTATCTAATTTAGCTCAGCCTTCTAATTCATCTTTTTGCTTCTCTATATTTGATGTCTCCAAGTGGAAAGCTCTTCTAATTCTTCTGCAATAGAATAACTTTCCCATACCTAATTTAAAAAAGGAAAAGGTAAATTAATATTTGATATCAATTTCCAGGTAAAACAAGTGATGTATTCTTAAAGGTGAATGAACAATAATTACTAAACATTGAATGGAAATCCATTGTTTCTGTTGTTTACTTTTAACACTATAAAGCAGGATTTAAGTAGACATTAAATTGTTGCATAAGATTTATTAAATCTGACAATCCTACCTTTCCTTCAATCAGTTCAGATATTTAATGTAATTATCAAAATAGTGTCTTACTTTTTATTTGTTCATTTAGTTCCTTTTCTTTCTACTTTTCTCTTTGCATTCTTTATTATTGTTTTTTTTTCATATTTCCCTCAAATACTAGTTTATTCATAATACTTTGAAAGTAATGTTTAATGGTTGATCTAAGATTCACAATCTATTTGTAACCTAATGTCACTAAGTTTTTTCTACTTTATGTATATAGTGTTATAGCCTTAGAATTGGATAGTTATACTTCCTTTTTTCCACTTTAGTTGTCAAACATTTTATATCTATGTGTCAGTATACTCATAATAAATTATTATTTTTATTTAGACAATCAATTATATATTTTTTAAAGATTTATTTATTAAACATACAAGAACTGGGGTATAGGCCAGCAGTTTGGGGGGATGAGAGGATTCACCAGAGACAGAGTGGGGGATAGGAGGGGCAGATCTATCAATATACACTGCTGACGGGAGCACTGGGCAAGTCAGGAGAGGTCTGCTGTGCCATGTGGGTAGCTCCTTGGTTGGGGATCGAACTCACATTGCTGTGGCTGCAGATAGCTCTATAGGTTGTGCCTTAACCCCATGTGCCACCAGGGAGGCCCTAGAAAATCAATTATATTGTAAAAAGTTGAAAAATATAGATATACCACAATTGTACTAAAAAAAATTAAATACTTGAGAATAAACCTCATAAAGGAGGTGAAAGACCTATACAAAGAAAACTACAAAACATCGATCAGAGAAATAGAAGAACATACAAAGAAATGGAAAGACATTCCCTGCTCATGAATCAGCAGAATTAACATTATCAAAATGGCCATTCTACCAAAAACAATTTACAGATTCAATACAATTCCAATAAAAATCTCAGTGACATTCTTCAAAGATATCTAATAAATATTAATGAAATTCACATGGAAACACAAAAAAACCTCGAATAACCAAAGTGCTCCTGACTAGAAAACAGAAAAATGGACTTCAAACTATACTACAAAGCCATAATAATTAAAAGAGCATGGTACTGGAACAAAAACAGACACATAGACCAATGGAACTGAATTGCGAGCCTAGACAGAAAGCCACACATATATGAACAACTATGACAAAGGAGCAAAGAATATGCACTGGAAAAAGGACAGTCTCGAAATGGCGCTGGGAAAACTGGACTGGTACATGCAAAAGAATGAAACTAGATTACTATCTCACACCATACACAAAAATCAACTCAAAATGGATAAAAGACCTGAAGCCAACAATATATAGAAGAAAACACTGGCAAAACATTCCATGACATACATCTCAGAAACGTCTTTAAAGACTCACTCCCTGAAACAAAGAAAATAAAGGAAAAGATAAATAGCTGGGACTACATCAAACTAAAAATTTCTGTACAGCAAAAGAGACAATAACCATAATGACGAGACATCTCAAAGATTAGGAGAAAATATTTGCACTCCATAAAACTTGTAAGGGACTGATATCAAAGATCTATAAAGAGTTTACACAACTCAACAAAAACAAAATAAAGGATCCAGTCAAAAAGTGGGCAAAGGAGCTAAAAAGACACTTCTCCAAAGAGAAAATGCCAATGGTCAACAGACATGAAAAAATGCTCAATGTCATTTATAGTCAGGGAAATGCAAATTAAAACCAAAATGAGATATCACCTCACACCAGTAAGGATGACCCACATTAAGCAACAAATGCTGGGGAGGATGTGGAGAAAAAGGAACATTTTTACATTGCTGGTGGGAATGCAAACTGGTCCAATCACTATGGTAAGCTATGTGGAGAACCCTCAAATTACTAAAAATGGATCTACCATATGACTCAGCAATTCCACTCCCAGGAATCTACCCAAAGGACACAAAAACATTAATTTAAAAGGATAGTCTCGCTCCTGTGTTCATTACAGCACTATTTACAATAGCTAAAACATGGAAACAACCTAAATGCCCCCAAACAGATGACTAGATCAAGATGAGGTTTATATACACAATGGAATACTACTCAGCAACCAAAAAAGATAAACTTATGCCATTCACAGCAACATGAACGGAGTTGGAAGGGATTATGCTCAGTGAAATAAGTCAGAAGGAAAAAGAAAAATACTGTATGGTTCCACTGATTGAAGGAACATAGAAAAACCATACACGGGATCAGGAAAAAAAAAGATAAAACTGGCAAACTATAAATTATAATTGGATACATTCATCAGGGAGGGGAAGGGAAAGGGATCAAAACAGGAGGGAAGAGCACAAGAGTCTGTAGTTATGGTTCATAGGTGTCTTGGTGGTGGGAATTTTATGGGGACAACACCTGAGAGGAGAAATCAAACGTTGTACAAATGTAACATAAACAATGATGTAAAAATATATACATAAATATATAATAACTAATTAAATAAAATAAAAATATAGAAATCTAAGTATTTTGATTCTTCACATATTTTGCCCTATTCTGAGGTTATTTTTAGTGTAGATTAAATTTTTCATTTTTTGCATTTCTTTTGCATGAAGAACTTCTTTTAATATTTCTTTTAGTATAGGTCTTATGGTAATAATATCTAATAATTTTTGTGTGCCTGAAACACCTTGTTACACCTTCACTTTGAAACATGTTTTCTTCAATAAAACTTTTTTTTTAATATTTATTTATTTATGCATACAATAACTGGGGTACAGGCCAGAGGTGCAGGAGGTGAGAGGATTCACCAGAGACAGAGTGGGGAACAGAACAGGCAGAATGACTAAAATATACTGCTGAGGGGAGTAGCGGGCAAGACAGGAGAGGTCTGCTGTGCCATATGGGTAGCACCCTAGCTGGGTGGGGCTTAAACTCATGCTGTGTGGCTGTGGATAGCTTATAGTGCTGTGCTTAACCCTTTGCACCACCAGGACTGCCCCAGTAGCACTTACTTAACAAATCATGAGGTGCTCCCTTCCCATTTTTTCCAAAGATGTTGGCCCTCTGTCCGTTGTTCTTCATGGTTTCTAATGAGACGTCTGCTAATATAATTATATTTGTTATTTTTTACCCCTCTGGCTAACTTTGAGAATTTTTTCTTTCTCTTCAGATTTCAACAGATTAATGATGAACTTCCTTGGTGTGAATTTATTAGATAGATGGATAGATAGATAGATAGATAGATAGCAATGACTGAAAAAAGTTTCGGCTATTCTTACTTTGTCTTAGTTTGTGATATTAGAAATCTTTCCAAAACTATATTCAAATAATTAGGGATAATTATTTGATAAAAAGAATGAGGAACATCAAATTACATGAGCTATCACTCTTGCTACACTAACTTTATATTGTTGTTACAATTCACTTTGCCTAATGCCAAAAAATATCTAGACAGAAGTCCACATTGATTCCTACATCATGACCAAAACCACACTTGTCCATATCCTTAACCTTAAAAAGAGGCCATCATCTGCCCACATTCTTTATCCCTCTTCAAATAATAGAAAAGATGGAGGTGGAGATTAAGAAAGGGATAAATGTGTTCAATGACCACTTGTTCCATATGCATATTAAACTGGAAACATCCAATTTATAATTGATTTACAACATAAAAGTGATTAAACAAAGGTGACTAGTCCAAAATAGTGCAAGGAAAACTCTCAATGTACCTTTAAAATGGGATTGCTTATATATTTTGACGCCCTCAGTTGAAATTACATTTTGGACTAAATTTGAGGTGGGCCTCCCTGATGGTGCAAGGGGTTGAGCACAATGCTGTGAAGCTGTCTGCAGCCTCTGCAGTGCAAGTTTGATCCCTGGCCAGGGAGCTACCCACATGGCGAAGCAGGCCTCTCCTGACTTGCCCACTGCTACCCTCAGTAGCATACTCCTATTTGCCTATTCTGTTCCCCACTCTGTCTCTGGTGAATCCTTTCACCCCCCACACCTCTGGCCTGTACCCCAGTTCTTGTATGCATAAATAAATAAATCTTTAAAAAATAAATAAATATGAAATGGAAGCATTTGTAAAAATCAGAATTAACAATCGGAACATATTTGGATGGTTTTGGGGACAAAAGTGTTTATATTATGATTTGACTTTAATTAAGAAATGAATGAGAATATGTTACTGGATATAAGTAAGCCAAGATGAATATTTAGATTTGGATTTTGAATTTTTTTATCTCAGGATTGTGTAGGTAAGAGCTCACATGTAAAATATTGCTTTCCTTGTTTCAGTCATGACCTACATTTTGACCTACTTTTACAGTCTTTTTCCCTCTACATACTATGTTTTGAAACTTGAGGTGGAATTCCTAACACCCACACATAATTTTTTCCTTTCCTGCACCTTTATCCCAATCCAAGCTTACACTCTACATGCCAATATTCTCTTCCACAGAAAATATTTAGGAAAGCAATTTTCTATAAGATTATAGGACAATGACTCATTGATATTCTTTTTTAAAAAAATATTTATTTATGCATACAAAAACTGGGGTGTAAGCCAGAGGTGTGCAGCATAAGAGGATTCACCAGAGAGAGTGGGAAGCAGAACAGGCAGACTGACTGAAATACACTGCTGAGGGGAGCAGCGGGCGAGACAGGAGAGGTCTGCTGTGCCATGTGAGTAGCTCCCTGGTCGGCCGGGGATTGAACTCATGCTGCAGAGGCTGAAGATAACTTCTTAGTGCTGTGCTTAAACCCTTGTGCCACCAGGGAGGTGCTTAACTCATTGATGTTCTTGTAGAAACTCATCATTCCTTCATATATATATATATATATATATATATACAGACACTATAAGAAAGTTACCCTCTATTCTCCCTATGCATTTCTGTTTTTAAAACTTTTTATGTTATACATGATTTTATCATATATATTTCTCTACTAGTTTATAAGTAGTTTGAAAGATGTTGTTACTTACTCATCTGGGAATAATCAACATGTTAATTTGTGTTGTGTGAACTAGGAATTCAATCCATATTTGAAAAAGATGAATAAATTAATTAGTAAATAAATGAGGTGAGTGTAAAAGAAAATAATGGAAGGCCACATTCATCACAGGAAAGAATTTTAAGCACTTCTTATGACTGTAATTTTTACAGAGACAAAAGTAGACTAACTTACGTTGCTCTCTTACTTCCAGAAATTTTTCCTGCCTTCACAAAACCTCTTGGAACAGGCCTTATATTATGGCTTAGTATAATAAAAGAGTTCCAATAATTTTATCAGTTAGTAAAATGGAAAATAACTAGATTTCCCTACCAGTAACTAGATATTTCTTATTAAGATAAATGCGTTGCTCTATTTTTGTTGTTTCAATTTTTTCAATTTCTTTCTCATCATCGTGCATAATATAAAACCTGTTTAATCAATGACATGTTTGTAAGGTTCAAGTCAATGGAGAAGCACAAGAAAGTGAATTTGTAAATTTATTATTCATGACTCAAGCTTGAACACTGTTCTTGTTTACAGCTATTTCTTTATGATGTTAACTAATTGCTACTATCAGAGGGCATGTAACAATTATTTTTGGTTTCTGTCTGTTGATTCTAATAAAATAAAATTTGAGCATAGTAAAGTTTCACTATTTGGTTATGAAAACCCAAAATAAAGCCACTAAATAAGGTTAATTACACATTATTTTATTTATTTATTTATTTTTTCATCTGATGTCAGAATTTTATTTTTTTTAATTTTATTTTTATATTCCCCATACAATTGCAACCCCCTTATTTTGACCCCAAACCCTCTTTTCCCCACCCCCCAACCCCCATAGAGTGTCTCTGGTTCATAGTTGTTTGTTGATTTTGATTTTTTTTATTTTTTTCTTTCTTATAGTTATTCTTTTTCCTGGTCTCTTATTTAAGTTTTCTAGATACCTGCTATGAGTGAGACCATCTGGTATTTTTCTTTTTCTTTCTGGCTTATTTCGCTGAGCATGATCCCTTCCAGCTCCATCCATGTTGCTGCAAATTGCATGTGTTTATCTTTTTTGAAAGCTGAGTAATATTCCATGGTGTATATGTACCACATCTTCTTGATCCAGTCATCTATTTTTGGGCATTTGGGTTGTTTCCAAAGTTTAGCTATTGTAAATAGTGCTGCTATAAACATAGGGGTGCAGGTGCTCTTTGGAATTGATGTTTCTGTGTCTTTTGGGTAAATACCTAGGAGTGGAATTGCTGGATCATATGGAAGTTCAATGTTTAGTAGGTCAAGAAATCTCCACACAGCTCTCCATAGTGGTTGGACCAGTTTGCACTCCCACCAAAAGTGCAGGAGAGTTCCTTTTTCTCTACAACCTCGCCAACATTTGTTGTTGCTAGTTTTTTTTAATATGTACCATTCTCACTGGAATTACACATTATTTTAAATCAAATACTTAGATTGGCTAGAGTTTAGCTCACAGATATAGCCATGGATATTATTTGATATTAAAGCAATAAATATTCAGGTAAATTTCTAAATCTTAGTTTTTTTGGGTACTTTAAAGTATAAGGAAAATAACAACAACTGTGAGGTGTTCAAGCTGTTTGAACTCATCATCAAAAGAATCTTTTTTTTTTTTTAAAAGATTTATTTATGTGCACAAGAACTGAGGTACAGGCCTGAGGTGCGGGGGGTGAGAGGATTCACCAGAGACAGAGTGGGGAACAGAACAGGCAGACTGAGTGAAACACACTGCTGAAGAGAGTAGCGGGCGAGACAGGAGAGGTCTGCTGTGCCATGTGGGTTGCTCCCTGGCCAGCCAGGGATCGAACTCATGCTGCAGAGGCTGCGGGATTATCTCATAGGTTACGTGTTAACCTCTTGCGCCACCAGGGAGGCCCTGAATTTTTTTTTTCTTATGAGGCGTGAAGAAATCATAGAAAAATGAAGCAGTGTTGAAATCAGCCTTAGTCAATTGTTTATCTAAATCTTTGATGGAATAACCTATTCTATAGTTTATTCTGTTCACATTAACTATAATAAACAATAAAAATTCATAAGATGATATATTTAAGTTAGTACTTATAGGTATATCTTTAAGATATTTTTACAAGCAAAAATCAGTGATTATATATTTTCTTAGTTCTTGATCACTGTGGTTGAAAGGATTGCTTTCATAGAATATGAGAATACGATAGAATATGAGACACCCATTGAAATTTGATTTTCAAATAAATAATGAATTTTTTAGGATAAATATATGTATGATATTTAGGGCATCTTTATAAAAAAGTTTTGGTGATTTTTCAGAAATTCAAATTTATAAGGGAATCTTGTATTTTTGGTTGCTAAATCTGGCAAGTCTAGCTTGTTTCCGTAGCGTAGATTATAATAATATTACTAGATATTTTAGTGTCCTTAGAGTTCTTTACTCTTTTAAACTGTGAACATTAATCACAATACTCTTACTTGAAGGGGACAGAGGGTTGGCATAGATCCAAAATGATAGGATAAGGAGAAATTGTGCTTACCTCCTCCCACTACCACAACTCTACAACCAAATACGGACTGATATATACAGAAGCACACCTGAACTGAATGTATGGTTTCCACAAGAAAAGATCTGGCAACACCCAGATGAACAGGAGAAATGGGAAGATGCTCTAGCCAAGAAAAAAATAAATACTACAGAGGCAAGGAGAAACTAACTGGGAAGAGATACCTAAAGTGCAAAACTTTTTCCTGGAGAGCAGAGGAAAGGCTGCACCTAATACTTGGAGCCACAACCCTACCATCCATCATAGTGGGGACAAGTCCCTGGAACTCCTCCCCCCAACACCCCGGCCTGCATTGAAGGACAGAGGAAAGTGTGCATAGGAAAAGTGAGGCGAAATTAGAAATGAAAACCAATCCCTTAATAGGCTCATGAGCAGAACTCACTTGCTCTGACACCCAAAGCAGTAATACCAGCTTGAATAGTGCTCAACTCATAGGTGAAGGAATACTAATTCTATCTTTATAACATTGACCTGGGAAGCAAGGAACACTAGGTTGAAATCTGAATTCTGAGTCACTGGCAAGTGTCTCCTTGACAACCTTTTGCAACCATGCTAAAATAGTGCAGGTGGACATCATCTTGGAAACCAGACTTCATACTACCGAATGCTAAGGAAGTAACCAAATGAGCTGGGATCCTATAGACAACAATTAAAAGGGTCTAACTCTGACAAATGAAAATTTAAGGAAGACTTAAACAGAATTCATAGACCTGAAGAACACAATAATAGAACCAAAAAATACAATATTGAGTTTTCCAAAAAATACAATATTGAGTAGAGGAGTGAATGAGGTGGAAGACAAAGCAATAGAACTCACCCAGACAGAGCAGTAAAATGAAAACAATTTTTTTTTTCCTAACTGAGTTTCAAACAAGAAGAACCCTAAAGACTCACACTAAGGTAATTATAATTAAAATGTCAAAAATTAAAGCTAGAGAGATCTTAAAAACAGCATGAGAGAAGAAAAATATTACATCCAAGGGAAATCCCATAAAGATATTAGCAACCTTTTCAAAAGAAACCATTAAGGCCAAAAGAGAGAAGCATTACACACTCAATATTCTGAAAAGGAAAAACTTGCAACCAAGAATTCTATACGCAGAAAGATAGTAAATCAGATTTTCAGGAGAGATTGTTTTCTAGATAATTCAGAGTTAAAGGACTTCATTACCACTATACTGGTATTGTAAGAAATGCTAAAGGGACTCATGAAACTGATAGGAAAAGGCACTGAATCAAAGAAAAGAAAATACACAAAAGAGAAAAACATGTCACTTTAAAAGATATACGCACAGTGAAAATGGTGAACTGATTGCTAAAATGCAGTGAAGAAAAAAAAAGTAAGAGTAGTAAATTTATTTATATATATTTTACATCCTTGTTAATTTTTAAACAATGTTTGCTTCCCCCCAGGTGTAGTCCCCATAGAGTTTCCTTCACCAATGCACCCGTGCACCATCACCTCAGTCCCCTGTGCTCCTCCCTTGTTCCCTCTGATCCCTCTTCGTCCCCCACCCCTGCAGAATGTAAGAGTAGTAAAATTAAAAAAAGGGTTCAAATGAATTATATAACAAAAATATGTAAAATGAAACATCAAAAATAAAAATGTGGGGTGGGACTAATAATACACAATTGCAGAATTTGTTCAAATATAAGTAACTATCAACTCAATACAAATCACTATATAAATATAATCTTATATCTGAACCTCACAGTACAACAAAGCAAAAAACTATAGCAAAACACAAATTAAAAAAGGGAACCTAACCACACCACTGAAACTAAAATATCAAACTTCAAAGGAAGAGGAAAAAAGGAGGAATTGCAAAGTCTCTATACTAAGAGCAGAAATATCCATATATATTTTTTTACCATTTTCTGAGGATTTAATACTAAGAATAAACCAAGTAGGAATTTGTAAAATTCTGAGCAAATCAACAGCATTATAGAAAACATTGAAACAGTTGCTAAGGTGTCACATCTTAAAATAGCACTGGGCGAAACATTTTCAAGCTTAAATAAACTTTCTAAGAATAAAAAAATTACAATGGTATTTGTGATAAGACATAGAATAAGGGGTGTTATGCAAAATAATGCTAAAACTAGCAATGAGAACATTAAAAAAAAGAAAAGCGTAGATTAATGACAGCAAGTTTCAGGTCTCATTCTAACTCTGATTCATTAGTAGTAACTGCTGGCATGTATTATGTAAATAATGACTTATTAGCTGCATTTTATTTCTCAATTATGATATCTGCCATGAACACATGTGGTTCTAAAGATAATGGCATTTCCCATTTTTGCTATAAAAAATAGTTTGAAATAATATAAATACTTATACAGCATCATCAGAATCAATCTCAAGAATACATTAGAACATATTCAGCTATAAGGATTAAGATGCATTCACCTCAGAAATCAAAAAATGTTATTATCTAGAAAATCTATTAATATAATTTATCACACCAATAGATCGAAAAAGGAAAACTTGTAAGTATCTGAAATGATGGTATGCATCTTAAATATATTCCTGGCAAAGGACTCTTAAAATTTGTAATGGCAGTATCTCTTCCTAACATGAAGAAATTTTGCTAACATTAGCTAATAGCCATACTCATATTTTATGGTAGAAACACTGCTGATTTTTACCTCTACCAACTTAACATTTTATTTGTAGGTGCATTTGTTTTGTTAAATTTTAGAAGTTCTATGCAATGCTAAAAGACATAAAATTAAATTAAGGTTTTTTTTTATTTTTTATTTGTTTTTAAAGATTTATTTTTATTTATGCATACAAGAACTGGGGTATAGGCCAGAGTCATGGGGGGGAGGTGACAGGATTCACCAGAGACAGAGTGGGGAACAGAACAGGCAGATTGACTGAAGTACACTGCTGAGGGGAGCAGCGGGCATGGCAGGAGAGGTCTGCATGCCATGTGGGACCCTCGTGGCCAGGGATCCAACCGGCGCTGCAGAGGCTGCAGGCAGTTTCACACACAGTCCAGAGCTCAACTGCTGCGCCACCAGGGGAGGCCCGGTATGACTATTTTTTAAGAGTAATTAATACGTGAAATAGTTAACAATATTGTATAGACTTCTTCCAGTTAGTATGTACAAGGATATGAAACACATTTGGTTTCTGGATAATAAGAAAAATAAGAGCAAGTAATATAAAATATTGCTTAAAATATTATATATATTGCATATAATGATATGATACATATAAAAATTATATATAACTTAGGACGTCCCTGGTGGCACAGGTGTTAAAGTCTCAGCGTTATCAAGCTATCATCAGTCATTGCAGCATGAGTTCTATCCCTGGCCAGGGAGCTAACCCACATGGCGCAGCAGACCTCTCCTGTTTTGCCTGCTACTCCCCTCAGCAGTGTATTTCAATAGATCTGCCCATTTTGCTCTCCATTCTGTCTCTGGTGAATCCTCACACACCCTGTACCTCTGTCCTAGATCCTAGCTCTTGTATGAATAAATAAATAAAAATAAATCTTATAAAATTATCTATAACATATACTTATATAAAATATGATATATATCACATATATGGTACACATAATGATACTATTATATGTGGCTAGCAAAGATAAGTAAACAGAAGAAAACCATGAAGATCTTAATTTCAGAGAAAAACAAATCTTTCTTACGTAATTGATTGGGATTACAACTTCCATACCTGGGTTAGGCATTCGTGATGAGACAGATAATTTGAGGAAACATCACGCCATAAGAAGGAATTTTTGCAGGAACAAGCGAAAATCATCTGAGCCTTAGGTATAGTTTGGGCTAGTAGAATAGAATAAATTCAGGAAAAGCACAGATGAAAAGCAAATCAAATGTCCAAATAATGTTTCCCCTACATACACATTCACATTTTACTAAGAAAATGCTTGAAGGAAAGGCTAAAAAGCTGAGAGTAATTGTCAAGTCCAAAAAAAGTTCTCATAGTGTCTGATTCTATGACTCTGCCAAATTTGAAATGTCAGGTTAGCAAAAATATCTCACTTTTGTCCCAATGCCATCTAACTAAAATATTAGTAGAGTAATATCATATACTGACAAGATGGTGGAAGTCTGAACATGAGCATAGGTGAACTCATTTCAACCTCAGCTCAAAATGAATTGAGGAAGAATCAAAATTATCAACTGTCTTCCTAACCACCTGACAGGAAAGCATTTTCATTATTTGGATAATAAAACACAATATTACAAAATATTGCTGCATCTCAAATGACCCCTAAGCTCCATGGCTTAAGTTACCAATTATTTTATTATATCTCACACTATATCAGTGTGAGGCTTCACATGAATTTCCCTCTTGAAATATCTTGTGGACAGAGAAATGTGAGAAAAAAGGAATTTACAAAGGCAAAATAATGATTTTGGCTTTTCTAAAATCTTTAAGAATCCCTAACTGGAATATTAAAAATCTACTGATACTACCAGTTTAAATTAGAAATCTCAATTCATTGATTTAAAAATGTTTTATTTTTTCTGTGAACTATTACAATTGAGCTCTCACTAACTGCCTCTACCCTATATTTAGCATGTCACTTAATGATATGTTAGTCTGAGTCCATAGCATTTTTGTTATTTTAGTTATAAAAACACCCTCATTTCAGTAATTAAAATCTAGTCTGGTTCATTTCAATTTCACATTTGATACAAACACTCCTTGTCTCTATTCCCAGCAACTTTAGGCCGAGAGATCCAGCTGTGGATGCTGAAGAGTAAAGTGCCTTTTACCAAGGTCTCCCCAGTACCCTTCCTCTCTTTTGGGGGCAGGAAGGAGAGTACAGAGTCATGTATTCATGTGCCTGTCATTCTTGGACAAGGCAAGGTGAGTCACCCATATCAAGGAGCAAGAGGATGCTGGGGGGCTCCTGGTTGTCATTATTTCTGTGATTCATTTTCACTGACTCTTTGTTCCTTGTGTATTGTGTATGTCCTAATGGCTTCTCACACCTGGTGATGGGCTCCGAAGTTCATCAAAGGACGGAATGCCATCGCTGTGCGACCTCCTGGCATGGGATGTCTCTTAAAATGCAATTTCTTCTTTTTCTCCTCTTCCAAGCCTTGCCACAGGTCATCTAACTCACAGCCTTGTGAAGTTTAGAAAGTGGCACTTTCGGAAATATTGTCAAGAATGCTTAATACTGTAACCATCCAGGATGTCTATTGAGAAGGCATTTACCTCTGCTATATTAAGTGGAGTGGACCTTGGCGCTTATTCCAGCTCATCTCCTCTCTCCTACCCCTTCTTTGCACTAGTAGTAGAAGAAACTGAGCTGTCTTAGTGACTCAGCAATTTCCTGATAAGAGAATATCATTTACAGGAAATTTGGAAAAGCATGTTTCAGGTATTTTCCAGTGAAGTTCGAAGGAAAAGAGATGGCTGTTACTGTAGAAATATAATCTTGTAAAGATCACATTTTTTCTCTCCTACTCTAACTTGTAACATCCTTAGATAGTTCATCAACAGAATTTAACTATCCTACTTATACCACATAGCATAAAAAATTTATGTGAAATTTCAGATATTCCTCTGATTCAAGAGCATTTAATGACTTTTCTGTATCTCTACTTTAATATTTGCATTACTTAAATTAGTCTCTTTCTCTAACCTACCATAATTATAGTTCTCAATTAGTATCTTACAAACCAATTTTATAAGTGTAACTCTGTGTTGGGGATTTATGAAAATAGGGATAAGTTATCTATGGGATTTTCAATCCTCTGCAGTCATCTATAAACACAAAATGTATACAAACCTGTATCTTAGACCACTTCATATTGTCAAGGATGATATGGGAGCATTCTACCTAAAGAGATGTATGGTTAATGTTCCTTGTGGGCCATTTTCAGTTGCATAGTTGACATTTCAGCATAAATAAAATATTCAAAGTAGTATGAAAGGTGCAAATTAGGATTGGTAATAGCTCTGGCATTGGATATATTAATATCATTTTCAGAAGTTATTATCTCATGCAAAATTCTCTTGAGAAAGACAAAGGATGAGCTATATAATTACACAAAATATAGGCATCTTGCAATTGCTTCCTGGGATGGCTGTTAAAATGATTGCTCTCCATGTGAATATTTTAGTAGTTGTAACTATCTAATTAGAAATACTGAGGTACAGTAAATTAAAAAGTTTATTCCATCTACTGTAACTCTTGAATAAATCACACCAGTGGTTAAGCAAAAGAAAAGTATTCAGAAGTTTTAATCAAAGTGAAGGAAAACATACCACTTTTAGTTTTGTAGTACTTTCTGAACTTCTCTGATTGACAGATTGTCATAAGCACACCTAATGCCTGCAAAGGACATGACTGGTTTTCTCATTGTCACAGGGCACAAAAGTGGTTTTTCTGGTAGCAACACTGGCATTTCTGCCCTTTCTTCACACCAAATTTGATACAAATGGAACACACATCCTATAATTTTCAAAAAAAGTGGAATCAGAGATGTGATACCATCTTAAATTACTGTCAGCTCCATTCCCTAAACTGATGACTTACTGCTGAGAGGCAAAGCTGGAAATGAAATTTTCCCACAATATACGGGATATTTGTCAACACTTGGAATTCTGGGAGTGTTCAACAATACTTTGATTATCATTCCATGCAAAAAAAAAAAAAAGACAAGAACAAACTAGAAAAAAGAGAGAGACTCTGACTACTAAGGAAGTTTTATGTTTCCTTTCTTAGAAAGGAAAGTCTATAAACATAATATCTGCTGTATTATCATTAATCACATCCTATGCTTATCAATGATACATAGGTACAACTCCATTGCAATAAGATTATTTTATTTGTGAATCAAATTCTATTATAGAAAACCTTATTCTGTCTAATATATAACTAATTCTAGAGTACATTGCCACACACTGTTCAGTCTCACAAATAAACTTGTGAGGAAATGTTTTTCCTATTCTATACAGAAGGAATTGAGACAAACAATCTTATTTCAGATCACAATGCTAGTAACTGGTAGGCATGGAGCTTGAAAGTAGATCCTCGTCAAGATTAATACTTTTTCTTATAAGCCACAATTGTCACTAAAGCCTGGTAGAGGAGAGGAGCAAAGCGTTGGGAGGACATGTCGCTAATGATATCATCCAAACTCAGATATAGGAGTTGGATTTTGGAAAACATAATATGTTGATTTGCTTTCAAATGAACATTTTTGAAAACTTTGAAAATCATGTGTTGATTTCATTATCAAAGAACCTAAATGAACTACTTACCATCAAGACAAAGGCAGAAACATGGATACTAGAAACACTTTTATTATTTATTACACAGAGCAGGAATTGAAACTGAAATACAACCTAAAGTCAGATTTTAGATGTGCATTTGTCTCTTTTAGCCCAACTTTCCCCTCTATTATCATTGTTGTTTATGCCCTGTAGTATCTGATTATAATGTCTCAGTAAAAAAATATCAAGACAAAATACATTCTCCTTGCAGTGCTAGATTCTTTCCTTTAATTTAATAAGTAATTCAAGTTATATAAAGAACTATGAAAATCAGGCTCTTAGAAGTAATAAATAATCTAGGCCAGCAAATCAGAAAGGGACATTATCACTTGATTTACTATCTTGTTGGCACTCACAGAGCTGAACTGAGTAAAGAGGAGGCAAAAATAGGAATCAACAAATTCAAAACAGTGAAAGATAATTCTGGTTTAGAGTGTTATTATGAAATATCAGTACAAGTGGATTTCGTGTTTTTGTGGGTATTCACTATCTGCTATTTGACAAAGGAGGGTGAATCTCAACAATCACAAGCATTCCTTATTTCTCTTTTTTTTTTAAATTATACTGAATGACCAGAATAGAATATAGATATTTCAAGTTATTGAAACATACACAATAGTCTCAGAGAGGGATTGGCAGATATTTAGACATTTTCTTTCACTTCCATGATTGTTTTAAGGTTATCTTCCAATTACAGTATAAAATCATATTTTGACAAAAAAGCCATGTGGTCCTTCTGAAAATAATTTGCCAGTAGCTCCAAATAATGTAATCAACACTGAATGCTAGGGTAATCCTGAGATAATGATGTCCTAGGAGGTAGTCGATATTCTGACACCAAACAAATGCTCACAACCACTTGGCTTTGCTTTACTTGAACCAATCACAAGACCAGCATGCATTTATAAGGAAGTACATTCTGAACAAATAATATCTAGGAAATAGCAACAGTAGGGGACCTGAACTAGTATATGTAGCAACTCGAAATGAGAAAGCTCAATTTGTGCTGAATTATCAGGTAATTGAGACATATTATGAGTCAACATTTGAAGTTCAAATCATGTTCATCATTTCCATCATTATTCAGTATCTTGTGCATGGTCACACAATTGAGTAGAGTGGAAGGCTTGTAAAATACTTAGTGATAATGATGGCTGTTGAATTATTAAATGTGTGTTCCAGACAGTGAGGAGATATTTGTATTGGTGATATTACAAATGAACCACTACTACCATATTTGAAATGATGGTTATTTTTATAGGCTAGGGCTTTGTGTGAACATTAAATGAAAAGAAACATAATAAACAATAATACCCTGTCTTAATGGAGTTTCAGGACTAAAACCACATTATACACTGTGATTCTAGCATACACAGAATATACCCATTTTTCTCCAAGCTTTTCCTGATCAATAGCCACATTCTCATCTGACTGACCTTTATTTATGCTGTATTTATTTGGATAATTATAAGTTTAGTCCTTCTCATTATAACTTGTTAAAAATAGTTCTTATCCAAGTGCTAAAAACATCCTGATCATAAGTGGTAAACAGATGAACAATGGAATAAATGTTTTTAATTAGCATAGTAACAGGAGGCACCCATAGTCCGGTAGTTGTTTTGGAAACACTATCCATTGGAATGATCAAAAAATGCTCTTGTCAGTTAACTTGAAGAGGTTAATGACAAGAATGCATTTGAGAGCAGATATTTACTTAAGAATGATATTACCATATTTATTTAATGTGAGGTTTCTATGATGAAGGTGGGGGCTTCATTGTTACCTGTGTAATGTGAAAAAAGTGAAAAGGTTTTCTTTTCCACCATGAAGACTTACAGTCCTTCAAGATGATGTGGTAAACAGTAAAGTATTACTGCATTTATTTTATTTATTGGACCATTTCTAACTTATGACATAGACAAATCTTTCAACAGAGTCAAACCTATGTCAGAAGACCCATGTGTAAAATGGATGTAATAATAACGCACACCACTCAATATAGTAAAGATTAAATTAAATAATGAACATTAAAATATTTAAAAAGAGGGCCTCCCCTAGTGGTGCAGCGGTTGAGCGCTGGGCTGGGAAGCTGCCCGCAGCCTCTGCAGTGCTGGTTTGATCCCCAGCCACCAGGCAAGGGTCCCACATGGCATGCAGACCTCTCCTGCAGTGCCCACTGCTCCCGTCAGCAGTGTATTTCGTCAGTCTGCCTGTTCTGTTCCCTGCTCTGGCTCTGGTGAATTCTCTCACCCTCCTGCACTTCTGACTGTACCTAGTGCTTGTATAAATAAATAAATCTTTAAAAATATATTTAAAAAGAGTTAATGCTAGAAGTAAAACTTCTATTGACCTCACAATTTTTCTGAGGTCATTAAACTCTGATTTTAACTTCATCTCCTATTCATTCTGGTGATAGCTAGAATTTATGGAAGTATAATTTACATATAATAAGCAGTTATTAAATGTACAGTACTATGCACTTTTAAACTGGATGCCATTTAACCACTATCTAAGTCAATATAAAGGAAATTATCTTATAAAGTTCCCCTGTGCCTGTTTGAGATAATCTTCACCCACCATCCCCTTTCAAAGACTAATGTTCTTGTTTTTTTTAATCAGAGTTTATTTTTCTTATTCCAGAAATTTGTATAAATGCAATTATACAATATACACTCATTTATGTCTGGCTTATTTTCTTTAGCATAATCTCTTACTATCACCAACACAATGTGAAAGAAAAGCTGACATACTCACTTTTTGAAATTCCAGAGTTACAAACTACTCAGGGGAGTCCCTGGGTTATGATAGAATTTTATTGCATTTATTTTTAATTTTTGTGACTTTAACTTATGACATACTCAGCTGAACTTGACTTCAAGTGCTATAGGCATTTAACTGTTGTTTATATCAATTAACCGGTGGTAAAACTGATTTCATCATACCTTGTTTTGCTTGAAGTTGCAGTGTCTAAGTACTGACTTATGCCATTAAATGAGCATTTACTGTATCAAAATGCGAGATTACCATTTTTGCTTAGTGCATCATAGACATAATCTACAAAAATCATAAATTTTCTTTAGCCTATCAGAGAGGTCAGATCATAGGGAAAGTAACAGTTAATCCAAGGAAAGGTAGGCTCTTTCAAGTGAATAGCAGGCACTCACTTATGTAGGGCAGGCCACAAGAGGAAATCTAAGCTGCCATACTAGTTATAAAAATAATTCAACTAAATTTTTAATGAATGCTAAAGGTTGTAATCTGAGAGTTTAGAACCCTGGAAGCTGCAGGCACAAAGTCTGTACACATTTAATGACTCTTCTACACAGATCTTCACGAAATGCTCATGAAAAACTTGGCAGTTGCGTGGTTGACCTAAGAAACTACTTGTCACTTTCAGAAAGTCAGAATACCACACCTGGATCCTTGTTTCCTAGAGAACAGAAACATTATCTTTTGGTGAAAGAGCAGTTAATACTGTTCACCCAAGACCCATGTGAAAAGACAATGTAGTAGGAGGAGAACAGGAAAAAAAATCTTTGTCCTTGAGAAAAGGAAGGAAATAGTCCCAAGTCCAGATTATCTGAAATTTTCTATAACTAGAAAATCAACAATATTATTTTAAAAGTTCCACTATGAAGACACATTGACACTAGGTCTGCTTAAGACATTGGATGGGGCACCTGCCCTGCTTTACATCACTAAGTTGTCAAACTCCATGAGACTAGCATGGAATGTCTAGTGCTCAGAAGGAACAATCTCTGGATAGAGATTCTGATACAGTGAGAGTGAAGTAGGAAAACAGCAAAATTTCCTGGCATCCAAGTCCTCATTCTCACTATGAGGTTAGAATTTGAAGCTAGATGTACACTAAGAGTAACTATAGCAACAACAAAATCCCAAGCTTACCAACTTATGATTAGATTGACTTTACTCTCACACACAGGGTCAAGCAAAAAAAAGAGTTAGACTGTTTTCAACCCCAAAAATAATTTGCCTCTCTCTACTTTCATGCACTGTGAATTCAACAAAAATGTGAGATATGCAAAATGAAAAAATAACCCTGTATAAAAACACAATCAATAAACAAGATTAGATTGCAAGATCACCAAATATTGGAACCATCTAACAAGAATTTTAAAATAATTATTGTTAATCTTTTAGACTCTTGTAAAAATATAAAAAAACATGCAAATGAAGATGGGTATTATTAGGAGAGCTGAGAACTGTAAGTGAGAATCTGTTTAAAAGATTAAATAAAATGTATGGTAATAGAGATGAAGGAGGTCTTCCATGGGTTCATTGATATATGTGAAACTGTGAACTTCTAGGAATGTCGACAGAAATTACAGAGAGAGAGAAAGAAAGAAAACACAAAAAAATGTAAGACAGTTATCATGTAATCAAGTGATTTAACATATGAATCCCCGAAGAAAGAAAAAGGAAAAAAGAAGAAACAATTGAAGTGATAATGGTCAGTAGTTGTAGTTCTAATGGCCAAGAATCATACATCCAAAAGTAATGGAAGATACATATCTAACTTTAGAGAATTTATGCTAACCTCAGAGATACATATCTAAACTCAGAGAATTCCAAAGAGGATGCTCACACATAACACACATTATATTCAAACAACAGAAAACCAAAAGGAAAAGAAAAATCTGTAAAGAACTCAGAGAAAAAAGACATATTACAAATAGAGAAAAAAAGATGAAAAGATAATAAACATTGAGAAACTAGCAAGAGGACAGAGGAGTGATATCTTTTAGAATGCAGAATGAAAAAAATTTTCAATACAAAATGCAATCATTAATACAGAATTGTTTTCCAAGAATATATTTCAAAGATAAGGGAGAAAAGACTTTTTCAAAAAATCGACAACTGAGGGAATTCATTACCAGCCAACCTACATTCCAAAAAATGTTGGAGAAATAGTTCTGCATTCAGAAGAAACATATGAGTGAGAAAATAACATAATGAAAATCTACGGAGATGATATAATCTCTATGAAGAGCTTTTTAAACTCAGTAAGATTAAAGAAAAACCCTATGTTAAAAATCAGACAAAAGTTTGAAGAGATATTCATTCACATGTATGAATGACAAATAAATATATGAATAATTATCCAATACTCATTAGTCATTAAGGTAATGGAAATTAATTCAAACCACATGAAATATTACTAAACACCAACTAAGAAAAAAAATCAAAAACAGACAATATCAAGTGTTGGTGAGGAGTGAGAGAATTTGGAACTGTCAAAAGTAACTGATGGGGCCTCCCCGGTGGCGCAGCGTTTGAGTTCTGGGTTGCGAAGCTGCCCGCAGTCTCCACAATGTGGGTTCAATCCCCCGCGGACAGGTGAGGGTCCCACATGGTGCGCAGACCTCTCCTGCCGCCCGCTGCTCTCCTCAGTAGTGTGCTTCAGTCTGTCTGCTCTGCTCCCTGCTCTGGCTCTGGTGAATTCTCTCACCCTCCCGCACTTCTGACTGTACCCAGTGCTTGTATAAGTAAATAAAGAAAGAAAAAGAAAAAAAAAAAGTAATTGATGGATGATTTAATTTTAAAAAATGGAGATTTTTAAATGAAATTAAAATCACACATTTCATATGATCCCAAATTTTACTTTAGAGAAATGAAAGCAAATGTTAACACACAGATTCATTAAAAATACTCACCAGTTTTATTTTTTTTTAAAGATTTATTTATTTATGCATACAAGAGCTGGGGGACAGGCCAGACATTCAGGGAGTAAGAGGATTCAGCAGAGACAGAGTGGGGAGCAGAACAGGCAGATCTACTGAAATACACTGCTGAGGGGAGCAGTGGGCAAGACAGAAGAGGTCTGCTGTGCCATGTGGGCCATCTCCTTGGCCAGGGATTGAACTTGTGTTACAGTGGCGGTGAATAGTTTCATAGTGCTGAGGCTTAACCCCTTGCACCACCAGGGAGGCCCCATCAGTTCTATTCTTAAAAGAGCTAAACTGATAGCAACCAAATGCTCAACAATAAATAGCTGACAAGTTCTCATATATCTGTACAATAGAATAGTACTGAAATCAAAAAGAATAAACATTGGCATATGCAACAACATTAATGAAATTCAGAGTTATTGTAAAGAATGAAAGAAACAACAGGTAAAATTCATATACAGTGTACCCATATACATAAAATTATAGCGGAAAAAATCAAACCTATAGTGAAAGAAAGCATGTCAATAATTGCCTGGTGCTAGGAGTTGGTATTTCTTGTTAAGAAACACAAAATGATTTAAATGGTGATGAAACGTTCTTTATCTTAATGACAATGCTACTTACATTGGTATATAACTTGTAAAATCTTAACAAAATATATACCTCAAATAATGCATTGCATTGTATCTAAATTATATTTTATAAACTGATGTTAGGAAAATAATGCCAATTTGCGAAGAATTCAATTTGAGGAAGACTGCTGATCAAATAAAGGAAAGACTAGAAATATGAGTCTGAAATATAAGCCTGTATAGGTAATTTATAATATTACATTATTAACTGAATTTTACAGATTGGAAAAGTTCCTGAATTCTTTAAACCTTAATTTCTTAAGGTCTCACAGCAGTGGAGCAGAAGCAATTAATCAAGAATTTAAAGGTTACTAGGAACAATTATAAGGAACCAATTGAAAATGTGTGAGAATGTTGTTTATTTTAATTTTGGAATATGTTGTTCAATTAATTTCTTGTTATTTTGGAAGTCTTCTTAATCACCTATATTTTAAAAAACATATCTATAGTAATTAAATCTTGAAATAAATAAATTTAATCAAAAGCTACATCTAATATTTTGTTACTTGATGTTTTGTAACCAATCTTGACCCAATTCAGCCTATTGTCTGTTTTTGTAAATAAAGTCTTTTTTTTGTTTTTTTTTTTAAATATATCTATTCATGTGTACAAGAACTGGGGTACATGCCAGAGGTGTGGGGGGTGAGAGAATTCACCAGAGACAGAGTGGGGAACAGAACAGGCAGATGTACTGAAATACAGTGCTGAGTGGAGCAGCGGGTGAGACAGGAGAGGTCTGCTGCACCATTTGGGTAGCTCCCTGGCTAGGGATAGAACTCGTGCTGCAGTGGCTGCTGATTCCTCCATAGGTTGCGTCTTAACCCTTTGCGCCACAGGGAGGCCCCTGTTTTTGTAAATAAAGTCTTAATAGAATACCATTACATCAATTTATTTACATCATGTTGATGTCTACTTTGCATTATAGCAGAGTTGAGCATTTGCGACAGAGATTGTGTCATCTTCAAAACCTAAAATATTTATTATCTAGCTCCATAAAGGTAGCATTTGTCAATCTTTAATCTGTATAGGACAATAATTCTATATATATTTCTCCATTCTATTTTATGTTATATTATGATATATATATATAAATGATTTTGAGACAGTATTTGTGTGATTGACAATGTAACCTCTAGCTACAAACAGATGGACAAATTTTTCTTCCAAGCTCTGCCCCTTCCTAACTGTGTTAACTTGGACAGGTTATTTAACCTCTGTGTCTTTCAGGTATACTCTCTATAAATGGAGACTATAATAGCACTTAACTCATGGAAATGTGAGATTTACTGAATTAATATATCGTAGCTACTTAGAGCAGTGACTAGCACAAAATATCCAATAATCTTTAGCTACTATTAAAGCCGTTATCATCATCACTACCACTATCCTCATCATTAGGAATATGTTACTATCAAGGAAAGGTCAAATGAAATTTCAAATATTAAAGGTTATTAAATAATAGAATACTACTCAGCTATAAGAAAAGTTGAAATCTTGCCATGGAACTAGAAGGGACTATGCTAAATGAAATAAGTCAGAAGGAAAAAGACAAAAGAACTAGATGATTTCACTCATATGTGGAATGTAGAGGGGAAAAGCAATGGGACAGACAAAACTAAACCAAATCAAACCTTAGAAATCTTTAGAAATGAGGCTACTAGAGGGGAGAATAGGGGAGGGGTCCTGTGGGGTGGGGGCCCAATGGACTTTGTTAGATTGCTGTGATTTGATGGTGGGTGTGATGTGCTAAAATACATCTGAAGTGGTATTAACCTATATCCCTAAATGATATGCAGTATTGTAAACTAATGTTACCACAATAAAAAAAAATAACAAAATAAATAATAAGAAAATAAATTAGATGTATAATAATGGTAATTTTGGGAAGAAATGACATAAAGTTAAGATAGGGTATTTCATTTGGGAACTTAATCATCAATTTTAAATTTACGGTATTTTCAGCAAAACATCAGAATGATAAAAATAAATGCTGGAGATTAATATAATAGCTAATTCAACAATGTTAAACACTGTAAAAAATCAGTGCATATCGGGCCTCCCCTGGTGGCGCAGGTGGTTGAGCGCCGCGATGAGAAGCTGTCCGCAGCCTGTGTAGTACTGGTTGGATCCAGGCTGGCTGGCGAGGGTCCCACATGGCGCAACAGACCTCTCTGTCTCGCCCGCTGCTCCCCACAGCAGTGTATTTCATCAGTCTGCCTGTTCTGTTCCCCACTCTGTCTCTGGTGAATCCTGTCACCCTCCCGCACATCTGGCCTGTACCCCGGTTCTTGTATAAATAAATAAATAAATCTTTAAAAAAAAAGACTTAAAAAAATCAGTGGATATCAGTAAATATCCCAGGGTTCTGCGGTTGAAAGGGAGGAGGGCGGGGAAGGGTCAAGAGGGCACAAAATAAGTGCCCTCTTATTTTGGAGAGGAATAAAATAAAATAAGTATAATAAAGAGCACCTTAACTATTAGTAGAGAACATGGCTGCTCAGAATAAGCCTCACATTCCTCAGTAGAAATAGTCTAAAAATAAATAAGATTCATCAAATTTTATTGTAGTTAGTTGTGTATACACCTTGTATTTTTTATTAGATCTTCTGTTACTCTATTACTGGGAAATTTGACTCCTGAAGTTTTAAGCAGTTCTATGTATGTGGTGGTTATTCAATATTTATTGACCGATCAATAAATGAATGAATAAAGTAATTGTCACCATTTATTGCAGAGAACATTGGAAATGAAGCATCATTCATGTTTAACAGAAAGTTAATTGGAATAACTAGCTGTTTTTGATTAAGCACCTTTCTTAGTTATTTAAATCCTTTTGAAGCATTGAATTTGGCTGTGATATAAAGGGATTACTTCTGTTGTGGACATGAATTAAGATACATTTGTTTGTATTTAATTAGAAGAGGACCTTTACCAATAGTAATTTCACTGAATTCAAATTACAGACATATTAGAAAGTGAATGTTGAGTTCCCTTCTTAGGAAGTCATTAAACAATGATCATCTCATTGTGTCTGTAAACTGAAAGTTATTTTCTTATTAGTGTATTCTTATTTTGCTACAAATGGTAAGACAAAAAGAGTAAATTCAATATATTTTTAAAAGGGCTTTAAAACAATTTGCTAAAAATTTCCCTATATGATGAAAAAGATTAATTTCTTTTTCTAGTGAAATAAAATAGATGTCTGTTTTTCAGTTTGGTTATTTATGCTCAAAGTTCATGGAAGAGATATCTCCATAAAATATTCTGTTTTTGTAAAAGATAGTAACTAGTTGATTCGTATACTAATTCACAGTAGACTGCTCATCATATGAAATTAATTTTCCACAGTGAAGATTCAGCCTGGAATTGTTACTCACATGGGAACATGATGTGCATTTTCTCTATGTTCCTGTTTGGATTCTACAATTTTTTTCATATTGACTTGCAACTGTCAATACCATGGTAACATATGAGTGTTCACTCTTTTGTATAAAGCAATTACACTTTGAAATAATCTTTTGAGACAACTAGGAGGCATTGAGGTGAATGTATCTTTGAGTGTAATGTTCTGTACTAATAAGAAAAGTAAGTGACCGATGCTTATATTTTCAAAAATATTCTGTATTTTATAATTAGAGACATCTTCAATTGTCTGATCATGCTTATTGCTGAGAAAAAAAGTTAACAAGTTTTTTAAGCAAAGAGAGTGTATAGAAATGATTGCTGTAAATATCAAAAAGGAGTAGGCAATGACAGATGAGAATCTATTGTTTGAAAGTACAAAGTAAATGTGTATGTATGAAAGAGAAACCTGAGAGGCCTCTGAAAAGTTTAAAACCACAAAAATGAAGTCATCAATACATATGAACAGAATGAGCAGAAAATTAACAAGCTAATTTAAAAAAATAAGTATCGGTTAGAGCCTATTAGTCATGGACATTGAGATACTTTAGGTCCTTTGTGATTTTTTTATTTTATAAGAGGATATAAAAATATTTCAGTAAAGTGCTTTAATAGGTAAATGATATCTGTAAATCACTGTCATGTTTTATTAATTAGAATGAAAGATTGAAGGAGAAATCATTAGTGAAATTGCTGGTAGAATAATAAGCTTAAAAATCTATCTTATTATCTATCTAAACTTTTATCTTCCTGCTAAGTTGCTAATTTAGGATAATAAATATCCTCATTCATATAATGTAATATATATGTATTCCTAACTCTTGAGCCTCTTCTAGACCTTTCTGCCATCTGTCCCTAGAACTTGGATTTCCATCCATTATCATCTAGTTTTCCTTTGACCTTGAACTCCCAAACACTCTTGAGGTCACCATAAATAATGTTCTCTTGACTTCAGAAGAACTTTTGTTTCCTAAGGCTTGATCTCTACTTGAATTCTTATTACATTGTTCAGAATGTCTTTACAATCTTCTAAGTGAAAATAGTAGTGATAGAAAGCAGTTCCAAAGTGCCAGGGATAGTTTATAAGACTTTATAGAAAGTTACAGATGTACATACAGATGTATGGGAGGGAGGATTTTCAGGAAAGGATTATCTTAAGATGCAGGGGAAGAGTTCCCAAATGCCCAAAAATATATGACTGGATCAAGAAGATGCGGTACATATACATAATGGAATATTACTCAGCAATCAAAAAGGATAAGCTCATGCAATTTGCAGCAACATGGATGGAGCTAGAAGGGATAATGCTCAACAAAATAGGCCAGAAAGAAAAAAAATACCAGATGGTCTCACTCATAGCAGGAATTTAGAAAACTTAAATAAAGGACCAGGAAAAAGACTAATTATAATAAAGTAAAAATCAAAATCAACAAGCAACTATAAACCAGAGAAACCAGAGACACAGTCGGGGGGGAGTGGGAAAGACTAATTATAATAAAGTAAAAATCAAAATCAACAAGCAACTATAAACCAGAGAAACCAGAGACACAGTCGGGGGGGAGTGGGAAGGAGGGATTAGGGTCAAAATAAGGGGGGGTGGGAATTGTACAGGGAATATAACCAAGATGAAAATGCATACATTGTGCAAAAATGAAAAATGATGTAAAAAGTATATAAAATAAAATTTAAAAAATGCAGGGGGAAAATGTACTTAAGGTTTTTTTATGTGAATTTTTAACCTACTTTTTCAATAAATTCTTCTATAAAGTCAATTATCTTCTCTCGTTCACCCAAATTAAGCAAGTCTTTCTTGAGCATTCTATAAAATGTGATATTGGACCAGACTGTTTTCTCACATTCTTTCTTTTTTTCTTTTTGCTTCTCTAATATTGTTTTGATTTAGTTATTATCTTCATACTCTTTCTGTTTTCTTTTACTCTCCTTCTATTGCACCCTAATGAAAGACATTCTAAAGTTCTTGTTTGACCTGCAGGGATTAAATCAGATCTTTCAAATGCATCCCCTGCCCTTCACCCACAGAAAGAGAGAGCGAGCGAGCGAGCAAGCAGCTTCATGTTGTCTGGAAGATATATGAAATGGATGCTATAAACTATCAACAGGACACATCTTATTCTTTCCTTTCTATTTTGGAATAGTTAATTTCTGGTCATTTCTCTAATATCTGTCTCTAATGCAAGTAATTCTTACTCTATTCACCATTAGTATATATAGGCCACCATCAGCTCTTGCCTTCCTTAACCATAATTTCTTTTTTCCTCAAGTTGCTCTCCTCAGTTTTTTTGTTGTTGAATTTATTTGTTGTTGATGTTGCAGGTGTAGGATTCATTCTTCATAGAAAGTATCATGCATCTACATACATAAAACCTAAAGAGAAATATATAATCTAAATTCCTCCTCTTTGTTTCAAATCTCCTGTGTTTGAAATTGTATTGCTTTCTCTTTCTCCATCCCTTGAGTTTTGCTTATATGCATACACAAATGCCATCATGGTTCTTTCCCTATTATTACCCATCTGTGACTCAAGCTAGTCATTTGCTGAATAATAACATAGGGATGGTGTGAAGGGAGGACATTTGGGGGCAGTCACAGAATCAAGATTGTTGTGTAAAGCACTAAGTCTCATATTTATTATCTTTCAAAGCCTCCCTAGGTTATTTACATTCAGCTATTTCATATGACACATAAGAAAGTCTCTTAATTCATTGGATCATTATGTTATAATCATTGTTTTTCTTCCCTCACTTGTAATCCCTATTGGCAATCTTCTTTGATAAAAATTTATTTCAAATAGTAAAAAGGGTGGTTATTATAGTCTCTCAGTTCTAATTTCTCTTGAATTTATCATGTGCCAAACTGATGCAACACCCATATTTTTTTCTGTGACCACCCATCTCTGTTTTAGAGAAACATTGGACACAGATTTTAGGAATGTGGTTCATCATACTTTTTTTTTTAATATCCGAAATAAGAATTTGGCTTCATTTTTTAAAAAAGATTTTTATTTATTTATGCACACAAGAACTGGGGTATAGGCCAGAGGTGTGGGGGGTAACAGGATTCACCAGAGACAGAGTGGGAAACAGAACAGGCAGATTGACTAAAATAACACTATTAAGGGGAGCAGTGGGCAAGACAGGAGAGGTCTGCTGTGCCATGTGTGTCAGCTCCCTGGCCAGGGATGGAACTCATGCTGCAGTGCCTCACGACAGCTTGATAGTGCTGTCTTTTTAATGCCTATGCTACCAGGGAGGCCCCTGGTTCACACTTTTAGGGACACCATTACTGTCCCTCACCCCTTGTATCTAAGGAGTTAGTTTCCCTCTGTATTTTGGTTCAAATTTCAGAGTACTTAATAAATAGGTTTTCTTATTTAACTTAAGCATTGTTTGGTTATCTTTTTACTGCTTTATTGAAGAAAGGTTTTTGTCTATATTTTGTTCATTTTAATTTGATAGGATTCAGTAGAAACAAAGTTAAAATATTCACATGTTAATTAAATCTAAGTTTAGATTTACATTTATAATTACTTATTTGTACCAGATATTAAGAATCATTTTTATAATATTGATTGTCTTAAACTAATTTGTCTATAGTCATATATAAGCATTAGGCTTTTACAAAATTTCTTTCATCATATTGTAAAACAATTATGTACCTAACTGCTTTCAATCTCAATTCATAAATAATTAGATCTTCAATGTGATTTTCTATCTTACTTATAGCACAGCAAAGTATCTCAAATAAAATGCTATCCAGGAATTTGTACTTTAAATTTGAGTTCAAAATCCTATTTTTTCCTTTTTTGAAGGTCTTTTCTTGAAGATCTATTTATTTGGTTAAAATATAATGGGAGATTCATTGCTAATTCTTGGAGAAAAAAATGTAATTCAGCTTTATAAATATTCAAGACAATAATAATGAGCAAAAATGTAGAGAGCGTCTTTCATCTTATTAGTAAGTGGTTCTTTTGTATTATGTTTTATTAAATACCTTATATTAGAGATGGAGGGAAAAAGAAAGTATTTTCCTTTACAGAAATATACAGTGAATCTTAGGGTTTTCATCTCTACATATTTGTATATTCCTTATGTTTTCAATACTTATAATGAAAAATTTATATGTTCCATTTTTTTTTTTATAGAGGCATGTTTTATTTATTTGTCTGTTTGTTTGTTTGTTTTGTTTATACATGCACTGGGTACAGAGCCAGGGCAGGGAGCAGAGAAGGCAGAAGGACCGAAGTACACTGCTGAGGGGAGCAGCGGGCGGCAGGAGAGGTCTGCGCGCCATGCGGGACCCTCCTCAGGTGGCCAGGGAGCAGCCGGGGATCGAACCGGCGCCGCAGAGGCCGCGGGCAGCTAGCAACCCAGCGCTCAACTGCTGCGCCACCGGGGAGGCCCTATATGTTCCATTTTTGACAGAGGATTTATTTAAATATTTTGAAACTCCATGTTCTGAGAATGCTGTCATTTATAACATTTTTGTACAGCATAAATTTTAAAATTTAAATCACCAAATAAAGTTCTTTGTCATTTTACTTAGAATATATTGGAACTTAGTATGATCTATTATTATTATTATTATTGATATAAACATAATATTTTTCTCAAATAGCATCCAAGGAGGATAAAATAATAAATTATCATAATTATTTCATTGTTAAATAGTCTTCATATGTGATCTTAAAGGTATAAGAGGCTCCAGTGTGATTCTTGTTTAATAGTAGAGTTATATTGCTGACATTTATTAGAATACTGTAACTTGTAAGACTGAATTCTTTTCTACAAGAGAAGTATGCCTTCTTTATGTTTATGGGCTTGGTCTTTCTTACAGCTCAGCACAGCTTCCCCCCTTTATAAGAACCATCCCATCTCAGATTACTAAAATGCCAGCTTGGTCTGCCTGTTGCTATGGTTTCCCAGCAGTCATTGGCTATGCCCTGTTGCTTGAAATTATGCTTAGACATGTCCTCATAGAATTTCATCATTCTATCGTGATTTTGGTTCTGTTTTGCATAGAGCAGTAATCCATTTTTACACTGAGTTTATTTGACTGCAGCAGAATTGAATGTGTCCCAAAGATTTGTTGACTCAGGATTTATGGGGATTGTCATGTTAATGGCAGACCCTACACTTGTAATACTGCTACTGCTCATGGAGTTGAACAAATGGCATGATGCCTATATCTGTTTTAATGCCCTCATGAATCTGTGACATACTATTTACCTAAGATGACTTTCATAGATGACACAGCTGTTGGCTTCATCTAAGGCCTTACCTTTTGTTCAGTGTGACATGGTGGAAGTACTGACATTTAGCAGCATCAGTGAAAATGCAGGCCTCACAGTCAAATTATAAATTGCATGTGACCACCATTCTATGGACTATTATCTTGGCGAGGAGCATTTTGCTCTGTTGGTGTCATATTTTGTCAGCTAGGCTTTCTGGAGACATGCTGGCTTTCTTTATTTTGTTCTCTATTTCATGAATGGCATGCTGTTTAATGATATTTGGCCAAAATAGTAAAATTCAATAATCAATTTTTATTTTTCTTTGTCCAATAAAGGTCGTATGCTATGTTGCAGTCTCTCACTTCAGTAGACTTCATACTCATAATCATTATTAACATCATTGAATTACTGTTACTAACCATAAATTAAGATCCTTTAAAGAGTATAGAATCAAAGGAAAAGAGACTTTTATTTAACTGAGACTATGACTTGTTTTTTCTAACCCCTCCCTTCACCTTTATCCATAATACAATGCCTGGCTCATTGTGAACACTCATGATAGTTTGTATCACTTGGGTTGTTCCCTAGTGCCTAAAATCAAGTCTCAGAGATTTCTTACTCTACCATAGTATCTTTTGATATAGTCACAGGCAAAAGAGAAACAGAAGGGCCAGTGAATAAAAAAAGCTAGAGAGAAAATGAAAATCTTTTCTTTATACCAAGAGAAGATTCTTTTTTATTGTATTATTTTTATATTAAAGTAGCAGTGATTTACCACACTGTATATGATTCCAGGGATAGGTTCACAGCTATTCACATGTGCTACTGCATCACACCCAACACCGAGGCAAGGACAGTCCTTCACTGTACCTACTGGCTTCCCTTCCCTCTTTGGTCCCCATGCCAACTTCCCCTTGCCCCCACCCCCACACTCAATTCTAAAAATGGATTTCTAGGGTTTGTTTTGGTTTAGTTTTTTTGTAGTTTTGTCTGCTTTTTTTCTCTATATTCCACATATGAAATCATTCAGCATTTGTGATTTTCCTTCCATTTTATTTGCTCACACGATCCCTTGCGGGTCCATCTATGTTGTTGCAAATGTCAAAATTTCATCTTTTCTTTCATAGCTGAGTAGTATTCTGTGTGTGTATGTACAACCTCTTCTTGATCTACTCATCTGTAATTGGATATTGAGGTTGTTTCTATACTTTGGCTATTGTAAATAGTGCTATGTAAATAGTGTACATAGGAGTGCACATATCCCTTTGAATTCGTACTTTTAAATTTTTCAGGTCTATATCAGGGAACAGAATTACTATATCAAAAGGTAGATCTATTTTTAATACTTTGAGTAACTATTTTTTTTCCATAAGGGCTGGAGCAGTTTACATTCCCACAAGTGTACAAAGGTAACTTTTTCTCTACATAGTTATTAAGAGTTGTTTATTTTGGCATTTTGATATGGCCATTCTTATGGGTGTGAGATGGTATCTAATGGTGGCTTTGATTTGTCTTTCCTTGATGATAATTGATTGTGAGCATTTTTCATGTAGACATCTGTATGTCTTCTTTAGAGAAGTGTATAGATAGCTCTTCTGTCCATTTTTTAAAAATTGATTATTTGTTTTCTATTCAACTATATGAGATATTTATAGAGATCTAGAAAGATCTTATATATTAACCCCTTGTAAGCTATATGATGTGAAAATAATTTCTTCCATTCAATAGGGTGTCTCCTCATTTTAATGATAGATTCTTGCTGTTTAGAAGTTTTTAGTTTGATATAGTCCCAATTGTTAATTATCTTTTATTTCCCTTACTGTTGGAAGTGAGTCCCCAAAGACTTAATTGAAGTAAATGTGTTCTGTATTTTTTCCTTATACTTAATTTGTTTTCAAGTTTTACACCCAAGTTTTTCATCAACTTTGGTTAAATTTTGTGAATAGTAAAAGATAGTGGTTTAGTTTCATTCTTTTGCATATAACTATGACTGTCTACTTTTCCCGGTACAATTTACTGAAGACACTTTCCTTTCCCCATTCTATACTCTTGGCACATTTGTCATATATGAATTGCACATACAGCCTGTGGGGGCTTTTGGGGGGCTTCTTTCTTGACAAATTGCTTTGGCTATTTGTCATCTTTTGTGGATCTATTTCTTTTAAGAGTGCCATTAAATATTTGATAGGGATTGTGTTGACTCTGTATATTGCTTTGGGTAAAATAACCATTTTAATAATATTTAATAACTCTTCCAATCTGAACAGGGAATATGTTTTCCTCTCTTTTAGTCTTCTTCTGTTTCTTCTCAGAATTTCTTATAGTTTTCATTGCACATGTCTTTCCCATCTTCTCTTAAGTTTATTCCCAGGTATTTAATCCTTTATGATGCAACAATAAATGGGGTAGTTTTCTTAATTTCTTTGTTTTCTAGCTTGTTCTTTTGTGTATGGAAACTCAATCAACATTGTTAGTATATTGTTTTTGTAGACTTCCAATTTAATGTCCTGATTTATAAGGAGTTTTTATTGGAGCTGTTAGTGTTTTCCATGGATATTGTCATAGATTTACAGACCCTTCTTCCAAGACTCAAGACGTTTTCAAGAAGGAACTGCAGGCTGCTTAAGCTTTTATAGGAAGAGCTATGGTTAACATTTACAATTAAAGACAGAGCAACCTCATATATGACCATATTCCTGGATGTCATTTCCACATGTGGATTTCTGGTAGCAGCAAGATTGTAAGCAATTAAATATTAGATAACCTTTCTACTTACCTGTGGCTAAGCATCACCCCTACTTTGTTGAACTAGAAGACCTACCTTAATGTTTTTAAAAATTACCTATTTTATAATAATTTTTTAAAAAATATTAAATACTTAAGAACTCATTTACTTTTTTTGAAAAAAGATTTATTTATTTATACAAGAACTGGGGTACAGGTCAGAGGCACTGGAGGGTGAGAGAATTCACCAGAGAGAGCAGGGAACAGAAAAAGCAGACTTACCCAAGACACTGCTGAGGGGAGCAGTGGGCAAGACAGGAGAGGTCTGCCACACCATGTGGGTTTCTCCCTGGTGGGCCAGGAATTGAACCAGCACTGCAGAGGCTGCGGACAGCTTCACAGAGCAGCACTCAACCTTCTGCACCTCCAAGGAGGGCCAAAATTACCTATTTTATAAAACACACTGTATCCTAGAAATCAAACCCTACTCTACCAAAAAAAAAAAAAAAAAAAAAAAAGATGGCTCATGGGAAAGATCTTTTCCAGGAACCTAAAAATAGGAATTACCAAAGAAAGCAACTTTTTTTGACAATGAACTTTATCATTAGTGGAAGTGGAAAAGAATACGAATTTGGAATTGGGAATCTACAACTGTTGACTCTTGGGTCTCCTTCTTTCTAACTCAGCATTTCAAATGATTTTCAAAATAAGCTCTTTTTTTTTGGCAAAGGCAAATATAAACAAACAAACAAATAAACAAACAAACAAATGAATAAAAATTAAAAATAAATAGAAATATCTGTGGTAGTAAATTAGTGAGTTGATCCTATTTTAGTTTTCATGCAGGTGGTGCTTTGATCTTATTAGATTTTAGTGTTTTGACCTGTGCTGACTTTATATGTACCAAAACATGTTTTTAACTGTTGCTATCTGTTAGGGAGGATGCCAAGGTGTTTAGCCACTGGTATGAATGCACTGGGGAGAGAGGGCAAAGGCTGGCTTGTATTTGTGGCATGGCTGGTACCTTTGCCTCTGGGATTCCAGACCCAGGAATCTGTAATGTACATACTGTCAATTCACTTCACAAGGTCAGTATCAGTCCTGTGGTGTTGAGGAGAGTGTGAAGTCTAGCATACTATCTGGTCCTTTTTAAGGGGAAGTGGCCTGGTCTGTGAGGAGGGTCTATGCCCATGCTCTGCTGCATGGGGTTCCCCTCAGTCAAGGGCGTGTGGCTCCACATGGTTCAGCTCTCCTCTTTCCAGGGTGCCTGACTGAGTCTGTGACTGTTAACCCAGACTACTGCCTCCAGGTGATTCTCTTCACTTCTTATTCCATGAAATATGAGTCTTACCCCATCCCTCTGATTCAGTATGTGCTGGTCTCCTATGTCCAACTGATGTTCCAATTTTGCTTCATGCTAAGGAACTCTCCAGATGTAGAGACCCTCTGATTAACTATTGGACATTTCTCTTGGGAACAAAGCAAGGAAACTACTCTGCCGACATCTGAGTATGAGTACTGAATAAGAGCCATAAGGAGATTCTTGATTTTGACTTTTTTTAACTTTTCACTGATTTTGATTATTTTTTTCTATCCAAACATTCTTGTTAATAGTAGACAATAAATAGGGAAAAAAATGAATTCAGTCTCATCAATGGTATTATTGATCCATATAAGATAATTAAACATGTGATGTTTTATATTCATATACTTTGTATAATACGTTCTTGTTGTATACTAAAAAAAATTATCTGCTACAACATTTCTGTTTTTCTCAGATATTTCGTTCTCTAATTCATGCTCAGTCAGTCCCCAGGAGTATTTTATTTTATTTTATTATTTTTTTAAAAGATTTATTTATTTATTTATACAAGCAGGAGGTACAGTCAGAAGCGCAGGAGGGTGAGAGAATTCACCAGAGCCAGAGAGGGAGCAGAGCAGGCAGAAGGACCGAAGTACACTGCTGAGGGGAGCAGCGGGCAGCAGGAGAGGTCTGAGCGCCTTGTGGGACCCTCCTCCTGTGGCCGGGAGCAGCTGGGGATCCAAACAGCATCACAGAGGCTTCAGGCAGCTTCGCAACCCAGCACTCAACCGCTGCGCCACCGGGGAGGCCCCCCCAGGAGTATTTTACAATTAAATGTACAAGACTAGTTTTAGATAAGGAGAGACAAAATTACAACCCCTATCTTCTTCAATTTAGACATGACTAGGAAGTATAACTTCATTATTTGTTAATAAAATACACTACATGGATGGTATATTTTTGACATAGGTTATTTGAGAAGACAACCCATGAACTAGACTTTATGTTGTTGAAAAATAATAATTAAGAAAGAAGTTAGCAAATTGTTACCTATTACCTTACAGTTTAAGATAAACTTAAATGTATTCTATATCTTGGCATCATAAAGTTGAATTACCGTCTAAGCACATTTGTTAATCAGGGTGAAGAATATTCCTGGGATGTTGAAAAGGTAATATTAATATTGTCAAGCATTGTTAATTTGTAACCTCTTCATGTTTACTTTTAGAGGTTATTAGTTATAAGAAATAATTTATTAGGGTATTTGTTAGATAAAAAAATACACTTACTCAAATTTAACTATATTTCTATGAAGGGTACACTTTCACTACCAACCTTGGTGATAAATTAGCTCAATTTATCTGTAACAAAGCCGATCTATATAAAAAGACAGTACAGAATTTGTTTCAAGCAGAAACATTGCTATGGTTCTCTCTCCTCATAGAATATAATTACTAGTAAAATAAAAAGATAAGTAAAATAAAGATGGTCTTGAAAATGATACAGATTTGCAATTTGCTATCACATAGTATTTTAAGTATATTCAGTTAGTCAAGGGCACTAAGGGTGGACTATCTCCTAGACTCAAAATGTCAGCATTGAAGTAATGCTGAATTGCTATCAACCTGCTGCTTCTATGATATACAGCACTTTGTATTATTTTATATATATTTTCACACCTTTGCTTTTTTGTGTTTTTAAGTTATTTGAAACAGAGTTTGCAACCAGAAATACTGAAATGTAGTCTCATTTTACCATTTGCTTCTGCTGTGCCTTAAATGCTATTTTAATTTTCTGATCCTCCATTTTTTTCTTAAATATAAAGTGAAAAAAATATTGTGTGAGAATCATATGACAACAATTCTGATAAAAATTTTAAACTGTAAAATACCAACACAAGTGTAATTTTTAATTTAATAGTTGTTGAGGCTAGTCTTGTGGATTTCTAAGGATGACATGTTTCCCAAAGGCAATACTATTTTCTGTAAGAACATAAGACCATATTTATTTTACTCTTTTTATGACATATTTTACTAGTGACTAAAGAGTTATATGAAATTAGTATAGATTAAAATAACCACTTTAAGAGAAAAATATATTTTTTATTAAAAATTTTTCTTTGTTCATTTACAAGTCATTTGCTTTTACTTCCAGGTTCAAGACGTAACTCATTATTTTGTGATTTTTTTTGTTCTTTCAGCATAAACACATTCCTTTTTACCATGGTAACCTATACTCAGTATAATAGCATAAAATATTAATTAATGTAAATGTGTTGAAAAATAGAAAGACTATGGATGAGAGAGTACAGAAGATTTGGGGTCAGATTCTATTAATTCTTTTTTCCTACTCTGAACTTTGGGAAATATTATTAATTAATGTTGTTCCTCAGTTTGATAATTATATGATACAGACAATAATATGCTTTTTCCAAGATATTCTGTGTAATCAAGATGATATTATATGTATAAACAATCTTCTATAGTAATAAAACAACTGCTTTTATCGTTACGGGATTATCATTCTCTGTGGAGTATTGTTAAAGTTATAATTTCACTGATCAATATTTTGAAAGTAATTTTAAACTATAAAAATAAGATCAGAAATTTCAATTTTGGGGAAGAAAACCTTAAAGGTTATCAATGCTCAAAGCTTTCCTTTCATACAACACGTCTGGTCTTCTAGTTATGGTAACATATATCCTTTGCTTACATAACAGTCCTCAGGAATTTTTATCTTTTCGTTATCTCTTATTTTTTAATGTCAATTTCCAAATGTGGTGCCCAGAATTAGATATACCACATCTAAAGTGACTGCACTTGTGATTATTGGATTGGGACTAATTTTTCTCTATGTCTGGATAATATGTTTCTATGAGTAGAGCTTGTTTTCCAAGCTCTACTCTTAGAAACCATAAGAAGTTAACTTCTGGTAAAGTTTGAATTCCACTGACATGTTCTACCTGCTACCCTAGAGGGTGTTTCATGTGGAAACTAGTTTAACTATTCTTTCCCTTTTCTCTGTTGCACACTAATTGTTTTAAAGTTTCTTTCCATTGCAGGTCTTATACATTAGAATATGTTTTGTGTTGATGCAGTGGATGGCAGAACCGATATAGAGCAGGCGGATTTGGGGGTTCCTCACCCTACCCTCTAACAATACTATAAAAATATTTTTCTGAATTAAACCAAAATAAATTTAAGCTCCTTACAAAGCAGTTGATATAGCCACTGGTGTAAAGATCCAATTAGATATAGTAAATCAATTTAAGTTTACGTTTTTTAGCAAGACTATTAAATATCAGTATCCCTTTTATATTCCTTAGAAAATTATTTTATTTAATAGCCTGTTGTGGAAACTTTATTTTCATGTTAAACATGTTTTGATATGATTCTTTAATCCATATTTTCCACTAGAATTCATTTCCATTTAATTTATTTTTATTTTCCAAATATTATGTGATAGCTTTATTTCACAGAATAATATAGAAAGCATGTAACATGTGCTAAGCCTTTTGTAATGCAATGTTGGACTAAGCAAACAAGTCTCTTTTTCTTTGCAAAATGCGTACTACAAGGAGTTAAACAATAAAATTATTGCCCAATACATATAGAAAAGTTGAAAGGAGTAGAATTAATGAGAAACATAGTTATTATAGAGAATAATAGAAACGTTTTTTTTCCAGAAATAAATGGTTAGACAATGATTATCTAATAAAGTAATATTTCAGATTAAAAAGAGTTAACTAAGAATTAGGAGAAGAAAATTCCAGGCAGAGAGAATGATGCAAAGATCCTAGACAGAAACGTTTGATCTTTTCTGCAGGGGGACAGAGATAGAGGCGACTAAAGTATGGTAAAGAGGGAATGACTGGCAATGCGAGATAAAGTTGGAGTTGTTTTGGGAGTCAGGGCATTAAGGGGACTGAAGGCTTTAACAAGGAGTTTAGAAAATATTGTATGCAAGGCCTCCCTGGTGGCACAGGCAGTTGAGCACAGCGCTGTGAAGCTGTCCTCAGCCTTTGCAGTGAGAGTATGATCCCGGCCAGCCTCAGAGATACCCACATGGCATGGCAGACCTCTCCTGTCTCACCTGCTGCTCCCTTCAGCAATGTATTTCAGTCAGTCTGCCTGTTCTGCTCTCTGTTCTGTCTCTGGTGGATCCTCTCACCCTCCCACACATCTGGCCTGTACCCAGGTTCTTTCATTAATAAATAAATCTTAAAAAAAATACTGTATGCATTGGGATTTCATTTATACACACCTAGTGGACAGTGATATGAACATCCTTTCATTTAAGAATGATTATTTGGTAGAATGCACAAGAATAAAGGAAAAGGGAGACAAGTTAGGAAAATTTGTAATATTCCAATTAAAACATAGTTAACGGGGCCTCCTGGTGGTGCAGGCAGTTGAGTGTCTCACTGTGAAACTGTCCACAGCCTCTGCAGCATGGATTTGATTCCCAGCTGGCCAGTGAGAATCCCACATGGTGAGACCTCTCCTGTCTCATCCACTGCTCCCCTCAGCAGTGTATCTCGTCAGCCTGCCTATTCTGTTCCCTGCTCACCCTCCTGCACTTCTGGCCTGTACCCAGGTTCTTGTATAAATAAATAAAAATCTTCAAATAAATAAACAAATAAATAAATAAATAAATAAAACATAGTTAACAAATGATTGTAGTTCAATTTGCCAAAGGGAAAACATTTATCAATTACCAAATGACTGAGTTTTAAAAAATAATTCATAAATATGCTGAATGATCAATACACTGAATGGTCAATTTGCCGAATATATCAATTTACTAGAAAATATTACCTATTTATACAGCTTAGAGATATTTTGATTGAAACAGATAGTTTGAATAAAATTTAGAGATTCCTGAGATGTCTTAAGCAATTAAAGCTTTTGTTTTTTGTATTCAGATTGTTTTTTATGTATTATGCACCATTTTAAGCAGGCAAACAAAATGTAGTATTACTGTTGTTTTAACATTCCTTGGCTTGGGAATGAAAATATCTTCTGCATTTTCAGTGATGTGTCAGTTTGGGCATATATTTATATAACAGTACTTTAAAATGAAAGAGTGAGTTTCTACCTTCCAATAAATTTACTCACAACTTCATCAATAAGCTCAAGCAAGTTAATGTTTGAGAATTTCTTAAGGAATGAAATACTAATCAATCCTAAAATAGATACTGAAATGATTTTCACCAACAAATTCACTATACAATAATGAAAATAAGATTTAACAATATAAGCAATTACATGGTAAAAGGCAGAACTGGGCCTTTAGTGGTGAATGTAATTTGGTTTATAGAGGTATTGATTTATAATGATGAACACTTGAAATTTTTATAATGTAATAATGCATTGTTACTTCAATAAAAATTCTTTCAAAAAACTGCTATAAATCAACTCACCATATAAACAAAAGAATTTTCAAAATCTCTTGAAACCATGTATCCATGATATGCTGGAAACTATATATTTTATATGAATGTGTGAGTGAATTTGCATTTTTGGTCATTGAATTTTTAACTTATTGGATTTTAGACAGTTGATTTAATGCTGAGTTGTTCATTTACAAAGAAAGAAACAATGTTTTGGTAAATTGGTCATTTGTCTTGAACTCCGATAGTGACAATGATAGAGGGGAGTGGGTATGGTGCTCTGGTGGGAGAGTGCAACGATTTGATGCTTGGTTGGGTATAAAGGGAATAAAAAAAATCAGTGATTACTCCTACATCTGGGAAGACATGGAAGTGCGAATAATATGGAGGTAGGGAAAGTTGAGACATAGTCGTATTTGCTGGCAGGGGTTAGAATAGATATTTTCAAATCTATTTTTTACATGCTTGAGATGCTAATGCAATAACTACATGATGATGTCAAGTAGATAGTAGAATAGATTCTACTTTGGCTCTAACAGGAGAGGATTAATATGGAGATAAAAATATAGGAGTCATCAGAATATGGATGACAATCAAAGCCAAGGATGAAAAGCAAAGAAAGCAGCAGTAGGATTTACTCAGAGTTTCTCTAATATTTATATGTGTGTGAAGCAATGTAGCTGGGAAAAAGAGTCAAAAGTAGTGCAGCCAGTGAGATGGGTTGCACTAAAATTAAGAAAAGAGTTTTTCAAGGAAGGTAGAATTGTTAAACATATCCTCCAAAATAGCAAAGTTTAATGCAGATCATTCCATTTGATTCCCCACCTTCCATTTCTTTTAAGGTTTCCACTTAACTTTATTATTCATCATTTCAGTGTTTTGTTAAATACATACACACAAACACACAGCATGTACATGTGTGATTATGTCTCAATTCAACTTCATTCTTTAAGAGCGGGCACTCACTCATTATGTCAAGTCCAGCATTTGTAAATTACATAGTATCAGAATTGAATCATAATATTTCTAATAATAATTTTTGCTCAGTCACCATGAAGATGTAAATATAAATGTTGATGAAACATGTAAGTAAATCTTGCATATTCAACTAAAAATAAGTATATTTTAATCCTTGCTGGATTTAATTGTCATACCTGAAAACCAAGTATAACTTCTTTTGTCAAGTACAAAATATTTATATTTTGTTTTCGTGGAAATTTTTTTCTCTGACTTTATGAAATCACACAATTAAATCACAAACGCTTAAAGGAAATTTGCAAAAAGTTACATTTACTTGCTATGCTAGCTCCTAATCTGAAACTATGGCCTGCACCTGTAGAGCTAAAATGATTTTATTCATCATTGCATATGTTACCAAGATCAGCATGTATTTTGAACCATTACTTAAGATTTTGTTATGAAATGCTGGAAGCTGCAGTCTGGGAGAATGATTGCTTTTCTGAAAAGCTTCTCTGCTCATTTGCACATAGACAAAGGCCATGTGTAAGCTACTCAACAAAGCTATAAACTTGGCATTATGCCATTATATGAGCAAAATTCCTAGGGATTTGTTTATTCCTGAGATTGAAATATTCACTGAAACAATATAAATGGGAATGAGTTGCATTCTGAGTTAATAAAATAAAATAATAGAAGAATGTAGACTAGTATATGTGAGAAATTTTTCAAAAACAAAATAAAATTGGAATGTGTCTTCAAAAAGCAGAATCCAAAGGATATATGTTTAAATTGGCCTTAAACATAAATCTACATGCAATAGTCTTTCTAGCCTTTCTACCTCATTTTTTCAGGGCCATATCATCATAAAACCACAGAATGTCAACATTAAGGTAAATCTCAGAGTTTCTATCTGACTCAAAGGAGGAAGGCTATAAGGCATTGGGATAAGGAGTGGAGAAAATTATAACCATGTATCAGTTTACACTAGTTTTCTACCAAAACACATGCATCTCAAAGAGATAAAATTTTTGTCCCGATCTAGTTGAAAATCTTGATAGGTATCAATTAATATTATTGATAGATGATAACTTGATTTTAATTATGCTCAAAAACCCTTTTTATACAGTTTTGAGATGTATTATATGACTAATAACAGCAGCACATCAACCAAACATTAAAATCAGTTTTATACTGAGTAACTATCAAAGAAGTGAGACAGGAATGAAGGGGCATATTGTTGAGAATTCAAAAATTAACATTTGGAATTGTTTGACTATAATAAAGAGCACTATTTCATCTACAGTTATTTTTGAAATATTTGAATTATTGTTTATTCCTCATCTTTTTATATGAATTTTGCAAAACAGAAGGAGAGATTCATTCAAAGTGAACATACAGAAACCAACTTTTAGTTTATTATCTCAAAAGTATGAATCACCTATAATAACACCCATTAACACTAATGGAAATTTGCATGTAATAAATCCTTTTGGTGCCTGGAGAATATACCACAACTCTTTTAAACTGTCTAGAGCTTTTACCCCTGGGTCCTTCAGAAGTTATGAGCCATCAGATATAGTGTTCCTGTAAAGGAACAGGAAGATAATTAGAGTATCTCCAATTCCTACAAGTACATGTATGTGTATCTTAATACTCCTATAGAAGTACACTTCCAAGGAGCTCAGGAGAAAATATACTAAAATCATATAAGAGATACTATGGTATTATTTATGAGGACTTTCTATAACTATAATTGATTATGACCTGGGTTATATAAGGTTATTTATACCTTTAAGTATATAATATTTATTTAACTCTAAAGTAACCATTTGTATTGATTAAATTGAAATGGAAAAAAAATCACTCATGATAAAAGTCATACTTTAGTGCATCATCTGTTATTTTATAGGTAAATTAAATATAATCTAATTTTTATTGACAAGATAGATCTGAGTTTATATACATAAAGTACTCTGGATAATTTGTCAATTGAGTAACAAAAAATTGACTCATAAGGAATGAACTTGATATGGCAAGAAATACATATATATTTTAAGATTCATTTATCTATGCATACAAGAGCTGGGGCACAGGCCAGAGGCACGGGGAGTGAGACAGAGTGGGGAACAGAACAGGCAGACTGACTGAAATACACTGCTGAGGGGAGCAGTGGGCGAGACAGGAGAGGTCTGCTGCACCATGTGGGTAGCTCCCTGGCCAACCTGGGATCGAACTCGTGCTGCAGAGGTAGCTACGGATAGCTTCATAGGTTATGTCCTAACCCCTTGCACTGCCAGGGAGGCCCCTGGCAAGAAATATTTTGAGGCTAAATTTTTTTAATTCTTTCATTCAGGACACACTGTATTTTTTCCCTTTTTATTGTAATGGAATACACAGAACATATGATTTACCATTTTAATAATTTGTATTGTATTTTTTTTACTGAGGTAATGGGTTACATTACTGCATATCATTTAGCAGTGAGGATTCGCACCATCCAGATGTGTTATTATACCACACCACCACCAAAGCATCCATTACACTCTACTGCAGTCCATTGTGCCCTTTCCTTCCTGTGCTCCCCATCACTCACCTTTCCCTCCTATAGCTTCAGTTCTACATTTTAATCATTTTTTTAATGATATATTTATTTATGCATACAAGAGCTGGGGTATGGGCCAGAGATGCGGGGGTTGAGAGGATCCACCAAAGACAGAGTGGGGAACAGACCAGGCAGACTGACTGAAATACACTGCTGAGGGGAGCAGCGGGAGAGACAGTGGAGGTCTGCCTCACCATGTGGGTTTCTCCCTGGCCAGCCGGGGACCAAACTTGTGCTGTGGAGGCTGTGGATTGCTTCATAGTGAGGTGCTTAACCCCTTGCACCACCAGGGAGGCCCATTAATCATTTTTTAACTGTACAGTTCAGTGCTATTATGTACATGCAACCATCAATGAAGGCCTATACAAGAGAAATAACAATGGAGATATGAGTATATCTATAAATTAGAAGCAAATTCAACAGTTTGTAAGTGATTTTATTTGGGAAATGCAGGAAAGGAGGATTTACTCATAGCAGTATCTTTTGTGTCTAAGTGCTTGTAACAAAATAGAGAAGAAGAACATGTTCACTGATTTGGTAGAGAAGGAAATGCATTTACTTTGTCCTCACTGAGTTTGAGGTGCTGAAAGAATTGCTGGGATGTGGGGTGCAAGGCATAGATTCTGGGGGAAGTGTTGAGGCAAAAAAAAATAGGTTTGAGTAGAACATGTACCCATAGAAAAGAGCAAAAATGTAACACCAAAACTGAAAAAAAAAATTGACAGACATGAGAGTTGAATTCCTGAATTTGCATGAAAGGCAGGTAAAATAAATTATAAAAACAGCGAAGGATGAGCCAAGCAGAAAAATGCCTATCTTAAATTTCGGTGATAAAAAGAAAGTGGAAACAAGAAAAACAGTTGACAGAGAAGTTCAAGAGGCATCAAGGGGAAACACTGTCATATAAAACAAGAAAATGTGAATTTCTAGACAGGAGTGAGAAAAAATGCAAAGATAGACATGAAATGAAAATTAATAAAAGATCTTTGAAATTCCTAACTACAACTGCAAAGTTCAATAGATACAGAAGCCAAAATGATGGAATTTAAAAGGTCTGACCTACACTTCAGTTGGTGTCCTAAGAAAAATTTGATTTGGTAACTTTGTATTTAATCAGATCTGAAGTGAATATTTTCAAAATCTTGGAAAATAGCAGACTTTTATAGGCACAACTTCTTTACTAAAATCTTTCATAAAATATCAAGACAAGTTTGTTAAAAAAATAAAATCTGTGACAATATTTTAAGGAACAATTATCTATGACTAATTAACTATAAAACAATAAATTGTGAAATTGTCTTAGTCTGCCCAGGCTGCTATAAGAAAATAGCACAGGGCCTCCCCGGTGGCGCAGCGGTTGAGCGCTGGGTTGCGAAGCTACCTGCGGCCTCTGCGGCGCCGGTTCGATCCCCGGCTGCTCCCCGGCCACCGGAGGAGGGTCCCACATGGTGTGCAGACCTCTCCTGCTGCCCGCTGCTCCCCTCAGCAGTGTACTTCGGTCCTTCTGCCTGCTCTGCTCCCCGCTCTGGCTCTGGTGAATTCTCTCACCCTCCCACGCTTCTGACTGTACCCAGTGCATGTATAAACCAAACAAACAAACAAATAATAAATAAATAAATAAGACATGCCTCTAGAAAATTTAAAAAAAAAAAAAAAAAAGAAAATAGCACAGATGGTGAGATTAGACAACAGACATTTATTTTCTTATGCTTAGGAGGTTTTGAAGACCTAGATCAAGGTGCCAGCAGGTTTGGTTTCTGTTAAAGGTGTCCCCTCATAGCTAGCTGCCTTCTCAACGTGTCCTTACATAGACTTTTTTTTTATATATATACTTTTTTTTCCTACTTATAGGAGGGATATAGGAGGACCAAATAAGACATCAGTGTAAAAAAATAATAACAGTACAAAACACAACAAAGCAAAAACAGACAATTATAAATCAGAGACATCCTGCAGGGGAGGAGGAGAGAGAGGGATCAGAGGGAGGGAGGGAGGAACACAGGGGACTGAGGTGATGGTGCATGGGTGCATTGGGGAAGGAAACGCTTATGGGGACTACACCTGGGGCGGGGAAGCAAATATTGTTTAAAAATGGACTATGATGTAAAAAATAAATTTAAAAAATTGTATCTGCATAGACTTTTTCTGTTCATTCTGGGACGGAGATGGAGATTACTGCTGTCTTTTCCTCTTCTTCGAAGGACCCAGGTGTAACAGATTAGGGCCACATTATTTTGACTTCATTTTAACTTAATTACCTCCTTAAAGGTTCTATACTCAAATACAGTCACATTGGACATTTGGGTTCAAAGAGTGAATTTTGAGGGACACAAGTCAGTTTTTAAAGGATGGGATCAATCTGATAGAAAGCCTCTTTCTGACAAGAATGGGAAGGGTCAAAGATTAGTAAATTCTCTTCTTTATGACTTGTGAAATAGTATTCTGGATTAAAGAAACCCTAAGAACCCCTAACAAGATTAAGAACCCCCTAACAAGATTAAGAAACCCTAACAACCAATTAAAATACAGCTATAAAAGTATTCGCTTGCATTAGACAGAAACCACCACACCCTAATTCATCTTTAGTCAAAGCAAACAACATTATTGATTTATATTGCTTCTGATACAGTTGTCAAATAGATAATGGCACTGGTAAATTGTATATATTTGTATAGTAATTCTGTGTTAAGTAGATATAGTGGTACTTAACTTTCAGGTATTTATAATTAAGTCTTTAGCTAAACTAAATATGGGCAGGCTAAGGACAGAATGCCAAACTGAATATGTTTTCCTATTCCACAGGGGTAGGCAAGGTATTTGGGAGTCTCTGAAACAACTAATGTAAAAATTAGTTAAATGATACCTATTGTCAAAAACTATCAATATTATACATTACCTAATAATTATCCATAGCTTTATGGAAAAACTAGCACAAGTTTTGGAGAAACTATTCGAAGTATGGAAAATGTATATTCAGGCAAAATCAAAAGCAAAATTTAAACATATAGATGCCATCATGAGAGGAGTAAGCCAATTAAACAAAAACCAGGTATATGAATTTCTTTCTCAGAAATCAAAATTTTAAAACACCAAATTAAAAAGATTAAGTATATTCAGCTTTTTAGCTGTTATTTATCTGCTCTGTATTTATAGGCCGATAAATCACAGATTTTGAAAAAATACCTGTTACAACATTGTTTGTATTCTTTATGGGCAGCATGGACTTTATTTCTTTGGGGGGGGGTGTGTAAAAATAAAACCACTTCATGAATATGTTCTGAAAAGGCCTTTGGAAAATACATTTTCCAAAAATAATAGAACATTCATCTTCATCCAGAGTCAATTTAAACGTTAATCGTGGTTTTCTACTAATCAGGAGGAAACAATTTTAAATGAATGTTTTTTTCTTTTTTTGTATTCTTTGGAAATAAATTTAAATTTCCCTATATTCCATATAAGGTGATATTTGTTTTACTTTGATTGGATTGAACACTGATTTTTCTCTCCCCTGAATATTTCAAAGTAATTTTCAGACTCTAATGAAAGATATCTTATTAGTCATTTCCTGAATTATAATAATTTTTAAAGTCCTAAAGTACAAAGGAAAATTCAATCTAAAAGAGAAATGTAGCTAGACCAAGGACCAATAATTTGAGAATAATTCTCCCCAAAGTCTTACTGACATTGAATTAGATAAAGCAGAACCAGACAATAAGGACTTTGGTAGCATTATCCCTTTCATCTCACAACACTTCCCATAAATTTAAGCTGGTTTCTGAATTTAAATTACTGTCAATTTCAATTCTCCATAGATCAATATAAATTCTCCATGTTGAGAGACCACTTGATTTTGTTATAGTTTATGAATCCCTTGAAAGAAATCCTTAGAAAACAGGAAACATTGACATATCCCGTATATGAACATTTGATCACTTCATAATTTTATTTTCGAAAATAAAATATACTACATGTATTTTTCAGTGTGTATTTGTAGCAGTTATTGAATATGAAATAACTCTACTTTCAGCTTTTATGACTTATACCATGTTAGAATTTAAAAATGTAATAGGATGTCTAACCCCTCTCTCTGGAGGCTGCAACTTTCATAAGGGCAGGACTGATGATTGCACACCTACTAGGCTGAGTATTAACTTCTGGCATTCCCAGTAACTTTTTGATTGAGAAAAATACATTTTTCAAAATCATACAGCATTCCTCTTTAATCCAAAGCAAAATTAGATTTTGATTGTGGTTCAATTCAATCAAAGTAAACAAATATCACCTAATATAGAATATAGGAAAATTGAAATTATTTTTTCAAAGAATACAAAAAAAAAAGAAAAACATCCCTTTAAAATTGCTTCCTTGTGATTAGTAGAAAACCACAACTAATATTTAAATTCACCATGGTAATAATGACAAAGCAGCTAAGCTTTATTTTTTATTTTAATTTTTTAAAGATTTATTTATTATTTATACAAGCACTGGGTACAGTCAGAAGTGCGGGAGGGTGAGAGAATCCACCAGAGCCAGAGGGGAGAGCAGAGCAGGCAGAATGATGAAGTACACTGCTGAGGGGAGCAGCAGGCGGCAGGAGAGGTCTTAGCGTCATGTGGGACCCTCGCCCGGATTGAACTGGCACTGCAGAGGCTGCAGGCAGTGTCGCAACCCAGTGCTCAACCACTGTGCCACCGGGGAGGCCCTAAGCTTTATTTTACAAAGGAGTAGTTCAGTTCAACACATTGCTGCACAGGTTCCTAGGAACTTTATTTGTGACTTCAAGTTTTCATTGACAGAGGATATCCCACTTTTAATTTTAAATGTAGTTAATTATTCCCCTGTATATGATATTAATATAATAGCACTTTTTCTACCCTGCTGAAGAGACAGTTCTCAGTTGGGCTTTTTCTTATCAGGCTTTCATTTCTATCTTAAAGAACTCCTTGTAGCGGAAGCTAAATAATTTTGAACCACAACCTTGACAAAAATCAGGAAGAAAAATAAAATTAGAAGAGTAGATAAAAGCTGAAAATAAGCAGAGTTATGAATTTTCCTAAAATAATAAGCAGTCAGTAGTTCTTTGTTGAAGGGATTATGCTAGGAGAATTAGGCAGAGTTGCAGATGATATTCCTGCAGCTATAACTTCACAAGAAGCAGAGACCGGCTACTTAAACAAGGCCACAGATGCCCAATTCAGTGTGTGGGTGTGGAAAGCACAGATAATGAAGACTATGAAGAGGGGAAAATACTACATTTAAGGTGTGCTGAACTGTTAAAATTCTTTCTGACACTTCCTATTGAGCAATATCCAAACTGAAATCCCAGTTGCTCTTATCTACAATGGACAAATGGCAGGGATTGGCAGCCAGGAGACAGACAACAAAAATCATGTAAGCCATGAGGAAAGTATGGATGGCTGCTGCAAGGTAGTTTTTGGAATTCCAGAAGATAATCTTTTAACTCAAAGAACTAAGAAGACAATAATCTCAGCCTTGAGAATGGAACTCAAAGTGGAGACTTGGATATTCTAGAGTATAAAGATTATTTGTTTGTTGTAACAATGTATAAAAGGAGGGAGAAATTGATAAATTGGAAAAAAAGAAACAGGATTATGTTGTATATCAGAAAAAAAATCTTTTCAATAAATCATTCAGTAACATGCTTCTTATATTTCATATATTTTGTAGTAAATGCAACTAAAAATGTTCATCAAATCTTTTAAAAGTATTTTAAGGATAATAATCTTTAAAAATCTTCTTAAAATATTTTATATCATTGACATTATTCTCTTGAATACTACTTTGTTTTTCTAAAAAGCTAGCAACTAGAGTAAGTTACTTCTCTATGATACTATAAGCCTTTTGAGTTAATCTAAATTTTGTATTCAAATTCATACCAACCATCCAAATTACTTCAATAATACTAAGTCCTATCATACACTGAAAGGAAATAGAGCTGAGACAGAATAAAATTCCTTAAATTTATATCCACCTACCAACAATCTTTAGGCACTGATTTTATGTAAGTTATATTCTATAATATATATTCTGTCCGGGCCAGCCTGGCAGATCAACGGGGTACCCGGGGGAGGAAGCAGGGGCTTGGTATGGGACAGGGGTACTCGAGGAGTGGAGACAAAGCCAGGATCATCGCCAGTCTCATTTATTCAGGAATGTGTACAATGTTATATAGGGTTCAGAGGAGGAGGTCTCTCATTATCTCTAGCAAGGAGAGACCACCAATGCAAACAAGCCACAGTAGCAAGCAGGGGGAAAGGTTCAGTCGTCACAATAGGAAAATTGAAACCTTCCCTGGAGCTAACATTCAGTAACTGCTTCAGGCAAGAACCCGGATGTTCAGGTCTGGGCCTCAGGTCTGGGCCCAGACAGATCCTCCTTTTCTATTATTTCTAATGAGAGAGCGGAAAGACAAAAACCCCTCGGGGACTGTGCCTCTCTTAGGTGTCAGGAGTCACAGACATGTGGCGATTTAGCACCTCAAGCCATTTTGAGTCTGCCCCCGATCTTACCTGTCACTGGCTGACCAGTCCATCGCACAGGGGAAGGGGGTCTTATTTCTTCAGACTGAGCATAAGTCTGAGTAAGAGCCTCCCTTATCTCGCATCTCCAACTTATGGTAATGTACCTGAATGGGTTTTGCCTGAAGGGCCTGAATCTGTTGTCTTACAAAAGAGATTATCCTGTTAAAAATGCAAGGACCCATGACAACCAATATCAAAAGGGTTAATAGGGGACCCATGAGGGGAAGAAGGTAAGGTAAGAGTCCATTGAGACCAGTCCAGAGTGGATTTTCAGCTAGCTCCTGGCGTCTTCTTTCCAGGTCATCTTGTAACTGTCGGATTTTATTGCGGACAATTCCTGATTTGTTGGCGTAGAAACAGCATTTCTCCTGCAGGACCAAGCAAATACCCCCCTTTTCCGCTGTTAGCAAATCAAGGCCCCGTCGATTTTGAAGGACTACCTCAGCTAAGGAGTCAACCTGATCCTGAAGATCCTGAATAGTACTGGAAAGAGCATGAACATCATTAATAAGTTGTTGAGACAGTTTAGTATATTGTGAGAGAGATATGCCTAATCCAGCTGTCCCTGAGGCCACGGCGGCAGTTATACCCAGGCCTGTAAATAAGGGAATCAGGTGTACTGCTCTCTTACTTTTACTGAAAAAATGGTCAACCGTTGGAATGGGCATGGGCTCACTTTTAGGAACAACGTCTATGTCAGGTAGAAGGAACCCCAACACACAATGACCAGTCCAATTAGTCGGCAATGTATGTGATTTATTTCCAGAACGCCTGAGGAGCCTTTCTCTGTGCTCCCAACAACTGTGTGTGGTACCCCCGTCCCCGGAGAGGTCACCACGTCTGAGGAGGTGAAAGTGCGGGCACCTGGGTGCAGCGCACTGTGGCCGACTGTGGCCCAGAACTGCCGATCAAGCGATCCTCCTGCCTCAGCCTCCCATGTAGCCTGGGATTACAGGCGCGCGCCACTGCGCCCGGCGTATCAAAAAACTGGATAGGCTGAACCAAAATGGGAACCGTGAAGGAGCAATTACGGTATGGTGCAAGTGAGGAACTGGTTGTTGGAAAGGCCAAAGGCACAGGGAAACCCATTTGTAAACATAGCCAACAATTATTGGCCAGTGAGGAATTTGTTAAATTAAGTAAATTGAACGAAGAGTTGAGGATATTAAAAGTATTGTAGTCAATGCCCAACTTTTGTCTTTCAGCAGGAAGGGCAAGTGGATGGTAGCTAAGCGCAGGGGGAAGGCGCGGTGCAAGCTGTTTTGAGACTGTACTGACAAAGTGATCTCTGGCTTTGTCTTGAGGACCTCTTCCATCGGTGACATGTACGGGGGCAGTAGTTGCCCAGCACACTGTGTCACCCACCTTTTTGTTGGCACCACAGGTGGTCAGCAAGGTAGAGGCCTATAGCTGACTCGCAGGGGATGTCCTGATAAGAACAGCAGTATAATAAGTCTTATTATTATTGGCCGTGCATTGAGAAAAGGTCTTGTAATGTTAGGGGGAAAAGGATGTCCCAAAGCTAATTCCATATAGGCTTTGTGGACTCCACCCCCACCCCAGGGTTGCTCTATAACAGTAACAAGAGGAGTGTACTGACTCAGCAAAGGAAGTGCAGGTACACTGCCCTCCATGTGAGGGGCCACCTATAGCTGTCCAGAGGCATTTATAGCGGGACTTACGGCTGGAGCCTGCAACAGTGACCAAATATGTGATGTGGCCAGGGCAAGTAATGTAAGAGACATACCCATTAGGAGCGGTAGAGAAATAGCCCCACCTGTACTCACAAGGTTTACCATGAAGATGTTGAGTCAAAGACACAATCTTGCCTGGATCCTTGAAGCCGGCAAAGGCCGAAGAGAAAAGTAACATCTCAGCATAGAGGTGAGTCAGGAAGCGGTCACCATGCTGTAACAAATCTGTAACAAATCTGACAAGCCCTTCAGCCAACCATCGGGCCGCATCATGAGTCTGTGAAGAGACACATACTGATCCCCTTCCCCAGATCAGAGATCAGGCTGATCCCCTTCCCCAGATCAGGCTTTGTAGGGCCGTACAGAGATCCTGAAATTTAGTCCTCCAAAGTAAATGATCTCTGCCGTCAAGGACAGCCTTTACTAAAGTTTGCCAATCTAGGGGAGTGAGCCACCCTTCTGCAATAGAATCAAGAATTGTGAGAGTGAAAGGGGCACTAGCACCATATTGGGTAACAGCGGTTTTCAATTCCTTTAAATGTTGAAAATTATGTGGCTGGTGATAGCGGTGGAGGTGGCCTTGAACATCTGGAGCTTCAATAACAGGAAAGACAGAAGCCGCGGAAAAGGGCATTTTGGGAGGCGGGAAAGCAGACAAAGCAGCGGGAGCTGGGGGAGGAGTTAAAATGGTGTCTGTGTCAACTCCGCCCCGTGAAGGCGGCTTTAAGGTGGTCTCGGCGTCACCCCTCCCCCATAATGGCGGAGCGGGATCTGAGTTGGATGAAGAAGTTAACTGAATCTGTTGAAGTTGAAGGGAAAGTTTATGATAACGGGCCTACTGTAGGCGCATGCGCTCCTCAAGGTGGGCGATTTTGGTTTTTAAGGTCGAGAATAGGGTCAAGTTGTGAGGGTGCAGAGGCAACAGCGGCCGTGTAATAAGGAGGAGAGTGGGGATTGTAATGTGCAGCCTCCTCCTCCAGGTTGCTCCAATCTACTTTGCCCACCTCAGGATCCTCCCCTTTTGCGATAGTGGGGGGAGGTTGCGAAGCAACTTTGATTTCGCTTTTGGAGTTAAGCAGTGGAAAAACTCCGCCCTCTTCTTGAGACGAGCAAGGAGGGTTTGTAGCTACAAAAGTAAACTTGCTCAAAGAGGGATAAATTCTGTTTTTCTTTTTTATTTTGGGCCGGTCGGGAGAGGCCCTTTCATTTTTATCTAAAGGTTTTTTTTGTTCTTCTTTGGATGGATCATCCTCTGCATCACTGTGAAACGGAATTAAGTCCTCACAGCGATAGTTGGGGGATGGGGCCCCAACCGTAGTGGGGAAAGCACTTCTAAGCAATTGTTTGGTTTCCCCCACCCTTTTCCATCTTTTTTGATTTATTGTGCCCTCTTGAGGGAACCAAGGACACAGGTCTTGAACAAAATCAAAAAAGTGGAGTAGATCCTTTTTTGTGACCCTGACTCCTCGCGTCCTAAGTGCCACTTTTAATTGCTTCACATATATCTCATGCTGGCTTATTTCCTGTCCCATGATTCAGACGCTGTACCTGAGCTTACCTTATCCACGACGCGGCAGGGTCCCACGTCGATAAGGCTTCCTCCTGAGCTAGCTAGCTTCCTTTTCGGGCTTCTTCTCCCTCTGTAAGTTCTTCCTCGTACCCGGGCCCCACGCTGGGCGCCAAATGTCCGGGCCACCCGGGCAGATCAACGGGGTACCCGGGGGAGGAAGCAGGGGCTTGGTATGGGACAGGGGTACTCGAGGAGTGGAGACAAAGCCAGGATCATCTCCAGTCTCATTTATTCAGGAATGTGTACAATGTTATATAGGGTTCAGAGGAGGAGGTCTCTCGTTATCTCTAGCAAGGAGAGACCACCAATACAAACAAGCCACAGTAGCAAGCAGGGGGAAAGGTTCAGTCCTCACAATAGGAAACTTGAAATCTTCCCTGGAGCTAACATTCAGTACCTGCTTCAGGCAAGAACCCGGATGTTCAGGTCTGGGCCTCAGGTCTGGGCCCCGACATATTCTATATATATTTTATATCATATTACATTATTTAAATGTAATTTATTTATTTATTTATTAAAGATTTATTTATTTATTTATACAAGCACTGAGTACAGTCAGAAGCGCAGGAGGGTGAGAGAACTCACCAGAGCCAGAGTGGGGAGAAGAACAGGCAGACTGAAGAAGTACACTGCTGAGGGGAGCAGCAGGCGTGGTAGGAGAGGTCTGTGAGCCATGTAGGACCCTAGCCGGTGGCTGGGGATCTAACCGGTGCTGCAGAGGCTGTGGGCAGCTTTGCAGCCCAGCGCTCAACCACTGCTCCACCAGGGGAGGACCTATATAATATTTTTTTAAATATTTATTTATTTATGCATACAAGAACTGGGGTACAGGCCAGAGATGCGGGGGAGGGGGTGAGAGGATTCACCAGAGACAGAGTGGGGAGAAGAACAGGCAGACGAACTGAAATACACTGCTGAGGGGAGCAGTGGGTGAGATAAAAGAGGTCTGTTGCGCTAACTGGGTTTCTCCCTGGCCAGCCTGGGAATTGAACTCATGCTGCTGTGGCTGCGCACAGCTTCATAGGTTTTGTCTAAATCCCTTGCACCATGAGGGAGGACCCATTATAGAATATTTTATATTTTATGAAATATTAAAATATAAACTCAGTTCCAACTCTTAAATAATATTGCCAATTAACTAGGTCAGATTTTAATACTTTCTTACCTTGATTATTATAATTACGTATTGTTTCTTTTTTATTATATTTTTTAATCATGGTAACACTGGTTAACATCACAGTATATGAGTCAGCAGTCTAGTGTCACACCTCTTCAGATGTGTCACTACACCCACCACAATCCATTGGGCCTCCTCCACCTTTGCTCCCCACCCCATCCATCCAATTCTTTTTCTTTTAAATTCACCTGAGTTCTCATGTCACAATCTGCTCAAGATTTTTGTGTCTCCCTTGCCCTAAGCTGGTTAGATGCTGTCCAATATTTTCCAATATATGACTCCAGTTTGCATCTTTTATCTTTACTAACACCCTTCCCATACCTACTACATGCCCATGCCTACATGACCAAATGACTCATTCTATAAGAATTGTGATTTCCTAGATGTTCCTTTAATCTAACATGCCTTTTTTTCACTTATAAATGTCTCCTTGCTCATTGAATTCAAGTTCAAATCTTGCTTTTTCCAAGAAATCTTTCCTCATTTCTTCCTACTTTGAAGGAAACATTTCCTATTCTGTGTTCTAGTATTAGCTAGTATATTATAGGTTAATGTCATTTTCCTCTTAAATCACTTTTAATTGATTGCTTGTCTCCTCCTTGCTTTGAACTATTTCAATTGTGATTTATTATTATTTTTTACTGCATAGATGTATTTCATTAAGAAACACTTCAATTATTTCTTCAAGGATAAAAATATGTGAATGAATAAATGTCTTTTCTACTAAGTTGGACATACATAAAGGCAGGGCCACATTTTGTTGTTACCTTTGTCTTAATCAATAAATACATACCAGTTGATTTGAGTTGTTTTGGAATGCTTTAGAAATGATATTTATAGGGCCTCCCCGGTGGCGCAGCGGTTGAGCGCTGGGTTGCGAAGCTGCCCGCGGCCTCTGCGGCGCTGGTTCGATCCTCGGCTGCTCCCCGGCCTCCGGAAGAGGGTCCCACATGGCACGCAGACCTCTCCTGCCGCCCGCTGCTCCCCTCAGCAGTGTACTTCGGTCCTTCTGCCTGCTCTGCTCCCCGCTCTGGCTCTGGTGAATTCGCTCACCCTCCCATGCTTCTGACTGTACCCAGTGCATGTATAAACAAAACAAAGAAACAAATAAAAAAAAAAAACATGCCTCTAAAAAAAAAAAAGATATTTATAAAGGAAGAAATTTGAGGTATTCTAGGCAAATTATCAATAGTCTGAAAAATAAAACCCCTTGAATAATATGTCACCTTGTAAGTTTCAAGTTTTACTGGACACATTTTATGTTTAAAATTATGAATAGATCAAAATGTCTTTTTATTTATTTTATTTATTTTTTAAAAGATTTATTTATTTATTTATTTATTTATTTATTTATACAAACACTGGGTACAGTCAGAAGCGCAGGAGGGTGAGAGAATTCACCAGCGCCAGAGGGGAGAGCAGAGCAGGCAAACTGATGAAGTATACTGCTGAGGGGAGCAGCAGGCACTGCAAGAGAGGTCTGTGTGCCTTTTGGGACCCTCGCTGGTGGCCGGGGATCCAACCTGCACTGCAGAGGCTGCAGGCAGCTCTGCAGCCCAGCGCCACTAGGGGAGGCCCTAGATCAAAATGTTTTAAGAGCAAGAATAATTTCTGACCAATAAAAGTCATCAAGGTAAATGTTTATTTTATATAAGAAATCAAGGAGTAATTTAATCCTAAATGGGTCAATTTAATCTTGAATTTTTGCTGAATATTACTGATTCTGGTTAATGAATGAGAAATTAGTAGAAAGATAAAATAAAGGAGTAAAATTGTACACCAGAATTGAGAAATAACAGAATGTTAAAGAACCTTGGTTTATCTAATAAAATATTCCAAATTCACTGGGTGGCAGGGAAATTTGCCTAAAGAACAATGCCTTCCATGAAAATAATCTTTAATTATATCTATACTTTATTCTTTTCTTGTAAGTCAATACAGTATCTACTTTTCAAATATTCTTTGAACTTCTTAATATTTTCAACTTGTACCTCACTTTGAACAACTTCTACAAGCTGATTCAAACTAATCAAATCCAAATAATACTTATCAAGAGGCTATGATTAACCAGCCTCTATTCTCACCTATGTTGTACAAAGAGCTGACAGCAGCCTCTGTTTTAAGAAAGTTGATGAACATAAATGCTGTCATAAAAAAGCCTAATGAAACAGTGTAATTTTAAACAAAAACTATTATAAAAACCTGGAGGAGGAGCACTTAACCAGGACTAGTAGGGCTAGAAATGGATTTCTGACAAAACTAAAGACCATAATAAAACTTGAGGTAAAACTTGGCAGTTAGAAGGGGGGAATATGGAAGAAACAAAATCCAGGCAGAGGGAAAAGTGTGATTAAAAGCAAAGAGACACATGAATCAGCAGTGCTGAAAACTATAGGCAGTTCAATGTTACTGAAAGATAAAACATTTCAAGCTGACATCAAAGAAATGAACAGTATTTATAATGTGTTAGAATTTGGTGAATAAAGCTATGATTACTTTTTCTTTTGGGTCAAACATCCTTTTAAAAAATCTGATCTGGTTTTCCAGCTCTGTCCAGCAATGTTCATGCCCAAGAAGGACCGGATTGCCATTTATGAACACCTTTGGAAGGAAGGCATGATGGTGACCAAGAGGGATGCCTACAAGCCTAACCATCCTGAGCTGGCAGACAAGAATGCGCCCTGTGATTAAGGATCTTAGTTTCTATAACTGTGTCATCTGCACCTAAGGATCTTAGTTTCCATAACTGCAATGATTGTTATGCTAATCTCTTCTACTCCCACCTCCTTGTGTGAATCAGGTTTCTGGTCTTATAGTGCATCCTTTTTCAGTTTTTTTCTACTCCTCTCCTCCATCATTCACCCCCTGACCATATCCAGGCCAAAATCTTTTGGGAAGTTGAAGGGAAGAGGACCGTTTTCTCTGTCTCCATGTCACAAGGTTGTGCAGTCTCTCAAGTCCCAAGGCTATGTCAAGGAACAGTTGCCTGGAGATATTTCTATTATCCAGTATCTCCATGATTACCTCCACCCCTCTCCTGAGATTGTGCTGCCAACCCGCACAGCCACCTTCCTGGGACCAAAGGTCTGGAGGGTGAGCAGGGGAAGCCAACAGAGATCCTTACAGAGGGAGAGCTGTGTCCTCCCTCTGACTGCATGAAATCCATCCCCATTTTCAAGTGTAATTTCCTTTACTTGAGGTCAACTAATTATGCTATATTTACAAAGTACCTTCAGAGCAGCACCTACATAACTGGGCAAGATGACTATAAATCTAAACATCACGTGGAATATGAGTTAAACTTTTGCTCACACAAGGAAAACATTAGTACTACAATGGGAGTTTTCTTCCTAAAGTAAACTTGAAGTAACTATTTTCTATTTTTGCCTTATACACAGCAAAAAATATAAACAAGTAAAATAAAATATTATGGCTGTTTGTGCACCTGGGCAATGGATTTTGATCATTTCCTAAGAAAAAGAATTTAAAGAAAAAGGTGTACTATCAAAGGGAGAAACATTTGCTTTGTCTTAGCATAGCTTCCCCCAAAGCAGAGCCTGAGACAATGCTTAAGTGTGTTTTATTGGAGAATGTAATCTTGGATGCAAGGATGAGTGACAGGTGAGTAAACAGGGAAGAAGGAATTATACAGAATGCATCTACTGAGGTTGCCTGTGTTATGAATGATGGACACTCAATTCTAGAAGATCTTTTGAGGAATCTTATAAAATATGCCTCAGAATAGAGTTCCAGTACCCATTGGTTTAGGGTAGCTACTCTGGTCAACATCCCTCTGAGAGCAAAATAGGTTTCTAAGAAACAGGGTAAGGAAAAAGAGGACCTGTGCAGGCTCAGGTGAGGTGCTGTTAGTTAAACCTTCAAGAAAATAGTCAAGTACATGGGAAATTGTCAGTGGCTGAATAAAATGTAGAGTAAACAGGTTAGACACAAAAGGTGTCTAGATATGCTCCTAGGATGTGTGATTATGTTTAATAACTCTACCCTCATTGTCAGTGGAAAACCTATACCATTAGAAATTTTGTCTTATTTCTCACAAGCAAACACATCCATTTCCTTACTAGCTTTAGAAGACTTTTAGGGCTAGAATAGAGTAAATTACTGGAGACATATATGTTTCAAATGTTAAACAAATAAAGTAATGTTCTCCTGGACATTTGGGGATTCATTATTTCAACCTAGAGTATTGCTATCCTATAGAGACACCTGGCTGCAGGGTCTCTCCTGTCCTGCATTCTTTTGTTAGATACACCTGTTTATTGTAGTTCTTTTGAACTCAAGTGCTTTAGAAATCATTAAAACTATTTTTGACCCTTTGTCAACTTGCAGCATTCTATTTCTGAGATAAAAATGTATAGACTATTAATTTCTTTTCCTGATATCCTCACTGGAAATTCCATAGTTTTATGAATTACAGTACTCAATATGACAAAAGCATGTGCTGCAAACCATGTGCTTTCAAAACCATGTGCTGCAAAAATGAACTTCTATTTCTTCACTTGACATTTTGTATATGGCACATTTGTCATAAATGCATCCAACATAATATTTTTTAATTCAAGAAATTTAGAATATCACCAATCTAGAAATTTAGAATATCAATAATTTAGAAATTATTTTAATGAACATGTTTTCTGGCAAATAATACAATAAGTGAATGAATCCTGAACATGTAATTGCCAGGCAATAAACATTACAATGAAGTCTTGAGTCAGTTTTAAACATTAGTACACAAGTAGAATATTTTTCCTGTGATATATGCTAAGCTGTGTTTGCTGGAATTCTCATCATCTAATCAGTCCTCACTTTGATCCAATTAACAGAGAAAGACACTGAGGTTTATCCAACATTCTAGCCACAAAAACTACCACAAAGGACCCCAAAGTTAATGATAAGAATAAAATACAGGTTTTTCTGTTTCCATAATCAACAATGTGACAAACCTAATTTTTGAGATCCTTCAATATTTTTAATGTTGACTGCTGCACATCAGCCTCTCTACTTTAGTTCTTTGTGAATTTCTTACATCAGCTCTCCCAAGATTACAACTTCGACAAGACTTTCTGTATTTTCCACAAATATCTACGTTAATTTAAATAAGTAAAGTCTTTCTTTTTACGTGGTTGAAGTGTATCTAACCTTCCTATTACTATTAAATACTACCAGCCTAGCATTCCTTTATTGCTTCTGTCTCCTCTAATACATGTTATTTTGAATCCTTTTCTTTCTTGTCTGTTAGATTAATTGCTTTCTTCTCTAGTTCTTCCTTTTCCACATGAAAACATGCATAAATATTCCCTTTTCTTTTTTGTTAACATGCCTTTAAAATTTTGATAACATATCTTTAAATTTTATTTATTCTTTTTAGAATTTAGAATTTACTCTTTTTAGAATTGAGAATATTTTTACTCTTGAGAATTAGAATCCTCACTCCTCCGGTAGTGAGGAGACTGAGACTTTAGATTGAGATACCCGGGTCCAGTTGTGCAGAGCTGGTATGTGCTGAGGCTGGGTAATTCCTGAACTGGCAAAAGCCATGAAAGCAAAGTGGGGTATTGATTAATAGAGATATGGAGAGAAGTACTACAGATTGGGAGGGCAGAATAGCCAAAAAGGGAAAACACCCTGGGAAGCTATGCTGGGTCATTGATGAGGGTGTAAAGAAATTTAATGGTATTTCTGAAAGATATTTCAGATGAGGGTGAAGAAAGTGCAGTGGAGAAAGTCTAGAGACAGAAGTACTAGCTCATATAAATATCCAAATGATAGTATGTCCTAGACTGGACATTGTTGAAATAAAGCTAAAGATAATGAAAGAAAAATCTTGTGGTGCAAAGTATAATACCTAAGTTATTTCAATGTGGAGAGGTGTATAGACAGGATATAATAAAAAAAATTCCAAAATATCATGCATAATGGATCTGGATATTGATAGCCTTTATGGAGTGCTATAACTTTGTAGGAGAAGATCAAAGAAAAGTATTTACATTCATATTCATGAAAGCTGAAAAATTTCTCAAGTTCAGAAAAAAAAAAGTTTTGGTATTTATAGATCAGTTTTATAATGTTTTTTCCCATTAGTTAATATTCCAGGAGCATACACATTAAAATGTGGAAATTATTTCTGGTTGTAATGCATTTAATTTGTGTAAATGACTTGTGTATTCAAACAGTTGACCTTTTGAGACTAGATCAATAGTCTCAAGGTGATCTTTAAAGATCAGCCTCATTTTCCAGATATCAACTTTTAGCTTTCCAATCAACTAGTTTTTTTTAACCCTTAGAAAATTAAGCTAATGAAACAAAGACCTGTGTATATTAGTATCTGCCACCTACACATTTCTTTTTTATGAAAAAATAAAATCACATTTCTTTTGTGTTTGGATACTCTACTGTCTTACCTTTACCAGTAATACAAATAGAATCCAACATTTAAATGCCAGAATGGTGAAACATTGAACTCACTTACTCATTATTTTACTTAACAGGAATTTTTTTTTCCTTTCTCTGATCTGAAACTTCATAGGGATTCTCTTTTTATTGCTTACCATTCATCAATATATCGTTTATTGGTCATCCAAAAAATGCTAGCACTATTATCCAACAGTAATTCAGACTTTGGGAAATTATATTCTAATGAGTAGAAATTGACCATTAACTTGATTAATGAGAGATTTTTAAACTAATTTAACTAACAGAGATTTTTTAATGATGTGATTTTTGATTATCAAAATGACTACAAAAGAAATAACTATAATATTGTGATTAGAAGTATGTGGAAAGGAAAGTCAAAATTAGATAGAGTGGTCAGCAAAGACCTTTCTGGAGACATGGCTTTTGAGACAAGGCCTGAAGTATAAAAGAATTAATCAAAGAGCTAAATGAAGAGTATCCCACCTGGCAGAGGACATAAAAATTAAAAGCTAAAACTATAATACACTGAGAAGAAAATTTAGGCTAAATTTTCGTGAACCAAACCTTGGGTTTGGCAAAGAATTCCTAGATATAATACCACAAATACAAACAACAAATCTAAAATATATGTGAATTGGACATTATCAATATGAAATATTTTGTTGTTTAAATAGCATCATCTAGAATGTCAAAAGACAATATGCAGAATGGGAGCAAATATTTGCAAATCATTTGAGAAGCAATTTGTGCCTAGAAAATATAAAGAACACTGATAGTTCAACAATAAAAAATAATTTAATAAAAAATGGAGAAAAGCCAGGGATATGAATGTATTTTTGAAATGTTATTTATAGAGTTATACGTGATCATTTCATTTTGATTGCATTATACCATTAAAAATGGACAAAGGGTTTCAAATGTACTCTGCTAAAGATAATATGCAAATGATAAATGAGCACATGAAAAGTTGCTTGACATCATTAGTTATCAGGAAATGTAAATAAAATCACAGTGATCATGGTACTTGACATCCATTAGGATGGCCATAATAAAAAATAAATCAGGTATTAACAATTGTTGCCAGGATATGTAGAGACTGAAATCCTCAGTTCTTCTGAGAATGTTGAGTTGCAGCTACTTAGGAAAACAGATTGATAGGTTCTCAAAAAATTGAGTATATAATTACTATACAACTTATCATTCCACTCATAGGGATTTGTTCAATAGAAATTAAAACATATATCCACACAGAGACTTGTATATACAGGTTCAAAGAAGCATTTTTCATAATAGCCAGAAGGTAGAAACAACTCAAATGTCTATAACAGACAAGTGTATAAACAAAATGTATAATTTATGTATAATAGAATATTATTTGACCATAAAAATGGATAAAGTACTGACTACTCATCCTACAACATAGATGAAATGTGAAACATTATGGTGAAAGAAGGTAATCATAGGAGATAATATGATTCCATTCATATGGAAATCTAGAATAAAATAATAGGGACAGAAAGTAGTGGATTAGTGGTTGCCTAGGACTGGAAATTGGGGATAGGAGGATGGGGAGTGATAGCTAACTGGTACAGGTTTTTTTTTTTTTTTATGAGGTGAGAAAAATAACTAAAAGTGACTGTGGTTATAATTTCACGTAACTTTGAGTATATTAAAAACCATGGAAGTATGCACTTTAAATGGATGAATATATTTTTTAAAATGTTGTATTTTTATAAAGAAAAAAAAAAAGTCCCTGAGAAGGACAGAAGAAAAGTCTCCATGGCTGAATTAGAATAATATAAATCACAATTGAAGGGGAGGCGATGATGTCAGATCTCAGAAGGCCAGTAGTTCCTCTGGAATTTAACCTGTGGGACGTCCCTCTTTTTCCACTGGTTCTCATTTTAACAGCTGCCTCCCTGACAGTTGGGATTACCAGCAGGTCCTAAATAACTGTTGGAATTTACTTTCACAGTCATTTCCACCCTTGTGACTCTTTTCTGTTGATAAACCCCCAAACCTCCATTTTCCTAAGAAAATGAACAGCAAAGATGAGAAAAAGTCACACACACAGACTCAACATAAGTATTTCCTTCTTCTAATTTAAAAAGTTCTCCACGTACACCTTGGGGCCTGGTACTTAATTTTATTCTGGCTTGCTTTTCAATCTTCTCTCTCTTTTCCTTCTACTTTTCAGGGCAAAGTGGATTGGTGTTCGAGGAATTAGGGGTAAAGAATCTGCACTTATAACTTTTAATTCCTGTTAAAGGTTCTCTGAAATTTGACATGAAATATTTTCACCATAGCATGACAAATCCAAAGAAGGCCGTTCCTCCAATGTGGGCTGAGATACCCATTCTCCAACCATGTTCCTATTTCTCATATTGTAACATGAAATGATAACAAATGAGGAATGCAAATTATATATCCACAGGTATATAAGGAATAATGATCACATTGTTTTTAAGGTAGACAAAAGGAAAGAAAAGGCCATTTATTGAGAGCTTACACTGTACAAAATCACATATTTTTCAAATATTTGTTATAATTAAACTTCACAGTATATATGTCTCTCACATTTGAGATAGAGCTGGGAGGTGTCAAGGACATGGACTGGTATGCAGTGTAGATTCTGAAATGTCCAAGAATTCTAAGCTTGAACATGGTCTCACAGGATTTTATGAAAGCAGGAAGATAGTAGACATTTATCTAACACTGTTAGTTTCTTTTATAAACACATAGTTTGATGTGTTTATGATGTAGATTTTATAAACAGATAGCCCTTCCTTTTTTTTCTTACTCTAAACCCTCCATTGTCAAGGGCAGGTTATAGTGGTGTATGTGATACGTGTACTGGGGTCAGGAAGGCATGGGAGAGGTAGATTAGGGAACCAAAATTGTTTATGGAACACAGAGGTGAAAGAGTTAAGCACCGGTCTGGGAAAAATCATTTAATTTAATGAAGCATAGGTGTCCAAATTTTTCTCTAGAAAGGAAGAAAGAATAAATTTGCACAACAATCCAAAGAGCAAACCCCTACATCAACCTCAGAGCCAGTGGATTAAAAGAGGGTGTTTGCGGGCCTCCCTGGAGGCGCAGCGGTTGAGCTCTGGGTTGCGAAGCTGCCCGCAGCCTCTGCAGCGCTGGTTCGATCTCTGACTGCTCCTGGCCACCAGAGGAGGGTCCCACATGGTGCACAGACTTCTTCTGCCTCCCGCTGCTCCCCTCAGCAGTGTACTTCGGTCCTTCTGCCTGCTCTGCTCCCCGCTCTGGTTCTGGTGAATTCTCTCACCCTCCCGTGCTTCTGACTATACCCAGTGCTTGCATAAACAAACAAACAAACAAATAAATAAATAAATCTTTAAAAAAAAAAAAAGATGTTGCCCAGAAGGAGGGATTCCATAGTGTCATCTCAGTCCTTCTCTTCAGGAATGATTCTCTACAGAGCAAGACTATGGCTGGATTTTCTTTGTGATTTTTAAGCACATTTTTTAAATAAATATTGATTTATTTATTTATGCATACAAGAACTGGGGTACAGGCCTGGGGTGGGGGGGGGTGAGAGGATTCACCAGAGACAGAGTGGGGAACAGAACAGGCAGATCTACTGAAATACACTGCTGAGGGGTGCAGCGGGCAAGACAAGAGAGGTCTGCTGCACCATGTGGTTTGCTCCCTGGCCAGCTGGGGGATTGAACTCGTGCTGCAGAGGCTGCGGACAGCTTCACAGGTTGTGTCTTAACCCCTGCACCACCAGGGAAGCCCCTTTAAACACATTTTTAAAGAAATTCCTGTATGAGTAAGTAAACAAACCCAAATCCACCTCAGACTGAGACTGGATAGAGAACTTGTATTAGAATACAACAGAACAGGGCCTCCCCTGGTGGCGCAGCGGTTGAGCGCTGGATTGTGAAGCTGCCCGCAGCCTCTGCAGCACCGGTTCGATCCCTGGCCACTGGGCGAGGGTCCCACATGGCATGACAGACCTCTCCTGCTACGCTCGCTGCTCCCCTCAGCAGTGTATTTCGTCAGTCTGCATGTTCTGTTTCCCGCTCTGGCTCTGGTGAATCCTCTTACCCTCCCGTGCTTCTGACTGTACCCAGTGCTTGTATAAATAAATAAATAAATCTTAAAAAAACAAAAAGAATACAACAGAACACTTTCAGTGCTCATTTCCACTAGGGTATCAGGATGCACCCATTGAAATAGGAATTTTCCTATGTTCCTTATTATTATTTTTTTCACTCAAAGGATTTATTTATATTTTTTCCCAACTTATTTTTACACAATTATTTGAAATTCTAAGTGAGGTAACACTGGTAACACTGTATATAGTTCAGAAATATAAGATGCCACCTTTTCAACTGTGTTGCACCACACCACACAACTGCAGTGAAATTGAAAGGAATGTGGTGACAGTGGGGGAAAAAAGCTTTGTTCTCCATTATAATGGTAACTATAAATCCACTGTGAATAAGGTAGGTTTATCAAGTATGGGGGAGTTAGGAAGATACTTCTCTTCCTTCTAAAAGATAGGAACATGTTTAATCCAAGGGTCACAAAATAGCAGTTTTCAGGTTGAATTCAGCTTGTTATATTTTGCTGTCAGTACAGGGTGCATTTGACTTTGATATATTGAGATAAACATACATTCTCCACTTACCATGTTCTAAAATTTTACGTGTTATCTTTTATTCTGTATTTACATTATCTAACTGGGCCTGGCAGCATTTGAATTTGTAACCCCTGATTTAAAATATCTTGTCTCTGGAAATTATTATTTGTTCTTGGGTGATGTGAGTGTCTTTGTGTGTGTGCATATAGGAGAGAGAGGGGAAGGTGACCAAATGATGAGCACTTTTGGTCATCTTTTGGTTCATTTGGGGTGCCAGCGAGAGTATATGTTCATAAATTGTTAAGGAGCAACTGCCTTGTGTATAAAAGGAAGAGGAATGTGAGATAGAACATCTCTTTCCAAGTTAAGAGAGTAAAAGTTAAACTCAACAAGATCTAAAGGGTTTGAATAGACAGAAGTTCGGGTAGCTTAAGGAATAATATATGAGCTAACTAGATCAGAAAAAATTATCTTGCAATTTTAATGCCTCTGCAACTAATTTCCAAAGGCATTCCTGGAGTGAATTTACATCTGTCATATATTTGTGGACTGATGGTCACACTAAGAGAACAGAAGGAATCCAAAGGCAAATTATCACAGTCACTTCCACCTTGGCTGACTCTGGGGGGCTGGTGTTGGCAATGGGAGTGGGACTTTTCAAGGATATGTTTCTTACCTCCTACTGCTGCCCTGGAGAGTCTGGAATACATCTTAGATGTAAACGGTGGCCCAACACATAGGTTGTCAGATTGCACTGCATTGCCAAAGTCCGATTGTCAAAATAAACAAAGCATAGTATTAGGACTGGAAATAAATTTAATGTAAATTTGTATTAATAAAAATCTGCATTGATTTTTGTGGGGCATGTACTGAGACTATGGATAATGTTATATTAAATCAACATTAGCTACAATGTGATGAATTTTCCATGAGAAAAGAAATAATGATGCCTCGAATTTGTATTATACTTGATAGATTACCACATGCACTCACGTAGCTGAATTCAGTTAATCTGCACAACAGCCCTGCATCTATGCAAAATAACTACTACACTATTTTAATGTTTTTGTAATCCAGGATAATTCATGTCAAAGTTTACTAAGTCAATAAGCAAGAGCTCACTGAGTATACATCTAGTGCTCTGTTCATCATACCACAGGTGTTCCCTGGAGCAGGGAGATCAGGAGTGGAGGGAGATGTGTGCTATATCCATTACTGGGCTAGTAGAGTCCTCACTGCAACTGGCATTTTCTATTTTCATCTATTAGGATTCTATTAAGGCAATAACGTAAGGAAGCATGCTTTCAGGCAATTTCCAGCAGGTGCCAAACAAATAACTAGATTCTTATCAAGACAATGGAGTTCCTTAATGTCTTCTTTAAGTTTTTAAAGATGGCAAATACAGTCATCTTTAAACCACTAGGCAAAATCCAGTATTGATAGTAGGCTTTTTGTAATGTTTAGATTTCCTGAGATTATGGAACTGCCAGTGATAGACTGAAGTTTAGCGAGAGCTTCATATGGTTGTCTTCAGGTAATATTAGCATGTATATGTTTCTTAACCCTGTTGACTCTCTCATAGTTGAATATAAATAAGTGAAAATTTCAGCACTTTAAGTTCCATCAATAATTAGCTTATAATTAATAAATAATTTATTGGTGCTATAATAATTTTTAAAGCTGTTAAACTAGTCAATTAATAATTACTTAAATTTCTATTATTATTACAGAACTTTTTTTTGAGAATAGATTTTTTTTTTAAGATTTATTTATTTGTTTATACAAGCACTGGGTACAGTCAGAAGCGCGGGAGGGTGAGAGAATTCACCAGAGCCAGAGCCGGGAGGAGAACAACCAGACAGATGGAGGACACTGCTGAGGGGAGCAGAGGGTGGCAGGAGAGGTCTGTGGGCCATGTGGGACCCTCACCGGTGGCCGGGGATTGAACCGGTGCTGCAGAGGCTGTGGGCAGCTTCGCAGCCCAGCGTTCAACCGCTGTGCCACAGGGGAGGCCCAGAACTTTTTTTTCTTATTGTAACAAACAACATAAACTTACTGTTTTTACTGAATCATTAAATAAATATATTGAAATTTTATTTTGGCATTATATTTTAGGATTGGCTAAATATTTATTACTGAGAACTCAAAAAACTTTTAAAGACTATGTGCATATTAGATTGATTCCTTAAAACTGAAATATTTGTCTTTGATATATTTACAAATGTATTAGCTCTGAGCACAGTTCAGTAAATTGGTAATTGAATTATCAAATTTTAGAGATTAGAAATAATATGAATTTAGATTATAAGCATTATAGTATTCTAACTAAAAAGATATCCTGACATGAAATAAGAGAACAAGTGATCATTAAAGACTAGCAATATGTAACTATGTAGCTGTGCAAATATTTTCCTTTCCTTTAACATTATAATTTGAAAATTATCTTGTAAATGGTAAAATCCTATTGAAAACTTAGGTTTCATTCAACTTTTATTATGTATTTTTTCCCCACGGAACAATGTGTTTTTTAAAACTGTCAACTGTGATTGATCTGTGGGTGCATATTAGACTTCTCTGGGCTGTGCTCCTAGCAAAATTTACTTCCCTCAACAGATTACTCTACAGAATAAATTAACATGTGAATTGCATATTACACTACAATTCTGAGAAGTCAGGGATTAATATTTGTTTTGTTGCTACTGTATATGCAAGGCCTTGAGTATATCTGTCATATGACAGGCACTCTATAAATATTTGTAGAGTATCAAAATTATGAGAGTATTAATGCAGATAATTTTGCAGTAAATATAAATTCTTATGGTATATATCAAAGGTAAATCACTGCTTTTTAACATTTATTGCATCGTCATTCTGTGTAGTCAATTGAATCACACACTTGGTGATAAATTGAAGTTAGATCAAAGTATATGGAATTTATTAAAATATATTAGAGTAATATAAATAGATCACCTTTCTTTTATATGCTTTCAACAGAATTGCCTTGGAAAATATTTTGGAGCACCCAAATCAATTATTGTTGGATTCCAGGGCTGGATCTGTGTTTATATTTGCTTGCTGTGATTCACTCTGTTGCACCTGGGGCATTCTTTTTTTAAAAATTTTTTTATATTAATTTTTTTAAATTTTTTACATCATTGTTCATTTTTAAACAAACGTTTCTCCTTTGTTCTGCTTATTCCTTCGTCTTTGTCTCCCACTCCCCATTTGCACAAAGAAAAGTTGATATGAGACACAAGTTACACTTTTTCAAGTGAACCAAGCAAAATTAGGCAGGTTCACTCTTTATTTTTTCAACATTGTTTTGTTAGAAAGTTGGTGAGAAGTGACATTATTCCAAGAGCTGCCTTCATTATATTTTATTTTACTTTTCCAAGTTACAGTTTCTAAGAATTTATTTACTACATTAATTGAGGAGTCACCATGTAGGCAGTGCTTAGTCATGTTTCCCCTTTCTTGTATCCAGACTGTGGTTGAAGCAGGAATGGAGCTTCCAATTCTTTGCAAAAGTCATGAGCAATCTTTATGTGGGTTATGACTCCTGCCTCAGAAGTATTAACAATGTCCAACAATGCAAGAGTTGACCCTGAAATTACCTATTAAATAAATGTCTCACATTTGGCTAGGAAGAAAATATATCAAATTGATATTTAGTAATAGAAAAGCAAATTCTGATAACTCCCTATCACACAAATGCTTGCTGAAATATACAGAATAAAAGTAATCTTTTTTTTCTAAAGTAACCATTTTATATAAGGATTCTTAACTTGTTTGATATCTCAAGCAGATATCAACAAGACTTGCAAAATCTCTGTTTTGATAAATTTTATTTATTTTAAAATAGCTAACCTCCAGTAATAGAAATGCAAGTTCTCAAAACTTTAATTTCCTTGCTTTAAAAAAAGTTTTCAGCCTTGTATTACTACTATTGCTTCTGACCCAAGTTTCTAAGGTTATTCACAGCTGATGTTGTTGCTAATTTCTCAATTACAAAGTGTCCCTAATATAGCTTACCGAATAAATTTTGTTACTATCCAATTTAAGAAACTAGGTTTGTTCCAGAGGCTAGGCAGGTAGAGGAAACTGGATATGCTGCTGATCCATTTGAGTCAGAAGACACAGCTTGAGGATTGCCCCAAGAACAATCCAAAGACATGGGCAGCTAAAATATATATACTTTTTTTAAAGAGAGGGTTGAACTTTAGAAAGAAGAATAAACAATAGAAAGCAAATAAATTGGGAAAATTTCACAGCACCCAAAGGGTCAATTTGAATTAATAGATTAAAAATTATAATGTGAACTAATGAATCCTCTAGGAAAATAACATAAACGTTCTGCGTATGGCACAGCGACTGGCATTTGAATAATTTTCCAGTCTATTTGGTCTGAGTGTCAGCGTGGAGGAAAGCAATTCCTAAAAGAGTTATTTCATTGACAAAGAATCATTAGATACAAAAAAGAAAGGTGCCCTCAGTTCTTTCAATTGTTTTGTGCAAACACAGTTGCACAGATGCTGCTGGCTGGGTTTTGAAGAGAAAAATGAAATATGAGTGAGCAAACTAAAGCAGATGTGGCCGACAATGGTGGCACCACTACAGGGAAAGCAAGAGGATTAGTTTATGAAACCTATGTGAGAAGTGCGAGTCAGAGGAAGCCGTAGGGGCTGGTTGAGGTGTGGTAATCCCTTCTTCATTCCTGAAAGTATCATTCATTCTGCCACTGATTTTCTTTTCTCTCAAGACTTCAGCTTGTCTGTGCAATTCTAGGATTTATATTTCTATTCCTGATTTGCAAAATGCATCTTCAACTGCATAATAATTGCTCTACCTGTATGACCTACTTGTACCTTGAAATCAGCATGAGCAAACCCAAATTTATTACTTCAGCTCCAAAAGCAGCAACTCTTGAAGACCTGCATGTTTTGATTAATGGCACAGGTAGTCTCTGACTTATCCAGAATAAACCTCTGAGCCATCTTTGACTCTTTCCCACATCTGCTTGATAAGTTGAAAAATTCTGTTAGTCCCAAAATGCTTTTACTTATATATTCTGTTTTCCAATTTTTATTCTATGACCCTGTTTTTGTAAAATTATTACTTTTATCATCTATTGAGGTAATGGTGGTTTACAACAATGTAAATGATTTAAAGGTATAGGATCACACCCTTTGTGTATCGTGTGACTATTGATGACGACACTAGCTTGGACTATTTGTTGAGTCCTTACATTCTCAATGCCAACACAGTACTATGACCCTTTTGTAACTTACACAATCCTCTCAACAAATCCAAGAAGGAAGTACTATTGCAGTTTCTATTCCCAGATGAGTAAAATGATCCTTGGAATACGGAATTATTTTTATAAAATCAGCAAACGAATAAGCAGCACAGTCAGTATTCGAGTCACAGCAGCCTGGATTCAGGTCCCAAAGTCTTACACATGTCTCTCCGCAGAGATGTGCTGCTTTTTAAAAGAAAAATTAAAATAAATTCCTGCCTGAATCCTGTCCTCCAACACAGCTGCTCTCAACAGTAACATACTAAATATCACTGTCAGAAAAAGTTTGATAATGTAAAACACCAACATATCAACCTCACATAAAACTTCCAGCAGCTATCCATTGCTTTCACAATTAGGTAACACTCTTCTCTCTGCAATTCCAGAATTTTCATATTTTATTTAAAATCTACATTTTTTACCTCATTACTTTCTATTTCCCTGCATAATTCCTAAGAGATTGCTATAATTTTTCTGATGTCATACATTAGGCCTATCGATCCTTCTAACTTGATTGCTACCAAACTGATTTCTTACTAAGTCTTTAAAGAAATTTTGAAATTGAGTTTTAATGATTTATATGGTTCTGAGAAAGCCTTTGTAGGGGGTTACTTTGTCTCTTGGACCCTAATTGTACTTGATGTGTACATCACTAAATGACCTTAATTTACTTTCATGGAGTTACTCACGTATTGTACTATTCAATTTATCAGGAAATAGATGTCCCTAATGTTGGAACTCGGTCTCACTAGTCATTTCCATTATTATTTTACATGTTGGCTAATTAATTAACTAATTAATTGTATATTGAATCAAATTCATTGACAGAAATGTAAAGGAAAAGTATTCAATGTAGGAAATACCTGAGTAGAGGTGAAGAAAGTAGGGCCAAGGGAAATGGAAACATTTAAGGGAGGACAGCGTCAGAAATGGCATAAGGGGTTCATAAGGGATGCAGCCCTATCCTGGGCAAGTCTGGGCAATGTCAGTTGTAGGCAGGAGCAAAAGCAGAAGTAATGAGTGAAGCTACCAGGATGATTGGTGTTAATGTAGTGCTAAGAGTGAGAGTTTTGAGGAAAAAACAAATATGTGAGACTCATACTGGATGTCTCAGTTTTATTAATAAATTGTCAACAAAGTCATCTTTGGGGTTAAAGAAAGAGGAAAGTGGATGAATGAAAGAGAAGGGAAAGTTTGCAGTATCTCCTTTGGGGAAGGAGATAATTCAAAATGGATGAAAATATGATCTGTGATAATGAGACCTCAGGAAGGAAGATTAATAAACTACAATGAATACAGTGAACATGATTTTCCTTTTAACCATGATGCTAGCACAATTAAAAATGTTAACATATAATGCTATAAAAATTGCATAGAAACAGACTTTTGATTAAATAATGTGTGGGTATGCATATTATGTAGGTACAGTCTGGCACTATATATCAATAGCTGTTAATTTGATAAAGAGTACAGTTCACAAAGATGAGGTTATATATGTATACTATCAAATGAATATATCACATAATTAAATTAATTATATATTTTAACTAACCATATTATACTCACATATATATTAATTAAATATAAAATTACAGGGTTAAAATGAAATTAAGTATATTTGATTTGGAAGATAAAGATTCAAATAACTGAAAATGTTTTTGTTTTTCTAGAATAAAATGCTCTCTTCTTTTTTTTTAAAGATTTATTTATTTATACAAGAACTGAGGTACAGGTCAGATGTGCGTGAGGGTAAGAGGATTCACCAGAGACAGAGCGAGGAACAGAACAGGCAGACTGACGAAATACACTGCTGAGGGGAACAGCAGGCCAGACAGGAGAGGTTTGCTGTGCCATGTGGGTATCTCCACAGCTGGTGGGGATTGAACTGGCACTGCAGAGGCTGCGACAGCTCCACAGTGCTGCGCACAACCACCTGCACCACCAGGAAGGTCCAAAATGCTGTCTTCTTAATGATAACAATTTACACCTGAATATGGGTTCCTTGTTAATTTTTATTCTTTAAAAAATTCCTTTTCAATTTAACATGATATTTATATATGCTCTACTTTTTACAAATATATTTTTCTATATTATATGATTACAACTTTTTCCCCTAAATAATACCCACCTTTACATTTAATGAACACTGATCTGAAGGTGCCACTGAGTACTTCTCTTCACCATCAAGTAAACAAGATCTTTTTGCTATAACATCGATAAGTGGCCATTTGTATTTGGAATGAACTTTCATGTTCTCAGTCTTTACTCGTTTTTGTCATAGTTGCTATCTATATAACACCGCTGTGCACTATCCTATTTTTAAATAGGCAAATTAATAAGTGCTCTAGTTTGTAGCTCAGTAACTCAGCTTGAAATCAACTGTGTATGAATCCTACTCTGACCTTGAGCTCAAATCCTATTAACTAAATATCTGTCCAATTGCTTGTAACTAATTCCTTGCCTTTTAAAATTTTCTCAATCTTTCGTTCATATTTATTGCTATATACCTATATAACCACTGAACTAAGTCCTAGGGAAACAAAGATTTATGGGGTCCCTGCCGTGAGGAGCAAATAGAAGACTATCTTCCAATTCTTTCAGGCTCCAATACCTGCCTTCACATAATAAACATGTTTGCCCCATTTCTCCCTGAACCCAGAGAGTAGATTTATGACCATTCTTAAATTCACACTCAAAGTTCCACAAAATGCTGCTCACACTACCCCTCCACTGACCTGCCTGATGTGCTTAGAGTGTGCACCAATAGTCCTCACCGAAACCCTTCAACGGCACTGATGTCATTGTCTTAACCTCTCTATTCACACAGGTCAGAACCCCAGCGCTTTTCCAGAAATCCTTCACAAATATCCTAGCTATTGTTTTTGATCCATCTTCTTAGGCATGATTTGTTGGCATATCATTTTCCATCTTTTTACTTTTAACCTATTTATTTCTTCGAATGTAAAGTTTGTTATTTGCGGAGAAATTACATCTGGATCTTTTGGGTTTTAATTTTTTATCCAATCTGACATTCTCTGCCGATTGACCAGAATTCTAAATCTACAATGATATCATAGATAGGTTTGATTTACAGTTGCAATCTTGCGGTAAGTTTACTGTTGTCTCATGACTTTTGTTCCATTTCTCTTTATTGCCACCTTTTGTATTAGGTGGATATTTTTATTATAACACGTTAATGCCTTTCATGAACTTTTAGTTACACTTTTGAATTTATTTAATTTAGTGTTTTCTCTAGTGGTTATAATGTACTTCTTTATCAGAATGTTCTTCAGATTCATACTAAGTTGTGGTGATATATAGAAAGTTTACACCTACAATTTCCTTACCACCATTGTTTATTATTACTTTTAGGCAAATTTTCTAGATAAGTCATATATTCAAGAACATATGGCTCCAATGATTGCTTGATATCTTTTAAATATTTCATTGCTACAAATAGCAAGCACAGAAATTTAAGGTGAAGAGGAAATAAACAAAGAGCATTTCTTGGATTCCTGAAACATTGACTTATTATTACTCATCTTCTATGTCTTGTTACTTTTCATCAGGCTCTGAAGGCTCACTAATCTTCAAGGAGTGCTAATTATATAAATAGCAAGTTTCCTATTACTTTATGCAGTAAGTAAGGCACTTCTATCTCGACCATCAAATTCTTGTAGAACTTTTAAAAATCTTTTATAGAACTGATATTGCATTATAACACTATATATTTTTATGGTATCGAACTTCTTTTAAAGTATTTATCATCTATTTTTACCAAATTATTTTGTTTACAAATAGGCCACATTTTTATATTTATTTTAAGGTTCATATAATGAGAATTATTTACTAAAAAACCTTTTGCTAAGATTTTTAAATTATTTTTTAGTTGCTACCCTACAGATAACTCTCTACAATCTTGATAAAGGTTTAGATAAGCTGGCAATAAAATATTTAAAGAATTTTGTTTTGTTCTGAAAATAACAGAATTTTACTTTCATTTGTGCTATTTTTGATAAATATTATATAACTGAATTAAAAGTGTATTTTTTTGGTCTCCTTTTTTTAAAAAAAGATTTATTTATTTATGCATACAAGAGCTGGGGTACAGACCAGAGGTGTGGGGGCAGAGAGGATTCACCAGAGACAGAGTGGGGAACAGAACAGGCAGATTGACCAAAGTATGCTGCTGGGGGGAAGAGCGGGCAAGTCAGAAGAGGTCTGCTGTGCCATGTGGATTGCTCCCTGGCTGGCCAGAACTGA